>NW_026442028.1:2548333-3822500 GCF_026898425.1 Galleria mellonella | reverse complement strand
TTTCACTGTGTTCGCTCAAGGTGTGGTCAGATATCGTGCTGTTATATATTTATTTATTTGAAATAAATAAATATATAATAGAATCCACAGTAGTATGGTCCCGCAACATATTATTAAATATTATACAAAAAATTATGTCGTGTATGATGCCATTTCTACCCCCCACTAGATGGAATGACGACCTGAAATGCATTGCAGGGAGTCAGTGGATACAGGTGGCTCAGGACTTTTCTTTATGGCAGTCTATGGGGGACTTATGTCCAGCAGTGGACGGATAATGGCTGAAATGATGATGATGATGATACCATTTTAATGACGAAATAAAAACTACTTGTTGCAAAGTAAAATTTACTTGCAGTAAAGCAATTTGGCGTTCTAAATTCAAATATTTAAAATAAAAAAATTATAACAAAATATCCAGCTATTTACAATAAAAATCGACTTACATGTGAGTGCAGTATACACACTGCACAGAGCAGCACAATAGCACAGAACAACGTGACACAGAGTGCTGACACGAAGAGAGCGTGTTTCAGTCTCACGCAGTACCGCCGGTACAAAGCCTCTAGCTCAAGTTCCGTGCCTTCTTCCTCTGCAACAAAACATAAAATAGTACCTTAGAATGAAGCATAACAAACTATTATAAAATAAATACATACTACAGAAGAAGTGATTTTGTAACTAGCTTTTATCAGCTACTTTATCTGAATGACCGGGATATGTTCATTAATTGGATGAACAGCTAGTTTATTTGTTTATCACCATTTAGCTCCTTAACAGCTCAAACAATCGTAATGAAAGGTATAGACAATTTTTTAACATAATCACGTGGACGAAGTCGGGGGTAAAAACTTACTATCTATTAAACATAACACTTATATGCTTCTTTACTACCTTTATGGTAGAAAAAAAATATATAAACATTTTATTACAATTGTGTGAAAAAATACTACTCGTTAATATAGACTAATTGACAGCTTTCTGGAATCCATCTCTATTTTCAATTTATATATAAGTATTTATTAAAAAAATAACAAATAAAAAAAATCAATTTAAATGGGACACAGAAACGCAACTCGGAACGTATATGTATGGTATCAGTGACGTCACAATGAAGTAAACAATTGTCAAATGTCATACAGTTTGCTCAGTATTTATTTAAGTTAATTTTTACAGTCTTATTTTTATTATTATTCATTTATATCGAATGAATAATAATGAAATAATATCGATTGACATCGAAATAATTCGATAAAACATCGAATTACTGATTAGTAAAATTATTCGAATTCGAAGACTAGTATATTAATAATAGAGCAGTCGAATAAAAACCACTGGAATTTCTAGAAAAACCCACCAATAGTAGGAGTCCTATGTTCACCAATGGACAGTTGACAGTATCATCATTAGTCGAATAATAGTCTCTCTGTTTCCTACAAAAGATTACAATCATGGTTAATTCTTGTCAAATTTTTCACGATGGGTCGACTATCTATCCCTAGTACCCCTCCAGCGTAAACCGATAGCATAGGCGGGGTTACCATTCCATGTTCACACATTAAAACAACGCTAGTCTATGCGGATGTCATTAAATACTCGTAAAACGTTATTGTTTACATTGTCTATGATATTTCTTTCTGTAACAGTAAAAAAAGAAAAAAATTATATTATTTCCAGAGCAATATTACTTGAAACTATTGGTACAAACAGTCACAAAGTCCATTAACATCTCACTCCTCCGCAACAAGCTTACAAAGCAAGTAATTTAGAAAAATTAGACAAATGAAAACCGCGTGTTGACTTTGAGTCATTACTGAACAAAACAGTTTAAACTAAGTACCGTTATATGTATTAAAATTATTATGATTAAATACTTGGCAAATACTAGTTGTTATCTTTTTTATGCAACTTAGAATGACAAACTGACGTATCACTTGATGGAAAGTGGTAACTGTCGCTTATAGATATGAACAGTACCATGGACACAACAGAGATCCATGATACTCTTCACGCATTGCCATTTGTGAAGACTAAAGTATTATGCCTCCGTAATTTCATTGTCATATCCCACCCTTCAAACCAAAACACACATTTCTAAAGCCTAACTTCAGTTGCCAATCTGCCTGCCAAGCGTGGCAACTACTGGCAAAACACCCAAAAAACCTTTACCAGAGGGAGACTTTGTACAAAAGTCGATTGCTTGGGTACCTCTATCCCATTCGTGTTTCAACCGTGAAGCAGTTGTGTTTGCATGGCTGTGTTTCGGTTTGAAGGGTGGGATATGGCGTGAATTTACTGGGTACAGAGGAATAACACCTGAGTCCTCAGGAATGGCAACGTATAAGGGGTATTGTGGGCGAAACAGTATACTCTGTTATGTCCACGGTACTGCTCATGTCTATAGGCGACGGTTACCACTTTCCATCAGGTGGGCCGTCAGCTTGTTTGCCATTCTAAGTTGTATAAAAAAAAACCTAAGGGGGAGGCTTATGTTCAGCAGTGGACAGTTAAAGGCTGATATGATGATAACGATATTATACATAGAAATCATTCAGAGCGACACAAACAGTCATCATTATTAATACAAATATTTGCATTATACGAGGTTCGAACCTGTGATCATTAAAGGTAAGGCAGTATGTTAAACCACTAGACCATAGAGGTCCACAATATGAAATATAATCCAGCTATTCCATACACACCTTACATCTCAGTACAAACCTAAAAGCAAATAGAAATTTCGTTGTTACAACTCTTAGATTACGCTCAGGACATTATCCAAATGCAAAATTCGCTTTTCTTATGAAAAAAGTTAATAATCCAAATTATGATGTTTGTAACACATTGGATGATGTTCACCATATTATATCTGAATGTACGAAATACAAAACACAGAGGGAAGTATTGATACAGAAATATAGTCTCAATAGACAGGAGATTGGTTTATTTTCAAATATACTCGCAGAACCACATTCCGGAATGGCAAAATCTTTAATTACTATATTTTTGTATCAATAATTCCCTTTATCAAAATAGACTACTAAGACATTATGTATTATTTATTTATGTATCAATGTTTTAAGTATGTGAGGTATTTTATAAAATTAGGGTATGATGAGGCTGACATATCCTTATAGGATAAAAGCCTCTAAATAAAAAAGATTAAAAAAAAAATCTCAGTACTACCATATAAGTACTATAAATATCAATAATACAAATAATAACAAACCTTAAAAAATTACTTAAAGACAAAAAAAGTCTTTAAGATTATTGCCAACTGGTAGGGTACCTAGGAGACTTGCTGCATTTCCACGCTGAATGGTTGATTATGAAATTGAGTTTATTTGTTACGTATTATCGCCTTAACGGCTCAACAGTGAATCGCTCGGTCATAATATCTGTTTGATATATAGATAGTACACGTATTTAGGGTGGAGAAAAATATACACTCTTTTTAATCCCGATCATACGGACAAATTCACGGGTAAAAGCTACGAATATTACTTTAAATATGAATTTTTATAAAGTTTATTTAGAATTTGGTTGTATGTCACTCAATCAGACTTAAACATATGAAAAAAGGTTCGATTTTTAGTACATAGATAGACCATATATTTAGACCTTGATTATATGTACTCGTATAGCTAGAGTGTCTCCATACAAATGCTTTGAGAAAAGCGGGTCGGGTCAACTTTTTCATACAATTTTGCGTGATAAATAGTTATGAGTGATTCCTTTATAACTTCTACATTTATTTTCTCTTATAAATTCTGCACGTTTTTTAATGCGCAAAAGCTCATTTTATTTATTAAATAATTAAATATAGATACGTCAAGGTACATTGTGTGCTTAAGTATATAAAATATTAATATAAAAAAAGATATAGTTAATTTGACAATTAGCTGACAAAAAGTTGACCCGTTTTTTAAACTTGGTGCTTTATATAATATAAGATTTAGACATAAGGTACTTCATAAACTATATTAACTAGTACTTAACGTACGTCCTTCTTCTTCCTGTCCTATTTGTTACTTTTTGACGTGTTACATACAGTTTTTAATTATGTTATGTGATGGTTTACTATGCTATTTTATCAACTATTTTAATGCAGATTTTTTTTTATACAACTTAGAATGGCAAACAAGCTGACGGCCCACCTGATGGAAAGTGGTAACCGTCGCCTATAGACATGAGCAGTACCATGGACATAACAGAGTATACTGTTTCGCCCATGATACCCCCTATGCGTTGCCATTCCTGAGGACTCAGATGTTATTCCTCTGTATCCAGTAAATTCACGCCATATCCCACCCTTCAAACCGAAACACAGCATCTACTTATCTATACAATTTTGTATTATAAATTAAAATATTTCTTATTTATATCTACGAAATAAACTTGTTTTATCATATCTGTAGTCACTGTTTTATTTGTTAAACAAAATGCATTTATTATATTAAAATATTTAAATTGAATTAAGGTATCAGGTAAACATAACAAAAGTAATTTAACTTCAACACGAGTTAATCTTCAGGAACGTAGGTAAGTTATTAAGTTATCTACATACACTCACGTACCGACTGTAAGTTCTGGTAGGTTACATTCGGTTACAATCCATTAGTTAAATCACTATTATAAACATAAATGTAAAAGGTAATGGTGAAACGTCTGCTCGTTTGCTTCCCTAACATTAAAAGAACTCGCTAAGTTTTTAATACTAAATTGTTAATTACAATCCCCTTAAACATAATACAAACGAATCTATTGATGGAATCGTTACGAATTTGCGCTCACATGAGAAAGAAAAAGGCAGCACACGTTGCCATCTTATTCTATTTTATGCATCGTTAGCGATAACTCGTTTATACTTTGACCTAGAAAGGCAGAGGGTCTACCATGAAATGTTTTCCGAAATTTCGGGGCCGAACGATATACAAATTTGATGATAAAATTACATAATACATATTGTTTAAGAGAATCAAAAATTGTTAAAATATCGTTCTTTTGAACTTTTATGATAGAATTTACATATGAGGAACAAAACATCAAGATACATTTACTGAGCCGATTTCTTTATAAACAAAAACACAAAATTGAGTCCGAAAATTAGGAATTCCATTTCATGGTAGCGCCCCGGCTTTCTTTTATGATGTGCTTATGGGATTAAAGAGCTACAGTAAACACAATAAATAGACAAGGATAAATTGAAATAATTCTGAGCCTTTTAAGGGAGTAATAGCTTCTTGCTCGATACTTGGAACGTGTAAGTTTTAGAAACAGGAAAATTAATAAAATACATTACATACATAACGTATTAAGATATATACATGTACCAGTTTTTATGTTAGACCTTTAGGAATATAACCTTTTGTACATACTACTCTATACTTATTGAAAATTTTTAAACAATTTTTAAACAAAAGGCCTGCAGCACACCTGCAATGCCGCTGGTGTTGTGGGTGATCATGGGCGGCGGTAGTCACTTACCATCAAGTGAGCCGCATGCTCGTTTGCCCCCTGTGTTGTAAAAAAAAACAAGTCCTGCAATATTGGTGCAATAAAGTATTAAATAAATAAATAAAAATAAATAACTGTAAAATTTTTTCACAAATAAAATGTACATATTCTTCACAGTTAAAATGTGAAAACTTTTCACAGTTAAAATGTGAAATAATGAATGTTTCGTGTAGTGTCTTTGCGTGATGTAGGAACAAATATACAGAAAGAGAGACGAGATTTCTAAAAATTACTGTTTAGGCTTTCTTTTGCTATGATTTTTTTTAATGGGTGATAACGGAATGGTAACCCCACCCGCGCTATTGGTATACACTGACGGGGCACCAGTGAAGATAGGTGAAGATGAAGCAAATCAGTTAGCCCATCGTGACGAATTCAACAAGAATTGTTCACGATGGTTTCCAGGGGGAACCACGTGGAGGTCGACCTGATAGGGCATATTGCTAGCAATGTCGAACTCCATTGCTAACAATCCCTTTCACCCCTCTTTTGCTATGATTTAGCTCCCATATGTATTCGCCGTGTGCTCCCGGCATACAATAAGCCACAACTCCCTTTCTCTTGGGTGTCGTAAGAGAAGACTAAGAGAACTTAATGGTCAGCAATGAACAGTTAATGGCTGATAGGATAATGAAGGACCCCTTTATATTTTTTTTCTTAAATATTTCCATGTACAGTTATATGTTCCCAAAGAAGGTTGACGTCAGGCAGGCAGCCGGTCGTAAAACTAGCCAAATCTTCTTGTAATATAGATAAAAATATATTACGACGACTCCAAATAATAATTGGGATAAGGGTAGGAAGATGATGATTTCCCATGTACAGACATTGTTTAATTACAATTTTGTTATATTAGTAAAATTTTACCAATGTAATTGATCATTTTAACCAAAGAAACATAAGTTGAAGAACGAAAAATAATTTAAACAACGAATGGAAGTTTCAAGTTATTTTAGAATTTTTAGAATTTCAAACACGTCACCTCTATCAGTCAAGTTAATTTTATTTTAAACATACAATTGTTATGATAAACTTGAGATTTGTTAAAATCAGGACACGCCCTAAATTTCCCCTATTTGTTATACTGTGCTTTCTTATCCGAAGCCAAGGCCTCTAATGTTTTCTTACAAACAAGGGTCGTTTTCACACACATAAAGTAATTTGAGTCCAATATAAACATTCTCTGTCCCTTCCTTGTGTTATTTGTTAGAGGATAGTGATTCTCAATTCATCTCTATATTTTTGTATGAATGTCTGTTGTTACTACATTCTAATGACATAAAAAAAATCTTTTTCTGACCGATAGGATTTATTCCTGTATTTGTCTCATTTAATTTTACTTTTATTGGCATAAGTGCATTTTAATAATTATGAAATAATAATAATAATGATGCTGTTCGATATATTTTTTTTAAACACAATTTAAAATTATTATTAAATACCGCGTGGAGGTCGACCTGAAAAGATATATCGCTAGCAACGGAGTTACTAATCCTTACACTTCCGTACTCTGTAGTTTTCCTTCCATATCCCACCCTATATACTAAAATACAACCATGCAAACACAGTTGTTTTACAACAGAAATATGGGCGGAATAAGTACCTGTGAGGACAACTTTTGTACAAAATCTCCATCTATACCTTTTAAACTATTTGACAATAACGGCGATTCCGAAGCACCATTTAATTTTTAATTTAAATAACTTTAACAAAAAAAAATGTAAGTACAAATAGCGGACTTAATGCTAGTAGCATTCTCTACCAGTCAAGCTTTGGGATGAACAGTGAATCACGAACGCAGTACTTCATTATACGGATAATAAAATAATAACAACTAATAATGTATATTTATACATAATAAAAAATATATACAACTAGATAGATATATAAAATGTAAATAATATATAAATAAACATAATATAAAAGTTGATAACTAGCTACTATTGTTGTAATGAGTTCATAAGATAAGCATTCTATATTTCTATCTCAAAAAAAATTTCAAATTGTTGTAATGTTTCTAGCGAAATGATTATCCTAAGAACCAGTGTAAACTATTTTTTTAGTAAAGATATTTCACGAGTACATTTCAGTATAAACAAATTTTTTACTTTCCTAAAATTGTTATACATTTAATTTACGACGACCAAAAGATATGACATGTTTTGGTAATATATCAAATAGAAATTGTATTTTCAACCGATTTCAATAAGGAGATTCTCAATTCGATTGTTTTTTTGTTTTTATGTTTGTTACCTCATAACTCCGTCAGTTCTAAACCAATTTGCAAAATTCTTGTTTTTATCAGAAAGGATATACTTTTAGACTAGTTTCATTGAAACTTCATTAAAATTGGTTAAGTGATATAGTTTTTAAATCGAAATAACTGGTTTTGTCGCAACTAAAGTTGATTTTTTATGGGACACAATCTTTAATAATTATTATAGATAAATTTAGGTAGCAATGCCAGAGGGAGACTTTGTAAAAATCGTTTGCTGTAGCTTCTCTGTCCCATTTGTGTTTCTATCGTGAAACAGTTGTGTTTGCATGGCTTTGTTTAAGTTTAAAGGGTGCGATATAACAGTGAATTTACAGGGTACAGAGGAATAACACCTGAGTCCTCAGGAATGGCAACACATGGGGGGTATCATGGGCGAAACAGTATACTCTGTTATATCCATAATACTGCTCATGTCTATAGGCAACGGTTACCATTTTCCATCAGGTGGACCCTCAACTTGTTTGCCATTCTGAATTGAATAAAAAAAAATGCAATACATCAGGTGGTCTACCGTGAAACGAAAAACCGAATTTTCGGGCTCAATTTCATGTTTTTGTTCGTACCAAAATCGACCCAGTAAATGGAGCTTAACATTTCGTTCATCATAAATCCTATCGTAATAGTTCAAAGGAATGATATTTTAATATATTTAATCATTTTAAACAGCATGTATTATGTAATTTTAACATCAAATTTCTGTTTCGTTCGTGCCCGAAATTTCGGAAAATATTTCATGGTAGGCCCTCAGAATCTACTCTAATATGGTTAAATACCTTATCGTTATATCCAGAACAGTTTTGGAGTACCTTTTAATATGTATCTTGCTTAAAAAAAATATTGGATTATAAAACGTCGCGAATGAATACAGGACAATTAAAACCCAGGATGTAATAAGATTTCCAACCGCCCCTTTCTCCTTGAGGAGACACGCGCAAAGCGTATAACAAGGGCTCTTAATTTAACAAAATAATTTTCAAACAATTACTCTAACCAGCAGAATAAACCATCCTGTAATTTAAACTCCCTATTCATGAGAAGCTTTTATAAACCCATTGAAACGTTCTGTCTTTTTACTTGGCAGGTAATTCATAATTTTAAACAAAATTACAAAATAGAGACAAAATAGATTTGTAGGTTAAATTTTTTTTTAACTAATATAATGAAAAGGAGTTATTTCAGTTTTTTATTTGCAATGAAAAGAAGTCGAGAAATAATTAACCGATTTTAAAAATTATAGTCATTGTCTAGTTACAATTTTATTAGTTACTAGCTTTTACCCGCAACTTCGTCCGCATATAAATGAATGAATAGATAACGAATAACCGAATGAATTATCGAATGAAAGAATGAATGAATGAAAATGGAAGAATGAATGGATGAACGAATGGATGAACAAATGGATGAATGAATGGATGATACAGTGTATGAATTATCGAATGATGAATGGATGAAGAATGATGAATGGATGATGAATGGTCGAACGAATAGACGATTGAACGTATGAATAATTGGATGAATGAATGGATGAACGAAATAATGAATGATCGAATGACAAATTAATGAACGAATGCATTTATTACTAAAAATGTAGTACAATAAGGCGATATGGTAATATTACAATGGTTTCACACATTTTATCATTATTGGCGTAATAAAACTCAATTACAAAAGTCATGACAAAATAGTTCTTTAATGTGTAATAATGTAAATACTTAGCATATGTCAATTTTTAAACGTTAATTCGAATGTAATACAAAATAGGTAGGTTTTTTTATAATGTGTCACTATTTTAACTAACTTTTATATTTTGTATATAATCCTAGACACTATAGTAACCGAAATATTTTTGCTAATCGGAATGAAAAGTAGCCTATGTTCTTCTCCATCCCAAATATAGTGTGTGTATACCAAATATGATAATGAGAGATGAAAGGGATTTTTAGTAATGAAATCTAACAGCCCAACTGCTAGCAATACATGTACTCTATCAGGTTAACCTCCAAGCGCTTCGTCCTAGTTAACTATCGTGGTTAATTCTTGTTAAATTCATTATGATGGACTAACTGACCTGCATCCACTACTATGATCCCTCACTGGTGCCCCATCAGCGTATATATATATATATATATATATATATATATATATATATATATATATATATATATATATATATATATATATAACTTTAGTACATATGTATGTCAATAATTACTAGTATTGCATTCGAGTATTCTGACATTTCCCTGGGACATGACATTTGACTGGGAGAGAATGCTTTGAACATTCAGTTCACCATGTACACAAATATGTACTAAAAAATAAATAAAATAAATAAAAATAATGTAACAAACAAACTCACTTTCACATTTATAATATTAGTAAGTATATATAGATCACTGAAGTTATGTAGGTGGACGGAATACCAGCTCAATAGAATACCAATAAATGCTTGGAATATAGATTACAAACGATAAGGAAGAGAGACCGGACGTACAAACGTAGCGAGTCAAATAAAAGCTTATAAGGGTGTATCTATATGTTTAAATATTTTTTTATACAACTTAGAATGGCAAAGCTGACGGCCCACCTGATGGAAAGTGGTAACCGTCGCCTATAGACATGAGCAGTACCATGGATATAACAGAGTACGAGTATACTGTTTCGCCCATGATACCCCCCAGGCGTTGCCATTCCTGAAGACTCAGGTATTATTCCTCCGTACCCAGTAAATTCACGCCATATCCCACCCTTCAAACCTAAACACAGCCATGTAAACCCAACTGCTTTACGATTGAAACACGAATGGGACAGAGGTACCCAAGCAATCGACTTTTGTACAGTCTCCCTCTGGTGATATATAAAATATTGTTATATAATAATATTGGCAGCGTGATGATGGCTGACTCATCCATCATACTCGTGAACGGCTACTGATTGTAACTGGTCTTCTTATGTTCGATTATTTGTTTTCTATTTAATAATAAATACAAATTAAACTTAATTCTAATTATAGTTACAATACCCATTTAAACCAGAGGGAGCTGTACAAAAGTCGATTGCTTGGGTACCTCTGTCCCATTCGTGTTTCAACCGTGAAGCAGTTGTGTTTGCATGGCTGTGTTTTGGATTGAAGGGCGTGAATTTACTGGGTACAGAGGAATAACACCTGAATCTTCAGGAATGGCAACGCCTGGGGAGTATCATGGGCGAAACAGTATACTCTGTTATGTCCATGGTACTGCTCATGTCTATAGGTGACGGTTACCACTTGCCATCAGGTAGGCTGTCAGCTTGTTTGCCATTTTAAATTGTAAAAAAAAATGTAAAATTATCTTGTACATAATAATTTGAAAACGGTAACTGTTGAGTTTCTTGCGAGTTCTTCTCAGCAGCTAATAACATCCCGATCCCAGCAATACGATTATAAAAAAAATAATGGACGATTTAAAAGAGCTTGTCAAAAATTCTATTTACATAAAAAATATTTCTATTCTACTTTAAAATATTAGTAGAAATACTATCAATCGAGTGACCGCGTCCTAAACATGACTAGTGATTCGAATGAAATGGATACACTAAAACAAACGATGTAGCAATTTTCAAAATTATTCTTTGTAGAATAGGCGGCAATCTATTATTTACTAGTACCGACTCGGTAACATTATCAAGAAAATCGATTCAATCAATTCCGATAATTAATTAACCTTTACATACCTTAAATATGGAGAACTTGAAACGACATGTATAAACGTGTGTGTATATACATATGTTAAGGGGTGTGTATGTGTGTGTGAATTTAATAATCACAGCTTGGTTTATTTAAATTTTTATTATTTCAGCCGCTAATTGTCCACTGCTGTACATATGTCTTCCCCATAAGGGGAGTTTTGCCAGTAGTTGCCACGCTTGACAGGCGGGTTGGCGTTTAAAGACGTTTTAAGAGGGACGTTGCTGCCCAACCCTCACCATCTCTTAGTTGCCTCTTACAACACCCATGGGAAAGAAAGAGGTGGTCTCTATTATTCTAAATACGAATACGAATGTCAATGACCCCAATCTTACACGCGGTATGTAGCCCTTAAATCTAAGATGATACTTTGCCTCCCTTTGTGTGTTCTACTATATGTATAACGGGGGGAAAGGGATTGTTAGTAATGGAGGCAAATATCACCATTACTAGCAATACACCCTGTCAGGTCGACCTCCACGTGGTTCCCCCTGGAAACCATCATGGCTAATTCTAATGGTATTCATCAGGATGGGCTAACTGACCTGCCTTTTCACCCTCACCAATCATCACTTACTGGTCGCCTCATCATCGCCAGCGTATACCGATAGCGCAGGTGGAGTTACCATTCCATTATGACCCATTAAAAAAAAAAACAATATGGATAACGGATTGTGTTCTGAGGAATTGTTCAAAATAATGCCCACATTCACCTTTCATCTATTGATAGACAATTCATCCTCAAACACTTGAACCTAAATAGTTACGTACAGTATGCTTTCGGAAAAGTTTTCTCCCACGAACGCTCCGGCTACTGTGGGATGAGCTCCACCTGCCAAGCGTGACAATTACTGGCTAAACCTCCCAAGGGGGAGGCTTATATTTAGCAGTGGACAGTTAATGCTGATATGATAATGGTATAAATTCCATAGGATATACCAATGAAAGCGGTAACAAGAGATGAACTAGATGGATGTGTAAGGGTGCTGTTTTTAATGATCATTGTTCACCTGGTTACAGTATAAAACATAATGAAAGGCGATACAAGTTTATGATTTTAATGTAAGAACGCCCGGATTTATAATATACATACCCGACTATTTTTGGAACTATTTGGAACCCTTAATTATATCTTTTATTCTCGATTAAAATACAACTAAACTAAACCGGGTACTCTTACATTAAAATATAATGTATATCTACTTATAAAACTTTTAACAATAAAAAGTTTATGATTCGGTAAAAATAAACGAAGTCGTATCAATTTGGGGAGTCGTTTTAACTTTTTGAAACTTTATTAAAAAAAAACTTTCCATTAGTGTTTCGTCAGCTTGTTTACCATTAGAAGTATCATAAAAACTGTGAGTGGTAGTACATATGTTTGACTATTTCATTTCGACCCATTTTTCTGTTTTTTTTTTTATACAACTTAGAATGGCAAACAAGCTGACGGCCCACCTGATGGAAAGTGGTAACCGTCGCCTATAGACATGAGCAGTACCATGGACATAACAGAGTATACTGTTTCGCTCATGATACCCCCTGCGTTGCCATTCCTAAGGACTCAGATGTTATTCCTCTGTACCCAGTAAATTCACGCCATATCCCACCCTTCAAACCGAAACACAGCTATGCAAACACAACTGCTTCACGGTTGAAACACGAATGGGACAGAGGTACCCATGCAATCGACTTTTGTACAAAGTCTCCCTCTGGTTGTGACAATACCTAACTTAAAAGACAAATGGACGCTAATGATCTCGCTGTTTTAATTAACATTTAAATAAAATTATATTTTATTTAATAAGTATTGTTTGTTTAAAATACGATGTATTGTTTAAAACCACAGAATGGTACATGTCTAAATAAATACGTTGATTATAACTTTTAATTAACGTAAATATGGTTGAAAGAGAGTCTTCCTATTTTGTCGAGCTTTATAGAACCAACCCTATTAAATGTTGTTTTATAAATAAGGTTTCGTCCGTTCATATTACAGACGTCTTGACGAAAATTTACTGAAGAAACAAAAGTACTATACAGGGTGAAATTTTAATCGTTAACGGTACATAACAAAGAATCATTTTACAATCAAGAATTTTTACATGATGATGACAATGATGTCAGCTCACTTGTACCACATTTTACCAATAAATTACAGATTTATATTTTCTTTTCACCATTCTATATATTCTATGTGTCTCATATATGTTTTATATTATACACTAACCTAACACTAATGGGGGGAAAGGGAATATTAGTAATAGAGACTGAGAATCCCATTGCTAGCAATATACCTAACCAGGTCGACCTCCTCGCGGTTCTAACTGGAAACTATCATGGTTAATTTCAGATGAATTCATCATGATGGGCTAACTGACCTGTTTTTATCCTCATCTATCACCCTTCACTGGTGCTCCGCCAGCGTATCCCGTTAGCGCAGGCGGGGTTACCATTCAATTTTCATCTAATAAAAAAAAAACCTAACACTAACATTTGTTTTATTGCTGCTTGTTATTTAATTTCATCGTTGCTCATAGCATTCTTTGTATAGGCTCTTACGAAAGACCAGCGTCAGTGAGCAGTAAAGATTCCCGACATATGCTGAGTAAGAGCCTTTTTAATAACTACAAATTGTTTTTATTGTTAGCTTTTGTAATGTCCGTGTATATCACCAAATAAACTATTATATATATATATATATATATATATATATATATATATATATATATATATATATATATATATATATATATATATATATATATATATATATATATATATATATATATATATATATATATATATATATATATTATTATATATATATCTACACATACACCCACGCATACATTTAACCCTCTTTACAATTGGTGACCATGATTTTGTATTATTTAATCATTGCTGTCAATATCTGAACTTTAACAACATGAATTTTAATTATTTTATATATCAATTAACTTAACTTTATGGACACTCACTATTATATATGGTTCCTTTCATACATGTGCTTATATTACTTGCATACACCCACTCTAACTTCCTACCTCGCTATGGAATAAAAATTTTTGTTTATATAAGTAAAATCCGTTATTGGCTGTATTCAAAAGAGACTTAGCATGTAAGTTATTTTTTAAGAGCTTTTTGTATAAAATAAAATAAAATAAAATAAAATAAAAATTATTCTTTCTTTCAATGTGTCAAAAATTCATAAACGGCTAAAAATATTGAGTCTCTAATATTAAATATTTTATTGAACTAGATGTTATCTTGTAGAAGGCCACATCACTTTTTATTTGATTAGAATTATTTTGTTTAATTCCGCTACCATTAGTATGTGTGTGACTGCCAACACTCGAAGATCGACCACCATTATCACTACCAGAAGTTCCACAACCTTCCATATTAGCCATCAAACTCAGACTGACATTTTGTTCACGTACGTTTTGCGACACGTGTTTCACGTCCAAACGAGGTATCTTCAGGCAAATTATTAGATCGCTTCACGAAGCCTAACCTATCACCCATACTAACTCAATAGCTTACCTCGCCGTGTTAGTATGAGAGGATATTTTTTGATGAAAATATTTTGTTTCACTAGTGGAGCACTCCCTTCAAAGGGCTCTCTTGAATAATGATATAAAAATAGTATTACTATGGCACACGTATGAAAGAAGAATATTGTTACTTATTTTATATATTTTGCTTTTTTTGTATATACATTTTTTTTATCACTTTTTACTCTGTATGTCCTGTTGTTATTTGTGTGCTGTAAGTAATACAAATAAATTATCTATATATATTCTTTATTGCACTTGTAAGTTACATATAAAATAATCTATTTACAAATGTTGTGAGCAAGGGTGGACTTATCTCTGACAGAGATCTCTTCCAGTCAACCCAGTACAGTAAGAAAGCATTTCGTTAGCGGGCAGCTGAAGTGCTACAACTATTAATACATAAACAAATATACAGTTAAATAAAATATTAAAATATATAATAAAATATTGCATAAATACATACACTATAAATATATACAATACCTACCTACTTATATAATATATGTTAAAATAAATTAATATACTACTATTATCTATCTTATCTATCTATCTATTTAATGAACTAATTTTGATTTTACTCTTCATAAAACTTCATTTCATTGCTCGACGACAGTCTGACAATCTGGACAAACTAATGGTTGTAGGCAAGATAGAGGGAAAAAGACCACACGGACGATCGCCTAATCGATGGTCGGACCAAATAACCGCCGTTACGGGACTGTTAATTGCAGCTGCCCTGCGAGAAGCTGAAGACCGTGCACAATAGAATAACATCATAAGAGAGGCAATGGACACCTTTCAAGGACACGACCTTCAGTAATGAAGTGGACGAAGAGAGAGAGAAAACTTCATTTTCTATAGATGAATTTTGTACACAATTATCCACATAGTTCATTTATATTAATTCTACCGTCATTTAGCTTGAATATATAATAAGTTTCTTCTTTCTAATAATATTTTTTTATTAATCATCTTTTATTCAATTATTTATTTAAATATCTTTATTGACCACATAAAATAAGGTACAAAATGTGGACTTAATACTAGAAGCATTCTCTACCAGTCAACCTTTGGGATGAACAGTGAATCACGAACGCGTTACTTCACTATAGAGACAGGTAAAGAAAATAACACCTAGTAATATATACCTATACAAAATAAATAATATATATATATATATATGATATTTCTAGGGTAGAAATGAAATCAATACAAGTCAAAATATAAATATGTAGTTACATTTAAATCAGATTTATTTATATTACAAATGTGGGAGAAATTTTCACTAGTTCAATTTATAGTTTGTAACTTACAGTCCGAGGGGCCCCCCTGAGCTTGGGGGTCTGGGCACTGCCCCGTCTAGCCCTCCAGTAGCTACGCGACTGCATGTATACTACATTACATAAGGATTGGCTAAGACTTCAAAGTACCAAGAAGTAACAAATTCGCTCTAACATTTTTAATATTAGTAAGGATGAAAGAGGGTGAGAGAATCAAGATAAACCTTTTATATCTATCCATTTTATCGATTAGATCTGAGTTGGTATTCAACCACTCCATAAATCCATTCCCAAGAGTGAGGAGACTTCCGTACTAGCTCCTATATGCTTCTGGTGAAATTATACTAACAACATTGGAATGGTCCGAAAAAAACTATGAAAAAATTACTCTCATTTTATAAAAAGTTGGGAAAAAATTGTTATTTATTTATTTGATAACATAGTTAACTTTACAGTTTCCCAATACGCTCACCCAAGAAGGTATCAGCATAATAACACATACTTTACAATTATAATAAAAAGGCACAATATTAATAAGACAAAAATACCATACAAACACATAACAATGGGGAAAAGGATTCTCAGTAATGGGGACTAGTAGCTCCATTACTAGCAAAACACTCTGTTAGGTTAACCTCCACGCGGTTCCCCCTGAAAACCATCGTGATCAATTCCAAGTAAACTTATCACGATGGGCTAACTGACCTGCCTTTTCATCTTCATCTATCATCATTCACTGGTGCCCCGCCAGCGTATACCGTTAGCGCAGGCGAAGTTACCATACCATTATCATTCATTAAAAAAAAACACAACAATAATAAAATAATAACAAATTATATTTTAAATATCTGACATAAAACTGAACATAAATACTCTATGGTCGTCCGACGAAACTCCAGTTATACCTAAATCTATTTAAATACAAGAAAAATAACTCACTAAGACTTTTCAAACATTCAAAAAGTTTTCAAAAAGTCAAATTGTCCAAGTATTACAGTCTGTTTCAGACGCTGAGTGTTTGAATCAATGGAACGACTTTAATAATAATAATAATAATAAACCGAGGGTTTTGTCTGTGCAATACAGGATCAGGTGGTTAAGACGAACAATTACCGAAAGCACATTCTGAAGGATGGCACTGAGGACATCTGTCGAGCATGTCGCCATCCCGGAGAGTCACTCAGACATGTGCTTTCGGGTTGTTCAGCTCTTGCCAACACAGAGTACTTGCACAGGCACAACCAGGTAGCCAAAATACTCCATCAAGAGCTAGCTCTGAAGTACGGCCTCGCGAATGAGAGGTTGCCGTACTATAAGTACGAGCCACAGCCGGTCCTCGAAAGCGACAGCGTCAGGCTCTACTGGGACCGATCCATCATCACGGACAGGACTGTTCTTGCGAACAAACCTGATATCGTGGTGATGGACCGGGCACTTTCGAGGGTGTTTTTGGTGGATGTCACCATACCGCATGACGAGAACCTCGTGAAAGCCGAAACCGAGAAGAAGAGAAAATATCTCGACCTGGCTCACGAGGTGACCGAAATGTGGGGGGTGACATCTACCGAAATCATCCCAATCGTTATGTCGGTGAACGGTCTTATCCCAACCAGTCTGGAACAACATCTCAGACGGTTGGGATTCCGAGGCGGCTCACTCCCGGGAAAGATGCAGAAAGCGGTGCTCTTAGATTCTGCCCGCATTGTACGCCGGTTTCTCTCCCTGGGGCCCTGAACCCCGGCCGACTGTGCTTCTGCCGGGGGTTAGTTGCCATCTCCTCTCCTTAAGAGGGGAGATGAGAATTTTGGTAAAATTTAAAAATAATAATATTTCTTTATTTACGGATTACTAAGATCCATTTTTGTTAGTAACAATTGACTTAAACTATGTTAGTAGAGAAAAAAAAAATACAAAATTCATTTTGTGGCCCCTATAATAATTTTGACCCACAATGAGAGGATCGGGCTATCGTATTTATTACATAATGCCCTCAGAATGCCGTTACTGCTGCCACGCAATCGGTATAAAAGAGATGCAATCCGTTTGCGTCTGATGGCATAGAAGTCATCTGTCCATGCCGCTGCAAACATTGTGGATGCACTACAAAAACGTGGCAGCCGCAACAACACCCTGAAAACATTATTGTATTGAACACGCAGAGCGCTGTATGCCCGCTGTGTATAGTCAACCCACAGGCTGCTCGTGTAAAAAGATTGGCAATATGCCTTGAACAATATTATTTTGACTTCAGTCGAGCAACGAGCAAACCTGCGAGCCAACATATTACCCCTTACAGCCAGCGCCCTGCGTTCACGTTCAATGTCAGCGTTATCTTTCAAGTCATCGGTAATAATGTGTCCTAGATATTTAAACTGAGTCACTCTATTGAGAGGAACACCGTTTAGAAGAATTGGTGGGATTTGTGGACTCTTACTACCTAGACCGAAATACATAAATTCACTTTTTTGTGTATTATATTTCAGACCATAGACAAATAGCACTTAAAAATATTAACTGTATTATCTGTACATGAATTTCTTCTGTATAAAGAGCTTGGAACTTAAGAGCGACTAACCTAGTACATTTACTAAGTATTCTTCTATAGAAGTATTCTTTTATAGAGATGAATTTTGATAAAACAAAAATAGTAAACAAGAACATAGCCTGTTTGATGATAAATAGTTACTATGAAGACTTACAATACCAGGGATGTAACGAACACCTTGTCAATTTCGAAGATACCTTATTTTTAACTTTTTGAAGAATCTAGGGCAATATAACTTCGGTAAGAACCTTATTCTACAGTCTGAACTTATGATGCCCACAGCCACTCTACCATCGTACGGCTCGCCATCGACAGGGAGTTCATTCTCATGTCCTACAGCCTCAATGGTTGCGTACTGCGCGGTTTCAGAGATGTTTCCTCCCACAAACACTCAGGTTGTGGAATGAGCTCCCTGCCGAGGTTTTCCCAAGAGACTACAGCATGGGGTTCTTCAAATGGGGGGTAAAGAGGTTTCTTCAGGGTCGGCAATGCACGCGTAATACCTCTAGTATTGCAAGTGTTCATAGGCTACGGTAACCACTTACCATCAGGTGGACCGTATGCTTGTTTGCCACCTAAGTAGTATAAAAAAAAAAACTTTCACAGGAAGAAATTTCTTTGGAACCGCAATGTATTAGTGTAAAGATAAATACCCTGTCGATGGTAAGCGGTGCGATGATAAAAGGTAGCCATGTACATCACCTCGGAATAATTCCTAGAAACACAATCCCTTACATAAGCGGTAAAACATGTTTTATGTTGTATAGGAGACAGGAATTAATGCAATTATTAAGATAAGCTGTGTTAATTTACTTAAATTGTCTTGACATAATAATAATAATATAATCACACTTTACCTAAATGATCACGTTAATTCCTATGTCTTATAAAACATATAATAAACCTCGTCTGCACCGTAAAAAATAATAATAAATACAGTAAATACTAATAAGAAGTGATACAAAAGGCGGCTTTATCGCTAAGCAATCTTTTCCAGACAACCTTTGGCTAGAGGACATTGAAATAAAAGACAAAGGGTAGGTGGCGTATTATTATATAGATAATAATGTACACAAATATATAAATACTTAATAACATACATACTACAAGGAGAGAATACCAAAAATAAAGAGAAAACACAGGAAATAATATTAAATAATACTAGGTGGATTTAACAGAGGTTTTGAAGCTTGGAAAAAAATTTAAGCGTACCAAATAGAGACAGATAGTGAGTTTCACAAGCGAACTGCCTGCACAGTACAGGATTTAGATCTCTATAAAAAGAAACCTGGTAATGACCTAACTTTTTGTAAAGTTTCCCGACTTTGTACAAGATTATTTCTTGGAATACTTCTTAAGCCATACCATTTAGCAATTAGCTTACATATTGATCTTGACTTACAGTCACAGTTCATTCAATTTCAATAAGAAACAGATAGTTTTTTTTTTTTTTTTTTATAAAAAACATTTTTCCTATTTCGAGCTAAACAAGCTTGTGTCCCACATACATTTGGTAGTTCTAAAAATATCTTTTATTATTAGTAAAGTTCAAACATACTTGTGGGTATCGAACGGCTACGCAAAAATCTGAAAATATCCCACTGAACTCAACCCTATACCGAGAATCTGTCCTTTCTTTCTCTAAAAAATGTCCAATAACGGCGAAAACATCTCGTTGGATCATTAAGTATCTGGGATAACATTTATTTTCTGAGATTCCTTTAGTTTTTGTTTTGTTAATAAATCGTCTCCCTCTAGTCAAACCATATAAAATAGTGTAACAAATAGATTCTGCTTCCAAAATAAAATAGTCACTACATTCGTAACAAACCAATGTACGATGAGATGCTTTATAAATACATTAGTTAATAGTAGATTAAAAGTAAGCAAAGAGTTATGTGTCACATACAAACAATTCTGCACTTATTTCTAAGCAGATTTTTCTTCACAATAGACAAGATTTTTCTCCTGAAACAAAGAGAATAGTTTGTATGTTTTCAAAATTTTCAAGGAACCGAAACAAGAGTAATTCTTATGAATTGCAAAAGGCAATCAACTGGAAACAAAATGATGGTTTAATTGCAACACATAGCTACAAAATATACAAACAAATTAAGAACCTGACCTAGGGTAATGTTCAGACAGGTATTTTTTTTACTGAGACTATATGAATCGACGACATATACGAGTATGCAGTTGGATGTCTGCAAAGTAAATTAAGCTAACAACAGAAGGTCGCACTCAAAATGCCATGCTTAGATCCACACAAGGATCCACAAGGATTGCAGTAGGTTTATTATGATGGTAAGGACAATGAGTAGATAGCTTTAGTAATCGATTACTATTGAACGTGAAAAATGATTATTTAATAAAAAAAGAAGCTTCAAAAAGAGGATTGACATCGGGCAGGTAACCCGTCGTAAAACCAAAAAATATCTTGTCCAATATTAATAAAATCATATTACGCTGTCTCCAAATAACTAAAGTAAGGGCAGAAAGATGATAACAATTCATATTGTTTACATGTATTCCCTATTTTTAAACGATCATATTAGAGTCACAGGGAGGGGTGAGGTCAACAAAAGGAGTGAACATAGTCACTCCCTACTCTTTTCTCAAGAATATCTCGCTATCTATGCATTTAAGAGCTGCACTCTTGTCGGTGGAGCTCTTGCCACTCACTACGATTTTCAGCGAGTCTCTTCACCTCTTGATACGATACGACACCAACTCCTTCTATCTTACCTTCTATTATAATGTTCATAAGTTCGTCGTATCGTATTTTTTTTTTTTTTTTTTTTTTTTTTTTACAACACAGGGGGCAAACGAGCATGCGGCTCACCTGATGGTAAGTGACTACCGCCGCCCATGATCACCCACAACACCTACGGCATTGCAGGTGTGCTGCCGGCCTTTTAAAAAGGAATATGCTCTTTTCTTGAAGGTTATGTTGTCGTATCGGTTCGGAAATACTGCTGCTGGAAGTTGATTCCAAAGAGTGGTTGTGCGTGGGAGAAAGTGCCTTGAAAAACGCACGGTGGAGGACCGCCACTTGTCCAGATGGTTGGGATGAAATTTTAGTTTATGGCGGGTTGTACGATGGTGAAAATCTGCAGCAGGTATCAATCCGAACAATTCTTCAGAGCACTCCCCATGATAAATTCGGTAGAAAATGCACAGAGATGCAACATCCCTACGCAGTTCCAGTGGGTCGAGCCGGACAGTAAGACGCCGATCGTCAACAATTCGAGCTGCCCGACTTTGAATGCGGTCAACGGAAGGAGTTGGTACTGTGGCGCTCCTGCCCACAGGTGAGAACAGTATTCCATGTGTGGCCTCACTTGAGCTTTATATAGTTTCAGGCGGTTTTCTGGCGTGAAATACCGTCTCACCCTATTGAGCACCCCCAACTTTTTGGAAGCTATCTTAGCTTTTTCCTCCAGATGACCGCAAAACTGGACGTCGCTAGATATATCGACGCCAAGAATCCCCAGACTCGACTTATTATCGAGGGAAGTGCCCCGAAAGTAAGGAGATACGACAAACGGTGTCTTTTTTTGCGGTGAACGCGCAGACTTGTGTCTTCTTAGGGTTAAAGTGAACAAGATTGCGTTCACCCCAGATCGAAACTTTATCGAGCGAAGTTTCGATTTCAGACACAAGTCTGTTCCGGAGCTCATCGGTATGTGCCCGCGAGATCTTTGCATGACCGGTGTATAATGCATCTCCTGTACTGTCGTCTGCATAACAATGAATATCACTGATCTGTAACATATCATTGATATGCAGAAGAAACAGTGTCGGAGATAGTACACAGCCTTGCGGGACACCAGCATTCACAGGTTTTAAGTCAGAGCATGCTCCGTCGACTACGACCTTAATGCTACGTTCCTTAAGAAAACTGGCGACCCAACTGCACAATCTCGCAGGCAACCCAAACGAAGGTAGTTTTGAGATTAGTGCCCTATGCCACACCCGATCAAAGGCTTTCGCAATATCCAGACTAACAGCTAAGGCCTCTCCCTTATTCTCGATTGCCACCGCCCATCGGTGTGTTAAATAAACTAAAAGATCACCAGCCGAGCGCCCCCGTCGAAAGCCATACTGGCGATCTGAGATCAGCTGGCGATCCTCTAGGTACCGGAGCAGTTGATGGTTAACAACTGATTCCATGACTTTCGAGAATAAGGAGGTGATAGCTATGGGCCTATAGTTAGCTGGATCTAAGCGGTCTCCTTTTTTAGGAATCGGATGCACCAAAGCAGTCTTCCAAAACTTTGGGACTATACCTGATGAGTAACAGAGCCGAAAAAGACGCGTAAGAACCGGAGCCAACTCTGGTGCGCACGTCCTAAGCACAATTGGAGGAATGCCATCGGGCCCACTCGACTTATGGATTTCAAGGGAGAGAAGTGCTCTACGCACTGATCTTTGCGTGAATTTAACATCCGGCATAGAGCTCTTACAACGCGGGATAGTCGGCGGTGGTTTCTCCCCGTCATCCAACGTCGAGTTTGATGCAAAGAGAGATCCAAGGAGATCGGCCTTCTCTTTGGCGTTCAGAGCCAACGAGTTATCCTCCCTGCGCAATGGTGGAAAAGATGACTGACAGAAATTCCCTTGTGCAGCTTTGGCAAGAGACAAGAAAGCTCGAGACCCCGAAGGTAAACTAGCCAATCTCTTGCCAATTCTACCAATATGCTCTGACTTCGCTGTGGCCAAAACTCTTTTGAAGGACCTAGAGGCAAAGTTATACTTCTTTTTAAGGGCACTGATGTTAGGATCTCGCGACGCCACACCTTTGGCCCAGGCTAGGAAGCACTCCTGTTTCAGGCGAGATGCTATTCTACAAGAGGCTCCATACCAGGGCTGGGATTTCCCACCGACAGGTACCACAGAGTTAGGAATAAATAATTCCATTCCCTGAAGCACCACATCGGCGATGGAATTGGCGATGGCGTCGGGGTCCCTCAGTGCGAAGCAAACCTGCCTCCATGGGTAAGATGCGAAAAAAATCCGCATCTCATCCCAGTCTCAAGTGTCCCATCAAGTGTCCCATCAAGTGTCGTATCAAGTGTCCCAACATTATTCCCCTTCTGTCCTCAATAGTTCTAATAATTTGTCTTTTTTTCTTAACCCTAAGCAGAACCTCCTTATCACTTCTCAAGAATATAGTATACACAAATATACTTACCACAATTATAATAAAACAATTGCCACAGCAGTATCTAGTACCGAATTAGTAATACGGAAGCCAAACTGACCGAGTGCCAAGCTGTGACAACTGCCAAACAATACATCAGTTACAACACATAATTCGTGTCTCTTGTCAGGTGTTTACTTGACAAAATGATTTCTTACCAACAATATTGCAATTATTTTCTTTATAATATCCCACTACAGGGCACGCGTCTATTCTCTAAGAAGATTCTAGACTACGAGTATTATATTATTACTCATCACTTGGCCAGCGTAGTACTGGTCATACTCCAGCCATGTACCTTTATAAAGTTTTATTTAAAGTTTTACTCTTCTTGCACTATTATATTCCATTTTTTTTCTTTAATCTCTTAGTTTAATTCCCATACCAGAAGTAATAATGAGCAATAACACATTATATTCTTATTGTTTTCGGCTAAAATGCTTTGAAGATCTATCTATTACAACATCTATGAAAAAAATGTATATTCCTCTATTCAGGACAGGTCTTAGTGTACGTAGTACGTCTGTGCAAATCTTTGATGACGCCTCTCTACCTTTTCCATCTGACAACGAAAAGTAATTATTTAGTCCTATGTTGCCCAAGTTCGATGTTTCCCGAAATATAATTGAGTTCTTAAAAAAAGATCATCATCCATTCCGATTTCGACGGTGATTCCGATGTGATCGTGGGGTCTACCTGTATCTAATATCTATATCTTAAGTTTCTAAAAAAAGACGCCAAAGCCACTGAGTTCGATATCTTATATGTTGGGTTCCTAAAAAGGTCATTACCCATTTCGATATCGCCCACACCAAATCTTTCCTTTTTTTACGTCTCATATTTTCATAACCCGGCGCCCTTTCAGACCAGACGTTTCCCACTTAGACCATGGCAGACCTAGGCGGTCCTAGGCCGGAACTGCCTTTACCTTTTTTGTACAACCGAATTATTCCGCGTGATGGTAATAGATTCGCCCTCCGCCACGTCACGATAAACGTCCTTTACTACCCGGGATTTATCAGGGATTAAAGTCATCACCAGCAGTTATTTTAAATTTCTTGAGAATAAAAAAGGAAGATAGAAAGAAAGGAAGCTGGTAATATTAAACTCGGTCCAAAAATCTGTTATCTCATTTATTGTCAAGGTTAATGAAATACCAAAAGTAGACTGTTTGGATCGTAACGCCTTATTTTTATCTCCATAATTATAACATAAGCTTATTAATTAGCGTCATCGTGTATTTATACTGTAATTATACAATGTATGTACGAGTATTAATAGATAATCTGATAGTTATCAACCCACTGTAATCGGGAGAGGTATTGTTAGTAACAGGATCTAGTGGCCCCAATGTTGACATTTTCCTCAAATACCAAGAATTCCTACGCCACCTTCGTACAACGAATAAAATCTCTGACATGGCTTACCAGATGACGGTTTTACGTACCCTCCGAAGCAAGACCTTTACGCAGTTCCATCTGAACACTACCTAAGAAAGAATTAACCAATTCTTGTAGAATCCATAATTGGTTAAATGACCTGTTTTCGCCCTCACCTATCGTCCCTCACTGGTGACCCACCAGCATATAATATAAACGCAAACGGGATTACCACTCCATTTTCACCCATTAAACAAACTCTCCGGAGCATGATGCAAAAGACGATTTACTTTAAAATGATTAAAACATAAATTTAGAGATTTAGGCCGAGATTCGGTCTTGGAATCTCTGAATCTCAGCGCTATTCAACTGAGCTGCCGCTTCTAAAAATGTATATAAATAAAAATCAATTGTCTAATGATTTTTTCTTTTAATGGGTGAAACTATAATAGAATTTTATTCAGCCTACGCTATTGATATACGCTGATGGGGCACCAGTGGGAGATGATAGATGAGGATGAAAGCAGGTCTGTTTGCTTATCATAAAAATTCAACAAGAACCAAATACGATGGTTTTCAGATGGAACCGCGTGATGGTCGACCTGATAGAGTATACGAAGAAATATAGGATATATTGCTAGCATTAAGTCTGTTAGACCTAATTACTAACAATTCATTTCCCCATAATGAATGTATTATATGTAAGCATTTCGCTTCAGAACGGCTGTACCTACTTGTATTTGATTAATTCTTCTTTTTTCTTCTATTTGTAATAATCAGATCAGTACAGAACAGAAAGTCAGTGGTTCGTATGAAAGAAAATGTTTGAAAATTACATACATATGGTACATATCTGTCTTTGTTTGAAAAATAATATGGAAAAATAAAGAATTAGTACACCCGTGCGAAGCCGGAGCAGGGAGTTAGTAATAACTAAAAGTTAGCTATACTACAAGTATTAGTCAATATTCACTATGGCAGTAATCGATTGAAATTGCATTGCGCCGTTTGGTCGGTTGCATTCCTGTATAGAACCGCCGCATTCCTGAAATTAATTGTTGAGTTATTTT
This sequence comes from Galleria mellonella, assembly GCF_026898425.1. Lineage (NCBI taxonomy): Eukaryota > Metazoa > Arthropoda > Insecta > Lepidoptera > Pyralidae > Galleria > Galleria mellonella. The sequence goes on along the minus strand of NW_026442028.1, from coordinate 3,795,941 downwards.
CGAATCATTGCATGTTATTTATACTACGTTCCATGTCACCACGAATGTTTGTATTGGAATTACATATGACTATGTTATGCATGAGCTGATGAAGTTTTTTTAGGATAGTGATTATCATTATAATCATTTCAGCTATTATCTGTCCACTGCTGGACATAGGCCTCCCCCAAAGACTGCCATAAGGAAGGGTTCTGAGCCACCTACATCTACTGGCTCCCTACAATACATTTGAGGTCGTCACTTTAATAGTCGCGTACTGCGCGGTTTCAGAGATGTTTTCTCCCACGAACACTCAGGTTGTGGAATGAGCTCCTTGCCGAGGTTTTCCCAAGAGACTACAGCATGGGATTCTTCGAAAAGGAGGTTAAGAGGTTTCTTCAGGGTCGACAACGCACGCGTAATACCTCTGGTATTGCAGATGTTCATAGGCTACAGTAACCACTTACAATTAGGTGGGCGGTATGCTTGTTTGCCACCTCAGTGGTATAAAAAAAAATCTCATAATCATCATAATGGGGCATCATTTTATACTATGTTTACCCGTACAAAGTCGCCTTCAAGAACCTTTCTTCCCCATCGGTTGTCGGTTCTTCTAGCTATGTAACCAGCCTATTGCCACTTCAGCTTGCTTATCCTTCAGACTATTATTGGCCATTATATTCATAGATATGTTTTTAATGAATGATAATGGAATGGCAATCCCGCCCGTGCTAACGGTATATACTAGGAGGGAAAGGGATTGTTAGTAATGGAGACTGAGAATTCCATTGCTAGCAATATACCCAACCAGGTCGACCTCCTCGCGGTTCTCCCTGGAAACTATCATGGTTAATTCCCGATGAATTCATCATGATGGGCTAACTGGTCTGTTTTCATTCTTATCTATCACCCTTCACTGGTGCTCCGCCGGCGTATCCCGTTAGCGCATGCGGGGTTACCATACCATTCTCACCCATAAAAAAAACGGTATATACTGGGGGGAAGAGATTGTTAATAATAGGATCTAACAACCCTATTATTAACAATATACCCTATCAGGGCGACCTCCACGTGATTCCCCCTTGAAACCATTGTAGTTAATTCTTGTGAAATTCGTCACGATGGGCTAACTAACCTGCTTTCATCCTCACCTGTCATCTATCACTGGTGCCCCGCCAGTGTATACCGATAGCGCAGGTTACCATACCATTTTTAACCCATAAAAAAAACGGTATATACTGACACACTAGTGAGAGATGACAGGTGAAAATGAAAAGGCAGGTCAGTTAGGCCATCGTGATCAATACACCGTTGATTCAGCACGATGATTTCAACATGGAGATCGACCTGCCAGGGTATATTGCTAGTAATGATGACTGATAACTGATACTGAGGATGACTGATAATCAGAATTATTAACAAAAAAACTACGTTAATTGATAATATAAGAATCACACGAGTTTACATTATCCATGCATTATTTCAATTTTACGCTAAAAATTGAAGCTTGTAAACATATGTTACAAATGTTTTACCAGAGGGAGACTTTGTACAAAAGTCGATTGCTTGGGTACCTCTGTCCCATTCGTGTTTTAACCGTGAAGCAGTTGCGTTTGCATGGCTGTGTTTCGGTTTGAAGGGTGGGATATGGCGTGAATTTACTGGGTACAGAGGAATAACACCTAAGTCCTCAGGAATGGCAACGCATGGGAGGTATCATGGGCGAAGCAGTATATTCTGTTATGTCCAATGGTAGTGCTCATGTCTATAGGCGACGGTTACCACTTTCCATCAGGTGGGCCGTCAATTTGTTTGCCATTCTAAGTTGTATAAAAAACAATGTTACAAATATAGTCCTAACTCTCTATAGCAACTGTATATATTTCTGAATATCATTATCTCTTCTTAGTCGTTATGGATTACGGATGTCTGTGTATAATAATTTAGCCTCGTTGTTTACATAAATATTTAAACTGATTCGAAATTGTAAACAAAACAAGTGTCAGTTGTTATAACACGATTGGTGTTCTTCAGTATTAAATATAAACGGCCGAATGAATTTGTATGAATTTTAAAACATATAAGAAAATGTAGAAGATAGACATATACAATAGTTATTGTTTTATTTTTTTTTTACAACTGCAGTAATTGTTAAATGATTTTCGTAGATGATTCAATGACGTTTCTGTAACAATTTGCAATTAAAAATTTCATGGAATCCATAACAGCCGTTAACTGGTTACTGAACGTAGGCCTACCCCATAAGGAGCTTTTGTTATTAGTTGGCAAGCTTGGCTTGGCAAGCGGGTTGACAATCGCGGTTAAGTTTTGGTAATGTTTTAAGAGGGATGCTGCTGCTCATTCCTCAACCATTAAGCTCTTTTAGTCGCCTTTTATGACACTCACGGGTAAAGAAGGGGGATACATAAAATTAATATTTACATAAAAGATATTTTTTTTTTTATACCACTGAGGTGGCAAACAAGCATACGGCCCACCTGATGGTAAGCGGTTACCGTAGCCTATGAACGCCTGCAATACCAGAGGTATTACGCGCGCGTTGCCGACCCTGAAGAAACCTCTTTACCCCCTTTTGAAGAACCCCATGCTGTAGTCTCTCGGGAAACCCTCGGCAGGGAGCTCATTCCATAACCTGAGTGTTCGTGGGAGAAAGCATCTCTGAAACCGCGTTGTACGCGACCATTTAGGCTGTAAGATATGAGGGTGAACTCCCTGTCGATGACGAGCCGTACGATGATAGAAAGTGGCCGTAGGCATCATATTGAATAATTCCTCTGAGCACAATCCGTTGTATAAACGGTAGAACACGCAGAGTGAGGCAAAATCTCTCCTATGGCGACTATGGCGAATGCCATATTGGCGGTCACTCAATAAATCGTGATCCTCTAGGTATTTTAACAGCTGTGCATTAACTATACGCTCCATCACCTTAGAGAGAAGGGAAGCGATCGCAATCGGTCTGTAATTTGAAGGGTCCGACTTATCGCCCTTTTTAGGTACAGGATGTACAAGGGTGGTCTTCCATGTCGAAGGAAATTGCCCTGTGGAGTACGAGATCGTGAAGAGACGCGTTAATACAGGACACAATTCCGAAGCACACTGCTTTAGGACCACTGCCGGTATACCGTCTGGCCCACTCGACTTATGAACATCTAAGGATAGTAACTCCCGCCGGACTTTACATTGTGTTATAGTAATATATATATAGTGTATAAATTTATAATAAGTGTAAGTATTAAAAGAGGGAGACATTGCACAAAAGTCGATTGCTTGGGTACTTCTGTCCCATGGTACCGCTCATGTCTATAGGCGACGGTTACCACTTTCCATCAAGTGGACCGTCAGCTTGCTTGCCATTCTAAGTTGTATAAAAGAAAAGTAAATTTGTAAATGTAGTCAATTCGTACTAATATTATAATTGTGAAAGTGAGTTTGTTTGTTACCTCATAGTGCCTTCACGGCTTAACAAATAACTATGAAATTTAGTATACACGTACTATATGGGATGGAGAAGGATATAGGCTGCTTTTTATCACAGTCAGTAAACATATCCCGATCATGTGGACGAAGTCGCGGGTAAAAGCTAGTGAAGAATAAATAAAATACTTTGTAAAATGCAATGCTACGAGTTATATCTAGTATTTACCTACAATTATTAATAAAAAAAAAACAACATCGATAAGGGACTGAAGTAATTTCTTACGAAGCGTTCGGTAACCCTCACATTAAATATTTGCGTATAACAAACATTGTTCATATTACTGTCTGTCTTGAACACCACTCACATCATATCATACGTCAAGAAAGAAGAAATTTATATTTGACTAGCGGCCCGTCCCAGCGTCGCACGGGTGGACATTTTTAACATTTCCCTTCACTGTTCTGCCCCTATTGATCGTAGCGTGATGAAAAATATACTATAACCTGCCCAGGAGTATGAAGAATAATTATGCCAAGTTTCGTTAAAATCCGTCAAGTACTTTTTGTTTCTATAACGAACATACAAACAGACAGACAGACAAAAATTTTACTGATTGCATTTTTGGCATCAGTATCGATCACTAATCACCCCCTGATAGTTATTTTGGAAATATATTTCATGTACAGAATTCACCTCTCTACAGATTTATTATAAGTATACATTGCATACACATAAAAATACATACATAGATTATACAGATAGTGTGTCTCCATACAAATATTTTGCCCACAACAGATCAACTTTTTGATAGATAGATAGATAGATATATAATTTATTTGCATAACTTACAGAACACAAATAACAACAGACATAGAACAACGCAAAAAAAAAAAAAAAAACAAAAGGAAAATACATAAAAGAAGTAAAATAATTTCTCATTTCGTGAATGTGCCACAATAACGCACAATGGTCACAACTCGGTTTATTATATTGCCCTCGAAAGAGCAAAACACTGATATTCTGTTGTGGCCAAAAGCCATATTTTGATTCATGTGTGCGTGAATTGGGTTGCCATAATGCATATCTATTACTTAGTATATGGAATAAATTATACTGTAAGGATAAATTGAACGATACAAAATGGATGTGAATATACTTAAAACAAAAAGAAGATAAACTGTGCAGAATAGCCTGAAGGCCTACCATGAAATGTTTTCCGAAATTTCGGATCCGAACGAAGCACAAATTTGATGTTAAAATTACATGATACATACCGTTTAAAAATATTAAAAATGCTAAAGTATCGTTCCTTTGGACTTTTATGGTAGGATTTATGACAAATAAAATCTAAACCTCTATTTGTAGGGTCGATTTTGGTACGAACAAAAACACGACATTAAGCCCGAAAATTCGGAATTTCATTTCATGGTAGACCCCCTGATCGCTGAGCATAGCAGTATGCATGCTGGCTGTTACATAGACAGGATTGCTGTAAATAACTTGAGTTACGCTGACGACATGGTGCTGCTGAGTCCATCAATCAGAGCTTTACGTAAATTTCTAAGCGTGTGTGAAAAGTATGCTGAAAAACATGGTCTAAAATATAATACACAAAAAAGTGAATTTATGTATTTCAGTCTACATGGTAAAAATCTACAAATCCCGCCAATTTTTCTAAATGGTGTTCCTCTTAATAGAGTGACTCAGTTTAAATATTTAGGACAAATTATTACCGATGACTTGATAACGCTGACATTGAACGTGAACGCAGGGCGCTGGCTGTAAGGGGTAATATGTTGGCTCGCAGGTTTGCTCGTTGCTCGACTGAAGTCAAAATAATATTGTTCAAGGCATATTGCCAATCTTTTTACACGAGCAGCCTGTGGATTGACTATTCACGACGGGCATACAGCGCTCTGCGTGTTCAATACAATAATGAATGTTTGCGGCGGCATGGACAGATGACTTCTATGCCATCAGATGCATCTCTTTTATACCGACTGCGTGGCAGCAGTAACAGCATTCTGCGGGCATTGTGTAATAAATACGATAGCCAGATCCTCTCATTGTGGATCAAAATTATTATAGGGGTCATAAAATGATTAGTTTTGTATTTTTTTTTTTTTTCTACTAACATAGTTTAAGTCAATTGTTACTAATAAAAGTGGATCTTAGTCATCTGTAATAAAGAAATATTATTATTATTATTATAATGATACTTTGATTTATATTAGAACATAGACATAAAATATGTCTTCTTTAAATCAATGAAAATGGTCATTTTTTTTTTAATTAATACATTTATCTATATTATTATTTTTTTTACAAAAACATACATACCTATATTTATATAATACAAGAAAGAATAGTTCCTAATTCAAATTTAAAAAACCTACTTAATCTAGCAAATAAAGCAATACTTTTTTCTCTTTTTATAATATTCATATAGAGAAGCAAAGGAACTATACTATACTAAAATATCCGCTCTGACAATGTAGAGATCTCTATTGTTTTTAATTATTTTCAAGTCAAATACTTTTAAGTTTAGTTTCCATTACAGACAAAAAATAAAATCTATCTGCTTCATAATATTAGTTCAAATAAACAACATTCGTAAGATTTATTTATTTCAATTTTATTAAAGACTTATATAAATTCTGAATAGAGCATTTTAGTTTTTCAACGCTGTCAACCGTAAAATTATCCTTTCTCCGGACGTCTGTCTATTTTCTTTCCTTTGTATTTCCTACGACGCAACTAAATTGAGTGTCGTGAAAATATTGCATTTCATATATCAGCGGCCAGATTTATAAGAAATTGTTAGCTATGCGTTGTTCGTACGATATCGACTTTACATCTATACGGAAATATCTTATTGATCGGGAGTCGAGTGTGTGATCACTTATACTCCTATCTCAGGTTACGGCGTTCATAAATTCGAATCCGTTTGATGCCAAAACATTGGAATTCTATTAATTTAACTGTCAGATATGTTTAAACGTCCATTGACGTGGATTAATTTCTCTATTTCTGAGAGTAGATATCGTAGATAAATGCCTATCTCAGAAATCAGTACATAGTACGATCGGCCTGATATAACTGAAGAGAGGAGGGGAGGGATTATTATAGTTTTTTATAGTAATCCGGACTACAAGTCCCATCGCTGTAAGTCATTCTCGATATTTCCCTTGGAAACCATTTCTCAATTCCAGGTGTATACATCACGGTGGGCTAACTGACTTACCTTTTCAGGGGGAAAAGGATTGTTAGTAATAGGGTCTAACAGCCCCACTGCTAGCAACATTCCCTATCATATCGTCCTTCAGGCGGTTCCCCCTGAAAACCATCATGGTTAATTTATATGGAATTCGTCACGATGGGCTAACTGAACCGTTTTCATTCTCATCTATCATCTATCACTGGTGCCGCGTTAGCCTATACCTATAGCAGAAATAGGGTTATCATTCCACTATCATCAATTAAAAATATACCTAAAAAAGGTAAAAAACGTAAAAAATTAAAAAATAAACAATAATGGACGTTTGTTACTCTTTCACGCTATAACTACTGAACAGATTTATATTAAATTTGGTACATGCATAGGTAATATCCTAACTTAAATCATAGGATTATTTATCTACTAAAGCAGAAGATATATGTAGCTACAATTATAAATGTGAAAGTTTGTATGTTTGTTTTTTCACTCAATCACTCTTTAATAGCTGAATTTTTAATACAAAAATGGTCATATATTAAATTAACACACACTTATTATATCAAAATTCAAAGAATCAAAGCCTGTGACAGAGCTGCGAGAAACATGTTTAAATATTGTTAGTATGTTTTTTTTTCCTAATTTCCATTTTAATTTTATTTTTGTATACAAATTAATATTAGAATAGGAGGAAATTTAATTATGTTTTCCTAATTATTCAGTTAATGGACTATTCGGTCTCATATAGGTTCCTTAAAGTAAATAGTGCTTACGAGTATAAAATAAAATTATAATTAGACGATTAAGGATCACGAATTGATTCCGAAACTAGTCGAGCTTTTTCGATAAAATTACACGAATATTAAACCAGTAGTTATTACATTAAAATATAATGTGTAGGTACTTACGAATCTTTAAACAATAAAATACATAGACATACATATTCTGTACATGAGAGATATTAAAAAAAAATATGAGGAGTCTTAATAAAACTATTATATGTTAATATTTTTTTAAAATGTTGTTTGCCTGAATGTTTGTTCCTTCACAACGCAAAAATTACTACACCAAATTGGATGCGGTTTTTGCAGTTGTATTCCTAAAGATCTAACTTGAAATCTGGTATATATTTTATCTTAATACGCTATCTAAAAGTAGTCTACTTTATTGATTTTCCAACGTCCGAAATCCAGGTGTACGACGTAGCGGACATATAGCTAGTTAACATATATGGCAGTGAATTTACTGGGTACAGAGGAATAACAACTGAATCCTCAGGAATGGCAACGCATGGGGGTATCATGGGCGAAACAGTATACCATGTTATGTTTATTCTATAGACGACGGTAACCACTTTCTATCAGGTGGGCCATCAGCTTGTTTGCCATTATAAGTTGCATAAAAAAAGTCCTCAGAAATGGCAACGCGTGGGGGTATCATGGGCGAAACAATATACGCTGTTATGTCTATGCTACTGCTCATGTTTATAGGCGAAGATTACCACTATCCATCAGGTGGGCCGTCAGCTTGTTTGCCATTCTAAGTTGCATAAAATAAAAATAACTATATTATTACTCCACTCATCAAGCGATGTAACGCGTCAAGTGAAACTTTGTAATCACTTATCTCACGTCTTATCAAACTACCTTAGTCGTTAATCTTATAGGAAAACGTAACTCAGAGACGAGTGACGTACTCCGCCAATATATCGTAATACTGGTCGGAGTGATTATACGAAAGATAGGTCTTTACCCTCTTGTGTCTATAACTATAAATCTCAATAGAACCTTAGCATAGAACTAAGTGTAAGTAATGGGAATATTATTCCCCATCACTAGCAATATACCCTGTCAAGTCGACTTCCATGCAATCTCCATTTATATCCATCCACGCACGCACGCACGCACGCACGCACAATAACAACCCTATCATGTATTATTGCTGAATAGCAATATCATTTATTTCCATTTAAATGAGTTGCAAACTCCTTAATTATTTTATATATTTTATTTTTATTGTAATTGTATACTTTTTTTTTTGTTTTTACAATTGTCATTTTACTCTCTTTTTCGCTGTCGTAGTATGTTTTCCGTAGTTTTCTTTATTATAGTTATTTTCCTTTAAACCAATTGTTTAATTACATAAAATTCAATATACAGTCCATAATATTGCCCGCAATGACTATATAAACCCTTATAAACCCTAAATCAGGCAGGCAGGCTAGCCAAATTGCTGTCCAGCTACAGACCTGGTTTCTGCCCGTCGGTCTGGCCTGTAAAATTAACTAGTTGTGTCGCGAATCAATTGGACTTTCAAATAAGTTAAAAGTGCAGTGTAAACTAAATAAGTTAATAATAGAACAATGTGTAAAAATATTAAATAAATAACTTTGGTGTGTGGCAAAGAGTTGTTTTTTTTTTATATTAAACAAGTGCCCCACACTAACGACGCACGCACTCACGCACGCACGCACGCACGCACACACGTACACATGCACACACACGTATGCACGCATATACAATTCAAAGTTCTAATTTCAAATATGAATGGCATTTACGGAATTGTTTATGTTTATATGTGGATTTACGACTAAAGTCATTCTGTAACTTTCTGCGGACCTACAAATATTTGTTATACCTAAAAATATAATTTTTAACCTTTTATTTTTCCCAAACAATATTTATTCGATAAGTCTCAAGTGTTGTCTATTTATCATACATCATATCACTATTTTCCTACAGATTTTGATATCAATACCTATCGTACCAACACAGATAATAAACGAGTTAAGCTAGAAGGAACACGCCATTCAAAATCACTGATAAGTTTTCCACATGAACTAGCTAACCGCTGGTCTATGAAATAAGCAATTTTCTAATAATATGGTACCATAATGTTGTTATTTTTATTTAGAATCATATTCAAGCTTGATGGAATTTTACGTTATAAAGTACTAACTGCTTTTCGCGGCTTTACCCCCCGAGAATCAGTGTTAATTTATGACAATAAAAAATCTAACCTTCTTACCTTTATATGTATATTTTAATCTGTCATTCGTGCTACTGTATTTCAGTTGAATTGTTTATATGTCATTGTTTATTATTATGTTTTTGGTGCAATAAAGAGTTAAATAAATAAATAAAATACAAAAAAACGCGCCCATTAAATAAGTATTAATGTCACGATTGATGTCGCCAGTCTTTTGCGCAGTAAAGTCTATTTTACTGCAGAGCAAAATATCAAACTGCACGCTTGCTTAGAACGGCATAATTCATTTATTCATCACATTTTTTAAAGTAGGCTCCATCTCGAAATAACTAAGAAAGTGTTCTCATATTGAAATGACCAAAAAATAAATCAGAATTTTTTATTAAATCTATTTCTAACCATTCAATCTGCTGTATATCAAATTATACTTGATATTTCTATATAAAGAGTACATTAGGAACGATATCATACTTGTATCCTGTAGGCACTTTTACCTCGTCATGTTCTTAAAAAATATTATTGTAGAGGACATTTCATAAATATAACATTAATACATAAAATGTCTATATTACATTTATTACACACAGCTTTGCTTTCTTAAAAAGGAATATTTTTTTTATGTAACTTAGAATGGCGAACACGCTGACGGCCCACCTTACGGAAAATGGTATATCGCCTATAGATATACCATCGCCTATAGACATGAGCAGTTTTATGTTGTATATAAGTTTATGATCTGCCCATCACTCACCCTCTCTTATTCGCCCCTTACGACACCCACAGGAAAGGAAGGAGTGACCCATTCTATACCGTGACCACACGACATAGAATAGAAAAGAGTGTAGCCCTTCCTAAGATCGACAACACAAATCACATGGAGACGGTAATAATTGCAAATAAACAAATATTTACAAGTACTATCACTTTATTTAATCCTGTGTTAAAAACCAGAGGGAGACTTTGTACAAAAGTCGATTGCTTGGGTACCTCTGTCCCATTCGTGTTTCTACCGTGAAGCAGTTGTGTTTGCATGGCTGTGTTTCGGTTTGACGGGTGGGATATGGCGTGAATTTACTGGGTACAGAGGAATAACATCTGAGTCCTCAGGAATGGCAACGCAAGGGGGGTATCATGGGCGAAACAATATACTCTGTTATGTCCATGGTACTGCTCATGTCTATAGGCGACGGTTACCACTTTCCATCAGGTGGGCCATCAGCTTGTTTGCCATTCTAGGTTGTATAAAAAAAAATCTCTCCTATAGGTGCTACATCTTTAGGCAATTCATCAAGACCAATGACCACAGTTTACAGTATCTAAAGCATTAACTGATTTTACCTTGACTCATCATTGTAATGTCAAACTATGTCGTCAACGCAACTCGTGCGACTTTTGATCTCAGCCACTTGACTGTAATTATGTACGCAATACTAAGTTGAACCATATTTATATAATTCCAAATTCAATGTCTAGCTCCAAATGAGAAGCGAAGATTGCATTACGAAATATTAGCAAGTAGATTTTGCTACGTAAAATTAAAATTAAAAAATTAATCAGGAAATTATAATGAGAAAAAAGTACACAAAATTGTTGTTGTTATTGTTGTAAAATCTTTATTTGTTCATAATTTATATTGGACACATCAAATAGAATTAATATATAATAACTGACATATACCATAGAGGGATCTCTTACAGTCAACGCTTGAGAAGCTGAATATCACAATCTTAGTCTATGAACTTTACTGATCACTCAAAGTAACTCTCTCTTTCACACACATACATACACACTGCTAATTGAACCCTTTACTTCTTATAAATACGAGTCTATCGAATCTGATCTCTCTCTCTATGAGTGATAATCGCACGTACTAAAAAAAAATAAGGCACCTTCCAAGTATACGTACCAAACTACAAAAAAAAAATCACCTATTCATTCCCTAAGGCTTAGAGAATCGGTTTACTTTTTTTTTTATTTTAGTTAGAGTCTAAGCATCACTTCAAAACTCAAGAGCTGATTCCACACACAAACCATTTAATGGTAGTTATTCTGTAAAAGTCGACGGCGACTGCAGCGCTACATCGACGAGTGTGGTAGTGAGATCTAATATTCAGAAATGATATTCTGACATTTGATACATTTAAATGACAATCTGTAAAAAATTCTCTCACTTTCGTCGATAATTATTTCGTTTTACATACTCGAATTCATTTGTCTAAACAAGTTCTTCCATGCAATCTAAGCTCTGCAAAAATAGACTTTATTTTAATTGTTTTTAAGATGACACTGGTGTGACGTGACGCGCCAATAGCGCAATGCACGTGTAGAAGTGGCCTCAAACTTTCAACACTATCCATCATTACTTATATGTATATCCACTGTTACTATTTATTCATGCGATAAACAACTAGCTGTTTTATGACAGATTTTCATTCTACATTTAAAAAAAAAATATAACACCTGTTAAAATGTCAAAAAAAAATAGGAAATAAAATATGAAGACCTATGTACAAGTAAGATATAAATTACAAATAATATTCTCAATAATAAAACAAGTTAATCTGCTAGAACATAAGTAAGTTTTCTAATTATCTACATACCTATACCTAAGAACAAAGAATTATATGGAAGGAGTGATAAAATTGTCAATTCGTAGCAGACTAGCGTATAGAAAATGTTATACGGCCGTATAACCCTACCAAATTCAGATACCACTTGCTTGCTTACTTTCTACATAAACTGTGTCAAATATATAATCTAGCAACGTAAAATTTGTCATTGACAAATAATTGACATATCAAACATTTTCTATACACTAGCCTGCTATGAATTGAGAAAAATAGCAAATGATGGTGTATCTTTCGTCCTCTTCTTACTAATTATATGTGCATAAGAATAAAGGAGACAACCATATGATTTACAATTTTTATTTTATGATTCCTTGTAAATCCTTGTTCGTAGACATATTCTCACATACCGATTATAATCTGTCAGATTACGATTAGTTAAGTCACTGCTATAAATATAATTATTTAACAGTTAATGACCGACAAACCTATTATATTCATTTAGCGATATATCGCTAGGTTTTAAAATATTAAAATTTTGACTACAAAAGACAAAGTGCAAAGAGCGCTGACCGAATGGATACTGTTGATAGATTATCAACAGTATCCATTCGGTCAGCGCTCACTAAAGAACAAGACAGCGCGCATCACCATCTCTTTCTATCTCACAGACTCGCTAACGACAACAATTCTATCAATAGATTCGTTTGTACTTTGTGTAGAAGAGCTAAATAGCTCGGCTAGTGACAAAAAATATTGAAACATTTAGAATATCCATTATAAAGTCGCTTGAAAACGACATTTTAGAGCCGACATGTTTGCTTTTAATTAACTATCCTATGACACTGAAAGTGTCACGGCCAACGATTCATCAATTATTAAAATCCACCCAGCTGTTTGGCCGTTACGTGTGAGGGAATTGAGATACGTGCAAACATGTAATATACATGAATCATGAAAACGTTACACTCCCATTTCGGTTAGTTATGTAAAAATCCATTAGACCGCATATGCATAGCATATTAGAGACATAGTATAACGTACTCGCATACTGACAGACTGGAAATATGGAGGTCAAAATGAAAACATGTGGCAATTCTGAATTTAGTGAATTCAGAACACTTCATATTATTATTAAATACTAGCTTTTTGAAATTATTAAACCTCTATTAATGCCGTGTGGTCCCGGCATAAAATGGACGACTTCTTCCTTTCCCGTGGATGTTGTAAAAGGCAATTAAGAGACCTAAATGGTCGAGGGATAAGCAGCAATGTCCTTCTTAAAACAGCAAAATTCCCCCAATGGTAAACTTCCTTAAGAAACTGCCCCGTTCCTTATAACAGTCTATGATATGAGGCCTATGTTTAGCAGTGAACAAATAACAGCTAATATGGGATGAATTAATTTTTACCAGAGGGAGACTTTGTACAAAAGTCGATTGCTTGGATACCTCTGTCCCATTCTTGTTTCAACCGTGAAGCAGTTGTGTTTGCATGGCTGTGTTTCGATTTGAAGGGTGGGATATGGCAGTGAATTTACCGGGTACAGAGAGAGAGTGGACCGTCAGCTTGTTTGCCATTCTAAGTTGTATAAAAAAAATCTTTATAAACAACAATTTACCTACTGCACTGCACGCACTTACATAGATATGACTCCACAACATATTTTTAATCTAGGCTTATATATTCACACGGGTACTATCCCTAATCTATGTGTAAGTCACATTTTTTATCTGTGTCGATCGATGATCCGCTATACAGCTCGGTAATTTACTGTTTGTTTATGGTTGTAATCTAAGCTATAATCTATGGTTTTCGTATTACAGCTCCAAATCAAAAATATCACGTTATCTATGATAACGATATTGGTGATTTAGTTATTATTGAATTACAATGATAAAGAGTAATACTATGTAGTATTAATTAATAAATTAATTAATTAATACAGATTTAAATGTAATTTGGTATACGATTATCTATAACTGTATACTGTATTTTTTTGAGTAATACACTCTTAAATTATAAACACAAAATCTGTGAATACAATATATAAGATATACACAAATATGTTAAATATAAATAAATAAATTATAAATTAATTTTATGAAAAAGAAAATAAAGATAAAAAAAGTAAGAGAATAGAAAATGCATAAAATGTGAAATGCTTTGATGTTATCCAGACTCTGGAATGTAATATTTTTATTTCATTTTACATTTTACTATGATTTTAAATAAATTTATTCAGATGAAAGTGGATTCTTAACTCGAATTTAATATATTAACTTACTAATGTTTACCCGCAACTTTGTCTGCGTAACCGGGATAAAATATCCTTCTTCATTCCAAATATTACATATATACAAGTTTTTTATCCCAAATAGTATAAAAATACAAATATGTAATAACAAATTTCGCGATTATTAAGTGTATTGTTAAAGCGCCAAAAGGTAACAAACGGTCAAACTCACTTTCGCATTTCTAATATTTGTTTTATTTTTATTATTCTACTAGCGGTCCGTCCCGGCGTCGAACGGGTGGACATTTTTATATTAAAAAAAATGGCCATTAAGGCTGCACACGCGACGGAAGCTTAAAAATGGAGTAACTTCTCCCGTTTTCCCCACATTTCCCTTCACTGCTCTGCTCCTATTGATCGTAGCGTGATGAAAAGTATACTATAACCTGCCCAGGAGTATGAAGAATAATTGTACCAAGTTTCGTTAAAATCCGTCGAGTAGTTTTTCTTTCTATAACGAACATACAGACAGAGAGACAAAAATTTTACTGATTGCATTTTTGGCATCAGTATCAATCACTAATCACCCCCTGATAGTTATTTTGGAAATATATTTCATGTACAGAATTGACCTCTCTACAGATTTATTATAAGGATAGATAATTACTTTTTGATGTTGAAATTAGACCATTTCTAGATAGCATATCAAGATAGAACATATACCAATTTTTAGTTATATCTTCAGGAAAACAACTGTGAAAACCGCATGCAATTTGATACAGTAGTTTTAACGCGATGCCGGTTTGGACATAAAAATATAATATACAAAGTCATAATCTTAATTTTTCATTTTTATAATTGAACTGTCAAACCTTAAAATCGTTTAACTAAATTTCTATTGTAATACTACCTACAATAGAAATTTTTAGTTACGGACATATTTAATTTGGCCCTTCTTCAGCACGTCGCCTATTTGGTCGACATACATCCGTCTAGGGCGACCGCTACCGACATCTCCATTCATTGTTGCTCGATAAATTTCTTTCGTAATTCTTCTTTCACCCATCCTCTACAAATTGTAATCATAATCTAAATAACATAAAATCGTGTTTAAGATAATTGGATTTTTGCTTTTTTTATAAAATATAAATATTTGCATGCCTATATCGCATAAGGCAATTAAACAAATGCCAAACTTAATACTACGTGATTTTTTTAATAATTTTAAGACTGGTTAATGCAAATACACCCATTTCATTTCAACCACCAGACAGGCAGACAGACAGACCAAATGTCTACAAATTATTATTATATATGGCAATGATTTGTAGTATTTGTGTGGTCTTTTTACGACCCCTCATATATTTTTTCTTAAATATTTATTCTAGTCTAATCTCTTAATATACTAAAAAGAAGAAGACGAATTTATATAAATACTAGCGGCCTGGTACGTACTTAGCTACGTATAAAGTGAAATAATAAAAAAATATAATTTTAAATGACCGCATGAATGACAATAACAACATGTTTGTACTGTCAACACTGAAAAAGTTTCAATTTGACAGCACAATCCCCATCTTAAAAAAGTTTCAATTTGCCACAAAAATCCCCATTAACAAAATGATCCGCCATTTATTGAATTCATTTGTTACAAAGAATGTATGTATAAATGAAGAACCGCTCGACCGATTTTGTGCAAACTTCACATAAACCATCTACTAAATAGTCCGAACAAAGTCTAAACATTTGGTTTATTGTGAGCCCGTTCTTGAGTTATAGAATTACAACGAAAAATGGCATTAATTTTTATAAATATATAAATTAAATGCTATTTTCTAATTTTATAACTTTTTTAATGTGTAAATAAAATATTGAATTATTAAAATTTTTAATCAATAAATATATTTTCATTTTTATAGCATACAAAAAGAAAACTTTCCCCTATTTAAGTATTGCCAAGAAAAATACGGTAAAAAAAAACAAAAAAAAAATCAGTTAAATAAAAGAAAACAATAATCCAATTTAAGTTTTTAAGGGGAGGAAAAATTAGAAAAGTTTCAAGGAAAGTCGGTAAAACATTTTTAATTTTTGTATGCACTCCCGTATTGAAGACGGTGCGATGTACTTGACAGATTCCTTATTGTTTTGTTGATTGCATTTGCCAAGTTTTTAAATATTTAAGAAGATTCACAATTCGATTATATATATATATATATATATATATATATATATATATATATATATATATATATATATATATATATATATATATTTGGGACTTCATAACTCCGTCAGTTCTAAACTGGTTTACTTTTTTTATATGAAAGTATATACTTCTAGATTGATCCCACAAATTTTTTATCAAAATCCATTCGGTAATTTAGTTTTTAAGTTTTGTAACAATTGTACTCGGTTTTATTAAGAATACACAATCTTTAATTACAAATCAAACAACAACTCTGACACCAAGCGGCTGCGGTTGCATGACTGAATTCCAGTTAGTAACCTACAAAGGTATAACGACTTAGTCCTCGAGAATTGCAACGTATGTTTGTATATCTCAAACTTTTTTTTTATACAGCTTAGAATGGCAAACAAGCTGACGGCCCACTTGATGGAAAGTGGTAACCGTCGCCTATAGACATGAGCAGTACCATAGACATAACAGAGTATACTGTTTCGCCCACGATACCCCGTCCCCCCATGCGTTGCTTTTCCTGAGGACTCAGGTGTTATTCCTCTGTACCCAGTAAATTCACGCCATATCCCACCCTTCAAACCGAAACACAGCCACGCAAACACAGCTACTTCACGGTTGAAACACGAATGGGACAGAGGTACCCAAGCAATCGACTTTTGTACAAAGTCTCCCTCTGGTAAAATACAATAAAGTCATAAGAGATATCGATTTCTAAGATTATATATCACAAAAAAAATAGACTTCAATTATGACAAAACTGCTGAACCGATTTTCATAAAAATTTTATAGGACCAATCTGTATTTTTTTATACCACTGAGGTGGCACACAAGCATACGGCCCACCTGATGGTAAGTGGTTACCGTAGCCTATGAACGCCTGCAATACCAGAGGTATTACGCGCGCGTTGCCGACCCTGAAGAAACCTCTTTACCCACCTTTTGAAGAACCCCATGCTGTAGGTTACTCTTTCAGATAAGAAAATCCAAATCGATTCATAAATAATGGAGTTATGAAATAACAAACCGCCCGCCAAGTAACCTCTTGTATAGGCATTCCGCCACCCGTATCCAATAGCGAGGACGGGATGCCTTAAATACTGTACCGCAAACCATAAAAAATACAATACAACCGAGTTAAGAACCTCCTTCTTTTTGAAGTTGGTTGAAAAAAGACATTAAATTAATAAATTCATTATTACGTACAAATTGGAAAGTACTGAATTATTTCACAAAAATCTTAATTTGAAAATTTGTATACTATCCTACGTTAATACTCAAAAGAGCCGATAAGTAGCTACTTCAAAGATAAATCTGCTTATAAGATATATATATATATATATATATATATATTTATACAATATATTATATAATTAACGAATACTAATTAATTAAATTGTTTACTATTGATCAAACAATACGATATAATTGAAAGGAAAGCTTTGTATCATATTTGCCTTGTTATTTTACTCGTACCCTAAAACAAAACAAACAGCCAAAATCATTTTACAATATTAAAAAACAACACATTTGAAATAATAAATTAACACATACCTTCGTAATTTTCCTCGTGTGTGTCACCCATGGCCATTAAATATTAAATCCGTCGTCAAACACAATATATAAATGAAAGAAATCAAAATAAACACCTCATTTTACACCAGAAACGTTTCAAGAACTTTTAATAACAATCCACACGATCGGAAAGTTCGGACGCTTGCGAGACACACGTCCGCCTCTGCCGGCATTTGAGCGCGAACTGAAGTAACATTGAAAATCAGAAGAAAACCCAAACAGCTGCTATCTGGAAAATCACTCGATTCGAAATTCGAAATATGACGTATTCGATACTTTTTAGAGTTTTTAAAACATTTTAAAAGTCGAATATGCGAATTATTTTTTTAAAATTGAAAATGGAATGGCAAATCCGCCTGTATTATTGGTATGCGCTGACAGGTTGCCGGCAAAGGATGATAGATGAGAATGAAGTCAGGACAGTCGGTCCATTCTGATGAATTTACCAGGAAATTACCACGATTCCGGGGGGATCGTGTTGTAAACATGACAGGGGTATGTTTCTAGCGACGGTGCTGTATGTACAGATTGCGGACTCTGTCAATTTGTGGTTTTGTATTACGGACGGGCGTACGGCCAAGAAACAGTCACTAATAGGAAATCATCTCGAGGCTAAGAATCGAATGGTGCAGTGACCGATGATTGAAATATGATAATGAAAGATATAAGCGTATGCTAACACGTCAAGTTCATCACTTCACACAAACAGTGTGAACTTTAAATACAGTTAGGTAATTAACAATTTATTTTAATGGTTGGAAAAACTTATGACGACCCAGGAATATTTTTTCCCCCTATAAACCCCTTTTTAAAATATTAATCTAAATGTATCCTTACTTTATAATATTATAAATGTGGAAATGAGTTTGTTTATTTGTTGCCTCTTAACTCTTTAACAACTCAACTAAACACTATGAAATTAGGTATACACATACTATTGACAATGATATAGATTTTTAATCCCGGTCAGTGATAATATCCCGGTTACACTGACAAAGTCGCAGTTAGAAGCTAGTCGATTTAATAAAATAGTTAGTAGTCCATCTTTTTTCTTTTATACAACTTAGAATGGCAAACAAGCTGACGGCACACCTGAGGGAAAGTGGTAACCGTCGCCTATAGACATTAGCAGTACCATGGACATAACAGAGTATACTGTTTCGCCCATGATAACCCCCATGCGTTGCCATTCTTGAGGACTCAGGTGTTATTCCTCTGTACCTAATAAATTCACGCCATATTCCACCCTTCAAACCGAAACACAGCCATGCAAACACAACTGCGTCACGGTTGAAACACGAATGGGACAGAGGTACCTAAGCAATCGACTTTTGTACGAAGTCTCCCTCTATTCACGCATCACGTAAAAACTACTGATCGGATTAGAATTAAATTTGGTGTAGTGATAATTATTAACTTACATCATACATAACCGTAGATACTAACCTAGTTACTAGGGGGGGGGAGGGAAGAAGGGATTGTTAGTAATGGAGAATAATAATAATATTTTATTCAAGCGAGATACAGTTGCATAAAGTTCAATATACAATTTTTACAATTCATATTGAACGAGAAAAAAGTCCGCATTGCTATCAGTCCCCAAAATAGCCCAGAGATTAGCAATCCTATTGCTAGCAATATACTCTATAAGGTCGACCTCCACGCGGCTGTTCCTGAAAAACCATCTTAATTGGTTTATTTTTGAATTCGTCACAATGGGCTAGCTGACCTGCTTCAACATCATCTATCATCACCCACTGGTGTCCCGTCAGCGTGGCAATCACTGGCAAAACCCGCCCTTATAGGGAAGCTTGTGCTAAACAGTGTTTAACAGACAGTTAACGGCTGACTATACTTTTTACCGAGTCCTTCGACTTCAAAACCAATATTTTATTTATAGCTATAAAATTATTTGTACTATGACCATTTTTTCCTTAACCCTAAGCAGGACCTCCTCATTGCTAATTCGATCCCTCTAGCAAATTTTCTCCATCCTTCTCCAGCACCACATTTCAAAGGCTCTAAGTTTATCCATTTCCTTCTGAGTTAATGTTAGGGTTAAGGAAAAATTATTGAGGACAAAAGGGGAAAAATGTTGGGACATTTGATACGACACGACGAACTTATGAACATTATAATAGAAGGTAAGATAGAAGGAAGGAGGGGAAGAGAGAGACCGAGACATAGTTACATCAGGCAGATCAAGGAAGGAGTTGGTGTTGTGTCGTAACAAAAGGTGAAGATACTCGCTGAAAATCGTAGTGAGTGGCAAGAGCTCCACCGACATGAGCGCAGCTCTTAAATAGAATAATAATGATCATTTTGTTTTATTTGAAAATAAAAAAATGCAATAATAAAAACAGTGATAATTCAAATAGTAACTGTATTTTAAATGACATAAGTAAGTTATGTACATCTTTTATATTTTTTTTAAATAAACACTTTTTATGATATATTTTACAGTAACATTCGTCGTGATTTTTTAATTTAAACATAAAAATTAACACATCTGTAGGAATAAGAAATAAAAGATGAAAGAAATGCGTGATAAATTAACTATGAAAACATATAAATGGAATCATTTATAAGCATTAATGTATTTACTGTACTGCAGTTAAAAAACTTGACTATGTGTACATCGAAACATCAACAATAAATCCTACAACAATTCTTGTAATAAAAAATAATAAAATTATCAAAATACTTAATCTAAATATATATATATATATATATATATATATATATATATATATATATATATATATATATATATATATATATATATATATATATATATATATATATATATATATATATATATATATATATATATATATATATATATATATAACACCAGCGGCATTGCAGGTGTGCTGCCGGCCTTTTAAAAAGAAATATGCTCTTTTCTTGAAGGTTATGTTGTCGTATCGGTTCGGAAATACTGCTGCTGGAAGTTGATTCCAAAGAATGGTTGTGCGTGGAAGTAAATATATTTACCAGAGACTTTGTACAAAAGTTGTTTTCTTGGGTACCTCTGTCCCATTCAATAATAAAGATATATAGTTAACGTGACTATACATTTTTAATTGAGCGACCTTTATTTCGATTATAAATTGTTAATGGGCGTTACTTCTAAATTAACGCAAGTTGCGTGTACCATAATAACATTTTATTATACATTATTTATTACCTAGGCAAATCATCTATAAAAATACAATTTTTTTTTTCTTTATTTTTTTTATACAACTTAGAATGGCAAACAAGCTGACGGCCCACCTGATGGAAAGTGGTAACCGTCGCCTATACACATGAGCAGTACCATGGACATAACAGAGTATACTGTTTCGCCCATGATACCCCCCATGCGTTGCCATTCCTGAGGAGTCAGGTGTTATTCCTCTGTACTCAGTAAATTCACGCCATATTCCACCCTTCAAACCGAAACACAGCTATGCAAACACAACTGGTTTATGGTTGAAACACGAATGGGACAGATGTACCCAAGCAATCGACTTTTGTAAAAAGTCTCCCTAAAACTTCAATTTACAAATATATAAGTAAGTGTACATATGGCAGATTTAATACCTACATGACTATAATCTCTACCAGTCAAAAATGAGGCAAGCAGAAAATTAAATAGGCCGTGCATTTGCTAGTAAAATATGCATAAATGTTGTTACCATATTTTAAATACATTTTAAAAAGGAAATATGGAAAACTAGTTATTTTTATTTAAAAATTAAACCGATTTTAATAAAATTATTAATAATATGGATTGGTAGTTTGAACTTTTCTAATTGTATAATTGTTACTTAGTGTACATGGACGCTTATCTTGTTCCGACCGACTTGTTGACGACCGTGAAACAGTTGTGTTTGCATGGCTGTGTTTCGGTTTGAAGGGTGGGATATGGCGTGAATTTACCCAGTACAGTAGAAACAGTATACTCTGTTATGTAAATGGTCCTGCTCATGTCTATAGACAATGGTTACCACTTACCATCAGGTGGGCCGTCAGCTTGTTTGCCATTCTAAGTTGAATAAAAAATAAACAAAAAAAAATCTGTGAGAACTGTATACACCTTTAATTGATGTGTTCATATGGCCTTAAGCTTGATAGTGAGGAGTGAGATGTTTTTGTTCAAACTTAGATTTAAGCATTTTGTAATAGTAGTTTTTTCTCTTTTACGTACTAATAACATTGTATATTGTCTGCTTAATTATTGTGAGCATATTGTTGGTGTGTCTTTTATAAATAAATAAATAAATAAAAAATTTCCAGAATGGTCCCATAGAAATTTTATACTAAAATATAGATTTTTTTACTAAAAGAATATATCCTTTCGGAAAAAGAATCGGTTTTCAACAGTTCGGTTATGAAGTAACAAACATAAAAAAAATACAATCCAATTGAGAACCTCCATCTTTTTGAAGTCGGTTGAAAAAAAAATGAAATTATCACTTATTTATTACAATTTACCGAATGTATCACTGTGTTATTACATTTTCTTGCTTTTAACTCTCCCCGGAGCAAATTGCAGCTACAGACGTGAGTGTAACTTAATTCCGTACCTTTATCGAGGCGAGAGGCATTAATAATACTGTCATTATTTTGTAAGTACAAATGTATAAGACAAGGCCAAAATATTCTTTTCTTGTGCAATTTAGAATGTCTGTACAAATGCACACTGCTGTGTGATCCTGACATAGTATTGGCCACCCCCTTTCTCTTCGTAAGAGGCGACTAAGGGAACTTAATCGTCGAATGATAGGCAGCAGCGACCCTCTTAAAACATCACCAAAGCCTAACAGCGGTTGCCAATCCGCTTGCTATACTTGGCAACTACTGGCAAAACTGCTTAATAGGGGAAAAGTCTATGTTCAGCAATGAACAAATGCACAGCAGGAATTTATATTTATATATTAAACTTTGAAATTTACTGTAGCCCATAACTGTATATATTTTATGTGCAATAAATCTTCATTATTATTTTTAAAATTTGCTAATTTCCGTTTCCTTTCTCGTGGATGGTGGTAAGAGGTGACTAAGAGAGCTTACAGAGCAGCAGTGTCTCTCTAAAAACATCATAAAAAATTTTACTGCGATTGCCAACTCGCCTACTAAGCGTAGGAACTAGTAGCAAAACCCCTCTTATTGTGGAAGCTATGTCCAGCGTTGGACAAATAATGGCTGATATGATGATAACGATGACATCAGCATCGTCATGTAGTAAAACATAGACTTAGTATAATGTACTTGTAATACGGAGGAATTCAAACAGTAGCGTAGAGTCGACGGAAAACCGCTAAAAATGCTTGAGTGATAATGAAATTTATTTTCACCGCAGAGCATTGTTGTCTGGTAGAGAAACAACGCGACCGTTGGACAATTTTATACCACGAGCGAATTATTTTGTACTCGCTAGTATTTTAACACCCACGCGTTTTGTATTTCCGCTTAGACGATGTCTCGTATAATCGCTGATCTATATATATATATATATATATATATATATATATTCTGATTTGTAACTAATTCCATTTAAAGATTCCAATTTCAAATTTAATTACCTTTTCAACCGACTTCTAGAAGAAGGAGGGCTTTCAATTCGGTTTATTTGTTTTTTTTTTATATTTGTAGTATTCTTACTATTTAGATTGGTCACACAAAAATTTTATCAACAGTCAACAAGACTACAAAATGATTAATCAACCTTGGGAACGGCTGGTGACGATTGACATGTACCACAGTATCGGGTCAGTTCTAATATCTCCAGTGACGATTGAGATTGGACAGAACGTCCGAAAATAGATGGATGATTAAAATTTCTCGAGGGATTAAGTAGACGCTTCCTATGACGCCAGATATAAATATAATATATACAAATAGATATAGTACCAGAGAAAGATTTGTATCTATTTAAATATATATAATTGTAAATATTTATTATATGTTACCAGAGGGAGACTTTGTACAAAAGTCGATTGCTTGGGTACCTCTGTCCCATTCGTGTTTCTACCGTGAAACAGTTGTGTTTGCATGGCTGTGTTTCGGTTTGAAGGGTGGGATATGGCGTGAATTTACTGGGTACAGAGGAATAACATCTGAGTTCTCAGGAATAACAACGCATGGGGGTATCATGGGCGAAACAGTATACTCTGTTATGTCCATGGTACTGCTCATGTCTATAGGCGACGGTTACCACTTTCCATCAGGTGGGCCGTCAGCTTGTTTGCCATTCTAAGTTGTATAAAAAAAATTATAAGTGTATCCTCTACAAGCAATCAAATCTACCCTCTTTATAATAAGCTTGCTTGCTTTGCTTTACTTTTTTTGCTTGCTTCTTACAAGAAATAATTCTTGTAAAAAGCAATTACAGTGGTAATGGCTGACTGGCTGAAAACCAGCGCTGTGCAGCTGTTCATATTGCCCTGAGACACTCACAGCATCAGCTGAGCCGGTTCTTTTTGCCTAGTATGGGACTTAATTTTATATTGTGATTGTGTGTTTACTAACAATAAATGTTTTCTATTCTATTCTGTTCTGTTCTATTATATTCTATAATATTAGTATAGATAATAAAAAAATATATACATATAAATAAAATAATTTCTATTTATTTATTTATTTATACTTCTGCACACATTAAAATATGTCTACAGGGCGAGCAATGGCATTCTCTACTAACTAACGGTTACGCTAAACAGTGAGAGTAAATGGCGGTGCATTGATTTAACAAAAACGATTTGTAAATTAATTAATTGTATTTCTTATATATTATATTTATTATACTACATATCTTATATTTATATTCTATCGTACAATTATTAAAATTATACTGTACTGTCGACTACGAACATGTTAATATTTATGAGGAGTACAAAGTTTTTCGTGACCATCCCAAAACTGTTCGACGCCTAATCCTGAATCTAGAGTTTTGAGTACATATGTACAATATGTCTTAGAGCTTTCATCTGAGATATAGAGTACAAATGCATTCCTTTTAAAGGATCAGCCCCCCCTCCCAGCTTTTGAAAATAATCCTAAGTATTCTGATAGCCATCGATCACGTATACTCATACAAGTTTCTGGCCAAGGCTTTATAAGTTGAAACTTATGTTAATTTACATGCCAGACGTACCCACCATGGCTTCAAAGGTCAAAGTACACTAAATGAAGCCCTCAGGAAACTATTCTGTGAGCTCAGTAATTTCGACTTGCTTGTTACGAAGAAATATCTTCCAAATAAAATACCCTACTAGAGAGCATGTTTTCAATCATTCTTTGTGTTGACTTTTTCATTGAATTACTAGCTTTTACCTGCGACTTCGTCCGCGTTACCGGGATACGTTCCCTGAATGTGGGTAAAATGTAGACAATGTCCTTTTCCAACCCATATCATCTTCATGGCAATGCATGGGGGGTATCATGGACGAAACAGTATACTCTGTTATTTCTATGGTACTGCTCAGGTCTATAGGCGACGGTTCCACTTTCCATCAGGTGGGCCGTCAGCTTGTTTGCCATTCTAAATTTTAAATACATAAACAAGTTTTAAATTTGGAATTGTCACATTTTTTTAATGGGTGATAATGAAATGGTAACCCCGCCTGCGCTATCGGTATACGCTGGCGGAGCACCAGTGAAGGGTGATAGGTGATGATGAAAACAGGTCAGTTAGCAAATCATGATGAATTCCGCTATAATTAACCACGACGGTTTCCAGGGGGAACCGCATGGAGGTCGACCTGATAGAGTGTAGATAAGTAGAGGTCAGTTAGATCCCATTACTAATAATCCCTTTCCCCCTGTCACACTTTTTTTAATTAAATATAAATAAATAACAATATGTCATAATTTTATATCGGCATAATATATCAAATTACGTTTTGTATAAAGTACAGATATAGCTAGCGCTGTCTGCCCCTGTTACAGTATTTTTAAACGTATTTATAGATACGAGAAGGTATATATTATTAAGCACTCATTAGATAGTCACGACGAATTGTTATTGATCAATATTTCTCACGCAAAGGTCGAGAAATAAAGTTTTATTTTATCTACTATAACTAAACTTATTCATAAAAAAAAATATTATACGTTTAAAGAGTTATTTTAATAAAATGTCAAAAAACACCATTGAACCCTTATAATCAACCATTACCTATACTTCTTAGATTTTACCAGAGGGAGACTTTGTACAAAAGTCGATTACTTGGGTACCTCTGTCCCATTACCTTGAAGCAATTGTGTTTGCATAGCTGTGTTTCGTTTGATGGGTGGGATATGGTGTGAATTTACTGGGTACAGAGGAATAACACCTGAGTCCTCAGGAATAGCAACGCATGGGGTGGGGGGGGGGGTATTATGGGCGAAACAGTATACTCTGTTATATCCACAGTACTGCTCATGTCTATAGGCGACGGTTACCACTTTACATCAGGTGGGCCGTCAGCTTGTTTGCCATTCTAAGTCGTATAAGTTGTATAGATACTAATATTATGCAGAGGTAAAATTTGTGGGTTTGGATGTTCAGGGTAATATCCGGTACTATGATTGATTTTGAAAATTACATACATACATACATATCTGTCACGCCTGTCTCCCATTAGGGTAGGCAGAAACAATGGAACGCCAAATGCTTCGATTCAAACAAACCTCTTTCGCTTCTTCCACATTCATCAATCTTGTCATACACGCTCGTCGGTTACGGGTACTTTTAATTTGGCCCTTCTTCAGCACGTCGCCTATTTGGTCGACATACGTCCGTCTACGGCGACCGCTACCAACATCTCCATTCATTCTTGCTCGATAAATCTCTTTCGTAATTCTTCTTTCATCCATCCTCTCCAAATGACCAAACCAACGCAACATTCCTTTTTCGATTTTTGTCACTACATCGTCTTTCAGTCCACACTTCTCTCTAATCACACTGTTTCTTACTCTATCTTTTAAAGTAATACCACACATACTTCTCAAAGCTCTCATCTGTACAGCATTTATCTTACTTTCATGCTTCTTCTGCCATACCCACGATTCGCTTCCATACATGAGTGTTGGTGTCAGTACTCCTTGAATTAAAGCAAGGCGAGCTTTACTCGATACATTTTTACTTAACATAATCGAGAGCAGTGCACCGTTAACACTGTTTCCCGCTTTTACTCTCCTCTCAATATCTCTGTCACACTTCCCATCCCTCGTAAACAAAGAACCTAAATATAGAAACTCACTCACTTGCTCCACTTTTTCATCTCCTATCATAATCTGGTATGCCGTTAAACTTTCATTCCTCTCAAAAACCATTACCTTCGTCTTCTTCGCATTTATTTTCATACCTATCCTTCAATACGCTTCATTCATTATAGTCACCATTTGTTGTAATTCATACTCTGACGCTGCAAAAAGTACTTGGTCGTCGGCGTATAAAAGAGTCTTAAACAGAGACTCATTCATCCTGAATCCACAATTAGATCCTTTCAAATCGGTCAAGCAACTGTCCATAAATAGGTTGAACAGCCAAGGAGACGCTACACAGCCCTGTCTAACACCACGTTCAATGCCAAACCAGTCTGTATAGACTCCATTTATTCTGACACAGGCATTTGAATCCTTATATAAAGATTTGAATGCCCGTATCAAATGGCTGCTCACCCCATACATTGCCATTTTGAAAATTCTTTCACTGTTATTATCCCTGAGTGATATAGACTATTTTGGTAAATATATGTTTTCAATAACCAATTACAATAAATGTAATTGAAATCGGTAAAAATTCTATAATTTTTCCAGCTTTACCAAAATGTATTAAACAGATTAAAAAGTACACAAACAAATATTGCACCCGTGCAAAGCCAGGGCGGGTCGCTAGTTCAATATGTTACAAAGAACTTACCTATTTTGGTGAGTCGTATAATCTTTGAAACACAAATCAAGTGCAAAAGTAAATATGGCAACGGAATCCTATCATCATGCGACCGATAAACTCGTTAACTATTTTACTGCTCAATTGCCATGAAAAATATAATTTGAAAATACACGAAAATAGAAATTTATTAATATGTTCTACCCACAATATCCGCCACTGAAACGTATTATTCCTTCCTCTAACCTAACATCTGTTTATACATGCAATAGTATTTTTGGTAGGCGTGGGTCATAACGTGGTATATTTATTTGTTTATTTACTTAAACAACCTTTTGCCTGTTATGAATCAATGAAATATACCACTTTTAAGACTTTAAGACCTTCAGGAATACAACCGTTAAAACCGCATCCAATTTGGTGCATTGGTTTTAGCGTGATATCGAAACAAACATCCAAACAGACAGATAGACAGACAAAATTGTTAAAAATTATTGTTTTGGCACGTTATAATTCAATAGATCTTCCTTTGACATGCCATATCTTCATAAGTTAGTGAATAATCACATTGATCACCCACCTCTACTGGAGAAACTTGAATACAATGTACTTACTAGAGTG
Source organism: Galleria mellonella (assembly GCF_026898425.1). Lineage (NCBI taxonomy): Eukaryota > Metazoa > Arthropoda > Insecta > Lepidoptera > Pyralidae > Galleria > Galleria mellonella. Next base: position 3,767,260 of record NW_026442028.1, on the reverse strand, counting down.
CCGCGGCATCCTTGCAATCTATTTAAAAATGCAGCTTGACGAATCGTCCGCATAACGCGTCTGTATACTGATATTGTAAAAACCAAGCCTGAACTTGATATTCACAACGATAGTCATTCTGTGTTCATAGCTAAATTAAAATGTTGATGTACCTCGCCATTATATTATATTTATTTATAATTTAAAATAATTTAATTACAATTTTCATTATTTATATTATATTATTATTCATATTGTTAATATCTTTATTCATTTAATGACATTTAATAATTTAATTCTATTTTAATGTTTATCAAACACAAGGCATGCTGTGATCGCCTATAAATGTAAGAACAGTTAGATCTAATCCGCCAGTGTATTGTTTAATAAAATATATTCATATATTCATCGTCATATTATTTAATAAAATATAATATCACTTAATAAAATTGTAACTGGAATGAAAAATTTTATAATACTTCAGACACGAAATTCTATTATTATCGTAATGTATATAAATACATATATATATATATATATATATATATATATGAGCAGTACCATGGGCATAACAGAGTATACTGTTTCGCCCATGATGAACATTTCGCCATGAACTCAGAATGGCAAGCAAGCTGACGGCCCACCTGATGGAAAGTAGTAACCGTCGCCTATAAGCATAATAACATATACTAGCTATATATTCGTATATATATATATATATATCTGTTATTGGACCAACATACGTATAGAGATATTGCAACTACAATATATAGATATTGCTTTTTATTACCCATCCTTAGTAGACACTGGTAAGTTTTTTTTTTGATGGGTGAAAATGGTATAGTAACCCCGCCTGCGTTAACGGGATATGCTGGCGGAGCACCAGTGAAGGGTGATCGATGAGAATGAAAACAGGCCAGTTAGCCTATCATGATGAATTCATCAGGAATTAACCATGATAGTATCCAGGGGGAACCGCGAGGAGGTCGACCTGGTTGGGTATATTGCCAGCAATAGGATTCTCAGTCTTCATTACTAACAATCCCTTTCCCCCCGACACTGACAAGTAGACGCGGGTAAAGCCGCATACTAGCTATATGTTCGTAGAAAAAATTATATTAAAATATGAAAATCATATTCCAATACAGTTGTCCCTTCAATATCGATTAAACTCATAATTTATATTTCCCTGGCGGCTAGCGACACGATCTATATTTCCTTGCTTGAACTCGAACACATCAAAGTAAGTATTCTGTCACTGATCAAGACTTCATGATTTCTATTAAAGTTTAATGCTTTGCCGAGTCATTCTTGGAATAGCGATGTTGAGAAATTTAGGAATATGATTCTTATAAATAAATAGAATAGAATACAAAATATTTATTGCCAGTAGAAAGATAAACAATTACAAAAGAATATACAAAAATATTAAATATATAAGAAGTGTTTCATATTAGGCAAAAGGAACCGGCTCAGCTGATGCTGCGAGTGTCCCAGTGCAATATGTACAGCTGCACAGCGCTGGTTTTCAACCAGTCCTTCTCTTAACAAAATACAACCAAAGTAAAACAGAGATCTTAGATTACTTTAATAAATAACTTAGCTGTGTGGTCCCGGCATAGAATGGGGCATCCCTTTCTTTCCTGTGGGTGTCGTAAGAGGCGACTAACGAGGGCGAAGGATTTTCAGTAGCGTCCCTTTTAAAACATCACCAAAGCCTAACTGCAGTTGCCAACTCGCCTGGCAAGTGTATCAACTACTAGCAACCCCCCCCCCCCCCCCCCCCCAATGAGGAGGCTTATACCCAACAGTGGACAGTTAACGTCTGATATGATAACTTTGATAAAATATCTGTACGTAAAATAAATATAAAATTTTTGAAATTACGTTCCAGAGAGTAATTTTATATAAAAGTCATCTGCTTGGATGGATCTAGTCATTCATATTTCAGCGATGAAGCAGCTGCGTATTAGTTTAAAGGAAATATATGATGCATGGAAGATATGGCAAGGATATTACAGAGTATGAAGGGATAACATTGTAGTCCTCGGAGATAGCAACGCATAAATAGCAAATGGACACTCTGGCGCCCTTAGGCGCACACATACACCGCAGTCCATAAGAAAGAGTCGACACCTCTGTCGCTCCCCTCTCGCGGGCTTGGAGTGCCATCAGCACTCGCCCCTGCATTCGCGTCCGGTGAAGCTGTAAAGGCTACCCACGGCCAACAGCAAACACATTCAGAAAAAAAAAAAAAAAAACAGTCCTTAATAATAAGAATGAATGAATGAACGGTTTATTTTCTCTTCACAAAAGGTGGAATAAAGTAACAACATGAGGTACAATTTGAAATGAAGACCAGTTTTGTGAGAGACTGGTGCTTGCGGTAGGTTTAGAAGAACCTGTGTTACAAGTCACCAGTGCCCCATCTCCATGGACTACACAAATACAAGGCAACCAATTAGTGTTATAATACACAGATAACAATAATAAGATTTAGAGTGCAAGAATAAACTTAACATTAAAACTTATTTCTAGTATATAACTTAGGCAAAGTTAACAAAAAAAAACAAAATACAGACTATGTGTGCGCGCGCGCGCGTGTGTGTGTGTGTGTGTGTGTGTGTGTGCGCGTGTGCGTGTGCGTGTGCGTGTGCGTGTGCGTGGGCGTGTGTGTGTGTGTGTGTGTGTTCAACCAAATAGAGTAGAGATAGATATATAATTTAATTGTATCACTTACAAGATTATAAGAACTTATGAGGTGTTTTTAATGGAGGGTTATGAAATGGTAACCCTAGCACTATGGGTATACACTAGCAGAGTACCAGTAAGGGATGATAGGTGAGAAAGTACAGGTCAGTTAGCCCATCATGAAGAATACACCTGGAATTTAGCACGATGGTTACCAGGGAGAGCCACGTGAAGGTCGACCTGGTTAGGTTTATTGCCAGTAATGAGGGCCTTAATCTCTATTATTAATATGTTTATAATATATTATTTATATGTTTATAGTATAAATTGTGTGGAACCTAGTTACTTTATTAAAGAATTCATTTATAACTTATTAATCTATGTATTTAGCAACTTACGCACTTCATTCTATTACTCGCATACATAAATTACCCGATAAATAATTACAGTTAAAAGCTGTTGCTTAAACTACCTTGAAATCAATAAACTTGGCCTAAAATTATTATACTTCATTAAAAATACATAAAGAAAACACATGTTACATTGGCCCGTAAATAATACCGTACGAGTTGTCGGAAAATAGTCGTATATTTTGGGAATTCTGATAGATCCACTTTGATTCATTAAAATTCCAAAGTTTGCCAATCACCAAACCAGAATAATCTATTTGTGACTTAATACCAATAAATCTTGAGTGCGGTTCATCGGAAATGTGAAATGGGAATAGAAACTAAACTGCTAAACTGATTTTGATAAAATTTCAATGAAACTTTTAAGTATATTCTTTCAAATAACAAAAAGAATATTCCAAATCGGTTTATAATTGACAGAGTTGTGAGATAACAAATATAAAGAAGTAACTTTTTTGTAGTCGATTGAAAATAGTTAATTGCCTTGACAAATATGTGTATGCATGCGTAGATAATGCATAATTATGTATATACTACATTTTGGTATACACATAACCAAAGCGAGACTTTGTACAAAAGTCGATTGCTTGGGTACCTCTGTCCCATTCGTGTTTCAACCGTAAGACAGTTGTGTTTGCATGGCTGTGTTTCAGTTGGAAGGGTGGGATATGGCGTGAATTTACAGGAAACAGAGGAATAACACCTGAGTCCTCAGGAATGGCATAGGGGTTTCATGGGCGAAACAGTGTACTCTGTTATGTCCATAGTACTGCTAATGTCTATAGATGACGGTTACCACTTTCCATCCGGTGGGCCGTCAGCTTGTTTTTCATTCTAATTAGAAAAAAACTGGCGGGGCACTAGTGATAGATGTCTGATGAGGATGAAAGCAGATCAGTTAGCCCATCTTGACGAATTCAACTGGAATTAGCCACGATGGTTTCCAGGTAGAACCACGTGGAGGTCGACCTGACAGAGCATATTGCTAGTAATGGGGCTATTTGACCCCATTACTAACAATTCCTTTCCCCCCTCCGTTAGTACACTAGTATTATATTATCTGTGATTTATATTTTTTAAAGGATGATAACGGAATGGTTAACCCGCCTGCTTTAACGGTATACGCTGGCGGGGCACCAGTAAGGGGTAATAGGTGAGAATGAAAAGGCATGTCAGTTAGCCAATCGTGATGAATATACCTGGAATTCAGCACAATGGTTTCCAAAAGGGACCAGGTGGAGGTCGACCTGGCAGGGTGTATTGCTAGCAATGGGACTAGTATTTTTTTTATACAGCTTAGAATGGCAAACAAGCTGACGGTCCATCTGATGAAAAGTGGTTACCGTCGCCTATAGACATGAGCAGTACCATGGACATAACAGAGTATACTGTTTCGCCCATGATACCCTCCATGGGTTGCCATTCCTGAGGACTCAGGTGTTATTCCTCTGTACCCAGTAAATTCACGCCATATCCCACCCTTCAAACTGAAACACAGCCATGCAAACACAACTGCTTCACGGTTGAAACACGAATGGGACAGAGGTACCCAAGCAATCGACTTTTGTACAAAGTCTCCCTCTGGTGTATTACTAACAATAGTAGTCCGTATTACTAACAATCCCCGCCCCCACACTATCTGTGGTTAGGGTAAGCACACTGAAACGAAAGCATTCTGAATAGAAATTAGAAGCGACCTTGATTCACGGTCGATGGTCGTTCTATTTCTATAAGCGACAACGATTGAAATATAAATACTCATGCAGATGAGTACATTTTTTCAACCGACTTCAAAAATGAGGAAGTTCTCAGTTTGGTTGTGTTTTTTTTTTATTTTTGTTATTTATTAGTTTTTTTTTTTTTATCTGGAAGAATATACGATTACGAATTACTCATAGGAGTGTAGACCGTTCCCCCACTAGATGGAATGACGACCTCAAATACACTGCAGGGAATCAGTCTATAGGAGAGGCCTATGTTCAACAGTGGACAGATTATGACTGAGATGATGATGATGATGATTACATGGGATATTTTTATTTAATGCACACGGACAACGCTGCGGGATATAACTAGATAGAACTGAGAAACACTGATGTTTCTTGACTAATAAAGTCAATTTATTTTAATTGAGCAGTATCCTAGTTAGAAGACATTGCATTGAGCAATCATTATTAAAACCGCAACACAATGGTCAAACAATATCTTTGAATGTGTCTGTATTAACAATGACGAAAAAGGAAAGAAAGATGCTTAAGATACTTTAAATGTAGACATGGAGAAGAATGAAAAGGATAAGCTGGATAGAAAAAGTAACGTATGAGGAAGTCTTAAAAAGAGTGAATGAGAGAAGAGCATTAATAAAAACAATAGAGAATAGAAGAGGCAAAATGCTGGGCCACCTTATACGACATGACGATTTTTAAAAAAAAACATAGAAGAAAGAAAAATAGAGAGCAAAAGAGGAAGAGGAAGACCGAGGAATAACTAATAACATGGGACAGATAAAAGAAACACTAGGTATTATGGTGTATGTGAAGGTCAAAGATATGGCCTGGGATAGAGATGGCTAGAAGAAAATGCATGAATTAGTTGCATCGACAATAGGAAACTGAAAAAGGACAATAGGAAACTTGAAAAGAAGGAACTGTATGTAGTTAATGGAATATTTATTTTGGACTAGCTGACTCGAACGACGTCGTTTTGCCATAATTACGTCAATATTTAATTGAAATGTTTATATTGGCAGCTAAGAACAGTTTATATGGAAAATAGAGACATGAGATTTTAACGTTTATTCTACTATTTTTCAATTTTTTCTCTCCAAAAGAACCTTTTTCGGACGAACAGGTTCTAAACTTGCATAAAAAAAAATACAACGAATTTTTTTTATGCAAAATAGAATGGCAAACTGTTTCGCCCATGATACCTTCCATGCGTTGCCATTCCTGAGGACTCAGGTGTTTGTCCTCTGTACCCTGTAAATTCACTGCTATATCCGACCCTTCAAACCGAAACACAACCATGCAAACACGATTGATTCACGTTGGAAACACAAATGTGACAGAGGTGCCTAAGCAAACGAATTTTGTACAAAGTGTCCATCTGATGAGTTATCTGGTTATTTATTTATACTTGTACAAATAGATGCCCAAGCAAACGACTTTTGTACAGTCTCCTTCTAGTAAAATATATGTATTTAAAAGAAAATTCCAAATTGGTTCGTTCTTGAATTTTGCACTTAGCAATACGTTTAGCGATTCATTTTTATTTATATATCATTATTATCATCATGTTAGCTGTTAATTGTCCACTACTAAGCGTAAGCCTCCCCCATAAAAGGGGGTTTGCTACTAGTTGCCAAGCTTGGCAGGTGGATTAACAACCGAAGTTAGGATTTGTTGAAGTTTTAAGAGCTGCTGTGGGCAGCATCTCTCGACCATTAAGTTACCTCGTCTATTATTTGTTATAAAGCATAAAGGAATTTCACTTTTTTTGACGATTGGCTAAAACAATTAGTCAAGAGATATTAATTAAAGAAACCAACTTACTTTCGTATTTATTATAGATATGAGTAATAATGCCAAACGCAGCTAGAACGTATAACAAAATATACATTTAGATGAAACAATCACCTCCAAAAATCGCCGCCAACCATAACACAGAGTCATGTAAATTACTTTTTATGCTGTCGTTATTCCAATAGTGCTGCAAAACAAACGCAGCCAGAAAACACCTGTTGCTTGTAAATCTTTATGAGTACCACTTTATTGTAGCATCAATCAAATTGACTTGCAAAAGGTGGGAAATCGCTCTTTTATTTAATTCATGATTATTACACTTACTTGAAGGTGCGTTCGCATCTTTTGTAACTTTTAGTACATATCGATCAATAATGTCAAGCAACAACGAGTCCGGTCATTTATTGGATGAATGACCATGTATGGTAAAATAATAAACTAAACAGTTTCTATTTATTACAAACCACGAGTTGTTTCCTGCATGATTGAAATCAGAATAGCAACACACAAGACATGCCTGTGATGTATTACTCGTGTAGACAAGTGACAAGGTTAACACCGTCTGTAGGGGAGGGATTATTAATAATGCGGATACTAATCGACCTCCACGGAGTCCCCCTGGAAGCCATCAATGTTAATTCCTAATGAATTCCCCACGACCATCTCTCACTGATATCTCGCTAGCGTAAACCGCAGACGGGACTACTATTCGACTTCCAAACATTAAAATCTTGCCATCTGCTTGCTTTTGCAGTCGTAAAAGAAAATGTAAATTAAAAACAATTTGAAATTTTTATTTTCACTGAAACTGATACGTATAATTTAACTTGTTAAAAGACAGAAATTGTCGCTTTACAAGCGATGTAAACTGTATAAAATTATTGTCGCAGCTGACAGTGACATAAAACATAAGAGTCAAGCTCTTGTCTCAGTGCCAAAACGGGAATAACCCGAGATTAATGCCTTCTGATTTTTAAATACCTTATAGAATATATATACTTGTAAATAAATAAAATCATCAACAGTTTACCTCCGCTAAGGGTGTATAATTAAATCAACTTATCAGATAGTACAAGTCTAACTTCAACCGAGAAATTAATCGACGATTTAACTAAACTGGCCAGCATTGTTAAAATGGCCGCCATTTGTAATTATTTAAAAAAGAAAACATATTTTGTGTCTATATTTTGTGTCTATCATCATCATCATCATTTCAGCCATTATCCGTCCACTGCTGGACATAAGCCTCGCCCATAGACTGCCATAAAGAAAAGTCCTGAGCCACCTGCATCCACTGACTCCCTGCAATGCATTTCAGGTCGTCACTTTATGTCTATACGCAGAGATAAATATTATTTATATATTGAATAAAAATAACAGTCATTAGAATTTTGTAACGTATTTATTTTTCAATTTATCTTTATAATATAAATTTCTCTCACATACTAATAATTTCATACTGATAAACCATAAATACGCATAAATGGATAAAATAATTTATCTGCTTTAACGAAACATTTGTGTGCAGACCCTCTATCTGTGTAATCTAAGTTACCTACCAGAGGGAGACTTTGTACAAAAGTCAATTGCTTGTCACCTCTGTCCCATTCTTGGTTCTACCGTAAAGCAGTTGTGTTTGCATGTCTGTGTTTCAGTTTGAAGGGTGGCAATACGTCAGTGAATTTACAAGGTCTAGAAGCGTAACGGTATAAGGTATAAAGAGAATATCATAGGCGAAACAGTATACTCTGCTATGTTCATGGTACTGCTCATGTCTATTGGCGACGGTTACTGTTTTCCATCAGGTGGACCGTCAGCTTGTTTACCATTCTAAGTTGCATAAAATAAATTATAAATACAGCCATAAGATTTACAGTCTGCCATAAAATTAAACTATAAAATGTGATTATTACATGCATTTAAATCGGTATATTCGACTCGAATATCGATTCGATTCTCCTTCTTTTGTCTTATCAAGGAAAATACCATTAACAAGCGTCAAGTATTTGTGAATAAATAATACCATTTGATTTTTCAATATATTATAAAAAAACGTGTTCCTCGATTAAATAGACGGTATGATAATCGTGTACAACTGCGGAGCCCTAGTTAAGAATGAAACAATACAAATAAAATTCTCGTATCACGGTGTTTGTTACCTCCTCCGAAACGGCTTTACCGATTTTTATGAAATTTTGTGTGCATATTGGATAGGTCTGAGAATCGGCCAACATATATTTTTCATACCCGTCAATGATAAGGGTGACCCACCACAAATTTTTTTTTTATTTTTTTGCCATTTTTTTTAATTTTTAATTTATTATAATTTAGCATTGAAAAATACATACAACTTTAGATTTTCATCGTTTTACGATCAACCCCTGTATTTTAATTGCCATTTTTATATTTCGCAATAAGTCGTAAAACAACGTTTACGGGGTCAGCTAGTAATATATATAAAAAATATCTGTTCCTCAATTAAATAGACGGTATGATAATCGTGTACAACTGCGGAGCCCTAGTTAAGAATGAAACAATACAAATGATGTCAAATTACTTGATCCATCGTGTCGAATTCACTAGCTTGTTACGTTACTATAATATGTCGTTAATCCATTTTTGACCATTTTGAAATACTTTATTATTATAAAACATCTTATACCTTGTCTCAGTATAAAGTTTAAAAAAATATTTAAAAAAATCTTTAAATCTACTATATATCTATCTACTATGTATCAAAACCTATATCTAGAGTATAGCTATGTATGGATGTGAGACGTAGACATTAACTCAGAAGGAAATGGATAAACTTAAAGCCTTTGAAATGTAGAGCTGGAGGGATCGAATTAGCAATAAGGAAGTCCTGCTTAGGGTTAAGGAAAAAAAGACAAATTATTAGAACTATTGAGGACAGAAGAGGAAAAATGTTGGGACACTTGATACGACACGACGAACTTATGAACATTATAATAGAAGGTAAGACAGAAGGAAGGAGAGGAAGAGGGAGACCGAGACATAGTTATATCAGGCAGATCAAGAAAGGAGTTGGTGTCGTGTCGTATCAAGAGGTGAAGAGACTCGCTCAAAATCGTAGTGAGCGGCAAGAGCTTCACCGACAAGAGCACAGCTCTTAAATAGGATAGATAGACTATATGTACATTATATCTATTATATTATACATAATCTAATACACACAGTATCAGAAGTGAGTCAGCAATTATTACAGATTCCATTTTAAATGTCGTGTGGTCCCAGAGCTTTTCAACAAACATCCATCCATCGTTACAAACTTTTTCATTTATAATATTAACTAGCTTTTTCCCGAGACTTTGTCTGTATAATCGGAATACATTTACTAATCGAGATAAAAAGTTATCTATATATTTCTCCATCCCATACCAAATATAGTAATTAGTGAAGGTACTAATTTGCTATGAGATAATAAAAAAAATTACTTTCACCTTTATAATCCTCATCATCATCATATCAGCTTTTAACTATCCATTGCTGAACATAAGCCTCCCCTTTTGGGAGTTTTGCCAGTTGTTTTCACACTTGACAGCCGAATTGGCAACCGCAGTTAGGCCTTAGAGATGTTTTAAGAGGGACGCTGCTGACCTTGCCTCGACGTCCCTTAGTTGACTCTTACGACATCCACGGGAAAGGAAGGGGTGGCCTATTCTATACCGGGACCACACGGTTAATTTATAATATTAGTAAATATTAATGGGATAGGATAATTGATAAAGTATGGGTCCTATATTAACTTTATAGCGAATTTTGAATTTGTCGTTATTTTTGCTGAGCAAAAAATTGTCTGAAGCGAAGCAAAACAGATTCATAGACATACTGCATTTTAATAAACTCAACTATTTTTAGATAAAGGTGGGTGGGTATTCACGACTGAAGTGGCTTTTATGATTTTTTACAAATTTACTTACTCATATTTGTAGACAAAAGTGATTAATTGTGAAAGATAAATGGAAATAAATTTCCAATCATTTCTATCGGTAAAGTGGAACAAAATTCCATACCTACCCATCAGGAAGGATACATTGATATGGACCGGTTGAACTGAGCCATTTCCACAAACAACTCAGCCAATTGTCTGTCACTGAGCATTCGTATTCAAAGCCAGCAAGCGGCATTCACATCATAAAACAATTTCACACTTGCGTTAACAAGGAAACGACTCCTAACTGTTCAGATTGTTACACGGCACTTACTGAAGTACCAATTTCGCATTACGATCCAATAACTTGATAGTTAGCGATTCAAACAGCTTTATTGAAACAGTAGCTGCTTCTTGAGATTTCAGTAATGCCATTCTTGCCTATTTGATATTTATACTATACTAGCTGACCCCGTAAACATTGTTTTACAACTTATTGCGAAATATAAAAATCGCAATTAAAATACAGGGGTTGATCGTAAAACGATAAAAATTTAAAGTTGTATGTATTTTTCAATGCTAAATTATAATAAAATAAAAATAAAAAAAATTATCAAAAAAATAAAAAAGAAATATTTTGGGGTGGGTCACCCTTATCATTGAGGAGTATAAAAAATAGATGTTGGCCGATTCTCAGATCTACCCAATATGCACACAAAATTTCATAAAAAACGGTAAAGCCGTTTCGGAGGAGTTTGGTAACAAACACCGTGACACGAGAATTTTATATATAAGACAAGAAAATAACCAAAAAGTAATTTTTTTATTGAAAAAGTTATTCTGATTCATACGAACAAATACATCAATAACTTAATCCTTACTAATACTATAAATGTGTAAGTGAGTTTATTTGTATATTTTTACGTTACTTCTTGGCGCCTTAACAACAACCAATTGCTATGAAATTTATTATACAGGTATTATATGGGATGAAGTAGAACATAGGCTAACTATAGGCTTTTAAACCCGGATACATGGACGAAATTACTAGTAAAAAAGCTAGTAAATATGTAAATAGTCCTGGTGTACTCACCATCATCATCATCATCATATCAATCATTAACTGTCCACTGTCCTCCCAAATAAAGTGGGGATGGGGTTGCCAGTATTTTCCACGCTTGGTAGACGGGTTGGAACCGCAGTTAACCTCTGGTGATGTTTTAAGAAAGACGCTGTTGTTTGTCCGTCCCTTGACCATTAAGTTCCCTTAGTCGCCCCTTACAACACCCAAGGGAAAGGGGTGGTCTATTCTATGCCTATTCTATACCGCACGAATTCATCATAATGTAGCAACAGTCTTAACTTCATCTACGTTGGTAGCTTACGAGCATAGACGATGAATTACCATTTTTATATATAAAAATGGTCGCCAATTAGGCACGTGTACTAAATAATTGATTGACATACATTTTTTTCGAAATATGGTACTCACATATACAGAGGATAGAGAAGACCCAAAATAATTCAAAGAGTATGCCCTATTTTGTCCACTTTTTTATTAAAAAAAAGACCTTTGTTATTAAATAAATACCTTTACAATATAAATATTTATATATTATTTTGTCTACCATATCGTATTATCATCAGAATTTGTTCCTAGTTACCTACATGTCTACAAAATTATAAAGCTATCCCTATTTCCAGGAATACTCTAACTTGTTTTTCTAGGAAGATCCATCCCAGGAAGCTTATTAAAGTCCCATCATTTGCAGACTCCTGAACTTGCACGTAACCGATGTAGCAAAGGATACATAAAATAAGTTTTATCTGTATTCCAACCCTGGTGGCCGACCTTGCGGAGGTCAATCACAGGCGTTCGACCCTGATAGCGGGTCATAACATGAATAAGTGATTGTGTAATTTTCTTCTAGTATGTACTCGTACGATTGGAAAACTAATGATAGAAATTGCTCTTTTTATTTTATATTTATTTTAATTATTATTTTCACGTACCCTCAAATGGGTTAAAGCTGAAAATCAGTGTTTTGTTCCTTGAACAATGTTACACGCTGAGCTTCGACCTTTTTGTATTGCTGCAGATCACATATAATAACACAATTTTATAAATCTTGTTGTTTTATGTATTATCTATTCGTATGTGCATGTTGTGTGTGATTAGTAACAAACAAATAAACGATATATCTATCTATCTAAATTAAATGTTTGATTCAAGTTTTAATAAAAAAAACTTATTAATTATTAGTTTTTCCCTTGACTTTATTGCGTGAGTAGATTTAGGATTTATTCTTAATTAATTTATAAACTTTATAATACTTAAATAGTGTAAATTACAGACTTAACACCATACAGCGTTTTATACTAGTCTACCATGGACAGAGATAAAAGAAAGATTTTTTTTTCTATTTTTCAATACTTGATCCTATTCTTACTTACATATTTTTTTTCGAATTTAGTAATTTAAACATAAAATAAGAAAAAAGTTTTGAATTTAAAATTTAAAATTTAATCTATTTCCATAGCACCAATATAAAACTTACGTTATTACTTTAATAAAAAAAAAAGATTGTTTATTAATTGTGCGAAGTATAAAAATATACTATTAGCTCCTACATCTACTTACACCACGTCTTCTATTACCTCATCACTACTGAGAATAACTCAATTATTACTACTCAAAATTATTAACCAAGTACAAAATCTCTCTTTATGTGGAAGGGAATAGCAACAGGCAACTGATGACCAGCTATTTATGTTACGCGTAGATAAGGAAATCCCTAAGGACGCGGAAGGTCTATTGCTTACTAGGGATAGGTAATAGGTACAATACCTACATATATAGCAGTTACAATATCCATATATTGACTTTTGGAATTTAGTTTTGCATTTTTATATTTTATAATAGTTTATATATGTGATTACGTTATATACCTTTGCGTTTAAGACACCAAATATTCATATATTGAATTCATAAGGGATATATTAAATATCTTTTATCAAGTACATAATATAGATACATAATATCGTTATTAATATATATTTATTCGTTTATATATGTAATTTTAGTATGTATGTATATCAATAATTACTAGTACCGCATTCGAGTATTGACGTAAAGTTGACTGGGAAAGAATGCTTTTAGCCTTAAGTCCATCATATACACATATATTTATGTACTTATAAAGAAATAAATATCCGACTGTAATGTTAACTGTCCAAAGAAATCCAATATGTTAATACAGGTACGGTACAGATGTTACCCATACCTATTGCCTACTTCATTCTTTATTCAATCCGAGGTTAGTGCCACGCTCCAGGAATCAACCACTTTGATTGGCCCTTGAACCCTTTTACTGTTGACAATTCCTGTGAGCTGGGCATTAGATGCGTGAATTGAATTTCTGTAGAGTTCTCTACAAAGTGATATTCTAAGGCGTACTTACTTTATAATGACCTACACAGATGAGGACATTTTCACCCAAAAAACATTTATTTGCAAAAAACCTCGTCTTACCAAATTAAGTTCAACGAGGAAAACCTGTGATGTAAATTTTAGTCTAGTAATAATAAAAACCGTTAAAATGGCATGCTACAATGTACACGTGTTTTGCAAGGACACGGCTTACACGAAAGGGAAGTGCTGCGATCATACAGGGCAGTATTTATAGGGTTTGAAAGTAAAATATATTAGTTGTCAACGATGTTTTCTCGTAAGGTGTACCATATATATATATATACTTAAACTTTAATGCACAATAAAATTCTATGTACATTTGGCGGATTTAACACCGGACGGTGTTCTCTATCAGTCAGGTCTCAGTCATTCAGGGCGAACAGAGAAATAAATATAAAGTAATAAAGCAATATTTGAGATATTAATATGTTTTAAACATATAATTAGACTAATATAAATATCCACATAATATATATAATATAACTATATATATATATATATATATATATATATATATATATATATATATATATATATATATTAGTTATTTGCTCTCCTATTATAGGTAATTAATTGTTCGATATAGTTATATTTATTTTATTTATTTAATATATTATGTGCATATTAGGTAAACCATTAGTTTGTTTGCAATTCAAAATTATATCAAAATATAGATTTATAATAAAAAAAAAAGTAAAATCACCAAGATCAACAAACAAAATCCGTAAGATCCGTGAACCCGGCAGCTACTTAGTTGCCATTTGGATACAGTCCGAAGTTGGCCCGCCGCCAAATGTCACCGTGGCTGAACTTGGACTGATGTTATTCTTGTAACAAATGTCATAATATGATCCACAATTTTACGGTATCTGTCGAGTTACTTTATTAGATGTCAATCCCGAGGATCAATCTTGACAGTCAAGTATTTAAGTGGATTGTTGAAGACAGGAGAGTGTTGTTTTTGGGACGGTATGTGCCAATATATTCACAAACTTCAGAGATGAGGCTTCTACTCTTGATATTAGGAAGAAAGGGATCAATTGGCCCCGTTGCTGGCAGTATACTCTATCAGGTCGACCTCCACGTAGTTCCCCCTGAGAACCATCTTGATTAAATTTTGTGAAATTTGTCACGATAGGCCAATTTTCATTCTCATCTATCATCTTTCACTGATGCCCTGCCAACGTATATCAATGGCGCAGGCGGGGATTCCATAACATTTTCACCTATAAAATACCCTTAACATTTTCTTAAAAAAATTTTGGAAACAAATTTATATTTTTGTATTCTTTTTTATAGCAAACAAGCTAACGGCCCACCTGATGGAAAGTGGTAAACGTCACCTATAAACATAAACAGTAACATGGACTTAACAGAGAATACTGTTTCGCCCATGATACCCTCTATACATACATACATATTAATATTATAAAGAGGTTCAATGATATCAGGATTTTAAGTTTGTTATGAGTTTTTTAAGGAGCCCTTTTGATAGAAGAATTATACTTTTTGTTATTTTTTTTTTTTTATTTTATTATCAAACTAATTCCAATTTTAATTCGATAACTTAAACGGGCTTGCGATGTAGCGCCCTAAATGATTTCTTTACACCATTTTCTTACAAAATCCTACAGAATACAGGTGAACTCAGAACTAATTATATTTTAATTAAATGACTCCCACCTAAATTACTACTTACCGAAACATTTTATCATTGTATTAATCAGTTTAACGAAATTTCCTATTTATATCCTGTACCATTGAAAGTTTGGTGTAGCACTCAAGAGCAAATTGGATAACAAGTCCCAATTGTAACAGTCTCCCGTTTGCTCCGATACCTACGATCACTGCAGCGAGGTACCTACTCACAAATTAGAATCTTTTATTACTATTAAATTTAACTGTGTGGTCCCGGCATAGAATAGGCCACCCCTTCCTTTGCTTTGGATATCGTAAAAGGCGATTAGGGGAACTTAATCGTCATGGTACGGGCAGCAGCGTCTTAAGACATCACCAGAAGCTAACTGCGGTTTTAACCTGCCTACCAAGCGTGGCAAAACCCCATCAAGGAGAGGCTTATGTTCAGCAGTGGACAGTGAAATGCTAATATGATTTCTATTAAATTTGAAATTTCCTATACAGTGACGGGGTAAGAATATAAAATATCACCAATCTTATCTTGGGGAACGTAATACAAAGCGGTTATAGAAAGAAACAGTGTAGTATATCAATGTCATCGTCATCATCATTTCAGCCATTATCAGTCCACTGCTGGACATAAGCCTCCCCCATAGACTGCCATAAAGAACGCTCCTGAGCCACCTGCATCCATTGACTCCCTGCAATGTATTTCAGGTCGTCACTCCATCTAGTGGGTGGGGTGGTCGTTATATAAGGGTAAAAATAGAAAAACACAAAACTCCCGATCGAACTTTTTGCAAGAAAAAAAGGTTTTTCAAAAAAGGGGTAAAGAGTTTTGTTCAGGGTCCGTAACGTGTGCGTAGTGCCCCTAATATTGCAAATGTTTATAGGCTACGGTAACCATCTATCATCAGGTGGACTGTATGCTTGTTTGCCACATCAAAACAAAACAAAATCTATTTAAAATCGGAGAAAACATCGAGTAGCATGCATACAAAAGATATAGGCGAATCCAGAACCTCGGAGAGAATTCAATTCATCTTGAATTCAATAGTATTTACTGCCGTGTTAATTTACTCTATTGATTTTTTTTTTACTCCCATATTGATCCTTTACTTATTCTGTACTCACATTATTATAATACCGTAACTTAGACACTTACGATAAGACTAATCCACTAATTAAAAGTCTCTCAGCAAGCGATGTTGATTCGGTCCTTCAGAGAAACTCTAGCTTGACTTTGCTTGGAGTTTCTCTGAAGGACCGAACCTAAAACGAAGTAATTCACCAAAGGACTAAAGTTACCGATATAGCTCAGAATAATTGCTGCTGAAGTGGCAATAGACTAGTCATGACTGCTATAGAATCGACATCTGTTGAGGCAGACGTATTTTGGATTGAAGAACACGTATCGATAAGCGTAGTGTAAGACAACCTGTGACCAGATGGAGCGATAAAACGTAGAGTGGCTAGTAAAAACTGGCAGCAAAAAACTTAAGATTGTGCTCAGTGGCGTGCTTTAGAAGAAGCCTGTATCCAACAGTAGACTGCAGTAAGCTGATTAATATCATCATCATCTCAGCCATAATCTGTCCATTTCTGAATATAGACCTCCCCCATAGACTGCCATAAATAACGGTCCTGAGCCAACTGCATCTACTGACTCCCTACAATGCGTTTAAGGTCGTCACTCCACTAAGGAGGAGTTATCCTACTTTATATTTTCCCAAACGGGGTTGCCATCAAGAACCTTTCTTTCCTATTCTTCCTTCTTCTTTTTTTTGGGCTGATTATGATGACTTTTGTATTTAATCCCTTGTTAGTATTTAATCCCTTATTAATTTTATATGTACTGTCATATTGATTACTCTACTAACTTTACATTTATTTACTTCCATATTAGTACCCTAATACCTTTTCTTTCTCGTAGATGTCTTAAGGCTACTAAGGGAATTTAATAGTTGTGGACAGAAGGGTACCTTTTAAAACGTCATCAAAACCTTACTGTGGTTACCAACCCGTCTGCCAAGCGTAGCAACTACTGGAAAAACTCCTGGGGAAGACCTATGTTCAACAGTGGACAGGTAATGGCTGAAATAATATTAATAATATAAAAGTACATTTATATGTACTTTGTATATTTGACTTTATTCTTTGTATATTTACGTGTATATTTGTATGTACATGCAGTACCCCTTATATTATTTATCCTAAAAATTTTCTATTTATTCTCATTATGATGTTTTATTCATTCTATATTTACTTCCGTGTTTTTTGTTTTTATTTTTTATGGGTGAAAATGGTAACGGTATACGCTTGCGGAGCACCAGTGAAGGGTGATAGATGAGAATGAAAACAGGCCAGTTAGCCCATCATGATGATTTCATCAGGAATTAATCATGATAGTTTCCAGGGAGAACCGCGAGGAGGTCGGCCTGGTTGGGTATATTGCTAGAAATGGGATTCTCAGTCTCCGTTACTATTAATCTCTTTCCCCCCTTTTCTTCCGTGTTGTACTTTGACTCATTTTGTCTCCTTGAAGTTGTTTTTTATAGAACAGAATCTCAAATGATGGATACAGACAATACAATATACTAACAAGTTTCAAGTTTGTTTATTTTGCATTTTTCTAATGTGTCATTGCGAAGTATTTGAATCTGTGGCAACCTTGTACAACTGTTTTCAATGGGGACACACAAAAGTTTGGCGGATTAATTTAATTCTGGCTACGAGCCCGTGCCAATTGTTTTGATGTATTAACAGGCGATTATACAACCTTAGTGATATTTTTATACGTAAATACGAATAAAAAATAAATAGTATAAATATATAACGACCCATTTAACCCAGTTATCGGGTATTCTAACTCATAATAAGATAAAAGACTTACGAGACGTCTAATGCAGATTTAGATTTCACCTTGTTTTTGCCAAACACTGCTTATTATTTACTACCTGTGCCCACGACTTCTGTCGTATGATCGTAATGAAAAAGTAGCTTGTATCCTCTCCCACGCCAAATGACTTGTGTATGTCACGCCAATCAATACATATAATAAAATCGTAACTGCTCGCTGTCTGTACATACGAGTAGATGATTTATAAGAAAAACTATTATAGGGAGGCTTTATGAATACAATAGGTCACAAAACGATGATTTTTTAAATTTTTTGTCTGTCTGTATGTTTATGCACGCTAATCTCAGAAACGGCTTGACCGATTTGAACGTGGTTTTCACTAGTGCGTTACGGTTTGCTCCATTTAACTTATAGTGTGTATTTTATTTCAATCGGTTCATAAATAAAAAAGTTACAGGAATCTATAGAATCACATATAAAATGCTATAAAATAACCGATCAGTTGAATTGGCTGAAACTTTTTTTATTGAATGTATTGATTTTCAAAAGTTCTGTCTACACGTACGAAGCCAGGTCGGGTCGCTAGTTTCAAAATATAAACAAAGTTTCTTTCATATCATATTAATATATTGTAAGGAGAACAGTTCGTATCGCCTTGTGGTCCCGGCAAACATTGGGCCACCTCTTCCTTTCCCGTGGGTGTCGTAGAGGTGACTAAGGGAACTTAAAGGTCGAAGGATGGGTAGCAGCGTCCCTCTCAAAATATCACCAAATCCTAACTGCCGAGCGTAGTAAATATTGGGAACCCAGAACTACAGGTCAGTTGGCCGTGAAGAATTCAATAAGAATTAACCACGATGGTTTCCAGGGGCAACCACGTGGAGGTCCACCTGATAGGGTGTATTGCTGGCAATGGGTCAGTTAGATTCTATTGCTAACAATCCCTTTCCTGACCACTGAACAAGGTTTGTATTAAATAAAATGTTTAAAAAGTGGTATAAAAAAAACACAGAATACACCCAGAAAGGAATACTAGGAAATATGTTGGGACAAGAACAAGCAAGCGATGTTTGTGTGCGTAGGGCTCCTTGCCCTCTTCCATATTCTGTGGAAAAATATACCCTTGCGAAGCTGGAACGGAATATTTTTCACTCACATATGAAAAAACCTCACATGAATTTTTCGTGGCTCATACATAACCACTTTTTTATATTTACCAAATAATGTAAAAGCACCATTTTTCTCTTATCTCGTCTCGTAGTCATTCAACGAGTCCTATTGTATTCGCGGTGGGCGAGCTCTGAATTTTTTAGATTCGCTTCAACGATCCTGTGTATTCGGTAATGACACTCATACCGGATTGCTTTTTTAGAATATCATGAAATATCAGACCCTCTTGCCCGATTAAAGGAGCGATATAGATGAAGGAGGGAGACTTTGTACAAAAGTCGATTGCTTGGGTACCTCTGTCCCATTCGTGTTTCAACCGTGAAGCAGCTGTGTTTGCATGGCTGTGTTTTGGTTTGAAGGGTGGGATATGGCGTGAATTTACTGGGTACAGAGGAATAACACCTGAGTCCTCAGGAATGGCAACGCATGGGAGGTATCATGGGCGAAACAGTATACTCTGTTATGTCCATGGTACTGCTCATGTCTATAGGCGACGGTTACCATTTTCTATCAGGTGGGCCATCAGCTTGTTTGCCATTCTAAGTTATATAAAAAAAAACTCTACGTGAGACATTTCGTCTGCAGAGAAAAAATATAGATCCATGATTATATACCTTGAATTATATAGATGGAGTATCAAATAGCTCACTTTCTAACAGATGTAGATCCCAGGCCTTCATGATTTGTCCTGTAGCCGTGATTATTTGTAGCACTATGTATACAAAAACGTCGATTTATATCACACTAGCTTTTACCCGCGACTTCGTGTGCGTTAACAGGATATGAATATATTCACTAATCGGGATAAAAAGTAACCTTAAGCCGTCAAGACGCGAAAGGTAAAAAACAAACTCACTTTTACATTTATAATATTAGTAAGGATTAATAAGAATTTACCTGTCTATCTATCTATCTTAACGTCAATTCCTTGCGGGGTAGACAGAGAGAATCGAGTGCAAAAGATCTCTATTCTTACATACATATCTATTTTCTAGTATTTTTTTTTATAACTCACACAAAACAACAGGGTCAAAGAACAGAGTCTATCTGAACATAATCTAGTTCTTGGTCTTCTCCAGTACCTACATAAATACATGAAAAGCACACATGCAATATTTTCCCTACTATGATATACAATTCAAGAGCTGTTTATTTTCTTCAAAGATGAAGATCAAACGAACTTACAAGTGTAGTTCGACAGTAATTATGTGAACGGATCCATTCAAAGCGTTAATGTTTACATCCCAAAATATTTCGATGCTCGTTCGTTGCTGCTTATTTCCTTTAAAATAGTCTTTTTAGCTTTCAACCATAGACGTACTCATAATATAACGTACTAATGTTCATACTTGAAATGTAATCATATAACTTCCAGCATCAGTAATTCCGAACCGATACGACAACATAACCTTCAAGAAAAGAGCATATTCCTTTTTAAAAGGCCGGCAGCACACCTGCATTGCCGTTGGTGTTGTCGGTGATCATGGGCGGCGGTAGTCACTTACCATCAGGTGAGCCGCATGTTCGTTTGCCCCCTGTGTTGTATATATATATATATATATATATATATATATATATAAACAAGACAAGAAAAGTGTTATAACAATTCTAAATTTATAAGGAATGGAAGTTATAAAAATAGGATAAATTTACTCATTTGTTATAATTTTTAATTCACTTCGTAAATCTTGAAAATTTCTAATTGGATTAGATATTTTTTCTAACAAATTGTACAACATAATTTTGATGTTCTACAATGTTGCATTTAAAAAGATAAATGTTTAAAGCGTAATTACGTGAAAAATATGTAAATTTGTGATTGCTTTATCCTATTTTATATTATAATCAGGATTCAGTGTGCTTACTCTAACCGATCTATTAAAAAGTAAATACTAATTACCCTTAAAAATGTGTGCCGTATGGTCCCGGCATAGAATAGCCCACCCGTTCCTTTGCCATGAGTGTCGTAAGAGTCGACTAAGGAAGAGCGGGGGATGGGCAACAGCGTCTGCCCCTGCCTGCTAAGCGTGGCAACGACTGGCTAAACCCCCCAAGGGGAGGATTATGTTCAGCAGTGGATAGTTAAAGGCTGATATAATAATGATGAATATGACTCTTAAAAATGAACAAATATCAGAATTTCTTATGTTCATGCCCCTATGAATGTTCGGAATAAATAAGTAGAACAATCAGCTTTATCTATCTACATATATTATGCACAGGAGGTATTTACAAAGAAAATATACAGGAACTAATATAGAAAAAAACAGAAATAAGGAGTGCGAGAGATGAACGATCGAGATAGAGAGCATGACAGCCAAAAAAACGTCGCTGTCATCACTGAGAAGCCAGTCCGAAAGAAAGAGATATAGTATGTAGATATTTCACATATCTATATACAATTAAATTAACCTACTCGATGGAAAAGGCAGTGATGATGTTGACAAGTGGCTATAAGAATAATATTTACAATATTTATTTACAGACGCCACACTCCCGCCAAATCCTTTTCGAGCTTATACTTATTTGTTTATCTTGTTCTAACTTATGTATTATTTGTACAAAAGTCATTTGCTTGGACACCTCTGTCTCATTCGTGTTTTTACCGTAAAGCAGTAGTGTTTGCGTAGCTGTGTTTCAGTTTAAAGGGTGGGATATGGCAGTGAATTACTACAGGTTATTATTACAGAGTACAGAGGAATAACACTTGAGTCCTCAGAAATGACAACGCATGGGAGGTACCATGGGCGAAACAGTGCGCCCTGTTATGTCCATGGTACTATACTATGCTCATGTCTATAGGCGACGATCACCACTTTCCATAAGGTGGGCCGTCAGCTTATTTGCCATTCTGAGTTACATAAACATTTTCTTTTTCTCTCTTCTACATAACTATATATTGTTTATCTAAATTTTTTAATACTTAACTGTTACCGTTATATGTAGATACATGTTCTCATATTGTGACTGATTCAACGTAAGCGATATTGAGTTAAGATATCCACTTACAGTATATTTCCTAAAAGCTTAAATTCTACAAAATAATAATCAATGTTAATTTATGTATGAACTTCATTATGAATCGCTTTACTGTTAATTAAAATGCTTTACTAGATAAGCCTCTTAGCGAGAAAAATCCTGATTGATGTGTACAATGCAATTTTATTTCAGTAGCTTGTTAGCGAAGGTCCATCCCTTTTAATTTTTTTTTCTATTTTCATACATTTTTTTTTTTAAATAATGTCATCCTGTATTAACACCAGATTAATTAAAGCTTTGCTTATGAGAATCAAATTAATACGACAAATTTTTATAATCTGTGCCGTGATTTTGTTCATGTAATTACGTCGTAATGATAGCAAATACAACCAACTTATGTTTGTACCAAATTTCATAGAGAAAAAAAAAATACTGGCCATAGACAATACGTATGTACATCTAACACAAGAAATGAAACAACAACAAATATGCAATTGAGTTTGATAATGTAATTGATATTTTCATTTTATTTTAATATGATGAATCAAATCAAAGCATAGTTTCACTATTCTATTACAAATATTTAAAAACCTGCCAGTTTTTAATTTAAAAAATTTAATTTTGGTCAGAAAACTGAAATGCTTGAGTTAATATTATAAAGCTCTTTATGCTCAACTGCCTGTGAAGCAAAGGGAATTGTTATAATGTATTAAGTCACTACCAGTGCCTTATTTAAATCTATAAAAATTAACTTTAACTTTACCAAAGGGAGACTTTGTACAAAAGTCGATTGCTTGGGTACATCTGTCTCATTCATGTTTCAACCGTGAAGCAGTTGTGTTTGCATGGCTTTGTTTCGGTTTGAAGGGTGGGATATGGCGTGAATTTACTGGGTACAGAGGAATAACACCTGAGTCCTCAGGAATGGCAACGCGTGGGGGGTATCATGATCGAAACAGTATACTCTGTTATGTCCATGGTACTGCTCATGTCTGTCTATAGGCGACGGTTACCACTTTCCATCAGGTGGGCCATCAGCTTGTTTATCATTCTAAGTTGTATGAAAAAAAATAAAAAAAATAACTTAGGCGCTCGCAAAAATCTTCTGTTGGGCTATTTCACTCAGGAAGTACACTAATCCCACTCAAGAAATGCACCAGTCTCACTCAGGAAGAGCACTAGTCTCACACAGATAGGACACCAGTCTCACACAAGAAAAGTATCAATCTCACTCAGGAAGTGCAGTAGCCTCACTTAGAAAGGGCACCAGTCTCATTAAGAAAGGGCACCTGCTTCAGTCAGGAAAGAGCACCAGTCTTACTCAGCAAAGGCACCAGTTTCACACAGGAAAGGCTCCAGTCCCACACAGGAAGTACCACAATCTCACTCAGGAAGGTCACCAGTCTCACATGAGTAATAATTGTATAAGAAGAGTATCAAAAAGCAGGGCCCGATCTAGATCTATCTAAATGAGCTCACTTCGAACTGATTTGGTTATATGCGTAAAAACCCATACCATAACTTCCATCCACGCTAATCTCTGTAACTGCTGCACTAATTTTAATGAAATTTTATAAATATATGACATTTGCCTTAAAGAAAGGATAGTTTTTATCCGGATAATATAAAAAAAAAATCAAACAAAAGGTAGTTTTTATAAAGTCGAACGTTTGCTAAATAGAATAGTTTATTATAAAAGGTGACAAGCATTTATTGTTTGGGATTTATTACGAGCATATTGCGAAAAAGTGAAGTCTTCCTTTTTCTTCGACTTACATAAGAAATACACCTAAAAGTCCTCATGACGAACGTTCGTTTTTAGAGAATAATTCAGGTAAGGAAGCAGACGGGGGTAACTGTTTTGTCAACGCCCTTTGAAGTTCTGTTTATTTACGAATTATACACTTCAAAGCGCCCAGCCGGGAATTGCCAACGGCTCTCGAGCGGTTTGGTAGCTTGAAACAAAGGTATTTGCTAGTACCATTTATTTTATATGTGATATTAAGTAATTAAACGGTGTTACTCGAGGGCTTAGAGGTGGAAGTAAACTAAATTGTGTCATCATTTCCTTAAAATCGTCTTTGTCGCGGTCTGTGGGATATTACAAAGGACTTACTAGAGAGTAGCTCTAATTTGCAGATTATGTGAGTAATATAATAAATATATATCTATGGGTATTTATATAGGTATTTTATTTATTTCTACTTTATTGTAAGGAAATATAACAACGGAAAACAAATGTATAAAAACGAGCTTAACTCTGTTCGAGTCCACTTCCAACAAACCCAAAGTAAAAAGTCACCATTAATGACATTTCGTGTTTCTACCGTCAAACAGTTGTGTTTGCATGGCGGTGTTTCAGTTTGAAGGATGGGATAAGGGAGTAAATTTACAGGGTACAGAGAAATAACACCTGAGTCAACAGGAATCGCAACGCATGGGGGGTATCATGGGTGAAACAGTATACTGTGTTATGTCTATGGTACTGCTCTTTTCTATAGCTTACCACTTTCCATCTGGTGGGCCGTCAGCTCGTTTACAATTCTAAGTTGCATAAAAAAACGAAAAGCTGTAAAAAGCAACCAATCAGATATATAAGATAAAACCGAAATAATTAACATCCTTTTTAGACATTATTTCACGGTAATAAAAATAAAATAAATGCTTTCATAGACTTTAATATAAAGTTTAATCATTTTCATTTATTTTTTATCTTAAGCATCTTTGACTTCCAAGAACCATTCTACTTCGCTGATTTAAATCGCATTAATTTATCGTAATTTTGTACTTACTCTATTCACTCTAAGAGGTTTACGACCCGCTTCGCCTTTGATCATTTTTCGATTGAAACGATGAACACTTAATTAAGTCTTCATTATGAAAACAACATTAAATAGTAATTTAATACTCCTTATAAATATTTATAATAAATTGAAATAATTAATTAACAAATATTTCTCCCGAATAAAGTACCAACGCATCAGTAAAGGGTTGCATCAAATTCGAATGAATGAATGAATGAGTATACTTTATTTGCATTATACAATATAGGAAATAAGCAAGACAATTAATAAATATAAGAATATTGTACAATTGTATAAGTACAATAAGGCGACCTTATTGCAATTTTCTTAAGACAACATTAGGGTAATGGACTAATTGTTGTACAAGTAGGTATCATAATAATGTATAATTAAGAAAGTTAACAGCGAAGAAACATTAGGGAAAATAATTATAAATACCTTTAACCCAAACATAACACTAATGAAATTAATGATTTATTATTGATAATGAAGATTGTATTCCAATAAAAAAAAAAAAAAAACTATTTCAATTGTAGCAAAACAAATTATTTCAATTTAAAATGTAACTACTTATTGAAACGATTTTAAGAAAATATCTGTGTAACCTACACATTGGTTACACAGATATTTTCTTAAAATATATCTTAAAGTATATCCTTTCAGATAAAAAAAAAAGAAATTACAACTGCCAGAGTTCCACATGCCATATCATAAAATTATAATATTTATACACATAAAAAACAGAAAAATTAAAACATAAAATCAAATAAATAAATCAAAAATTCACCATTACACCTCGAATCCCGATAGCGAAGTGTAACAAAAAAAAAATTAAATAAAATACAGCTGGAGTTTTTTTTTTTTTGATTGGTGAAAATGGAATAGTAACCTCGTCTGCGCTAACGGGATACGCTGGTGCAGCACCAGTGAAGGGTGATAGATGAGAATGAAAACAGGCCAGTTAGCCCATCATGATGAATTCATCAGGAATTAACCATGATAGTTTCCAGGGAGAACCGCGAGGCGGTCGACCTGGTTGGGTATATTGCTAGCAATGGGATTCTCAATCTCCATTACTAACAATCCTTTTCCCCCCAAACAGTACTACTACCAACCAATACTAATAATAATTACAGTTAGTTTATAACGAAAAAAAATACAAACGAATTAAGAACTCCTTTTGTTTGAAATCAATTGAAAATACATACATACAGTCGTCATAATAATTGGAAAAACAAGTAGCAAGTTTTGGAATAGCTCTATAATAAAATAAATTCTAATATAATTTATAGAAATAACTCGATTTCATCTCGGCCAACGCGCGATCGTCCACTAAATGGAAATTTATTGCTTGCCAACGCCGCGACGCGGGCCGTCGGTATTATAGGATTGTTGACTTACAAGAAAATATATTTATTGCCCAGTGCATCCTGTTAGTTTCATAATATGATATAAAATACTGTTTACCATTAAAATGATTTGGTAATAGCTATTTTAGGGTCGGCAACGCGCACGTGACACCCCTAGTGTTGCAGGCGTCCATAAACTACAGTGACAGTTTACCATCAGATGGGCTGTATTCTTGTTTACCACCTTTTTGGTATAAAAAAATCCCGCGGCTTTCTTTACGTGCATCAGTATATAAAATATCTTATATACTAAATTAAACTGTGTACCAAATTTTATTCAAATTTTAAGCAACTTTTGCGTGAAATAGTAATAAACATCCCTTCTTCTCCGTCCTATCTTCGTGAACGATTTGATTTCCTAGTTCCTCATGACGTATCCTCTCGTTCGACGAAGCCTCTTATCCTCAGAAAGCTTTCTCACTCGTCTGCGCTAGATAGAAGAGATTGTTAGTAATGCGAACTACCAGTCCCATTTTTTTTAATGGGTGATAATGGAATGATAACCCCACCCGCGCTATCGGTATACACCGGCGGGGCACCAGTGAAAAATGATAGGTGAGGATGAAGCAGGTTAGTTAGGCTATCGTGACGATTTCAACAAGAATTGTTCACGATGGTTTCCAGGGGGAACCACGTAGAGGTCGACCTAATAGGGTATATTACTAGCAATGGGGTTATCAAACTCCATTGCTAACAATCCCTTTTCCCTACCAGTCCCATTGCTAGCAATATGCCTTGTCGAATATGGTCCCCCTGGAAAACATCGTGCTGAATTCCAGGTGTAGTCATTACGATGGGCTAACTGACCTGCCTTTTAGTTCTCACCTATCATTCCTCACTGGCGTCCAGCAGACAGGATTACCATTACATCATCATAGATAAAAAAAACTAACCAAATTAATATTCCACCAAAAAAAATTTGAATTGTTCGATTCGAGTTTTTTTTTTTTTTTGGTAACCAGTTATTTTTTATTTAAAAACAAAACTACTAAACAGATTATAATAAAATTTCTGAAATCATAAAATACATAGAACCAATCTGAAAGTATATCCTTTCATATAAAATAAAAGGATTTTGTAAATCTGTTTACAAATGACAGAGTTATGAGGTAACAAACATAAAAGAAATATATTACCGAATTGAAAACCACCTCCTATTTTGAAATCGGTTAAAACACACTAAAACTGCTTCACTCTCTGAATTTTAAGGGACTTCAAAAATAAAGTGATACTCAATTCGCCTGTATTGTTGTGTATGTACTACCTAATAATTTCGCCAATTTTAAACCGACTTTAAAAAAGGAACCTCCTTTTTTCCTCAATTCGGTTGGATTTTGTTTTTATGTCTATTACCTCATAACTCTTTTCTTTTTCTTGTTTTTTTTCTTTTTGTTGTTTTAATTTTTTATTTTCTTAATAATGGTAATAAAGGTCATCTATCTATCTATCTAACTCCATCAATTCTAAACCGATTTGAGACATTCTTTTACCATACTATCCGAAACGATATACTTACAGATTGGTCCCATAGATCTTTTTTTTCAAAATGGGTTTAGTAATTTAGTTTTTACATCAAAATAACTGGTTTTGTCACAATTGATGTCAGTATCTTTAGTGGAACACAATGTTTTTATATAATACTAAACCAATTTTGATGTGTATTTTTGCATTCTCTTACTCCCGTACTGGACACATGCAAATATAGTCGTAATTAAAATACTATATTCTCTGTATTACGATTCAAATCGCAAATTTTTTTCCCGAAGCAAATTCTTAGAATTCTCTATCCACTTAGATCTGACAAAATAAATAATTGTTCTAAATTAAACCGTCCTAGAAGTATATGTCTCATAAATACTTTAGAGATAATTATAATAATAAACTTTTTTATACTTTTATGAATAACTTACACTATATAAATAAAATAAAATAAGAATAAATAAATAAATAATATCAATATATATTAAATTAAGACATATTAACTACTTATTACCAAATAACCATTAGCAGTCTTATTCATAAAAAAACCTTATTGTGGGTACAAAGTGTTCTTTAACTAAAATTAACGTTATTCATAAACACTCATTAATTAAAATATTATGTATTATTGTAATGTTAAATTATTACCTCTTTATCTTTCCTGTACGTAATTAAGAATTCCATTTGTTTGTATACATATTATCAATCTGTATCATTCAAAGAAAGAGATAATAAAGAGTTTTCATTCATTCATATATTTAAAAATACACAGAAATTATAAATGCTTTCTTTTTCAAAAAAATCCAGCATTAATAATATTTAATAAAAAATAAATAATAAATTAATTAAAAAAATATATTTCAATTCATTACCAGTCTCTTCTTTTTCAGTATGCTCCTCAGATTCATCACCTTTCTCACTGTCAGCCATTACCACAAGTATCACAAACTCACTACAAAAAAAAAAACAAACAGAAATACGGCTGTAGGTGTAACACTCACTAATGAATTGCCCTTAAATTATCCGTGTCACGCATCGCTTCTCACAAAACGGCCTAATTTTAAACATCAAAGACAAGACTGAAACTTCGATGAAAAAAAAATTAAGAAGGCCTCTAGCTTTACACAGAATTAAAAAAATAAAAAGAACACCCGTCGTTTCGTTCCGCGTCAAACTTTCCCGCCAATACGCGATTTAAATTTTTAAAGACTGGCATGGCACAAATAGACGTCTATAAGCTGCCAGTGTCGCTCACATACTGTGTAATCTATTTTAGTTGATTTGATGGGCCAAAATAAAAATATTTAATGTGTATGGTGTATATGATTTATTCACACGTGCAATTTACCGAGTTATTTTGTATATTTCATCAAGTTTAATTGCCCGGCACTAATTTGGGGTGTGTGCCCGCTGCTGCCACTTTAATGTTATATAGCTATAATATAGCTATAGCTATACGTACTCAGTATGAATCACTATTTGAACTAGACATGTATAATAAATTATAATATAAATTTTATAGTTAGATATTACATAGTCATAATAATCCTCTCCAGATTGGACAGTTTTGCCAGTAGTTGCCATACTTGGCAGGAGGTTTGGCAACCGCAATTAAGCTGTGGTGATATTTTAAGAGAGACGCTGCTGCCCATCCTTCGCCCTCCTTAGTCGCCTCTTACGACACCCACGGGAAAGGAAGGGATGGCCTATTCTATGCCTGGATCACACGGCGATTAAGTATAATTTCATACATATAGTATTTTTTATTATTTATCTAATACCCAAATTTTAATGCGTGAAAATAGAATGATAATCCTATCTGTACATAGACCTCGTTCTCTTAGGGGGTTTTGCCACTATTACTTACGCTTGGCAGGCGGGTTTTTGTGATGTTTTAAGAGGGACGCTGCTGTGGGCAGCAGCGTCCCTCTTAAAACATCCCTTGACAATTAAGCCCCCGTAGTCGCCTCTTACGACACTCTAAGGAAAGGCAAGGCAGGGGTGAGCCATTCTAGTCCGGGACCAGACGGCGACTTATTTTATTAAATAATATTATTATTATAGCAAAACAGGTCTCAATTGGATAATCGGTTTATAATAAGGAAATATTATATGGAATGAACTTAAATATATATATATATATATATATATATATATATATAAACAAATTATAAATAGTAACAAATTCGATGAAAGGATATAAGGAGATTAACCTTTTATATCTATCCATTTCATCGATTAGATCTGAGTTGGTATTCAACCACTCTATAAATCTATATATATATATATATATATATATATATATATATATATATATATATATATATATATATATATATATATATATATATATATATAGACCAGTATATTACAGAGAAGTATATATGTATCCTTGTGACTTAAGGAAGATGGTGCAAATAACATAGAGTCAAATAAGGAACCTTCTAATTTTTTAAAGCAGTTGAGAATAGCATACCTACTCTATGCGTTTTAGTACTAATAAAAAAAAAAATATGATAGCATTTTATGCACAACCGCACCAGTTGCTTTTACGACGCAGTGGCTTCCTAACGTAATCCTATTTTATAAATATTACAGTGTCACCCGGCAGATGGCGATACTGGCGGTTTTACCTTGCAAACATGAGATCATAACACAGCTGTAAGATAACAATTTTTATTCTTACCCCCTTATTTATAAAATGATCAAACCTCTTATAAAATTACTATAGCTATTGAAATGTTTTCTTTTATCTTTTGCGCCGTTTTTTTCAAGTTCAAAGACATATATATATATATATATATATATATCATAAGAATTAATATTAAGTATAAAATATTCCGTATTCATTCCTTAAAACTGTTTATATTTATTTATCTAAAACACGATACGATACGGTACGATAATTCAGAACGCTCTATTCGTAAATAGCTCTTACAGTCTATATTGTATAAACGTAACACACACTAACATAAGAGGGACAAAATTTTACCAAATTTATAGTTTCATTTAAACCTGATTTATCGGTGTAAGCAATATTCTAATTTAATTTGCGGATTTAGGATTTTTAAAACATTTTTTTTTTGTTATTGGTTATTAATAAAATACCTTTATACTTGCAGCGTGTATTACAAAAATATTTTGTATGAAAATGACCCCGGCTCAACCACCTTATACCTTACACCTTATAGTTAAGTAGGTTATAGGACTTTTTGATTTTATGAATAAAGGGGTTTAGTGTTTTCTTGGCTGGACTGATATGCAAGTCGTTAACCGTACGTAAAACTAAAAATCTGATCATGCTATATAATAAATTAACATGGAGCTTCGGCTTTACCTGAGGTCATATCGTGATGCTGAATAACCTGAACCTTTCTCAAAAAAACTAATTCTTCCGCTTTGTTTTAGCAGTACTTTAGAGACTTTGTACAAGTCGTTTGCTTGGGCACCTCTGTCCCATTCGTATTTCTACGTTATTTGTAGTTCAGTTGGTGTATATTGGTAATTATATATTGGCAATTCACTCTAAAAATAAAAATAAATGCTAACCGAATGTTTTATTAGCCGTCAACCGCTTTAAGCAACCCAATTTTGCCAAATAATTTTTACCACTCTGAGCCCAGCTTACGAGGCAAAATTACGAGATACGAAGGTATAACATCTTTATCCTCAAGAATATAAACGCATGTAGTACAACCATGGGCTGCATAGAGTATTCTACATGAATGATGCCCATATTCATAGACAATGAAATGTTTTTTTGGGGGGAAAGGGATTGTTAGCATTAGAGTTTGACAACCCCATTGCTAGCAATATGTCCTATTAGATCGACCTCCATGTGGTTCCTCCTGGAAACCATCGTGAACAATTCTTTTTGAATTCGTCACGATGGGCTAACTGACCTACTTCATCCTCATCTATCATCCTTCACTGGTGCCCCGCCGGTGTATACCGATAGCGCGAGTAGGAATGGAAAAATAAATGTTTTTTTTTTATGGATTATAAAGGAATGGCGGCCGCACCTATGCTAAAGATATAGGCGTGGCACCAATGAGGGATGGTAGGTGAGAATTAAAAGGCAGGACATAACTGTCCATCCCATCGTGATGAATACACTTGGAATTCAACACGATGGTTTCCAGGAGAGACCACGAGGAGGTCGACCCGACAATCGTTTCTTCAGGGGGCGTTACACTGCGTCATAGCGTCTCGCCTCGTGTCCGGATGAAATCAAAACAATTGTCGGAAACGACAAAAACACAGTGAGTTCATTAATTTTCCGTTACATATGTCTACAGACATCGAATAAAAATGGACATAAGTTTTGAAAATAAAATTAGAAAGCATTTGTGATATTATTTTTAATTTCTCTGTCGAAAACATTAAGTATTATTTACTGGAATGTTAGTGCAACGAGGTAACTAACGATAAATTCCACTACCCGGACCTTATCTCACAGCTGTGAAATATTTTATAACTAAACCCAGTATCTTCATGCGCTCGGCTAATCTCAAC
Source organism: Galleria mellonella (assembly GCF_026898425.1). Classification (NCBI taxonomy): domain Eukaryota; kingdom Metazoa; phylum Arthropoda; class Insecta; order Lepidoptera; family Pyralidae; genus Galleria; species Galleria mellonella. Next base: position 3,734,441 of record NW_026442028.1, on the reverse strand, counting down.
TGACTTAGAAGAGAAATGGGGAATATTATTAAAGCTTAGACCAAGAACGTATACATAGATAGAGTGTCATTCTATAAATTGCTATAACAAATCAGCCTATTTAAAAAAAAATGGCGGGCAATATTATATATTGTATTAATATGTATATGTATATTTACTACATATTGTCTACTTTATATTTTCAAACTTTAGGGCACCCTGCCAAGAGTGTAATTTTTTAATTGTTGAAACACTTATCCCCTTATAGATAATAACTAAAACCAACTACAAACTTTTTTTCACTGTTTTGTCACTTTATTTCAAATTAGAAATATAGCATATATAAATTGGAAATATAGCATAGCAAGAGACAAAACAGTTTAATAGCTAAAATAGGTTTATGATTTATGAGACTTAATAGAAACGGGTAAATAATTAAAATACTTAATAATTTAGTTTACCTCATCGCATTCCTATCTACATCGGTAGGAAAACATAAAAATAATGACAGAAATCGAAAACAAAATGATAGAAAATAAGTAAAATATGATGGCCAGTAATACGCCACAAGACGTTTGACGTTTTTATGAATAAGAGTGTCAATATTAGCACCCAGTATAAAAAAGCGACACTAGCAATAGTTTTAGAGATTTTTATGCTCCTAATTTTTTAAAAATATATGTCATCTTAGATCAAAAAACATTTTTTTAATTTTTTTTTATTCAACTAAGAATGGCATACAAGCTTACGGGCCACCTGATGATAAGTGGTAACCGTCGCCTATAGACATAAGTAGTACCACTGACATAACAGAGTGTACTGTTTCGCCCATGAATAATGACACATAAATGTGTGAGTTTGTTTGTTACTTTATAGCGTCTTAACGGCTTAACCAATCACTATGTAATATGGTATACATTTGCTATATAGGTGGAGAAAGATAGAGGCTACTTTTTTATCCCGGTCAGTAAACATATCCCGGTCACGCGGATGATGTAGCGGGTAAAAGCTGATGGAAAGTGGTAACCGTCGCCTATAGACATGAGCAGTACCATGGACATAACAGAGTATACTGTTTCGCCCATGATAACCCCCATGCGTTGCCTTTCCTGAGGACTCAGGTGTTATTCCTCTATACCCTGTAAATATATTTACCTTACCTATTGTACTAGCTGTGTGTGTGTATACTTGTTTAATATATCCTGTGTATTAAATTCAAATCCCTTCAGCCGTTTAAACCTGATTAACTATTAATCATACACAAACATTCAAAAATCTTTACAAACTTTTATATTTATTATATTAGTAGAATTGACAGGTTATCTTAGTACCAACACTAGTCTCTCACAAAGATTGTTTTAAATTGTAACTTATGTAACTGCAAGTTTTAGTGTTGTTATTTTGTGAGAGAAATAAATATACATATAATTAGACATAATATCTTTTTTTTTTTTATGAGTGAAATTGGTATGGTAACCCCGCCTGTGCTAACGGGATACGCTGGCGGAGCACCAGTGAAGGGTGATAGATGAATGAAAACAGGCCAGTTAGCCCATCATGATGAATTCATCAGGAATTAACCATGACAGTTTCCAGGGAGAACCGCGAGGAGGTCGACCTGGTTGGGTATATTGCTAGCAATGGAATTCTCAATCTCCATTACTAACAATCCCTTTCCCCTCTAACATAATATCATTAGATATCGATAACCGATGGGCAGAGCCAAGTCTCGAGTGGCAACCCCTCGCAAGCAAAAATACCAAATATAGGAACATGGAACAACCTCTCACGAAATTTTAATGATTTTAAAAGTATTGCACAATATCTTTAGATGCAAACGGTGCAGGATCGTACTTTGTAGCAAAATATGAGTGAGATCTATATTCAATAAAGGACGAAGGATGTGTTGCTATTAAAATGATGCTTAAATATTGCAATAAATTATAATACAAACACGATTACTACCTAGGAAGTTCAAGACTGCGTTGGTAGTGAAAATATTAATGCATTTTTAAACGCAATCGCTACTGGCAGTGGAATAATTAGACAAAGCTGTTTCAAAGCTTTATATTGAGCAGTTCATGAATAAATAATATGGTTTTGATTAAGCCGGTTAAATTATAGATGTCTTGCACAGAATAACAAATTACCTACAATGGTGTAATGAAACGAAATAATTTACCATGTTATTTCCGTCAGACCTTCATAATAAATAAGTAGGTAACTTGCTCTATTTGTAAGTACGCTGTACCTCCCACGTCTATGCTGTGTAACTATATAATAGCAAAACAAATAATTTGGGCATGTATCATAACCGTAGACTTGAATGATTTAGATGATCAATCGCCCCATTTGTAGTAAATCTTTTAAGTATGTCCTCATATATTCCAATCAATATATTTACAATGAAATACTCAGAAGATTTACATACATGTATCAATTTCCGCATTGGAAAAGCGTCATCATGAAAAAATCTCAGACTCTTGAAAACAATTTGTTTAACCAATGCTGGCATCTAATCTCAATAGATTACATATAATTTACCAATTAGTATTTTACCTTCATTTGAGTTTATTTAATCAATAAAAGTCAGTCATAAAAATCAAATATAATGAAAGAAGTAAAATATATTTTTTCATAGATAAAGAAATTAAACTACGGCATGAGGTGCCTACATTCATGAATTTTTTAATATAGCAACATCAATTGACTATCAGAGAAATGTCAATGTCAAATGTCAATAAATGACGTCTCTTTTATTATTGTCACGAGTCGCCGCAATGTTTTGTAATTTTTTTGCAATAACCTGAAACAACTGATAATAAATCTATGTTCGTTTTATACAATTTATCCACTTTTATTTTAAAATAGCAGCCATTAGTTTATACTATGGCGGACGGTGAAGAAAACTTGCATCGTTTGGAAGGAACATCAGGCGATGCTCCTGGCGGCTTAATCATCAAAAAGAAGGACGAACCTGCTGAATTTCAATTCGCTAAGCCTTCATTGTTAGGTCTAGATAAGCTGGCAGCAGCTAAACGTAAGCAGAATAGGTTGATTTCCTTTCAAGACGATGCGAACGAAGAGGACGACACGGAAAGCAAAACGGACTCCACAGGTGTTAAAGAGCGTAAATACAGGAGACACAACGAAGAGACGCCAACATACACTGGTGGAATATCGGAACAAGCACGAGAACGCATGCTGGAGCGATTACAAAAGTAATAACGTACATTGTTTTTATTGAAATAATTATATCCTTAGTTTCTTATAGTATGTTTAATATCATTCTAATTGAAAGCTATAAATTAGTTTTGCTTGAATAACACATTAATATAACAAAAAATATCTCTATCTATCTTAAAAGTAAAATATGTATCTTAAATACATATTTTGCTTTTATTAAAAAATATTCTGTTTTATGTATGTAATATGTTTAATGAAATGCATAAGCCATTTATATTTTAGTTATAACATTTATATTTATAACATTTTAGTTATAGCAGAGACTGTATTTTAGAATAATTAAGTATATATATTTATCCCTTTAATTTGGCTCTGTATATATAATTTACTAAGTTATCTATTAAAATTCATGAGCTATACTTTGCATGTTATAATATAGCATAGACGAAATGTCACTAGTAATAGAAATTACTAGAATTTAACTTATAGATTCATTTAAATATTGATCATGATAAAAGTTCTATAGACTAAAATTGAAGTATGGTTCAAATACAATTCTGTTGGGGTCAATAAGAGACAAGATTTAACATGATCTTTTAGGTAAACTATGATAATTTACTTGAGTTATCTCTACATTTTAACTAAGTTACACTGGTCACGATCATGAGTAGACTGATGTACCAATGTCATGCCCCTGCTTCTAAGGTGGAATACTCAGGTAAATCATCATAGTTTACCAGAATTATTGTATTAATTCCCGTATCTTATTAACTATAAGTCATGCAACACAAAAATCTAAAAGTTAATACACTTTTATTTATTTTAAGACTTTTGCATTGTATTTTCGTGGTTTATAAGAGATGGGAATTAATATAAAAACTGACAAAATGTCAATTTGATCTTTAATCAACTATTAATAAAATATTAATTATAATAATTATTTCTTGTAAATGTAACTCAATTTGATCATAATTAATGAAGTGTATTTGACTCTAATACATTTTTGAAATATGCTTTCACAGAAAGGAGAAAGAATCTAAAGAAAAAGGTGTTCACCACTCCACACAGGAAGAAAAAAAATCAAGATCCAAAGATGATGAAGATGATAGATTCTACCGTCGCCGGTATGACAGACGTGACCGTGACAAAGACAGATATGACAGACATAGGAGAGATAAAGATAGAGATCGAAGGGACAGAAGGGATGATAGGGATTCAGAGAGAAGAGACAGGGATAGACGTGACCGAGATAGTGAAAGAAGTAGGGACAGTTCACGGCATAGTTATTACGAGCCAAGATTCAAAGATGAACCTAAGACACCAAGGTTTGTATAAATATAAATGCATTCATTTTTAGCACATAGCGGATGTAAATTATTAGATAAATAGTACATAACTAGATATTGTATTTATACATAATATTTTTCTTTCCTCATCTATAATTGAAAAAAAATATTTAGATAACTTTTTCTAATGCTTTCTGATATGGAACCAGCTTATATGTTACTTTTGTGCAATATCCACTTTAAAAAAGTAAAAAGTTTTTTATTAATGCATAAAATAGAAAGGTAACCCTGCTTGCGAACTACATCCAATTTTATGTAACAGACACAAAATTTCTAAGATTATTTTTATGGAATCTATTGGTCTTATTAAAACCCCTCATATTAATTATTTTTAGATGTCTCCCATACATACAGTTGCAATTTTATCATATTAGTAAGGTATTTTCCCAATGTTCTAGTATGTTTAAAATATAGGATACTTAGTAACATGGACAGTCTTATCAGTTTATCACGCAACACCTATTTTTAGCATTTGTAGATCAAAGTCAGTAGAAATCGCCTTACGAAATTTCTTTTATTATTTTTTACATTACTTATTCAAATCAAATAATTGTTGCAGCTTAAAAGCCCTCAAACCTACTGACAAAACAGCGTGGGATGATGACGATGATGATCCAAAAGCGATACGTAAGTCCAGTTGGGACTTCCCAACTCCTCTACCAAGAGATGCAGGGCCCTCGGACCGGTCACAGCGCAGTGAGAGAAGTGGCAGACCACTGAGGGATTACAAGGGTCGTTTATATGAAGACAGTGCTAGAGCAACTCCACACAAGTAAGTGTTAATATATACTGTCCATTTTTAGTTCACTTGTCAGATAGTTGTTGACAATAATATTTTTTTTTTTATACAACTTAGAATGGCAAACAAGCTGACGGCCCATCTGATGGAAAGTGGTAACCGTCGCATATATACATGAGCAGCACCATGGACATAACAGAGTATACTGTTTCGCCCATGATACCCCCCATGCATTGCCATTCCTGAGGACTCAGATGTTATTCCTCTGTACCCAGTAAATTCACGCCATATCCCACCCTTCAAACCGAAACACAGTTATGCAAACACAACTGCTTCACGGTTGAAACACGAATGGGACAGAGGTACCCAAGCAATCGACTTTTGTACAAAGTCTCCCTCTGGTAAATAATAATAGTGACATGTTGGGATGAAAACCTTGAATTTTGAACAAATTGCTTCTGGTTTTATTTAATTTTATTCACCTATAACAATAATAAACTGTTATTTTGTTAAAAATATTGAAAATGAAAAGGCAATGCACAAGCAACTCCTCTCATGTTGCAGGTGTTCATGGGTGATGGTAGCCACTTTGAATCAGGTGGACTGTCTGCTTATTTGCCTCCCTAACAATAAAAAAAAAAAAGTTAATAAGTAGATTATGAACAGCTGGACTAATTTGACTATATTTTTAACCCTTAAATACCTGAAGTTTCAAATTTGGTACCGGGATTATATATCGCATTGGGCGCCTACAATCGATTTTATTTTAATATTTGGCTATTTACATTTTACCAAATGTTTTTATCAAAATAAATATATAAAAATATCGTATTTTTTTACAATTTTTCCCATTAGTAAACACAGTGAAGGGTACACTTATATATTTTTTTATTTGATTTAAAAAATCAGGCTTTTAAGGGTTAATGTTTGAATTTGTTTTTAAATAACTATAATAGATTAAAGTTTCTAAATAAAACAAAAATTATTTGGAATTGAAAAGTTAACTGTCCGAAGAGTTATCGACTTAATAATAAAATAGTAATTGTAAAGTTTAATTTATAAATGATTTTATTATTATTATGAGTTATAAAGATATATGAAGTCAAAGATAAATAAAGATTGACCGTAAAAGAATTTGTATCAATTTTGCACATCATTATAATAATATGGCTAATTATGTGATTTTACATACATATATCACTGAGATCTATTTCAATCACATTTATTGAAATAAATTATTATTATTATTTAAGATTTAGCATTTAGAGAAAGAAAGAAAGAAATAATTTAATCGTAGAAGCATGCGGCCCACACAGTAGCGCACGAAACAAGAACAAAAGAAATCAAAACAAAAGAAAATAACAAATTGTATACAAATAGAAAGCAATTAAATTATAAGAATAATCAATAAACAAACAAACAAACAAACAGTAGGATAACTCTTGAATCCAACATGGATCTCAATCCAAAAAAGAGCTTTTTTTAATGGGTGAAAATGTAATAATCACACCGACTGCGCTATTCTAGCCGCGCACCAGTGAAGAGCGATAGGTGAGGATGAAAACAGATCAGTTAGCCCATTGTGAGGAATTTAATAATAATAAACCATGATGGTTTCCACAGAGAATCATGGGGAGATCGACTTCATAAAGTATATTGCTAGTAATAATGTTTTGATCTCCATTACCAATAATCCTTTTCCCCCACTTATTCAGTACTTTTTTTTATGGGTGAAAATGGTATGGTAACCCCGCCTGCGCTAACGGGATACGCTGGCGGAGCACCAGTGAAGGGTGATAGATGAGAATGAAAACAGGCCAGTTAGCCTATCATGATGAATTCATCAGAAATTAACCATGATAGTGGGGGGAAAGGGATTGTTAGTAATGGAGACTGAGAATCCCATTGCTAGCAATATAACCAGGTCGACCTCCTCGCGGTTCCCCCTGGAAACTATCATGGTTAATTCCTGATGAATTCATCATGATGGGCTAACTGGCCTGTTTTCATTCTCATCTATCACCCTTCACTGGTGCTCCGCCAGCGTATCCCGTTAGCGCAGGCGGGGTTACCATACCATTTTCACCCATAAAAAAAAAAAAAAAAAAAAAAAAAAAAAAAAAAAAAAAAAAAAAAAAAAAAAAAAAACATGATAGTTTCCAGAGGGAACCGCGAGGAGGTCGACCTGGTTGGATATATAGCTAGCTATGGGATTCTCAGTCTCCATTACTAACAATCCCTTTCTCCCACGTATTCAGTACTAAAAGACTGATCCCATAAGGAAAGATACCTATATATTTTATCTGAAACGTTTTATTTTCAGATTTGCAAGTTCAAGACGAGGCTTGGACATAGACGATCCAGAATGGCAAGAAGCTGAGAAAAAGCTGGACAGGGCATGGTACAACATGGGCGAAGGTAATTATTTAAATCTAATGTCATCTATCAGGTTAAGAGGTGTCTGTACTCTATTATGGAATCCACATATAAACCGATTTCCACATTATCAGCTCTCAACTGGGAATAGCTTTTTCTACAGCCATTAACTGTTCACTGCCTAACATAGACCTTCCCCTTGAGGGATTTCGCCAGTAGTTGCCACGCTTGATAGACGGGTTTTTTTTAATGGGTGATAACGAAATGGTACCCCGCCTGCGCTATCGGTATACGATAGCAGGGCATCAGTGTGGGGTGATAGGTGACGATGAAAGCAGGTCCGTTAGCCAATCGTGATGAATTCCGCTAGAATTAATCACAATAGTTTCCAGGGGTAACCGCGTGGAGGTCGACCTGATAGGGTGTTCCTAGTTATGGTGACAGACGGGTTGGATTACCGCAGTTACGCTTTGGTGATGTTTTAAGTGGGATGCTGCTGCCCGTCCCTCGCCCTCCCTTACGATACCCATGGGAAGGAAGGGATGGCCTATTCTATGTCGGGACCACATGGGAAACTTTTGTAATTTCATCTGGTAAAGAAGGTATAAGTTTAAAAAATACATTTGTGAATAGGTGAAGCAGACGAATCCGATCCATTTGCGGATACGAGCGCTGAATATATCGCTCGGAAAGAGGAACAAATCGAGAAACGGCGTAACCGCAAGGTGTCAGCACAGCGGCAGCAGATAGACAAGGACAACGAGCTGTGGGAGCGAAACAGGATGCTCACCAGTGGCGTAGTACACTCCATCAATGTCAATAATGATTTAGACGAGGTACGAAGTGTTTTAGTCGATTTAACCCTTTTAGTGCCATTGATTTTTACCTTTTACCATATCTACTTAAAATGCCAAAGAAATCGTTGTCGTGTTAATGTCATTTACCCTTGTCTCTAAAAAAACTGTATCTCCTCCAAAAATTATCCAATTTTAATATTTTTTTTTTATAGCAAGCTAAACAGCGACTGATTTCACGAGCGCTACGACCCTCGTGGCACTTTTAGTTGCAATGCGCACGAGCGCGATGGCGCTCGTCGGCACTCAAAGGGTTAATAAAACAGTCAATGTATTCGTCACTTGACTCGACAATTTTTTAAGGATTTTCAAAAGAAGGAATTTCTCAAATTTAAGTTTTTTCTATGAATTATCAGATTTGGTAATTTTCTTAGTTCTCTTCTCGATATGTACAGTTTATTGCAGTTATGGTCGCTTATTAATATTACCACTATATCATATTGTTATGTCAAACCCTTTTTTTTATAAAGACATGACGATGACTAAGCCAGTATGGGGTTCTCCAAACAGGGTAGGGTAGGAAACGCGCACGTGGCACCCCTAGTGTTGCGAACGTCCATAGGCTACAGTGACCGTTTACCATCAAACAGACAATCAGAAATAAAACAGACAAGCTGTATGCTTGATTGCAACCTTCATAGTACAAAATAAAACACATGTTCACAAAATAAACTAAAAGCATGTTTCGAAGAACCAGACACGATTTTATTTATTCCTCTCCATTCTAAGGTTGCCTAGAAGAGATTGCTATTTAGCGATAAGACCGCCATTGTTGTCCCTATATCTTGCTTTTGAATGTAATGAAGTTTATGTAATCAATGAACGAGCTCCCTGCTGAGGTTTTTCCCCAAGAGACTACACTATGGAGTTCTTCAAGGGTGGGGGGGGGGGGGACCAATAGATCCAAGAGACTACAGCATGAGGTTCATCAAAAGGGGGTGGTTAAGAAGTTTCTTCAGGGTCGGCAACACGCGCGTAATACCCCTGTGTATGTATATAATGTATTACAGGGGTTTATAGGCTACGGTAACCGCTTACCATCGGGTGGGCCGTATGCTTGTTTGCCACCTCAATAATATTAAAATAAATATTTATTTTGTTTGTGTGCATATTATCAATCATTATAATCTATGTCATTCTTTGAAGGGAACAATAAAAAGTTTTCATTCATTCATTCATGTTTTGGGTATGTCTTTGTATTGATCTTGATATTCTATGTATTATAAATATATTTTTTACAAAAAAAAAAGCATATGTTTATCAGTTGTGTAGTATCCATAATGCAAAGTCTGCATATTTGGTAATAGATGGCGCTGTAAATAAATAAACAATAATTCTTAATAATATTTACTTGCAGGAGAGTGTAGACCGCGTTCATCTACTCGTTCATAATATTGTGCCGCCGTTTCTTGATGGACGAATTGTGTTCACCAAGCAGCCGGAGCCTGTGATACCGGTAAGTAGTGTTGCCAGATTGGGTATATATATTTTTTTTTATTTGGTTAGAAAATATCTGTTTCGATTTTTGCATTTTCGAGAAATTTGGATAATTTATTGAGATTTTTTTAATATGTGTTAATGGTTTACCTCTAGCGGTATATAAATACAATAAATATACCCATAATAGATATACTACATTATATATATATATATATATATATATATATATATATATATATATATATATATATATATATATATATATATAAACTATTATACAACATAATTTTATATAACAAAAATATAAAAATTGACAAAACACAACAAAGGACAAGTTTCTCGAGGTAATGACAGATGAGAAAATGTAATGAACTAAAACAATAGAGTCAATTCCGAAGCACCATTCACTGTAACTGTCTAAAATTATAATTTCAAATAATAACTCTACTAAGAACCAGTACATTTTTTTTTCTATAGCATTACATCAGCATTGCTTCACATTTAATTCTTGGTGGTACATACCATAAAAATATTAAAATAGAAATTTTAGACATAAATAATTACTTCTTCAGGTGAAAGATCCCACGTCCGACATGGCGATAAACGCTCGTAAAGGTTCGGCTCTAGTGAAAGCATTTAGAGAGCAGAAGGAGAGACGGAAAGCACAGAAGAAACACTGGAAACTGGAAGGAACTAAAATTGGTAACAATATGTTTTTATTATTTGTTTTTTATTCTTTTTTCTCAGTATTAGTTGGTATATACCGGCGTATATACGCTACTGTGTTAGCATATACTATACTTACGGGTCGTAACCAAGTAAGGTCGTAGTGTGTAAGCGTGTACGTGTATATGTGCGTGTGCGTGCGTTTGTGTGTGTGTGCGCGCGTGTATGTGTAACATACGCATACAGGACATAACACAAAGTATACTGTGTCGACCGTGATACCCTTCATACGTTACCTGTATTCCTGAGCATTAACGTATCATATTATTGTTATTGGTGTGTATTATTTAAAAATACAATTATCTATTATTGTTAAATGTCCCACTGTTATATGTCCATTGTATACATACAAACATGTTTTTATCTACTATATATATAGAGGTTTATTTAGTTCACTTATTTGGAGAAATATGTAGATAATAGTACTGGCAACTGAGAAACGCACGCGTTGCCATGGTGACCACAAATAACAAAAAAAGTTTGTTCTTATTAAAAATGTTTGTATAACAGGACAACGTTTTTTTATTTATCACAAAATTAATTAAATAAACCGAGTAGTTCCTCAAGATCCTTATTCAGGATTATTCAATTATAATTATATTACCCACCGCTGTCAAAATAGATGTTATATCAATTCGAAACGATAAGGAACGATGGTGACTTTTTTTTCTATGAATTTAAAAAAAGAACAGAAGTAGTAATATCTGTTTCAATAGTACATAGTAAAAATATTACTAATAGTAATAGTAATCTTTATTTCAAACAGTGAATTATAAAATTGATTAACAACGGTCCCAATATGGGTCGAGCCTGTATCTGGGGAACCTATTAACTAATATGGATAGATATAATTTTAATAATATATAAATATATATAATAATTTGTAATAGTTTGTGTGTGTAGTTGTGTGTGTGTGTGTGAGTGTGTGCTACTAACTAAACAAATAATTGACTCGCCCAAAAGGCAGTCTGTTGAATACTATTTCTGAAAATTGCTATAACTATTTTTGCTATTGCTATTTTTATTAACTGTTGAAATTGTTTTCGTCAGGTAACATTATGGGTATTCAAAAGGAAAAAGAAGAATTGGAAGACGGCCCCACTAAAGAAGCCTACAAGTATGCCGAACATTTGGACAAGCGTATGAAAAGTTTATTAGCTTTTTTTTTAATGTAACTTAGAATGGCAAACAAGGTGACTGTCCACGTGATGGAAAGTTGTAACCTTCGCTTATAGACATGAGCAGTACCATGGACATAACAATATACTGTTTTGCCCCTTATACCCTCTATGTGTTGCCATTCCTGAGGACTCAGGTGTTATAATGTAATGTTAGCTGTAATTTTTTACACTATTTCACAGATATACAGTAATGTGTTAATAAACACAGTGTAAATAAATGTGAATTAATCATTCATTCATTTACTCATTCTCTAATTGAATCTTTCGTGAATTATAGAAGAAGAACCGGAATCGAAATCGGATTTCGTTAAAAAGAAGACGATAGCGGAACAGCGGCGCTATTTGCCGGTGTTCGCCGTCAGAGAGGAGCTCTTGCAGGTCATCAGGGAGAACAACGTGGTCATTATTGTCGGTAAGGGAAGAAGTAGGAGTATTTATACAACTTAGAATGGCAAACAAGCTGACGGTCCACCTGATGGAAAGTGGTAACCGTCGCTTATAGACATGAGCAGTACCATGGACATAACAGAGTATACTGTTTCGCCCATGATACCCCCCATGTGTTGCCATTCCTGAGGACTCAGGTGTTATACCTATGTACCCTATAGATTCACTACCATATGCTCTTCAAACCAAAACACAGCCGTGCCAATTGCATCACGGTTGAAATACAAATGAGACAGAGGTATCCAAGCAAACGACTTTTGTAAAAAATCTCCCTCTGGTATAATTCTTGTAGAATTCGTCATGAGGGGTCACCTGTCCTGCTTTCATCCTCACCTATCATCCCTCATTGGTACCCCGCCAGTGTATACCATTAGCGCGGGTGAGGTTACCATTTTATTATCACCCATTAAAATATAAACAAGGTATATTACTAACAATAGCACTGTTGGTTTTTTTTAAATATGGGTGAAGATGAAATTGTAAAACCCCCGCGCTATGGGGTTATATATATATATATATATATATATATATATATATATATGCTGGTGGGGCACCAGAGAACGATGATAGGTAAAAGTAGTTCAGTTAACCCTTTGTGACGATTTCTTCGATAGTTAACCATGACTGGAAACCATCAGAGGACCTGCGTGGATGTCGACATATAAGGGTATATTGCTAGCAATATGGCTGTCTTTTTTTTAATGGGTGAAAATAAAATTGGTACCCCGCCTGCGCTATCGGTATACACTAGCAGGGCACCAGAGAGGGATGATTGATGAGAATGAAAAGGTAGGTCAGTTAGCCTATTGTGACGAATTCAACGCTAAATTAGTCACGATGGTTTCCAAGGGGAACCGCGTGGAGGTCCACCTGATAAGTTATATTGATAGCGATGGGGACTAACCTCCCCATTACTAACAATCCCTTCCTCCCGCAATAGGGCGTTTAAATCCCATTACTAGTAACTCCTTTCCCCCAAGCAATGCTGGTTACTAATCTTGTATCTGTAATGCGGCAGGTGAGACGGGCAGCGGTAAGACGACACAGCTGACGCAGTACCTGCACGAGGAAGGGTTCAGCCGGCTCGGCACCATCGGTTGCACGCAGCCGCGGAGAGTCGCCGCCATGTCCGTCGCCAAGCGAGTCTCCGACGAGATGGGCACCAAACTAGGTATGGTGGAATTGAAATGCTAACCATATCTAAATCGATACAATGGGGTCGATTCTATAGCGCCACATCTCTTAACCTATGTCTTAACCCAGTGTTTTTTAAACTTTCATGGTGCTTACTATATAAATACCCACTTAATATATAAAAATATTTTGTACGAATGAACGAGGTCGCAGGTAAAAGCTAGTAAGTTAATGACAAATATATTTAAGTCTCCCATGAGTCGTCTATTTTCTTCCTGGTTTCTCGTTGTTGTTTGCCATTCTGAGTAGCAAAAAAAACTGCTCCAACCATTTATCTATGAAAAAATTGCACCACAACCAGAGAGATTGATGCTAATATTGAAAAATCCATTTCAGGTGACGAAGTCGGCTACGCAATACGTTTCGAGGACTGCACATCACCGAACACTGTGATCAAGTACATGACCGACGGTATTCTACTACGCGAGGGGCTGCGAGAGCCCGACCTCGATCACTACTGCGCTATCATCATGGACGAAGCCCACGAGAGGTCGCTCTCCACTGATATGCTGTTCGGCTTGCTGCGGGAGGTAAGTGGAATTTTTTTTTAGCTAAAACAAAATAAAAACCTATATCTGTCATTGCCTCAACAGCGTCCGTAACGAATTATGGCAACATCGCGTATATTTGTCAATGTAAAAAAAAACAATATTTTTTAATGTTTCTGATATACATACATGTGTTTTTTTTTTATTTGATGTCTTAGATATTTTAAAGACTTATGTTGTTTTATAGAATAGAACAAACCTTTCCTCATGTTACGAAGAAAAAAACAAAAAAAAACTAGTTCATTAAACATAAACAAAGGTCTAAAATTAAAACTTTAACAACCCTAATAATATTTAATTATTATAATCGTCAATATATAGTCGAACATGTATAAAAAAATATATACACAATAATCAATTTAAAAATCTTAATTTATGAAATTAAAATAAATATAAAAATAATATAATTTTTAAGTAACAATCAGTCAAAACAATTTTCACGTTTCATACCCTACCCAAAAATCCCCATAACGCTTGTATCGTTTCCACATTGGATTGCCAGTTTAGATGTTTCTGATTATTTAGAAAATAATCTAATATTGAACTAAACATCAATTAACAGTATTTTTTATAATAATCTGTCATTGAAAATTTCGACTGTGATAGCGAAAATGTATTTTTTTTTTATGGATGATTATGGAATGGTAACCCCACCTGCGCTATCGGTATACACCGGCGGTGCACCAGTGAAAGATGATAGGTGAGGATGAAGTAGGTCAGTTAGCCCATCGTGACGAATTCAACAAGAATTGGTCACGATGGTTTTCAGGGGGAACCACGTGGAGGTCGACCTAATAAGGCATATTGCTAGCAATGGGACTGTCAAACTCCATTGCTAACAATCCCTTTCCCCCCAGCGAAAATGTATTTGAAAAATTCCAAAGCAAAATGTAAAGTAGGTGCAAAGTTTTTAATGGTAGAATTTAAATGTAAAGTAGTATATGATTAACGTTTTATTTCGCAATCAAAGTAACGTGATAGTAGTAACGTGATAAAGAATGTAATAAACGTTAAAAACATATAAATATTTCGCTGGTATTAATAATATATAAAGAAAACTACGGCAACAATTGCTAATTGTTAAACATAATGACATTACATAACACGAATGCTTCTTCCTTATAGCTAGAAGGATTAAAATTAAAAAGCACCTTTCTGTGACTAATAGCGCCATTTGCGATCAAGTGGTAAAAGACAGAACTAATTCGTAATAGTAATTTTAGTTCCTTAATTGGTCTGTAGAGGCAGCACCAACGTTCACTCCCTAATTGCTTTTAAATAACATAAAATATGTAGAAAATGAAGATAGAGAGCAATAATCGACCAGTTTTCTTTACATGAATCAATCACTAACATACCTCTTACCTCAAATGGTAATAATTCTTATTCTTATTTATTTTATTCTTTTTGGATTGATTATATATCTTTATTTAAAAAAAAAATGGAATACACCTATGGCACACAATTTTTTAACAAGTAAATAATAAGGTTTCTTAAAGGACAAAAACGCGTCCTTAACACTACTAGATGCGATTACAGGTGCCCACAGGCTACAGCAACCATTTAACATCATACATGCTAAGCTTGTTTGCCATCATAGTAATATAAAAAAAAAATACTTCTCTTTTTCATAGAGATCAAAGTAGGATCTGTTTATGATAACTAAACTAGGCATCCAAAGATTGCCTGGAAGAGATCGCTCTTAGCGATAAGGTCGCCCATTGTTTTCTCATTGTGATTATTTCTTGTAATTGTTTATATTTTTAACAAGTTTACTATTGTAATCTTTTGGAGGAAACAATAAAGAGTATCTATCTATCTAGTTTGAATATATCATATTCGTTATCGATGGTTACCAATTTCCATCAGATTGGCCGTCAGCTTAGTCTGTGGTTTTGCTTTATGGCATAATAATATTTTTTTCTTACTTACAATATTTGTACAATAATCGTAGTTTTTTTTAAATAACAGAGAAAATTAATTTATTATATTGTAAACAATGCTGAATAGGAGCTTGTTCGTGGGCCAGCGGTACGTCGCATTAGATCGTTATGCGGAACGGTTGTTGGTCCTGTTATTTTTGAATTCGTTTGACGCAGACTTTTAGTTTTCTTTAATTTTTACATTTATTAGAATATTATATCAACCATTATCTCTTCACTGCTGACTGGCCTTCCCCATAAGGAAAGTTTTTCAAATAGTTGCCACGCTTGGCAGGCGAGTTGGCAACCGCAATTAGGCTTTGATAATGTTTTATGAGGGATGCTGCTGCCCATTCCTTGACTTTTGAGAAAACAAATAAATTAAATTATTCGAATATTTTTTTTTATTTATTTATTTAAATATCTTTATTGATCCGAAGAAAATGTGGTACAAAAGGCAAATGTAATGCTTGTAGCATTCTCTACCAGTCAACCTTTAGGATGATCAGGTGATTTTTTTGTCTTTATTATCGTCTAATAAAGATGAGCTAATTTACTCAAAATGCCAAGCATTTATAAAAAATATGGAACAAGCATAAAATAAGAGTACAAAATATAATCAAGTAATCATTTATTTATAAAAAAAAAATGCATTATAAATAGAACATTTACATTACGAGTACAATACTCTCACAACAGTCAATAGATTGTCATAATATTACATTAGGTCGTAATTAGTGTACGTTTATAAATAAAAAAAAAAAAATACTTTGAACAACGTTTCAATACTCTGTATCAACGTTTATATCTCGACCACGAAAAAAAAAACTGTTTATTTATTTATGTTTTGTCATATTTTTCGTAGTCATATCATAATGAATTTTCACAGAAAATCAAAACAGTCTTTCAATTAAAAATCATAGCATAGTTAAAGAAATACTCATAAGACTAGGGTGTCACTCTCAGACCATAAAAATGATTTCCTCTTAATTATTATCGATTATTTTTAAGATAAAATATAGATAAACATTGTAATATCAATAGATTAGAGCATTACATAGAAGATTAAAGTACTAGCCGTGTGGCGTCTTTTTAATATATCGGGAATGTTTTATCTTTTGTCCATACGCGATGGCAAGCGAGCTTTAGATACTAATAAGAATTTAGCGACACGATAAGTGGAGCAAATCAAAGAGAGACAAAGGAAGTGAATACTGTCATATAAGAAAAAAAATGAGAATCAAAGATAGAAAAATAAATATGATATTCAAAAAAGGAACCTTTCGAACTTGTTACTGTTCGATTTGAATAAAAAAGTTTGACCCTAACGTTGTTCTAAGCGATAGGGTATTCAAAATTCAAAATTTTAAACATGATCGATGTTCCTGGGCCTTGCTGGCCAGAAGCAAGTGTAACAGTGGTGTCCAGCGGTAGAGCCGCTGGGCTGCGACACTCAGACCGACTTGGCCTTTTCCCTTGCGTGGTTTTGACTGACAAGCATCACGCCCATGTTCATGCCGATGTTGCCCCATTTGAGCGACTCACTTATCTGAAACAAGAGACATTTTTAAATTAGCTAATTGTTTACCTTGTTATTAATTAATAATCTGTGAAATAAGAAAGAAAATGTAATTATTATACAATCGATTATAATAACAATTTTTGTAGAGGCCAGCCCTTAACAGAGTCTTGTTTTTTTTTTTTTTTTACAACACAGGGGCAAACGAGCATGCGGCTCACCTGATGGTAAGTTCGTATTTTAAGTAAAAAAAAAATGTCCAGCAATAATTTGGCACCCATGACGCCATGGAATATTGTCTTCACACTAAAGACAAATCGATTTCAACAAAATGCCATTTTTTAAATTTCCTGGACTACTATTAAACAATTTTAAAATACAAAACGTACAATATAAGATGTAATATTTATAATGTGTTTTTACTTATTTGGCATATTCTCCATGGAAATTAGTCGTTTTAAATTAAGACAAACAAAAAATAATCATATTTTTTTTTAATGCCAAGTAAGTAAAAACTAAGAACCTATATTTTCTTCTAGTGTTAAAAACCAATAACCAACATATAGTTATCATAATTATATAAATATATATGTATGTATATATAATATATATACAGCTTCAAGAGCTAAGATACACAATTATTAGGGAATGGTTCGGATCACTTTTATTACACGAATAAAGTAAAAATTACTTGTGCAGTAAAAAGAAAAGTCACAACTTATGTTGTCACGTCGACGTTAGAAGTTTTTTTACATTTCATTTACATATATAATTTATAAGATTTTTGTTTTACATTAACTATTGTTTGAAGATTTTATTTTAAGTTTCAACGGAATAAAAGTAATTGACCTTTTTATAAATGTCGTTAAGCTTGATTTAGAAATTTATTATTATTTTTTTATTTGAAAAAATATACTTAGATTTTTTTTCATAATTAGTCCAGTGGTTTAGTTTTAAATCCTAATATATATATATATATATATATATATATATATATATATATATATATATATATATAGTAACCAATCTTAATATTAATATAAAACAACCAAAAAAAAATTACGCCTAATATACGCCAATTAATATAAAAAACAAAAATTTGTTATTGTAGCTATTTGTTCACTATTATTCCGATAAAAATACACGCCAAGAATGTTTACAAAATATGCCAAGTATAAAAACACACAGCAAACTACGCACCGTACGCTAACGCGGAATGTTAATGGTATTTAAAAACCAAATAGTGCTACAGTCGTAGTGTCCACTCAAGGACCATCTCTAACTTATCGATTTATACTTTTTATTTTTTTATTTTTTGAAGCTGGCTGCTTTTTGCACATACCGGTTCGCCTTTTACATAATTTATTTCCAGAACACAATGCGCGATCATTTGAATAAAGAATGTATCAAAATTTCAATTAAAGTAATAAAAATATAGGCCGTGTGCTCCCGGCATAAAATAGGCCACCCCTTCCTTTCCCGTACGTATCGTATGGTGGAGGGATTGGCAGCAGCGTTCCTCTGAAAACATCTAAAGAGAGTAAAAGGAGAGAGAAAAAGAGTGGTAATTACTAGTAAAAGCCATCAAGGGGGAGGCCTATGGTCTTTTTCGTTTGTACAACTTAGAATGGCAAACAAGCTGACGGCCCACCTGATGGAAAGTGGTAACCGTCGGCTATAGACATGTGCAGTACCACGGACATAACAGAGTATACTGTTTCGCCCATGAAACCCCTCATGCGTTGCCATTCCTGAGGACTCAGGTGTTATTCCTCCGCACCCTGTAAATTCACGCCATATCCCACCCTTCAAACCGAAACACAGCCATGCAAACATAACTGCTTCACGGTTGAAACACGAATAGGACAGAGGTACCCAAGCAATCGACTTTTGTACAAAATGTCCCTCTTATGTCATGATTTATATATTATGTAGATTTTTTTTTATTAATAAGTAAAAAACGTGAAAGTTTTTATCAACAATCGAGAGATTACCAACACCCTAAATTTTAATTCCTTACCTTTATAATATAATAAATTTATGATAATTTATTCAAATAATTACGTGACTTAAAAGGAAAACTAATGTCAGCGTATGACGTGCCTTCTGCACGTAAGCGTAGATCGTATGACTCAACAATATAATGGGAAAATGGCACGTTAATTTAAACATAAGCGCACGTTATCTCTCACCATTTTAAAACAATAAAAAGTAAGAAATTAAAGTGTTATAAGAAAATATTAAATTATCAATTTTATATATAAATAATTAAATTAACTGTAATAAAGCTTACATCCCCGACCACTAAATCTTTTTTTCTTATATAGGTAGCATCTATTTCTTTTTTTTTTTTTACTAATAATAAAGTTTTGTTTTTTTTTTACGGGAAAGGACGGTAATAAGTTTCCTGTAAAATAATTATTAAAAAAAAGTTATATTAACTGGTAACATTCTAGCTATTTTTTTTTTGTTCTTTCTCATAGCAAGTTTCTTATTTGCATTTCGAACTCATCCCCACGGTTGTAGCTGAAAACCAGTGTTTGGCTCCTTTGAGTCAAATTCCACATTGAGCTTTGAGCCTTTTTGCATTACTGAGGCTCACTCGTGCAGCTGTATGTACAAACTATATTTTATGTTCCAAAATTTGTACTGTTTATTGTTGACTATCTTCAAACTGTAATTTGATGTGTGTGCTTTAGCTACAATGACATCTTTTATCTATTTACGACTATTATATATTGTAAATGTATTTATAAGTACTTAAGTATCTTTCACCAAACCATATTTGTGCAAAGGTAAATGCACTGTTATGCATTAGGTCATGCAATGTTAAGTTTTATCATATATTTCAAGAATGCTTCGCTAAATATCATTGTAACCTTAATTTTGTTTATGTTCGTAGACTTATTTGCATTGCGTGACGTCATACTAAATACAACTGAACAAACGATTTTGAATGTTACTATTAAGTTAATATCTGAGCATTTGTTGTATTTTATTATTAAAATAGTATTCTCTACTAGTATCCATGTAACATTTAGCGTTTAAAATTTTTGACTTGTATCACTTAATGATTTATTGGCAATGATTTACATTTATTTTACAACTTAATTTTTTTTTTTGTTTTTCAATCCTAATTATTTAATTCTTTTTTGTGTAAGGATTCAAGATGCTGTTTTCTGGGGAGCAAAATATTTTCTTTGTTTTTTTTTTTCACATATTACTTCAACTTCGTCTATTACTTGAGTTTGACAATGAGTTTAATGATTATTAGAAGGGAAAGGATTATTCACAGCAATTTTGTCAATATTTTTAAACGTAATCTTAATAGTTTTTTTTTATCTGTCTCTGTAGATATAGACACATAATTTGTTTAACTGATAGTATAATTACCACCATTACGACATTCCAAACTCGATTATGTATTTATGTTACATTAACTAAATTTGTGTAGAATGTTAAATACAAGTAGGTATATATTAGTGCAACTATCCTATACATATATAGTAATATCATTAACATAGTGAACACAATTGGGGCACATGGAAGTCATTTACAATTTATATACCAATGGGTATTAAAATAGCCTCACCGGTATTGTAAATGTTGGCAGCTGAAAGTGTCCAAAGCTCCTCAACAATTACCATCAAAAGATGATAATCATAGGTGTTTTCGATGTCGTTAAGCTGATCTGTAACAAAATTGCTACTTTGTGCGATCTTTTTTTTTTTATTCGTCGATCCCATTCGTCTCGATGCCCCATGCATTAGCTGATGAATGATCTTCTCCTCCGATGCACCCAGTTCAATGTATCCGCTATATTACTTCCGCTATACTAAGTTGTATACATTTCACGATGTGGTAAACTTATTGCGTAGACATTCACACAAGCAGTAATGAACCTTAATGTTGTAATCTATATGACTGATTGTTGTAAAGAATCAGTCCGATGATACGGAGCTGTCCTTAGTTTTATGTAAACAGAAATGAAGTCCAGTTGATAAACCATGCAGGAATATGATAAGGACAGCTTTTGTTCACTGACACATGCATGCAATTCAAATCTAGAACCGACAACTAAATAATGATTGATCTCACATAAAAGCTTTTTCGACATATTTAAATTTTTTCGACCAATGTTAAACTTGTGGGTCTTATTATGATTTTTCTAATATTTCATTGTCTGCACGTTTAAAATTGCTCGAATGAAGGCTAAAAATGTCAAGCAAGTTTGCAAGTAGAAACCTATTTTAAGAATAGTAACAGAAAAGATAATTTACTTAAACACGTTACTCGATACGACTCGCAGGTGGAAAAACTGGTTTTGTATATTAAGAATTGAAGGTTCTAGAATGTTTGGACTTTTCTCTCTTTTTTTTTAATATTCTATTATGAAAGATTATAATAATATGCGTGGATTAATTTACCTGTCTCATACGAGCCTCTTGCGGAGTTTCTCCGTAACGACACCAATGGACGAAATGTAGTGTATTATGCCAGTTCCTCTCGAACCTTGATTTTGTTGCCATATCCAGCTGCAATCAGTAGAAGCTCCTTAGTAGCGGTTTCCACTGTTCACTGTGTCACGTGTCCACAGTGCCGAGAGAACGAAAGCCCCACGAGGCTTTCGCTATCTGAAATGAGAGGTTTCCAATTCTGACGCAAACCTAGCGAATGAAGGAAGAACTTCGAAGTTCGATAGTGATAACAGATATACCATTGAAGGTGTGAATTCATGCATTAAACACTCAAAAATCTCTAAGGCACGCAGCGACCAATAATGTTAATGACATCGTACAATAAACAGAAGATGTCCTATTGCAAATTAGATATATGTTAAAATTAAATCGGAAAGATATTGGTCTATATCTGCAGAGGGGCATTGCGTAGTTGCATATAAATGGAGGTTATCTAATTATTTTAAATATTTTTTTGCGCGACTCTTTCTAACATATGGCTAAAAATGGTGACCAATGTTTGTTTACAAACTAATTGGGGTTAAGGCGTCTGCTCACTAGTCTAATGTTGTAATTACGAATTTCTGTTTGCTGACAACAAAATTACATTGCAAAAGTATAACCTCGTGACTGAATCATCATTGTGTGCCGTCACCGAAGGCCGTCTTATGTATTCTATTGAGGCAGGCACAGAAACGTGTTTGGCTATTGATAAATGGTCCGCTGATAAAATATTCAAATCATTAATCGTGATGACTAAATCGATAACTGTTCAGATAATCGTGTGGGAAGGTTTTTCTACATCACAAACTTAAATATTGGATGACGTTGACGACATACGATAACAATTCGAAAGTGTATATTTCAAGTGCCCTACAGATACAACGGAATTGGAAACGTTTCGACTCGACTCGACATCTCTTTTTTAATATTTACCTTGGCTCTTATGTCTTTTTCACTGTTTGGTGTCTCCTGTTTGTCATCAACGTTATTTATACGGATCACAGAATCTTTCTTCCAGAAGGCACTCAGTGTAGTCTTCACGACTCGTTTACGTACACCCTTTTGTTGTACAGTATACACCTCTATCTGTTCCGCATTCTTTGTTTTTTCTGTCAACAACATAAAACAAATACGATAAATCAAATCCGTCTCTCTTAAATAATTCCTAGTTTTATTATCTAATTGCAACTGATAAATCGTTCAAATAAGTTTTGATCAAAACAAAATTTATTCCAGAAAGTTCCAAAATAACTAAGTACATATAGAAAACAATGTTCTGTTTTAAATTAAAGTACACGTTTATTATGTCCGGCGTTTAATTTATTAGCATTTAGTGCAATCGTAACGAGGTAGCGGGACGCATTGCATGAATTATTTACAAGAGCTATTATGCGGCCGACCGTACACGAGCGAGGCCGAACGATGCCAACTTCAGTATTGCTTTGGACCTTTTGTGTTACGCACGTTATCTGTGTCCCAATTCATTACGATAACTTCGCAAGGCTATTTGACTAAATTACTGTTGCAATATTTTATGATATCTACGTACCTTTACCCTTTTTCCACATGGCAATGGCGTACATATGGTAGTCTGGTGACAAGCTTGAGTCTGGCGGCAGAGGGTCCTCTGCTCGCACTTCCAATACGAATCCAGACTCGAGGACAGCACACAATATGTTCTGTTCATCGTGCTTAAACCACTTGGTCTCGCGGAGCTTGTGTATCGCTACTGAAGACCCGAAACGGGGTTTTTTTGGAGCAAACAAAGCCTGTGCTTGACTTCCGAAACGAGATAAGAGCCCCTTCACCGTGGGTGGCTGCGCGAGGCTCTTCTCGGGCGGCTTGATCTGCTGGAAACTCCGGCAGGTCACGAACCTCGCTTCCATTGAACCCTCTCCTCTCTAGAATTTACGAAACAATTTTTCCCCCACTTAACTATTACGAAGCTGGTATTTGGTGGGCGTTGGCGGTAAAGTACTCTCACTCGTGAAATCGCGTTTTGTATTCAACACTTTCACAATTATGTGCGCGTGGTTTTTGTATCGCGGGAGCGTAGAACTACACGGTGGCGTTGTAACGTTAGACGCGGCGCGCGCGTGGGGGCACGGTTTTATATGGCTGGAGGAGGGTGGAGCGGCGAGAGGGGGGGAACGACGCTCTTCGTTGACCTCTCTAGTGATGTCGATTGCAAATAACTTTTTATGTATAATAGGTTTTTTAACAGATATTTTATTAAAATTACATTACCTACCTAAGTTAATACTTAACATTCAAAATAGATAATGTAACCGTTTTAATGGAAACCCCTAATTTAGTCTATACATATAGTTAATTAAATTTTTTATGTATTATACATCGAATTCAAATAATTATGGGAAAATATGTAAAGTGCGTTGTGCAAATTTTTTATTGATTGATTCTTTATTAGATACTTATGTCAGAATGGAAAAGTGTAGCTTAGTCACATAGAATACTTTTATACCTAGTTTAAAAAAATACATAATAAATTAATATAACAGATGTTATAAAAGTATTAAAAAATGTAATCAGACTATTCTTCCACGCAATTTAGAATACTATTTTTACATTTTAATAATTTTTCTATAGCTATTATTCGTAATTCACAGTAGCACATAGCTAGTTATAAATAAAGTTAATAGTCGTTATTTATAACAGTTATTGGCAGTTGTCTCATCACTTGAACTCCGTTGCAACAAGCTCGACGTCACTGTCACACCTCCCTCCCTGATCTCCCTCCTACTTCTCCCCCCTCGCACCATTCCCGCGACTTGCCGGCGCCAACCGGCAGGTATTTTTTTTCTCTTTTTTTTACATTCAAGTCCGCAAATAGTAATTAAATAAGTTGTTATTATTTATTCGTCACGATACAGCTACGTTTTAGTGATAATTAGAACAAGTCATTACCATGATTGTATCACAGTCGACAACTCCTTTTATTCTGTAATCTAAGAACGTTAGTCAATTATTGTTCTAGAATATTCCGAAAAAAAAAAAAACTAACTCAATGGGTGTAAATATTAGAATTTATTGTAACGGATATGAATACGGATGGTCGAGGTCGTCCGTCCTATATCACTCTCACATCACACATCGGCATTCATCTTTTATTTTAAAATAGCGTCCTTGTAATCGCGCTGCGTTATTGTAACGGCTTTTTAATAGCTTGTGACAGATTTTATTTATACCTTTAACAGCTATAACGCATTGTACTCATAGAAAAACTGTTTCGTTTATTGAATATTTATCGTAAACACAATAAAAATTGTTTACATTGTGATTACATAAAATTCGGTAAACATTTAAATGTTCAAAATTAGAATGCAAAGAATTTTATCTTTGTCTTTAATATTGACGTTTTAATTTATAATATATGTAACTGGTGGAAAATTTATTCTTGATTGTGGAATTTAATTATCGAATTATTCAATATTATTATGTATTTTAAAATTAAACTACGAACCTTTTTTATTGGAAAACTGTTATTACTCCGTTAATGACTTTTATTCGAATGATTAATGTGTAAATACTAGAATGAACTTTGTCTTTGTCTTTGTACAAAAGTAGTTTGGGTGCTTCTAACCCTTTCGTGTTTTTGTTTCAGTTGTGTTTACATGGCTGTGTTTAGTTAGAAGGGTGGAATATGACAGTAAATTTACAGGGTACAGAGGAATAACACCTTAGTTCTCAGGAATGGCAACGCATGGGTGGTATCATGGGCGAAACAGTATACTCTGCTATGTCCATGATACTGCTATGTCTATAAGCGACGGTTACCACTTTCCATCAGGTGGGCCGTTAGCTTGTTTGCCATATTTATTATTATAAGTACAATATGTAAGTTCTAATAGTCGATTTAAATTAATGCTTTTTTTTTGTAAAATCATACCTAATTTGAAACACAATGTACTTTGTTGTATGAATAATGACATTATGAAAGACTATTATTGAATGTAAGAATTGAATAATCATACAATAAATTATAATCCGAGCCGAGGTTTTTCCAAGAGACTACAGCATGGGGTTCTTCAAAAGGGGGGTAAAGAGGTTTCTTCAGGGTCGGCAACGCACGCGTAATACCTCTGGTATTGCAGGTGTTCATAGGCTACGGTAACCACTTACCATCAGGTGGGCCGTATGCTTGTTTGCCACCTCAGTGCTATAAAAAAAAATCTAAATTACCAACAAATTACTAGTAAAAGTATTATTTTTAGATAGTTTACATTACTTTTTATAATGTAACGCGATTTATTTTAATTGTTCACATTTATTGTGATTTCTCTCGAACACGTCGGAAGTAGAGTCGCCGGCCTCGTTGGTTGTTACTGCACTTCTGTACCGCTATTGACCTTGCATAGTTTTGTCGTAAACGCCGTCTATGAAGATACGTCAATAAAATCACAACGAAAAAGCTTGTATTTTCATCGTAAAGTTGAATGGAATTGTTTTTTGGCAAATACATGTTCAAAATGTATTTCGTCACTTTGAACTATAATCTTAAATGCTGCTTTTAAGGTTTTACATTTTTTTTATTAGAATCACCTAATACCAAAGAAAAAAGAGTTGATATGACCAGAGCGACTTTGTACAAAAGTCGATTACTTGGGTACCTCTGTCCCATTAGTATTTCAACCGTGAAGCAGTTGTGTTTGCATGGCTGTGTTTCGGTTTGAAGGGTGGGATATGGCGTGAATTTACTGTGTACAGAGGAATAACACCTGAGTCCTCAGGAATGGCAACGCATGGGAGGTATCATGGGCGAAACAGTATACTCTGTTATGTCCATGGTACTGCTCATGTCTGTAAGCGACGGTTACCACTTTCCATCAGGTGGGCCGTCAGCTTGTTTGCCATTCTAAGTAGTATAAAAAAAAAAGAATAGAGATGAATGAATGAGTAAAATATGCTGTAGTAAATAATTGAAATAAGGGCATAAAAATTATGATCTGGTTTTTATTAAGTGACTCTGAAAATAATATTTTACATGATATTTTCGCTAGTTTTAAATAACCTAAAAACTGTTTTTAAGACTACAGTGTTTATTAGAAATAGCCGAATACCAAAAAAAAAAACTTAATACACGGTTATTTTTTTAATTTTTAACCTAATATATTGTCTCTATAAATTATCTATTTACTTATTTCTAACTCGATCTATGCTATTATATTCTGCCTTATCTTAAATTTAATCTTAGTGGATGCTCGTTGATGATCAACCTCGACAATGTTCGCCTTCACCTAGACCTTGGCTACTTGATGTCTAAGACGTTGTACGTTGCATCCTTGACACAATTTAACTTAGATAAGTGTAAAAACAAATTTGTTCCTTATATCTCATAACTTTGATTTAAATAAATCTTTTTAGTGTAAACACCATAAATGTCCACGCGCTGGACCACTGGACCGGTATTAATAAATCAGTAATTTCTAAATTTATGTTAACCAAAGTGAAAATTCCAGTGAAATTGTTTAATTTTAAAAATATTTCACTTTATTGTTTATAACTGTGAATTACGTCACTCTCATACCAGTTATAACTGGTTCTAACCAGTTCAATCTTGTTTTTTATTCAGTACTATTATAATAGTTGATCTCCTTGGTTTATTATATACATTATGCATTTACAAGTCGATAATGAATCTGCTGCTGATTGTTTCATTTAGATAACGACGGTATTAATGTAATAAGAAGTGCTTATCTATTAAAACGTTTATTATCATTATTATAACAATCCATTTAAAATCCACTGTTGGATATGGATCTTCATCGTCAATCATCAAACCGTCTTTATTCCAATAGACTTGTTTACATTTTTAAATCGTCATTTTTTTAAGTCTACCGCTGGGTCTGTTGAGAAGAACTTGTTAGAAACTCAAGTTACTCTTTTTAAATCTCTGTCAACTTATGTATATACTATAAGTACACATAAATTTATTTAAATGATGACTATGTTTAAAATTACATGGTCATTAAAAAGCCCGTGTATGAATAACTAACACCATGCACGCTTGTCATGTCAAACTTGTCAATACGTATTATAAAAACATTGGAATAACATGTCAAAATTTTAAATTTATATTCGTGATATATGACGTTGCATTTTAATTTGCATACATTGTCAAATTGTTATAACAAATTTGTGTTATTTCTATGTCTCTAATCAATTTACATATTGAATAGTAGGTATTGTAAGATCCAAAACTCTGCTTACATATTGTTTTGTCACGTTTTCAATAGTTCGAACGTGCTTAACGTGTCATTGTACTTAGATCTATTGTCTAATTTTTAAACACACTGTTTAAATATATATATATATATATATATATATATATATATATATATATTCCGAACATGTATTTTAGGTTATATCTAGTGTTAATTTATGTGTGGATAATTATAAGAGTAGAGAAAGAAGTAAAAAGACGTGAATGGACCGTTTGAAAGATATATGGCCAGAATGAGAGCGAATGCTAGAGAGAGAGTGAAACTTTTTTTACTTTATCCGAGCAGTAAGTACTTTATATTATTCCCAATTTCGTGTATAATATAGTATATTTCATATATGTGTAAGTATATTTGTTAATATATATATATATATATATATATATATATATATATATATATATATATTCGTTTATATATGTAATTTTAGTATGTATGTATATCAATAATTAGTAGTACCGCATTCGAGTATTCTGACACTTCCCTATGGTTGACTGGGAGAGAATGCTTTTAGCATTATGTCCTCCATGTACACATATTTGTACTAATGAATAAATAAATAAATAAAAAATGTGGAAATGACTGTGAGTAGAGATGAATGGATGAGGAAAATATGATGCATTAATAAATAATTGAGATAAGAGCAGAAATTTGATGATCTAGTTTTTATTAAGTGACTTTTAAATTGACATTTTACACGATATCTTTGCTAGTTTTAAACCTATTTTGATAATTGTCTACATTTTCAATGGACTTCAAAAAGAAGGAGGTACTAAATTCGGTTAATTTTTTTATGTTTGTTACCACATAACTCTGTCAGTTATAAAACGATTTGGAAAATTCATTTTTTTATCTAAAAGTGTGTACTTACAAAGACTTCATGACAATTGTTACGACTTCATCCGAAAATTTTCTTTAGAATGAATACGATGCTTTGCGTAAGTTAAAAATACACATAAGTAATAAAAAAACTATAAAACAATAATCAATAATTATAAAGAATAACATACTAATGCGTTTGCGATCAAATTGCTTGGTTTAGTATTTACGTCTAAATTTTCTTTTTATATTTTCATCTATATAAAATAAACCTCGATTTTAATTATTGTTAAAAACTTCATTTATATAAAACGAAGTCGCTGTCCATATCTGTCTATCTCTCCATTTACTTCTTCTAAATCTGTTTCTCTGTTATTTAAACACGTTTTTATATTATGCACGTATGCACAATTTGTACCAGCGTCTAGCTGGTGTGGGTCACTTGTTTTGTTGTAATTTATTTTATTTTATTCTTTATTGCACAATAAAACTTTGTACAAGTGGCGAGCTTAATGTCATACGACATTCTCTACCAGCTAACCATTAGTTCTATAGTTTTTCTTTTTTTTTATCACTACTTCATATTATCGTAACAGAATATTTAATCAGGAATTCGTCAACCAGGGTGTCTACCACGAAATTCAATTCCTAATTTTCGTACTCAATTTCGTATTTTCGTTCATACTGAAATCGGTCCAGTAAATCAGACTTAATATTTTGATAGTCCTACCATAAATGTCTAAAGGAAAAATATTTTTTTTTTTTTTTATATTTTTATAATACTAATAACTATATGTACAGTGGTACCTCGACATGCGAGTTTAATTCGTTCCGTAACCTTGCTCGTATGTCAAATTGCTCGTATCTCAAAGCAATTTTCGCCATTGAAATTCATTGAAATGCCATTAATCCGTACTTCCAAAAAACACCTCAGTTGTTTTTGTTAAGTTTTAATCTGAGGTGGGAGAAACTGTTAGACATGAACATCCACCCCACATGTTGGGGTTGTGTGCAGCGGTATAGTGTACGAATCCTCGTATTTCAAATCTTGCTCTCATCTCAAAGCAAAATATCTCTCGCTCGGTAGCTCGTATCTCAAAATACTCGTATAATCGAGGTACCATTGTATTATGTAATTTCAACATCAATTTACGTTCGTTCGGCCCCGTAATTTCGAAGAACATTTCATGGTAGGCCCTCAATTTTGATACACAAATTCGATAAACAATATCTATTCGTATTAATTATGTGGTTCGCCTTGAAAGCAACATATCTGCATCCGAATGGCACAATTAAGAGATTCTTTTGCGTACACCAAACGGGTCTTGTGAATAAAAGTTGTTTACATCGCAATATGTACTCAATTATGGTCGATATTTTTTATAATTACAATATATTTTTATCTTACTAATTGCTTGGGAATCCAATTACTTGTATACTATGACTGTGTGGTCCCGGCATAGAATAGGCCGAGGATAAGGGAGGGCGAGGGATGGACAGCAGCGTCCCTCTTAAAATATCTCTAAAAGCCTAACTGCAGTTGCCAACCTGCCTGGCAAGCGTGGCGACTACTGGCAAAACCCCCCATGGGGGAGGCTTAGGTTCAGCAGTGGACAGTTAAAGGCTGATATAGCAATAATAATAAAATAAAATTGTCTTCCGCCATTTTGTTTATAGCTATAACAACCCGTTGCCAACCCGCCTGCCAAACGTGGCAACTACTGGACTACGTGACAAACTCACCTTATGTTACAAAATCAAACCATTACAAAATCACATCTCCCTTCTTTAGGAATAATGGTAAACTAACCCCCGGTACAGTTAAGAGAAACCGGTGTATTATACGGGCAATATCTAATAGCACAGCTTTCTGCATCTTTCATGAGAGTTTATGATGATATTAAAATTTATGTAATATTGTTTAGCAAACAAGTTAACTGAAACCCAAATAAGAGGGGAAAGAAATTGTTAATAATGAAGTTTAACAAACCCATTGCTGTCAGATCGACCTCCATGCCGTTTCCCCCCAGGAAACCACAGTGGTTAATTTTTGTTCAATTGGTCACTATGAGCCAATTGACCTGCCTTCATCCTAACCTATCATCCTTCACTGGTGCCCCGCCAGCGCATAACGTATGGTTACCATTCCATCTTCACTCATTAAAAAAAACCAACTTGATAATCCAACGTACTGATCAAGTATTTGTTGATTCCCTGGCTGGTAATTTATCACGGGGATTACCACGTCTTTATTGCAGGCATTAGTAAAAGAAATAATAGCTAGGCGTCTAACACTAACACCGTCTGTCACGCCATTTGATAATTTATCATCAGCTTGTTAGTGGGCAGTAATGATAAGGTAGGACATATATATATATCTTGGAAGAGAGGGCGCTGTTTATTATGGGATGCAACTTGCGTGAGCACGTTTGCTGTGTCTCATCTGCGGGATACGATTCGTGTGGTTGGTTCAGTCGCGGAAACTGCCGCTAGAATTAAACATTCAAAATATAAAGTTTTCGAACCAACATACATCTTTATTCCCGTTGCTTTTGAGACTACCGACGTACGGGGAGCGAAAGCGAAGTCTACACTAATATTATAAAGAGGAAAGATTGTATTTTTGTGTGTACGTATGTTTGTAATGAATAAACTCAAAAACTACAATGCCTATTTCAAAAATTCTTACACCATTAGAAAGCTACGTTCGCCCTGAGTAACATAGGCTATATTTATTGCTAGAAAAGATTAGGGATCCTTACTAAAACTCTAGTAACGTAGCTCAAGGTGTAAAAAAAATGCTATAAAATATCTTTCGTCACGTGCGCTGCGGTAACTGTTGGTGATAGAACAAAAGTATGTTCTACTCTTTTTGTTCCTTAATCTTGTTACGAAAATCAATTATTAATAAATATTTTCACAGAACTTAATTCTCTATCATTTTATATTAACAAATTTTTTTTTTTTTTTACTTAAAAATAATATTAATTATAAATAGATATTTGTCTTCTTCGAAGTAGATCTTGTATCAAGCAAAATATTATTTCCATTTTGTCTGATGAAGCAAGAAAGTAGATTCTTAATAGAGCCAATTGGGGGAAAGGGATTGTTAGTAATGGAGACTGAGAATCCCATTGCTAGCAATATACCCAATCAGGTCGACCTCTTCGCGGTTCTCCTTGGAAACTATCATGGTTAATTCCCGATGAATTCATCATGATGAGCTAACTGGCCTGTTTTCATTCTCATCTATCACCCTTCACTGGTGCTCCGCCAGCGTATCCCGTTAGCGCAGACGGGGTTGTCATACCATTTTCACCCATCAAAAAAAAATAGAGCCAATTGATCCTAGATACAAACTAGGTCACAGATGAACGATTTATATACTTAGTCGATAATATTAGTATTTCCTAGAATCCAATGTCAACAGTTGCATAATGCGTCATTCAACACCGTCAATATTTGCATTTGATAGTACCTACTATTTACGTCACTATTATAAGTCTAAATAATATATCAGGACTTTTTTAACGGATGAAAATGAAATAATGATCTCGCCTGCGCTATCGGTATACACTGGCGGGGCACCAGTGATAGATGATAGGTGAGGATGAAAACAGGTCAGTTAGCCCATCGTGACAAATTAACAAGAATTAAACACTATAGTTTCCAGGGGGAACCGCGTGGGGGTCGACCTGATAGAGTATAATGCTAGCAAGGAGGTTGCTAAGCCCCATTAATGACAATCACTTTCACCCTACATCAGGACTTGAAGTTAATATTCTTGAGAGTAATGGACTTATAGACATAAGCAGTACCATGGAAATAACAGAGTATACTGTTTCGCCCATGATACCCCCCATGCGTTGCCATTCCTGAGGACTCGGATGTTATTTCTCTGTACCCAGTAAATTCACATTTTTGGAATGCAACAATGAAAGACATCCAATAGTTCAAGGATTCACATATCAGACATTGTGATAAAAATTCTCAGAACAAGCAGGGAAAGTTACCAAGACAGTACGTCGAGTCCGTGAGCTTGAATGTATCGATAAAAGGAGATAATAAGATAAATACAACAGACATGTGATGATCTGTTTACAAGAGCTATTTGTTGTAAACATTATCTTTTAACTCTGCTCAAAAATGAGTGATCGTTGACATTCTAGGAAAATTACTCGTCTAAACATGTAGTGGATTGTCCCACCGTGATTTACCCGTTATTTTTCTATGAAACATTAAATATTAATTAATAAATATTGTTGATAAATTAATGAAGATTATTTTTTAAATACGCTATCGGAATTTAACGCGAATAGTACCTATATATCGTTGACACAACAGGACGAGGTGGTGCAATCCATGTTGTCGCCCTGTTGTGTTTGGGTCCCGATTGTGTATTTAAAATATGTGTTAACAACGCGAAAGTTTAAAATGAACTAAGATTATTTTTCTAAATATTTTTTAGTTTTTACTCGCAAATTATAATAATATGAATTGCAGTATTTAATAATCTCAAATGACTATTATTTACATCGATTTTCCTCTTTTATTTTTTAGAGAGAATTATAATTTAATTGACCGTTATTTCCATGGTACTGTTTATGTCTAAAGGCGACGGTTGCCACTTTCCATCAGGTGGACCGTTAGCTTGTTTACCAATCTGTTGCTAAAAAAATTTATACAAATATATATAATTTGAGTACATTTATATTAGAGGCACTATAAGATGTGTGATAATGAAATATATATAAATACATATGTATTTAGGTCTGTTATTTTTATATATGTATATATCACGGGAAGTATGTTATTAAATGTCGTATATTATATTTACTACATGGGGTTTAAATAAATTAGCAGTGTTTCTTTCTTGAATAATGGTGAAGAGAGTATGATTCTAATATTTCAAATACAAATACAAGTTAATCGACTCTCCAGCATGTAAATGTGATGACGAAACGCCGCAAACTATCATACATATAATAACAGAATGTCCTAGATTTGCAAAAATAAGATATAACTGCGAATGCCTCATTAACAGTAAAATTACTGAGAACAACCTGGAGCATATCTTTCATGACGATGAAACAAGACCTTTTTTCTTGAATTTTGCAAAGACCACCCTCCGAATAGTAGGAAAGGAGAACGGAACCAAGAATCTTGATTGACAATTTTACTGGAACAGATCTGAATGGATTAAAAAAAACCTAAGTAGACCTTCAATAGCAAAACTAAAATAGCAAAAAAGTTGTCGTATAAAAATTAACGACAGAAAATAAAGTTTCTTTTTAAAAAAAAAAAATATTTGAAACGCTAGTTACCGATTTAAACGATTATAGGCAAAACAGGGGCAGTATTTCAGGTGTTTAAAGCTCTGAGTAAAACTACCTGTATAAAAAATATCATGGTATTTGATTGATCCCTTGAGACGACGTGTGGTAATAAAAGCACAAACTCATTTTCACACTTACCAACTTATTCATATATACCTCTACCTCTACCCAAAGGTTGTCTGGAAGAGATTGCTTAGCGATAAGGCCGCCTTTTGTATCACTTCTCATTCATATTTACTGTATTTGTTATTTCTCTTTTTACTTGGTGCAATAAAGTGTAAATAAATAAATAAATATACCAACTTATTATATATATATATATATATATATATATATATATATATATATATATATATATATATATATATATATATAATAGTTCAATATCTAAACATATTTTAGCTATTGAAATGTTTTGTAGAGACATCGTTAATAGAAATAATTCTTCTACGCTGACTTCCCAATTTGAAAGACAGTAACGAAACAAGTTCCATCCAGTTATTTTATGTTTAAACATTTAATATTTTTATTTTTTATTTGTACCCAACTAAAAATACGAAAAAAATAATAAAATTAATAATATTATATAATACTAAAACAAATATAATATTAATAAATAATAAACGTTTTATTTATTAATATATATTTATTATTTTATTTATTATTAATCTAAATTTCAACGGTAATTCCTACACATGAGTATCATAAATCGATTAAATTATTGTATAATCAATCATTATCAGTCATAATTGATAAAATTTGTGAATTTTATCATTTATGTCTAACGATAAATGATAAATGGATAAACAGAGCACGATAGAGAGATATTCACAAAAAAATATTGATTTGATATCAATCACTCTCTATAAAATTTGAAATTTTGCACAATACTTTATTATATATGCGTTTATGTTTATATTTTTCTACTAAAACATAGTTTTTGGAAGCAGCCACTGAGAATGAAAATATTTTTACGTTGTCTTAAAAAGATTACTCCTAGCAGACCGCTTTACTGTAGGTACTTATACAACTGTATCGTTACATTTATTAATCGTCTTGCTTATTCTCTATAATGTATAATGTTGTATAATGCAAATAAAGTATACTCATTCATTCATACATAATATTTTCAGTCTTACAAAATTACGAAATTTTATTTACTTTTTGCTCTTTTTTTAAGTCCTCCATTGAGAGCGGATATCGAGAGCCAGAACAAAAATTAATTTTTAACATTCCACACAATTGAAATCACAGATTAAAACGAGCTATTTTTTTTATAAAAGTGCCTTATAAAAATAACTCCAATTGTCTATTATCAAGCTAGGGGGAAAGGAATTGTTAGTAATGGGATCTAACAACCCCACCGCTAACAATATACCCTATCAAGTCTACTTCCACGCGGTTCTCTGCAGAATCATCTCAATTCTTGTCGAATTCTTCACAATGGACTAACTGACTTGCCTTCATCCTTACCTGTCATACCTCACTGGTGCCCCGTCAGCGTATACCGATAGCGCAGACAGGATTACCATTCCATTTTCACTCATTAAAAAAAAACCTAAAAATCTAGAATACCACTTTGTATTATGAAAAACGAGACACTGAACATCTGGGGTTCCAACACTCATCATTCTTGAACACTATCGACTTCACAGGCGTATTTAAGTGAGAGGGGTGGGGGGGGGGATTATCTGATGCCCACCGGAAGATGCGAGTGAAGCTTTTAAATATACACATGCCTGAGATTACATAATTCTTTATTTACATACATAATTCAGGGTCCAGATGCGCCTGTACTGAACCAGTTCCTGAACAGTATAGGAAGTAACAAAAACAAAACAAATCCGAATTTGATTTGACCCGGATTACAAGTTTTATCAATAGTTCCATACTGCGCACTTTGCTCTGACTCACTGATACTGCGTAAATAATCTTTATACATATATATAACTAAGTTATAAGTATCCTTACCTTTACTTCCTCACTATTGTTATTAATGTGAAACTAAGTTTGTTGTTGACTTACGCATGAAGTTCCCAATTCGGCTGAATTTTTTATAACTATGTTACGTTGCCAATTCCGAACCTATTTTCACAGTTATTTTTGCTCTTGTTTGGCTTTACTTCCGTATTCATCATCATCATTATATCAGCCCTTAACTGTTTACTGCTGAACACAGGCTTTTCTCCTTAGGGGGTTTTGACAATAGTTGCCATGCTTGGCAGGCGTATTGGCAACCGCAGTTAAACTTTGGGGATGTTTTAATGTGGACGCTGCTGCCCATCCCTCGCCCTTAGTCGGCTCTTACGATGTTCACGGGAAAGGAAGGGGTGGCCTTTTCTATGCCGGGACCACACGAACGAAAAAATAGTGTAATAGTTGAAATAGGTTTGTAGAAAGTTTTAGTTTTTATATATTTATTATTATTTATTTATTTAATACATTACATCTACTGGGCGAGCATTACAGTCTTCCAATAATATATAATAGTTTTTATGAATAAGAGAGGTTTTTTTATACCACTGAGGTGGCCCTGAAGAAACCTCTTTACTCCCCTTTTTGAAGAACCCTATGCTGTAGTCTCTTGGGAAAACCTCGGCAGGGAGCTCATTCCACAACCTGAGTGTTCGTGGGAGGAAACATCTCTGAAACCGCGCAGTACGCGACCACTGAGGCTGTAGGAGATGAGGATGAACTCCCTGTCGATGGCGAGCCGTACGATAGTAGAAAGTGGCTGTGGGCATTATATGTCAGTATCAGTAGGAATTCTTCAAATTCCTCTGAGCACTAATTTTAGGAAATTTCAAGAACATGGTATAAAGCTTGTCTTCTTAAGCATTTGTTAGACATACATATGTCGATCAAGGCCCGCATGAAGGCCATCATTAAAGCGATATATAAAAACTTGATTTGGAATCAACATTATTTAACTATTAATCAGCGCGTTGGCGCCACTGTCAATGCGTCTTCTAATTAATTCGTTTGATTGATTGATAAATACATTTATATTGTTGTATACAATTTATTATTAATTACTAGTTTTTGCCCGCGATTTTTTTCCGCTACCGCGAAATCCACGCACATTACGTGGATTTTGGAAATATGTAAGTATATATTTTTATGCCCTACCTTTCCCATGAGGGTCCTAAGAGACGAGTAATAATACAGTTGATTAAGGCAAAAATCAGCTACAACCTCCAATTTCGTTGAACCTCCATAGATTTGGATGAAAATTTGGGATTGAGTATGTTTTACCCTCTACTTCAAAAATGACATATGCTCGTTTTTTTTTTATACAACTTAGAATGGCAAACAAGCTGACGGCCCACCTGATTGAAAGTGGTAACCGTCGCCTATAGACATAAGCAGTACCATGGATATAACAGAGTATACTGTTACGCCCATCATATCCCCCATGCGTTGCCATATCTGAGGACTCAGGTGTTATTCCTCTATACCCTGTAAATTCACGCAATATCCCACCCTTCAAACCGAAACACAGCCATGCAAACACAATTCCTTCACGGTTGAAATACGAGTAGGACAGAGATACTCAAGCAATCGACTTTTGTACAAAGTCTCCCTCTGGTAGTCTCTATGTATGGCTGTCGCCAATTTACAATGTTATAACATTAACAGTAAAAAATCAATGACCACTTCTGGATGGCTTATAAAATGTACACCGGTTTTTAAATTAAACCTTTAAGAATACTACTGTGAGAACCTTATCCGAGTTGGTGTAGTAGTTATTTAGCGTAATGCCAAAACAAACATACAGACAGTAAAACAAAATTTCTAAAATTTATTATTTTGGCGCCTATTTAGTCTTACTAATCCCGTCATATTATTATTTTCTATATATCTTCCATGTTATCTATAAAATAATTACAATAAATATGATTTTATTATACATATGTATTGATGATATGTGCCAAATTTTAAAAGGAATTTAACCTATTTATTTCTTATTGCATTCCATAATATAATTAGTAGATAACATTTCAATTATGGACCCTATTGGGCACAGCAAGTAGGAGAGAGGGGGACAACACTTTTTTCACTTTAGAAATAGTCTAAGGATCTGTTACAATATTATCCAGTCATTAAAACTGTATCACGATAGCTACGTATTTTCTTATTATTATTATTATTCATTATTTATGTATTGGTGTGTATCTATTCATATCGTAATTGTTATTAGTATTATATAGTTATTTAATATATTCTGTAGTATATAATTATTTATATTCATATTGTAAAATTAATTAATAAATAGTTTAATAATAAAATTTCAGCAATGTCAGTTTTAGCTATGTCTTAAATCATTATCAATTCATAATTAGTTATTTATTTATAAAATACAAGATAAATTCAGCATTTAGTAATTAATAACTTTTTAAGACTTCTTGTAAAAATATTGTCATTTTAAATTAAACCTAAGTGCTAATGACTAATATTAATTTCTCCTTGCATTTTGTCACGTATCGATGACGTGACAATGGTTTACGTGAAAATAACTGTTATTTAACCTGTTAATAACGAGTTTTTAAATTATACTAGTTACTAATACGGATTTTTAAGAACACTACGCAGTTACAACAAATTGTGTCGGTTCTGCCGTGCACTTGGTCACGTAAGCTTCGCACAAATGTAAGCCCCTCATAATCTTGCACAAGCGGAATTGTTCTCTATTTCCTTTGTGATAGAGCTGGTTTCTTATTAAATTTGAGTGGATAATATTACTATAGCGAGTTACGCAGGTGGAGTCCAGTTATAAAGTGACCTTTACAAATATTTATTTACAAAACAATTTTTTTTTTTATTTGTAATAGTGGAGTCGCTACCTACTAATTATTTGTACGTTGCATACATTTTAATGGGGTTTAATCAAATTCTCAACTGATCTCTCATGGTGCAATATATTTTTATAGGAATTCTAATGGTATTACAAAGTTTTTTCCAAACTTTTAATTACATTATTAAACCATGAACTTCATAGTTGTCATCATATTGACGTAAATTATAGGTTACATAGACACTTAATACATATAGGGGGGAAGGGGGAGAAGGGATTTTAGTAATGAAGATTAGCAATCCCACTGGTAGCAATATACCCTATTTTTTATGGATCATAATGGAATGATAACCCCACCTGCGCTATCGGTATACGCTGGTGGGGCACCAGTGACGGATGATAGGTGGGGATGAAAGCAGTTAGCCCATCGTTATGAATTCCACAAGAATTAACCACAATGGTTTTCAGGGGGAACCGTGTGGAGGTCGACCTGATAGGCAATATTGCTAGCAATGTGGCTGTTAGACTCGGTTACTAACAATCCCTTCCCCCCAATATACCATATTAGGTCGACCTCCACGCGATTCATTCTGGAAACCATCGTGATTGATTTATTATTGAATTTGTCATGATGGGCCAACTAACCTGCTTCATCAACATCTATCATCCTTCACTGGTGCCCCGCCAGTGTATACCGATAGCGCAGGCGGAGCGGGGCTACCATTCCATTATCATCCATTTAAAAAAACACATATAGGTATTATTATATTTTTCATGGATTATTCTAGTTTAACCGAATGCCATAAAGTTAAAAACAAACCGGAAGAACCCAAACGGAATCAGTAAAATCGCTCAAGGCCCAATCACTCTATCATTAACCATTTTTAAACTATCTACCTTAAAGGGAATCGAACTTGCTATTCGTTTCTCGATAATCATGACACTCGTGCCCCTGAGAGCTCGGAACAAGATATGAGTAATTACTACTAGCCATTACCGGACAATTAATCACTTGACAAAGCCTTGATTACTATTTAATTGGTGTTTATTTTTAACTATTCTTCTATTTTTAGCCTGTCTCAACACGGCTGTTGCTTTTTTTATGCAACTTAGAATGGCAAACAATCTGACGGCCCGCCTGATGGAAAGCGGTAACCGTCGCCTATAAACATGAGCAGTACCATGCACATAACAGAGTATACTGTTTCGCCCGTGATACTCTCCATGCGTTTGTACATGTTTGGTAATTATTTTTGCAATCCACATAATTCAATCTTGTCAATTTTAAATTCAAATTTGTTCGACATAAAGTCCAATATAAATATTTTTTTTTATTTATTTAATAACTAAACTACTAAATTTGTAAGATAACAATCTGAAAGTATATTC
Source organism: Galleria mellonella (assembly GCF_026898425.1). Lineage (NCBI taxonomy): Eukaryota > Metazoa > Arthropoda > Insecta > Lepidoptera > Pyralidae > Galleria > Galleria mellonella. The sequence continues at coordinate 3,693,946 of NW_026442028.1, read as the reverse complement.
TTTCAGATAAGAATTTTCCAAATCGGTTTATAAATGACGCAGTTCTAAGGTACCTAACAAACATAAAAAATTCAATCATTTTTTCAAACTTTCAAATTAATTATATTAGTAGGATATAAAAGTGCACAAGGGAATTCAAAACTGTATACAAAAGTGTATTCCTGGAAATTCCTGAGAATCCTTCTTTTATTTCTTGAATGTTATCTAATAAAGCCTCACGATCAACTCGCGTCTTTATGCGGGTAAAAGCACTTACACAGTCCTCCGCGATTCCATCGACCTTGGCTCTGGAAAGGGCAAACCACGATCGATACACTCGGGTTCAATTCGTGCAGTTACGATGAAAAATGCTGTGCAATCGACTATTGTACAATATGCAATCGACAGTCGTTGATTGAGCACGTATTACTGTAACGGTGAATGATGGATTTGGAATCATTCTTCTTACGTTGCAATTAATGATTAATTATATCTGTTTTAATATAATAACTATCGGTTTAACTTAGTGTAGTTAGATTGAGAAAGCTCAACTAGTTTCGGGATCAGTTCGTGATCCTTCGTCATGAGCGACTGTGACGTGATCGCTTGCGGTAGTTGTTACATTTAAATACAATATGTGCTTTCAAACATTTAACAGTAAAATTATATTTGTATATGCGAATATTAAATGACATATTATGTAGTACAACGACTTCGTTCTTGTGATCAGAACATAGTTATTGATTGAAAAAATAGTCTGTATCCTATGGCTTATAAAAGATGAGAATTAACGCAATCATTTCGGTTAACTATGATAATTTACCTAGTCTATCTCGATAATTCAACTTCATTTAATCTGCTATAATCACGAGTAACCTGTTGTAGTGCTGTTATGCTTTCGCTTCCAAGGCAGAAACCCTCTTTCTTCTACCCTCTTATAAACCATAAATTCCCGTTGTAAGCGAAAACCTAAAAGTTAATATAGTCTATATTCTTATAATAACTTTGTTCGATGTTACCATAATATATTTAAAAATTTAATAAAAAGTAATCAATGTCCTTATCCTCGTCAAATACAAAGCGTATATCAAATTTCATGATGATTGTTACTACTAGTTACTATTCGTGTATCTCTCCCTCCGTCTAGTGTTAAGAATTCCTAAAATGCCTTCGTATTACATTGATCTTACCAGAAAACGACCTGTGTGCCCTTCGAACCACAAAGCAAATGGACAATAAATTAAATGATCCAAATATAAAATTAAAACTCTGAGTATATTGGCTAAGATATTTGGATGCCCGGAACGCAGTCAAGAGTTGTCCTACTGATCAGCCACTGCTAAGGTCCCAAACGTAACAAATACACTTATTAAATAAGGATTACTAAATTCCAAGACAAGATGCAAATAAAAGCTAGTTACAGTAAATAGGTTTACGTGTCGAATCTGAATACTGAGCATTCAATTTTACTTATTTGCTGGCGAAGTAAATTGAATCTCCCGAAGCGTTTTATCGCGGCATCCCCACTCAGTGAATTTCGTAGAAATATCGACCCAGTTGGCTTTATCGCGTACGCAATCAATGGCTTCAGAGAAATTGGTCTTTGTAGACCTAATCACAGGCCTACAGCTGCGTGAAAGGAGATAAATTGAAAACGATTAGAAGTCGTAATTTAATGAAAATTCTTGCTGAAGGGTAAGCAGAAACAATGCAATACCCAATACTTTGAACAGATCTCTCGCTTTCTCAATATTCATCAATATTCTCATACATTGCCTAACCTAATGGAAGACAAGCGTGTCAGACATGTGTATGAATGTAATTCTTGCTAAAGACTACGTGTTGCCTCAAGCGTCTTCTGCCTTTTCGAAAGTTTTTTTCTATCGTAAATGTAATTAAAGTTTAAGTTCCATATATTTCTATGGAAGTTTCATAAAAGAAAGAAGGAAAAAAGAATCGTAAAAGTTTGTGACTATTTTTCTTTTCAGGCGATGATCATATTTAAGTTCTATTTCTTCACATTTTAAACTAACTATCCGGCCTGGGTTCGCACGGATAGGTAGAATTTTTTAAAATAATATATAACCTCTATTATTTGCTGATAATATAGTTTTCTGTAGGTGAGAGAATTTTTAAAATCGGTTGATTAGTTTTTAAGTAAGGGGTGCCCTAGTTTACGCATATCTGTCTATACTACTTATAATAAATCTGTAGAGAGGTCAATTCTGTACATGAAATATATTTCCAAAATAACTATCAGGGGGTGATTAGTGATCGATACTAATGCCAAAAATTTTTGTCTGTCTGTCTGTCTGTGTGTTCGTTATAGAAACAAAAACTACTCGACCGATATTAACGAACTTGGTACAATTATTTTTCATACTCCTGGGCAGGTTGTAGTATACTTTTCATCACGCTGCTTTAAATAGGAGCAGAGCAATGAAGGGAAATGTTGGGAAAACGGGAGAAGTTACTCCATTTTTAAGCTTCCGTCGCGTGTGCAGCCTTAATGGCCACTTTTTGAAATGTAAAAATGTCCACCTGTGCGAAACCAGGACGGGCCGCTAGTATGGTATTACGAGTAGTAGCATGAATGTAGGTCAAATAGAGTTTGCTCACGCAATGTATGTACTCATTCGTCACGCGAAGTGCAAGGTCGGGTAATGTCTTAAAGGCAATTTCCGGTGGTACTCTCCCCAAATGGTCACCCAAATATACACTTGGGAAAACGACTTGTGTAACTAACAACTGCTTGTTGCCTTTTAGTTCTGTTTTTAACCTACGTAAAAAGTCGATTCGATTCTAGGTTTCGGCATATCTTCGCCAATTATGAAATATTTTCAACCGACTTGAAAGACGGAGATTCCCGAATCAGTTGTTTTTTTTTGTTTGTTACCTCGTAACTCCGTTAGTTATAAACTGATTTATAAAATATTAATTTTTGGACTTTTGCGCTGCATGTTTTATTTTTTATCATCATCGTCATCATGATATGATTTTAATATGATTGCCTTTAACTGTCCACTGCTGAACATTAGCCTCCCCGTTGGGGGTTTACCAGTAGTTGCCATGCTTGGCAGGTGGATTGACAACCGCAGTTAGGCTTTGGAGATGTTTAAAGCGGAATACTATTACCCATACCATACCCTCCCTTAGTCGCCTCTTACGATACAAGGAAGGGATGGCCTATTTTATGCGGAGACCAGACTAAACTATGACAATTTACTTGAATTTTCTCTACGTTTTGACCACGTTACAACGGTTGTAGTCACAAGTAAATAGTTCAGGTAAATTGTCATAGTTTATACAAATTTTCGTCTCTTATTCAAAAATTTGAAAAATCTTTCATGTGAAAGGATATTCTTACAGATTGATTCATTACAAATTTTAACAGATCAGTAGTTTAGGTTTTAAATTAAAATAAACAGTTTTGTCACAATAGAAGTTAAGACACAATCTTTAATTAATTATAAATATTTTATAATTAAAAAATAAAAATTGTACTTATCTGAAATCTTTTATGGGGTTATTAGAAAAATATTTCTTGTCTGTTACCATCATGATATGATCATGATTTCAATAATAATAACGATGAGCATATCATTATAATCAATCATGAATATTTGATAGAAAAATATGAATCTTAACTTTCAATTACTTGTCCTTTAAATATATAATTAATGAATAATTACAAAAAAACAATGGTGGCATTCAAATAAACTATACTAGGTAGATAGATCTACACGAGAATAAAAAAGGTCGTATAACAAAGAGCAAATTTTCAACATAGAGAACGTGACACTTGACATGGCCTCATGTTACCGAGAATATTAGAATCTAGCCTGGCAGGGGGGCGAGCCTACCGCCGTCTCTCGGTTAATCGAAATAGTTTACTTTTATCTCCATCAACTTACTTCAATAAATCCCTCGCCGAAAACGGATAAACTGAAATGAATGAATAATGTTTGTAAACGAAATGTAATAGTAGAAAATCGATGACCCAATTCTCAAAAGCTATTTGACCTGTGAAAGTCGACGCGTCATATTTCGACGTCCTTACAAGTAGTGACGTTACTACTGCTCCTAATATTGTGAATTTATGACGAAAATGAACCTTAAGAATGTTGAAATACAGTTTTCATTTCGACTGTCGGTTACACTATATCTTTGATAATTGTAAAAGGTTTGGTTACACTGGTAAACACTGATTTTGTTAAATAAAATCGAGTTGCTTTTTAAACACTACTACCTGACTGAGAATCCCATTGCTAGCAATATACCCAACCAGGTCGACCTCCTCGCAGTTCCCCCTGGAAACTATCATGGTTAATTCCTGATGAATTCATCATAATGAGCTAACTGGCCTATTTTCATTCTCATCTATCACCCTTCACTGGTGCTCCGCCAGCGTATCCCGTTAGCGCAGGCGGAGTTTCCATACCATTTTCACCCATCAAAAAAAAAAAAAAACACTACTACCTATCCACAAGTAAAACCTCATAATTAGTTTTGTTTATTCACCCTTATTTTCTTTGAAACATCGACTAAATTGAATTTTTCGTTATTTTATTAATTTTTTATCCTGTCCTAAAATTAATTATTTTTAGGATAGAATCAAAAATTAATAACTAGCGGTGTATTGGGCCGAGTCATTCCCTAAAATGTGGCTGAGCGATGGTGAGTGAGAGATGAGTGATGGCTGGCTCATCCGTCATACTCGTTAACGAGTGCTTCTTACGGGAACCGGTCTACTCATGTTTGCTTAATTATTTTCCATTTAATAATACATATAAATTAAACTTGTAATTATAGTGACAATACTCATGCAAACGTAAAATTAATTTGTACATAATTATTTGAAAAGATTGAGTATCTTGCGAATTCTTCTCAGCAAATAACAGCATTCCGAATCCAGCAACATAATCATAAGAAATTGACGATTTAGAGCTTGCAATCAAGTATTTGAATAAAGATTTATATTTTATTGTAATAAAAGATAAAAAATTTGTATACAGATTCTAAGCTTTTCTTAGTTTTTCAACTCCTTTTTTCTTTATGAAAATCTCCACTTTCCCTAGTACATTACCCTCTTCAACACCCTCATCAAGTGATACTAAAACGATTTCAAACATCATCCTGTGTGTTAACCAATAAATTCCTGGAAGGAAAGTTAAATGAAAGTGTTGGTCGGAGAGGTATAGGAAAAATCGACTACCCACTTCTTGGAAATTATTTACAATAAAACTTTATTTGTCCTTTGAAAGTTGAGACGTCATATTTTGACGTCCATAATATTAACGTCACTACTACGTCCACTGTTGTTACGAAAATAAACTCTAGTCTATGTGAATATGACTCTATTTTTAGTGCACATTTCACATCTGAATTTGCACTAGACACGAAAAAGTGCATAGAGCAAAGCTTCCATTATAGATTATACAGTCTGGCTCGTCTGCAATTACTCTGAAGATGTTGGCGCTCTCCCAAATCTTACGTCTCAGGGATGTATTTTTTTTATTACCCATAATTAAAGATACAGAGTACGGAGTCCTCAAAAATTGTAAAAATTTTTTTCTATACAGCAATATAGAATGGCAAACAAGCTGACGGCCCACCTAATGAAAAATGGTAACCGTCGCCTGTAGACATGAGCAGTACCATGGACATAACAGAGTATACTGTTTCGCCCATGATACCCCCCATGCGTTGCCATTCCTGAGGACTCAGATATTATTCCTCTGTACCCTGTAAATTCACGCCATATCCCACCCTTCAAACCGATACACAGCTATGCAAACAACTGCTTTACGGTTGAAACACGAATGTGACAGAGGTACCCAAGCAAACGACTTTTGTACAAAGTCTCCCTCTGGTATGATATAGCATGTGAGAAGTACTTACAATGGGCATCACAGTGTGGGTATTTTATGGTGTCTATTGTGCTGTTCATGTCTATAGGCGACAGTTATCACTTCCCATCAAATGGCCGGTCCAATGACTAACCTGTTTACAAACTCATTTCACAGAGCGTAATTTCCCTATGTGATGGTCCCCCCCCTTTCCTTATGTGTCACCCCTTATATAATAACTACCCTCTAAACTAACCTACACATGGAAAACCTACAAAGCCTAAGAAAAGCCTACGAAGGCTTAACCTAATGAAATCTATGAAAATCTAATGAAAACTTACCCTAAAGAATGGCCTAACACCCTCAATATAACCCCATACCTATATTGCCTTATACACCCCAAACACCCTATGAATCATATAAACCCTTACAATAAACACTTAATATTGAACAGATCTTATAGTAGAACACTTGATCATCTCGCCAAATAAATAAATGTGTGATCGTCTAGTAATGTAGGACCCGTTGTGTGTGTAATAACCAAAAGGTTCTTTAATTGGTATATGATAGGAGTTAAATAATGAAGATGATTGATAAATCTTTAAGGATTAAGAATAATTAATGAATTATACTCATAATTCATGTAACTAGGAAGTTATGTTAATTTAATAGTAAATTACAGAATAACTGTAATAATAAAAAAAAAATGGGGGAGCGGTCGGGCCCCTCACACGCCCGGACCAGTGGAAGACTTTCCAACTATCTATAACTCTTCCTCCAAAAAGGTAGGGAAGGGTATTACTATTTATTAATGCACTCTGATGGTAATAAGGGAATGAGTATTCTCAGTTCCAAACCAAACATAAGTACATTTACTTCAACATTACAGTGGCTCCACCAGCCCCACGATGCTTCCAGTATAAATTGGTGTTTGCCAGAGGCAAAAAGATCGGAACTGAAATCCCAGGATCACTCCGACACGAGAGCTTACTCATGGGCGATGACCCTTTCAGTCCTATATGGCGACATAGAGATCACCCACTAACAGTACGAAACTGTTTTCCAGCGTCACCCTGTTACGAGCTTACTCAATGGGGGTTTCCCTTCGGCTCCACAAGAGATCAGACCAAGAAGCGAGATCACCCAGACACCAGAACTTACTTTGTTGGGACATAACCCTTCGGCCCTATAATGTGACATTAGAGATCACCTGTGAAGACAGTCCGATAGAGATGAAGATTTGTGTGATAGGGGATACCTTCCACACCCTGGAATTGGCCAAGCCATATAATGTTGATAATTGCTATATCATAACATAGCATTGTCAATTTAATATTATTTACTTAATACCAAGAATACTCAAGGTTCAAGTTAAATCTGTTGATTAGGCCGGAGCCTAAGAACGAGTAGTCCAACCCATAGGTCGAGAGCTACTAAAAGTAATGAGTGCTATTGAATGAACTATAAGTCCAGTCAATTATATATAATATTATTGTTGATTAACCACATTGTGAATTAACCAATTATTTATTCAGAGAGATATATCTAAAGGAACTATAAGTCCTTTAAAAGACACTGATTAATCACAAGTTAACAACGTCTCGTGAAATAACCAGTTGGGTTTTCTATAAGTTTGAGGACACTAAGTCCAACAAGCTATTATTGTGTTGAGAGTAATAGAGATCTTTTGTAATATTTGTAGAGGTTTGATTAATCACATTGTGAAATAATCAGATTAAATAATTATGTAGCTTTATAGAGAGGACTATAAGTCCTAATTGGTTGTTGTCATAAGTACTGATAAATTACACATTAAAGTGCCAGGTCAATTATTATATATAGGTATATAGGAAGGACAATAAGTCCTATTTGTGTATGTTGTAGTAGTAGAGGCAATATATTGCATAATTATAATGTGAAAGATATAGATTAAATATATATTTGTATAGAAAGGACAGTAAGTCTTATACAATTATTGTAGCTGTACTATAGTTATACTATATCTACTTCCTTTTAGTGTCTTAGTAAACCTATTTACTAAGAGGATTTCTCAGATAAACAAGTGTTTTAGTGTTTAAATCATCATGATTAAATCCCTAAGAAATTAGGTCTTTAAATAATTATCATATCATTTAAGTGAAATTTCTCATATAAATAATTCCAATATTTCCCCTACAGTTATTATAAAATAACAGAAAATTATATAAATTTTCTATAGACTTAGATATAGAATCATAACGTGTATAATCTCCTTTTGTTTGACATCTGTCACATTAATGACGTATTGAATGACGTATTGATGTATTGAATTGAATTTTGATTATCTATCACAACTGTCAACGTAACAAATACTAGCAAGTTTGTTTATTTGTATTTGTTTAATATAATTAAATATAAAATCATCATATATCAACCGTAATATACAACTAAATTATCAGTGACATAAATAATCATAGTTTACACCAGAAATAATTAATAGTATCCAGTAATGCTGCAGTTTTATATTCATATCAGTAGCCAAGCTTACTTTCAAATTCAAGAATGAACAGAAGATTAGAAGCTTAACATTCTTATTGCAATTGTACTTGCAATAATATATACATACAGTACTAATTATCAAGAACATTCCTCAAATACATGTGTGGTGAAGATTTTCCCAATATGCTATCTATTTGATTCCTAACCTCTAATGTAAATTTATTAAAGAAGTAAATAATCAGTGTTAGTGTTTGCTTTATTAATATTTAAAGTAACTGTCCTAACTTGATATTAATAGGATAATATCCCCTTGGATACAGTCCGACATAAACATATAACTCAATAATTAAATTTACAAAATACTAATATTATATTTTACTACTTGTATATCTCCATACTATTCCCATAAAATATTCAAAACATGTATATTAAATATAAATCCAGTATATATTCACTAATATTAACCCTGTCCGAACTTGTCTAGTCAATATAACATGAACAAACAACATACATACAAACCCCATCGCCAGGACAACTTCCTTTCTAAATATGAGCAAAATACATAGCCTCACAAGTGTCATACAGTACCAATTCCATACCGAACCCCACACCTAGTCAAGAGCAACTATAGTCAGAGAATCTTTCAGTATTTTTATTACCATTAGGAAATAAATCCACACCTATAATATCAGCATAATTAAATATTATTAGTAATCAGTAATACACACAGAATTGTTATTATCAGCTTGCTTACTACAACAAAATCAATATTAAAGTTTATAATAAATCAAGACAAAATATCTATTTAAACAATACAGGCTTGTTTACCATAAACACCCCACAGTCACATGAATTTATTTAGTAACACAATTAATAATGTATTAAAAGTATTACATTCACATAATATCACTTGCAACAGTTAAGCTGTCTCTTTGTACATCTGGTGTAAAACAAATCCCCACATGTAGTCATGGATAATCAAATATAGACTAAGAATCATTAATCTGGTCGACCGAGTAATGGTATAAAAACACTTCACCATGAAGCGTTAAGTATGAACAGATATTCCAAACCAACACTGTAATAGTGTAATAAATACAAATATTTCATCATCATCATCGTCTCAACCATCACCAACCCACGACTGAACACAAGCAATTTCCACCGACTGACACAAGGAACGGCCCCACAATACACATAAAACAGTCACTCCAAACAATGGAGGTAGCCCACACCGCACTTGCATTTACAGGGTCGCCACTCAATAACCCCTCTCTCTCATCAATGGCTGTTTCCCCAGCAATGAGACCAGACCATAGTCACTTTAGTCTATTATCCTCAATAAATAAATACTTTATAATAACTAGATATGAAACTAGTTAGTATTGTAATAGTTCAATAGTTGATTCAATAAGTATTTTCCAAAACTGGACAATTAGAACATTGAATCAAATTGATGAAGTTCTATCAAACGACCATATAATTGGATTTTGTATATGAGTAAAATAACGTAAGTACGTAAATTATATTGATGTAAAATTTGTTCAAATGTGATTGCATTTAACGATATACGCATTACCTAAAGGTATATGGACTCGACTAAATACGTATTTTAATAGTTGTTGGGAAAAATATTAAGTATAGACTTTGCCTGCGATCACAGTCAAAAATCTAACTACGTAGTAATAAATGGAACAAGCTCACCGGATTCTCCAGTCTTCTATTGATTAATTTCACACACTTAATCGATAGTGATACACTAAGGTCTCAAACCCCTTCATCGATCCAGTCCCTCCTAGATCTATATCCCAGTTATTTTTTTATTTTATTGCGCAATCCCTAAAACACGACTCCCCGCCATTTGCCGTCCTTTTTTTTTTTCTCTTTTTTATTGCGCAATTCCTAAAAAGCGACTCCCGCGCGCCCGCCGATCTGCCGGCTCCCCTCTCTTTTTTTTTTTTTTTTTTTTTCTATTTTTTCTCTAATAACGTCATAGATTATGTCACCGAAGGGTAGATATTTCAATAATCAGATTTAGCCTATTATTCGAACTGAACTTTTCTTTAAATTCAATTTAATTATATGTTAACGTATTTTGGTATTTTATATTTCATTGATTATCGAATTTATAAAACTTTAAAGGCTCTCATAAACCTTATTAAACTGTGTTGTATGTATCTTTTTTACACCTGATGATAAAAAGGTAAACTATAATTTGGTTATATATAAAATATAATATATTTTTGTTTAATTTATTTAATTTTCTTGTGACATCCACTACACTTTGGAAACACATCAAAGGAGTTTCCCTTCTGTGTCAATATTTCATATATGGTAACGTCTTCTCTGTATACTATTGTGAACCTTGACTTTAAAGTTTGTTTATATTAAATAGCTCAGCTTTCGCAGCGGTCACCCATAGGAACCCCTGTTTCTTTTATGTACTTATGGTATTAAACCTATTGTACTATAGGGGAACCGTCACACCTATAATCCTTACTAATATAATGAAGGTGAAAGTGAATTTGTTTGTTTGTTACCTTATAGCGCCTTGATGGCTTAACCAATTATTATAAAGTTTCGTATATACTATATGGGATTTTATCCTAGTCAGTCAACTTACCGCAGTCATACGAAGTCAGACGAAGTCGCGGGTAAAATTAGTATGAAGATAAAAAAGTTAGTTCCAGGATCACGGCAGTGCTCCCGCCGAGGCAGGAGAATTACATTTTAGAATTAATTTAGAAACTCGATTATACGAACATCGATTATCCGAATATTCGATTATCCAGACAAGACAGGACCAATCAAATCCCATACAGTTGTTACAACTGAAACGCATCAGGGACTTGGCCACAATAAAAAGATATGATTCATTACGTTAAAGATTAATAACTAATTGTTTCCAACCAAAATTTAAAATTACATAGACATTAGGTAAATACATTATCTCTATAGCTCGTAATTTTTTTTTTATATCGTTTTGTCTAAATGATATATGTGAAACTCTTTACATATGAAAAAATATTAAAATTTGATTATTTTTTTATTTGACGTTGTAATCGATTATCCGGTTTTTCGATTATACTAAATACCCCTGGTTTTAATTGATTCGGATAATCGAGATACTACTGTTATTCGTTTTGATATACCCTATCCATCTAAGTCTATACAGATGATGTCGCTCGCACATTTATCGCCTCTATACAGTTCTTCCAATGGGATTCTACTACGCAGTAATTTAGTTGACCCCCGGGAAATCTAACACAAAAGTATCCAAGTTTATTCAATAGCTTCTATGAAATAGATATAATGTACAAGTTTTTTTTTATATATATATAATAATAAAGGATTCTTTATTCATTCCTTCAGAGAGAGATGAATGTCTTACATTAATCTTCGATGCGAAAGAAGGTGTATTATAAATTTGAAGCCAAACAAAGGTATTATTAATCCCAGCTTAACCTTTGATTTTTCAAATTCGTATTCGATATTTTAAAAGCGTATCGACTTCGTGTCACATCAAAAAGGGATTATTAGTAATGAAATCTAACAGATCTATTACTAGCAATATATAACTAACAGATCGACCTCCATATTGTTTCCTCTTGAAACCATCGTAGTAAATTTTTGATGAATTCGTCACGATGGGCCAACTAACCTGCTTCATCTTCACCTATCATCACTCACTGGAGCCCCACCAGCATATACCTATAACGCAGGCGGGGTTACCATTCCATTTTTATCTATTAAAAAAAAGGCGGCCTAGAAAGTGTTAGCACTAGAGGGCGACACCCTCATACAAATGTGTGTCAAATTACTATTATAAATATTTTGACTAGGTAATCCTACATATTAAATAATTTAAGATAATAATTAAAAACCAGTTATTTTAATTTAAAAACTAAACTACACAACCGATTTTTATAAAATTTCTATTGAAACTAATCTATAAACATATCTCTTCAGGTAAAAAAAATTCCCAAATAGGTTTACAACTGACAGAGTTATGAGCTAATAAACATAAAAAAAATCTTCTCAAATCTTCTTCTTTTTGGAGTCGTTTGAAAATATAAGCTTATATACTCTACTTACCCGTGCAAAGCCAGGGCGGTCGCTAGTATTTAATAAACAATAGCAGCTAGTTATCTGAATATTTTAATACTTTGTATTGTTTTATATATTATGTATTATAATTTATATTTAGTTTTTTGTTATCAAGTGCAATAAAAATATTATATAATGTTACTAGCTGACCCCGTAAACGTTGTTTTACCACTTATTGCGAAATATAAAAATCGCAATTAAAATACAGGGGTTGATCGTAAAACGATGAAAATTTAAAGTTGTATGTATTTTTCAATGCTAAATTATAATAAAATAAAAAAAATTGTCATAAAAATAAAAAAAAATATTTTGGGATGGGTTACCCTTATCATTGACGGATATGAAAAATAGATGTTGGCCGATTCTCAGACCATAACCACCAATATGCACATAAAATTTCATAAATATCGGTAAAGCCGTTTCGGAGGAGTTTGGTAACAAACACCGTGACACGAGAATTTTATATATAAGATTATACAAAGCAATTATCTGACGAATTGTTTTTGTTTCGTCATCGTCATGTCAGCGATTAACTGTCCACTGGTGAACAGAAGCTTTCCCCAGAAGGGGAGTTTTGCCACTAGTTGCCGCGCTTGGCAGGTGATTTGACAAGTGCAGTTAAGCTATTAGTGGTATTTTAAAAGGGACGCTGCTGCCCATCCTTTCTACTATTTAATTCCTATAGTCGCCTCCTACGACACCCACGGGAAAGGAAAGGGTGGCCTATTCTATGCCGGGACCACACGATGGAAGGGGGAAAAGATTGTTAGTAATGCGAACTACCGTTCCGATTGCTAGCAATATACTCTGTCAGGTCGATCTCCACGTGGTCCCCTCTGGTAACTATCGTGCTGAATTCCAGGTGTATTCATCACGATGGGCTAACTGACCTGCCCTTTTCATTCTCATCTATCATCCCTCACTGGTAACCCTGGCGTTACCATTCCATTATCAGCCACTAAAAGAAACACACGGTGGATACGGCAGAGGGAGACTGTACTAAAGTTGATTGCTTGGGCACTTCTGTTCTATTCGTGTTTCAACCGTGAAGCAGTTGTGTTTGCATGGCTGTGTTTCGGTTTGAAGGGTGGGATATGGCGTGAATTTACTGGGTACAGAGGAATAACACCTGAGTCCTCAGGAATGGCAATGCATGGGGGTATCATGAACGAAACAGTATACTCTGTTATGTCCATGGTACTGCTCATGTCTATAGGCGACAGTTACCACTTTCCATCAGGTGGGCCGTCAGCTTGTTTGCCATTTTAAGTTGTATAAAAAAAAAACTATTACGCAATGGATACCATGTAATAATAAATCATCAGTCTGCAATTCGGGATTTTTATAGGAATAAACAAGTAACAGCTGACACTAATATACTCAGATTTTTCGCAGCCTTTATTCGAATTAAATATATAAATAAATAAATAAACCTTTATACGTTTTAGTTTAATCATGTTTAATAATAACGCATGTTTACAACAATAATAGCAAATTGACAGTCACAGACACACGTTCAGTTTTTGCTAACGGATCTGACGAGTATTATCACAACATCTCGAATTGGCAAAACAAACCGCAGATAAGTACGAGATATCGGATGCCAAGGTCGAATAGGGAGTGCGGCAGACGAGTTTTTGTCTGGCATGAATAGAGATGGGCAATCCACCTGGGTGGGTTTAAAGTCTGGTGGGTAAAAACCGGGTGTTTTGGGTTTATTGGGTTTAAACCCCATAAACACCCAAATTTTTGGGTGTTTATGATTTTGTACTTCATCATCGTCATCTCAGCCGCAAGACGTCCACTATACTGGACATAGACAATATTATTATGCAGCCTACAGAATAAAAAACTTTTAATTTGATTTTGAGTTTATTAAGAAAGAGATGAAAGTAAAATGTAAAACTACAGTCAATCACTGTCAGATTCAGAGTTATTACAAGCGATGAATTGTATAGGTTCGATAGGCTCTATTTCGTCTAAACTGTTATGTTCATTTACTTGCTCAATGAAAGCTTCTAAGGTATTTTCTTCATTAAACTGAATGTCCTCGCATTCAGCTTTATGTTTAAGATTCCAGTTATAACAAATGAATGAAATTTTTTCAGTTCTTTCAGTTGTAAGTCGATTTCTTTTGTTATTATGTATGTAGCCTTGGATACTAAAGGAACGCTCAGTGGCTGCCGAAGTACAGGGAGCTGATAGAATACGAATCGCTACTTTGCTTAACTCAGTGGAACCACAAATACCTTTCCACCATATTAGGAGCTCAATGCTATCTAATGAGCTCCATACAAATCCTCTGGCCCAAAAGTTTTCTTTAGCTTTATAACACGCCAAATCTGCCATTACATTTGACAAACTTAAGTGTTGGCTTAAATTGTAGATAAACTCCATACCCTTAAGTTCTTCCTCTTGAGTAAGTTCGACTCCTAGAGTCCTGGGGTCTAGAATATATGCTGCAAAATGTATTGGCCTCATTGCCATATTGCATCTTGAAGATACTGATGTTAGAATCTGCTGTTTGCTTTCTTCGCTCAATGTCGAAATCTCATTTAATGCAAAACGTATCTTAGCTTGTACATCTCTAAATGTAATGTATGTGCGATGCAAACGATTCTGGTCGCTCTCTAAGTAAAATATGCTTTCAGTGACTGGTTCCAAAATACTTATACATTCCCCTGTCTTCGTCCAGAAATCATCACTTAGAATTAAATCTTTAATATCTCTTGAAATTACCACATCTTCTCTAACTGTTAATATTTGCAAAGCTATCTTATTTGCTTTCAAACTTTTTAACGAAGTAACATGACTTCCCCATCTTGTAGCACAAGGCAATTTTAGTGTTTGTGTAGAATCTTCACCCTGCCTTGATTTTATCAACAAGGAACTTAATCGTTGACTCCTTTTAACAGTTTTTATTATATTTATGGCTTGCATAATAAACACAGTTACTTCTTGTATCTTTACAATATCTTGGCACAACAAGTTAAGGATATGTGCACAGCAACCGAGAGGAACAACATGTGGATATTTGAGTTTTGTTAATTCGAATGCCTTTTGTATATTTCTAGCGTTATCGCCAATAAGTACAAGAAACTTATTTGCTCCATACACTTTCATTACTTTTTCAACTTCTTGGCTAAGGTATTCACTAGTGTGAGGATTACTTTCTGTATTCAAACTTTTAACGTATGCAGGTTGAGGTTTTGATATAAGAAAGTTTATTATTCCTTCATTTCTTAAATTAGACCAGCCATCGCACTGAAGGTGTAAGTAACTACAAGCATTTAGTTCCTCATTTAACTCAAAACGCATTTCTCTATATATTTTATCTAAGTATTTTGTCGCTAAAGCTTTACGTGAAGGTATTTTAAATTTTGGTTGCAATTTTTCGAAAAATTGTATCCATAAAGGATGTTGCACCATCGATAATGGCGTCCCTGTTACAAATATAGCTCTCGCTAATTCTGTTTTTATATGATCATCGGTGTCTTGAAACTCAGCATTTATTGTAGTGTTAGCAGACGACGAGGGGCTTATAAAAGAATCATTTGTCTCTATCTCTGACAGTCCAGACATTTTGGTTTTGGACGAGCTATCTTTTATAAGTTTCATAGAGTCTTTTAATGTTTCTGGAGATTTTGGACAAGTGATAAGATGTTGAAGCATTTTGGCAGCATTACTGAATTTGTAGACCTTATTACAAAGCTTGCAAGAAACAGACTTGTTTGGTAAAGTACGGTAGTGCTCCCATATGCGTAAATCTTTAGGTCTCCCCATTGAACCTAAAAAAATGAACGATGATTAGTTGGTCTGACGAAAATTCAACAATAGAGTGCCTATTTTTTTACAATGATTATTTCTTGTTATTTACAATAAATTTATTAAAAAAATAATAAAATAAATACAAAAAACCTTTGTAAAATTACATCTCCTCGGAGGATTAAACGCAGACGCTAGTTTATTATCGTATTGTTCTGTATTTTTCTCAGCAACTTCTTTAATTCGATTAGGTACTTACGCATATTATGTTAAAAATAAATATCTAGTACACATCTTAGGCTATCCACCATTATTATCCAATGACGACTCTCAGCTAACTATGCACTATCATCCAAAATAAACCTGTATGGAAAATTTTATCCCAGTCGGTTGAGGATTGAGGATAATTGCATCAACATACGAACATACCTACATACTTTTATTTACATAACGCAAGCTAAATAAAAGCTTGTAATAATACATCTAATTTTAAGTTAAAATTGTTAAGTGATCATGATATAATTGTATCATTCAAAAATCCACTTACCTTTAATTATTTCTTGTTAAGTATAAATATTATTTCAAATCTGCTCCCTTAATATGCACTTTTTTACTGCTTTTCCTACCTAACACGTTACCAGGAAGTCACGTTACCAGAGTCAGAGTAATAGTGAACACGTTTGACAGTGATTGTCGTCGCCTCATATTCAGCGTCGACGAATAGGGGAATCCCCAGTCATAATGTATTGCATGCGTGGCGGTCTTACTTCAAATCCATAAACAAAGAGATAATTACAGAACTCGATACTAGATGGCGCTGTTTTTGTTTGAAGAAAGTTTGCGGGCTAAAATACATAGAATTTCATCAATGACTTCCACAAAGAACAACATTTCTGTTTTTTCTAAGTCCGTATCTCTTCCGTATATTTCATAAGATATAAGCTTGGGCTACATTGTTATGCAACGTGATTTTGTCGCTGTCTTGCTAGCAGGGTTGACAGATATACGATTTAAATCGTACTCATACTATTATTTGTCTATTTTTTAATGTACGATCGTAAAGATTATGATCGTAATTCGCACAAAAACATACGACTTTTTGGTTACCTGGCAACATTTTTATTATGAAACGAACATGCTCACATCATCAGTCACATGCAACAATTTATTGGGGATTTCCCCTTCACATCTGGCAGTCCTGCTTGCTAGAATATAGGTAAGTCAGCCACAGTTACTGACGATCGATATTTAAAGGGTATTGTTTTTGTGCTAAATATTTCATAAAAACGTTATTTAATACTTTGTGGATTATTAATTTAGTTGATAATCACTGGAAGTAAAATGGATGCTAATTTGAGAGATCAAGATCTTCGTATAAAACAGTTAATAAAAGAAAATCTACGTAAGTACTCTTTTTATACCTAGGTAGGTAAGGTATAATAAACACAAAAGGTACTTAGATCGCGTGTGTTCGAAGCATTTATTCTAATAAATTTAATTTAAAATTGTAGAAAGAAAAAAATGTCTGCCAAGCCGTAGCCGAAGCCGATCTCCAAATATATTTGGCGATAGTGAGACCCAGTGTCCAGATGATTTACCCAGCGTCGTCGCAACAAAGAAAAAAACGAGGATAAAGTAAAAGAAAATTTACTGAAAGAAGAAACAAACTGTTCTAAATGCTTAATTTATGGAGAAGAGGATAAAAGAAATGAGTATTTCGGACTGTTAGTGGCTCAAGAATTTAAATATATACGGCCATGTGTGCGAACGAGGTGTTATGAAGAAATTTTAAAGTATCTACGGGAAGCAAAAGGCCAACATGTTGATCAACTGCAACATGAAAACACTGAAAATTAATTACTTTCATTTTATTATATATAGATTTTTAAAATTTCCTGAAATATTATTAGTTAACGTTTTATTTAATATTGTAGAATTGATCAATACAATTTATAAAAATAATTTATTGGTATTACTTACATATTTTCAAAAAAATACGTAAAAACCTATTTTTTTGGGTGATTATGGGAGTTTATGGGTGTTTATTGGGTTTTTACCAAAGCACCGGGTTTAAACCCGGTGCTTTGCCCATCTGTAGGCATGAACATCGTCCGATTTGTATCCATCGCATTGACGTATTATCTTGAAGTATTAGAAGTAGTGCGCATTCTTCAAATCCTCTAAGTGTTAAATTTCAGTTGTTTTTTAAACCTACTTCAAAAAATGATAGCAAAAAGTATATTTCGACACAAGAATATACGGAAAATAGTGTGAAGAAAAAAACCCGGGAAAAAATGTGTACTTATTAAAAATTTTCATGAAAAATTCCCCGTGTGGAAAAATGTAGAGACACTTACTTACATAATAAAAAAAATCACACGCAAAAAATCCCTACAAAAGTGTTTATTGCCCAAACATCGTGCAATAAATAAATGCGGAAAATTGTAATTACATAATTAACTCTATATCAGCATACTGCCAGCCACAGTATAATTGAGGGCATCGACCTTGTAGAGGTCGGTCTGCACTGCGATAGCCTATACTGAGACAACAACTAAAAATCTTTCTGATCTCGTAGTGTCTATACGTGGTTTTGATGGCTTAGTAAATGAAACTGGATATAGATATATATATATATATATATATATATATATATATATATATATATATATATATATATATATATATATATATATATATATATATATATATATATATATATATATATATATATATATATATATATATATATATATACATATATATATATATATATATACATATATATATATATATAGGTATAATATCTTTGTAAATTTATACGCACATACATACACACGCACGCACACACAAATACACACACGAGTAAGCTGCTGTAATATGTATTTTTTTCGTATTCAGTATTTTTTTTTTCATTTATTTGTGTAAACTAACAGTGACAAAATAAAGAACAATACATAATATTAATAAAAAAAAACATTGAGTAAATTTGCCACCAACACCGTTTACCACAATTTCGATTCAAATATATTACAAATAGCTTAAGCAAAGAAAAACAGTAAAAAATTATGTGAATCTTTTATAGATTAGCTTTTTAAAAGTACTTGGGCGTTCATTAATAATATCAACATCATTAAATAAAGCATTATATGAATTCACATACAAAAGTGACCGTTTTCCAGAATTTGTACGACATCGGCTAGTGGCAAAAAGACTATTTGAATAAATATTTCAGTTTTTAAATTAAAACAACCATTTTGTCAATATTAATGTCGGTTTTTACTCTACAGAACACAAAGTGAATGTGTCTGTCTGAATGTTGACACGTTTTAGACACTTAGTCTATTTATATCTAAGTGTCTACATAAAAGGTATAGAACGATGATATGTTTTTTACGTACCCATTATTGTGACCCAAAAATAACCACTTGCTCTAAAAAAACAAACTACGCTTGGTAAATAATTGAGTCTATAGACGGCCGAAATTCCGCCGGCTCGTAAGAAATCTCATAAAATATATTGTTACCATCGATCGGCCCGGATATTCATGGACATAAACATAGCGTAACCTAAAATTACTCATAAATATTAAACACCGCCCATATGACACTTTTAATAAATTATCGATGCCCATTGTTCGTATTATTAAGGTATAAAATATCACGTCTTATATGTAATTGGGTCGGAAATATGTTCAAGTCCTCATGCTACTAATATATTCAGAGGGAGACTTTGTACAAAAGTCGTTTTCTTGAGCACCTCTGTCTCATTCGTGTTTCTACTGTGAAGCAATTGTGTTTGCATGGCTGTTTCAGTTTGAAGGGTGGGATATGGCGTGAATTTACAGGGTACAGAAGAATAACATCTGAGTCTTCAGGAATGACAACGCATGGGAGGTATCATGGGCGAAATAGTACTCTATTATGTCCATGGTACTGCTTTTACACAAGCAAACAACTTTGTACAAAAGTCGTTTGCTTGGGCACCTTTGTCTCATTCGTGTTTCTACCGCGAAGCAGTTGTGTTTGCATTACTGTGTTTCGATTTGAAGAGTGAGATATGGCAGTGAATTTACAGGGTACACAGGAATAACACCTGAGACCTTAGGAATGGTAACTTATGGGGTGGTATCATGGGCGAAACAGTATACTCTGTTATGTCCATGGTACTGCTCATATCTATAGGAGACGGTTATCACTTTCCATCAGGTGGGCTGTCAGCTTGTTTGCCATTCTAAGTTGCATAAAAAAAATATTCTGTAATATTATATTATGTATGTAGACTAAATTATGATAATACTATATTATCATTTCTTCAAAAATTATCATCGATATTTTAAAGTAAATCATCTGCAAATGAGTTTTAGTTTGAGCAATGACTTTTTTTTTATATTCGTACGTCTAAATCAATAGAATCCAATGTCATGTATGACAGACTGTGATATTGAAATTTCTAATTATACAACTCCCATACGGATTGTGTCATCGTAACAGCTTACGAGCCGGACCAGTTTTCTAATATTATCATTTAATATATCTTCTAAATATATCCTCATTAATAAAATATGACTATGCTTTTTTTTATACAACTTAGAATGGCAAACAAGCTGACGGCCCACCTGATGGAAAGTGGTAACCGTCGCCTATAGACATGAGTAGTACTATGGACATAACAGAGTATACTATTTCGCCCATGATACTCCCCATACGTTGCCATTCTTGAGGCCTCAGATGTTATTCCTCTGCACCCTGTAAATTCACGTCATATCCCACCCTCCAAACCGAAACACAGCATTGCAAACACAACTGCTTCACGGTAGAAACACGAATGGGACAGTGGTACCCAAGCAATCGCAAGACTTTTGTACAAAGTCTCCCTCTGGTAATGTCTGGTATGCTCTTCCATACATGTAAAACCTGATTAAAATATCACTCCAAATATTATCATTCTGTGATGACCTTTCTCAACATTCGTTCATGAAACATACATATAGCGATCTACGTAAACAAATACAAACATTTACATTTTACATTATCATTAATATAATATAACTAAATGTAAAATTGTACACGTAATTTTATGATCGTGTACCGTTGCTTTTTTAATGGGTGATAATGGAATGGCAACCCCACCCGCGCTATCGGTATAAACCGGCGGGGCACCAGTGAAGGATGATAAGAGAGGAAGGAAGCAGGTCAGATCGCCCATGCTACTGAATTGATCAAGAATTAACCACTATAGTCACCAGATGACCGCTTGGAGGTCGACTTCGATAGGTGACACAGGATATACATATATATAGATAAAGAGGAAAGATTTGTATTTTTGTGTGTATGTATGTTTGTAATTAATAAACTCAAAAACTACTTTGCCGATTTCAATTTAGAAAAAATTTGTAATCCTTACTAAAATTTTAGTAACGTAACTTAAGGTGTATAAAAATGCTATATATATGTGTGTGTGTATATATATATATATATATATATATATATATATATATATATATATATATATATATATATATATATATATATAAATGTTGAAGAAAATATCAATAACTACAAAAAAACTTTGCGATACTATATGTCCAACTATTATTGTTATGTCACAATAACCATTTTTAAAATGTTGTAGAAAGGTCCACCCGTGCGCAATATAGCGTGTTCATCACAGTGTATTCTATGAGTATGGTGTTATACATATCTATAGCGGCTGGTATAAAATTACAGGTAGTCAGAAATCATAAATGATGTACTATCATAATAGCATCCTATTGCAATACAATGCTTAATTAAAAATTTACTGCCATAAAAGAGTCGACTTCAATTGTGACAAAACCAGTTACTTTGATTTAAAAACTAAACAACTGAACCGATTTTGATAAAATTTCCACGCAACCAATTTGTAAATATTTGCTTTTAGATAAAAAAAATTTCCTAATCACTTTGTAACTGACGGAGTTATGAGGTAACAAACATGAGAAACAAAACACATATATTGGTGTTGTGGGTGATCATGGTCATAGATGAGCCGCATGCTACAACCGAAGAGAATCCCCTTCTTTTGAAATCGGTTCAAAACTACAAATCACAGGATCAAAGTCACAGGCAGATAAAATTACTACCTTTCTCTGTAATCCGACCAATTCAAGGAAATACATTCGAGTCCGTTTACAAAGATACGTTTAAATATCATTACTCAGAATGCTAATACGATTAGGCAGGCATAGACGTAGGCAGTTTATTAATACTAGCTTTATCCCGCGGCTTGGCCCTTGTGAATTAGAATAGAAAGTTAAAAAGATCACCAGAAGGAGACTTTATACAAAAGTCGTTTGCTTGAGTACCTCTGTACCATTCGTATTTCTACTGTAAAGTAGTTGTTTGCATAGCTGTGTTCGGGTTTGAAGGGTGGGATATGCAATATGGAAGTGAATTTACAGTGTACTGAGGCATAACCCAATATACTCTGTTGTGTCCATGGTGCTTTTCATGTCTATAGGCGACAGTTACCATTTTCTGTTGAATGGGCTGTCAGATTGTTTGCCATTCTAAGTTACATAAAAAATTGACCATCTGAGTGAAAATTTTTATTAAAACTAAAATTTAAAATGTTCTATGTATAAGTCGGTTACGGTCCAGTCATTGTTCTCTTCTAATACGCTTACTATCATATACATATCCTTAATAGAATAATGTAAAAACATGTAAAAGTGAGTTTGTGTGTTTGATTGTTACCCCTAGCACCTTATGGGCTTAACCAATCGCTATGAAATTTGATATAGGTACACACACAATATGGGATGGATGGATGCCTTCTCCATTTCATATAATCTTTAACAAATAATTCAAACATAAGCTTCTTCTCGTCTTGATCATACAGACAAAGTCGCGGGTAAAAGTTAGTTTAATTAAATTTCTGTTTTTCCTGTCTACGGTCGACTGCTATTTAAACTATCTCCATTTATTAAAGTGTAATAAATAAATAAGTATAAAAATCAAAAATAAATATTACACAACAAAAATGTACGCCGAGGATTGTCCATAACGCTATGGACTATGTTTTCATGTAAACAGACTTCTTCCTAAACATTCTCTTCACAAATAAATGGTTGATGTAAAACTTTTATCAATCACAATGATCGATGTTGCTACATTAGATTCCAATATGCTATGCGCTTGCGCAAATCGAATATTACGTACATAGGTGCATCACAACTGTAAGTATATTTATATTTAGCCCACCTGGGATAACAGTCCTGTTTATACCGTAAATTATTTCTTACTTGCGTAATTTAATTCAGATTTATTAATAAGTATAGTATTGCATAATCAATAAACATATTTTCAACTAGCTGTATCCCGCGGCTTTGCTTAACTACATTTAGCATCAGACGGGCCATAGACTTGTTCGCCACCATAGTTGTATAAAAAACGAAATAATAATCCTATGTTGTATGTTAGGTAGGATATTAAACAAATTTCATTCAAATCTGTTAAGTAGTTTTTGCATGGAAGAGTAACAGACATACAATCATTAATCCGTCCTCATAAACTTTCACAAAATACGAGCAGCATTAAAATTGTAGTATTAAAATTAATAGATATTATGGACGACACAGGAAACCAAGAATGGGAATTGGAAATATATGTACAATAGTCATAGAAACTTAGAAGACTAGGGCCGAGAAGGCAAGCCGAAAGGAAACAATAGATATACGTGTCAATTTCGAATTTGGAAAATAATAATATATAGCTATAAATAATATATGTGGCCTGTACTCCACACATATAATAATACAAAAATTTCAAATATACCTAATTATTTTCTGCCATAAAATGGAAAATAAGAAAAAGGTCCAAAATGAAACAACAGAACACGTCGTGTGATTTTTCCTCTAAGACACACTGAATCGCAGCTTAATAAAAATAAAAAGCAAAGATCAAATTAATAAATGAAACACTAAATAAAAAAAAATATATACAAGAAAAAGCAATACGAATCTCTTACGATATTAAAAAAAATATATATCAAAATCTATTCACATTTGTCGAATATATCACGTAATAAATACAAAAAAAAAGATAAGTGTAGTAGAATTGATAACCCCTTCCTTTTTTATGTCGGTTAACAAAAAACTGTTTTAATTGATAACGATTTTTTTTTAATAGTTGATAAGAGGAATATGATATAGTATTACGCAGCACGTGCTACGTCAAACTTCAGATAAGATAACGTTACATAAAGAAATATAGTGTATCGACTTTAGTATATATCTCTACTAGTATTGTCGTCCTTGGATGTTATTTGATAATTACTAATTGTGACGTGGCCTGCATGATCTCTTCTTTTAATTTAAGAGTTTCCTCTTGTCGGTGCAACTAATTCATGCATCTTCTTCCAGCCAACACTACCCCAGGCCATATCCTTGACCTCCCTATACGTCATGACACCTAGTGTTTCTTTTATCTGTCCCATGTAGTTATTCCTCGGTCTTCCTCTACCTCTTTTGCCCTCTATTTTTCCTTCTACTATGCTCTTTAAAAATCGTCATGTCGTATAAGGTGGCGCAGCATTGTGCCTCTTCAGGTAATATTTATAACAGTGTAATCTTTATGTACAATAAATTATAAATAAATAAATAAGATTAATCTTCCACATACGTTGAAACTAGAAAAAGGTAAAAAAAAATTACCCTAGCCGCGTATTATGAAAGCGAACCCGTGATCCCCAGCAATATAGGGAAGAGGCGAAATACCATGGGGTTTTCGTTCTAGTTGATAGCAGTTAGGAAGGAGTACAATCATCCGGCACGGGGGGAGGGGGGTTGTTAGTAATGGAGACCAAGAGCTTTATTGCTAGCAATATACCCAAATAGGTCGACCTCCCCGTGGTCCCCCCTGGAAACCATCGTGCTGAATTCCAAGTGTATTCATCACGATAGGCTAACTGACCTGCCTTTTTTTTTCATTCTCATCTATCATCCCCCACTGCCCGCCAGCGAATACCGTTAGCACAGGCAATGTTACCATTCCATTATCATTCATTAAAAAAAATCATCTGGCACAAATAGTAATATTAGTACAGATCTGAATATCTTGACAAACTTTCATATTCACGAGTGGAATTATCCGCAAAAAAACTAAACAGGCCGACATAGCTCAAAGGATAAGTAACCTGAAGTGGCAATGGGCTGGTCACATAGCTCGAAGGACTGACAACGGATAAGGAAGAAAAGTACTTGAGTGACGACCCCTTACGGGCAAACGCAGAGTAAGACGACTCCCACTAGATGGAGTGACGACATTAAACGCATTGCAGTAAGGCAGTGGATGCAGGTGGCTCAGAACCGTTTCTTATGGCAGTCTATGGGGAGGCCTATGTTCAGCAACGAACAGATAATAACTGATATAGTGATAAAGTGGATGGGTATTTATAATTTTTTTGTAAAAAGTAACCATAAAGTTTAAAAATAATAATTACATTGTATGTGATATCTACCGTTGTACGTCATTAAAGATTGCATTGACCTAGTACTGGAACGGAGTTCGCATAAATAGATGCAATGGCGAAACCTACCCAGAGTCACGTAGAAACACCTGGCAACGAAACGTGAAATGGTCTCCCAAACGAAACGCAACTCTATTCCAACGTAATAAAGTATTACGTGTAACCTACAGACGTGTAGTTTGACGTTTGATTATATACAAATATTATGTAATACGAACGATTTGTTTGCTTATATTTACGCGTCGATACGACTGATACGGTGCCATCTGTATATACTTTTTTTATTGGATAACAATGGAATGGTAACTCCGTCTGCGCTAACGGTATACACTGGCGGGGCACCAGTGCTAGACGATAAGTGAGATGAAAAGACAGGTCAGTTAGCCCATCTTGATGAATACACCAGGAATTCAGCACGATGGTTTCCAGAGAGGACCACGTGGAAGTCAACCTGACAGGATTTATGGTAGCAACGGAACTGGTAATCCGCATTACTAACAATCTCTCCCCCCCCCCCCCCATCTCTATGTACTAGAATTATATACCCTTAAATTGCTGGCCTCCTCTTAGCTAGAGGATAAGCCCAAGTCTACGAGTTTGTTTGTTAGTTTGTTACCTTACAGCGATTTAACTTAACTCACTATTATATTTGGTATACACGTACCATATGACATAGGACATGGAGTGGGACATACGCTACATTTTATCCTGGTCAGTAAGCATGTCCCAATCGTGCAGACAAAGTCGCGGGTAAAAACTAGTATTATTATAATTATTCAGCTTCTTCGATGCGCTTGAAGAGTCACTACAAAATAAAGATTTCCATAGAAGAATTAAGGAGACCAGACCTAGCTAAAGAATTGACAATCTGGGGAACTAATCTCAAAGAACTGAAAACTAATGGAGAAGTAATCTGGATAATATTTAATAATAAATTATTTAATTCAAGCAACAGATATATCAGAATACACATTTCTAAGTCATATAATGCCCATATATTAGGTTATGTACCATGCACGTCCGTTCGTGGTAAAGGTCACTGGCGACCTTGAGACGGTAATTATCCGATGACATGTTTTGATACGAGTTTTCACCAAAAGAAAGCAACAAAGGCCAAGAATTACAGCTTATCGCTCTTGGCACGATATTGTGTGACCTAGATTATTTGTCGTTGCGCATTGAGAAAAAACTAAATGGCACGGGAAGCGATAGAAATGAAAAAAAAAGAAACTAAAAGTTATCAGCTGCGTAGAATTCAGTGAATACGGATTCAGTGTTTTAGCATTTCCCATCAATAAGGCTGGATCCACATATAATGTCATTCTCGGTTCGTTCTCGATCCGATCTCGGACTGTAAGTAGAATCAGTTCGAGATTAGTTGTGACTGGAACTAGACAGGACTGTAATATGAGTACACAAATTGTTTCTTATATTTTACCAAACCGAAATCGGATCGAGATGGAACCGAAACCGTATTATAGTGTGAATTCAGCTTAAACGTAACGGATAGTGTGGCGTCGTGTGTGTTGCTGAGTGTCGTGATTTTTGAACTTATGTTGAACAATCTGATGATCGTAGTTGAAGAAATTACCGTACCCTCAATGATTTGGTCAATTTTGGTCAACTTTGGTCTGCCCGTGACCACAGCTAGTGTTTTGTACTCGAAATGTTTCTTGTAAGGAATGTTTCTTAATCTGATTCTGAGTTTGTCTGAAGTTAATCGCCATTCCAGATTACTTCTCTATTAGTTTTTAGTTCTTCGAATTTAGTTACTCAGATTGTCAATTCTCTAGCCATATTGTTCTCCTTAATTCTTCAGTGGAAATCCTTATTTCGCGGTGAATCTTCAAGCTCATTGAAGAAGCTGAATAATTATAATAATACTAGTTTTTACCTGCGACTTTGTCTGCACGATTGGGATATGCTTACTGACCAGGATAAAATGTAGCGTAGATCCTACTCCATGTCCTATGTCATATGGTACGTGTATACCAAATATAATAGTGATTAGTTAAGCAATTAATTCGCTATAAGTAACAAATAAACTCTTTTTTATATTTATCGTATTAACAAGGATACTTACAAAAAAAAAAACAAAAACTTGAGCTTATCCTCTAGCTAAACTACTTGTATTATTTAAGTAAAATTTATTATAAATTTACTTTATAATAATAATACTACGAGATAGATTTAGTGAAATTACGACTCAGAATCGTCCTCCCTAAATTTCAAAATGAGCAATATGGAAATTTTAATCTCCTGGCAGTTGGATTCAATAGAATTCCATCACGCCTCTTTCAGCTATCCGCGCCGAGTGCATTCCGAGTTACACCATAACTGGAATACTGTCAGGTGGAATATTTCTCTACGTCTTTTGAAGTCGCTCAGATTGTACAGGCGCCTCGTCCCGGCTTCGCAGATATAGTAGATTATGTTGGAGTACATTTCTTGCATCTGCTTATTGCGTCGAGTATGAATTAAATGGACATACATACCAGAGGGAGACTTTGTACAAAAGTCGTTTGCTTGGGCACCTCTGTCCCATTCGTGTTTCAACCGTAAATCAGTTGTGTTTGCATGGCTGTGTTTCGGTTTGAAGGGTGGGATATGGCGTGAATTTACAGGGTACAGAGGAATAACACCTGAGTCCAGTACACTCTGTTATGTCCATGATACTGCTCATGTCGATAGGCGACGGTTACCGCTTTCCATCAGGTGGGCCGTCAGCTTGTTTGCCATTCTAAGTTGTATAAAAAAAATGGGTGTAGTAAGCTATCCTTAAAAGGTAGACTTTTGCCAACGTGGACTTTTTTTATAATTATAAAAGAAAAATAATCCCACTGTATATTGTTTTGTTATATCTCAAACGGATTAGCCAACATTTTCGATGACAGCTTGATAATTTTTTGACATCTTCCCCAATCATCATCATATTTCAATTAATTTACACAAAATCTTAACAAATTATATGTTGAAGTTTTAATACTGGCTGTTGACACTGAGGTTTTTTAGAACAATGTATTATTTTTAAGTTTGTTCTATGTCAGATTTTTATAAGACATGTCTCGTATTTTGTTCACTAAACTTATTATTTTATATCACATATACATATATGTTTTATTACTGCATCCTGCTATTTACAACATTATACAAATAACTGACACATTAAATAAAGAAGAGCAAATAATAAATTTGAAAAAAAAAATACCTGGCATATCAAAAAGAGAAACATAATAATAGTAATTTTTAAAAGTATTTTTTTTATTTGAAGAAATTTGCAATGAGTTCCTCTCTTACGTGTTTTTTTTTTTTATATTAGTTTAAGCCTGTACTAAAAATATCCAAAGATAACTAAAAAAACTAGGTATATATCTATTGGTAGGATTACAGGACAAGTTAATATTTAAATTTATGCAGTCAGCTGTTATTTAATACGAACAATAGCCACTGTTATCATTTTTGTCCATTATAATAAACCTGCGGGTCAACTGCGGTGACCCTGTATAAACACTTATCGCCTTAAAGATTAGTGAAGCGTGTAATTTTCCATTCCCTAATTATTCTTATTTATTTTTTTTATTTTAACCCACGGTAGTATTATATACTTAATAATACACCGAAACAAAAGTTTATTAAATAGATATTCATCTAAATATCTACATAGATAAATCCATTTATTTGCCAGAACATTGTTTTTACAGATCTTGATTTATTGTGAAGTACAAATATTCGCCTTATAATCTAAAGCAGTGTTTTTGAAAGTGTGGGTCGCGATTCCTTGGGTCGCATTCCCCGAGCCTGTACAAGGGGGTCACGGAAGGTCGCGAAGCAATGAAAAATCAACAGTTCCGTAAATACATCAATCAATCAATAATACATAATGAAGTATCTATAACAGACATGGATTACATGTCTGTTTTAGATACTTTATTATGTATTATTAATTTTATTTTATCAATACCTAACTGTGAATATAAATACAACTGTAAGGATTTCATAATTGAACTATAATAAAATTCATACACATTCGAAACCGTGGAGGGTAGGGGGTCGCAAGATATTATTACATAATACGGGGGTCACGTCATGAAAAAGATTGAAAAACACTGGTCTAAAGCGTGCAAATTCATTGATGGGTAGGTACAAGTTATTATACTTAACTATTTCAATATTACGTCAATTATTCATTAATTTAACAGCAATAAAATCACAGTAGTATGCTAAAAAATCAAACTAAAATTACGTAACAGACGACACAGCCGCCGCACGATCAATGGTTCAGAGCATTTCAGCACTGTAACCTTGAGACAGTGGACCTAAATCTGAGATGCTATTTCGCTAACCTACTTTAATTATATAACATCATAACCTTCAAGAAAAGAGCATATTTCTTTTAAAAGGCCGGCAACACACCTCCAATGGGGGGAAAGGGATTGTTGGCAATGGAGACTAAGAATCCCATTGCTAGCAATATACCCAACCAGGTCGACCTCCTCGCGGTTCTCCCTGGAAACTATCATGGTTAATTCCTGTGATGAATTCATCATTATGGGCTAACTGGCCAGTTTTCATTCATCTATCACCCTTCACTGGTGCTCCGCCAGCGTATCTCGTTAGCACAGGCGGTGTTACCATACCATTTTCACCCATCAAAAAAAAACTGATCATGGGCAGCGGTAGTCACTTACTATCAGGTGAGACGCATGCTTATAAAAGATCCGCCCGCCCCTATCTTATAAAAGATAATAATTTGGTAATGTCGCGAATTTACTATTTTATGGACCATCGCAAACTGAATCCTTACTAATATTATAAACGTAAAAGTGAGTCTGTTTGTTACCTTATAACGTCTTAACGGCTTCACTAATCGCTATGAAATTTGGTATACACGTACAATATGGGATGGAGAAACAATATCCCGGTCACGCGGACAAAGTCGCGAGTAAAAGTCAGTTTATAGTAATTTTAACTTATATCTATTAGCAGTGTAATCCATATTGGCCTTTGGAATAAACATTTCACTGTGATACCAAACTCAGAATTGACCCTAGTGAGATCATAACTATCGACACCGTAAAGATTGTAAATAAAATCGGTAAAAAAACTTTTAAGTTAAACGGTTTTATTTTATGTGCACTGAAAACTACAAAATAAATAAATAGTTACTTACCTATCAACCTACGTAGGTGATCTCGGTCATTAATATCTCTGATGGTAGTGGTTGTCATAACATGAACCATGTCAGCGGCCGAAAGGCAGTTCATGAGAGAACACTAGCACCAGGGTTTGCTTGGTAGGTAAACTAAGCAGCCCGCACTATAACAAGTAGGTATTTTGACCTTCTAGTTCAGAAATATTTTAGTACTAGGCAGAATAGCTTTTAGGCATATTAGACTAAAATAAAAACGTGGGGCCCATTAACTATTTCTGTATTACTTTCTACTATACTAAGTGTGGATTGCATCGACTTATTATAATCGTCATCATCATCATCCTAGCGGTTTATCCCGGTCGCATCCGAAACCTCATAGCTCCGGAGTCCAGGGTCCGCTGAATCGACTTACTATAATCGTAACTGGAGGTTTTGACCATCAATAACCAGCCGTTACGGCTTCACCAGCGAACGCCGAGCTCATGATCTACCAAAGTATAAGATATGCTCTGCTATAGGTATGATTTCAGAGGGGCCCCACGTTTTTATTTTAGTCTAATATGCCTACAAGCTATTCTGCCTAGTACTAAAATATTTCTGAACTAGAAGGTCAAAATACCTACTTGTTATAGTGCGGGCTGCTTAGTTTACCTACCAAGCAAACCCTGGTGCTAGTGTTCTCTCATGAACTGCCTTTCGGCCGCTGACATGGTTCATGTTATGACAACCACTACCATCAGAGATATTAATGACCGAGATCACCTACGTAGGTTGATAGGTAAGTAACTATTTATTTATTTTGTAGTTTTCAGTGCACATAAAATAAAACCGTTTAACTTAAAAGTTTTTTTACCGATTTTATTTTCTTGTTTTTAGTATTTAGTGAAATTGTTTACCGAATATTCCTCATTTTATTTAATTCATTCAGTGCATCATTATTACATGCTTTCTTACCTGATAATTTAGTACAATCTAATTCCTCAATACATAGCCCTTCCAGAAACTTGACTCGACTTAGAGCCACGTATGCTTGTCCTTCCTCAAACCATTTTGAGCCCAAATATACTACTGCATGGTCGACGGTGCTGCCCTGCATTTTATGGACGGTGAATGCTCATGACAAAACTAAGGGCAACATCCTTTTTTCAGCCGTACCATAATTGAATTTTGCTGGAAACTGTATGGCTTTAGGGTAAATAACGTGCATGCCGTCTGTGCCAAAGTCAGTTAAAACTGATGATATATCTGTTTCGTACATTTGGGTTCGACGGAACTGAGGCCAAAAAGGTGTCTGAGTGTCAAGTGTCTGAGAGACTAGTGTCTGAGTGTCTTGTATCCGAGTGTCCAGTGTCTGAGAGTCTAGTGTCTAGTGTTTAGTATCTGAGTGTCGAGTGTCGAGTGTCGAGTGTCTAGTGTCTGAGTGTCGAGCGTCTGAGTGTCTAGTGTCTAGTGTCGAGTGTTTAGTGTCTGAGTGTCGAGTGTCGAGTGTCGACTGTCGAGTGTCGAGTGTCGAGTGTCTAGTGTCTAGTGTCTAGTGTCTGAGTGTCTAGTGTCTGAGTGTCTAGTGTCTGAGTGTCTAGTGTCTGAGTGTCTGAGTGTCTGAGTGTCTGAGTGTCTGAGTGTCTAGTGTCGAGTGTCTGAGTGTCTAGTGTCTGAGTGTCTGAGTGTCGAGTGTCGAGTGTCGAGTGTCGAGTGTCGAGTATCGAGTGTCGAGTGTCTAGTGTTAGAGTGTCTAGTGTCTGGGTGTCTGAGTGTCAAGTGTCTGAGAGTCTAGTGTCTGAGTGTCTTGTATCCGAGGGTCTAGTGTCTGAGTGTCTAGTGTCTGGGTGTCTGAGTGTCTAGTGTCTAAGTGTCGAGTGTCGAGTGTCGAGTGTCGAGTGTCGAGTGTCAAGTGTCGAGTGTCGAGTTTCGAGTGTCTAGTGTCTGAGTGTCTAGTGTCTGGGTGTCTGAGTGTCAAGTGTCTGAGAGTCTGGTGTCTGAGTGTCTTATATCCGAGTGTCGGAGTGTCTAGTGTTTAGTATTTGAGTGTCGTGTGTCTGAGTGTCTGAGTGTCTAGTGTCTAGTGTTTAGTGTCTGATTGTCGAGTGTCGAGTGTCGAGTGTCGGGTGTCGAGTGTCGAGTGTCGAGTGTCGAGTGGCGTCGAGTGTCGAGTGTCTGAGTGTCTAGTGTCTGGTGTTTAGTGTCTGAGTGTCGAGTGTCGAGTGTCAGAGTGTCTAGTGTCTGGGTGTCTGAGTGTCAAGTGTCTGAGAGTCTAGTGTCTGAGTGTCTTGTATCCGAGTGTCCAGTGTCTGAGTGTCTAGTGTCTGGATGTCTGAGTGTCTAGTGTCTAGTGTCTAGTGTCTGAGTGTCTAGTGTCTGAGTGTCTAGTGTCTGAGTGTTTAGTGTCTGAGTGTCTGAGTGTCTAGTGTCGAGTGTCTGAGTGTCTAGTGTCTGAGTGTCTGAGTGTCGAGTGTCGAGTGTCGAGTGTCAAGTGTCGAGTGTCGAGTATCGAGTGTCGAGTGTCTAGTGTTAGAGTGTCTAGTGTCTGGGTGTCTGAGTGTCAAGTGTCTGAGAGTCTAGTGTCTGAGTGTCTTGTATCCGAGGGTCTAGTGTCTGAGTGTCTAGTGTCTGGGTGTCTGAGTGTCTAGTGTCTAAGTGTCGAGTGTCGAGTGTCGAGTGTTGAGTGTCGAGTGTCTAGTGTCTGAGTGTCTAACGTCTGGGTGTCTGAGTGTCAAGCGTCTGAGAGTCTAGTGTCTGAGTGTCTTGTATCCGAGTGTCTAGTGTCTGAGTGTCTAGTGTTTGGGTGTCTGAGTGTCTAGTGTCTAAGTGTCGAGTGTCGAGTGTCGAGTGTCAAGTGTCGAGTGTCGAGTGTCGAGTGTCAAGAGTCGAGTGTCGAGTATCGAGTGTCGAGTGTCTAGTGTCAGAGTGTCTAGTGTCTGGGTGTCTGAGTGTCAAGTGTCTGAGAGTCTAGTGTCTGAGTGTCTTGTATCCGAGGGTCTAGTGTCTGAGTGTCTAGTGTCTGGGTGTCTAAGTGTCTAGTGTCTAAGTGTCGAGTGTCGAGTGTCGAGTGTCAAGTGTCGAGTGTTGAGTGTCGAGTGTCTAGTGTCTGAGTGTCTAACGTCTGGGTGTCTGAGTGTCAAGTGTCTGAGAGTCTAGTGTCTGAGTGTCTTGTATCCGAGTGTCCAGTGTCTGAGTGTCTAGTGTCTGGATGTCTGAGTGTCTAGTGTCTAGTATCTAGTGTCTAGTGTTTAGTGTCTGAGTGTCGAGTGTCGAGTGTCGGGTGTCGAGTGTCGAGTGTCGAGTGTCGAGTGTCGAGTGTCGAGTGTCTAGTGTCTGAGTGTCTAGTGTCTGAGTGTCTAGTGTCTGAGTGTCTAGTGTCTAGTGTCTGAGTGTCTAGTGTCTGAGTGTCTGAGTGTCGAGTGTCGAGTGTCGAGTGTCCAGTGTCAAGTGTCGAGTGTTGAGTGTCGAGTGTCTAGTGTCTGAGTGTCTAACGTCTGGGTGTCTGAGTGTCAAGTGTCTGAGAGTCTAGTGTCTGAGTGTCTTGTATCCGAGTGTCTAGTGTCTGAGTGTCTAGTGTCTGGGTGTCTGAGTGTCTAGTGTCTAAGTGTCGAGTGTCGAGTGTCGAGTGTCTAGTGTCAAGTGTCGAGTTTCGAGTATCTAGTGTCTGAGTGTCTAGTGTCTAGGTGTCTGAGTGTCAAGTGTCTGAGAGTCTAGTGTCTGAGTGTCTTATATCCGAGTGTCGGAGTGTCTAGTGTCTAGTGTTTAGTATTTGAGTGTCGAGTGTCGAGTGTCGAGTGTCTAGTGTCTGAGTGTCGAGTGTCTGAGTGTCTAGTGTCTAGTGTTTAGTGTCTGAGTGTCGAGTGTCGAGTGTCGAGTGTCGAGTGTCTAGTGACGAGTGTCTAGTGTCTAGTGTCTGAGTGTTGAGTGTCTGAGTGTCTTGTGTCTGGTGTTTAGTGTCTGAGTGTCGAGTGTCGAGTGTCGAGTGTCGAGTGTCGAGTGTCGAGTGTCTAGTGTCTGAGTGTCTAGTGTCCGAGTGTCTAGTGTCTAAGTGTCTTGTATCCGAGTTTCTAGTGTCTATGTGTCTAGGGTCTGAGTGTCTGAGTGTCTAGTGTCTGAGGGTCTAGCGTCTGAGTGTCTAGTGTCGAGTGTCGAGTGTCAAGTGTCGAGTGTCGAGTTTCGAGTGTCTAGTGTCTGTGTCTAGTGTCTGAGTGTCTAGTGTCTGGGTGTCTGAGTGTCAAGTGTCTGAGAGTCTAGTGTCTGAGTGTCTTATATCCGAGTGTCGGAGTGTCTAGTGTCTAGTGTTTAGTATTTGAGTGTCGAGTGTCTAGTGTCTAGTGTCTAGTGTCTGAGTGTCGAGTGTCTGAGTGTCTAGTGTCTAGTGTCTAGTGTTTAGTGTCTGAGTGTCGAGTGTCAAGTGTCGAGTGTCGGGTGTCGAGTGTCGAGTGTCGAGTGACGTTGAGTGTCGAGTGACATCGAGTGTCGAGTGTCTGAGTGTCTAGTGTCTGGTGTTTAGTGTCTGAGTGTCGAGTGTCGAGTGTCAGAGTGTCTAGTGTCCGGGTGTCTGAGTGTCAAGTGTTTGAGAGTCTAGTGTCTGAGTGTCTTGTATCCGAGTGTCCAGTGTCTGAGTGTCTAGTGTCTGGATGTCTGAGTGTCTAGTGTCTAGTGTTTAGTATCTGAGTGGCGAGTGTCGAGTGTCGAGTGTCTAGTGTCTGAGTGTCGAGTGTCTGAGTGTCTTGTGTCTGGTGTTCAGTGTCTGAGTGTCGAGTGTCGAGTGTCGAGTGTCTAGTGTCTGAGTGTCTAGTGTCCGAGTGTCTAGTGTCTAAGTGTCTTGTATCCGAGTGTCTAGTGTCTGTGTGTCTACGGTTTGAGTGTCTGAGTGTCTAGTGTCTGAGGGTCTAGCGTCTGAGTGTCTAGTGTCCGAGTGTCTAGTGTCTGGGTGTCTCAGTGTAGTCCTATTATTTGATACCCATATTGTGGTGGTTGTGGAAAAATATGTACCTAGTCCGCCATATTGGAACGGCGTCCATCTTGAATTTTAAATTTTGACATAATCATCGTGTTTTACTAGTGTAGCCCTTTCATTTGATACCCATATTGGGGGGTTAAGGAAAAATATGTAATCCGCCATTTTGTATCGGCGGCCATCTTAGATTTATAATGTTATTGATTTTATTATATTGTATTGTCATCTAAATTAAATGTGTGTACCAAATTTCAGATCAATCTGACAACGGAAAGGTGCTTAAATTCCAATTTCTAATTTTGACCCAAATAAATAAATACCGTACAGGTTGAGCTAAATAAAACCGTTTAAAAACAGCTGCTTTTAAAATGACTTCCAAAATCACAACTAACTGACAAAAAGTTGGTCCGTTCTAGTGAAATACTATGAAATACCAAAAAACAAGTATGTAAAATACGTATTAAAATTCTACCACGGCGCGTGGAATCAGCTGAGTCAGCTCAACACAAGGGGAGAGTCTCAATTCGTCTCTTTTTACGCTGTTCCATTATCAATTCTGAACTGATTTTGCAATTTATAAGATTTACTCCCGTCTTGACTCAGTGTTAACATTGTAAGAGTACCTTTTGTTTGCTGAGAATATTACTGCTTGTTGACACGCTTTTCCGTATTCTAAATTATATCTCTTATAAATATCTCATCGTTCATAATTGTGTTTTATTACTACAAAAATTGCTATTATAATTATCTATGGATCAAAATGTATTTTGTAAAATTTCAAATTCTTAATTCTATGACGGTGTGAGAATGAAAAGGATTGGTGATACATTATTGTGTAATTTATTTTATGGCGACACATCAAGATGATATGTCACTAATGAGTTATTGTTTACCCATCAAAAACATAAAATGTAAAAAAATTTCAAGTCTTCCAACATAGTTCTTTCACTAGAAAAATTTGTGAGATCTCATATCTACTATTATACAACACATTAATTATAAGAGAATAGTCTAATACAAAATATACTATTTCGATTATTAAGTAAATCTAAACAGTGCACTTATGAATAAAGTATTTTATTAGTAAAATATGTTATTTTTTTAATTAGTGAAAATGAAAAAAAATCCAGTTTGCTCAATGGATATACACTGACCAGTGAGAGGCCAAATGCTAACTAAAATTCAAAATTTGAAGTTTATAAGATTAAGAGTGTTAGTAACAAAATTAAAAACTTTAACTAGCAATAATTTGTAAACTATATGTGTAATTATTAGATGTATTGGCAATATAGCCACTTATAATATATCCTCTTCATCATCATCATCATCATTTCAGCCATTATTCGTCCACTGCTGGACATAGACCTTCCCCATAGACTGCCAATATATTCTCTTAATCAATAAAAATCAAATTTCTTTTTTTTTGGTTTATCTTGGTTTATCCACAATGAAGTTAAGAAAGGGTCAAAAGTTTCGTGAATCACTTCGAGAAAAGGATGGTACGGCCGTGCTCGCCTTGGCGGGGGCACTACCGCTACCCTGATATTAATACGATGCAGTATAACAACGACGCAGTAAATCGGTATGAATGAAATCAATTTATGTTATAAGCGTGAATACCTGATCCTGATTGCGCTTTCGAAATAATCGTCATTGTTGATTCATACGCTGAAGTAAGCTGATTGAATCAATTTTACATTGTTATTGATAATGATGACAAATCGCAATCAGATAATCATTATGAGAAACATACTATGTTTGTCAATATAGGATATCTTTTTTTATTTATTATCCTTAATGGTGGAAGTAAGTTTGTTACCTTTACATAATGGTCTTGTAATTTAACATACGGATAGTATTTGCCATGGGGGGAAGGGATTTTTAGTAATACGGACTACCAGTCCCATTGCTAGCAATATACCCTAACAGGTCAACCTCTACGGGGTCTTCCTGGAAACCATCGTGTTAAATTCCAGATGTATTATGTATTATACATGTATATTTATCAGGATGGGCTAACTAACCTGCCTTTTCATATTAGCCTATCACTCCTCACTGGTGCCCCGCCAGCGTATACCGTTAGAGCAGGTGGGATTACCATTCATTAAAAAAAAAAGTATTTGCCATAAGGCGAAGAAGGTACTGTTAGTAATGAAGACTAGCGATGCCATTGCTTACGATATATCCTACCAAGCTCCATGCATCGCCATCTAAAAACCATGATGGCAATGGTAGGTCAAAAGATCTGACTTCATCCTCACCTACATCTGCCAGCGTAAGTCAAACCACAAACAGGTTTTTTTTTAATGAATAATGGAATAGTATCACCAGTGAGCGATGATAGGTGACGATGAAAGCAGGTCAGTTAGCCCATCGTAACGAATTCCGCTAGAATGAACCACGATGGTTTCCAGGGGGAACCACGCGGAGGTCGACCTGACGCGGTGTATTACTGGCAATGGGTCAGTTAGACCCCATTACTAACAATCCTTTTCCCCCCGCACAAACAGGATTATCATTCTCATTGTTTTTCCGTTTTTCCAAAAGACAACGACCTCCCAAATCTAGGCGAAGAGTCGTGACATAACTATTTAATGAAGAATTACTCACTCTTTAACGTCTGGAATCCAAGCTATTTCCGATAATAATTTAAAACGGTCACACGTATAAACGCAGGACTCATTTGGCACAAACAATAGGTAGACGGGATTTAATGAAGCAGTTGTTAATTTAAAGCAAATTACTTCCGGCAAACCATCGTCGCATCTCATATCCAACCTCTAAATAAATAATATAATCGTTTAACGTCCAAGGATATTTTTGTTTTAGCAAGCTTTTGACTTGCTTCCATCATTCCTGGTCGTTCTTCCTAGCCATACATTACAATTTTTCAAAAATTTTAATCTATTCTTCGAGCATTTTAGTGTCTGATTGAGCTACCGTGTAATAACGGTATAAATGACAATTTTGGGCCCGGAAAAAGGAAGTTAGTAATGGAACAAGGAAAATCCATCGAACTTTAGCTCGTTTTATGTCTCGATGATTAATTGGTCAACACCTATTGAGCAAGATCTTAACAGTATCATTTCGGATTTTTTTTTATAAACGAAATTAACTCCTATATTAGTCATCATCATCATATCTCATTATATCATCATATTTTTTAGTTAATATATATAGTTTTTAGTAAATATATATATATATATATATATATATATATATATATATATATATATATATATATATAAAAGAAACAGATCTGTTTCTTTTTTATCGTATTGCCTTAATAAAGGATCCCCTATTAAATAGAGTGATCAGTTTTCAGTGTATCTATATAAAGGGTAAACAACTTGATAAATTTTAATGAATGGCGTGCTCTGGTGGATGTAATCTTATATTCGCATTTATTGTGAGACGAGAGTACTATAGATTATGTGAGGATATTCTAAAATGTTATAGATAGATAAGCAGTCTCACTCACTCTTTGTTTCCTCCAAAAGATTACAATAATAAACTTATTATAGATCATCCTCATATCAGCCTTTAACTGTCCACTGCTGAACATAAGCTTCCCCTTGGGGGGTTTTGCCATTAGTTGCCACGCTTGGCAGGCGGGTTGACAACCGCAGTCAGCCCTCACCTTCCCTTAGTCGCCTCTTACGACACCCACGGGTTAGGAAGGGATGGCCTATTCTATGCCGGGACCATACGGCCAATATTATTTATTAATTTTATTATAGATATAA
This sequence comes from Galleria mellonella, assembly GCF_026898425.1. NCBI lineage: Eukaryota > Metazoa > Arthropoda > Insecta > Lepidoptera > Pyralidae > Galleria > Galleria mellonella. The sequence goes on along the minus strand of NW_026442028.1, from coordinate 3,654,418 downwards.
ACTACGAATTACAAGAAATTATCATAGTGAGAAAACAATGTGCGGCCTTATCCCTAAAAGTGATCTCTTCCAGGCAACCTTTGGATGGAGAGGCGTAATTAAAAACAGTTTGATTGGAAGCACGATGTATATGATGGTTAAATGCGACAGTTGTAATCCATTATATGATGGACTGTGTGAATGATGATGTGGTCAGAATGGGAGTGAATGCGAAACGACTGCGTAGAGAGAAAAAAAAGAATGTAATATATTACGGCGACCCCAAATAATCGGGATAAGGTCACGAAGATGATTATGGTCATAAAGTATTAAAATGTCACGTTGTGTCGTGTGTAAATGGAAGCCATGTATTTCAAAGTATTTGATATTAATGTGGAATGGTATATAGAGAGGGACTGACCAAAGAAAGGATGGATAGACTATGCATGATTTATATGCTTAAAAGGAATTTCCCAAGACTGACAGCTAGTTTAGTGGAAAAAAATATATAAATCTGAAAAGGAATTTGTTTGTTACTTCTTAGCGTCCTAACGACTTGACCAATCACTACAAAATTTTATCTCTTTCTCTCTCTTTCTCTCTCTCTCTTCAGTCGTACACTCTTGACAGACGTGGTTTTTATAATGATAGTGGACAAAATTTGATATACACATACTATGTGGCCTGGAGAAAGACATAAGCTACTTTCTACAACCAGTCCCATTCCTAGCAATATGCCCTGTCATGTCGACCTCCACGTGTTCCCCCTAGAAACCATCGTGCTGCCTTTTTCTTCTCACCTATCATCCCTCATTGGTGCCTTACCCTTACCTCAGCGTTTACCGTTAGCACAGGCAATAACACTGCCTACTCCATTATCATCCATTAGAAAAAACTTTCTGTACCGGCGAATGAATAAATCCCGATGACGCGGACGTAGTCACAGGTAAAAGTTAATAATGGGATAAAGGAAATTATCTACAGTAAGAAACATAAATGTATGTAGCTCGTAGTCGTAATGTACTCACGAAAACGTAAACACTTCTGATAGATGTCCGAGTGCACAATTAAAATTTTATACTCTGTGGCACGGCGATTGGCAATGTCACAAAACGTTTATTATAAGAACAACAACATACATGTATGTCTGGCTGTCCTTTATCATATCAACGCAGTTGGCAAACAATCCCTGCCTATATCAGTAGATCCTGTCGTAAGTCCATTTGTATTTTTTTTTTTATAACTAAGTCCGGGGAGAAATGGGCAGCAGCGTCCCTCTTAAAATATCTTTAAAGCCTAACTGCGGTTGCCAATCTGCCTGCAAAGCGTAGCAACTACTAGCATAACCCCCCCAAGAGGGGGGGGCGTCCAAACGTGGTGATTACTGGAAAAATCCCCCAAAGGGGACGCGTATGTTTAGCAGTGGACAGTTGAAAGCTGATATGATGATGATAAAGTCCGAAAAGAACATTGATAATCGATGAGGAAGTAAGGTTCAAAACCACAGTGTAGCAACACCTCACGAGACTGTTATGAGGTAATGTGTTGCAAGACTGGATGCAAGTGGTGCGGATTCGTACATTGTGGCGAAATATCAGAGAGACCTATGTTCTTCGGTAGACGATAAATGGTGTTGCTGGCAAGTTGGCCAATCGACCTTTCTTATATGCATTCTTATTTTAATTTTTTTTTTTATTTTTTATTCTCTTCGATATGTTTTCTTTTGACACCCCTTATTCTCAGTCAAAATATACATGTTTTTTATTGTTCTCCAGTCACAAATGGATTAGAATGATGGTAACATCACGCCTTCAAACCAGAGAATCTACCATGAATTGGAACTCCAAATTTTTGGACACATTTTCTCTTGTTTTTGTTCATACCGAAATCGGCCCAGTAAATGGAGCTTAACGTTATGTTCGTCATAAATTCTACCATATAGTCCAAAGGAACGATATTTTCATATTTTTAAACGATAAATATTATGTATTTTGTATCAAAGTTGTGTTTTATTCGACGCCGAAAATTCGAAAAACATTTCACGGTAGGCGCTCTGAACACAACTAGTCAAGCAAGCGAAAGAGTAAAGTCAAGTGGGAGAAATAGGTTAGATGATAAGACATACCTTATGCAGTGGTGCTCTCCCGCATCATCTGTGAAACAAAGTTGTCTGTGCATGTGTAGCTTCCTTCGTTAGATCCTGTTTATATTTAAATAACAAGAAGGAGACTGTACAAAAGTCGTTTGCTTGGGTGCCTCTGTCTCATTCGTGTTTCAACCGTAAAGCAGTTGTGTTTGCATGGCTGTGTTTCGGTTTGAAGGGTGGGATATGGCGTGAATTTACAGGGTACAGAGGAATAACATCTGAGTCCTCAGGAATGGCAACGCATGGGGGTTATCATGGGCGAAACAGTATACTCTGTTATGTCCATAGGCTCATGTTTATAGGCGACGGTTACCACTTTCCATCAGGTGGGCAGTCAGCTTGTTTGCCATTCTAAGTTGTATAAAACAAAATAGAATCTAAGGAAGGAAGTGCAATAATCTTTTTTAATAAGTACCTGCTTCTTAGTTCTTGTACTGTTTTGCTCACTCTTTAATAATATAATTTTCATAAATCATATTCATCATAATCGATCGGTAAGATAAGAGCCTATTACATTATAGTAATATCTATCTATCAATAATTTATTAACCTATTGACGTACATTCAATTTATCAATGTAGTACAAATCGTTCAAACAATTTGCAATATCTAATCCTTAAAAAAATTTTAAACTCAAATGTATAATATTAGTTTTTATGACCTATAAAATTGAGTTACGTTTATATATAAAACTAGCTGTTCCCCGGCTTCACCTGCGTGATTCACTCAATACATAAAATGTTAACTTTTAAATTTTCGGTTTTGGATGTGTTTTAAATGTTTACCTAAATGATCACGATAATTCCCAACTGTTAACACTTAACGGACGAGCCCCATAGATTTATGTTTTTTACACTCAATAAAGTTGAATGTTTTATAGCATATCTCACGCTTAAAAAATATTAAACCCTTTAATATATACTGTCATGAAATATTATATGAAATATAATTAATTTAATAAAGTTTATTGTAGTTACAACGCTCTAAATTCATATACTCATGTTTATTTAATTCCCTTAAAAAACTTTCAGAAACTACGAAAGGCAGAGCAAATTCAACCCGTCTGGTAATACATAAAGTATCCTATGTGCTAAATTAGGATATAAACTACCCGTGTACCAAACTTCTTCGAAATCCGTTCAGTAGTTTTTGTGTGAGAGAGTAACAAACATCCATCTATCGTTACGAACTTTCGCATTTCTAATATCAATATCATATCATATCTCCAACGTCTACGCAGGCCTTTAAAGTTTAAATTATTTATCATTTAAGTAATAAACTGTCATGTTTCATTCCATTTCAATAGATAAATATCATAATATTATGATAGTTACTATGTAAATGTTTTATAATGAAATTCAATATAAGTTAGTATTGAAGGACAATAACGTCATAACCTGAGGCAACCGCAGGCGAAGGCCAAAAGTATATACTTGATATACCTAATTCTTGAGAACAAAGAAATTTGGTGTCTCACAAAACAGCACTTGGATAGATAATAAATTAAATTGTTTAATTCTAACATTCAATTTTGTACTTTAATGTTAAGTGATTAAAGTTTATTTTATCCTCTAAATAAGATTGTGTACAATACAGTGTAAGAAATAACGGAGTCCGTACTAAGAGAGTTCCAAATGGAGTAACTTCTCGTTACATCTATTCTTTTTCAACCGACTTCAAAAAAGAAGGAGGTTCTTAAATCGGTTGTATTCTTTTTATGTTTGTTACCTCATAACTCCGTCAATTGTAAACCAATTTGGAAAATTATTTTTTATCTAAAAAGATATACTTACAGTTTTATAAAAATATGCATTAAAGTTCAAATTCAAATCATCTTTATTTAAATATACTTGTTTACAAACACTTTTAAATCGTTATTTACGTTACTTATTTTTTTTTTAATTTACTGTAGGCAAAAACCCGCAAGAAACTCAACTGTTCCTCTTTTAAATCTCTATTGACATTATGTCTATTTATTTAAATGTAATATATCTAAAATTGCATGGTCGTTAAAAGCCCATGCATTGTCGACTAACACAATGCATATTTGTCATTCAAGTAATCGTTTAGTGTAATATGCTTTATTCAATAAGTGTTTTAATAACAGTTTTAAATTTATTAAAAGCTAAATCCAAAATATCCTTCGGTATCTTATTATAACATCTAATGTCCATTCCCATAAAAACCTATTAACTTTTTCTAAACGATACTTTGGAGGGGAAAGGGATTGTTGGTAACGGAGACTGAGAATTCCATTGCTAGCAATATACCCAACCAGGTCGACCTCCTCGCGGTTCCCCCTGGAAACTATCGTGTTTAATTCCTGATGAATTCATCATGATGGGCTAACTGGCCTGTTTTCATTCTCATCTGTCACCCTTCACTGGTGCCCCGCCAGCGTATCCCGTTAGCGCAGGCGGGGTTACCATTGTTACTAGTGGGTTATGTTAATGGTGATTATAAAACATCGATAAATATATCGTTCGGTAATTAATGAAAGGACCTAGAAATAGCTGTAAACTTAGATTAACAAACTTTGGAAATTTCCTACAAAACAAAGACTCTTCATAAGGGTTATCTCTTAGTAACTAAGTAAGTATTATTTATATATCCTCTAAGTGTATTTAAATGTACTGAGGTCAGACGCGTAAATATTGAGATAAGACATTTTAGTGAAAGCATAACTTACACATTTAACGACTTTATCTCGTAAGGAATAAAGGTTATTTAGAGTTGTTTATTAAACTACCAAATTTGTATATGTATTTCAAAATTTCTTTAAATAAATTTACTCACTATTGACATCCCTTATGGGGTAGTTGGAAGCTTTTATCAGCTGTTACTGTTATGGAAAACACAATAGTCGATATGCCCACGCCCTCAAAAATTTAAAAAAGTTTTTATATATAAAAGTTCAAAAGTTTTTAATTGACTAAAATTCATATTTACCCACGCCGAACCCACTGTCTCCCATTCTTGGAAATTTTCCAATAAATCTAAATGAGTTGGACTAACAACTTGAATTCTTACCTCATAAGGTATTAGTGACTATATTTATAAGTATGAAATACTGCAGCTTTTTCCGTTCCGAACCCGTTTTCTCCCATTCTTGTACTTTTTTTAATGGGTGAAAATGGCATGGTAACCCCGCCTGCACTATCGGTATATACTGGCGGGGCACCAGTGAAAGGTAATAAATAGATGAGGATGAAAAGGCAGGTCAGTTAGCCCATCGTGACAAAATTTAATGTTAGTTTCCAAGGGGAACCGCGTGAGAGTCAACCTGATAGAGTATATTGATAGCAATGGAGACTAACTTCCCCATTACTAACAATCCCTTCCCCACCCTCCATTTTTGTATTTCCATGAAACCTATAAAGATCACTTCTAGTAACTTAAAATTCTGCACAAAAAAATAATGCTATTAGATATTCTATATATTCATTTCAGTTTTCCATCAACCAAGATTTATAGAAATATCAACTAGAAACGGAAAATACAGTAGAAACAGCGTGATCTTTATATAGATAATTATGATGTAAACAAAATGCATTTATTTATATATTAGACGTGATTACAATACACACACGAGATAAAGTTTAATAGATCGTCACAGTACATAATATAAAATGTTATGTAAACATATTACGTACAATAATGTTATTCCCGGACTCCACGTGACAAGGAAACGTTATATTAAATTAAATAGTAATAAATTCAATATCATTATTTTGTATATTATTATGTATACATATTATGATTTCCTTGTATTTATTTAGAAATTTTACTGCAAATTATTTTTAATTACAAAATCACAAACCTCGGTTACAACGCCATCTAGTGGTTATTACCTAATTTTGTTCAATGGCCAACCAGCTTGAGCAATTTTTTTTATACCACTTAGGTGGCAAAGAACCACACTACCCATCTGATGGTAAGCGGTTACCGTAGCCTATGAACGCCTGCAATACCAGAGGCGTTCCACGCGCGTTGCCGACCCTGAAGAAAGCCGTTCCTGTCCCTGAAAAAGTCCCCAAGAGGGAAAACCTCGGCAGGGAGCTCATTCCATAATTAGCCGCTGCTCACTCTAAGAAAGGACGATCACAATAGATTGGATGAAGAAGGATTATTAATAATTAGACCACTAGCCTTCATTACTAGCAAAATACATCTATCCGGTCGACCTCCACGCTGTCTCTCGTCCATCGTGGTTAGTTCTTAGCGTATACTCCACGATGGATAACTGATCCAACCCCATCCTCATAATTTCATTCTTAACTGATGCAGATACCTCCACGCAGTTCCCCCTGGAAACCATCGTGGTAAATTCTTGTTGAATTCCTCATGGTGGATCCGATGCCCAGACAGTGTATACCGATAGCGGTGGTGTTACCATTTCATTTTCACCCAGTAAAAAAAAACTGGTACAGGTATCCCATTAGGTTACACAAGTCCAGTATTACCGTCATTCAGCCATAAAAGTATAGAAAACAATAGTTTTTCACTACACAGGATACGGCATCGTGCGGGTAGATATTATTTTAGGAAATTATATATATATATATTTTATGTTAATCCCTGATAATGATAGCTTTCTATAGGCGAATTTCTAAACACGACACATACATACATACATATCTATCGCGTCTGTCTCCCATTAGAGTAGACAGAAACAATTGAATAATAATTTTAAATACGATTGAATAATTTTTGAGTTACATAAACTTTGGCGTTGTTTCCACATATTTAAATACAGTATCGGGTCTTAGATTAATTTTAATTAATTTATTTTTTGAGTTTATCCATTATAAATAAATAAATCTTTCTTCTTTGTAATATTAATATAAATAAATAGAATCGTCGCGTCGTACTGTAGCGTGTGGCCTTGCTTAGTTGACATTCTGTAAAAGCATAAGGTCAAGGTCATTGCTACATTTCTTACATTAACCAATGTAAGTGTGATATCATTTTTTGAGATACTATATCATTATCATCATATCAGCCTTCAACTGTCCACTGCTGGCTCATGTCTATAGGCGACGGTTACACTTTCCATCAGGCCCACCGTCAGCTTGTTTGCCATTCTAAGTTGTATAAAAAAACCACCCTATCATGTCGACCGCCACGTGATTCCGATGTCACGATGGACTAACAAATCTGTTTCATCCTCACCTATCATCACTCACTGGTGCCCCGCCGGTGTATACCGATACCGCGAACGGAGTTACCATTCGATTATCACCCATTAAAAAAAACACACGGTAGGTATACCTACATTACTTGTCAATAAATAACACGCATTAAACATACAAGTGAATGATTAAGAACAAATATAAATAACTGAGTGTTAATGAACAAGGCCCTGTATTTAATAATGTGTGACAGATAATATTTATAAATATTATTACTATCACACTTGATCCCACAACTGACCGTTCTATTTTTACGACGCATAAAAACTTGTATACTTACTTACAATCGATTTGTTTTATACAACTTAGAATGGCAAACAAGCTGACGGCCCACTTGATGGAAAGTGGTAACCGTCGCCTGTTCACATGAGCAGTACCATGCACATAACAGAGTATACTGTTTCGCCCATGATACCCCCCATGCGTTGCCATTCCTGAGGGCTCAGGTGTTATTCCTCTGTACCCAGTAAATTTGCGCCATATCTCATCCTTCAAACCGAAACACAGCCATGCAAACACAACTGCTTCACGGTTGAAACACGAATGGGACAGAGGTACCCAAGCAATCGCGTTACAGAGGGGATTAGTGTATATCTGTCTTTAATGTGATATCTGCCAATGAAAACTGCAGCATTACGTATAATTGGCGTGTACAATGAAGTATTAAATAAAATTACATCACCGCTGTAAGATATTCGCTCCATTTAATCGTCGATTGTCACAATTGCTCTGATGCAGCCGCGGAAGTAACTGTAGATGATTTAATCAGTCACCGACTAGATATGGTCGGTCAATTAAACGGTACGCTACTCTTGATACCAGAAGCTAGCTTTTACCTGCTACTTCGTCCGCGTGGTCGGAATATATTCGCTAACTAAAGATGAAGCCTATGTCCTTCTCCGGCCCATACAGTACGTGTATACCACATTTCATAGTAATTGGTAAGGCGTTAATGCGGCAAGATCTAATAAACTCGCTTGTATATTTCTAATATTAACACAGTGTAAGAAAGTATAATTCTTTGTCATTATCAACCTATCAGCCTTTAACTGTCTACTGCTGAATGTAAGCCTGCCCATTGGTGGGGGGGGGGGGGGGGGATTTAGCCAGCTGTCGCCACGCTTGGCAGGTGGATTGCAACCGCAGTTAGATTGAAGGACTTTAAAGATATTTCAAAAAGGGCGCTACTGCCCATCCTCGTCCTCTCTTAGTCGCCTCTTACGACACCCAAGGGAAAGGAAGGGGTGGCCTATTCTATGCCGGGACCATACGGCGATTGTTCTTCATATTATGATATTATTATAGCTATAGAATAGCTATGCTCCTATAATTCCCTGCACGAACTGCGGCTTAATGGAATAATAGAGCAGTCCTCAATCTCATAGCTGTATGATTTGTGGTTACAATAATAGTCTAAGATCCCGCCGCTGAATTTTGCACATATAAAACTTTTTAATGAAACAGTATAAATGAAAGGTGAGCGAAAATATAATACAGTGCACCCGGATTGTCTACCCAGGGTTAGCCGTGTGCATGTTGTTTAAAAACAAATTCAACTTATGTTTAGTTCAGATTTTATTAAAAAAAAATAAACATTTAGTCCTTTACAATAAAACCTTTTGGAACAAAACTTTAGATGTTGAATGCCCTAACTTGCAGCCATTTATCATAATCGACCATATTTTTTCGTGTAAAGAAAAGAATAAACGTCCGTTTGATGTAAATCTCAACAAAAAGCATAAGTTATCCATATTTACCATAATTTTTACCAATTTTCGTCTGACAACCCTAGATTCCCCCTTTTGCACTTTGCCGTACGTGTCGTAAGAGGCGACTAAGGGAATTTAATCGTCGAAGGATAAGCAGCAACGTCCTTTTTAAAAGATCACCAAAGCCTAACTACAGTTGCCAACCCAACCGAAATTACTGGCAAAATTCTCCAAGTGGAAAGTTCGACAGTGGACAGTTAAGAGCTAATATGATGACGATAATGAAATCTATGTTACTAATAAATGAGAGCAGACAAGGCGGGTGCATTGTATTATATTTTCATTCATCTTTCATTTAAGTATTTTTTTTTTTTCAAATAAATTATACCTGCAGAATACAGTGGCGGGATCTCAGACTATAATAGGGTTTGTTTGCACAATCAACGAAGTTCATCAGTAGGAAGATAAATTAACATCCGCAATATTAATGGATGACAAATATCCAACACCTACAGACTCGCATAACTTCCTTAATGAATATTGCGGAACCGTTTTCATTTAGCTTGTAACCATATGGTTCATATCATATCACAAAAAATTACTACTAATAATAATATCAATTAGACATATGAAATACTGTGATATGTTTATCAAATATTTAAAGAATTTTTACTATGCTATCCTTATTTCCTAATCTAACATTACGCGAAAGAATATAGCAGTTTTGCCAGCGCCCTGATTTGACAGATAAATTGAAATGTCTCACTATCATACTAAAGACTAGACCAGAGGGAGACTTTGTACAAAAGTCGATTGCTTGAGTACCTCTGTCCCATTCGTGTTTCAATCGTGAAGCAGTTGTGTTTGCATGGCTGTGTTTCGGTTTGAAGGGTGGGATATGGCGTGAATTTACTGGGTATAGAGAAATAACACCTGAGTCCTCAGGAATGGCAACGCATGGGGTGTCATGGGCGAAACAGTATACTCTATTATGTCCATGGTACTGCTCATGTCTATAGGCGACGGTTACCACTTTCCATCAGGTGAGCCGTCAGCTTGTTTGCCATTCTAAATTGTATAAAAAAAAAGCATGGTCTTCGACCTTAGCCTGTTCCATAACGGAACAAACGTACTAAATAAAAATTAACTGTCTCACATTGCGTGACATATGCGACATTTGTGTGGATGGAATCTTAAATATCTCGTAATAAATATGCGACTTTGATTGAAATGGTTCTCTGAATTTAATATATATTCTTTATTGCACTTGTAAATTACATGTAAATATAATGCATTTATGAATATTTTGAGCAAGGGTGGACTCATCTCTGACAGAGATCTCTTCCAGTCAACCCAAGTACAGTTAGAAAGCATGTGGTAAACGGGCAGCTGAAGTGCTACAACTATTAATATTTAGAACACATAAATAAATATGCAGTTAAATAAAATATTAAAATATATAATAAATACATATCCTATAAATAAATATACCTATCTTCTGCATTAAATGTATATGTATATATATATTTCATATGTATTAGTTTATCCATATATATTAAAAGTAATGTTTATGTATTATATGTGCATTTCTTATGTGTATATTATATTTATATTGTGTATTGCCTTAATGTGTTACTATAATTGTCACATATTTTTCACCACATCTGCCCTTCATACGCTTTCTGTTTTTACCCAATGGTTAGCTGGTAGAGAATGGCATATGGCATTAAGCTCGCCATTTGTACAAAATTTTATTGTGCAATAAAGAATAAATAAATAAATAAATGCATAATTTACAAAATGGTTAAGGTGTAACACGCGCAAATGGATAAAATTAATTGACATCAGAAGCAATTATTGCATTCAGTAAATGAAAGAGTGACAGCATTAAATCCAATTAATATCTAGCTCCCTAAACGATTGCGTGAAATTGCTTAGATAAGTTTATTAACTAGTACAGTTAAGCTTATTACTTAATTAACGTCGTTGGCTTATCACTTATCCTTGATACTGTTATTGAGACCTTTAACAAATGATCGCATAGTCCCCACTTTATACAACTCTTGTACTCGCTGGAAATTCAATTTCATAATAATTATATTATGTTGCATGTCATATTATCTTTACAATAATTTACGAAAAGCAACGTCTACTAGATTCGATTGTCAGTCGAATCAAAGATTTCTGTCGGATCAAAAAACATAAAATGTTTCTTTTTATACCTGGCTATAGGCTTTGGAATTAATATTATGGTATATTATTATATTAGATCATTATTATGATATTATGGTAATCAGCAAATCACCCTTTCACTTTCCACTATTGACTAGATATCTCCATCATTCTGCTATCGGTATATTCATATTCGTTTGTACGTTTACCGCTTCCAATTCTCTTTATCAAACATTGCTATGATCATTATATTCCTACGCTATGGTCCTTCACTGTCCATCTATTTTGAATCATCAACTCCCTTTGAACTTTCTTTCATCTGTATTCAAAACATTGTCTTATCATATATCGTTACCATATCATGTATAATTCAATGTTGAACATAGCCCACGCTGATTCCTATAACAAACACTTGTCCAAGTTGTATTCATTGACTGTCTGTTCATTGATTCATTCAGGCAACATTCATTGATGTTTCCACCTACTATGAAGTTTTCGTTGTATCATCATTTATGTCACTCCTCTTAACAATGTCTCAATGCAACATAAAGGAGACAAAGTAACTTCTCAAGGCCAGTAACGCATTGTTGAACTCTCTAAATGTCACATGTGGGTACACTCTCAGATGGTGTAGAACTGTAGACTTTCGAACAAGAAGTTCGTCTATATGTTTACCATCCTTAACTTGGTTAAAATAATTAACAGTATAGGAATTCTGGATATGTCTGGATCTGTTTGTTTTCTAAAATAAGTTTCAATATTCATGTATGATTATTTAAATTCAATATTACATTTACAACAACGAGATTATTTTGGAAAAGTTTTACATCGATTATAAGTGTGAGCAATATGTAACAGCATCAGCCTATTTTTTAATAAATAACAACTATTATATTTCTACTGTCTGTAAGAGAATAAATATATAACTATTTAAGAATTTACGAGTAAATTATTATTTACATTTAAGATTTTGTGTTGAAGTAGATATATACTAAACTGCATGCTGTCGAAACTGCAACAAAAACATTTTTTTCTAACCTGAATATTTTTTGTAGAAATAATACTCTAGATTATTTTTTTAATAAATTATTAATTCCTCTGATGTATTGATAGTTGACAATTTGAGTTTTAGCAAAACAATTTGTTTATTTTCTTAGTCTATGTCGCTTTCACAATACCGCCCACAGACGAAGCCCCGCGCACGTCGCCAGCCCACGCTTCTCAGTTCCGACTTCAGAGCTGTCCTCTACATGTCAGGGAAATTGTCATCTGATTTCCAATGTAATTATTATTGTGATCTATTAGCTTGACGTTTATTGTCGATTTACTGTTCCTGTCATAGATATAATTCAGTACCTGCAATTCTAAGTTCCCGAGACTGCTTCCATGTTATATGATAAACCACTCTTATTATTTTTCTGTTACGCCTTAACCAGACACAACTTTAATTATTTCTCTTCATTTTAAGGTTGCCTGGCAGATATCGCTATTTAGTGATATAGCCGTCCATTTTTGCACCTTTATCTTGAAGAGTTAGTTAATAAAAGAGTATTTATTCATTCATTCATTCACAATTGGTTCTGACAGCCCATATTAAAAAGAAAAAAGTGACTACCTTCTTTTTTTTTAATTTCAGGCAGTTTCGATGTACATATTTTTGTCTTAATGTATTATGGTTTTCGCCAACTTTGAAACAATACAATGTAATTTTTTTTGCAATCGCAAAAGTGACCCTTATGTCTGTCTCCCATACATTATGTATATGTACATTCTGTATAAATACTCCTTGTATACATCTCTACTGTGCGCAATAAAAAGTTTATTATTATTATTATCATCATAGTAGTCAGTTACTTTGTGAAATAAAATATTAACTTTCTATTATGGCTCGCCATCGATAGAGAGTTCACCGCCATACCTTAGAGCTTTGATGATCGCGTACAGCGCAGTTTCAGATATATTTACTCCTACGAACGCTTAGGTTATGGATTTAGCTCCCTGTCGAGGTTTTCCCCAGAGACTACATCGTGGGATTTTTCAAAAAAGGGTAAAGGTTTCTTCAAGGTCAGCAATGCGCGCGTAATGCCCCTGGCATTGCAGGCATATTTGTTCATAGGCTACGGTAATTTTTTACCATCAGGTAGATCTCTAGGTAGGTATGTCTCTTTGCCACTTCCGTGGTATAAAACAAAAATTAAGTTATTATTTCGAATAAATTCCTTTATTTCTCGATTAATTTTATATTAGTACAAACCTTATTATGGGTTTCCACTTTAAATGAAGGAAGTAAAACATCATTCATTCAAATTGTCACTCAATAGAGATAAATTGGAAATAATGAACAAAATTCTCACAGCTATAAATTCCCCTGTTCACCTTAAAACCGGTCAGGCTGAAACCTCGGTTTGTGATAAACGATCGAATGGACTAGTTACTTTCTAAGCTATTTATAGCTGTGCAGCCACTATTTGTTACGTTTGTCGCGTACTGGACATCGATAACAGATTATCAGTATAAACCTTGCAATTAGAATTAATTTATTTGCTAGAATTTGGTATATTTTTTATAGGTTTATTTTTTGGTATTTTTTTTTAATAAAATTATAGTCCAATCTTATTCTGCCAATTCTTTATGTTAATAACTAATACTTTGTCTGCAGAAACAATCGTGACTAATTTATCGTTGAATTCGTCACGACTGACTAACTGACCTGCCTTTTCATCCTCACCAATCACCCCTCACTGGTGCCCCGCCAGTGTATACCGCAGCATAGCGCAGGCGGGGTTATCCCATTGTCATCCATCAATAAAATCCTTTGCTTGCAACTTCTTACACGTGTATATATATATATATATATATATATATATAATATATATATATATATATATATATATATATATATATATATATATATATATATATATATATATATATATATATATATATATATATATATATATAACTTTTTATACGTAAATATATTAATACTAGCGACAGTTTCTTTGAAAATACAATACAACCCATGTCTCGCGCTGATAATGTAGCATTATACGAGCCAAAGTTTCTAAAAGTGGCTTTAACGGTCTCCTTAAGGATTCGTAGTCAGGGTTCCGCAGTAAGTCAATTAACTATAAAATTATATATTTGTAAATTGTGTAGTAATTTCAACGAGTCCATTGTCATCGTCCTTCTCATTAAGTTAGTAGTAAGTCTAATAGAACTACTAATATTTTTTTTTCTTTTTTTAATATGAGAAAGACCTTTTTGTCTTTTTAAATTTTATGACGTAACTAAAATATTTTTTGACAGCGGTCCGTGCGAATTGTTTAAATTGTGAAAGTGATCCGTGACTGCAAAAAGTTTAAGAAACCCTGCTATAGGTGAAAGATTTTAAATCTATTAGGTATTTTGCAAATTTACTCATTCATCATCCTATCTTCCGTCAAATGTCCACTGCTAAACATAGGCCTCCCCCATAAGAGCGGTTTTGGCAGTACTAGCCACGCTTGACAAGCGGGTTAACACCCGCAGATAAGCTTTGGTGATGTGATTAAAGCGGCTGCTCATCCTTTGACCATTAAGTTCCCTTAGTCGCCTCTTAAGACACACATACGAAAAGAATTTTTATCAATTACTAGCGACCCGCCCCGGCTTCGCGCCGGTACACATTACATCTTGTCACATTAGAAACCTCTAAATTTATCAGTGTTTCTCTACAATATTATGCATGTATTAAACATATAAACCTTCCTCTTGAATTACTCTATCTATTAGAATATATATAATAGAATGTGTAGTTTGTATTATTCTTTGTGTATACATAACTTATGCGTTTATGCAATATATGCAGATCGTATGACTGCCTATTTATATTTTTAAAATAACACAATTAACATGGAAAGGTTTTGCTGGAAGAAATCTCTTATTAGAGATAAGCTCGCCTTTGTACATTATGTTTATAATGAATTGTAATTAACAGTATAGTTTGTGTACAATAAAGAATAAAGAATAACCGCTTCAAAATCCGTTGCGTAGTTTTAAAGATTTAAGTATACATAGGGACGGACAGACAGTGACAGCGATGTTTTATACTATGCAGTGACAAACAAAATATAAAATCTTTTCTCAATATTAGTTTTAATAATTGAGCGATGAGGATAAATAACGGAAAAAAAAAAGAAACAAATGGAAATCCCTTAATCCTATTCGATTTCGATACTATTAGGACATCGTCCTAATAGTATCAATAAATAAAAAAATTTTACCAATGTTATTAGAATTAGTTGTTTATTGATGTTTACGTTAACTAATTTTGTTGCGCAATTGCCACATACAATTCAGGAAATTCAATTTGGGGAAAATTACATTCATTTAAATTGGTCCGAGTTTGTTTGGCTTCATTTATAACTTGAGGGGCTACAAAATATCATGTTTTTATATGTATAGATAGATACTCTTTCTTGTACACTCCAAAATATTACAGTTGATGTAAGTAACTAATTATACACTTACCTACTTCAACTTTTTGTAAAGCAACAGCTGAGTATCTTGCCCGTTCTTGTTGGTTTTTTTTAATGGATGATAATGAAATGGTGACCCCACCTGCGCTAACGGTATACGCTGACGGGGCACCAGTGAGGTATGACAAGTGAAAAGGAAAAGGCGGGTCATTTAGCCCATCGTGATGAATACATCGTGGAATTCAGCACGATAGTTTCCAGGGGGGACCACGTGGAAGTCGACCTGACAGGGTACATTGCTAGAAATGAGAATTAACGTCCTCATTACTAACAATCCCTCTCCCCACGTTCTTGTTGGTTGGAATTGTGATCCAAATGGGCGATAGAATCATAAAAGAAATCATTATTCGAACATTATTATTTATAGTAAATCTTTTATGAGTTTACTTAAATAAAAATAAAAGCATTTCTTTCTTTCTGTCTTTCTAGAAATAAAAATACCTAATATAAATTGTAAATTTTTAAACACCTTCAAAAAGAACGATGTTCTTCTATTATTAGTATTATTTGTATGTAAATGTTAGTGAATTACCAAATTATAAAATCATATTGGTAACTGTTGTATCAATCAAGTGATTTTGGTATCTTATTAATTTTGTTACGGTTGACAAGTTACTTTTTTTTTTTAGTACAAAAATCTTAAATTTCATCATTTTCTAATTATCAAGTCGTAAATAGCATACTAGAAAGTCATATTTCATTTCAAACGAAAAATCTTCTATCTACTTCTGCCATAAGAGTGCAAGAGTAAAAGCTTTTATTTCTAAGCAATCCAATTTGGAAATCTTTTCCATTTTCAATTAAAATTACAATACTAGCTTTTACTCGCGACTTTGTTTGACCGAGATATGTTCACTGAGATAAAATATAGTCAATAACCCTCTTTACCTTTTATAGTACCTGTACAACAATTTTCATAGTGATTAATTAAGCAGTTACGGCGCCAAGAGGTAACAACATACTTTTACATTTATGTTTGATTTATGTACACATAAACACACACAAACACACACACGCACAAACACACACACATACACACTAACACACGTACGCATTCATGCACTCACCAACACGCACTCTCTCACTTTTCATTTACCCTTACATCCATACTAGTACATACACGTAGCTTATAAAATTTTCTGGTTATATTTATACACTTGTATACTCTTACCTTTACAAATCAAATAAAATAGATGTCCTTGAGTTTGAGAGCCTGGTTTTCTGTAAGACGGGTTATCCTAGTACCGACACCAGTCTCTCACAAAGATTGTTTCAAATTGTAACCTATGTAGCTTACAATTTGATACACATACATATTATAATCATTTCAGCCATTATCTGCCCACTGCTGGACATACATATAGTAATGAATTTCTTTTTTAAATTTTATTACAAAAGACAGAGATGTGCAAGTATAACTGCAATGCGAGTAACGTTAACGCTATTTTTGTACGCGTCTAGCGCATTACTGTGCCCCGTTGTCGAGTCCATTTATAGCTTGGTGCAGTCATCATTAGCTGCATCTCCTTACTTGTACGCGTCCTTGTATGGTTGTATGCTTCTAATGATTCTAAAATAGCATCAACTTGTATGGTTATGATAGAATTTTATTGAATCGCTTTCAATAATACTTGGCGAGTGCGACAATCTCAAATACTAACATTTTTCTAAGAAATCAGTAGATATGAATAGTTCGAGACTGTTTCTTGTCTAAATACCATACATACAATAAAACTGTAGAGGCCTAATGCCTGTACATAGAAAAAAAAAGCTAACCGAATCAGGGGGATGTTAGAAGTGAAATAGAACATATCCAGAATTTTTTCAAATTTTTTGTTTCTCTGTTTGTTTGTATGGGCTAATCTTTGAAATTGTTGGACCGATTTAAATAAAATTTTGCATGGTGGTACCTTACATCTTCGGTCAACATTTTAGATACTTTTAATTACGAAAAATTAAAGAGTTCCCGTGGGATAGTTAAAAAACTATAGTAACTTATGCATCTTAGTACACGACCTACTTAAGTCATTTTGACCTAAGGCAAAGAGTGAGAATGACACATCAATCGTTAATTTTGGTCCAGTATTACCAGACATAATAAATGGGTAGGTTCATACATCGATACATAATATGCAATACTAAACAGGAATAATAAATACCACGCGGACAAAGTCGCGGGCATCAGCTACTTGTAATATATAAGGGTTTCCCTTATATCTTGTTCAATATCCTTCACCAAAGGAGCAACGAGTATGGATTAATAATAGTCTATACGCCCATAGCCTACAGCATCGTCTCTCAACCGGTGAGGTGGGGGGGGGGGGTCGCGACCCTTGCAGGGGTCACGTTTGTTATTAAAGGGGGTCGCAGTCTGTTGAGAAATAATAAGACCTCAGAAGATTCGTTTAATATAGCGATGCGCGACTTACTAATCCGACTACTAATTTATTCGATTGAGCAATTCATTCGGACCATTTGATTGATTTTGAAATCATTCTATTACTAATTTAATTTTTTTTTTGTGGTCGTCACTTGTTAGTGACGTAGTAGTAGTGGATACAAAAAGGGCTTAAGTTTTATTATTCTCATCGATTACTAATTAGTAAAACAATTTATTAAAATATTGTTATAATTTTATAGTAAGGGAGTTACAGGACTGTTTCTTGACCTGAGCTACCTGCATCCGCTGACTTCCTGCATTTTTTATGTATTTCAATGCAATTTTCTCCTTCCTCTACAATACTAATAAATTATTGATTTCACACGTTCAGAATCACGTCCATATTTCTTCTTGCATTGAAATTTCTCGTTTGATTGTAAATAGATCAAGATAGATAGACATTCGTCAGATATATCCATCCGGTTTATGATTTGCACTGTCCGCCTTGCAATGCGCTTGTTGCCAAATGTGATATCAATTATTTTCTGATAAAATTGAATTAAGGTAATGTAATAAAAAAATTATATGTTTATAATACAAAACTATTAAAGAATATTATACCCTTCCTGCTTCTGTTTTTTTTTTTTTTTGAAGAAATACAATCTGGGACTTCAGGTCGATGTTAAATCTTCTTCTATGTAAGCGGGCTCCATTCTAGATCTTATCGTTCCTTATCAGATGAAGAAAAATCAAGTGCAAACCCATCTTGTAATAAAAAAATACACATACATATTCTTTTTTTATTAGAGCACGTCATGCGATGACACCATTCTGAGCAAATACAGAGACAATATGGTCCATGAATATGATCATCGACCGAAAAGAGTTTTGTTTTCTCTCAACGGTTGAACCACCCTATGCCGGCGTCCCTAAGTGTTTTTTTGCGTTTGAAGGATCAGAGGTTATAATATCAAGGATCTCTGTTATGTTCATGGTATAACTCATGTCTATAGGCGACGGTTACCACTTTCCATCAGATGGACCGTCAGCTTGTTTGCCAATCTAAGTTGCATAAAAAAATATAATTTGTTTACTGTAATGAAAAAATATTAATACTATCAAAAAATGGCTTCATAACTACAAATCGTATAATACTTGTAATGACTAGGGCAATATACTCTCAAGTATGCTTTATTTATTCATTGTTTACAATAGTCAATTCGTCACTAACTGCACTTCCATTATTTGGCTGTGTTAATATTACAATCGTGACTAGCTCCCGCCGGGCGCCGCGTGGCTTGTTGCCAAAATGTCCACCGCTACTTACTGTATTGATGTTTCTGTTACTGTAATTTGCTAAGCAGCTCTTCAACTCGTAGTCTCTAAAACTACGTACTTTAATTTGAAACTTTCTTCAGTTACAATGTTTTATACAACACAGAATATGTCTCATGTGCGTTGCCGACCCTTAAGAAGCCTTATTATGCCCTTATTGAAAAAGCCCAATTTCACTTCACCTAAAAATTTTACCTCAAATTTTTATTTTTATTTATTATGACACAATCATTACATGTATAAATAGGAGCTTAGAAATAAAAAATTATATAAAAGACCAAACAGTACCGATATATATTTATGTAAACACACACACACACACACACACACACACACACACACACACATATATATATATAAATTCTTTCACCTATAAAAAGCTACATTATCAGCGAATACCATAATAATAATAATAATATGTATATTATTTTTAAAAACTATACACCTGCGCGATGTTGGGCCGATTTTATAAGCTTTAGGAATATCGAGAAAATTGAAAGGAGTTTTGCAAACTGTTCCTAAGGATGTTAACACAATAACCCTAGTTCAATACGCCATCTTTAGCAAATTGGTACTGTTGTTGATCTTATTGTTTGTATAATATTAAATGTAAATCACTTACGGGTCCTCTAGTGAAATTCAAGTTTTACATTACAGAATAACACTACAGCTCTTTGCTCAGACGTAAGCATCAGTCCAGACTAAATACGGTCAAGGTGTTTGGGCTTTATTCGCAATTCTGTAAATAAGCTGATTCGTTAATTGTAAATTTTCTCCACGTCACAGCTACTACCTAGTGTAGAGACTAGGTTGCTAGTTTATAACTATATATTGTTGTTTTAATCTATATACAGTAATATTAAAAAAAAATAGTACTTATAAGACCAAATTTTTATTTATAAGATCGTATTTTTATTTACTTTTTTAAACTTAAAAAAAACCTTTGTAATTTGTATTTTTCAACAGAGCTTCGAGATGATTTTAAAGAGAGATGTAAGGAAGTTCTTGTCCGTACATTTAGAAGAAACTACATACTTAATAGTCTGAAGTTCAAAGTAGATATTGATAAGTTGTAGTTCCCCAAAACTGGAAAAATTAAAATACTTGTGAAAAACATGTGAAAAATTAAGTGCAAACATAGTTATCTAGTGTTTGTATAACTATTTCGCACTACATTACCGTTCTAATAAACAAGAAAATATCACAATAATATTTTGCACGCGTGCCAAAAA
The DNA here is from genome assembly GCF_026898425.1 of Galleria mellonella. Classification (NCBI taxonomy): domain Eukaryota; kingdom Metazoa; phylum Arthropoda; class Insecta; order Lepidoptera; family Pyralidae; genus Galleria; species Galleria mellonella. Next base: position 3,633,753 of record NW_026442028.1, on the reverse strand, counting down.
AGCTACTGTGATGTAAATACAACACTTAGGACATTTCGTCGTCTTATTTATCGCATAAACTGTTATTTTCCGAACATAAATGTAATCTTTAACAATTACATTTGCAGGCTCAAGGTTCAATCCTAGTTGTTTGGGATTAAGTTTTTTTTATTTAAAAAAAAAAGTCCTTATGAATTCTTGTATCTGACAATTTTTAAAAACTTTCCAAATATAAAACCTAATGAGAAGTGCCGAATGCAAGGTAAAGTTTTCAGAAATGGAGCTTGACATTTTTTTTTATACCACTGAGGTGACAAACAAGCATACGGCCCACCTGATGGTAAACGGTTACCGTAGCCTATGAACGCCTGTAATACCAGAGGTATTACGCGCGCGTTGCCGACCCTGAAGAAACCTCTTTACTCCCCTTTTGAAGAACCGCATGCTGTAGTCTCTTGGGAAAACCTCGGCAGGGCGATCATTCCATAACCTGAGTGTTCATAGGAGAAATCATCAAGTGACACATCAATATGCGTTATGCATGTGTAATATGGATATCAAAGTGTATTTAAATACCGCAGTTGCCAAATGCAATTTAAAGTATTTTCTAATATCTCTTATTGGTTCTCTGCCAAATACCTGCATGTTTTTGTCACTCTGTTCTGAAAGTTACGATTAATTTAAAACACTATTGCTGTAATAATAAAGGCATTTTAATTTCAATTTCTTTCACTACTTTATTCGATTTACAACTCTATATCTGTCATCATAAGGTTTTACTGAAGTCTTATTAGAATACGTACCACGCATCACGTACGAACGTCTAATAGCCATGTTATTCACATGGGTGATTAGCTTCAGATTAGGACTCGAATAAGTCATAGTGTTTACTGTTTTCCAATCGCTCTAATATGGTTTAACCATGTAGTCATAATAAAAATATGTTTGGTTTTACCAATGTATGAATAACTACGAGTTGTAATTTTAAAATATGCTGTTTTATAACATTGCCTCGGTGTCGCTTATAAGAAATACAAATTTATACAATATAGGACATAGATAGATAGATAGATAGATACTAGTTATAATACATATGTTAGATATGTTTAGATATAGAGATATTAGATATAGTATAGATATGTTTTTCAAATCGCATCTGAAGAATCATTACCTATCACAATGCTGATGTACGTACTTATTATATTTGTGTATTATATACCATATAATATATATCTATTTATATATATATTTTTATTTATATATTTATACCTATCGGTGTTTTCAATTGTACAGCCATTTTATTTATTTATTTTTAACTATAACATTTAAGTTGATTGGTACACATGTATGACTGTAACTGCTAGTAAACTGGCAGTTTACTCATATTGGATTTGCTGGAAGAAATCTCTTTTAGAAATAAGCTCGCCTTTGTGCACTATTATGTTTGTTTTTCTATTTCAGTAACCTATTGTGTACAATAAAGCATATGTAATGTTTAACCACTATTGTGCAGAATTTCAAAGAACTTATGACAGATTATTTTAACATAGATCTTCAAACTTTAATGATAGATAATTGTAGATGAAAAGCAGTGGCAGACTGATCCTATCTGAGGCTTGAGGCGACATAGCTAAATGAGATCCTAGTTTAAAAAAATAATGTAATTCAACAAGCTTTTTATACAGTTCACATTTGTATGTATAATTAATTATTTATTCATTTATCTTATATAATCTTACTAGTGAAATTTTAATTAGACTTAAACATCGGTATATAAAATGTGGATAATACAGATGTGAAAAATGCAGTCGTGGAGCTCCCAGCATCAGAAGCCCTGAGCTCCCCATACCCCCCCCCCCCTTGCCCACCACTGAAAAGTCTTATAATTATGAAGAAAACCACAATTATCACATATAAATTAATGATTATTACCGTATTCGTAATACACAAAATAGATAATAAAAGATTAAAAACGATTACATTTTAAACAAATGTAAAAAAAGACAAAAAATAAGATGAAACTTCATCGCACACGTGACAGGAAACGACAGATTACAACTGGCATCATGTACGCAGTCAAGAAACAAGAAATGCTCATAAACTATGCTTACTGTATTACCCTAGAGACAGTTGGCCGTTGAAATTGTACCATAATGATAAGTGTTATGAATAAAATGATCCTCCAAAATAGAATACAGTGTACTTCTTTGATGGCAATACAAGTTACTCACATTGTACACTACAATATGCTCTTATAGCAGAATTTGGAACATGATTCCTAGAATCTTGAAGTTTTCCGTTATTCATATACACATTCGTTGATTTATTTATTTATAAATTACTCATCACATTTACAGTATCCCAAAACGTGTAGTGAGCCATAGGTTTAATTTAGAAACTTAAAAAATATTAAACAACGTTTTAAAAATATATCTATTTTGTCATTAAATATATCAATATCTGGCTGCTGAGCAATCAGAGAATTGAGCAGAGAAATAGCCTGATAAGTAGGAGCAAACTGAGCAGTACAGGTGCGAACTGCCGGTGCCGATTGTAATCGAGAAACACGCAATCGAAAGCAGCGTTGGGGTGCGTATACAGAACAACGGCTGAGAGTTGCAGGATTGTCTATTCCGCCGTTGTGCATCATCAAATTGATATGATAACGCCGTCTGGTTCCGGTATAGAATAAGCCACCGCATTCTGTCCCGTGGATGTCATAAAAAAGAGTTTAATGTTCGAAGGATGGGCAGCAGTGGCGCCCACGATACACTTCATGCGTTGCCATTCCTTAAGACTAAGTTTTTATACCTCTTCTGTAATTTTATTACCATATCCCACCATTCAAACCAAAATACAGCCGTGCAAATACAACTGCTTCAGGACAGAAACACGATTGGAACAGAGGTACTCAAGCAGACGAGTTTTACAAAGTCTCCCTCTGGTCTCTATCAGGTTGACCTCCTGGCGGTTCCCCCTGAAAACCATCTTGATTGGTTTATTGTTGAATTCGTCACGATGGGCTAACTGACCTGCTTCATCCTCATCTATCATCCTTCACTGGTGCCCCGCCGGTGTATACCGATAGCTCAGGCGAGGCTACCATTCCATTATCATCCATTAAAAAAAGTCTCCCTCTGATAGATTGCCTTTCAAATACATTTTTTTTTTTATTCCTTTAGGAATTATTGTTATGTTATTATTAAAATAATTTGAATTCTAACAAAGTGGATCCTTCTCGTCAGAAATAAAGTATCTTTGAATTTGAACGTGGTATAATGTGTGTGGGATGAACGTACCATTTATTTGCAGCGATTTCAACAAGCAAATTTGAATTCTATTTTTAGTGTATGTATATTACTTTTTTTTATACAACTTAGAATGGCAAACAAGCTGACGGCCCACCTGATGTAAAGTGGTAACCGTCGCCTATAGACATGAGCAGTACCATGGACATAACAGAGTATACTGTTTCGCCAATGTCGCCATAATGTCTTCTCTGATTCTGAAAGAAGTTTGACTTCCATTCTGTGTGCAGTCTCTGGAAGTTATTTTCTTGTTAGTTCTATTTATTCGTCATCTTCATGTTGTATAGTCACAACCAGTGTTTCCCAACCTTTTTTGCGCCATACCCCACTTGAAAATTTCTAACATTTTTATGCCGGGTGGAAAGAGATTGTTAGTAATGGAGACTGAGAATCCCATTGCTAGCAATATACCCAACCAGGTCGCCCTTCGCGCGGTTCCCCCTGGAAACTATCATGGTTAATTCCTGATGAATTCATCATGATGGGCTAACTGGCCTGTTTTCATTCTCATCAATTACCCTTCACTGATGCTCCGCCAGCGTATCCCGTTATCGCAGGCGGGGTTACCATTCCATTTTCATCCAATAAAAAAAAAACATTCAAACAAACAAACAAAAACAACAACACAAAAACAAAAAAACACTTAAACATTACTAAAAGCCCAACTGCGGTTGCTAACCCACATGCCAAGTGTGGCAACTACTGGCAAAACCCCTCAATAGGGCGAGGCTTATATACAGCAATGAAAAGATAATGGCCGAAATGATGAATTAATATATTATGTTGATGGAAAGTGGTAATCGTTGCCTATAGAGATGATCATCACCATGGAGCCCACAGAATACACTGTGACACCCATGTTATCATTGTGTATGTATTCTATATGATTCTATGTATAATTTAATTAAAACTGATTTTTAATTAGTCAACTATTTCTTTTTTTCTATTGCTATGCGAACTAATTAACTATCATTTATATACGACATAGTTTCAAGAGTACTACGTGGTGCATATTGTCATTGAGAGCACCTACTTCCCAGTCGTATCATTGTATTCGTACCAGTTAGGAACTTAACATAATAAACAACGTAAGTTAAGTGTCATTAATAAAAATCTTTTTTTTATTTTTTTATGCTACTTAGAATGGCAAACAAGCTGACGGTCCACCTGGTGGAAAGCAGTAACCGTCGCCTATAGACATGAGTAGTATAACATGGACATAACAGAGTATACTGTTTCGCCCATGATACCCCCCATGCGTTGCCATTCCTGAGGACTCAGGTCTTATTCCTCTGTACCCAGTAAATTCACGCCATATCCCACCCTTCAAACCGAAACACAGCCATGCAAACACAGCTGCTTCACGGTTGAAACACGAATGGGACAGAGGTACCCAAGCAATCGACTTTTGTACAAAGTTCCCTCTGGTAAATCAAAAAAAATATCAAATATCTCCAAAATTTTATAAACAAAAATTTTTTACCAATATGGCAGAAAGAAATACCCAATTTGGCAACGCTGATCCTAAATCTTACCATCACTTACCACCAGGTGAGGTGAGATCAAACGCACAACCTATAATAAAAAAATGCCTACGTTGAAACCTTTAAAATAACTTCATTGCGCAGCTTTATAGACATATCAGCATTTAACTGTCCACTGCTGAACATAAGTCTCCCCCTTGGAGGGTTTTGCCAGTAGTAGCTACACTTGGCAAACGGATTGGCAACCGCAGTTTGGCTTTGGAGATGTTTCAATAGGGGCGCTACTGCTCATCCCTCGACCATTCAGTTTCCTTAGTCGCCTCTTACGACACCCATGGGAAAGGAAGGCGTAGCCTATTCTTTGCCAGAACTATACGGCCAGCTTTATAGTGCTACCTAGTTATAGCTATTGCATATTTTTTTTATACCACTAAGGTGGCAAACAGGCATACCCACCTGATAGTAAGTGGTTACCGTAGCTTATGAATACCAGAGGTATTACGCGCGCGTTGCCGACCCTGAAGAAATCTCTTTACCCCCCTTTTGAAGAACCCCATGCTGTAATTTAATTTAATTTTGTCTGTTTAAAAATTGTACACTGCTGTATCCGCTGACTGTATGCTCCTTTCCGCTTTGGGTGTTGCTGGAAGAGAACTCTATCAGAGTTAAGCTCGCCTTTGTACTTTTGATTACCTCAGTCATGTTCTTATAACTAATGTGTACAATAAAGTATTAAATAAATAAATAAATAATGTCTTGGGAAAACCTCGAGTTACATTTAGTATTGTTGCAAGTCGACGCGGAAATAAGGAAGCATTTGGTCCGTTATAAGTTCCTACTACGGATAAATTTATTATGCTCTCTGCACAGGGCTGCCATCACCTATATTTTTGAAAAATAATTAAATATGCCGGTGTTAAAATAAAATTATAATCGGGTTATTCCTCAACATCCTTGAATTTTTTTTTTATAAATTGACATATAATCAAGAAACATTGATTTTTTAAATATTTTTCATTTGTTTAAAGGATCGATATTAAATATATACATAAAAAAATAAATATAAATAGCTAAATACCGCTCGAGATACCTCGACCGCGCTAACGGTATACGCTGGCGGGGTACCAGTGAGGGATCATAGGTGAGAGTGAAAAGGGAGCTCAATCAGCCCATCGTGATGAATACACCTAGAATTCAACACGATGGTTTCCAGTGTGGAGTTCGACCTGACAGAGTATATTACTAGCAATGAGACTTGTAATTCGCATTACTAATAACCCCTCCTCCTTCCCCCTCTCCGTATTTACCGTTTACATGCTTGTTAGATATTTAAAAATAAATAACATTGTTGTAACATGTTGCTTATCATTAAATTCATTATTTGATTTCTCCCCATATACATTTTAAAACCCTTTCCAACGGGCTTACGGATGCCCACTAATTTAGAACACATCCGAGGAAATCCGTACGAGTGACAGCCCTAAGCCTCTATAGAATAAATTACATGTATTGTAACGGCGATACGTAACCTTTTATAGAAAACGGAACATGCCATATGTATAAACAAATCCATATTGATATTCTATATACAGGTTGTAACGAAAAGAATAAACTAGAGATAATGGACTGAGTAAAATATTACAAAAGTAAGGTAATAATGATCCTATAAAGAATGAATTCGAAACTATTATATTAAAAAAAAAGCGTCCATATTTTGATGAAGGCTCAGTTTTTTTTTGTATTCTTCGATGCATATTTCTTTGGAAAAAATATTTAGTTAAAAATAAAAAAAAAAATTAAAAGAATTCTAATGATTAAAGAAAATAAAATTTTATTTTCTTTTATTTTATTTTACCAGAGGGAGACTTTGTACAAAAGTCGATTGCTTGGGTACCTCTGTCCCATTCGTATTTCTACCGTGAAGCAGTTGTGTTCGCATACAATACGCTATATTTCCGTTTGAAATCCATATCGCCATATCCCACCCTTCAAACCGAAACACAGCCATGCAAACACAACTGCTTTACGGTCGAAACACGAATGGGACAGAGGTACCCAAGAAAACGACTTTTATACAAAGTCTCCCTCTGGTATATCTGTATCTATCTATCTATCTATCTGTATAATACGCACATACGCTGTTCATATTGTTATCAGTAGGTTTGTTTACATGATGTGACGATACATCGTCAGACAACGGAAGGATGGCTATTTATAACAGGCTGATAAAACTGTTATGTTACAAAATGTTATGTTACGAATCTGCTACACTGCGTTTCGATAGAACATAAAAAAAAAATGTAAACAAACCAATACTCTGATCCAACCATATGTCTGCTAATGTTCAATAACTTGACAATTTATTTTATTAAGTAATTAATATTAACATTTCTAATGTATTAATTTTATAATTTTATTATTTTATAGATTGATATTGAAGTTGTTTATGTGCAATTTATTTATTGACTGCGTATAGTATGTTGGGGTAACTACATTCTTATAAACTATATGTCTTATTAAGGGGCATCCATTAATTACGTGAGCTCTTTTTCGATCAGTTAGACTCCTCCCCCCCCCCTTAGGTGAGATTTAGTGAGACTTGCCTTGACCCCCCCTCCCCTTACGTGAGATTGACGCATTAAATATTTTAACCTTAATTTATATTTATTATTCGGTAAAATAATAAATCGTTCAGGTATACTATAATTAATTTATTTAAATTAAATTAAATTCAAAGTAAAAACATAAAAACAACACTTTCTTTTAAATTTTTACTCAATCCATGGAGAATCGTGTATTTTTTCAATCGAAATAATTGGACACATTATCTGGGATTTCTAGTAGTGCAGGAAGACAATCACTGGAAACATCTACGTTTATCTTTAATATTTTAGTAATATCTTTAATATTTTATATTTTTTGAAGTTTACGTGAGATTTTTGATTATCCCCCCCCTCGGTTTAAATGAGATTTGGTGAGAATTAATTAGACCCCTCCCCCCCCCCCTATTCTGAGCTCACGTAATTAATGGATGCCCCCTTGTACAATAGTAATAAATAAATAAAACGCTTAAAAATCTAATAAAAATACACAGTATTACTAGGGTCACATAATTTCTGTATAAATAGCGTATCTAATAACGTTATTTTGTTCTCGCTGCGTACATGCATTATGTGTGCTATATTTAGCACTCGCCGCGCGATAAACATCTTGTAGGGCTGTCAATAGTTAGTTTCTATCTATCGTATTTAAGAGCTGCGCTCTTGTCGGTGGAGCTCTTGCCGCTCACTACGATTTTTAGCGAGTCTCTTCACCTCTTGATACGACACGACACCAACTCCTTCCTTGATCTGCCTAATGTAACTATGTCTCGGTCTCCCTCTCCCCCTCCTTCCTTCTATCTTACCTTCTATTCTAATGTTCATAAGTTCGTCGTGTCGTATCAAATGTCCCAACATTTTTCCCCTTCTGTCCTCAATAGTTAGTTTAGAGTTTTAAGAATGTTAGATAGTTTTAAACTTTTGAGTTGTTGACACATGTTTTTAATATACTGTCGGGACTTGAAGGGACACGTTTGCAGATAAATAGTAACTACATACCTGATTTTTATTGTGTTCGGATAGTCTATTTCAAATTTGGTAAAGTTTTATTATTGAGAGAATTTTGTATTTTTGTGTGACCTGTTTGCTTACTTCATATACCTCTATTTATGTCCAGGCATAGAATAGGCCACTCCTTCCTTTCCCGTGGGTGTCGTAAGAGGCGACCAAGGGAGGGCGAGGGATAGGCAGCAGCGTCTCTCTTAAAACATCTCTAAAAGCCTTGCTGCGGTTGCCAACTCGCCTACCAAGCGTGGCAACTACTGGCAAAACTCCTCTTATGGAGAAGGGAATAATAATAAAATATAGGAAAAAGTGTTTAGTTTTTGGTCAATTTATTTTTGTTTCTTGAACAATCTAACTCAGATTTTATATCTATTTTCTGATATTTCTTTCTTTCTTATACATTCACGTCACGTACGTAATAATGTTCAATTTTTTTTTATACAACGTAGAATGGCAAACAAGCTGACGGCCTACCTGATGGAAAGTGGTAACCGTCGCCTATTGACATGAGCAGTGCCATGGACATAGCAGAGTATACTGTTTCGCCCATGATTGGGTTGCCATTCCTGAGGACTCAGATGTTATTCCTCTGTACCCTGTAAATTCACGCCATATCCCACCCTTCATACCGAAACACAGCCATGCAAACACAACTGATTCACAGTTGAAACACGAATGGGACAGAGGTACCCAAGCAATCGACTTTTGTACAAAGTCTCCCTCTGGTAAAGTTTCATTTGATATAACTTGGAATGGCACACAAACTGATGCGCCACCTAATAATAATACTCAACATGTACAAATAGATTCGTTTACAACTAATATATAACAGCATCATAAATAATTACTTAATATTATATTATGTCGACAACCCTAACAGTACATGGATGCAATAGAATTGATTATATGCGCATAACACATGTGTGGAATAATTAAAGTCTCACATTCTTCTCTAATAACATAATCATTCATTTATGTTTAAAATGGCTACAAAAACTGAACAATCATTAATTGCTTTAATGCATGTACACGTATTTTATAAATTTTCAACCAACTTCAAAGAGAATGGGTTCACAATTCAATTTTTTATGTTTGTTACCTCATAACTTCGTCAGATATGATAGACCTTTTTTTTTAATTTTTTTTTTTATCTGAAAGGTATGTCCTTTAGATTGATCTTATAGAAATTGTATCAAAATTAATTCAGTTATTTAATTTAGAAATTAAATTAACTTGTAATGCTACAATTGAAATCAGTTTTTCTTCTTTTTCTATGGATCAAATCCTAATCAACTGAGCAGCATCTGTCAGTTAACCCTTCTTTCCATAATGGTGGAAATTATAATCATCCTAACATTAGACAATTCTTGTTGAATTCGTCACGATGGGCTAACTGACCTACTTCATCCTCACCTATCCTTCACTGGTGCCTCGCTAGTGTATACCGATAGCGCGGGTGGAATTACCATTCCATTATCATTGTAGCGAACTCTTTGCTACATTTTTATATTCTTATTGTCATTCGAAATTTATATATTTTTTTGACATATTGTTTTTACATATTGTTTAAATATATTTTGCTAAAGTCTGTCTCCTCATCTTTTCTGTAGTTTTCCATTCTAAAATCCTCTCATTGCATATTAAAAGTATTATCTCCGTTTCATTTGGTCCTTCTACCTACTTATATTTACAGCGCACCTATTTGTCATAGTCCATTTCCTAGTTACATGTAAGTATAATTTTGTTCGTTTTCATATTACATTACGTTCTAGTAGCTATCACGTCATTTAGTTTTCATGATCACCCGTAGTAAGAGTAGAGTCATGTCATCTGAACCTACGCCAAGTTGTTACGTTTCACAAGTCAACCCAGACTCTAATATCGGTGGTGTGGAGGGCGCTACGGCTCATAGCATAAGATCCACTCAAAGTGGGTCCAGGCATTCCTCCGCAACTATTAAAGCACAAAAGGCTGCTGCAGAAGCACTGGTTTTGCGCCGCCGCTTAGAACGTGAGTTAAACCTCGCCACACGGGAACGCGAACGTGAACGACAGTTGGCAGCTCTGCAGGAAGAGGTTGAAAATAGCGAACTGCGAGCAGAGTTGGCTGCTATTGAAGCAAACGGCAGCTGTACAGGAAGTCGCGCAAGTCATCGGAGCTCTGCTAGGGTGGTAAATGATACTGAGAGGTGGGTGGAAAACACTCAATTTATTAAAAGTCATGGAGACAGAGATATCAGGGACATTTCTGCAGTAGAATGTGGACAACAATGTTTTGTTCCATTACCCGGTAGTTCGGTACTACCACCGACTGCCACACGGGCAGCTGCATCCCCTGTCATAGCTTGTATATCACAACCGTGTAATAATGGTGTGCCCGTAGCGGTGGACATTTCACCTCCGCTCATTAATACGGACGCAAATATTTTAAAAGCTGTAGCTGACACCGCGGCAGCAGCGAAGGCTCTTGCCTCTGGTCGCGTTGCTAACCTCGAGTTATTTCCTTTTTTTGGTAACCCACTACAATGGTTACAGTTCAAACGTATTTATGACGTCACTAAATCTAACTTTTCTACTTTAGGTAATTTATCTAGACTTCAGAGCGTACTCAAAGGGCCCGCATATGAGGCCGTCGCGACGCTATTAATGGCAACAGATGACCCGGACGAGGTGGTGCGCGCACTTGAAGAAAACTTCGCGCGTCCAGAGTTTATCGTGTTCAGGGAAGTGTCTCATTTAAAAAATCTTCCACGTCTGGGCAATGATCTAAAACAACTCTCGACACTCGCCAATAGGGTACGAAATTCTATAGCTACAATTAAACTGTTAAATCATACAATGAAAATTAGGTGGACGGATTTTGCCACACAAGATACTACTCGACGTCCTAAGCTTGAATTGTTGTCTGAATTTTTGAGGCGCGAACTAGACCAACACATTAGGTTTGGTCTGTCACCCGAGTCTAGTTCGTTCCAACAATTTAATACCGATAAACAATCATTTAGGCGAGAAAATATTAATACTGTCACGCATATTAAGGACGAGAATACAAAAATACAAACGGTATGTTCGTTTTGTAAAAAAGATCATAATATTAAGTCATGTTCTGAATTTAAAACTTTATCTGTAAATGAAAGGTGGCAATGGTTACGACAAGCAAAGGTTTGCTATCGTTGTTTAAGAACTAATTCACATCAATGGAAAACTTGTAAAGTAAAGCCATGCAATATAGACGGATGTCATGTTCGTCATCATCCTTTACTTCATCAATGTCCATCTAGTTCACATAAGGCAAACGTCACACAAGCCACAGATATTAACGTTATAGATATAGAAAATAAACAATCAATTTCAAATAATTTAAAGTCGTCTGAAGGTAACGTTTTTATATCCACGACTCATACAGGCATACAACATCCTTCTACAGGTTGCCGTCCTCACGTGTATTTAAAGGTAATACCTATCACTGTTTCAGGGCCTAAAGGTAGTTCTGATGTATTTGCACTACTTGACGATGGAAGCACCGCTACTTTAATCGATTCTAGTGTTGCGACGCGCATAGGTGCGACAGGGCAACAACGCAAGATTACTGTAAACGGTATTGGCGGTCTTGAACGACATGTTACGGTATCATACGTTAATTTTCACATTAAGGGTAGACACACACACGAGACATTTTTAGTAAAAAATGCTAAGTCTATGGATTCGTTATCCTTGCAACCTCAAACAATTCGTCGTCAAGATATCGAATCTTTTTCACACCTTATTGATTTAGTCGATGTGTTATCATATGAGGATGCCACTCCAACCGTTTTAATCGGAGCTGAGGACTGGCATTTATCAATTAATCGTGATATTCGTGTTGGAAAGAAGTATGAACCCGTGGCCTGTTTAACATCACTAGGTTGGACGTTATATGGCGCTTCTTCAAGTAAAACAAAATTAGTAGAATTTGTAAATCACGGTATATTTATAGAGTCATCTAAGGATGATAATTTAGAGTCGTTAATCAAAGAACAGTATAAAATAGATTCTTTAGGGATTTCTAAGACGGAATCACAACTTAATATACAGGAACAACGTGCAGTTGATATTTTAGAAATCACTTCGAGGCGCTTACCCTCTGGTCGATTCGAGGTAGGCATGCCTTGGCGTCACGATATCCAGCACGTTCCTGGCAGTTATCCTCAAGCATTGTCGCGTTTTTTAAGCTTGGAAAGACGTATGTCCAAAGATGCTACATTCGCTAAGGCTTATTGTGATTTCATTACGAATATGATTACTAAAGGTTATGCGGAAGAATGTGCTTCTGAGTCTTATTATTCGAATCGCCGTGATGACAAACATTCTGATAGTATACGTTTTTATCTTCCACATTTTGGCATATATCATCCTCAGAAGCGCAAACTTCGAGTTGTTCATGATGCAGCAGCTAAGAATGAGGGCATCAGTCTGAACTCTTTATTACTTCCTGGGCCTGATCTACTCCAATCGTTATTAAAAATATTGTTCTGTTTTCGCGAGGGTCATTTTGCTATGATGGCAGATATTAAGGAAATGTTTCCACAAGTTCGTATTAGAGAACAGGACAGAGACGCATTTAGGTTTCTTTGGAGACATGATAAATTACAACCTATAAAAGAGTTCAGGATGACATCCGTCATTTTTGGTGCATGCTGCAGTCCGTTCATCGCACAATTTATAAAAAAAAAGAATGCTCAAGACTATGAGCACCTGTATCCTAAAGCTACAAATGCCATATTGTTTCATCATTATATGGACGACTACATAGATTCATTGGACGATATCGACGAGGCAGCTCAGTTAGCGTCTGATATTATCACCGTTCACAAGGCTGCTTGTTTTGAGATGCGGGGATGGATTTCCAATGAGCCAACAGCACTAAAACTCGTTCCGGAAAACCTCCGAGCTGTTCAACCATTGGAAATTGATGTCTGTAACTCTGTCACTAATGTCCGAGCGTTAGGCATGTCATGGAATCCTGCAACTGACAATTTGGGTTTTCGTACTGGTATATCCGAAATCTACCCTAACTCTCTTACAAAACGCAAGGTCTTGTCACATATAATGCGTGTTTATGACCCCTTGGGTTTATTAGGGCCTATTGTCATAAAGGGTCGGATTTTATTTCAAAAAACATGGAGATCTAATGTAGATTGGGATACTGAACTTTCACAGACAGAGACATCAAGATGGAATGACTGGTTTAAGGAACTGTTGAGTATTTCTTCATTAACAATTCCTCGTTGGTATTCTAGCGTTAAAGGATGCGAACCTTCGTACAGAGAGTTGCACATTTTCGCAGATGCAAGTGAGCTTGCATACGTATGCATCGCTTATTGGCGTTTAATATACGCTGATGGCGACATTAAGCTCACTCTCATCTCAAGCAAAGCTCGCGTTTCTCCTTTAAAACCGGTTTCTATCCCACGACTGGAACTCCAGGCCGCCCTAATTGCTTCCCGTCTCGCAATCACTGTTAAGGACAGCCATCGCAAAAAGGCTGTTTGTACATTTTTTTGGACTGATTCGATGACTGTTCTCCAATGGTTACGAGGCGATGCACGGTGCTACAAACCCTTTGTCGCCCATCGCATAGGCGAAATATTAGAAAATTCATCCGTCAATGAATGGCGATGGGTGCCAACGGATATGAATGTAGCCGATGACGCGACTAGGTTACGTCCTATTAATTTAGATAGTTCACATAGGTGGTTTTGTGGACCATCATTTTTACATAATTCTCCAGAAAACTGGCCAAAGGAGCCAGTTAATATCGCACCAGTTCTTGAGGAGCTAAAGTGTCAACCACAGGAATTGGTGGGATTCACTTCTTTTAATTCAGATTTGGCTTTTCCAGTCACAGCAAATTTTGATTTCTTCAGTGAATGGACTCGTTTATTACGTGCCACAGCTCGGGTTCATCAAGCTGTAGCTATTTTTAGAGAAATTTTGGCCAATATTCGAAATTCTAAATTAAATGGCGAAGTTTTTCGTTCTCGCCGGCGCTCAACATCCACTATTCTGCTACCATTAGATGCCGATTTAATTAAAACCGCAGAAAGGCACATCTTGCAGCGCACGCAACTAGATAGTTTTGGAGAAGAATATAAATTGATTCTTAATTCTAAACCAATACCTCGAAATAGTCGCCTGAGCAAACTTTCACCAACTATTGGAGAAGACAAGCTTTTACATTTAGCTGGGAGAATTAAAGCCGTAGAGGATGTTGATCCAGACACCAAGTTTCCAATCTTGCTAGATGGTCGCCACCCAGTTGTACACTTGTTAGTACATTTTTACCATTGCCGTGCAGGTCATGCAAACCATGAGTTGGTGATAAACGAGTTAAGACAAAAATTCTGGTTAGTTAGCCTTCGTAATACTGTGAGATCCGTAGCCAGACAGTGTCCGTTTTGTCGAATTCGCAGGGCCTTGCCAATGGATCCTGTAAGAGGATATATATATAAAGATTGGCACATCATCAACGACCTTTTACATATACTGGAGTGGATTACTTCGGTCCAGTTACTGTAACTATTGGGCGACGTCACGAAAAACGCTATATAGCCTTATTTACATGCCTGTCTTCAAGAGCTATCCACTTGGAAGTGGTACATAGTCTGTCCGCAGATTCTGCGATAATGAGTCTTAGACGTTTTATTGCCAGAAGAGGAACTCCAACCACCATCTTTTCTGACAACGGTACTGCATTTATTGGAGCCAACCGCATTCTTAAAGAATTTTACACATCTGATGTAAAAAATTTTGCGGCTACAAAAGGTATCACTTGGAGCTTTATTCCACCAGCAGCGCCAACTTTTGGAGGGTGTTGGGAGCGGCTTGTAAGATCTGTCAAGGTCGCATTAAAAGCCACTCTCAAAAAAAGGTCACCCAAAGAAGAAATACTTACGACACTTGTGGCAGAAGCTGAGGCAATTGTAAATTCACGCCCATTAACTCATGTTTCAAGCGATCCTGATGAACCAACCACCTTGACACCATTCCATTTCCTCATTGGTACGTCGTCAAACCAAATAACACCACCATTGGAGGATCGTGACCTAATTGGCCGTTCGGACTGGAGAAAGGCATTAAGGTTGGCTGACCATTTTTGGAATCGGTGGGTGCGGGAAGTCCTCCCCACAATGCAACTAAGAGTCCAAACAAAAGGAACGCAGGATTTGCAAGTCGGAGACGTAGTCTTTATAGTCGACGAGTCTCTACCACGAGGTACTTGGCCACGAGGACGGATCGAAAGATTGTTTCCCGGCAGAGATGGGGTAACACGAGTAGTGGACGTTGCCACAGCAGGAGGTACGCTACGGCGCCCCCTTAAAAAACTAGTAAAGTTGACCACTTAAGGTTTGTCTGACCTTGGCCAGTTTAACTAGTTGGTGCAGTTCTGCACGAGGGGCAGGATGTAGCGAACTCTTTGCTACATTTTTATATTCTTATTGTCATTCGAAATTTATATATTTTTTTGACATATTGTTTTTACAATCATCCATTAAAAAATATATGCTATGGCAGTTTATTTACTGCCACAGCGCTGTTATACTGTGCAAGCCATACAGGGAATTTATAACAGCTCTATCTTGCCTCTACATTTCGGCATTGTTACATACATTTTGTAAATTCTTTCTTGGAGGATAGATATCAACCAGTTTTCGTAAACATCACCTCTTTGGAGCGGCTGGTTTGCTATTTAACAACGGTTTAAACCACCGTTATTAAAGCACCTATTGCTATGACTCGCAGTAGCAACTTCGAAAGAATTTAATTAAACCTTTGATTACAATTAAACTCGCAAGTAACAAACTTGTAATCACGGCCTAAACCTCAATTGTTATAACGGTCTCGAGTCATTCAATTATTTTAAACTGAGCCGCGGTCAAGGGTACATTTCGCCCGAAAACCTAATTAATGTTCCATTTTTTTAATGGATGATAATGGTATGGTAAACTCGCCTGCGCTATCGGTATACGCTGGCGAGACACCAGGGTAGGATAACAGATGACGATGAAAGCAAGCCAGTTTGCCCATCGTGATGAATTCCACTAGAGCTAACCACGATGGTTTCCAGGGGGAACCGCGTGGAGGTTGACCTGATAGGGTGTATTGCTAGCAACGAGTCAGACTCCATTACTAACAATCCCTTTCCCCCCAATTAATGTTCGTCACGTCTCGACGCCACTCGGTGACACGACAGAATTAAATGTATTTGTGCATTTATTTTTGTAAAGTTAGATCTTTTGTACTTGATTTTTTGTTGACCGAACCGACGACTAGTAAAAACTAGTTCTTTTCAATGCTTTTTTTTGTGTAGAATGAGACGTTAAATTACTAAGTTAGTAATCTATTTATCTACTTACAAGTCTTCACTAGTCGTTGTTTTTCTATTATACTACTTAAAAAAGTTGGCTAAAAATAATAATGAATAGGTATATAATTTCAATATTAGTAACACAGCAGGCTGAAGTGGCAATAGGCTAATCATATAGATCGAAGAACCTACAATTGATGGGAAGAAAAGGTTCTTGAGTGGGGACTGGTAAACGTAGTATAGGTCAACCCCCCCCCCCCCCCAATCCCATTGCTAGCAATATACCCAACCAGGTCGACCTCCTCGCGGTTCTCCCTGGAAACTATCATGGTTAATTCCTGATGAATTCATCATGATGGGCTAACTGGCCTGTTTTCATTCTCATCTATCACCCTTCACTGGTGCTCCGCCAGCGTATCCCGTTCGCGCAGGCGGGGTTACCATACCATTTTCACCCATCAAAAACACCCCCCGCCCCTTCCCACTAGGTGGAGTGATGACCTCAAATGCATTGCAGGGAGTCTGTGGTCCAGGACCGTACTTTTTGACATTCTGTGGAAGAAACTTATATTCAGCAGTGAACAGATAATGACAATGATGATGTCTGACACTGTATTGGAGTTGCTGTCGTAAGAATTTATATAATTTTTGGGATGTACAAATAGATAATATATTTGTTTTTTTTTTGGCAACGTTTCGACCTGTATTTAAACACGTCGTATATATATATATATATATATATATATATATATATATATATATATATATATATATATATATATATATATATATATATATATATATATATATATATATATATATATATATATATATATATATATATATATATATATATATATTATATATATATATATATATATAATTAGAACAGAGAATTGGTCAATTAGGCGTAATTATCACTTTCATTCAGGCGAATGGTTTGCTCACCAGTGATATGTCACTATTACATAATCTGTGGCAACATTAAAAAATTACCCACACAACATTCACAACAAATGAAAAGTGAATTCCCAAGAACGGCTTCCGATATAATGGTAATCGATTTATTCGAGCGTGAATGGATTCCTTAGGCACATAGATTGCAACGTGACACATAAGGCCGGGTTCACATATGCTATTTCTGTTTTTTTTTATATATATAAATCAGGCTTATACAGCACACGCCATCCATTATATGCCTGCCCCAGTTGCCAGTGGTTGCCACGCTTGGCAAGCGAGTACCAAAGCCTAACTACGATTGCCAATCCGCCTATAAAATATATTTGATTTATTTTATTTAAACTTTAATGCACAGTAAAATTCTATGTACATTTGGCGGACTTAACACCGGACGGTGTTCTCTACCAGTCAACCATTGGGTAAACCGAGAAATACGTAGGCGGTGCATTTTTGAATAGAGGAAAGATAAAGCAATACTTGATAAACTAATATAATATAAACATTCACATAATATATTAAATAAATAAATATATACATACATACATTAATAAATATTACTATATAAAACAACTGCAACAGAAGAGCAAATAATAATCTATGACTCAAACAGAGTAACCAGCAGGACAAGCTTAAAGGGAAAGTGATTTTTCTAAGAAATAAATACGCAATATTTTCTCTCTACACACATAAAATACTTATAACGAAATGAAATGACATTATATTTATTTGGATGTCGTAAAAGGCGACTAAGGAAGGGCGAGGGGTAACCAGCAGCATCCCTCTTAAAACATCACCTAAAGCCAGACTACGGTTGCCAATGCATCTGCCAAGCTTAAGAAAGGCTTATGTTCGGCAGTGGATTATGAGTGCGTTCAAACAAACAAACAAACAATCTCTTCCACCTTATTATATTAGTGTAGATTTGCAATATATTTGTACAAATAATATTGTTAATAATAATGTTTTTTATACCACTGAGGTAGCAAACAAGCATACGGCCCACCTGATGAGTTGAAAAACCCACCCAGCTTTTAAACTCAGTGTTATAGCAATCGAGAGACTCGTAAATTTCACATCCGCAAACCGAAAGATCCACACGACATTTGAACAATACATGAAAATTTGTTTACAATTAAATATTTAATCAAATGGTCCTCGAACTAACAAAGTTTGCCAACAAATGTACAAATGTGAAGTAAACATAACAATGAACATAACAAACTAATGTTCACAAGGACATGTGACCAACAGACATACAATAATTACGTGCTTGTAATTTTAAATTTGTTTACACCTTTTTTTTTTTCAATAATATTTTGGATTTTAAGAAATTTAAAATGCAAAATACAGGACTACAAAAATAAATTTTGGGTTATAGTGTTTGAATTCTGAATACAAACATCGAAAAACACTCATATGAATATCTCTGTGTTATTCGATAGTTAATTTTAAACTTCGCATTGTTTACACATATTTTAAATACACTATCAGGGACTTAACGGAACGTCGGCAATAAAGAAACAGGTATGTAGGTATTATTTATTTATTTATTCATTAGTACAAATACGTGTACATGGCGGACTTAATGCTAAAAGCATTCTCTCCCAGTCAATCATAGGGAAGTGTCAGAATACTCGAATGCGGTTCTAGTAATTATTGATATACATACATAGTAAAATTACATATATAAACGAATAAATATATATAAATAACAAATATACTTATGCATATATGACATATACTATATTATACACTAATAAGAGAATAATATGAAGTACTTACTGCTTGGATAAAGTAAATAAGTGAACAAAAAGTGAGCAAAAAGCAATAAGTGAGTACAGAGGAATAACATCTGAGTCCTCAGGAATGGTAACGCATGGGGGGTATCATGGGCGAAACATTCTACTCTGTTATGCCCATGGTACTGCTCATGTTTATAGGCGACGGTTACCACTTTCCATCAGGTGGGCCATCAGCTTGTTTGCCATTCTAAGTTGTATAAAAAAAACGTCTCGACAAGTCAGCCAAGTATGAGATGAATTGAGATGATAGCACTAAAATAGTCGTCAATCTACTACGAGATTGTGTTCCGGACAAACATATGCATTAGTGCTATATGAGTCATGTGATCACCGAGAGCAAACAAATGGCCCTCACATATCGTACAGCGCCATCTACATTCTAGTCCCAAACTTAACAGAGGTCTCTCTAAATAATGTTTTAGGAATTTTTTAAATTTAAAAAATATACATACCTACATATATATAACAAGATAAAAGAGGATTTCATGCACCCACTAATAGCCAAATTATTTAAAGAAAACCACGCCACACCTCGAAAGAGTGTGCAATCATCCAAAGACATAGCGAAGCATCGAAAGACCCGGAAATAGTTTCCTCCGGAGTTGAAGCCGGGGTGAATTGGAATTCCTCGAGGCCCCTACCAACCCTTCTCTAGAGGGGTTTGAAGGCCACTTAACTACTGAATAATTAATAATAACATATATTTATATACATACTATCTGCACTTTATAAAAGCATAAAACCAAACAATGCATAATCCTTATTAATATTATTAATGTGAAAGTGAGTTTGTTTGTATATACCTTATAGCACCTTAACGGTTTCAGCAATCACTATAAAATTTGGTATACAAGTATTATATGGAATAGACCTTCCCCATTCCCTTAGTCGCCTTTTACGATAAATGAAGAGATGGCCCATTCTATACCGATACCACACGGTTGAATTAGTTAAAATTTAGAAATTGGAGAAATACTATTAATGTTATATATATAAGAGTTAGTAAAAATGTTTGATATTGATCCACACTGAAGGGAATTTGTTACAGAAATGTGATATGGTAAAAAATTTCATTCTATGTCAATACATAGTTACCCTAAGTAAAACACATATAGTATATATGATATAACTTTTTTACCTCAACCCATTCAAGTAAAGCCACAAGCTACACTTCGTATGTAGTTTATAAATACCACACAATTACAATGAAACTGCTTTTGAAAGGAACTAGGAAACGCGAATTAGTTCCTCGTAACATGAAATTCGATTCCAGACGTTTCTCAAACACTGAAGGCCTTGCCTACGAAATTAGCCCGCAATACCCAATTGCATATGAAATACGGAAATTCTAATACATATGTTGATGCCAAGAGTATCTCATATCTCTCTTCGTTGGCTACATAAAACAAATTGAATTAAACAAATAACAATAGAATAATATCGCAAAAGTGAGAAGTGCCTCACCTGCGCTAATGAAATACGCTAGCTGGTCACCAGTGATATGATGATAATAGATGATGATTGGTGAGGATTAAAAGGCAGGTCAGGCCCATCATGATAAATTCACTTGGAATTGAACACGGATTTACATATTACGACAAAACGTTAAGCTCCATTTACGGGGCCATTTCGATATGAACAAAAACAAGAAATTGAGTCTGAAAATACGAAATTTCATTTCATGGTAGACCCCCAATTCATTTGACTGTTCGGGAAACGAAGGAACGTATTAAATGATTTTATTGAAACAGCAAATTTATAGAAACATAATTTGATATCTTTGTTGTTTGTGGGTTTAGCTGTATAAACGTTATGATGTTTAAAACCGATCAATATGGTTTGTAGATTAAATCAATAACCCTCGTTACTGGCTCAAAATGAAACAAATGAATCAACCGAGGAATTCACACTCACAATGTATTAAGTATCAAGTGACGGGCGATCTAATGAGGCGGTGAGGACTAGTGATGTGAAGAGTTAGGCTGACTCGAATACCTGATAGGTACGTAGGAGAAAGAGATCTAATAATGAGCTCTTATAGTCCCATTGCTAGCAATGTATCATGTCAAATCGACCTCCACGCGGTTCCTGGAAACTATCGTAGTTTCATCATCATCGTATCAGCCTTAAACGGTCTACTATTGAACATAAGCCTCCCCCTTGAAGGGTTTTGCCAGTAGTTTCCACGCTTGGCAGGCGGATTGACAACCATAGTCAGGCTTTAGAGATTACATTACTAGGTACAGAGGAATAACACCTCAGTCCTCAGGAATGGCAACGCATGGGGAGTATCATAGGCGAAACAGTATACTCTGTTATGTCCATGGCACTGCTCTTGTCTATAAACGACGGTTACCACTTTCCATCAAGTGGGCCGTCAGTTTTATTGCCATTCTAAGTAGTATAAAAAAAATGTTTTAAGAGGGACGCTGCTGCTCCCTTAGTCGGCTCTTACGACACCCACGAGAAATGAACGGATAGCCTATTCTATGCCAGGAGCCCACGGCCACTGGTGTATTCTTGTCGAATTCGTCACTATGGGCCAATATACCTGTTTTCATCCTCACCTATCATCTCTCATCACTGATCTCGCCCCGCCAGCGTATATCGATAGCGCAAATGTAGTTACCACTCCATTTGCACTTATTAAAACCTAATTGGTACTCGAATACTCAATTTACAGAATTTAGATCGTTAACTAATATTACAGATGTGAAATGAATATGTTTGTTTGTTACCTCTTGTCGATTTAACAGATGAACCACACTCATAAAACAGTTAAAAATTTACTCGGGTCCGATAAAGTACTCTAAGATTCGAACATGTATCTGAATCAGAATTTAGAGAGTCGATCTGTAGGCGCAGGTCGAAAATGGTGTGCGTAAAATGCGAAGAGAATAAAGCACTCGTTAATTTCAAGATAGTATTATTTACCAGAGGGAAACTTTGTACAAAAGTCGTTTGCTTGGGTACCTCTGTCTCATTCGTGTTTCAACTATATATAAGCAGTTGTGTTGGCATGGCAGTGTTTCGGTTTGAAGTGTGGGATATGGCGTGAATTTACAGGGTACAGAGGAATAACACCTGAGTCCTCAAGAATGGCAACACATGGGGAGTATCATGGGCGAAACAGTATACTCTGTTATGTGCATGGTACTGCTCATGTCTATAGGCGACGGTTATCACTTTCCATCAGGTGGGCCGTCAGCTTGTTTGCCATTTTAAGTTGTATAAAAAAATATATCCTTTATTAAAAGCTTAATAATAACATTTAAAAAAATCAAAGTAATAACATAACTTATAAGGTTATCTATAAAAAATAATACATGACATTCAGTAAAAAAGAGACATGACTGATTGACAGATATATGTTTTTTTTACAAATACCAAAATACTCGAATAATAAAAAAGACCAATTCAGTTCATCACTAGTTGAAGGCGCGGCTGCACGGCGCCTACTACCGGCGCCCACGCATCGCACCACGTGCGCGACATGACCATACACGCGTACATACATACATACAATTACACACAACAATAACACTAATCGCATGAAAACGAAATATAATTTCATGTAAATACAATATGAATCATTCCACTTTCACATTGTATTGTGTCTTTAACGTGACACACACGGGCAAAGTAGAGGTGGCAAACCATATATACATATATATAGTATAGTATAAATAGTATTATTTTATCTTTTTTATATTTTGAAAAGTGTAAATAATTTTATTGTATAAACTCATTTGTAAATTTACGTGTGTCATAAATGGCTCAAATAAAAAGTTTATCTATCTATCTATCTATTACCAGAAATTTTAAGAGACAAAATTAGTTAATTATAAAAAAATTATAATCCTCTCTGTTGTGAACATTCGAGCTTATTATTCCATGTGATTCTATCCATGGGAAACAGTCCTCTCCACCACAAGTTAGCTAGTAAATTATGGGTAAAATATGAAATATTAAAATACATCGGAACAGCTCGATCTCACTGAATTCCCAAACGCATAGCTGGTAAACAAATAATCAAAGATAAATTCTATGCTTATTCAAACATTTTGTTAAATAAATTTATCTTTATAAAAAAAAAGTTTTCAAATAATTTACAGGAAGATAATCCATTAGTGAATTGGTCAGTATTTTCTCAAACCAACCGTCACAAGGTTACTTCATGTTTACATACATATCTAGAACATGATAATGAATCATATCCATACAAGTCTCCAATGATCTAACAATGGCGTCATACAATTCTACTGTCTCCTATTGGACACGATGTGAAAGACAATATTAACCTACTTACCTAGTTGTTTAATTATACTATGTACGTTAGTTTGTTTTTCATTAATATTGATTTTTTTAGTCGGAAAACTTCGTTCATTAGTTTTCTATGCTTCAGTGACGGATTTACAAGTAGGTTGCCGTAGGCTGGAGACTAGAATGGTAAATTTCAGGTCCAAAGTAACAGTTTCATTGTCAAAAAAAGTTGTAATTAACCCTTTGCACTCGAGCGGCACCGATACGGCGCCCGGCCGATTCGAAGTGGCAACTCGAGCGACGCTACTGCGGCTGCGGCGCACGAGTGTTTTAAAACTTTAAGTCGAACTACGCTGCTACGACGCTATGGTCTTTTGTAACTGGATCTCCTTATTTACGATATGCGATAAGATAGTTTTCTCGGAAGTACTTTCGTGGAGGCTCTGCTTACATTGCAAGCGAAAAAGGCCTCGAGTGCAAAGGGTTAATATGATTGAGAACTAGGGTACCAGATTGTAGAGGTCGTCAGAGGCGGAAATATTTGAATAGCCTACATGCGGCAAATGTGTTTCAACCGTGAAGCAGCTGTGTTTGCATGACTGTTTCGGTTTGAAGGGTGGGATATGAATTTACAGGGTACAGAGGAATAACACCTGAGTCCTCAGGAATGGCAACGCATGGGGGGTATCATGGGCGAAACAGTATACCCTGTTATGTCCACGGTACTGCTCATGTCTATAGGCGACGGTTACCACTTTCCATCAGGTGGGCCGTCAGCTTGTTTGCCATTCTAAGTTGTATATAAAAAAAACTGCCACCAAACAGCTGTGCTTAAATAGCTTTGTTGCGACTTAAAAGGTTTGGATACGGCAGTGAAATTACAAGATCATCATTTATGTCAACCGTCAATTGTCCAGTACTGAACATAGGCCTCCCCCATAGACTGCTTTTGCAATTAGGTTGTTTAGCCAGATAATTGACGCTCTTGTCTAGCAGTTTGGCAATCCCAATTAAGCTTTGATGACGTTTTAAGAATTACGCTTCTGCCCATCCCTTAATCATTTAGTTTCCTTAATCGCCTCTTACGATACCCACGAAAAAGGAAATGGTGGCCCGTTATATGCTAGGGCCATAAGACACATAAATTAAGAGTTTCCCAGACATAACACCATAATCTTCGGGTATAGCAAGGCATGATGGTCATCGTAGACGTCACAATGTATTATATGTTGTTTATGTCTTTAAGGAGAGGATTACCACTTCTCATCAGATGGGCTGTCACTTTTATGCACGCCAAGTTTTATAAAAAATAATTATTCATATTGTTAATATCTTTATTCGTTTAATGACATTTAATTATTTAATTCCATTTTAATGTTTATCAAACACAAGGCATGCTGTGGTTGCCTCTAAATGTGAGAACAGTTAGATCTAATCTGCCAGTGTGGGGGGAAAGAGATTGTTAGTAATGGGGACTGAGAATCCCATTGCTAGCAATATACCCAACCAGGTCAACCTCCTCGCAGTTCCCCCTGGAAACCATCATGGTTAATTCCTAATGAATTCATCATGATGGGCTAACTGGCCTGTTTTCATTCTCATCTATCACCCTTCACTGGTGCTCCGCCAGCGTATCGCGTTAGCGCAGGCGGGGTTACCATACCATTTTCATCCATCAAAAAAAAATCTGCCAGTGTATTGTATTGAAATGTTTCGCTGTATCTTATGTTAGTGATTCTATAAATAAATAAATTAAGGACCCAACATTTACATGCCTATATATAGCGAAACATCTACTTATCCTTTTTATAACACCATGTATCTCATATTTCAGGTAAATAATAAATAAATAAAAAATTGTCTTAGTAAATATGAATTGTAAATGACTCAACAAGTAATCATAACACCGAATACGAATATGTCCTCGACACAAATTCCTACGAAATATCGTATACTAAGTTGACGTTCTCAATGACATCCAATACTTCCGCTAAATCAGTACCATTTTATACTTACATATGAAGTTACCAACATTATAAAGAAGCTAGTTCCTTATCCTCCGGCTTCGCCAGTAGTTGTATCGTAATTATAGATAGATAGATAAACACTTTATTTGAGCCATTTATGACACACGTAAATTAACAAATGAGTTTATACAATCAGACTATTTACATTTTTTCAAATATAAAACAAAAGATGAACTATGGAAATATGTTTGCCCAAGTGTGTCGCAGTGACCCAAATAGGCTACAGCTCAGTGATAGTTTTGCTTAAAAGCAATATTATAATGTTAAATAATGTTGAATAAACTATAACATTCCTGCATAAATTTTAATTTTTAATTTATTCATTTATTTTAGATAACTTGGATCCATTTTTGTTAGTAAGTGTACTTAAAAACTATGTTAATATAGTTTTGTTATAAAGCAAAATGCAAAAAAAAATTTTTTTTTCAAATCCTACTAGAAGTTGGAAAGATTATCACTTTCAAACAAACAAGCTCTTCTATTTTTATTGATATAAATTTCATCATTATTTTCATCATATCAGTCATTGACTGTCGACATCTGAACATTGGCTTAACCCTTTTCGGGGATGTTATTTATTTATTTTGTGATACATAGGTAACAATGGATGGTAAAACAATATAAGTCCTCTATAATCAACCCCATCTATCGAGGTATACAAATTTACAATTACATAAGAAAACATTTATATTATATAAAAAGAAAAATCAGCAATGTCACATTTATATAAAAAGAAAAATCAGCAATGTCACATTTATATAAAAAGAAAAATCAGCAATGTCACATTTATAGTAAAAAAATATAATTATGGAACTTTATTTTTTTTTAAGTTAATAACTATAAATAAATATTCGTTTTGTCAGATTTTATCATTAAAGAATTCACATACATTGTAATAACATTTATCAATTAAGAATTTTTTTTAATTTATACTTAAATACATTAGTTGGTGCATCCTTTATAGATTTTGGTATTTTATTATAGATTTTTGGTGCCATACATAATATACTATCGTGCATAAGTTTTGTACTAGATTTTTTTAGATATAACTTATCATTATCTCGTCGATTGCGTTTAACAATTTCTGAAAGTCGTGGAAATAAATTCTTATTAGTTTTAACAAATACACACACTTCAAATATGTACAATGAAGGTACTGTCAATATATTATATTGTTTGAAATACGGCATACAACTATCAGTATTTTTAAGATTAAACATGGCTCTTATGCACCTTTTTTGAGCTTTAAATACAAATTCTTTCTTCGTTGAATTTCCCCAAAATATTATGCCATACCGTAAATTTGAAGCAGTAATACCATGATACGCTGTAATGAGCGCTGATTCATTTACTGTAGGAGACAATTTATTTAAAGCATAAGCTGAAGAACTCAATTTCTTGGATAATTCATCTATATGATCTTTCCAGTTTAATTTATTGTCTATTATAATACCTAGGAATTTGGTATTCTCTACAATTTTAATATCACTATTAAAGTAACAAGCACCAATAGTATTTAAAGAAGTCCTTTGACTGAAATGCATTATATGTGTTTTATTAATATTTATTTTTAGATTATTATTATTCAACCATTTAACTATATTCTTCAAAGCTTGGTTTACATCATTTTCATACTCATCAATACTTTGGCATTCTATTGTTACTGTACTGTCATCAGCAAAAAGTGACATAGGTTGCTTTGTTATTTTGGGTAGATCATTTATATATATAATAAACAACAATGGACCCATAACACTACCCTGGGGAACACCATACAAGACAGTTCTCTGGTCAGAAATATAATTTTCTTCAAGTTTGGTTCTATTATTTATTTTATTTATTTGAGTACATTGTTTCCTGTCAGTAAGGTAAGACTTTAGTAAATTTAAAACATTACCCCTGATTCCATATACATATAATTTTTGAAGTAAAATATTATGGTCTACGTAATCAAAAGCTTGAGTCATATCACAGTAAATGGAGCAAACCGGCGTACTTTTATCCACATTTGTCAAAACAGTGTACAAGAAATCATAAATTGCTAAGTTAATGTCTTTGTTGCGTCTAAATCCTTTCTGATCTGATGTGAATAGATTTTGTTTTTCAAAGTACTCGTATATTTGTAAATATATGAGCCAGTTGTTGCCAGTAATTGCCACGCTTAGCAGACGGTTTGGCAACAGCAGTTGGGCTTTGGTGATATTTTAAAAGATATGCTGCGAGCCATCCCTATACTATTAAATTCCCCTAGTCGCCACTTACGACACACATAGGAAAGCAAGCGGTGGCTCATTCTATGCCAGAACCACACGGCAAATTAGTATAAATTTGTACTATTTTTTATATTTCCTAAATTCAATAATGCACCGCCTACTTATTTCTCGGTTTGCCCAATAGTTGTCTGGTAAAAAATACCAATTTTTTTTTATACAACTTAGAATGGCAAACATGCTGACGGTCCACCTGATGGAAAGTGGTAACCGTCGCCTACAGACATTAGCAGTATCATGGACATAACAGAGTATACTGTTTCGCCCATGATACTCCCCATGCGTTGCCATTCCTGAAGACTCAGATGGTATTCCTCTGTACCCTGTAAATTCACGCCATATCCCACCCTTCAAACCGAAACACAGCTATGCAAACACAACTGCTTCACGGTTGAAACACGAATGGGACAAAAGTACCCATGCAATCGACTTTTGTACAAAGTCTCCCTCTGGTAAAAACCGTACGGTGTTAAGTCCGCCATATATCTATAAATTAAATAAATAAATTTTGTTTGGTCAAAATTAAATTACCATTGCCATTGTTTGTAAGTAGCCCTCAAAATACACTATTTTATCTCTCATCAGTCTCTTAGTGAATCGGTTTCCAATTTGAGCACAAGCATTCTAGCAATGATTGTTCCATCATATTCTATTATATAAATGTAAGCTTTCTTCAAGGAAATGTCCTATAAATTCAATAGCCATAGTTCACCTCAATCTGTTGCTACTTTATAGTTATAAATAATGACTGCATTTCTATTTGCAGATTTCCAATAACTAGTTTGTCTCGAGTGAAACTCGGGTCGAACAATTTATTATTCCCTATAGAAAATTTGCTTTTACACAATGTGCAGTCAAAGATGAAGATATTCGAATAAATCACGATGGTAAAGAAACATAAGAATAGATGACCAGTAATCAATAAACATTCCAAATAAATATAGTCATCAAACATACATATTTGTGATTCTGAATACGTCAATTTATTTCTTAAAAATCATAATATTAATAATGATTTTTTTTTTATGTATATATTATTCCGAGTAATAATAATTATTCATAAAAAAATTCTTTTTAAATATTTATCTCTTTAAAAAGTTAATTTTTAGAATAAATAATTAGAAGACCACAAATGACTACAATACTACAATTCTGGCTTCTAAAAAGGTAGCGTTAAAAATTAGATATCGCACTTTTTTATTCTAGTCAGTCTATTTAATTAAAACTTATTAAAAGTGTAAACAAATGAGTAATTCAAGCCACTATAAGGCAGTCTCTTAATATTCAATAGTAGTACAAATAAAAATTCTATTAATTCGTTCAACGTTTAAATTTCATTTAGAGAGTGTTTGTCGTGGATTTTCAATAAAGCTTGGTTTACCTTTCTATTGAAACAAATTAATTACTAAAATAAATAACTTAATTAATTACTAAAACAAAAACTTTAAATCAATTGTCTTTGCTCAGCTAGCTAACGAATTAAAAAAAATAGACCTACTATTGTAATTTACCAACACTGTAAAACCGTGTAGTGGATGCTTGCTCGCAGGCAAGTAAAGCACCAGTTAATAGACTATTTTAATCTACGGGAAATATGGTATGAAATTGCTAAACCAATTTGTTTAATAAATTACATCGTTATTAATAACCAAGCAACGACTTTTTCGAATAACACTAAAGACAAGCCATCAATCTTGCCAAACTTACCTTTCTAACTAGCCCTTGACCTCACGGAAATTGTTGGCTATTTCCTTTAATCATACTCAAAGTGGTGAAACAGAATAATCTTTTAAAAGGTTTGTGTTTACTTAAACTGTTTATTTCATGTAAAACTTAAACAATTAGATATTAACACTCATTACAATGCATTATTTTGCGGGATTATCCCAAACAAGAAGCGTAATGTCTTCAGAATTCATATATCGTCATAGTCGTAGAATATCGACGTATCTTTATATGTAATCTTCGTCAGATCCGTCAGTATTCTACGACTATGACGATATGTGAGTTACATTATTCCATCATCTTTTCTTAATAAGTAAACATATTTGTGGGTGCCCTAAATAGCGACTATGTGAACTTAAAATGGTCAAGGAATGGGATGCAGTGTCCCTAATTAAACGTCACTAAAAGCCTGTGGTTGCCAACCCACCTGCCAAACGTGCCAACTATTGACAGCAGTTGTCACGCGTGACAGGTGGTTTGGCAATAGCAGTTATGGTTATGTTTTAAGAGAGACGATGCTGCCTATCTCGCTCTACCAAAAATTCTGCCCATTTCTCGATAACGTTCGTTCCCATAGTTCTCCTCTAACGACACCGACGGATAAAGAAGGGAAGATCCATTCTATGCCGGGACCACATGGCGACTTTTATAAAGTGGTTAATAGACGATTCGAAAAATTTTCTAGAATATTTTTCACCTGCATCATATTAAAATGCTTGGCGACTAAAACTAAACGATCAAAGAAAAGAAGATATAAAATGCCAATCCAATATATATAATAAAATCATAACTGTTAGCGGTCTGTACATGGAAGATGTATAAGAAAAACTATTATAGGGGGACTTTATGAACGCAATAGACTCAAAACAATGATTTTTATAATTTTTGTCTATTTGTCTGTACGTTTATGCACGCTAATCTCAGAATCGGCAACGCACGCGTAATACCCCTGGTGTTGCAGGCGTTCATAGGCTACGGTAACCGCTTACCATCAGGTGGGCCGTTTGCCACCTCGGTGGTATAAAAAAAAAACGGATTAATCAATTTCGATGCGGTGTTGCGGTGAATGCGTTGCGGTTTGCTCCACTTAACATTAGTGTTTGTTTTATTTCAATAGGTTAATAAATAAAAAAAGTATATCAGTTGAAAGAATCACATATAAAATGCTATAAAATAACCGATCAGTTGAATTGGCTGAAACTTTTATTTATTATTATATGTATTGATTTTCTAAAATTCTGTCTACTCATGCGAAGCCGGGTCTGTTCGCTAGTTTTGAATAAAATTATGATTATTTCAACGTCCATTGTAGCTTTCTTTTTTAGCATCACGACTAACCGAGACATACCCAATGACGCAAGTAATGACGTCTGATATCTTGAGCTTGGCATTGATGTTTTTTTTTCAAATTGTGTTGTTTAAATTTAAAATCGAACCAGCATAACAACTGCCATGTGACTTACATTTATTTAATAAACGTTTTAAAAATATTTTTATATCGTCTTAGTAGGTGATTCCTAAGTATTACCTGTAAGAGATTCTAAAATCTTTTCATATACATTGGAAAATAATTATTAGCTATATGATTCGCTGTTTAGTCCCGGCATAGAATAGTTCACTGCTGTACATTAGCCCCTCCCACCCCCCTTTGGGAGGTTTTCCCAGTATTTGCCACGCTTGGCAGGCGGGTTAAAAACAGCAGTTAGGCTTTAGAGATAATTTAAGAGGGACGCTGCTGCCCATCCCTCGCCCTCCCTTAGTCGATTCTTACAACACTCACGGGCAAGAAAGGGATAGTTCATTCTATGCCGGGGCTTACACGACGACCCGAGATCTATACGGCGATAGACATGTAGTATAGCAATTTTCATAGTGAATGGTCTTAACTAAAACCAAAATTTGGTGGAAAGGGATTATTAGTAATGGGGTCTAATAGCTTCATTGCTAACAATATACCCTCTCAGGTCGACATCCACGCGATTCCCCCTGCAAACCATCACGGTTAATTCTTGTCGAATTCATCATGATGGGCCAACTGATCTGCATCCATTCTCACCTATCATCTTCCACTGGTACCCCGCCGGTGTATACCAATAGCGCAGGCAAAGATACCATTCCATTTTCAACCATTAAAAAAAATGGCTTGCTGTTAAGGAACTAAGATTAACAAACAAATTGTTAAAATTTGTTTTATAGGGACAGATAGATGTTATCATAGATGATTCGCTGATTTTATCATTTCCACGTCTGCACGTGCTCTATGCAAACAAGGGTATACACTTTAATTCATATATTTTTTTACTACAGACGATAACCAGTCTTCTACGTCACTCGCCCGATAAACGGCCGTAGTTCTATGAACTCCACGTGTTAATTATAAATAGACATATCGAACCCAATGCTGCTCTAGTTAAAAATATTCAGATTCCATTGTGTTACCAATGTCAAGTAGTGATGTGCCAGATGTTCGTATTCGTATCCGTGGATATCCAACAGCGAAAAAAAAGTCAAAGCGTCTACCATGAAATATTTTCCGGAATTTTGAGGTCGAACGAAACTTAAGTTTGATGGTAAATTAAATAATACATACTGTTGAAAAATATTAAATATATTAAAATATCGTTTCTTTAAATTAAACATTATATGAAGCTCTATTTATTAGGCCGATTTCGGTAAGAACGAAAATACGAATGGGTCCGAAGATTCCAAATTTTATTTCACGGTGAACCCTTAATTGCTTAAATTTGAAACGTATTCGACTTCGACCATTGAGCATCAATTTTATACAATACAATTAGTCGCATAATTAGTTGTTTAGATGGTTAGCTAAACTTCAACTACAGGCGAGCGAGTAATTCTAGATCAACGCTGTATTTTGTAAACTTGTACTAATCACTCTCCGTATCCGTCACTCGTATCCCTATTCATTTTTTTGCCGGATCTAGATCGAATCTGTTACATTATCTTTATTTATTTATACTTTATTATACACACGAATGCAACATAAAAATATGATAGAGGTAAGCAAATGTACAAAGGTGAGCTTAACTCTAAAAGAGTTCTCCTCCAGCAAACCCAAAGTGGAAAGGAGCATCAATGTTTTCTCTAATTATGTATTACTTTTAAATATAAATAGCAAAAGGTACTATTAAATTCCTTTAAATATCATTTTTAATTCTTAAAAATCACATATTTGCCATATCTATATTGCTGAATTGATGAGTTATCAAAATAGGAATTTGAAAGTACTAATAAAACTATCTTTATAACGAAATGGAAACTGTCAATTTTGTGATACGCTTATTAAAATTACCTCACAGACACCAACTGATTACAAAAATAGAGATCCGTATCCGTATTCCCGGTTTTAGATCCGGGATATAAGAACGGATCATAAATGGTTTTGATCCGTTCTTATATCCATAATATTTTTAACGATCCAGCGCATCACTAATGTCTCAACCGACACAAGATGCACCCCAGCAGATGTTTCAATGTTACAAACATTTACTCGCTTTGATACTGTATAGCTGTTTAGTTGAACTGTCTTTCGTGTTACTTTCGAATAGAGTTCTAAAAATAAATACACAGTGTTAGCTAATGAATATATTACACAAACAATTTATATGTTTATAAATCACTGTCTTCCAACGCATTCTCAAGATTCTGACGGCATTCCTCTATATTCCTTTCTATGTGGCTAAAGACGAATATAGCTTTATTTGTTAAATTCTTTTTTTAAATATTTTTTTGATAGAAATATTGCTAATAAGGTGTTACATTTTGTAGTGATGTCCATTTATAATTTAGCATAGCATGGCATGATATCGTCTGATTTTATTTTATTGCATGTGAAATTGAATGCCTAGTGCGTTTACGTTATCGACGCAGAAAATTAAATGCATTTCCATACAGTTATATATATTTTGCTCTCCTTTTTCTTATTTTTTTATAGATATCGTAACGATAAAATCGTTTGATGTCCTTGTATGGTACCGTATATTCAAATATGCTGTCCAATTTATTATCTGTGATGTCCTCAGCTTATTTACCATTGTTGGTTACATATAAAAATAAGAATGAAACAAACAACGCATCGGAATTCAGTGATAGATAATCCTTACTAATGTTATAAAAATTGAAAGTGAGTTTGTTTGTTTATCACCTCATATCACCTTAACGGCTTAATCAATCATTACGAAATTTGGTATTCACTTACTATATGGAATGGAGAAGGATGTAGGCTACTTTCAGTCAGTAAACATATCCCGGTCATGCATACATAGTCGCGGGTAAAAGCTTTTTTTTTATACAACAGAATGGCAAAGAAGCTGACGGCCCACCTGATGGAAAGTGGTAACTGTCTATAGACATGAGCAGTACCATGAACATAACAGAGTATACTGTTTTGCCCATGATACCCCCCATGCGTTGCTATTCCTAAGGACTCAGGTGTTATTCCTCCGTACCCAGTAAATTCACGCCATATCCCACCCTTCAAGCCGAAAGCAGCCATGCAAACACAGCTGCTTCACGGTTGAAACACGAATGGGACGGAGGTACCCAAGCAATCGACTTTTGTACAAAGTCTCCCTCTGGTAATAATTGTATGAAACATGAACCGTTATTGATCAGTATAGTTTTAAGCTCACGTGACCGAGGGCTTGGCTAACAAATATGTGATGTGTCACCATCTATTTTTAATACGTACGGATATTCGTATAACGTTACGCTAAATCAAAAATATTTTTGTATTACAAATATATACATAACATGATATTTTTAAAACGCTATAAAATATAGTTCATTTTCAATTTACTTCAAAGGAAAGGCTCTCTAATTCTGTTGTTTTACATATCAATAGACATCGTATTATAAAATGAATCTAAAATTAAAAAAAAAAAAACAATATAACTCCATCAGTTATAAATCGATTTTGATTTTTTTTTTTTTTATTTAAAAGGACTTACAGATTGTTCCAATAGAAATTTTATTAAAATTTGCTCAGTAATTTAATTTTTAAACCAATATAATAGTAATAGGTTTTGTCACGATTAGATTAGAAAGAAGTATATTTTTTTTGGGACACAATCTTCAATTATGTGTATTTACTTTAAAGCCACTCAATAAAAAATGGCTACAATTGTCCACTAAAGCCCATAAATTAAAAAGAAATCACCATTTTCACTAAAGTCGTCACGTTTGTAGTTCACCAAAACCCAAAAATTAAAAAAAGAAATATGTATTTGTTTTTTTTTTTTATTTTGTTGAGGCTTGTAAGTAAAGTATTTTTGTAAGTAAAGTAACTTATAATGTGGATTTGTTTTTTTTTTCTTATATCAATGGCACGAGTGACGTCACCGTCGTTCACTATGACATTGTTTTATCAGCAAATTAACATATCGACAACACGGCGTTTTGCCAACAATATTCGTTCTAAATATGCATTTTATTTGATCTTTTGTTCAAAACTATTAAGGAATACAATTATTTTTTCGTAAAATACGAGTAGATAAAGCAGGTAAAGCTGAATCAGGTCGACCTCTACGCTGTTCCGCTTGGAAACCATCGTGGTTAATTCTAGTTGAATTTGTCACGATGGGCTAACCTGCTTCATCACCTATCATCCCTCACTGGTGCCCCGCCAGCTTATACCGATACCGCAAGCGGGGTTACCAATCCATCATCACCCATTAAAAAATAAGATGACAATTATGTCATAGTGTAGTATTTGAGGGTATCAAGTTACACTATTGAAGGTAACTAAGAAATAAAATGTCATTTAGTCTGTAACCGACCAGTAAACATGTAACAGTAATCTTGCATTTTTATTTCGATATCTCTGGACATACATTACACATAGATAAACCGCTTGTTTGTCTAAAGTGTCTACTCACAGTCAGTTAATATAAATGGACGCTAGCGAGTTTGATTAACATGAACAGTGAGTCATTAGCGGCGTGAAATGTAACGCCTGGCAGGCACCAACATCCTGACTCGGAACTCGTGATCAAGTAGACGTCACTGCTTACATTTCGCGCAAAACTTACGTACGTATACCTACACATATACGTACGAGATACTATTTATAAAGTGTTTTTGCATGCCCCTTTTTAAGCAGCTACAGATTCCAAAAGAAGAAGGTCGCTGTTTGTTTTAAATTTTAGAAGTGAAAACTGTAGGCACGTTGGGCACTTTATAGGATTTTTTTTATACAACTTAGAATGGCAAACAAGCTGACGGTCCACCTGATGGAAAGTGGTAACCGTCGCCTATAGACATGAGCGGTACCATGGACATAACAGAGTATACTGTTTCGCCCATGATACCCCCCATGCGTTGCCATTCCTGACGACTCAGGTGTTATTCCTCTGTACCCAGTAAATTCACGCCATATCCCACCCTTCAAACCGAAACGCAGCCATGCAAACACAACTGCTTCACGATTGAAACACAAATGGAACAGAGGTGCCCAAGCAATCGACTTTTGTACAAAGTCTCCCTCCGCCTGTAGCACCAGGGATATCACGCGCGCTTTGCTGACTCTTAAGAAACATTATTACGCTCTTTTTGAACAACTCTATGCCGTAGTCTCTAGGCAAAACCTCAGCAGGAAGATCATTCCACAACCTGAGCGTTTGCGGAAGGAAGCTCATCTGAAACTGCACTGTACGTGAAAAACCGACTTCAATTATGGCGAAATTTGTTTTGATTTAAAAAACTAAACTACTTAACCTCCTTATATATATATATATATATATATATATATATATATATATATATATATATATATATATATATATATATATATAT
The DNA here is from genome assembly GCF_026898425.1 of Galleria mellonella. NCBI lineage: Eukaryota > Metazoa > Arthropoda > Insecta > Lepidoptera > Pyralidae > Galleria > Galleria mellonella. Next base: position 3,597,171 of record NW_026442028.1, on the reverse strand, counting down.
ATATATATATATATATATATATATATATATACTTTAGGCCTTTTTTTATGAAAAGAATGACACAACACCAAGTACAAGGTTTTGTTATAAAAAATCTTATATTGGAAACCGTCCAAAGTTTACTTAAAAACGATTTTTCTTATTTCTGTATATATTTAAATGATTTTTTGCGATCGCCCTTTGTTCGCTATATGCGCATAAATAGCTCAGAAATGTGCCAACGATACAGCAGGTGTAAGTGAATAATTAGCGCTCACTGAATCGCGAAATTGTATGGCGATAGGTAAATCGTTTACCACAGCTATTATTGTAGAATCGTGTCTATTCAATATATATCGTTGTAGCATAAAATGAAATAAGCTGGGTGGAAGTGACACTTGTGACTTTGTGAAGGCAGTAGTACCAACAAAATATTCATTCTGTCTTTCTTCCTTCCTTTGAAGGGTTGTCACAAATTTCGCATTTAATCATAGCACCATTCGCCTTCGACAGGGAATTCGTCCTGACATGTTTGAACCTAAATGCTTGTGTAGCAGGCGTCCATAAGTTACAATGACTGTTTACCATCAGACTGTACGCTTACTTGCCACTTTCATGATATATAAATAAATAGCAAATGATTAAAAACGATATTAAATGATTATCGTAAACGATATGACGCAACGCACACTCTCACCGCGGTGTCTGTCGCATGCAAGCCCTGATTTAATGGGACACTAGTTGGACACGAGCTGTCAACGCGCCAACGTAGTTGTTGAATTCACGGGAGTGTCCGTTCTATTTATTCTAATAGTTATGTAATACACTCGGAGTAATAATATAAGGAATAAACAAGTCTTATAAGAAAACGTTTTAAAAATAAACTGCTGTCACACATAAAGAGTTTAGCATACACTTCATCCAATTAAAAAATCATTTCATGATTGTACTTATCCTATTATCCTATTAATGTTATAAATGCGAAAGTTTGTAAAGACGCATGGATGGGGCTCTTTCGTTAAAATCTACTAAAGAGATTTTCATGAATTTAGTACATGGGTAGGTTATAGCCTAACGTGGCACATAGGATATTTTATGCAGTAATTCACGCGAGCGAAACCGCTGAATACAGCTAGTGTCTGAAAGTTTGTAAACATGTTAAATGCTTGTCTGTTTCTTACACAATCACACGTAAACAGCTAAGCAGATTGAATGAAATTTAATATATAATACGTATGGCTCACGTCCAAACAAACGAAATGGAGTACATACAAATAGCAACTGACAAATTTATTTCGCAGCTTTATTTTTGCATATCCATTTAATAGTTACAATGGCCAAAAACGTAGAGTACAAATAAGACAAAATATAAAGTTTACTCATATATTAATTAAAACTAACAACCCTATAGCTAGCAATGTTAAGTCAAGTCATTAGAGACAATGGGAGTCTGTGGATGCAGGTGGCTAGGGGCCGTTCTTTATGGCAGTCTACAGGGGAGGCCTATATGTAGCAATGAACAGATAATGCCTAAGATGAGATGATTAAAGACAATAATCGCAAAGCTGATGACTTAATGATAGATAGATGGGCAGCAACGTACCTCTTAAAACATCACCAAAGCCTAACTGTGTTTACCAACCCGCACGTCAGCATGGTGGTTTTTAGCAATGCATAATTAACGGTTGATTTAATGACGATGAATAGAATAGAATAGAAACATTTATTGCCAAAAAACATGATGATGATGGCCAAAGGTGAACTTATCTCTAGAAGAGTTAGCAATTATACTGCCTTTCGTAAAAATTTTGCTTTCCAAAACTAAAACCTCTTTATTCCTTCCAGGTGGTGGCCCGTCGGTCGGACTTGAAGCTGATTGTCACATCAGCTACCATGGACTCCAGCAAGTTCTCCACATTCTTCGGGAACGTGCCCACCTTCACGATCCCAGGGCGGACGTTCCCCGTCGAGACATTCTTCGCCAAGAATGTTTGCGAAGACTACGTCGATGGTGCTGTCAAACAAGTAAGTACAAACTATATGTGAAGTGAATTTTAATTAACAAAATCATTGCTAGTATTATTTGTTTCAAGTTGTGAAAAAATACAAAGCTCATCATAAATGGAAACTTCTTGATAGATGCTTGGTACTATATTCTTTTGGACAGAATTTTAAAATGCCGTAGCTTATATACCAAAAATGAAAAAGTATATTGACAAAATTAAACAAAGACAACGAAAACGAAGACAAAAAAATTGTCCTAAGAACCCCACAAGGTATTAAGCGTGAAGTTAGGTAGAACTATGCCGTGTGGTCCCACATCCTTATCCGTCAGAGGCTAAAGAAGCAAGGACAAAGAGAACTTAATGGTCGAGAGATGAGCTGCAGCGTCGCTCTTAAAACATCAATAAAGCCTAACTGCAGTGTCCAACCAACCAGCCAAGCATAGCAACTATTAGCAAAACCTCCAAGACCTATGTTCAGTAATACCGTCGATATAAAGTAAATTGTTAAAAATAATATTAACAGTAACAATAGTACGGAATTGATTGTAGGAAACTGCAAATTATTGACGCAATTGCAAATTGGTAACAAAAACTTGTTTCAAACGCTGCTGCAATTACCTTCCTGTCAAGCATTACAGTATACATTGTTAATACTCTAATTGAGTGATGAGGCCCCCTTGTGGCTGCTAGAGTCCACATACTAAAGGCTTTACCTCTACTATTTTGTATAATAAAATTTTACTAAATTATAATTGTATAAAAATCCTTTATCTTCGTTCACGCTAATGTCCAAAACAGCTCAACCAATTTTAATGGTAAACCAAATATGGTAAATCTATATCGTTTTCTCCAACTTGACGAGGTTGTATAATATTTATCGTGTTAAGAAAAAATACACCCAGTAGAAGTAAAATCAACGTTGTTCAGGACATCTAGTATTATGTATAAAGTTGCACCTTATTGTCTAGTTTTTGTTTCGCAACAGTTTTTTGCTCCGCAAAGAAAAACGGCAGCTACAACCAACAAATCAGATCCTCGAGGGCATTTCGGAATAAACCCTATCGCATTCAAATATAATTGTTACAGTCCATTCAAATTTATATATATTATTTATTGCACTAATACATACAGTAATAACAACAAGTTAATAACAATGTTAGCGAAGGCGAACTTTTAAAAGACACTTATCAACATAAAAACATTTGTGTATAAAGCAAAATCTTGCTTGTTCCAATGTTTGTAGATACGCAATTCCCCATTCCAAATTCAAATACTTTGAATCTAATGTGTCTACGAAATATCTCGTCATTCATCAGTATGTTATGTCATGATTGAAATCGCTTTTTGCGAAACAAAATGTCGTTTTTTTTTTCGTTTATAGCCGTCTTATATAATTAGTCATAATGTGCCACATTATAAATGATTGAGCTGCGACCATTTTATATAATCATAAAATTAATTGAATAGTCTATATTTATTTAACATAATTCGTTAGGCTTATAAAGTAAGAGGGGTTAAAGAACATTGATGTAGAGGAAATCCTAGATTAATATTCTGAATTAAAAGTTACACTTAAAACTGTCTCGAATTAATTCTTTTTTTTTTTCAAAGATATAACTTTGAAAAAAGAAGTATTCGCTGGACAAGGGTCATGCTTCGTGGTCTCAAATACATTGTCATTCATCAGCTAATAACCGTAACAAAATCCGTGTTAGATTATTACAAAACTGTTGGACACGCTTAGCTAATTGATTAAAAACGTCACTGGCTGGTTAGAAATGGGTGCATAATTTGATTGAATGCGCTCTATTTTCAAAAGTCTCTAACTGTACATCTTAGGTTTTTAAACATCAATGGACTTTTGTAATGAATGATAACCCCCCCCTGCGCTATCGGTATACGCTGGCGGGGCACCAATGAGGAATGATAGGTGACGATGAAAGCAGGTCAATTGGCCCATCGTGACGAATTCCACTAGAATTAACCAGATGGGGGAACCACGTGGAGGTCGACCTGATAGGGTGTATTGCTGGTTATGGGTCAGTTAGACTCCATAATTTTTTTTTATTTTGGTGCAACTTAGAATGGCAAACAAGCTGACGATCCACCTGACGGAAAGTGGTAACCGTCGCCTATAGACATGAGCAGTACCATGGACATAACAAAGTATACTGTTTCGCCCATGAAACCCACCATGCGTTGCCATTCCTGTGGACTAAGGTGTTATTCCTCTGTCTCAGTAAATTCACTGCCATATCCCACCTTTCAAACCGAAACACAGCTATGCAAACAACTGCTTCAGGATAGAAACACGAATGGGACAGAGGTACCCAAGCAAACGACTTTTGTACAACTGGTACATACTGGTTTTTCTTTTATCTTTAATCTTCAATTATCATTATGGTCTATTGAAACACTCTAGCTGTTTCATCCGACATTATTTCGTTGTTCTATTTTTATTCTTGCAGCTATTTTATCATAATTATATCGATGAACATAACAGTAAACGAATAATCGCCGTGATGCCGTCTCGATTGCATAGTCTTGCAGTCTGCAAGCCGGTCCGGTGTCAACGACCCCGGGGCTCGACCGCCTTACAGCTAGTGTTGCCTAATAATACATTGAATATCGATTATTAATCGGTTGTTCGACTGATGCAATAAATAAACAAATAATCGATTGTTTGATCGATCTGATATAATCGATTATTAATATATAATCGTTAATTATATAGACGATTTAGTTACGTTTTATATATTAATGTGAATTTATTACAATTTAAAAAACTGATTTTCAATACCTGAATAGTTTTGTTTATTTTATTTATTGTTGGTCGATTTAAATGATTGATAGATGATTAGAATGATTTATTTTAACTAGTTTTTGATATAATCAATTCGTTTTTATCCGGGACTATATTTCTTTTTTATTTATTTATTTATACTTTTGCACACATTACAATATGTCTACAGGGCGGACTTTTTGCCTGATGGCATTCTGTACCAGTCAACAGTAAATGGCGGTACATAGATTTAAAAAAAAAATGTAAATTAAATAATTATGTTGATTATATATGTATGTTGATTGATTGAACTACGTGTACTTGTGCTAAAATCCATTACCATTATTTGAACGGTTAAGATACCAAAAAACAACGAAAGTACTTATTAATAAGAATTCTAACAATAATATTGGTCGATATTAGTTTATTTATGATCTATATAAATTTCATAATTCTTCATATCTAAATAATCGATTCAGTTGATATATTAATAATCGATTACAAGGCAACTGTATACAGCTGTATTCTCAATACAAGAATGCGCGGATTTCGTTTCGTAACTAACTCAATTACCAGTACGTATCGATATCTTAAACATGATCTATTGAGCTGAGGTTTGTCAAGTGGTTTTATTAATAGATTCTTGTTAATCAATTTTTTTTAAACTTGTTACATGTTAAGTTCGTATTTTTTTTTTTTTATATCACCGAGGTAGCAAACAAGCATACGGCGCACTGATGATAAGCAGTTGCTACGGTAACTGCTTGATAGGTTACTACCTATGTAGGCCTGCAATACCAGGGGCATTACGCCCACGTTGCCGACCTTAAGAAACATTTTTACAAGGGGTAAAAATGCTCCATGCTGTAGTCTTTTACTAAAATTTCGTCAGGAAGCTAATTCCTTAACCTAAATGTTCGTGGGAGGTAACATCTCTGAAACCGAGCTGTACTCGACCATCCAGGCTCTAAGGTATAAGAGTGAACTCCCTATCAAATACGAACTGTACGATGGTAGAATGTAGCCGTGGGCATCATAATGAACAATTCCTCTGAGCACAGTCCGTTGCACAAATGATAGGTGCATGCAGAAATGTGATGCATGTAAAACTTTGTTTAAATGTATGAGTATCACTAATTTTTCTGACAAATTAGTTCATTATTTATGGGCACATTTATGTTCACAAATAAAAATGGCGCCGTCGATTTCTATAATAACGCTATATGGAACTAACAACGAAGTAAACCTTATCGCATTAAAATCGCATAAAAAAGCCACAAAAAATACATAAACACGTACATATATATATACAATTCTGTATTCTAAATTCAAATATATATATATATATATATACACGCACGCACGAATATCGTCGTTCGTTGTTTATGTTTTGTGGGAATTAGTCGTTTTTTTTTTCTGCAGAACAAAATTACTCATAATTTTTTTTTCCACATTTTCGAGATATCTGTATATTTTACATTTATATAATATTACATTAATATAAAAATCGGATCTATTTATTCAACACAATGTTAATTTACATTACTTCCATTAGCAACAAGACTTATTTGAATTACAATGTAGGCGTGTCTGTATGTTCACACTCCACGCTAATTTAATTGCACCAACTATTCAAGCATTGACCCCGGACGGGCCTCACAATCTACTCCTATACTATACACTAGCTTTACCCGTGACTTTGTCCCTCTTACTGGCCTATATACAAGCTGTGGCCGCCACTTCATTCGCGTAACCGGGATATTTTGATTCATCATCATCATCTATCAGTCGTTAATTGTCCATAGTTGAACATAGACTAGGCCAAGGGGGCTTTGCCAGTAGTGGTCACGATTGGCAGACGGGTTAGTCACCGCAATTAAGCTTTAGTGATAAACATCACATGAACACTGGGGCTTATCCCTCGACCATTTTGTTCCTGTATTCGCCACTTACATCATCTACAGGAAAGAAAGAGGTGGCCCATTCTATGCCGGGACCACACGGAGCAGCAATAATTGCCAAAATTTAAATAATGTATCCCTATATATAAGGACCTATCTTTTCAAAATTTCTGTTTCTAAAAAGAAGATCACAGTTATTATAATGCTAGAAGGCAAGAATCAATAATGCCACAGTGTAAAAAATGACAATGCCTTTCACATCTGGACATATTAATTGGGCAACTGATAGGAAAGATTTCTTTAGATTATAGTATGACTTCGATATTATGAAGCCGCGTAATAATCCACCAACTATGTAAACTAAGGCTCTCTCCGCTGCGTTATCTCAAGGAAAACAGTGGAAAACACAATTTTACGCTCGAAGTTCCACAATTCCGTTACATAATATTGTAATAGTATTAAATAATAATATTATATGATTATAGCCTATTACCTAACAGCTGTCACCGCTTGGAGATCCTAGCGATTAACATTAATTTATATTGATCTATTAATATTTAATTAATAATTAATTGAGCATAATGTTTGTAACCTCCATGCGACAGTGATGTTTTATAAAAAGCGATTACAACGATGATTTATTTTACCGAGTAAAAACACTTTGTAGCGTTGAGGTTCAGTGGCAATGAACCTGTTTGTTTGTACCAAGTTGTAATCAATCAAGTTGGAGTCAATACACCCATGTGTTGATCATCATTTTTGTACGCGCATTGGATAGTCTTAATGACAATTTGGAGTCAGGATTGTGTAGATTGTCTATGATAACACCAAATATCAAATAATACCATGTAGCTCCAAAATCCAAAGAATTAAAAATGTGTGAGTAAAATTATTTACAAGGTTTCGACCAAGGAGTACATACTCCTTTGGCCTGATCGCTACTGAAGACGTTTCCTCACAAACACAAACAGAGCACTACGCCTGTATATGTTCACACACATTGAGGTAAAAAGTTGGAGCGATGTACCATGTTAACATAGAAAATCTATGCCCAAGATATAATCTAATGCGTGACCAGATTACCATTAGACCTCATAAACGGATATAAAAAAAATGTAGAGATATTTTTAATCTCTTATTATAGCCTATTCAAGGTTAACAATAACAATAACTCAATAATAAAGACTCTTAGGCAACTCTTTTTAAATTGCTTGTTGAGAATCTAATTCGAAAATAATTTCAGCAACAAAAAAATGTTTTTAACAAAGCATTCGACATTGCTCGTCACAAAAAACTGCAATAAGAAACTAATTTTATTTAACTCTTTGGCTGGCCAATGTTAGAGTAATTTTATATAATAAACATTTTCCTTTTAAAACCAAAACGTTTAAGTTTATAACGTTCAATAGTTGCTGATATATTGTGTTTCCTCAAGGACGCATTTTAGGTCCCGTGCTGTTTACGTGACGAAGGCTTTTACCTACGTCGTAACTATTATCATAATCTGTGCCTTTACTATCGTCAACCATTTATGGACCATTTTAAACACAACAACTTGTTTATAGTGTCGCTTTATCTACAATTTGCAGTTTGTATGTTTCATTACAATGTCAACGTAGCTATTAACAATGACTATCAATAAGGACTTATTTTTATTAGAACATCATGATAATGATGTCCTATTACATCTTATAGATACCACAAATATCCCTATAGTTATTGTAATTAACACCGAATAAAATTTCCCCATTATTAATTGATTTTGAAGCGATGATAGATCATTTAAACGGTACCAGTAGTGTTTCTGTGCTTCTATACAGTCTTTCCATTGATTATAATTATGAGCATTGCATCTCCTGACTGAAACAGTATACGCGGTATCGTGTAAATCTCAATAATTATGCTTCTATAAAGAAGTTTGAGTAAATATTTTCCATTCCTCTCTGACTATCCGTAGGTAATTGTTCACTAGAACGCTTTTGGCAGAATGGATCACTCCACATACACAGAATTCGTTGAATATATTAGAATTCAACATGACAGTGAGCAATATTTACCCCCTCTTGGATTTACTAAAAATAATAAATCATTTATTTGTTTAAACATGTGTCCAAGTCCTCCGTACTCTACAAAGCCATGCCAATACATAATTTTTAAAACTCGCTTTAAGATTTATGTTTTAACATTGTCAACATTGTTTTTCTTTTTTATTTATTGATCTTTGCAATATATTTCACAGGCTCTTCAGATTCATTTGCAGCCAGACGAAGGCGATATTTTAATATTCATGCCGGGACAAGAAGACATTGAGGTCACGTGCGAGGTAATATTGTTGTTCCACTACTAATCATTATTGGCTTGCCTTTTCCCATTTATTTGGGGTCGGCACTATTTATTATTTTACTACTAGGACACTAATAATGTTTATTTTAATTAACTGTACACCATTAATGCAACACTGGGCGTGTCTCTTTTCTTTTAATATAAATAGGATGTATCTTATTACTGTATTGGGGGAATGTTCAAGTATTACGTGACGCATATATAGAAGATTTTTGACCCTTCCTCACACTGTGACGCGCCGTAACATTTTTCTCTAATCCCTAAACGTTACGTAACAGCCACGTTACCATTTTAATCTAAAAATCACAACACTGACCAATATTGACAACGAAAATAAAATAAAAATGACATAGAATACAGTCGAGAAAAAGGGTTGCCAACATGGAAGTTATAATTCCCTAATTTTTTAAAAACAGTTACGTAAACGCGTTTATTCCAACCCTATCGTAACGTTTTAAAGGACTCCATATATAATGTTAACATTTTACAAAACCTCTTTCTGGTGGTAATTGAACTGTTCCATTATCTCAGGTGCTAACAGAAAGACTGGGAGACCTGGACAGCGCTCCGCCACTCACGGTCCTGCCCATATACTCGCAGTTACCAGCTGATTTACAAGCGAAGATCTTCCAGCGTGCGCCGCCCGGTCAAAGAAAGTGCATCGTCGCAACCAATATTGCTGGTATTGTATTTTTTATGACACTTCAAAACATCTTAGACGTTAAATATCAAGATAAGCCTATATTTAAGTATTTATATAAAAATAAATACGACAGTATTATCGATGCAAACAGCTTTTATACAATATCTCCTTCTAATTTTCAGAGACATCGTTAACTGTCGACGGAATAATGTACGTGATCGACTGTGGTTACTGTAAACTAAAGGTTTACAACCCAAGGATCGGCATGGACGCTCTGCAGGTAAACAGGATTTGAATTCAACCAACAAGCAACAATTCAATCAACAAGCTTGTGAACACGCTTGCCATTTAAAAATCAAAGTAAAAATCAATACCGTCCTGCTGATAGGCACAAATTTCTCGCAATTAGCGAAGAATATAGCCTACTATCATGGACGTACCCAATATTTGGTCCAGGGGTGGAGGCAGTCACAATTTTGTAGGCTAGATCCCCCGGGTATTATTTTTCATACACACTACATGAAGATACCTAAACATAATATAAAGTATATCTAGTGTGGAGGGGAAACACCCGCAGGAGATTCTGTATTTAAGTCAGTAGTAAAATAAATAAGCATAATGTTGTAAATCATACAATTTCCGGGGCAGGGGGCAACTACCCTTCGCTGCCTTCGCCCCTCCTCCGCGATCCCGTACACCCTTACCCGAACACGCTGGGCAGGTGCTTCGTATAAAGGGATGTACTGCGTTTGTAACCTTAAGTCTTACGATATCTTGGAGTTGAGAAGAAGTAACATAGTGTTACCATGTAAAGGACCAAACTACTAAATACAGCTATTATTCTACATGACAGATATATCCAGTAAGTCAAGCGAATGCTAGACAACGCGCAGGGCGAGCTGGACGGACGGGACCAGGCAAGGCCTTCTGCCTCTACACGCAGAGGCAATACCAGCATGAACTATTAGCATCCACAGTACCAGAGATACAGCGCACCAACCTGGCCAACACTGTGCTTCTCCTAAAGTCTCTAGGCGTGGAAGACCTGCTAGCATTTCACTTCATGGACCCACCTCCTCAGGTCTGTACATACAAACGTATGCCTGGACAATATGCTTCTTCTGTTATTTTTGGCTTTAAAAATCTAGTTTAAGTTTATAAATGACAGTTTTGGGAAACATTGTACAAAAGTCGTTTGCTTGGATACCTCTGTCCCATTCGTGTTTGTCGTGAAACAGTTGTGTTTACATGGCTGTGTTTCGGTTTGAAGGATGAGATATGGCAGTGAATTTACAGGGTACAGAGAAATAACACCTAAGTCCTCAAGAATGGCAACGCATGGGGAGGTATTATGGACGAAACAGTATACTGTGTTCTGTCCATGGTACTGCTATGGCTCATGTGTATAGGTAACGGTTACCGCTTTCCATCAGGGGGGCCGTCAGTTTATTTGCCATTCTAAGTTCCATAAAATAAAAAAGTTAACATTTTTCATTTAGCGTTGTTTACCACTACCCTAAAACTACTCGGTATGTGTAAAAGGTAGTGACAATAAAACTCCTTTTCATCCAGGATACCATCCTGAACTCGATGTACCAGCTGTGGATCTTAGGCGCGCTGGACGGCACGGGTGCCCTCACCCCGCTTGGTCGGCAGATGGCGGAGTTCCCACTCGACCCGCCCCAGTGTCACATGCTCATCGTCTCCGCCGAGATGGGGTGCAGTGCTGAAGTGCTCATCATTGGTAAGTGTTCCATCTATTCTCTAGAAAAATCCTCATTAACCATTTAATGGTAATCGTATGCAGGAATTCCAAGTAGCTTAACGATTTATGGACAGAGCTATGTAAATGGGTGATAATGGAATATTAACCCCGCCCGCGCTATCGGTATACACTGGCGGGGCATTAGTGAAGGGTGATCGATGAAAACAAAAACAGGGCTGTTAGCCCATCATGATGAATTTATCAGGAATTAACCATGATAGTTTCCCAGGGGAACCGCGTGGAGGTCGACCTGGTTAGGTATATTGCTAGCAATGGGATTCTTAGTCTCCTTTACTAATAATCCCTTTCCCCCCAGAAAGGACTATGTTAACGGGTGATATTGGAATGCTAACCCCGTCTGCGCTATCGGTATACGCTGGCGGAGCACCAGTGAGGGATGATAGGAGACGATGAAAGCAAGCCAGTTAGCCCATCGTGACGAATTCTACTAGAATTAACCACGATGATTTCTAGTAGGAACCGCATAGAAGTCGACCTGATAGGGTGTATTGCTAGCAATAGGTCAATTAGACCCTATAACTAACAATCCCTTCCCCCGAGAGAGGGCTATGTTTGGACTTTCAAGAGTATGAAAATAGTGTCTAAGACAGAAAAATAAAGAAGTAACTGTGTTGGTATAAGCATGTTATATAAATGAAAATAGTGTTCTTAGAAAAGTATGAAAGTGGATGTATGAATCATATAAGGGTAAGAGAGGACCTATAGAGAAATGAGGACCTATGAGGAGGTATGGAAGCAAATATCTATGAAGGTAAGTTAATATCAAAGTTATTGCAAACAGAGATAAATGGAAGAGGAAAGAAAACATGTTGGGATAAGAACAGGAAGAAGTTGGTACCAAAGGTTGTCTGTAAGAGATTGCCCTAGCGATAAGACCGCCTTTTCTACCTTTATGTGTATATTTCAATCTGTATTAATGTTACTGTATTTCACTTGAATTATTCACTTGTCGTTGTATATTTTTTTATTATGGTGCAATAAAGAGTTAAATAATAAATAATAAAAAATGTATTTTATTTTTCTGGTCTGATCTTAAGTTTTAATATGTTCAAGTTGTTAAGCAAGCACATTGAGTGTATTTATAAATAAATATTAATATTTATCGAAAAATGTTTGCAGTGTCGATGCTGTCGGTACCATCTGTGTTCTACCGCCCCCAAGGTCGGGAGGAGGAGGCGGACTCGGTCAAGGAGAAGTTCCAAGTGCCTGAGTCGGACCACCTCACACTGCTGCATTTGTATAACCAATGGAAGTCCAACAAGTTAGTATGAGTTGTCTCTTATATCGATGTATAAATGTATAATCATAAATGTGTCAATATTTGGCATTATAGTTTATTTCTGGTTCACATACGACAATATTTGAATGAATATCAAGATGTAAGGGTTTCTAGACATTAGTTTCCAGAGGGAGACTTTGTACAAAAGTCGATTGCTTGGGTACCTCTGTCCCATTCGTGTTTCAACCGTGAAGCAGTTGTGTTTGCATGGCTGTATTTCGGTTTGAAGGGTAGGATATGGCGTGAATTTACTAGGTACAGAGGAATAACACCTGAGTCCTCAGGAATGGGGGGTATCATGGGTGGAACAGTATACTCTGTTATGTCCATAGTACTGCTCATGTCTATAGGCGACGGTTACCACTTTTCATCAGGTGGGCCGTCAGCTTGTTTGCCATTCTAAGTAGTATAAAAAAAAGTATTAAATTTAAATAAGTATTTGTAATAGATTTCCTTTTTTCCATCACCATTGCTATCAGCTGTTTACTATCCACCTTTGAACATAGGCCTCCCTTTTTTTATTATCACAGTATATTCTGTGAATTTTTATAATGCTTTTCATGTCTATAAATGACCACTGTTTACTAGATCACCTAGGGGGGTAGGGGGGGGGGGCGAGTCTAAACTGATCGAAAAAGAGCTCACGTAATTAATGGATACCCCCATAGTCCATCAAATTTAAAATCAAAATAATCTTTATTCTAAAATTTCATCCTTTAAATCGTCATCTGTTATGGTTCTAATGCTGGGTTCAGAATGTTGTTACCTTTCACCATAGTGCCGCTCGCCATCGGCAGAAAATCCATTCTCAACCCCTTAAAACCGGGGGGAAAGGGATTGTTAGTAATGGATACTGAGAATCCTATTGCTAGCAATATACCCAACCAGGACGACCTCCTCGCGGTTCCCCCTGGAAACTATCATGGTTAATTCCTGATGAATTAATTCATCATGATGGGCTAACTGGCCTGTTTTCATTCTCATCTATCACCCTTCACTGGTGCTCCGCCAGCGTATCCCGTTAGCGTAGGCGGGGTTACCATACCATTTTTACCCATCAAAAAAACCCCTTAAAACCAGAATGACCGCGCACAGTACAATTTTAGATCAGCTTCCTCCCGCAAACGCTCAGATTATGGAATGATATTTCTGCTGAAGCGTTCCCTAGGGACTACAGCATGAGGTTCTTAAAATAGAACGTATTAAGATTTCTTAAGGGTAGGTAAACCCTGGTGACATCACTGATGTTACAGGCGTCTATAGGTTACGCTAACCCCATTTACAATCAGACGGGCCGTATGTTTGTTTGTGACAATATTAGTATAAACAAAAATGTACTTAAAAGAAACTGCGAGTAACTTAACAGTTATGGGGGAAAGGGATTGTTAGTAATGGAGACTGATAATCCCATTGCTAGCAATATACTCAACCAGGTCGACCTCCTCGCGGTTCCCCCTGGAAACTATCATGGTTAGTTCCTAATGAATTCATCATGATGGGCTAACTGGCCTGTTTTCATTCTCATCTATCACCCTTCACTGGTGCTCCGCCAACGTATCCCATTAGCGTAAGCGGGGTTACCATACCATTTTCACCCATCCTAAAAAAAAAAACAGTTACTCTTTTAAATCTCAATGAATCATATTTATATTTATTTAAATGTAATATGTCTAAAATGAAATTGTCATTTAAAAGCCAGTGCATGATCAACTAACACCATGCACGTTTATCAACTTGTCAATGTTGCCATTCTAAATATTATGAAAAAATTAACTAAAATTAATATTGTAGATACTCAAGCCAGTGGTGTACAGAGCACTTCGTGCACGGTAAGGCGATGCGGAAGGTCCGCGAGGTGCGGCAACAGTTGCGCGACATCATGCAACAGCAGCGACTGCCGCTCGTGTCGTGCGGCACGCAGTGGGACACTGTACGCAAGTGCATCTGCTCAGGTAAATAAATTATTTATTTATAATAATAATAATATATATTTATTAGCGCAACACATGTGATGTTATAATTATATTTAAGAGTGCACATGTCTTGCTAAAGTCATATAGCATGCAAATACAGTTTCTTATTATCAATCATTGTAAAACATAAATGTTTTTGTTAATACCAAATGTCAAAAACGTCTCCCAAGGAAACCTTTTATGTCATAAAAATTCTGTTCCTTTAACCAGTTACATATTATCTTTTTTCAAATAATATTTAAGTAAACTTTATTAACCAAAATGAAATATGGTACAAAAGGCGGACTTAATGCTTGGAACATTCTCTACCAGTCAACCTTTGGGATGAACAGTGAATCACGAACTTCAATATAGGAATAGGTAAAAAAATAACAGCTAGTAATATATACCTATATGAAATAAATAGTAGGTATATATTCGTTTATATATGTAATTTTTGTATGTTATGTTATGTATCAGTAATTACTAGTACCGCATTCGAGTACTCTGACACTTGCCTATGGTTGACTGGGAGAGAATGCTTTTAGCATTAAGTCCGCCATGTACACATATTTGTACTAATGAATAAATAAATAAATATACACATAAATAACATAAAATGATAATTATAGTATACAAACATATATATAAAATATGGTGACTAGCTACTATTGTTTTAATGAGTTCATAAGGTGAGCATAGATTTTTCTTCTAAACATGAATTTATTTGGGATACCTTCAGATTCCAGAGTTGTGAAGCTTGGATAGTGAAAGAGTCCGACAAAAATATGGGTAAACTATTGACGTATGTATGTATGTATATCACACTACGTACTGACAGAGTGGCAATACAATCATAAAAACATTAAAATTTCTTGTAATTATTTATATTTATAATAAGTTTACTGTTGTAATCTTTTGGAGGAAACAATAAAGAGTATCTATCTATCTATGTAGAAAATTGAAATCGACCCTTTTTTGTGAAACACAATCTTAAATTTACACGCCAATATATGTTTTTTTTTAATGCGTGAAAATAGAATGGTAACCCCGCCTGCGCTAACGGGCTACGCTGGCGGAGCACCAGTGAAGGGTGATAGATGAGAATGTAAACAGGCCAGTTAGCCCATCATGATGAATTCACAAGTAACTAACCATGATAGTTTCCAGGGGGAACCGCGAGGAGGTCGACCTGGTTGGGTATATAGCTAGCTATGGGATTCTCAGTCTCCATTACTAACAATCCCTTTCCCCCCGGCAATATATGGTTACCCATAAAAAAAAGTAACCTAAATCACAACTTAATTTTAACAGCCTACTTCCAACAAGCGGCTCGTCTCAAAGGCATCGGTGAATATGTAAACTGCCGTACGGGCATGCCTTGCCACTTGCACCCCACGTCGGCGCTGTTCGGCCTCGGCTCCTCCCCCGACTACGTGGTGTACCACGAGCTGATGATGACCACCAAGGAGTACATGCACTGCGTGACAGCAGTGGACGGACGCTGGCTCGCTGAGTTGGGGCCTATGTTCTTCTCTCTAAAGGAGACTGGCAAGTACGTGATCTCTCTTAATTTATTTATTTTTGTCGATTTTTTTTTGTACTACTGAGGTGGAAAACAAGCATACGGCGCGCCTGATGATAAGCGATTACCATACCCTATGATGAGATGGTAAATAGTACCAATGCAGAATGACAAGTGAAGTCTTACATTTAGATGGAAATGGTAATGGTAACACCGATTGTGTGGGGGAAGAGGGATTGTTATACTTTCTCCCTTTCAATACCAAAATTATGCTTGCACAATCTATTCTTCTTCCCATTCTGGATTATGCCGATGTCTGTTTCTTAGATGTGACCGAGGAGCTGCTAAATAAGCTTGAGCGGTTGCAAAATTTAGCGATAAGGTTTATTTTCAGCTTACGAAAATATGATCATGTCTCGGAATACCGCACTCGTTTAAAGTGGCTCCCAATTAGACATCGTCATGAGACACATGTCCTAGCGGTCCTATATAATATCCTTAATGATCCCAATTCTCCTTCCTACCTTCGTTCCCGGTTCCAATTATTACCTCCTCCTTCCAGACCTAGACGTCTTTGTCTGAACCAGTCCAGGGTACTGAAGCTTCCCAACTGTAAAACCCATTTTATGGGTAACTCATTTGCATATCGTGCTGTACAGCTGTGGAATAAACTTCCCGTGAACATTCAGAATAGCCCGTCTAGCAGTTCCTTCAAAAAAAGATTAAAATCATTTTATCTTTCCAATTTAATTTAAATATAAAAATGATTAGAAGACTGTCATCATTGTGTTCTCTTGTATCTGATATTTATATGTTGTATTTAACGTGTGTATGTATGTGTGTATATGTATGTGTATATGTATATATATGTGTATGTGTATGTATGTATATATGTGAATGTATGTGTGTATATATATAATTATTTATAATTTATGTAAATATTTATTTAAATTTCTGTCTTGCACTACTACTGCCCACTCACTACTTCCTATGCCACTGCGTTAGGTTGACTGGAAGAAATCTCTTTTAGAGATAAGTTCGCCTTTGCTAACATTGTTATTAACTTATTGTTGTTACTGTATGTTTTTGTGCAATAAAGAATATATATATATATTGTTAGTAACGGGGCATTAGTCCCCATTGCTAGCAATATACCCTGTCAGGTCGCCCACCGCGCGGTTCCCCCTGGAAACCGCGTGGAGGTTGAATCTATCACTATGAGCTAACTGACCTGGTTTCGTCCTCACCTATCACCCCTCACTGGTGCCTAGCCAGCGTATACTGATAATGTAATCGAATGATAATTCGATTATCATCTACTAAAAACCGCGACTGTTTGCGAATTGACATAAAATCAGGTCATTCAGATTATAGTGGTTATTTATCATGTTGGATTCCAGAAGGAACCGGGTGGAGGTCGATCTGACAAGTAATATATTGATATTTGTTGTCAAGGGTTTAGGAAGAGGTTGCTTTACTACCATTTTCAAAAGTTAAAATTGTTTAAACAATTGTTATCAAATTTACAAAACATGTATCCACTAACGAATATTCTACTTGGAGATAAATATTTTAAAAACAAATTAAATGTAAAAAAATCTTGTTGTTATTGTAAATAAATGTCAATTTCTTCAAAAGGGGGGTAAAGAGGTTTCTTCGAGGTCGGCAACGCGCGCGTAATACCTCTGGTATTGCAGGTGTTCATAGGCTACAGTAACCCCTTACCATCAGGTGGACCGTATGCTTGTATGCCACCTCAGTGATATTAAAAAAAAATTATGGCCATAGATCTATTTATTTGCATTCACCAATCAATTGTATCATATTCCAGATCGAACCGCGACAAACGCAAAGAAGCCGCAGTGCACCTACAGAGAATGGAAGAAGAGATGAAGCAAGCGGAACAGAAGATGGCAGAAGAACGTCGCAAGCGCGACGAGGAGGTGCCTCTGAAGCAGACCGTGGCCACGCCGGGCCTGAACACGCCCAAACGGACACCGCATCGGCTGGGACTTTGAATGGAATGGAATGGAAATTGCCGACAACTGGTGACGTGGAAGCACTTATACTGAACCTCATTCAAATATGGAAACAAGAATTTAAGGCGTATTTAAGGGGGGTTAGGTAGGTCACCCCCCCCCCTTGCTGCAATGAGAGCAGTTTTTAACTATGTGCAAAGACATGTTTGAATGTATATAATGTGCCTTCTATAAGGGCTTAGCCCCGGAAAAATAATTCCTTGTTTTTTTTTAATATTGAAGATAAATACCATTTTTTTATACAACTTAGAATGGCAAACAAGCTGACGACCCACCTGATGGAAAGTGGTAACCGTCGCCTGTAGACATGAGCAGTACCATGGACATAACAGAGTATACTGTTTCACGCCATATCCCACCCTTCAAACCGAAACACAGCCATGCAAACACAACGGCTTCACGGTTGAAACACGAATTGGACAGAGGTACCCAAGCAATCGACTTTTGTACAAAGTCTCCCTCTGGTAAAAGCTCAAGCCAGTACAGTACCCATCGTCATGTATAGGTCATCATCTGTCCACTGCTGGACATAGGCCTCACCTATAGACTGCAGGAACAATGCTGAGCCACCTGCATCCACTGACTCCCTGTAATGCATTTGAGGTCGTCACTCCATCTAGTGATCTAGTAGGGTACTAGGGTGTAGGGATCTACCTACACTATATAATATACAGTATATATACATCATATAGTTAATAATATCATAATTTTATATACCCATAGGTATATAAACTTATTATGTACATGATTAAAAATAATAACTGTTTTTTGAGTTCCTTTTAACACATTACAATATTCCGAAACCCACAGTAGAATATAAAAAAAAATCTGATTTAAAAAGCTTGTAAACAAACATATTTAAACAGAACATTATTTCGCTTGTATTCTTATTTTAAAGATTAAAATCTTGTTTTTAAAAATTTACAAATTCCGAAATATTAGTTACAATAGTTGGTAACACGTAAATGATACCTCCAGTGTTGCAAGTATACATTGACAAGACCAGAGGGCCTACCATAAAATGTTTTCCGAAATTTCGGGGCCGAACGAAACACAAATTTCATGTAAAAGTACACGATACCTACCGTTTAAATTATTAAAATATCGTTCCTTTGGACTTTTATGGTAAAATTTAAGATGAACAAAATACTCCATTTACTGAGGCGATTTCAATATGAACAAAAACACGAAATTGAGTCCGAAAATTCGGAATTTCATTTCGTGGTAGACCCTTTGAGCACCATCAATAGAAAGAACAGTATACCAGACATTGCTGTCTTATTTTATCTTTGCAGACAGTAGCAAAAACGTGTCTGGTTACATTCGTTAGCCACTGACCCTTATGTCGCTTCAATTTTGTTAATTAACATGTTTTTAAAATTCCCATCTACATGTTCAATGTACTTAAATATTTGACAACAAATCAAATTGTAGCATTGTCGGGAGAATTGTATCTGTATGTAATTAACTATATTGTTTTGTTAAATCAAGAAACAAATGCAAAATAAACATTTTTATAACACTTCCATGTATTTTATTTGAGATTATTTCCATTAATTGTAAACGAATTATGGGATTGCCACATTATTTATCATCATATCAGCCACTAACTGTCCACCGCCGAACATAGCATCCCCCCTGGGGGTTTTTGCCTTTACTTGCTACACTTAGCAGGCTGGTTGACAACCACAGTATGACTGGTCATGGCCATCCCTCGACCATTAAGTTCCCTTAGTCGCCTCTTACGACACCCATGGACAAATAAGGGGAATTCACTTGACTAGCTTAAAATAATTTATATTAACAGCAAGTCCAGTTTCTTGCTCGTTCTTCTTAATTGAAATAGCATTTCAAAGGCGCGGTAGAAAAATAATAATAAAAAATGACAACTTCAAAAATATTTGTAACAGTCTACTTGAATAAAAGTAGTTTTCATTCTATGTAACCAAGCTCTGCCACTACAGATTTCTGATCTTTTATTTAATCGATCTACGAGTTGATTAAATCAATAAAAGCCAAATGTGTTGGTTTGAAACTACCTTTAAGCCCTGTGTAGGCGTCTAATAATGTCAATTTTATCAGCGTACAAAATTTCCCTTGTTTATACGAGTCATAATCTGTGTTTAAAAAAATATCCGAGTATTCGTCCGATATTATTTTTTATTATAATAAATATGTATGTATGTATAATGTTGGTAATATGAGTATTTAGTTTTTAATTACTATTTTAATATTATAACGTTGAACTGTCAATTATTTTCTATTTATCCTATCTATAGTCAACTGGCAAATAACGCCATACGGTGTTAAATCCACCATTTACACTTTCTAGGTGTATTAAAATTTAATAAATAAAATCAAACAATAGTTTCAAACAAGACTTTATTAATGATCCTCATCAAGTAATGACAAACTTAACTGAACAGCTATGTACAGAAAGCCGTTTGGCAATATCACTATACATTCACAACATCGGCCGTACGTACATACATCTAAAACACTAGTTCCCAACTTCTCTGGACCACCGCCCCCCTGAAAAAAATCGTTACGCGCCAATTGTCTATGGTCCTGCTATGGAAGATAATAGACAACAAAAATATTGGATATTAGTAATTTATCTGAGAGTCTATTGCGTCCTGTAAGAACTGCGGTGTCGCAATGCAAAACGGCGCGACTCGTTATCTTTCACATACACTCAACACAGTACCCGGATAACGTCATTTTTAATGGATGATAATGGAATGGTAACCTCGCCTGCGCTATCGGTATACGCTGGCGGGGTACCAGTCAGGGATGATAGGTAAGAAAGGCAAATCAGCCCATCGTGATGAATACACTTGGAATTCAGCACGATGGTTTCCAAGGGGGACTACGTGGAGGTCGACCTGCCAGGGTGCATTGCTAGCAATGGGACAAGATAACATCATGGTGTGCGATTCGATCTCTCGCTCACATGATAAAGTTATCATAATGACGTTATATCTTTTAAATATTTACTGACTCTAATATTCAATTCTTTTGGTCGCCAGTAAAAAACCGAAATATATAATTTCGATATATATATATATATGTGTCAAAATTTATAATAGCTATTTAATAAAGCATAGAAACGACATGACATACGCCTACTAAAATATTGGGTGGGGGGGGGGGGCGGTATTATTTCTTCGAGAACCTATGGTCTACAGTAACAAAATTTCAAGATTTTAAAAATTTCGATTAGCTCTCATTAGTGCTAAAAATTAAGTATTCTTTTACTGTAATACACTAAAGTCAGACTTTTATGTTTGAGTCAGTGACTGAACGTAAACTAATTGGCGTCATATATTGTTTTTATATCGTCAGATTTTAGTGTACATTCTTTTTTTAAACAAAATAATTTCGTATAGTCAATTGGACAAAAAAATAAAAAAGTACCGATTCAAATACATAACCAGACTTAACAGAAGAAATATAAACATCACTACTAATGCAGTTAGCTATAGTGGTATTTTGGTCTGTCTAACCACTTTATTGTGTTCTTAGTAACATATTTACAATTTATATTAAGTTCGTTCTCAATCGATATTACATATTGACTTATGTTATCTAAACTCTTCGATGAGATCTAAATATTTCAAGTTATTTAAATTGTTACACTAACTTCATATCTTGGTTCCATTTCTGAGGGTACTTTCAATCTAGATCAAACGCTTTATTCGTTGACCACAATTGAGATAATGTGCATGTTATATGCAACATACGTACAATGGTGTCTATTCTGAAGCGTCATATCTCTATCTTTAATATTAAAATTCCAATTTGATATCCCAACGAAATCTTGATTATAAAAACCAATATGAAACAATTTTCTAATAAATTTAATTTTAAAATTATTATATTAGTTTAAACGACAAGTATAGAGAATAGACACTTCACAGTCGACTCCAATCTCTTTTCAAAGCGCTACCATAGTCTAAAGAAGTTTTCCAAACTAGTCATCCAACGGGCATGTATAGACAGAGCAAGGTATACCAAATTATCATATATGTTTGAGACATACTAGAAGTGTTAGCCCTCTGATTGTTCCTTAGACTACAGTGCTACTTAGGTTACTCCCCGATTTGTCTGTACAGTACCATTTTACTTTATAGTATGTGTGCTTATTGGATAAAAACATAGATTATTGCAAACTTGTCAAGTAAATCGGTATTTACACCCACAAATTAAAGTCTGCTATGAAACATAATTTTAAATTTTTGACACAAACTTCTACGCACGAAGTTGAGGCATGTTCATGGGAAAAGCAGATTAGAATTCAGGATCTGCTCGTTATTAAGGGTTCACCCTACCGCAAAGTTACCGCAAACTACATAAATTGACAATAAAAAAAAATTCATTTGATTTTTTTTCCCCACTTATAAAGATCTTGTTCTATTTAGTAAGTATTTAGAAGAACTGCAATCATAAATTATTGTTAATACTATAATTAAAAATCCTCTTTCGTATTACAATCAAGAAATTTACAAAACCGCACACAGTAAGTTTAATTAAACTAATATATCTCTTTAACTCCAATATTTGGGTAATATTTCGTTTGCGCATGCCTCTTGAAGACTAGATATATTACGAAAACATTATTATACAAAACTAATGGAGCAATACTTTGATTGCTTTTATAGTTGTTAGTATACTTTTAATATTAAAAACAAAAAAGAAACTTCTCCATGACTTACAATTACTAAAGTAAATTTATATTAACAAAAACAGCAAATGTTTATGGGAGATACACAATTTACAATTATAAAAGATACACAATTAAACGATTAAAAAGAATTAAATTAATTAAAAATAAACACATTTATAGTTCTTATATAATGAATATATGAATGTAAAATTATCATTTCTAGTCGGTTTGTTTATACAAAAATTTTAAGGTTTACATCAGCGTAGCTTTTACGTTAATATTTACAAACATTTTACACTAGAGTATTTTCCCAAAGATGTCTATATATATATATATATATATATATATATATATATATATATATATATATATATATATATATATATATATATATATATATATATATATATATATATATATATATATACGTCATAGCGTCTCGCCTATACAAGCCTCGAAATTGACGTATTATTTTTTATATATAATTTAACCGTCATTAACCGAATTTAAACCGTCAACAGAGCACTGAAGAACTGAAACTAGTCGAGCTTTGAGTAAAAAGCCGATGTTATAAAAAAAATATATACCATAATATTGTCTAACCATACGATATTTCTAATCTCGTTATAATAAATTAGTCCTTAAGCGCCGGACATCTATTTTCTTATGTAATGCCAAATCACTCAAAAATAAATATACTCTTAAAAAGGTAAATACAAGATAAAAGTATATTGTAATATATAAAAATATATAACGCAAAAAGGATGAACTAGCCCAGTAATCATGAAACGGAACTGCATTCCCAGAGTAACAAAGTCATTGATGTATTTAGTGGAGGGCACGGCCTATTCCCCGGCCTTGCCCACCCTAGAACTAGGTGCTGCTGGCGCTAGAATTTCAATCCGCGAGGGTAATTAGAAATCTACGCGATGCATCATTCCTTCTTTTAGGGAAAACTAAATTTACCAAATATTTCTTTTATAACCAGCCTTAATAGATAGATAGATACTCTTTATTGTTTCCTCCAAAAGATTACAATAGTAACACCCTTTGAAGTACCTATGAAGGTACAATACAATATATGTGAAATTGGTGTTATACTTTTGTATTTTTTTTTTTTTTACATTTATTCATTAATTTTCCAATAAATATTGATATATCGTGTTATATACAATGTAAGCTAACCTTCCTTGCGAGGGATGGATTAATTTTCATAGTCAAATAAGTGACCCACTCTTGTCACTACGCTATGTTCAATTTGACACTATCTCGATGTACTATAAAAATATACATGAGTAAATGAAATAAGTATATTCACATTTGGTCGAGACGGAACTGCCAATTTTACTTGATTTTATTTATTATTAAACATTTTAGTATGTTTTAACAATCATAATAATAATAATACCTAAGGACACAATAAACCAGCCAATATCACTTTTAATTTCTCACAATTTAGTAACCAAATATTTTCTTTCAATAGTAAAACTTCTTAACACAAAAATATTAAAAAAAAATATAATTTAAAAATCTTTAGATAAAATTGAATGAAGAAATAATAAATAATAAATCGTAAGTTTTCTTTTATTTTTTTTTTAATTAAGACTGCAAATTGTGTTCCTTTGCCCTGTATTATATTGGGTTTGAGAAAAATAGCTCTAGATGTGAAAATACCTATACACGTACTTACTGCTTCGTAAAACAATCATATAAAAATAATTATCATCCACAGTATAAGAGTCGAGGCGGCTCATGCGAAGTTCAAGCCGTGCTTCTCTATATATCTCTGACGAGCTTCGGCGATCATCTGCGCTTTCCTCTCTTGGAAACTGAGCTGTCGATCTTTGGCATTCTTGGCGAAGACACCCGTTGGTGTGGGCGTCACGTACCGCGGAGCGGGCGGGGATGCAGCGGATGAAGTGGAGGGGCCTGGAGAGGATGAAGTGGAGGGGCCGGGACAGGATGATGTGGAGGGGGTAGGTGCGGACAACGTCGAGGGGGAGGGAACTACCTCGGGCTGGTACGGTGTGACGCCCTCCAAGAAGTTGGTGATGGTGACATCCACGTTGCGGGTTGTTGCTGCAAGTATAAATGGTTAGTTGGTTAGAATTATTTTGTTGAATTCCGCTACCATTAGTATACGTGTGACTGCCGACACCCGAAGACGGACTAATATTGTCAGTAGCGGAAGTTCTAAATAAATAAATAAGAAAAAAAAAACAAGTGTAAATATTACTTATTTTGAGTGACCACTGCCATTTTTGTTTTCCAAAATAGGGTTATAGGGTTGCCGAGGCTCGTGCTGAAAATCAGCACTGTAGCGTCTCTGACATTACATCAATATGCTGAGCACGAACCTCGTTTTGACTAATATTGCGACGCGGGGGGAAAGGGATTGTTAATAGTAAAGGTTAGTTTCCATCGCTACCAATACACCTTATCAGGTCGACCTCCACGCGGTTCCCCTGGAAACCATCGTGACTAATTTATCGTTGAATTCGTCACGATGGGCTAAATGACCTGCCTGGGGGGAAAGGGATTGTTAGTAAAAAGGTCAAATGGCCCTATTACTAGCAATATACCCTGTCAGGTTGACCTTCACGTGGTTCCCCCTGGAAACCATCGTGTCTAATTCTAGTTGAATTCGTCAGGATGGGCTAACTGACCTGCTTTCATCGTTATCAGTCATCTATCACAGGTGCCACGCCAGTGTATACCGATAGCGCAGAAGGGGTTATCATACCATTATCACCAATTAAAAAAAACTGACCTGCCTTTTCATCCTCACCAATCATCCCTCACTGATGCCCCGCCGGTGTATACTGATAGCGCAGGCGGGGTTACCATTCCATTATCATCCATAAAAAAATATTACAACGCACGCGCACGCACGCACACACGCACGCATGTACGCACGCATACATTCTTGCTGAGACTGACGTAATAGACATTTTTTTTTCTCCTACGTATTTTTTATTATTATTATTTTTAGTTATTTTTAATCCCTGTGTGGATGCTATCGCATGTTTGTTCAAAATAAAATTTCTTTATTTCTTCTAATGTACTCTCAGACGAGTGTTTACAAATTGCTGAAAGCTTTGCTCGTATCCTAGGATGGGCACGAGACTATTCTATTGTGGGACCCCGACAGCTACAAACGCGATTAATGAATGAACTTTATTTTTAATTAATAAACAGTATTTTTCATTTAATGAAAATAAATAATTAAAATCGGGAATTATTAATTTTCTGCTTCTTTTATAGTCTAAACACTAATTAAAATTTAAAATTAGAAACTTGTGGCATTGCCAGAAGCAAGCATAGAATTTAACGATCGCCAAGTTTGTCAGTGACAAAATTAAAAACTTTGATTAGCTAACTTTATTATATATATTATTAATTGGCAAACTTTAAAGTATATAATTATTAGATATATTGGCAATATAATCAGTTATGGTTTGTCCTCTTAATCGCTAAATATTCAAATTGTTTGTTTTATTCACAATAAAGTTACAGGGGATCAAAAGTGCCTGTGCTCAACTCGGTGTGGGCACGATAGCACGAGTAACATAGGCTTATTTTATGTAAAAAAAAACGTACAAAGCTGGGTCTATTCACTAGTAAATTATAAATGTGCTGTACATACCCAAATCCCGCAGGATATCCGCGAGCGGCACGGCGGGCAGCACCTCCTTGACCTGGTGCGCGAGCCGCCGCGCCGCCGCCGCCGCCTCCCCCGCCGCTCCCGCCGCCGCCGCCGCCGCTCCTCCTCGCGAAAAAGGAGCGCTCCTCCGACTCGAGAAGTCACTCTTACGCGCAGCCTCATTCAACTCGCCCCAGCTAAATTCGGTCGTTTCCACCTGCACACAATGTTGGAATTAGTATTCGATAGATAAAAAATTAGAAAGAAAAAAAGAAATAATTTAATCGAAGAAGCATGCGGTCCACACAGTAGCGCACAAAACAAGAACAAAAGAAATCAAAACAAAACAAACAAAAGAAAATAACAAATTGTATACAAATAGAAAGCAATTAAATTATAATAATAATGAATAAACAAACAAACAAACAGTAAGATAACTCTTGAATCCAACATGGATCTCAATCCATATCTATTGTTAATGACAATTTAATACTGCACTCGTGTAACAACAGTTAGGAATTAGCTACAATTAGGATCGGTTTATAACAGTTTGCATTGGCAAGTTGCACCAATATGCATCTATCTATATATATTAATTACTAAGGCAGTGATGTACTCCGAGTGAGAAAATCTATTCAGAAATCATATTAATGCACGTAAAATACTCAGAACTAATAGTATTAATATTATAAATGGAAGAAAGAAACATTTATTCAGTGCTTAATTTTACAAACGCGAAATTTTGCAAGGATGGATGGATGTTTGTTACTTTTTCACACACAAACTCTCTTCTTCTTTTCATTTAAGAGTTTCCTCTTGTCGGTGGAAATAATTCATGCATCTTCTTCCAGCCAGCTCTACCCCAGGCCATATCCTTGACCTCCCTATACGACATGACACCTAGTGTTTCTTTTATCTGTCCCATATTGTTATTCCTCGGTCTTCCTCTACCTCTTTTGCCCTCTATTTTTCCTTCTACAATGCTCTTAAAAAAATCGTCATATCGTATAAGGTGGCCCAGCATTTTGCCTCTTCTATTCTCTATTATTTTAATTAATGTTCTCTTCTCGTTCACTCTTTTCAGGACTTCCTCATTCGTTAGTTTTTCTGTCCAGCTTATCCTTTCCATTCTCCTCTATGTGCACATTTCGAATGCGTCAAGCATCTTTCTTTCCTTCTGCATCATTGTCCATGTTTCACACCCATATAACACACAAAGTACTGAACGGATATTAATGAAATTTGGTTGGCGGATCTATTACATCCTTACTTGGCACGCAGGATACGTTATATATTTTTCACTTAAATTCAAGTGGGCAAAGCCGCGGAATACAGCTATTAATCATAATAATTTAATTTTTTAAATCAAACCAACTTTTATTTTGACAAAGTAGCATAAAATTAAAAGCAGTAATAGCAACCAAAGTAAATTTAACCAATAAAACTAGTTCTCAACCTTATTTGATAATTTACGTATACATTCCTGTTAATGTATGTATCACCTTCTAGCATTTTTAAACTTTCCAAAAATTGTCGCTAGACAATGCCAGCATTAAGTCTGCCACATTTCAATCAAAACTTAGCTTTCTTTTTTTGAAACCTTTTAAAAATCGAATAGGTGACATACCCCGAGATCGGCTGCGATGGAGTCGCGCAGCCGCCGCCCGTAGGTGGCGTGGTCGTCGTCGCCCCGTTCGAGCGGCGGCAGCAGTCGTACGTGGTACACGGTGACGGGCGAACATAGGAACCACAACGCATCCGCCCAGGGGAACCGCTCGCCTCCGCCATTCGCCACCGTCACCGCCGTGTACATTCGCTCCACCGCTGCAACGGACGGGGAATGGGTGTAAATGAAATGGCAACCCCGCCTACGCTATTGGTATACGCTGGTGAGGCACCAGTGAGAAAATATAGGTGAGGATGGAAGCACACCAGTTGGTCCATCGTGACGAATTTAACAAGAATTAATTACGGTGGTTTCCAAGGGAAACCGCATGGGGTTCGACCTGTTTTTTTTTTAATGGATGATAATGGAATGGTAACCCCGCCTGCGCTATCGGTATACACCGGCGGGGCACCAGTGAAGGATGATAGGTGAGGATGAAGTAGGTCAGTTAGCCCATCGTGACGAATTCAAAACAAGAATTGTTCACGATGGTTTTCAGGGGGAACCACGTGGAGGTCGACCTAATAAGACATATCTGTGCCTCTAGTGAGAAAAGGTTCAATTCAAAATGGCCACTTTTCAGGAGAGCCAAAAAACTATTTTAAATAAAGAAAAAAATTCTGCTGCTTTTATTATTTGCTAATTGAACAAGTCAATGATTGCATTTATAGTAATTTTTTCTCCTCTTTCTTATGAAATTGTCGGTTTTTGTGTAAAACCTATAGTTTTAAAAATAATTCTATTATACCTAATCACACTTAAGAAAAATATTAAAATTATCATGTGTAAATAGTTTTAAGTTGAATTAAAACTATTTTATTGAAGTATTGAAGAAAAACAATGTTGTGTATTTTACGCTATAAAAAAATAATTGCTATTAAATGGTGTAAAGGGTTCAAATCGAACTGATTCATTTTACACAAAAATAAATTCATATTTAAAGGTTGGTTCTAAGTATCTTGTCATTTTTGGCACTATTTTTTGTAGAATATTGTTGTTTTATTTCTAATTATGACTTTTTTACCACAAATATTTTGTTAATTGTAGCCTTTTACATGTTTACTATCTCTATTGTTTTTAAAGATATCGTTACGATTCTTATACCATTCGAAAGAGAAAAAATTTGCTTATTTAAAGTATACTAAAAAATATTAAGGATATAACTTGAGTTATACCCTTTCTCACTAGAGGCACAGATATTGCTAGCAATGGAGCTGTCAAACTCCATTGCTAACAATCCCTTTCCCCCCAAGGGTTCAACCTGTTAGGGTATATTGCTAGCAACAAATGGTCACTGTTAGATATCTTAGACAGAACCGGAAAGAGAATGTACCACTCACAACGCTCATGTTGGTCTTCTAAATCCATGAGAAAAACATAAAAAAACCATCAATAGCTCAATCTTACGAGAACCAACTGGCCAGTCTCAATTTAATCCAACCTCACTCAAATTAACCGACCAAGTACTCTCAGGGGCTCAACAGATCAACTTTTTTTTTATATAACTTAGAATGACAAACAAGCTGACGGTCCACCTGATGGAAAGTGGTAACCGTCGCCTATAGACATGAGCAGTACCATGGTCATAACAGAGTATACTCTCTCGCCCATGATACCCCCCGTGCGTTACTATTCCTGAGGACTCAGGTTGTTATTACTCTGTACCCAGTAAATTCACGCCATATCCCACCCTTCAAACCGTAACACAGCCATGCAAACACAATTGCTTCACGGTTAAAACACGAATGGGACAGAGGTACCCAAGTAATTGACTTTTGTACAAAGTCTTCCTCTACCTATACATAATGTTGATATAGAGAATATTGTTTGCGATAACATTAAGTGTTTATACCAAAGTCTTTGATTTTGTTTTATTATGCAACTTAGAATGGCAAACAAGGTAACGTCCCACCTGATGGAAAGGTAACCGTCGCCTATAGACATAAGCATGGACCATGGACATTCTAAACGACTATTCAAAAAGTGCTCTTTACTGAAACTGAAATTTTAATAATATATATAATAATAAAACAAATTACACTAAAAAGGTTAACACGTTGGGCCCGGCGCCGGTCTCTGGGGACCGGCAGCGAACTTTCCGTATGACCAGCGTCAGTCCCTGGGGACCGGCAGCAAACTTTCCGTGTGGCCAGCGTCGGACATATTCAACGTTATGGGCAATAACTATTTCCAAAACTAAATTCAATTTTCTTTTTACGAACAATCTGTACACTTCGAAGGTTCGGTAGGTATACGTACGTGGTTTTACTATACATCAGACGAAGATATTGAATAGAATCACACATACACCTAAAAAACGACCAAAATAGCGCGACAAAGAATTCCTTATCTCATTAGTACTAAAGTAATCTCTTGGCGATAGCATACAACATTGTATCTCTCGCCGGCTGCCGGCTGAACGGAAAGGACAGCAAATTCGGCGCAAAACAAATTTATCAAATACATTGTTCTAAAAAACAACATTAAAAATTTCTGTAATATTCTAAACAATCTTATTGGATAATTAATTTATCAGTAAAAACAAAGCACTTTACCTCATTTGGCAATATTAAAAATTAATTTTGAAAATCTACATCTCTTATCTCAATCACGCGGGCAAAGTCACGGGCATAGATAGTAGAACATATACTCACTGATGGTAACAGGCTGTACTCTATTCCCGATCTGGAATGGCCAGTCTGTGAACTTGAGGAGTCCCTTTCCATTAGTGGGCCCACCCTCTGGCTGCAGCAATATAGGCTTACTGGGTGAGTCTGCAAAATGTCTTCTGGAACAAAATTGGAAAAGTGTCATAAAAAGCACTAGAGATCATACTCGGGAACGGGTGCTTCTAGTAAGGACTGGTGTGTTACACGAATACTGTGATTGATTGTAGCGTTGTTACCTTTTATTTTCTTTTATCAATACGAAGATTGTGATAGTTATTTTATCCATTCACATTTTTAGTTGTAAACTTTAACAGAGGGAAACTTTGTGAAAAATTCATTTGCTTGAGTACCTCTGTCCCATTCGTATTTCAACTGTGAAGCTATTGTTTGCATGACAGACGAGACAGACACAAAAATTTTACTGATTGTATTTTTGGCATCAGTATCGATCACTAATCACCCCCTGATAGTTATTTTGGAAATATATTTCATGTACAGAATTGACCTCTCTACACAGATTTATTATAAGTATAGATAGAGATATCTTGGAAGTCATTGTTAAGTCAAAATAAATTGCATCTTCAACTAATTCTGTTTATAGGGTGGAAAGGGATTGTTAGTAATGGAGACTGAGAATCCCATTGCTAGCAATATACCCAACCAGGGCGACCTCCTCGCGGTTCTCCCTGGAAACTATAATGGTTAATTCTTGACGAATTCATCATGATGGGCTAACTGGCTTGTTTTCATTCTCATCTATCACCCTTCACTGGTGCCTCGCCAGCGTATCCCGTTAGCGCAGGCGGGGTTACCATACCATTTACAAAAAAAAAAAAACCGCTCAACCAATGGTCATGCAATTTGATATACACATACTATTAGTGATGGAGAAGGACATAAACTACCATTTAATTTGTCAATCAATATATTCCGGCCATGCGGATGAACTCACGAGTATAAGCTAGTATCTTACTACTTACTTTCTGACAAACTGTGCCGCATTCCTTATGCCCAATGTAGATGCAAAAAACGGTGGTACTTTCCATTTTCTCAACTGCAATACAAATATTAAATTGTGATTAAATTAAAATAAATAAATATTGTTCAGGACTTTCTAATTTAGTTATTAGAGGTATTTGTTGACTGTTGCTATTATGATGAATTTAGTACTCAGCATGTAATTTACTTAAATTATATATATATATATATATACACACACACATAAATCTATGTACATATATATAAATCTAGACAGGCTTTGCCTAGTGTGGGGTATAGTTATATTGTATATATATATATATATATATATATATATATATATATATATATATATATATATATATATATATATATATATATATATATATATATATATATATATATATATATATATATTATGTGTGTGTGTGTGTGTACATAAATCTATGACAAACTGCCGAACAGTTAACACTAGGCTCTGAACAGCAATCTAATAATTCGCCTTAAAAAACCTAATTCAAAGGTGAAACATGTGTCGCGACAATGGAAAATTGTAGAACTTCTGGTAATAATAATAGTAGTCAATCTTTGAGTGTTGGCAGTCTCATGATTTTTTTTTTTTTTATAATATATAATATAATAATAAAAAGACAGAGAGAAAATTTCTAAAAATTATTATTTCAACTTCTATTGGTTTTATAAACTCTCATATTAATTTTTCTTAAATATTTTACCCATGCACAGACATCATTTAGTGGCAATTAATATAATACCTTGTTTTATTCTGTTCCCTTTTTGAATTTAGTTTTTTTTTTATACAACTTAGAATGGCAAACAAAGTGACGGCCCACCTGACGGAAAGTGGTAACCGTCGCCTATAGACATGAGCAGTACAATGGACATAACAGATTATACTGTGTCGCCCATGAAACCCTTATGAATACTAATGATAGTAAAATCAAACAAAATAATTCTAATCAACTAACAATATGATGTGTCAAATACATAATAGTCTGTCAATTTCAGAATGAAGTTTATATTGTATATTTTACATCTAATCCATACTGAATTAATCTACATTTTTTTTCAAATATTTCAGTAGTTACTGCCTTGATTTCCAATCTATATACTTGCTATTGTGTAACTATACTTACACTAATTGTGCCCAGAACATGCGAGGCGGCAAGCGAGTCCAGACAAGAGACATAATTGGCGACCAGCACACTACAATGCGGGTCCCTAATGCCCTTCTGCTTGACATACACTCCTAAAAAAACATTTCAATAGAAAAACATATAGAAAACCACCACCAAAATAGTTTTTAACCAATACCAATAATAATGAAAACCAAAGGTTGTGTATAAAAGATTTTGCAGTGATAAAACCACTTTTTGTAATTCATATAAATTACTATTTTTATTTTACAAGATGATAATCATTTTTCTTTATACTTATTTCTTTTTTTTTTTATAAAAAAGAAAACTAACTCACTTTTACAATGGTCAACTGTAGTGACAATAACTTTTTAAAAAAAGTTTATTAGTTTTTTTCTTTTTTTTATACAACTTAGAATGGCAAACAAGCTGACGGCCCACCTGATGGAAAGTGGTAACCATCGCCTATAGACATGAGCAGTACCATGGACATAAATAGAATATTAATAATCAAAATAAATAATAGGGTCGAACCTAAGTCTAAAATGAAAATTTTAACTTCATATCACAGTATAAATAATATTAACTATATTGTTTCCCTTCCTTTCCCATGGGTAGCGCAAGAGGTGACTAAGGTAACATTATGATTAGTGGATGGACAGCAGTGTTACTCTTAAAACTTCATCAATGTATAACTGCAGTTGCCAATCCACCGGTTAAGTGTTACAACTACTAACAAAACCTTCCAATAGCTGGAGGCCTAAGTTCAGCAGTGGACAGTTAACAGTTGTTATAATGATGATGATGATGATGATACTATTTCATATTGGACCTTAATTTTTATTTTAAAGACAGTGTTGGCAACCGGCCTATAAAAACTCACTACATCTTATTACATACTTTTGTATACCGATTTACTTTTAGAATATTTTTATTTATTTTTTATTTCAATTTTGTATGTTTTAACATTGTCTTCTTTTTCAGTCACTGTATAATACAATATTCTGCTAAAATCCATATTTTTAACATTTACCACCTCATCACAGTCCCCTACTATGTAGTAGATAAATTTAGTAGTGAATTATGCAATATAACAATGAACAAGAAATGCACAAAGTTAAAATATTGCTCAAGCATTTATGTCATAACTCAGTCATATTAATAATAAGATAATTATGGTCAATTCCAAAGCACCTTTCTCTTTTTGTTTAGTAATTAAACAAAACTATTGAATTATGAGCCACTGATACATACATACATATAGATCATTCCCTTCTTAATGGCCACTAATAACTATATAATCAAATTAATATTACACTGTAATTCCAGATTAAAATTTTAGATCTGAAGATAGAGGTTCAGCATTAGAATCAACTTGATTGTTCTTTTATTGAGACGACAATGTAATTTCTTTTTTCCATACAACACAAATTCTATTAAATTCACAATTAGAATTACTCACAATCACGGGGACTCCCAAATGCCTGGGTTGTTTACCTGCCTGCTTATGTACAAACATTTATCAAGTTTTTACATTACAAATATCCACTACATATTCACACATGTTATATAAAAACTTGTATTGCTTAATGTAAAAATACAAACTAATAAAATGTCAATAAACCACTTACCAAATGTCCAACATGCGAGTGTAGAGAGTAGTTGCCTCACTCCAGATTTATTTGGCAATATTATTGATGCTATCCACAAGATAAGTGCCAACAATATCCTAATCACCAGCAGTATTATACCAAATGGTAAAAATAACAAAAACTGGAAAATATTGTCACCGCAGAACCTAAAATTTACAATTTATTACAAATAATTCATGAATAAGAAACTGATAGAATGAAAACTTTCTCATACAAACAACAGGTCGTAACAAGCAATATCAAATATTTACCTGTCGTTGTTGATTAATTTGTCCACTGTGAGAGCCATAGCTTCTGTTGAAATAGACATATAATAATGTCACTTGTTTTTAGTAAACATTTATAGGAAATTTCGAATTTATATCTTTCTCATAATGTATACGTATGACATTACGCATAGACTAAAATTTCATTTTTAATGTGCGATGTGAATGTGACGTGCGTGCATGTAACTTGTGCAAAAATTAGATACTTTGTCTATGGTAGACATAGGTACCATTGCACTACTAAGAATAAGCTGCAATACGTCGCGCCAGTTCATTTCATTCACTATACAGGATATATTAAGTCACTTCTGTATGAAAAAGTGAAGAGAAATCAACTGTGGTCAACACTGGCAATATATGGAGTGAGCAGCTATTTGATACGAGCATTCAAATCTTTATATAAGGATTCATATGCCTGTGTCAGAATAAATGGGATCTATACAGACTGGTTTGGCATTGAACGTGGTGTTAGACAGGGCTGTGTAGCGTCTCCTTGGCTGTTCAACCTATTTGTGGACAGTTGGTTAACTAATTTGAAAGGATCTAATTGTGGATTCAGGATGAATGAGTCTCTGTTTAAGACTCTTTTATACGCCGACGACCAAGTACTTTTTGCATCGTCGGACGCAACAAATGGTGACTATAATGAATGAAGCGTATGCAAGAAAAGGTATGAAAATAAATGCGAAGAAGACGAAGGTAATGGTTTTTGAGAGGAATGAAAGTTTAACGGCATGCCAGATTATGATAGGAGATAAAAGTGGAGCAAGTGAGTGAGTTCCTATATTTAGGTTCATTGTTTACGAAGGATGGGAAGTGTGACAGAGATATTGAGAGGAGAGTAAAAGCGGGAAACAGTGTTAATGGTGCACTGCTCTCGATTATGTCAAGTAAAAATGTATCGAGCAGAGCTCGTCTTGCCATAATTCAAGGAGTACTGACATCAACACTCATGTATTGAAAGCGAATCGTGGGTATGGCAGAAGAAGCATGAAAGTAAGATAAATGCTGTAGAGATGAGAGCTTTGAGAAGTATGTGTGGTATTACATTAAAAGATAGAGTAAGAAACAGTGTGATTAGAAAGAAGTGTGGACTGAAAGACAATGTAGTGACAAAAATCGAAAAAGGAATGTTGCATTGGTTTGGTCATTTGGAGAGGATGGATGAAAGAAGAATTACGAAGGAGATTTATCGAACAAGAATGAATGGAGATGTTGGTAGGGGTCGCCCTAGATGGAAATATGTCGACCAAATAGGCGACGTGCTAAAGAAGGACCAAATTAAAAATACCCGTAACCGGCGAGCGTGTATAAAAAGATTGATGAAGGTGGAAGAAGCTAAAGAGGTTTGTTTGAATCGAAGCATTTGACGTTCTATAGTTTCTACCTACCCTAATTGGAGACAGGTGTGACGGATATGTATGTATGTATGTACTTCTTTAAAATGAATAGGTAGCGTCGGATTGGCCATATAGTCGAGGTGGCATTTGTCAGTTGGGCCTCAGCCTGCGTATCCCCCACGGGCCTGGCTTACGGGGCTAGCGGCAATTATAGGATAGAAGGTCCGCGCAGGTTAGGTCCCAGCTCTTACGACCAAGACGTAAAACTAAATCAGATATTACGTTCATACAATTAGAGAGAAATAAAATAGAAAAGTTTGAAAATATAGTTAAACTTGAGCAAGCTACTCCTTGAAACTAATTTTGGAGTTTTTTCCTGAATAGTAATAATGTAGTATAACGTACTTAGCAAGCCTCTAATACGTTATACTGTCTATGGGCCTGTATCAATTAGAATAGTTACTTTTCATATTAAACAAAATATGAAGTTAATGCTTGCTGGCTATAAATAATGTAGTAAATGCTTTGGACGTGCAACAATACTAAGTATCTATTTTTTAACCACTGACGGAGGTCTTAAATAAACTGACATTTAATTTATATCATTTTCAGATGTCATTGTCAATTATGTTTATGTCATTATTTGTTTCTTTTTTCATTTTACCTTATCATTGATAGTTGTTATGACAAAAAAAGTCCTTTTCATTGGAATTTATTAAAAATGTTTTGTTATACAAACCGACACATATATATAGTTCCTATTTGATTATTAATTGATTTAGTGTACATGATGCCATTTGATTTATAAATGCGCTTTTGTGGATCACCATTAAACTACTGGGGTGTTAAATATTTACGGTATCTATTTACTATTACGAAGATTACGTACATAACACATATTTAATTTGTTCTCAACGCCGAACAAATAAAGTGACAGTAATTTCATTTATGTATCACCAGGTTATTTTGTACAATCGAACTGAATTCGGAGAATCTAGTTATGGAGAACATAACGTCTCCAGACACACGTTCAGTGGAAACGGAACAAAGGGCGGAAGGACTCAACCATGAAAGCGACAATCAAGGTTTTTCCTCATCGAACGCTTCTATCGCTGCGCTGAGTCACATGGAAGAGAAAATGCGAAGGAAACTACAGTTTTTCTTCATGAACCCGATCGAGAAGTGGAAGGCTAAACGAAAATTCCCTTATAAATTTGTCGTACAAGTAATCAAAATAGTGTTAGTTACATTCCAACTATGTTTATTCGCCCACAACAGGTACAATCATGTTAATTACACATGGGATAATCGGATCAGTTTTTCTCACCTATTTCTACTCGGTTGGGACTCGACGCGAGAGATTAATGCCTATCCTCCCGGCGCAGGTCCTTTAGCTATTTACAAACAAGATGAATTCTACAATACCTTGGACTATGCTATGGCTGGATATTCTAATTTGAGTAATGCAATAGGTGCTTATTCATACAACAATGAAAAAAATATGAAAGTAGACCCTGTTTTCTGTCAATACAACTACAAAGAAGGTATAATTAATGGTTTCAACGAGAGCTATGTGTTCAATTCTGAAATTGTGGAGACATGTGTCAATTTCACCAGTAATGGTAATGAAACATTTTCATCCCAGTCATTCCTATCAAATTCAGGTATCAATATTAATTTTGCAGCTTTAGTTAGAGCAAAACTTATATTTTCTATAAACACTATAAATTTTAGGGCAGCAGGTCCGATAACACCTCCCGATTGCTACAGGTTCGAAGTCCAGATAGTGTTTGACAATGAGGACCATGATGGTCAAATGTCGCTGGTTCTGGAAGCTGATCCGTACAAGGTGATCTGTAAAGGTGACACAGATTATGTCACAGATAACAAAATTGATCAAGTTCTGAGAAGTATACTCAACATACTCGTGATAATGATATGTGCTGCATCATTCATTCTATGCAGCAGAGCTATATACAGAGCTCAGTTACTGAAAGAGCTAACAGTCCAGTTCTTCAGTCACACCTACAACAAAGAACTAAGTTTGGATGGTCGGCTAGAGTTCCTCAATGTATGGTACATTATGATCATAATCAACGACATGTTGATCATAATGGGATCGGCCATTAAGGAACAGATTGAAAGGAACCAATTCACAAATGATCAATGGAATGTTTGCTCCCTATTCTTAGGAACTGGCAACCTTCTAGTCTGGTTTGGTGTTTTGAGATACTTGGGTTTCTTCAAAACGTACAATGTTGTCATACTCACATTGAAAAAAGCAGCTCCTAAAATATTCCGTTTTTTGATTTGTGCTCTATTGTTATATGCTGGGTTCACGTTTTGTGGCTGGCTTATATTAGGTCCTTATCATATGAAGTTCAGATCTCTTGCCACCACCTCCGAATGTTTGTTCTCTCTCATAAACGGCGACGATATGTTTGCAACATTCTCTATAATGTCAAAAAAATCACCAATGCTCTGGTGGTTCAGTCGTGTATATTTATACTCATTTATAAGCTTGTACATTTATGTTGTCCTCAGTTTGTTTATATCAGTTATTATGGATGCTTATGATACAATTAAGCAGTATTATATTGATGGATTCCCTAAAAGTGATTTACAGCAATTCATCGGTGAAACCAGTGTTGAGGAGGTGTCCTCTGGCCTCTACAGAACCCAGAGTTCGTCATCGTTGAATGCGGTTATGAACTCTTTGTTCTGTTGCAATTTTTACCGCAGTGCCTACTCTAAAATAGGAGGTGGAACATCTACTCAGAATTTGGTGTGAGCTCTACATTACCTATTAGTTTTTTTTTAATAGAAATATAGATGCTACTGTTGTCCACAAATGATAAAATTAATTGCTCTTATCTATAAAGTGTTTACCTCTGCATAATTGTATGAAGTTTGTCTTTATAATGTTATTTGGGTTGGTTATTGTTATCATTGTTGATAAATAGTTCAGTGCATATGCGTATTACATATTTATTTGTATATGTATATATAAAAAAAATATGTAATATTAAAATTTGTCTATGTTGATCTAACCTGGCTTTTTTGTATCTGGCATAAATAAACAATATTATTTGAAATTAGGTATTTGAAATAGACAAACTAGTCATACTAAACAATGTTTTATTTCTTATTTATTGTTATTTTTTTATGCACTGTTTGTATCAGATACTATACTGAGATGTTTAACAAATATTCCAACTATAAGAAATAGATTATTTGCTGTAATAATTATTAAGAAAAATCTGTTCAATGTTATCACAATATATCGCCTTACTTTAACACCTTATTGCTCTTTTAGTCCATGTACCTATCGTTTTTTTTTTTTTATAATTATCGGCCCGTCCCGGGTGTCGCAGGGGTGGACATTTTTACAACAATTTAAAAAGTGGCTATTGTGA
Organism: Galleria mellonella; assembly: GCF_026898425.1. NCBI lineage: Eukaryota > Metazoa > Arthropoda > Insecta > Lepidoptera > Pyralidae > Galleria > Galleria mellonella. The sequence continues at coordinate 3,557,486 of NW_026442028.1, read as the reverse complement.
CATAACGATAATAGTTGGACATATAGTATCGCGAAGTTTTTTTGTAGTTATTGATATTTTCTTCAATATTGTAGACATACTTTTGTTCTATCAGCAATAGTTTCCGCAGCGCACGCGACTAAAGATATTTTATAGTATTTTTTTACACCTTGAGTTACGTTACTAAAATTTTAATAAGGATCCCTAATCTTTTCTAGCAATAAATATAGCCTATGTTACTCAGGGTGAATGTAGCTTTCTAATGGTGAAAACATTTTTGAAATCGGCAATGTAGTTTTTGAGTTTACTCATTACAAACATACATACACACAAAAATACAAATGTTTCCTCTTTACAATATTAGTGTAGATGTAGATTAGATTTCTGTACAATAAATAGATTTGTGTATTCATTTGTGATATAACATTGTAACTGTAAATGTTGTGAAAGAAATTAGCTTGTATATATATATATATATATATATATATATATTGTAAATATAGAGTTGGAATTTCAAAGATTGTTCATTTAGATATTTGAAGTAATGTGTATATAAGGTAAATTGTTGTACATAGGTACTTATTCATTTGTAAATCTAGTTTCAATTTAATTTGATTATAAGTTATTGTGTTTACATATTTTAAACCTGTACAGATTTTATCAATCTCATAGTTTCGCCTATTTCTTTAATATCTAGAGTTGCTATTTTTTTTTTAATATATTTAGTCTTATTTAAAAAAAAATGTAATTTTTATGACAATGGTGGATATGAAATTTCTTTATTCTAATTAAAAGCAGATAAAGTGCTAAAATAATTTGTACTTATCTTCCTTGCTCAGGTAATTAAAAATATTATTTACAAATAGATTTTAGATGCAAAAATAGTATTTTAGTGTGTATTCTATAAAGTTTTACGTCAGTACAGTACTTTATTGAAATATATGTAGTATTTATTATAAAACTAGAAGGCATCTACGATTGGCAACTCTAGATTACATTAGATGTACCTACTTCCTCGTAATAATGAATTTCCGCAATAACCAAGTTTCTTATTTAAAAATAAGCATGTTAGACATTTTAATTAACATCTAATTGTATTTATAAAACAATATTTCAAACAGTTAAAAAAATGTAATATTCTATGTGATTTATTCCACAAATTATAAAAAAAAAATACTGTGTATAGATTGTCTACGATAACATGGCACGCCTCTCCAAAATCTAGACTAAAATATGTGTGTACAATTATTTATAAGGTTTCGACTAAAAAATACAATACTCTCTGGTCGGACCGCCACTGAAGACGTTTCCTCACAAACACAAATAGAGCACCACGTTTGTATATGGGCGCACACATTGAAATAAGTTGGACGGACGTGTCCTGGTATCATAGACAAGCTATATATTTTACTATAGTATTATAATTTTAGGCTATGGTGGCCCTTATTACTAGCAATTCAGTGTAAACACCAGTGATTCAACGCCTTTGGCATGTCTTAAAGATTACATGTCAGTTAAGTTTCTCCTTATACTGTGCTATCAGGCTAACCGTATGCCACCCTATATGTATAAAACGAGCGATGTAAAGTTAATACTTGTCTTGAAAGCAAGGTGCAATATCCTGTACAACATACAATAAATTTATTTTTATATTGTTATTTGTTTTGTTTCGTAATAAATTACCATTACATACAATTGTTGCCAGAGGAAGACTGTACAGCAAGCAGTCTGGGTGCCCTTAACCACTCATCTTGGGGGGAAAGAGATTGTTAGTAATGAAGATTTGATAAACCCCATTGCTAGCAATACGCCTTATCAGGTCGACCTCCACGCGTTTCCCCTAGAAACCTAGAAACGCAGGCGGGGTTACCATTCCGTTTTCATGCACCAAAAAAAGAAACTGGAACACAGATATGGAAAGACAACTGCTTCACGGTAGAAAAACGAGTGGTTTTTTTAAAAGGATGGTGACGAAATGGTAACCCCGCCTGCGCTGTGATATATTCTGACGGGGCATCAGTGAGATATGCCAGGTGACGATGAAAAGGCAGGTCAATTAGCCCGTAGTGATAAATACATATGTAATTCAGCACTATGGTTTCCAGGTGGGACAACTGGAAGTCGACCTGACAGGGTGTATTGTTAACAATGAGGTAGTTAAATCCCATTACGGACAATCCCTTTCCCCCTTCCGTTTGTGGTAGGCCTTGATGGTCCCATTTAAATTTTTTAACAATTACAGCTGCCGTTACTGATTTTTTTATGGGACTTAGAATGGGAAACAAAGTGACGGCCCACCTAATGGAAAGTGGTAACCGTCGCCTATAGACATGAGCAGTACCATGGACACAACAGAGTATACTGTTTCGTCCATGATACCCCCCATGCGTTGCCATTCCTGAGGACTCAGGTGTTATTCCTCTGTACTGTGTAATTTTTTATACACTCAACATACGGTAGATTAACGTACCTAACGTGACATGATATTGGTGTCAATATTTGATATCAAACATAAGGCCAACGTATCATAATGCACCACGTGCAGTAATACGATACATTTGGCATTGGAATATTTGAGTTCAATGTAACCACAATGCAATAATAGATCGCCCACTTCACTTTTTAATTATTATTTACCTAATTCAAAACTATATTGAAAATTTATGTTTTCTAGTCTATGGATTACGTGGGTGTCCTAGTGTATTTTGTGATGGACATGGTGCAGTTTTTGGACGAAAGAGGGGCAGTTATTAGTTACGAGAACTAACGGCCTCATTGCTTTTTGACGGATGAAAATAGGTTAAGCACGCATGTGCTATCGGTATATGCTGGCGGGGCACCAGGGCGGTGACAGGTAAGGACGAAAGCAGGTCAGATGGCTCGTCGTGATCATGTCCTGACGAATTCAAATGTCCCATCGATATTGATGAATGTTGTGTCAGTCGATACATTATAATCATATTTTATCCTTAATTGGGTTCTAAACTTTTCCCCATTAGATATAATGGATAGATAATTATTTTTTCTAGTAACAATGGCGAAAATATTTTATAAATAGTAATGGAAAGTAGTAGCTCGAAAAATCGACAACCAATGTGAAAGAAATGTTCTTGAGTGACGACCCCGTACGGGAAAATGCAGTGTAGGACGTTCCCAGACTAAATAGAGTGTTGATCTCAAATACATTGTAGGGAGTCAGTGAATGCAGGTGGCCCAGACCGTTCCTTATGGCAATCTATGAGGGAGGTTTATGTCCAGCAGTGGACGGGTAATGCCTGAAATGATGATGATGAATGGAAAGTAATACCGCCTACGCTATTGGTATGCGTTAACAGAGTATTAGTGAAGGATATCAGTGATTGGTGAAGATGAAGCCAGATCAGCAGGTCCACTTACGAATCTAATATTAATATGAATCCAATCCATTGCCAATGACAATTTTGTATTGTACGCATGAAACAAAAATTCGGTGTATCTATCAGAACAATATGAAACCATTCACTGCTATTGCAATTCGGGGGGAAAAAGATTGTTAGCAATGGAGTTTGACAGCCCCATTGCTAGCAATATACCTTATTAGGTCGCCCTCCACGTGGTTCCCCCTGAAAAACCATCGTGAACAATTCTTATTAAATTTGTCACGATGGGCTAACTGACCAACTTCATCCTCACCTATCATTCTTCACTGGTGCCCCGCCGGTGTATATCGATAGCGCGGGTGGGGTTACCATTCCATTATCATCCATTAAAAAAAAAACTTGCAATTCGAAAATGCGGTGCGTCTCAATTCCTATCTATAGTGATTGATAAATAAGCCAGGAATTAACCAAAATGGTTTCCAGAGAGCACCGCGTGGAGATCTAGTTTCCATTCATTACCACATTGGCACTCTTCTTAGGGAATCTTTCATATGAGATACAAAATAAAAAAAACAAAATGATATAAAATTTTACATTTATTTATTAAATATAACATTAATCTATAGTAACAAATGTACAAATTTAACAGATTTCATCGCGTAAGTTTAAACGGATGATTCGTGTCCAGTCAGTACCATCTTTCTACATAATTTTCGATCTACTGTTTATACATTAAAACTTTATTTGACAATATTCTGAAATATCTATAATTATGTTCCGCGCGTTGTATATTCAGATTTTCTTTTATTTTTTTTTTTTTACTTGTTATTTTTTATGCAACTTAGAATGGTAAATAAGCTGACGCCGTGGGACTGAATGGGACAGAGGTGCCCAAGCAAACGACTTATGTACAATACTCCCCTGGTATTATTATTATTTATTTAATATTCATAATTGATACGTTTACAAAACATTAAATCCGTATGCAATATATTTTTTTTATTTCTATAATATAGTTTCTATATTTCTAGGTGGATTGACTTTTATCATGCTATAACGCCAATGAGTAAAGTAAACCTAGGGTTGTAACGCGCACTCATATAGGTATACCAGTTGATCCGACAAATGTCTTTTTGCCCCATAACGCCAGCGTTCGGGTCCAATTTTTGTTATTGGGATAAATACACGAAACATAGGACTATCACTCAAGTAGTAGCAAGCAATACACATTTATCAAATCTCATTAAATTCGATTAAACAATTTCGGAGATCAGCGTAAACGAACATAGTGACACGTGCTTTATTATATTACAGTTTTTCAAGAACAGAATTTTAAAGTTAATGAGAGCATAGAATTAAACTTTAGCGGGGGAACAATGTTAAGTTTTTATTGGATATTCATTTGTTTTTACCATATCTTCCATAGATCTAGAACTAGCCTTGTGTTGCCACGATATGGTATCTCTTATTTTTGGCACACAATGATACCATTTTCCTGATGTTCACATTGAGACATCTTGTGATATGAGAAATATAGAACATCAGCAGGTACCGGCATAGAATAGGCCACCCCTTCCTTTCTCGTGGCTGTTGTAAGAGGCGATTAAGGGAGCTTATGGTGGAGGGATGGGCAGCAGTGTTCCTTTTAAAACGTCACCAAAACTCAAATTGCGGTTGCCAACCCGCTCGCCAAACGTGGCAACTACTAGCAAAACCCCTCTTATGGGGTAGGCTATGTTTAGCAGTAGACAATTAATGGCTGATACAACAAATACAGAACACCCAACCGGGAACTAACTTTCAGAGTTCATTTCTTTCTAACACGACCCCAAATGTTCTTTCTATAAAAAACCCGGGATCTTAACCCTTCTTTGCATGATATTTTTTATTGGTGAAATAAATCACGGTGATATAATTCATGTTCAAAATTAAAAGAAAAATGGTTAAGACAGCTATGTTTTTTTTTCTGCAATGAATATTAAAAAGGTATCCAGACACGATCAACTTAATATATATATATATATATATATATATATATATATATATATATATATATATATATATATATGTATGTATATATACATACATATATATATATATATATATGTATATATACATATATATATATATATATATATATATATATATATATATATATATGCATTCACAAAATTTATCACTCAGTGTTATGGTGAAAATTTCCACCAATATGCAAAGAAGGATTAATTACGCTATATATATATATATATATATATATATATATATATATATATATATATATATATATATATCTATGATAATGAATCTATATATCTATTTATATATCTAAAATAGAACACTTTTAGATGACGTAATAAAATGAAACATGTATCAAATTATAAGTTAAGAATTTCAGAAATACAAATGAAAATCACATCGCAATTTGATGCAGTAGTTACTGCGTGACGCCGTAATAAAAAGACAGAGAGAAAATTTCTAAAAATTATTATTTCGACTTCTATTGGTCTTATAAACTCTCATATTAATTTTTCTTAAATATTTTACCCATGCACAGACATCATTTAGTGGCAATTAGTAAGATACCCTGTTTTATTCTGTTCCCTTTTTGAATTTAGTTTTTTTTTATACAACTTAGAATGGCAAACAAGCTGACGGCCCACCTGATGGAAAGTGGTAACCGTCGCCTATAGACATGAGCAGTACCATGGACATAACAGAGTATACTGTTACGCCCATGATACCCCCCATGCGTAGCCATTCCTAAGGACTCAGGTGCTATTCCTCTGTACCTTGTAAATTCACGCCATATCCCATCCTTCAAACCGAAACACGGCCATGCAAACACAATTGCTTTACGGTAAAAACACGAATGGGACAGAGGTGCCCAAGCAATCGACTTATATAAATGTGGGGATGCCAAATTTGATTGGTCACTTATATTTACTATTTATGGTGACTTATTCTTATTAACTCATTAACTAAACTCACATTATGATTGTCATCCGTCATCACTATATAGTTAAATCGGAACATAGTTACTTAAGGAACATTAAAAATATTTACAATTGTATAGAATAAAATCAGAAGTAAGCATAATTCTAAAGGAGTGTTCTACCATAAAAGAAAACATTAAAAAACCATAGAGAACAAACAACAAAAAAAAATACAGTTTCAATAATACCTTTATAGCTGTATGCAACGTGTTGATATGGCGTCTTCTAATTTTTTTTTAGTTTTTTCGGGAACAATCTTCTGTCTAACTGCTAGAACACTCCTTTAAAAGCATGCAAACGATCTTAATTTCACCATGTATATAAGTGCTTATGTAATTAGACATATAAAACACGAAGGAAAATAAAAAAGTTACTGGCCTAACATTATGGCAAGTGGCAACTGAATTGGCAAGTTACTTAAATTTATCACATAGAGCATAAAAATACGGTAAAATTGTGCATTTTTTTTTTATTTCTGAAAATCTGAAGACAATGCCAAGGTAAAAAGCGGAGGACGGGTGAGCGGAATTCGAGCGGAGCTTTGCAAAGGCATGTCAGAGTGCACTTGTAGACCTTTTATAAGGGACCAGGCCCTATGGAAAATATAACAGTAACTATAACATTAGGCAATAGTACAACGAAGATGGCAATGTATACTGTGTCGCCCAATGAAAGGTGTCATGTGTGATATGACACGCATCCAAAGGATGATCATGCCTTGTACTTTGCTCTATGCGACTTAAATATAGGTACAATGCTAGTACATTTTATATGTAGGTATCTGACACATCAATTTCGGCAGGTTTAAATTGCTAATAAAATTTAATTACTACCAATAACACAACAATATTTACATATGAAAAAGTGTTACGGTTGCCAAATACTAGATGACATAACGTTTACCCTTAGAAAAAGTAAGCAAAATTATAAATATTGAACCACTATAACAAATACTTACAATATCATATACAATAATTTAAAATTAATTTTTAATGCTCATATAAAAGTCATTAGATTGTAGCTTATCCCGAGAATACATAAATTCATTAAACATTTATTATACCTAATCATACATTAGTTCATTCCTCACTTTTATCGATTAGTGATTACTCAAAGTTTTTCTGTTACATAACAGAATAAATATGAATTAGTTATTTTACAGTTGCATTATCTATTGTCACAAAAACATTTTATGACAGTTAATCTTTTAAATATACAAATAAATAAACCTCTATAATCATTCTGGTCTTAAAAGTGGAGGAATACAATTTTTCTGGATATTATATATATATATGTATATATATATATATATATATATATATATATATATATATATATATGTGTATATATATATGTATATATATATATATATATATATATATATATATATATATATATGTGTGTGTGTGTGTATATACTACTATATATATATATATATATATATATATATATATATATATATATATATATATCTTCACATATATGCCATATGATCAGCTGTTAAAAATATAAAAATTACAATTTCAATTCCCAATTGTATATAAAAAATTTATGGCATTTTAGAGAAGAACACTAGAATTATCGTCACGCTAGCTCCTTTACGGAGTAGATAGAAAGTGTCAAGAGCTAAAGGACTTTATTCTTAAAATAAATCTCTCACTGCGTTCACTTTTATAATGCATTCCTGGGATAACTTGACTCTTAGAGTAAAAAATCTACCTGAACATGATAGGTCAGTCAAGCTCCCTCTCGGTACCGGCAATCTTTCACACTAAAACAATATACACATTTAGTTCAATCCTACAATGTCATCATCGTATTCACAAATTTTATGGGTTAATTTCGGATAATGACATTTTAGAATTGGACCGACACTAATGTCATATAGTTTTAATAATTATAAAATAGTCTGATGATATGAATTTCTTACTTCAATAATACCATTGACAATTAAAATTCGAATTTTAAATAAAGCTTTAACTTTTAAACTTAGAACTTAATTCCAAAATGAGCTGCCTGCACTTCCTGGTCACTCTGACACCAATAAATTAACAACGATTATATTATTATTAAATAAATACATTTAACCCTACAACGTCACAAGTTTCTCTTAGTAATAACGTATATCGAAAATTCTTTGGTATTTGTACAAATCAATCGATATATTGCTTACGACGTGCATACGTTTATGACACCAAAGAATCTAATCGACACAGGTAAGTCTTAGTACAAAAATACTATGTAAATTCGTCAGTCTGTTGTCATTGTTTATTTCTTATTGATCTCGACATTTCTTTGTTGGGGCTCTTCTCCTAGCATTAATTGGATCTCGGCTATGCTCTTTCCCTTTGTCTCTGGGACTATGAAGAATATGAAAATAAATCCAATCACCATAATGCCCGCGAAGAGCCAGAACACTTGACCTGAACCGATAGCGAAGTTCAATGAGTTAAATGTGCTCGTTACCGTGAAACTGAGGAGCCAGTTCAGAGTACCAGCAGTGGAGCCGACGAACGCCTTTATATCTATCATGCACAGATCTCCCGCCATCATCCAGGGTATGGGCCCGAAGCCGAGTGAAAACGCGATGATGAACAGCGACAGAGACAGAAGCGGCAACCACGACATCGATTGAACGATCGAAGAATCCGCACCGTGTTGGTCTTGTAGGAAGAAGAAGACGCCCAAAGCAGTCGAGCATAAGCACATAACTAAGGCAGACAACAGAAGCAGAATCCGCCTGCCCAGTTTATCGACGACCAAGCTAGAAATGAACGTGGCCACTACTTGTATGACACCTATGATTATTGAAGATATTGCGCTTGATATAGATGCGCCGGCCGACGCGAAGATCGCCGAAGAATTAAAGATGACTGCATTAATACCCGACAGTTGTTGGAACAACATTAGAGCATAGCAAATAAAGATTGCTTTTAGAGCAGACTTCTTTGTGATAGCGGACCTGAAGGAGACCTGGTTGTTTCGCGATTCTTCGGCTTTCAGTTTCAACCCATTCAATTCAGTGTCGACATCGTATCCACTTCCTCGTAACTTGATCAGTGCTTCCCTGGCTGCGTCGTTTTGTCCCTTTACAACCAAGTAGTTCGGACTTTCCGGCATAAAGAAGAATATAATACCAAATATAATAGGTATTATTGTACATAGAATGTTGAACGCGAGCACCGAAGTGTAACTTCCGACAGCGTAAGCGAATAGAATACCAATCGTAATCATCAGTTGGAAATAGCTGCCTAAGGTGCCTCGTATCGAGTCTTGGGCTATCTCGCTGGTGTAGGCTGGTGCTGTGACGCAGAAGGCTCCTCCGGCGACGCCCGTTATAAACCTGCCGACCATTAGCATGCCGACGTTCGTTGCGAAGGTAATCAGGAGCCAGCCTAACGTGAAAGGCACCACGAGAAACAACATAGTTTTCTTTCGGCCTATAGCGTCCATAATTAGACCGATGGGGAAACAAACTGCAGCAGCTCCGAGGTTGATGAGCGATGAGACCCAATCGCCTTGTGCTTCGGTGACTGGGAAGTTGTAATCGGTGCTGTTAGGCTGAACAATTTTGTAGACGACTGGCGAAGACCATCCGAGCATAGAACCGGCCGCGAGTGCTCCAAGCGTAGCTGGAATCGAAATAATGACAAATTATTATTGTTTAAATAAACATATTTAACAGATGAGTGAGTTTTCATAGAAAACTGTCAAGTGGATAAATTGTAAATATGAATTCTTCTGAAATATCAGATTCTCCTTTTGGATGAATGAACATTAAAGTAGAATGTAATTTGGCAGATATGTATAAGACACAGTATTTTAATACAACAGTACAATAGTGTTATAAAATAAGGTATCATGATGCCAGTATGTAGATGACGAATGTAATAAGAATTGTAAGTACTTCCACATTTATGATCGTAATTATCCTTTGTATAGTGTGTACATGTATTCAAGACTTAATTACTACATAATGTTGACTTGTTTTCACATAAATAATTATTTCTTAGTTAGATATATAATTATTGAATCAATATGTATAACTTGCATGTAATTATTACTGCAAATATCTTGAAAATTTTAAAACAAAGATAGATAAATCATATGTTTAAAAAATAAACTAAATAAAAAATAAACCCTGGACAAACTAACTGCAAAAAGACCTACCTGAAAGAGCTGCAAAAAGACCTACCTGAAAGAGCTGCAATGTATTGTGGCAATTTCCGTCCAGAATCACCTCTCGACCCCACTAGCTCCGTCTGGGAGACACCGACCTCTGCCATAGTGCCGTTTCCGTCCGCAGGCTGGAAATAAATATAATAGATTAATTTACATTATTTAGACAGAACTAGATACTTCCACTATATTTATGTATAGTAAAATATTGCCTTATGGATCAGAGAAAAATGGATATAAATCTAAAAATATAACTGAGAACACCCACCCACACAATCTAATACACCTATAAAATATATGGAATTATCTTTTTCATTCTTTAAAATAATAAAAAAAAACTTACTTCAGTTGTGGCAAAACCAGTTATTTTGATGTTAAAATGAATCTACTGAACTGGTTTGGATAAAATTTCTATGGGACCAATCTGTAAATATATCCTTTCAGATAATCATCATCATTATTTCAACCATTATCTGTCCATTGTTGGACATAGGCCGCCTGCTTAGACTGCTATAAGGAATTGTCTTGTGCGACCCGCATCCATTGACTCCCTGCAATGTATTTGATGTTGTCACTCCATCTAGGGGAGAGTCATCCTCGCAGAGGTATGAGATAATAAACATAAAATATAAATACAAAGAAACAGAGAACCTCTTTCTTTTTTAAGTTGGTTGAAAAAGGATTCAATATATTATTTAAATAATAATGTAATTCAAAGCAATACTTGGTTAGTGAGTAACATATTCAATTCTGATTCATAAAACAGTCATCAGATGTTATAATGATTGTTATTTTAATTACAATATTCGCTTAGTAATTGAATACCCATTCCTAGCTTTAACACAGTGTCCTTTTGTTGAGGTTTTATTTAATTTATATACCTCACTTATGTAATAACATTGTAACTGGACAATGTTAATGAATAAGAGATATTTAAGAAAAATTTATGAGTAGGGTTCCAGTAGTAGTAATAAAAACCAAAACAATTTTTTTTTTTCTGTCTTATGATCTTTATATATCATAACTAAAATTCATTCATTTGTCATGCAAAAACTACTGTATCAAATTGAATATGGTTACACAATAGTATTTATAAAAATTTAACTTAAAAACTTGTGTATGTACCATGACATACCATCTAGATCTACTTAATTGGTTTTCCTACTTTTGAAAGTCAAGCATACGAGAAGTAGCAGGTAAAAAGATAGTTCAAAATATTTTTCCTTTCATCATAATATATATTAGGAAAAATATAGTTTATTTCGGCATTATTTTCTTCTTACTTAATGAAACCCTTCTAAACATATTGTAACAATTTCTTTTAGAGATCATTTTGTTTTTATTATTTACCTACTAGAAGTTATAAATACCTCATTTTGGATTTCTCTACTAGGTCCGGGTGTAGAAAGTAAGGGCTCGCGCTCTGGATTACTCCCAGAGCGATTTCGCCTAAATATTGAGCTCCTCATTGTAGATTTGAAACACGACAAAAAACTCAACAATTCACAATTGCAGTTGTAAAAATAAACAACACTAATGTAAAACACAAATAGCTGTCAACCAATAATATAGCAATATATGCTTTTAAATAAATATAGCCTTATAATCGAAAATAAAAACTACATAATTTTATTTAATTTAAAACTAAACAAAATATGATAATAACAATAACAACACGTCACAAATAAAACAAAATAATGACGTGAGAAAGACAAAATCCAAATGTCAATGTCATTATGTCATTTTCAAAAATTGTCAAAACGAGATTAAAAATAATACTCTTTCTACGACCTTGTATAGTTCGTTCTATTTTTTATCTGTAAGTGCAAATAAAATAGATAAAAGACTAAAACAAAGCGATAACTTATCAGTTTTGATAACTGTACAATATATTATGAATGTTGGTTATCATAAAAGAAAATATTTTCTTTTTACTGTTATTTTAATTTTGGCGCCTGATTATTATTTGATAAAATAATAAGATTCAGCTCTTCGAATTGCCTATTATAGACAACAAGGCGTTTGATAGGTTTTCAAAAATAGGTTGGATATTTTATTTATAACTAATTGCTTCTTGATTGGCTCACATGCATATAAAAATTTTGGTGGTAAAAATAACTTACTCGTGTAACAAATTTCATTCATGCCCGTTCAGGTATTTAAGCGTAATTAAGTAAGAGATATAAAAACATCCAAACATCTTTATAAAATTCCACATTTATAATACGAGTAGGACTACCGACTAGGTAGGATGTGTGTATATATCTACATAATTTACAGTTACGTATATGGCCGACACATATCCGAACATTAATTATGTAAGACTTTATAATTCACGTATTTATGTATGAGAAAGCTATATTTTACTCTATTAATCAGTAATTTATTTGCATAAACATAGGTTGTCACCTATATTATTAAACTGTATTCAGTTATAAATTAAATTTTGTATTTTATATAGAATGCTGTTTTGTCTAATATAGATGAGAAATATTATGGTGTGTGAGAAATGATGGAATGTCAATTATTATCCCTCAGAAGCAACAACAAAATAAAGTAACGCAAATCGGCGCTAAGGTCAAGTGTGCATTGCCACTTGAAATAATTTTCTGAAGGATACATGTGACAGGAACGAAAATCGCCATATGATTAGGAAAGTTGACCCCCAATTAAGGGGAAAAGGCGAGGCAGAAGAAGACCTTAAATATATAATTTGTTAAAAATGCTACTGATTGATTGAAGTGGACATCACCAATCATTCCATTCCTCCTATTTGTTAATTATAAAATCTAATATAATGAGCAACGCAGACACGTGGACATTGTACGTACTTGACATTGGCACAATGGATAATGTTTCGCGCTCTTGACTCTCAATTCTATTAACCGATCGCTGCGTATTGCACCTAACATATATTTAAAACTACGTTCATAAATATATACTTCTCTTGATCGTGTTATATAAATTACACGCAATCTGTATGATCTATGATATTAATTCCACGTGACAAACAAGCTGAGCAGAAAATTATTCTTCCTTTATGCAAATTGATGTAGTTAGTTACCTACTTTAATATTTACTTCAATTTTACGTTTTTATTCTAAAAGGTAAAAATGTACCTTTAAATTTCAACGCTGTATCTACGCTTTTTTCCTCACGAAAGTAAGACGATATTTGCAGCTTGCGGTCTATACTTTTTTTAGCCCACGCGTGGAGCTCGATCTGACAGATCTGTATTGCTAGCAATGGAAATTACTAACTTTTTCATTACTAACAATCCCTTCCCCCTGCGGTCAGTATTGAGTATTGGACGGACGTAATGGGGGCAACACCCAGGGACATGTAGAACCAAAGGGGACGCCGAGGTCCAAGAGGGGCGTCTGAGGGGAAAAGGGATTGTTAGTAATGGGACTAGCAACCTCATTGCTAGCAATATAATCTATCAGGTCAACTTTTATGCGGTTCCTCTTGGTAACCATCATGGTTAATTACTCGTATTGTTGAATTGGTTACGATGGGCTAAATAACCTGCTTCCATTCTCATCTACCTTCACTGGTGCTCCATCTGCATGTATCGATAGTGTAGGCAGGGTAACCACTCCATTATCTTTCATTTAAAAATAAAAGGGGCGCCAAGGTCTAAGAGAGTCGTTCTAGGAGTAAACAACACGGATCCTTGATGATTATTTTTAAATCTTGTTTATTGATAGCAAAATGTTTTGTAAAAACTTCCTTTTGATAATCGAACAAAAATTAGATAGATAGATCTATAAAACTTAGATGGAAAACTACCTATCTTTATATTAAATTGCTATGACAACTCACATAAAATTTACCTACATATCTTAGATATTTTAATATCTATGTATGTACTTAAATAGGTGTTATTATTGCTGATTAGTAAAATACCTATCTATAAACCCTATAATAAACAATTAAATTTTATCACAAAGGATTTTATTACACAGATAATGTCGATGACCTCTTAATATACATATGAATTTATTTTACAAGGTAACAATGTATACAAAGACATAGAATAGATACATATCGCAGCTTAGATAAAGTATATCATCGTGGCTTATCCGTTCACGCGCGAATTGTTTAAAATAAAAAATAATCAGTTATATCATACAGCACCATTTAGATCCAGACGAAGTAGAGATTGTATTTTATATACTAATTAACATGTCGATAGACTTTTTTAATTTTTTCGCTATCGATTTAGATTAATTGCTTATATAAAAATATACAGCCATGAAATACAGTCCCCTATATATGTGGCAAATGATTTGCATTTCGTTACTGCATACATGCGTGAGAAATAACAAGAGGTCTAATCTTGTTGTTTAGTTTTATCTTGAAAAAAAAATAAAAGTGACCGTCACAGTTTTCTTCTGAGGATCAACACGAGTATTATAAATCCAGCCAAATCGATTACATATTTAAAATATTAAAATTCGTTTTTAAAAATACATTGTCTATGGCTTCTACAGCTCATATCAATAATCACTTGTTTCATTATACGGTTAGAACGAAATCGTATGCGAGGTTTTGTTTTAATCATACAAAAATAAGTATGCATCGATTTGCAATTTCGCACATGACAAACGGACATATTTTCAAAACAATAATGTTTATTTTGGAAATATCTGCATAAATATTGTAGATTTATTTACAAATCTCGCTGTCTGCGAAAACATGCCTATATTGTCTGATTATACTTACAGCATTTTACACATTAATGATTAATGCTTAAAGTATTAATCACAGAATATATTAAGTTAGGTAGTAATTGATCTTATCTAATCGCACGCCACACGATCTCCAAAAAACAAACACAAAGTTGTCAAGAAGGCCGGCAGCACATCTGCAATGCCGTTGGTGTTGTGGGTGACCATAGGCGGCTGTAGTTACTTACCATCAGGTGAGCCACATGCTCGAATGCCCCCTGTGTTGTAAAAAAAAAAAACAAGCCGTCTGATGGCAAACGATCACTGTAGTTTACGGACGCCTGCAAAAAAAGGGGTGTCACACGCCGACTCTGATGGCAAACGATCACTGTAGTTTACGGACGCCTGCAATAAATACTAGGGGTGTCACGTGCACGTTGCCGACTCTAAAGAAACCTTAAGTGATATCCCAAAGTATTTGCCCTAGACGTTGCAATTTATTTTAACAACGATAACATATTATAATCTTGACAAGATAGTCACACGAGTGTAATATCCGGATGAGATCCGGATATAGACGTAAGCCATGACTCGTTGGCAATGTTTCGCGCTAAAATATCGAAGACCATGTAGATTTAACGATATTGCCCAGTCTTGTTTTATATTTAATTGAATTTTGTAATAAAGAATATGTAATTATATATTTAATTTATTATATTAATTATATTATGACATTTATATGCATGTAATATGTAGTCAATGTTGTGTACGCCTGCTATAGGTATGCATATCAGCGTGCTACACAAAAAAAATGTTATTTAATTTATGTATAATATGTATACTGTTGGTGTGCCTAGTTCAAAATAAATAAATAAATAAATATCATAAGAAATGGATGATACTGATATTGTATGTCTTATCTTATATATTACTGTTATGGATGCAGACAATTTCATAAAAAACAAGATAAATCTATCTCTGAATTCATCTGAAACACTTAATGCCCGAGATTTTTTACTGATATATGTTATTTTACGTAACCTTTTAGATATCGGTCGTGAGTAGCATGAAATATAATAATTAATGTACTATTTTTTTATTTTATTTTAAATTTAAGCATGTTTGACTATCATCTCATTTTAAGTGAGGCTGAGATCTAAACTGTTGCATGCAACCTCAAATAATGCCTTTACGCTTTAGTTCTGAAACTCCCCATGTTAAATTATTCTTATTTAATAATATTGTAAGTGTAAAAGTTTTGTATCATATTTTCTTTCGATCAATAAAGTCGAGTAAATAAAAAAAAAGTTATTTTGTTTGTTAACTCTTAGAACATTAACGATTGGACCGATTACTATGTATATACACACGTACTATACGGGAATATCATCAACATCAACATATCAGCCTTCAACTGTCTACTGTTTAACATAAGCCCCCAAGGGGGAGGCTTGGGGGGTTTTGCCAGTATTTGCCACGCTTGGCAGGTGGATTGGCAAACGCAGTTAAACTTGGAGACGTTTTAAGAGGGACGCTGCTGCCCATCCCTCGCCCTGCCTTAGTCGCCTCTTACGAAAGAAAGGGATGGCCTATTCTAAATCGGGGCCACAATATTTGAAATTGCCTACTTTTAATCTCGGACTGACTTTAATTCATGCAAAAAAAGTCGCGCATAAAGCAAGTGTTCAGACAATATTAATTGAGTACTTAGGATTCACATAGTAACTTGGCAACTGTATGTGTTTACTAACACATAGTACGAGAGGTTCCAACTTTTTTGAAATTTTTCTACCATATCTTTTTGGGAAAAAAAATATTAGTTTTGCTTATAAAACACTGTCTTAACAGTAAGTTAATGTTTGACTCCACCTGTATATTATATACCTGTGATAACATAAAACTTTAAGCCACTATATCTGGTCGACCTTTTTCATATCCGTTTCCGTACGGATGTTTTCGAGAACAAGTATTAATATCCGAGTTATATGAAGCGTTTAAAATGATTACTTTTTCTATTTTTTCTTTTTTTTTTTTTTGGTCATAATAATGACCGTTTTCAGTGACAGTTTAATAAGAACATTACTGCATGAATAAGACTTTAGTTCGTTAGCAAAGAACATTTCAAATAATTAGTCAGCGATATTGAAAATTGTTAAATTATTTTTGCAAATTCACAGATAAGTTATGAATGCTCTTATTAAAAAAGAAAAATTTTTTAAGAAAAATTTTCTCCTTTAAATCCGATGATTTTTCAACGTTCGATTTCACTAGAAGAAATATAGTCCAACCGCTTTCTATTCTCGTTTTACGCTTGACATAGATTGTACATCTAGCGATTCATAAATATTCATAATTTTTTTTTTCAATTACATTATGGCATATATTTTGTATTGGCAATTTTTGCTCTTCAGTATTGCAATGTATCTAAATTGATTACTACTTACCTACTAGTTATTTTTACCTTCGTGATATGTATATACAGGGATATTGAGGGATGTATAACAGCGTCCCTCTTATAACATCTTATAACATATTGTTTTAACAAATCATGTTATGTTGGTGCAATAAAGTGTTAAATAAATAAATAAATAAATAAACATCGCTAAAGTCTAACTGCGGTTGTCAACCCGCCTGCCTAGCGTGTTAAGTATTGGCAAAACCCCACAATAGGGGGAGATCTATGTTTTTTTTATGCAACTAAAAATGGCAAACAAGCTGACGGCCCACGTAATGGAAAGTGGTAATCGTCGCCTATAGCTATGAGCAGTACCATGGACATAACAGAGTATACTATTTCGCCCATGATACCCCTTATGCGTTGCCATTCCTCACAGGACTCAGGTGTTATTCCTCTGTACCGTGTAAATTCACTGCTATATCCCACCCTTCAAACCGAAATACAGTTATGCAAACACAATTGCTTCACGATAGAAACATTAATGGGAAAGAGGTGCCCAAGCAAACGACTTCTGTACAAAGTTTCCCTCTGTTGGTTCAGCAGTGGACAGTTAACCGCTAATATGGTATGATATGGACTCCAGTCAACATCGAGTTTGAGTGAAAACATGCCTTGCTAGAAATCGAAAAGTTTAAAATTTTGTTTTTGTGAAGAAGCAATATATTAATTTAATTTTTTTATACCACTGAGATGGCAAACAAGCATACGGCCCACCTGATGGTAAGCGGTTACCGTAGCCTATGAACGCCTGCAATACCAAAGGTATTACGCGTGCGTTGTCGATTAATTTCCTTATATAGGAAAATATCGTAAGTATATTGTAATGAAAACAGAAGTAGAAAATTACTTTTTACTTGGTTTATTTTCATTTCTTTATTATACTCGTACTAGGCTATTTTATTATTGCTCCATAAGTAATAAACTAAGATTTATCAACTTCTTGTTAACGGCTATTTTTATGGCAAACGAGAAATAATTTTAGTACTTCCAAGAAGAAAAGTAAGACAATATTGACTGGGATTTTTTTAGTATATTAAATAACAGCGCATATGATCTCAATCTCAACTGATCTTAACATACAGTACTACTAACATAGTATTATGGACGAGATATTGATACTAGCCCATTTTTTTTTTTCATGTGTGAAAATGGTATGGTAACCCCGCCTGCGCTAACGGGATACGCTGGCGGAGCACCAGTGAAGGGTGATAGATGAGAATGAAAACGGGCCAGTTAGCCCATCATGATGAATTCATCAGGAATTAACCACGATAGTTTCCAGGGGGAACTGCGAGGAGGTCGACCTGGTTGGGTATATTGCTAGCAATGGGATTCTCAGTCTCCATTACTAACAATCCCTTTCCCCCTACTTTGCCTATATTATCTGCTCATGTTTGTGTCCATATATCATAGAATCCCTCATACGTCTACAATAATTATAATCTAAAAAAAACAACTCAGTAAATGTATAAGATAGTCTATCTAACAAAGATATGAAGGTTGTGTCGCATTAAAACATAGTGGCAAAAGAAATAGCTAATTTAAAATATATATATATATATATATATATATATATATATATATATATATATATATATATATAAGAATTTATGATTTAGTTCTAGAAAAATCTATTTTAATCAGGACACAGGCAATACAGGAATAAACCCTACGAATCGTAAAAATCTAAATTAAACGAGGAAGGCTTATAAAAAAGTTAACGCGATCATAAAAGTTAATGTACGAAAAAAGGTTTTTATTTTTTAAACAAGTTCAAAGAAATTATATTTTCAGGTTTTACACGCAATCATCGCCTGAGACCTGAGTACCTATTACTTGCTAAATATTAAGGTCGCTATTTGAATATCGCGATTCACAAGAATTTATGAAGTATAATAGAAATGATATTAAATGCTTGCAAGACATATATATTGTCAATAGACAAATGCTTATATTATAAGTAGACAAATGCTTATGACTACTTTTTTTTTTATACAACTTAGAATAGCAAACAAGCTGACGGCCCACCTGATGGAAAGTGGTAACCGTCGCCTATAGACATGAGCAGTACCATGGACACAACAGAGTATACTGTTTCGCCCATGATATCCCCTACGCGTTGTCATTCCTGAGGCCTCAGGTGTTATTCCTCTGTACCCAGTAAATTCACGCCATATCCCACCCTTCAAACGGAAACACAACCATGCAAACACAACTGCTTCACGGTAGAAACACGAATGGGACAGAGGTACCGAAGCAATCGACTTTTGTACAAAGTCTCCCACTGGGGATTATAGTCGTGAGCATTCTTTTTTTTAAACTTAATTAGAAATACAATGAAGAGAACAGTCAAAAGGTCAACCTATAAGGGCACATTGCTAGCAATGCTAGATCCCATTACTAAAAATGCCATTCCAAATTATTCTTCATCTATATGGTAAGAAAAGCTTAATTTTGGGATTTATTAATAAATAAATATGGTTGTATGGGAGCAGGAGATTTAAAGATGTCATCCCTAATAGTTAATTTAAATGCAGTAGTAGGTAATAGCGATTTTCTATGCTCTGTCTGTAACATGTCAAGTGCGTTGTATTTTTATAAAAAAAAAACTTATATCCAGTTAAATCCTAATATAACTCACAATACATTCCAAAATAACAACAAAATAAGTAACATAGAAATTTTATTACTTGATTTAATGCTAAAAGCATTCTCTCCCAGTCAACCATAGGGAAGTGTCAGAATACTCAAATGCGGTACTAGTAATTATTTATATACATACATACTAAAATTAAATATATAAACGAATATATATATATATATATATATATATATATATATATATATATACCAGAGGGAGACTTTGTACAAAAGTCGATTGCTTGGGTACCTCTGTCCCATTCGTGTTTCAACTGTAAAGCAGCTGTGTTTGCATGGCTGTGTTTCGGTTTGAAGGGTGGGATATGGCGTAAATTTACTGGGTACAGAGGAATAACATCTGAGTCCTCAGGAATGGCAACGCATGGGGTGTATCATGGGCGAAACAGTATACTCTGTTATGTTCATAGTACTGCTCATGTCTATAGGCGACGGTTACCACTTTCCATCAGGTGGACCGCCAGCTTGTTTGCCATTCTAGGTAGTATAAAAATATATATATATATATATATATATATATATATAACGTAAAAAGTATGTCATTCTCGTGATTATATAAAATCTTAAAGTAACCAAGGAATCATTCTTTTCGTTTACATTTTTTAATCCTCATAAAATAGCACAGATATTGTAATCAAAAAGATAATATATGGGTGACAAACGTCTTATTTTATAACAGAGACAATGTAATCTTGACAAAATAAATGAGAAATACTAAGTAAAACGTTGAGTGTTTGTTTGTACTCGTAATAATCATAAAGCACTTCACACATGTAGGCCGGTGCTCATAACAACTGATTAGCAACTATCGCGTACTATTTAAATTAATATATGAATATCGTGTTAATATATAACACGAATACTATATTTTTTTTTTCGATGAGAATGAAAACAGGCCAGTTAGCCCATCATGATGAATTCATCAGGAATTAACCATGATATATTCCAGGGGGAACCGCGAGGAGGTCGACCTGGCTGGGTATATTGCTAGCAATAGGATTCTCAGTCTCCATTACTAACAATCCCTTTCCCACCTTGAATACTATATTAATGAAAATACAATATGACATTATTCTATACTTTTTTTTTATACCACTGATGTGGCACACAAGCGTGCGGCCCACCTGATGGTAAGCGGTTACCGTAAGTTATGAACATCAACAATATCAAAGGCATTATGCGCCTTGCCGACCCTGAAGAAACCTCTTTACCCCTTTTTTGAAGTACTCCATTCTGTAGTCTCTTGTAAAAAGGGAGCTCACTCCATAACTAGAGCTCGGCTTCACACGGGTAGATAAAATTTTTGAAAATAATCTATAGGCTATATTGTTTAGTGGGTGTCGTAATAGGCGACTAAGGGAACTTAATAGGTTATAGAACTTAACTCCGTAAGAGTTCTCTTCCAGAAAATCCTGTGTAAAAAGAAGTATTAATTACTCGCGGGCAGTGTGTATACAATAAGAAGAAAAAATATTATAGTTTTTTCACTAAAAAAAAATTGCGCTGCCATTCCTGAGGGCTCAGGTATTATTCCTTTGTAAATCCAGGTATTAGTCCTGTAAATTCATTGCTATATCCCACCCTTCAAACCGAAACACAGCCATGCGAACACAACTGTTCTTCACGGTAGAAACACGAATGGGACAGAGGTACCCAAGCAAACGACTATTGTACAAGTCTTCCTCTGATGATTTAATATACATAATACAAGAATAATGTATATTATAATCTTAGATTATATAGATAGTCTCCATACAAATACTTAGAGAAAAGCGGGTCAACTTTTTCATACAACTTTACGTGATAAATAGTTATGAGTGATTCCTTTATAACTTCTATATTTATTTTGTCTTATAAATTCTGCACTTTTTTAATGCGCAAAATTTTTTTTTTATTAATTATGTAAATATACATAGATATGTCAAGATACCTTGTGTGCGTAAGTATATGGGACACTGATAAAAAAAACGAGTCAGTTAATTGTTAAAAAGTTGACCCGTTTTGGAGGGGGGGGGGAAGGGATTGTTAGTAATGGAGACTGAGAATCCCATTGCTAGCAATATACCCAACCAGGTCGACCTCCTCGCGGTTCCCCCTGGAAACTATCATGGTTAATTCCTGATGAATTCATCACGATGGGCTAACTGGCCTGTTTTCATTCTCATCTATCACCCTCCACTGGTGCTCCGCCAGCGTATCCCGTTAGCGCAAGCGGGGTTACCATACCATTTTCACCCATCAAAAAAAAACCCGTTTTTGAGGCTCGGTGCTCGAGGCTCTATCTATATTATAATATTTAATAGCATCACACATTTGCTGCCAGACTTTTATTTTATAATGGAGGTTCCCCCTTGACATTTACCTATCAAGGACTTTTTTCATTCAATTCGTCCATTTAAACCAGACTACCGAAGTAATTTTTTGAGTTCGTATTTACAACAAACTAGCCTTTCCCCATGACATCGCTCGTGTGGCTGAGATGAAAGGAATCCTATGTCCTTCACCATCCCAAATAGTACGTATTTACTTTTCTCAGATAATTGTTAAGCGTCAAGAGAACACTAGCTGCATCTCGCGGTTTCGGTAGCGTGAATAAGTTATATGTAGTACTCTTGAAATTTGTTCAATAGTTTTTGCGTACTAGAGTAACAAACGTCCTCATATCCTCACAATAAAGAACATTATATATATATATATATATATATATATATATATATATATATATATATATATATATATATATATATATATATATATATATATATATATGATTTTAAAGATATTGTATACGAGTATAACAGTATACCTACAAGTTCTCAATATCATGGAGATAGCAGACTGATAACCGGTGACAGTTGATAGTTCAATGGGCTTGGTTGCTATCTGATTCCAAATTTGAATTGAAACTTCAATTACATTGATTTTTTTTAAGAAAAAAAAGTTCTATTTTCGTCTACAAATATTTCTAGTTATTTATTTTTAATGAATTATAAACATAAGACAAGATATATCGTAAACGTAATTTTCAATATTTGGCTATTTGTTAGAACATAATTAGATTTGAAATAGAGATTATTAATTGCCTTCTATGCCAATATCGTTATTTATTTAATAATATAAAGTGACACACTGTTTCACATCCAGATTATCAAGAAACATCTACGTCGGTGCAGACAACAGGTGGGGCATTAATTTACACTTCTATGTATATGAAAGGTTACACAGATGTTTACTAGCATGATATTTAGTACATGGATAGACTATCTCCTTTTACTCTCATTTGCGGGAGCAAATGCTTCACATTATATAGATAGAGCATCGAGCCTCAAAAATAGGTCAAATTTTTGTAAGCTAATTGTCAAATTAGCTGACTCGTTTCTTTCGTCAGTGTTCTATATACTTAGACATAAAATGTATTTTGGCTTATTATTTAATAAATAAAATTAGTGTTTATCCATTAAAAAGATGCTTTAAGACAAAATAAATATAGAAGTTATAAAGGAATCATAACCATTTATCATGCAAAACTGTATAAAAATAAAAGACTTGTTTTTCTCGAATCATTTCTATGGAGACACACTATATAATCTAAGGCTCGTGCATTTGAGTATACTGGTATAGAGTAGGTGCACACTTATTTTAATATCAGTGCCAGGTGGCTTTTTATCAATAAATATTATTATTTCAGTAGGTAAGTATAGATAAAACAGGGATTAAACAATTTTGCATAAGTATATATAAATATATTTATGTCAGGATACTTAATTAATACATGTATTTTTTTAATTGTGAGAAATAATATACCGAATATTTTTATTCCATATTAAAAATAAAAAAGTAATACAAAATACTCACCTAACAAACTTTCAAAATAAATTTCCAATCCGGAACAATTTTTTCTTCTTGATACAATAATATAAACACAAACTATTCAAAAATAAAGAAATAAAATATCAAGCGAACTAGGAATAAAAATAAAAATCGAACTAATTCCGAAATTCGAATTAATTTCGACTACTTCCGATTTTCGATTTTTTTTTTTCACTCGCGATAAGGCAAAGGCAGCTGTGGAAGCGGCCTATTTCCTTGATTGTCGCATCTAAACTGAAACTGACCGCGGTGGGACACGGCTCTTGTCGTGACAACGTAGCCAACGTAATCGAATATCCATGTACAGGAAATATGTAAGCGTAAGTACTCTACTAGGTATATTTTATGGGAAGATAATGGAATGGTAAACTAGCCTACGCTATCGGTATACTCTGGCGGGGCACCAGTGAGGGATGATAGATAAAGATATAAACAGGTAGTTCATCGTGTTGAATTCTGTAAGAATTAACGATGGTTTTCAGGGGAAACCACGTGGAGGTCGACCTGATGGGGTATTATATTGCTAGGAATAGGGATGTGAGATCTCCATTACTAACAGAGCTTTTCTCCCTCCACTTTTATCTCTATAAGACCCTATATTAGGCTTCAATTAATATTTAAAAATATATATATATCTATATTTTTACGTATTATTGCTAATATTAATGTCAACTATATAATTAGCACTTTTTGCTAGGAAAAATATTAAAAAAATAATCAACTTGTGGAAAAATATATTACGCAGCATTCATAATATCGAATATAGAAAAAATATTAAGTTATTCAGATGTATTGTTGTTATATTTATCTCGTGTAATTAAGTTATATACCTACATAAAATTCTGTGCAAATTAAATAAATATTAATAAAACTTTACCAATAAATTATAGAATAATAGAGTGTTTCTAGCCATATTTTGAATATCATAAACTTATCTACACAATAAGAGTACATTATTTATTGTAATAAAATAACCTTGAAATTCATGATTATATACTAGAAAAGAAATCCTTCCTTCATGTCACGTTCTAGGGTCAAAATTATAAAAGTATCTAAATTCGTCTCTTTACGATTGTAAAGGCGGAAATTCACGAAGCCACGCGGATTTCCGCCCTAGTTCCGTATGATAGGTGCTTATGTGTTAAATACTATTTTATTGCTGTTTACTGTAAGAATATAACTACTAAATTCTAATGTATTAAATACACAAGGTCGTATGGTCCCGGCATAGAATAGGCCACCCCTTCCTTTCCCGTGGATGTCGTAATAGACGACTAAGCGAGGGATGGGCAGTAGCGTCCCTCTTAAAACATCTTCAAAGCCTAACTGCGATTGCCAATGCGCCTGCCAAGAATGGCAACTACTGGCGAAACCCCCCAAGAAGGACTCTATATATTGGTTCACGCGGGCGAAACCGCAGGATTCAGCTAGTATAATAAAGGTACTTTTTAAAAATTTCTGAATTTTTAAAAAATACCTAAAAAAGCTATCTTATCTAAATTTCTAATTAGACAATGTCTGTACTTAAAAAAAATGAATACGAGGGGTGTTAATTTAGGCAAAATCGCATTTATGAGCTAAGCTATTCAACAGTGGACAGTTTTTTTTTTTATGGATGATAATGGAACGGTAACCCCGCCTGCACTATCGCTATACACTGACGGGGCACCAGTGAGAGATGATTGGTGAGAATGAAAAGGCAGATGAGTTAGCCGAACGTGATGAATTCAAAGACAAATAAGTCATGACGGTTTCCAGGGGGAACCACGTGGAGGTCGACCTGATAAGGTAAATTGATAGATATGGGGACTAACCTCCCCATTACTAACAATTCCTTCTCCCACCGCAGTGGACAGTTAACGGCCGACATAATGATGATGACTGTATAAAGCCATTAAATTCAATTAACAGATAAATAAATCAAATTACAGTTCACACTTGACCGGAATATGAGAATAGATATCAATAATAATTGATACAAACGCAACGATACCTATCAACCTATCACTCCTGACGTAAAGGTCATTCCGGGTCATATATATATATATATATATATATATATATATATAAGTAAGCGCACATTTCCTAGCTCACACGCGTGCTATCGGTTGAAAAAAAAATGCATACTTAGATATTATTAATCTAAAATCGATAAGTCATGTATCGAATTATTTCTCAGAAAACTCTACATCACTGACGCTTTATTAATATTAATTATAAATTATCAATTACGTATCAGTATTGCTATAGGACATGGCTATAAGGGCAGAGGAAGACCTAAAAAGACATGGATAGACTGTGGCCATTATATGGCCAGAATGGGAGTGAATACGAAGACCACTGGGAATAGAGAAGAATAAAAGAGAAAAACATATTACGTCGACCCCAAATAATAATTGGGATAAGGGTAGGAAGATGATGAACTAGGTATCAGTATTGTAGTATTATATTATCTGTGGTATTGTCATTTAAAAATACGCCATCTAAAAAAATTTAAACACTATTCATCTAAATTGCTGCCCATTCCTCGACTATAAAGTTTCCTTAGTCCACCCTTACGACATCCATGGAAAAGGAAGGGTTTTTTTTTAATGGATGATAATGGAGTGGTAACCCCGCCTGCTTTAACGGTATACGCTGGCGGGGGGAAAGGGATTGTTAGTAATGGGGTCAAATAGCCCCAGTACTAGCAATATAGGGTATATTGCTAGTATTGCTAGTTATTATAAATATAATTAATAAATTAGATATTAATATCTAATCAATTTTATAAATAAATATTTTAAATATTTCTGGTATATTCTTAGAAACAAAACACGTAAATATCATTTGCAATAATAAATAATTATGTTCTTTGTACTGATACAATAGCAATCATATAAAATACCTAATCTTATAAAAATAATTGTTTACTATAATAAAATCCAACCAAAGACCAATAAAACTCAATGTATCGAAACAAATTTTAATGGCTGAATAACATAAAATAAGAAAATAATAAGAATAAATGTATATGTATTATTATTGCAATAAAATTTACAGTGATAGTAACAATTAACAATAACGTAAACAGAGGTGAACTTATCTCTAAAAGAGATCTCTTCCAGTCAACCTAACACAGTGGCATGGGAAGTAGTGAGTGGGCTGCAGTAGTGTAAAACAGAAATCTAAACAACAATAATATATATATATATATATATATATATATATATATACATATCATTATCCTCTATCATTACCCGAAACTATTTATCATTATTCGCGGGTACCTTTTTGAGCGCTTGCATTCGGTAAACAACATAGATACGTACCTACGTCGAAAGTACCTACGCGCTCAACAATAGTTGATACCCAACCTTTCCTAGTTACATTGTAGATGTTTTAATTTTTGTTCCTCTATCTACCTAACCTAACTACTATTATTGTTGGTACCTATTTCTTTCGACTATCTTTTTCAACTAGCTAGTTACGGTAGGGCGCCGTGACAAAATACTACATTTGTAAGTGCGCCGTGAGCTGAAAAAGATTGGGAACCCCTGGTGTAGTGCAACATACATACACACATACATACTATCACGCCTGTCTCCCATTAAGGTAGGTAGAAACAATGGAACGCCAAATGCTTCGATTCAAACAAACCTCATTCGCTTCTTCCACATTCATCAATCTTAGGTGTAGTGCAACTGTAATAAATAAACAAATATAATAATACCTTTAAACATTAAAAATGTTTTATATATATTTTTTTTTCTCTTGTGAGTGCTATTCTCAAAGTTTTGCTCCGCGGAGATTGGTTTCGTATGGTCTTTGCAAAGGATTCACCGTAATAATATAATTTTCAAAAAGAGGACAAGCGTAATTGTATTTTATCTATCATGTATTCGTCATGTAAAAAGCGCATTTTGGCGGGAATTTTCTTTGTCAAAACAAAATTCTATAAACTGATTAGACTATCAACTGATCGAAAACAATTTTATCAATTCATATAGTAGAATGTTATTTAAAGTACCTATATATTAAAAAGATTTTTAAAAATATCTATTTATTTTTATTTTAGTTTATGGTATTGTAAAATGACTAATATTTAAAAAAAAAAAAGTCTTTTCATAGTCTGTCACTCCGGTTATTTCTTCTAAAACAATCAAACTGTATTTAATACGCGATTAACTGTCATTTATATATTTTTATGTAATATTTGTATGTACATTACATTATAATTAAACTTTTGTATAAGTAAATAAAAGTTTAATCTAAGTCTAGTCGTCTACTTGGGTACCTCTGTCCCATTCGTATTTCTGCCGTGAAGCAGTTGTGTTTGCAGGGCTGTGTTTCGGTTTGAAGGGTGGGATATGGCGTGAATTTACTGGGTACAGAGGAATAACACTTGAGTCCTCAGGAATGGCAACGCATGGGGGGTATCATGGGCGAAACAGTGTACTCTGTTATGTCCATGGTACTGCTCATGTCTACAGGCGACGGTTACCACTTTCCATCAGGTGAGCCGTCAGCTTGTTTGCCATTCTAAGTTGTATAAAAAAAAAAAAGATTAAACATGTATGACATCGTCTGACGGTTTGCAATATTGATTAGCCCTTTTTTGCATGGTTTTCTTTTATTGGTGAAATAAATCAAGGTGATATAATTCATGTTCAAAATTAAAAGAAAAATGGTTAAATAAATAAATTTGACAGCTACGTTTTGTTTCTTGCAATGGATACTAAAAAGGTATACAGACACGATCAAATTAAAGTGAACTTGGTCTTTTATATAATTTTTGGGCATTCAACGTTATGATGGAAATTTCCACCATTATGCAAACAAGGGTTAGCACTAGGATCAGGTAACATAAACAATATAAAAAAATCCGGTTGTTATAACGAACACGAAACATATGAATGACGAAAATCATTAATAAACGCTATTGACATTATTTGACATTGATATGTTTTTTTGGGTTCGAAGGAACAAACGGAACCCTTATA
The DNA here is from genome assembly GCF_026898425.1 of Galleria mellonella. NCBI lineage: Eukaryota > Metazoa > Arthropoda > Insecta > Lepidoptera > Pyralidae > Galleria > Galleria mellonella. Next base: position 3,528,335 of record NW_026442028.1, on the reverse strand, counting down.
GGATCATTTCGTTGTCCGTCCGTGCATCCGTCTGTCTGTCAAGGCCCTTTTTCTTATGAACGCAGGGGATATCAAGTTGAAATTATTATCATATACTCAGGTCTGCAATCTCTTAAAGCAGTGAAAAAATCAAGCTTCTAAATCGACGCAATCAAAAGATACGACCGATTATGTTTGATTTATATCGCATAATTTTACATTAGCAAACGGAATCAAAACCCTTCCCGTTGACTTAAAACCATGAAATTTGGCAAGAAGCAATGTCATGTAGCACAAGTTAAGAGAAAAAAAACCGAAAACTGCAAATTTGTGGTTATTTCACAAAAAAAAAATTATACAAACATAACTGCTTCACGTCAAAAACACATGGGACATAATTGACTTTTGTACAAAATCTTCCTTTGATCTAGACACACGGCAGCGTATCCAGCCAAGATCTAAGAAAAAGGAACTGGCGAGACAGCAGTCAAGTGTAATATTACACGAACCATTTCGAGCTACTTTTGACCTTCTCACAACTCGAAACTTATTTAATATACTAGGACCTATTTAACTATCCAAGCCAAATATTGAAATTGAATTACATCGCAAGTGAAATAAAAACATTGTGTAAATAATTGTCTGTTAAAATTTAAGAATTTTTTAATACCTTATAAGTAGCAAACATGGTAGTAGTACCAAGAAACAAGAAATTGTTATATAAATTAATTTCATAATGTATGCAACATTCTTGTAACTTGTAAATTTTAGGATTTTCTACATCGAACTTGGTATCCATATATATTTCAATTATTTTTTTCAACAGATCCGACACGAATAATAACATTAGCATAACCGTAACATTGAACTTGGCTCTCATTTTACATTTATGTTTTGGATATGATATAATAAATTAGTTTAAAATAATAACAATTAAACCACTTTTCACACACGTGTGTATATTATTAGGTATTTTAATATGACCAAACTAAAATATTTATCGACAATCAACTCACGGGCCATCTAAGAAGTCGATGAGGCAAACATTTTAAGAGTAAGTTTTAAGAGTTGGAAAATCATTTGTTCCCCAAAAACAATGGCTATGTCGATCAAAATTGAATGGAACCAATACGAGAATAAAATCATTCGATTGTAAAATAATTAATAAAATCTGTTAATGATTGACACAGACGTTGTGTAAATATATATGTAAAAATAATGACATAGCACACACAAAAAATTACTTAAATTTTTAACTAAACCCCTAATTTTGACCTAAAAACAAAACTATCGAATCGATTTTGATAAAATTTCTATAAGATCAATTTATAAGTATATCCTTACAGATAAAAAAGAATTTGCCACATCGATTTACAACTGATGGAGTTATGAAGTAACAGACATAAACAAATACAAGCAAATTTAAACCTTCCTTCTTTTTGAAGTCGGTTGAAAATCAAACACAGACGAAATGAGACCTCTTTCTTTTTTAAATCGACTTTTATGTGATACTCGTAGTGGCCATCAACATTTTTTTTTATGCAACGAAGAATGGCAAACAAGCTGACGGCCCACCTGATGGAAAGTAGTAACCGTCGCCTATAGACATGAGCAGTATCATGGACATAACAGAGTATACTGTTACCCCCCCCATGCGTTGCCTTTCCTGACGACTCAGATGCTATTCCTCTGTACCCTGTAAATTCACGCCATATCCCACCCTTCAAACCGAAACACAGCCATGCAAACACAACTGCTTCACGGTAGAAATACGAATAGGACAGAGGTGCCCAAGCAAATGACTATTGTACAAAGTCTCCCTCTGGTTATGTTTTACTATTGACAAATCATTAGCATGTTTTTCTGAATCAATGTACTATAACCTTTTCTTTCTAGGCAATAAAGCGTATATGATGTGTTAATTGACCACAAAACAGGAAACTATTGTAATCCTACAAAAACCCGGTTCCCGCGGGTATTTCCAAAACATTTATATTAGTGGTACATCAAGTTATTAACCATTTATTGTAGTTAAGTGACTAAATAATTTTAAAATTCGATATCACTGTCGCATCTCATGTGATCACATGTTTTTAAAAATAGCGACGTACGTGCAAAGTATACATCTCGTCTACATTTCCGTTTGTACATGTATATACATATGTATTAATATGTGCATTATATGTTTATTTTATGATTATAATTAGGTATTTAGTTACATCACGTAATGTTAGATTTTTATGTTGTGTAAAATTATAGGTATCTCTATTTTAAATAAACGAATGAGTGCATATTACTTACCAAATGATTTATTTTACCAGAGGGAGACTTTGTACAAAAGTCGATTGCTTGGGCACCTCTGTCCTATTCGTGTTTCAACCGTGAAGCAGTTGTCCTTGCATGGCTGTGTTTCGATTTGAAGGGTGGGATATGGCGTGAATTTACTGGGTACAGAGAAATAACACCTGAGTCCTCAGGAATGGTGACGCATGGGGGGTATCATGGGCGAAACAGTATACTCTGTTATGTCCATGGTACTGCTTATGTCTATAGGCGACGGTTACCACTTTCCATTAGGTGGGCCGTAATCTTGTTTGCCATTCTAAGTCGTATAAAAAAAATTATTTATTGGCTGTTTGTAAATTCTAGGCTAACGTACATACACTGGAATTTATCAATATAAAGTAGAATCTCGATTATTCGAATCAAATTAAACCAGGAATATTCTGTATAATCGAAAATCCGGATAATCGAATTTAAAGTCAAATCAAACATTATATCATATCAACTTTTAACTGTCCACTGCTGAACATAAGCCTCCCCCTTGGGGAGGTTTTGCTAGTAGTTGCACGCTTGGCAGGCGCATTGGCAACCGCAGTTAGGCTTTGGAAATGTTTTAAAAGGGACGCTACTGAAAATCCTTCGCCCTCGTTAGTCGCCTCTTACGACACCCACGGGAAAGGAAGGGGTGGCCTATTCGATGCCGAGACCACACAGCAAATCAAACAAAATTTTTTTTATTATGTAAAGGGTTTTACATATGTCATTTAGACAATACGATATAAAAAATTACGAGCTATAAAGATAATGGATTATATAATACCTATCTATCCAATTAATACATAATACCATTTCTGAAACGATAATTAGAGCCGTGAAGAAAGAGTCCGGATAATCGAATATTCGAATAATCAATGTTCGGATAATCGAAATTCTATTGTATTTGTAATAAATAATGATAAATGAAGAGCATATTCCTTTTTAAAAGGCCGGCAGCACACCTGCAATGCCGTAGGTGTTGTGGGTGACCATGGGCGGCGGTAGTCACTTACCATCAGATGAGCCGCATGCTCGTTTGCCCCCTGTGTTGTAAAAAAAAAACTTTTCAAAACAAACAACAAACCATAACACTCACATTCTCATACACCTTATACAAAAATAGTACAAACCTCCATAGAGCAGGCAAAAAAATTAGAAATTCCTTTCATAGATTAATCATAAATAATTCTACACGAGTAGTTACGAAGTGTACCTAATATGACGTCAATGTGTTTAGATATGGGGCTGCTACCCAAATTACAGGCTTGTCTTAGATTAGGTGGTAGTTTATTCTAAATTATTACTGTCCTATAAGACTACATGCTTTATAATAAAAAAAAAAATTTTATTTTACAATTATTCAGGTAAATCAATTTTATCCCCTTCAAAGTACTCCCCCTGTGACATAATGCACTTGTGCCAACGCCGTTTCCACTGTGAGAAGGCTGCTTGAAAGTCCTCTGGTTGTAGGTTTCTCAGCTGCCCCGTCGTAGCTTTTTTTATCTCATTTATGTCCCCCAAATGCCGCCCCCGAAGTACCAATTTGGTTTTTGGGAACAAGAAGAAGTCACACGGGGCCAAATCCGGCGAATAGGGGGGTGTTCGGTCACCGTAATGGAATTTTTACTCAAAAACTCACGGACAACAAGAGAGGTGTGGGCAGGGGCATTGTCGTGGTGAAAATCCAACGCCCCTCTCGCGCCAATTCTGGACGAACTCGTGCCACACGAGCTTTGAGGCTCGACGTAGAATTTTCCATCAACTAAGATGGACAATCCCCCGAACATGTCAACATTACATTTGATTATTTTTTTTTGTTCGTGGTTCCCCGGATGTCTTATCGAATCAGATCACTTAAAATTGCCGACGGGGTGTTAAGAGGTAACTTCACAGATATACACACATTGTTAGGGACTAAGGAAGGGGTCCTATAATTCCAGAAAATAAACTTTCCGGACAGACCTCGTATAATAAAAAAAAAATGTAACTCTTTGTATATACAAATATTAATATTTTATAAACCTATAAGTTTGTTTATTTATTACTTCTTAACGCTTTAATCAATCACTATAAAATTTGGTATACACACACTATACAGAGTAATAACACCTGAGTCCTCAGGAATGGCAACGTATAAGGGGTATCATGGGCGAAACAGTATACTCTGTTATGTCCATGGTACTGCACATGTCTATAGGCGATGGTTACCACTTTCCATCAGGTGGGCCGTCAGCTTGTTTGCCATTCTAAGTTGTATAAAAAAAAAAAAAACACTATATGGGTTGGAGAAGATAGGCTACATATTATCCCGGTCAATGAACCTATCCCGATCACGTGAACGAAGTCGTTGGTAAAAGCTAGTAATTCGTAAATATCGTAACTGGTTTTTTACTATACTGGTATATTTATTAAACAAGATAGGAATCAAAAATAGCCTATATTATTTTCCTTTTCAAACTAGATGCATACAAAATTCCATAATAAAGAAGCAAAGATATATTTAGGTTTGTATTTACTTTCAAACTACAACATGCTGAAATTATATATTTGAATTAAGGCGTAGTATAATTCACTATTCATTCCACAGGATGACTCATAAAGAACATTACTTGAATTAAGTTCTTTTGTTTTATATTCTTATTTGGTCAATAAAGTTATTTAATTTTTTTTTATACAACTTAGAATGGGTAACAAGCTGACGGCCCACCTGATGGAAAGTGGTAACCGTCGCCTATAGACATGAGCAGTACCATGGACATAACAGAGTATACTATTTCGCCCATGATACCCCCCATGCGCTGCCATTCCTGAGGACTCAGATGTTATTCCTCTGTACCCAGTAAATTCATTAATTAAATATATATACATATATTGGTGTAACTATGTATATTATAAATAGTATTTATGTGTTATATGTGTATTTCTAATGTATTATTATGTATAATTATTTCAGTATGTTGCTATAATTATGTTACATATTTTTCACCACATCTGCCCTTCATACGTTTTCTGTTTTTACCTAATGGTTAGCTGGTAGAGAATGCCATATGCTCACCACTTGTACAAAGTTTTATTGTTTTCTTGTACAATAAAGAATAAGTAAATAAAAATAAATAGATAGAAAAAAAAGTGATATTCTTACCTCATTCAAATCCCTATAATATTTCAAAGACACCCCACTGAAACGGCTCTCCCGCATTTTGTGTATTTTAGGTTCACTCCTATATTTAGCACGATATTTTGAATAATCCTAATACCAAATGTCCAAGTATGACAATCTAATGTTTAGACTTTTCTTGAAAGCTAACAAAAACTGACTGGTCGCATGGGCACCGTCCGGTGGCTTTTATTGAATCGTAAACATGTATTTTCCTCGAAGAACAGGTAAGCGTGAGGATAAATGTGCAGCACAGTATTAGCTAAATATAAATTTGAAAATATTTAGAAATTTTATTAAAATATTAAAATTATATTTAAAATAATTTATTGAATGATTGAAAATTTCGAAGCGGACAGAATTGGAATTTCACTTATCAATCACTTGATATATTATTGGAATATGGTTATAAAATTATATTAATTTTAATTGAACAAAATGACAAAAACACAATAAGTTCATTAATTTATATATAATGGGAAATTTATATATATAGACATATTATATATAATAATATTTCTGTATAAAATTCACAATTATATAGTACACTGTCAAGTGCTTAATTATTTTTTTTATAACAGAAGTTATTAAAAAAAAAAGAAAAAAGACTTCTTATTTTTCTTTTTGTTTTTAAATAACTTAATAAGATTTTTTTTTCTTTCTTTGTGTCTATTAGTCTCTCTGTCTATCAGTCTGTATGTTTATCCTGGTATTACACAAAAGCTATTGCACCAAATTGAATATGGTTTTCACAATCGTGTTTCCGAAGAACTAATTTAAAATAATTATACACTATATATGTTTTTCTTTTAAAAAGCATCGTAACCCAGTAGTAACAGCAATGTATCCGAATCCAACACCAAAAATATTGTGTCAATTAAAATTTCCGACTCGCACTTCTCTTTAATTTTAGAGATAGAAAATATTTCAGAGCTTTACTGACTCGAAGTCCCCAACTAGTTTAAGAATAATTTGGTATTTATTCTATTTTAATTCATTAACTAAGATAAGAAAATGGAGTACACAATATAAATACAAAATGCACGGGAAATACCTTATAGCTCATTTACATATTCGTTTCCTTATTGTTTTAGGTACATATATACACGTTTGGACTAGTTATATATCTTACTAGTAATATGATCAATGTGCTCACACAGGATTCGTTTAAAGGAAAATTAATATATACAGTTTTTTTTTTTTTTTATGGGTGAAAATGGTATGGTAACCCCGCCTGCGCTCACGGGATACGCTGGCGGAGCGCCAGTGAAGGGTGATAGATGAGAATGAAAACAGGCCAGTTAGCCCATCATGATGAATTCATCAGGAATTAATCATGATAGTTTCCAGGGAGAACCGCGAAGAGGTCGACCTGGTTGGGTATATTGGTAGCAATGGGATTCTCAGTCTCCATTACTAACAATCCCTTTCCCTCCAATATATACAGTTACATTCAGACAATTAGTAGTTATGTTACTATCTACATAATTTTCTAAATTATTACACAGCAAATATTCTAATGGTAATATACAATTTAAAATAAATTTGTTATCAAAAGCTTATAAAGGTAATTTTAACATAAAATACTCTGTTTATTTTTATTTAATGGGTGACAACCCCGACCGCGCTAATGGTATACGCTGGAGGGAAAGGGATTGTTAGTAATGGAGATTGAGAATCCCAATGCTAGCAATATATATATATGTTCTTTTCCAGAACTTTGGAAGAAAGCCTACATCATTCCTGTCCCTAAAACATCTAATCCATCTACTCTAACTGATTTTAGACCTATCTCGATTCTACCCGCTTTGTCAAAGTTATTAGAGCAAATAGTTCATAAACAATTGTCCGTATATCTGTCTAGTAATAATCTGCTAAGTCCTTTGCAATCTGGTTTCCGCCCTGGTCACAGTACAGTCAGTGCTCTTGTCAAAGTCACTGACGACATACGCTAGGGCTATGGACAACCACTCCTCACACTCCTTGTTCTCCTAGACTTTAGCAGTGCCTTTAACTCTGTAGATTATGATATTCTTTTAAATATCCTTTCATCCCTTAACATATCTCCACCTGTAATCAATTGATTTAACTCTTATCTTCGGGGTCGACTGCAGTGTGTTCGCCATGGTGAGGATACCTCAGATTGGTGTGCGGTTACTGCAGGAGTCCCTCAAGGCGGCGTATTATCTCCTCTTCTTTTCTCTGCATTTATCAATGCTATAACTCATGTAATTTTTTCTTCCTACCATCTCTACGCAGACGATTTGCAATTATATTTTCATTTTAATCTTTGCGACATATCTGAAGCAATTGATGATATGAATTTTCAGCTGCTTAAAATATCGGAATGGGCTAGATCCTATTGGGCTTCTAGTTAACCCGCGAAAATCCCAAGCTCTCATTATAGGTAGTCATCGTAATTATAAAATGCTTGATCATGATGCTTTGCCTCCTGTTTACTATGAAAATGAGTTAATTGCATATGCTAAGAAAGCAAAAAACCTGGGTGTTATAATTGATTGCAATTCATCCTGGAATGAACACATTAATGGGGTCAGCAAAAAGCTATGTTTTTCATTTCATTCTTTTAAACGATTGCAAAAATTCTTACCATTTAAGACAAGGCTTACTTTGGCACAAGCTCTTCTGTTATCTCTTTTTGATTATGCCGACATATCCTACCTTGATGCAACTGAAGAGCTTTTAAACAAATTAGAGAGATTAAAGAATTTGTGTATACGTTTCATATATGGTCTGCGTAAATATGATCATGTCTCCGCTTATAGAACAAAATTGAATTGGCTGCCAATTCGAAGGCGTCGAGACTTTCATATAATGTCGTTTTTATATTCCGTTCTATATAACCCTACTTTTCCCTCCTATCTTCGTGAACGTTTTGATTTTCTAGTTCCCCATGACGTGTCCTCCCGTTCGACGAAATCTCTTATCCTCAAACTCCCTTCACACTCATCTACGCGCTATAGTGGATCTTTTACCGTCCATGCTGCTAGATTGTGGAATTCTCTTCCCAAATCTATCCGTGAGAGTCAATCCCTAAATATTTTTAAGAGTAGACTTAAAGAGCATCTTCTATCTCTATGAACATATATTTATTTATCTATATGTGTAGGTATATTGTATGTATATGTGTATGTATATGTAGGTTTATGCATAGATGTCGGTATATATTTATGTATATGTATGTGTGTATTTGTACTATATAATATAATATAATTAATTTAATTTTGGCTATTTAAAAATTGTACACTGCTGTATCCGCTGACATTGATGCTCCTTTCCACTTTGGGTTTGCTGGAAGAAAACTCTATCAGAGTTAAGCTCGCCTTTGTACTTTTGTTTACCTCTGTCATATTTTTATAACTAATGTGTACAATAAAGTATTAAATAAAATAAATAAAATACCCAACCAGGTCGACCTCCTCGCGGTTCCCCCGGGAAACGATCATGGTTAATTCCTGATGAATTAATCATGATGGGCTAACTGGCCTGTTTTCATTCTCATCTATCACCCTTCACTGGTGCTCTGCCAGCGTATCCCGTTAGCGCAGGCGGGGTTACCATAGTATTTTCACCTATCACAAAAAAAATGGTATACGCTGACGGGACACTAGTAAGGGCTGATAGATGAGAATATAAAGGCAGGTCATTTACCCCACCGTGAAAGAATGCCAGGAATTCATCACGATGATTTCCAGGAGGAATCACGTGAAGGGTATATTGCTAGCAATGGGACTGGTAGACTGCATTACTAACAATCCCTTCCCCCAGACAATTCGTTTAGTTCAATATATCTACATGATTTTTAACAGGATAAGTAAGTTTGACCGTGTGGTCCTGGCATAGATTAAGCCACCTCTTCCTTTTCCGTGTGTGTCGTAAGAGGCGACTAAGGGAGAGCGAGGGATGGGCAGCAGCGTCCCTCTTAAAACATCTCTTAAAGCCTAACTGGGGTTGCCAATCCGCCTGACAAACCTTCAACTACTGACAAAACTCCCAACAGCGGGAGTTCAGCAGTGGACAGTTAACGGCTGAAATGATGAAATAATAAGTAAGTTTATTAATATGTTTCATATATAAGTAGATGATAATGATGATGATGATGCCAGAGACTACAGTATGGGGTTCTTCAAAAAGTATATATTAAGGTTTCTTCAGAGTGGGCAACGCGCACGTGGCACCCCTAGTGTTTCAGGCGTCCATAGGTTACAGTGACCGATTCCCATTAGACGGACTGTATGCTTGTTTACCACCTTTCTAATATAATAAAAAAAAATATTAAAATAAATTACTTGGATTTAACAAATCTAATTTATTTACATTTTAAAACTAAACAACAAAAACTGCTGAAACGATTTCGATAAAATTTCTATGGTGCCAATCTAAAAGTACATTCTGTTTAGTTCTTTAGAGAAAAAATTATTCGATGATATTATTATTTGATTATGTAGATAATTTATGAGATAAAATTAACTTATTGTATTTTTTATATGCGATAGATGCCTAATATTTATTATATATTAATAAATAATTAACATTTTATTATTAGGTATATATAGCTAATTTTTTAATTTCGAATACCTTTTTTAATACCTTTACCCACTAGCAAATAAAATAAAAATGTTATTTCAATTATTTATGAAATAAAAAAATTTGTTAGAAGAGTCTTCCCATAGAATTTTTTTTACAAACATACTCTGAAATAAAAACATTTCAAATCGGTTTTTAACTGACAAAATTATGATAAATGCAACCGAGTTGAAAACCTCAGCCTCTTTTTGAAGTCGGTTGAAAAATACACAATAGTTCTTTGGTATGAACTAGAAAACTAAAATGTATTTTTGAGCGTACATGCTCAGAGACGCGTAAACTTACCAGACAACACGGCATGCGAACGTTTCGCTGACGCATTTAACAACAAAATGAATCCATCGTACGTGTCATTACAAACGTAGCTCATTATTTCACGTAATAATTATTTCTTTACCTAAATACCTGTAGGAATCCAGGTGGGATACCGGTTTGGAAAACCTGAATGGTTGAACGATCGGTGTTACTCGAATGTGCAGCGACGTCGCCGAACACCGACGAACCCTGTTCAGATGTAGGTCTTACTTTTATGCCATTATTATCAACTAGCGGCCTGTCCCGGCTTCGCACGAGTGGATATTTTTACATTTAAAAAAATGGCCATTAAGGCTGCACACGCGACGGAAGCTTAAAAATGGAGTAATTTCTCCCGTTTTCCCAACATTTTCCTTCACTGCTCTGTTCCTATTGATCGTAGCGTAATGAAAAGTATACTATAACCTGCCCAGGAGTATGAAGAATAATTGTACCAAGTTTCGTTAAAATCCGTCGAGTAGTTTTTATTTCTATAATGAACAGACAGACAGACAGACAAAAATTTTACTAATTGCATTTTTAGCATCAGTATCGATCACTAATCACCCGCTGATAGTTATTTTGGAAATATATTTCATGTACAGAATTGACCTCTCTACAGATTTATTATAAGTATAGATTTTTTATTTTCAATAGTAACAGATAGACTGAGACTGAGACAACGTCGAAGGGAAGGGATTGTTTTTTTTAATGGATGATAATAACCCCGCCTATGATGATAACCCCGCCTATGGCAACGTTACACGCGGACGGGGCACCAGTGAAGGATGACAGGTGAGAATGAAAAAGCAGATTAGTTAGTCCATCGTGATGAATACATCTGGAATTCAACACGATGGTTTCCAGAGGGGACCAATGGACAGTGTATATTGCTAGCAATGAGACGGATAGCTCGCATTACTAACAATCCCTTCCCCCCAAGAAAGGATTGTTAGTAGACTACCAACCTCATTACAGCAACATACCCTTGACATATAGTGACAACTGATCTACCATTTCATTCTCATGTATCGTCCCCAAAAAAATACCCATTAATCGAAGTAAAGATTTTTTTTATTCTTATTATTAGACTTTGTAATACTAGGCTCCGTTTCGCCTGAAGATGCTTCGTTTACAGTTAAAACACGTGTCGCAAAACGTGCGTGAACAAAGTGGTAGTCGGAGAATGATGGTTAATAAGTGGTAAATTTTCATGTGTTGGCAATCACACACATACAAATAATACCGAAATAAAAAAAAAATATTTTTAATCAAATAACTAGTGTCATGGACTACTGCAAGATAAGACCTAGATCGATAAATGCTTCGGATGAAACAGATTTCTTTTGCTTCCTTTTTTTTTTTTAATTGGTGAAAAAGATTATGTAAAGAAAAAGGATGAAAAGGCAGGTCAGTCAGCCCATCGTGACTAATTCAACGGTAAATTAGTCACGATAGGTTTCAGGTGGAACTGCGTGGAAGTCGACTTGATAAGGTATATTGACAGCAATAAGGGCTTACCTACCCATTACTAACGGGGGGAAAGGGATTGCTAGCAATGGAGTTTAACAGCCCCATTGCTAGCAATATACCCTATTAGGTCAACCTCGACGTGGTTCTCCCTGGAAATCATCGTGAACAATTCTTGTTGAATTCGTCACGATGGGCTAACTGACCTGCTTCATCCTCACCTATCATCTTTCACTGGTGCCCCGCTAGTGTATAGCGATAGCGCAGGTGGGGTTACCATTCCATTATCACCCATTAAAAAAAACCATTACTAACAATCCCTTCCCCCGAAAAAGTTTCGCTTCCTTTACAATGTGTTACATGGGTAATTTATATTCTAACTTAACACATAATAATAATAATTACCTCCGTGCACTGGCTACAGTTCGGTGATCTCTTCGGAGAGACCGAGGGTTTTGTCTGTGCAATACAGGATCAGGTGGTTAAGACGAACAATTACCGAAAGCACATTCTGAAGGATGGCACTGAGGACATCTGTCGGGCATGTCGCCATCCCGGAGAGTCACTCAGACATGTGCTTTCGGGTTGTTCAGCTCTTGCCAACACTGAGTACTTGCACAGACACAACCAGGTAGCCAAAATTCCATCAAGAGCTAGCTCTGAAGTACGGCCTCGCGAATGAGAGGTTGCCGTACTATAAGTACGAGCCCCAGCCGGTCCTCGAAAGCGACAGCGTAAGTTTCTATCATCACGGACAGGACCGTTCTTGCGAACAAACTGATATCGTGGTGATGGATCGACTCGAGATTTTGGATGTCATATATTTCATGTACGAGAACCTCGTGAAAGCCGAAACCGAGAAGAAGAGAAAATATCTCGACCTGGCTCACGAGGTGACCGAAATGTGGGGGTGACATCTACCGAAATCATCCCAATCGTTATGTCGGTGGACGGTCTTATCCCAACCAGTCTGGAACAACATCTCAGACGGTTGGGATTCCGAGGCGGCTCACTCCCGGGAAAGATGCAGAAAGCGGTGCTCTTAGATTCTGCCCGCATTGTACGCCGGTTTCTCTCCCTGGGGCCTTGAACCCTGGCCGACTGTGCTTCTGCCGGGGGTTAGTTGCCATCTCCTCTCCTTAAGAGGGGAAATGAGAATTTTAGTGAAATTTAAAAAATAATAATAATCTTTATTTCAAACAGTAGATTACATAATTGATTAACAACGGTCCCCATATGGGTCGAGCCTGTATCTGGGGAACCTGTTAACTAATATGGATAAATATAATTTTAATATAAATATATATAATAATTTGTAATAGTTTGTGTGTGTAGTTGTGTGTGTGTAGTTGTGTGTGTGCGTCTGTGTGCGTGTGTGTGTGTGTGTGTGTGCGTGCGTGCGTGCGTGTGTGTGTGTATGTGTTCGTGCGTGCGTGCGTGCGTGCGTGTGTGTGTGCGTGTGCGTGTGCGTGTGTGTGTGTGTGTGTGTGCGTGTGCGTGTGTGTTGTGTGCTTGCATTTCAATAAATATTTTAGAAAACAGGTCTTATCAGATCCTTTGTATGCACATAAGTTAGAGATTGCAGCCAATTACGTATTTTTAATTTTGCTTCTTTCACTGAACATAGGATACTTTACAATACTTATTCATGCAAGCAAAACCGCGGGAACAGTTATATGATGCAAAACTTCGATGAGACACTTTACAAATGAGAACTGCATTAGTTACAATGTTTCGCAAAGTCATCAAACTGTCAAATTATCAAAATAATAGTGATTATTAGAATTGTTTTATATAATAATATTTAATGATAACATGTCGGAACAACAAAAACACGAAAACGACAAAAACACAGTGAGTTCATTAATCTCTCGTATTTATACAACATGACATTTAACTGGTTGATTATCCGCAGCGATGATTTGGTCTCAGTAGTACTATCGATTCCAAAAGTAAAATTTAAAAAATAACATGTTTTTTTTTTCGAATAATAAAAAAAATAATTCACCAACTCGAAAGCGTGAGTGACAATTAGTAACTCATTAGACGTAACGTATTACTACGCGCGTATTTCATTCATAAACACAAAGTAAATTTGAAAATATTATAAAAGAATTATTATATATTTAAAAGAGCGAATATTCTCACTGTAACCTCACTGTACATATACAAATATTTGATACCTAATATACGCAGGAATCTTCAACTGTTTCTTAAAAACAGCGATCTCAGCAATTTTAATACTAGTTACAAATACAAACTTGCTGTTCCGAAGTATCATTTAGAAAAAAAAAATTAGATCTTTTATAAGAATGAAAATTAAATGTTATAATAAGATATCAAAGGGTATTTTAGATCTACCTTTTAATAAGTTTAAAACTGTTATTAAAAAACATTTATTGAACAAAGCCACACTACACTAAACGATTAATTGAATAGCAAATATGCATGGTGTTAGTCGATTGTGCAAGGGCTTTTTAAAGACATATAATTTTAGACATAGTATATTTAAATAAATACACATTAACAAACAGCCGCGTGGTCCCGCAATGTAATGTAATATAACCCGAGATATAACAAATTTGCCTGTTAAAACTAATGTAAAAAACTAATTTACCTTTCTATCTATCTATCCGTGCGAAGTCGAGGCGGATCGCTAGTTAATAATATACCTATCAATCCGTTTATCCCTATAACTTTATCACAAACATAATCTCACATCACCATATTACAAGATGTTACAAGTTCTGGGTATACCATGTTAGTAGAGATAACTTATCAATTCATACCGTTAATCCTCTGAAGCACGTGGTGTACCTACTTGAATGTCACAGTATAATCTGTAAATCTGTGTCTTATACGTGCATATTATGTCTATAGGCGACGGTTATTACTTTCCACGAAAAATGCTAATTAAAAGGCAACAACCGAAAGGAATTACAAATTTGATGAATAATTTCAAATTTATTTTATTATAAATACACTAAATGTAACCCGTGGATGCGCTCGGTGGAATACGATAAAATATCTTGAATCGTCTATATATTATATTTCTTTCGACATTAATGAAGACGTCTGAAACACTTGCCAGATTGGGTATTTTTTTGCAATTTTAGGTAAAAACGTTTGTGTTCGTGAAATTATAGAGAGGAATTGTTGAAGAATTTATTGGAGATAAATGAAATAGGTGTGAGGAAATTTGGATATTTTTTAAAATATTGATACAGGTAAATAGTACAGCATTTTAATAAAATACCAATAAAGATAACAAAATGTGATGCAAAGACAGGCTGTCTAAAGAAAACTGTTTTTTTTTTCTACCTCGTAGCTATTACGTACATGTCAATAAGCAATGAAAACTGACACAAGTTCGTGAAATATGATTGAGAAGAAAATAGTATCAATTGGGAGAAAAAATATTAATATTTGGCTAATAATCTAAAATTGCACTTGGCAACCCTGTCTTCAAGCGCGAAATATCAAATATGTCGATTAGCGTTAAAATTTGATAATTTACTGTTGATTATCATAAAATCCTTTGATTATGTTAAGTACTTCTATAATTATTTACGAAAATAGTAAAATAGTTTTGTATTATATTGTATTATATATATATTGTAGGTAGTATATTGTATTTTTTTTAGGTACTGACAATAATTAAAATTTGTGTCCCACAAAAAACCAAATTCAATTGTGATAAAACTATTGTTATTTGGTGTTACTAAAAAATAAACTATATTGATTTAAATAAAATTACTATGTCCCCAAAAAAACCAACTCAATTGTATAAAACCAGTATTTTAATCCTAAACTTGATTTAAATAAAATTTCTGATAAAAAAAGATCCAATTTGGTTTACAACTAATAGAGTTATGAGGTAACAAATATAAAAAAAATACAAGCGAATTAATTAATTAACCACCTTTTTTTGGAAGTCGATTGAAAATGAAAAAATTAAATTGAATTAGAAATTTGTAAAGCAAAACAAGTAATCGCGTAGGTAGTAATATGTCGTATGTATATGTATATATGTAGGTATTAATATATATGATTACTTTATGAATATTTGTATGTATGTAACATAGAAAAACTTAATCCGTAATTATAATAATTAATGTGAATTTATTTGTTTGTTACCTTCTGATAAGATAATCATCATGAATTTTGGCATTCATGTAATATTTAGTATAAAAAATCACATATTAAACTAGTTTTTTTACTGGTATATATATATATATTTTGGTTCCGTTTTCCCTTATACATAGGGAAGGCAAAAGGACTAAGCCTATACAGCCATTGTCTTCAGTTTGGTATATTAATATATTTTGATGACGCGTACGTAGTACCAGGCGCTTTTTTTTTTGAGGGGTTCCGATGTAATTAGAAGGATTAGTGCTATAAATATAAATCAATAATATTTATATCAAACCTTCCTCAACACTTAATGCAATAGTTGTTAACTCTTGTAAATAAATAAGTAAGAGAGGACTAGACGGATATTTTATAGATATTTACTCGGTTCATTAAAGTACATAGTTTAATGAGATGAGGAATGAAGAAAATGAGAGGATATTACGTACAATTTAAATGTTTAAGGTTGTCTATTGTATATTTTTAATAATATGCTAATGAAGTTTATCCACTGCGCTATATAGAGGCAAGTATTATATTATCTGTGGCAGAGGTCATCGTTTGTTACAGTGCAACCGTGAGCGAGCGGGACAATGCTCGCCCGTGTACAGAGTAGACACGTCACAGACCACAAACCAGTTGCGGCACCAATGTCTATGTCAAGGTCCAGTTTGACGCACTATGATTCGAAAGTAGCGGGTAATGATTTAATTTCGACATTTTTACAAAATATCATACAGCCTGTCGAATAATAAAGCTGTAATAAATAAATAAGTATTTTTTTTAATAAATATAACAAGAAAGATAATAATACTTAATATAACGGTAAGTATTATTATAATAAGTATATATTCTTATTATTATCGTAATATCCAATTGTTCTCTGTGAAATAATGTAACGACATCAAAAGCGAAGTCACTGGATGCAACTGTCACAGGATTTTACTTTGTGGCGAAATATAAGGATGACATATGAATAGAATAGTACCTAATAAATCATCTTTATTCAAATAGACTTATTTACAAAGTCTTAAATTGTTATTTCTTATGATTCTAAATGTCGTTATGATTCCCATAAAAAATGTATAATACTTTAAATTTTATAAGTATCACAGTACTTATAAAATTTTTAAGCGATGCAACACAAAAAAAAAAAACAAGACAAATCCAGTTATTTTAATTTGAAACTAACTACTGAACCGATTTTAATAAGATGTCAAATAAAGATGTCAAGCTGTAAGTATATCCTTTCTGATAAAAAAAGTCCAAATCGGTTTACAACTGACGGAGTTATGAGGTAACAAACGTAAAAAGAATATAACTGCATAGAGAACTTTTTTTTTATTATACAACTTAGAATGGCAAACAAGCTAACGGTCCACCTGATAGAAAGTGGTAACCGTCGCCTATAGACATGAGCAGTACTATGGACATAACAGAGTATACTGTTTCGCCCATGATACCTGTCATGCGTTGCCATTCCTGAAGACTCGGGTGTTATTCCTCTGTACCCAGTAAATTCACGCCATATCCCACCCTTCAAACCGAAATACAGCCATGTAAACACAGCTGCTTCACGGTTGAAACGCGAATGGGACAATCGACTTTTGTACAAAGTCTCCCTCTGGTGACCTTCTTTTTGAAAAATATATAAAAAAGGTCTACGTTGTGGACATCATAGTAGGTAGTTTTACTGTTACGGAGGTTTAATATTTGCTCCGGATCTAAATTTAAGTATAATTTACACGATCAATAATAACATCATGTTTTAGGTAGGTATCATCACACTATATTTACCGAATCATTTAACATTTGTTGCAGGAACAAGATATTTGTTAGTAACATTTTGTCAAAACTAATATTACATGATTATGCTAAATTATGCCACAGATATAAACTACTATATATACATAGATTTTTTTTTCTTAATGGGTAATAATGGTATGGTAACCCCGTCTGCGCTATCGGTATACGCTAGATACGAATTCAACTAGAATTAGCCACGACGGTTTCCAGGGGGAACCACGTGGAGGTCGACCTGACAAGGTGTATTGCTAGTAATGGGACTATTTGATCCCATTACTAACAATCCCTTCCCCCGCCCTCCATATACATAGATTACCTATTTTAAGGTATGTATACAGTGAAGTTTTATAAATAATAATGTATCAATCTTTTTTTTTAATATTATTACCTAATACTTATTCAAATTTATTTTTAATTCTTTAATATAAATGTAGAATTAAATTTGATTGATACCTCTTAGCGCCATAATGGCTTTTTTTGTATGAAGATTTTTTTAACTTCACTTTTCAGTGAAATTTTACAAACATTTATACTAAATGTTTGTAAAATTACCGTCCGCCATTGTATACTAAATCATTTACTAGTATTTAATCTGAGTTATGTACAATAAAGATTTTTACAATACAATACATTTCCTTACATACAAACTTTGTCCTGACAATTGAAAACAAATAAGAAATTAGTCAAATAGTGAAACATTCTAAAGCGATGTCCTTACATATATTCGGCAATTGGTTTTTATTTTTTATGCAACTTAGAATGGTAAACAAACTGACGGCCCACCTGATGGAAAGTGGTAACCGTCGCCTATAGACATGAGCGGTACCATGGACATAACAAATTATACTGTTTCGCCCATGATACCCCCATGCGTTGCCATTCCTGAGGACTCAAACACCTAAACAAACAAGTAATGTAGTTAACGAATGAATCAGAAAGTATAATAGCTGTTAGGTACTTCACGCCTAGTTTCTTTAACTAAGTACGTATTTAAGTTTGTAGGAAAACACGTTAGGCTCAAAAGATAAAAGAAATACTTACCAAATGAGTAATTGTATATTATTAACTGATAGGTGCCTCATTTATATGTACCTATATGTATTTGACAAATAAATATTAAAAGCGTTTCTTAGGAGCGTTCATAATTATTTTAACTTACCGAAGTGTGACAACGTCGCAATTAGGTAAGTAACTATGTGTCAATTTTCAAAAACAATTTATTAATTTTCAATATTTCTGACTTAAATTATGTACTTAGATAGAGTCTCGAACTACAAAAATGAATCAACGTTTCGTCACTCTTTTTTTTTGTGTTATAAATATGTTTTTAATGTTATATGTATTTACGCACGCAATAAATCTTAACATATCTATATTTAATTATTTAATAAAATTTATAAGACAAAATAAATATAGAAGTTATAAAGAAATCATTCATAATTATTTATTTTGTAAAAATTGTATGAAAAAATTGAACCACTTTTCTCGCAGCATTTGTATGGAGGCACTTTATCTAAAAATTGTATTTGAAAAATTCCAAAAAAAATATTAAGTAATTGCAAAATTTTTAATAGTGAATTATATTTAACACATTATGTAATAAATGTTTTAATTTGCTAACGAAGCGGCATTTTTTTTTTAAATAACCACTAAAAACATTGAAAAAATTACAAACTGTTTTTAAAAATTGACAGTTAATTGTAACATTGACATACTCATCTAAGGTATGAACGTACTCTAATGAGTTAATAAATATACGAGTACCACGAAAAGAATGCCAGGCATATAAATAAACCGTATCTTACTGGCAATATACAAATACATATATGCTTTGCATAAAAGAAAAAAAATCGTGAATACAAATATATACACTTACACACACTGATAAATATGAGATGTCTCGTAGACCCAATACAATACAAATGTATAAATTTAAATTTAGAACGTGGCATACATATTAAAACGTTTTTTGCTTCGCTATGATAAATGTTACCAAACTTAAATGGCCCCAAAATTAATATCAACACGGGAACACTATAATCACAAAAAAGAATTGTGAATATTCCTAAAAACATTTTTTTTTTATAAATCGTCTAATGGTAAACGTTCACCATAAACTATGGACACCTGCAATACTACTTAATATATCTTTTTTGAAAAACCCCTTAGAATTCGTAAAAAAAGATTGTGATAAAATAAAAAACTTATTTTGAATGTTGCTTAAAAATTGGCGTTTTACAATCGACCAATGTTACTAATGCAAACGAACTTTTGAATTGACATATTTAAATATATTTATTTTTTTATATTTTTCATCATAATAACCGGCTCAAAACAAGCTTCGTAATTACATAACATTTGATTGAATTATAATGCTTCAAGTCATTAAATACCTATTATGAATTTAGTTATTTATTAAACCAAGTTTCGTCGTGTTTTTGACATTCTATGCCGGATCACACGGCAATATAACATTAGTATAGACGACTTTACTTCAAAGAAAAAAATTTAAACGTACATAATTTCCCCTATTACAATACAAATGTGAAGGTCGCAAGGTTGGCGTGTTAGTTATTAATTACCTATCTGTGAGTTTGTATTTGGATAAAGGGAAATTTACCACATATTTGACGTAAATACAGTGATGGTTATTAAATAAAAAAAGTTCTTACTTCACTCAAAAATGTTATGTGACGATTACACGACTTTACTTGTTCTGTATACCATCATGATCATTTCAGCCATTATTCGTCCACTGCTGGATATAAGCTTCCCCCATAGACTGCCATAAAGAACGGTCCTGAGCCTCCTGCATCCACTGACTTCCTGCAATGCATTTCAGGTCGTCATTCCATCAAGACTACCTCCCAGGTAGTCTTACACTGCGTTTGCCTTTCTTCCCTTTCCTTTACTTTTCCTTACCTTTCTTCCCCATCGTTTATCGGTTCTTCGAGCTATATAACCATATATATATATATATATATATATATATATATATATATATATATATATATATATATATATATATATATATATATATATATATATATGAGAAATTCAAAGAGGCAAATATTCTCACCGTTGCTTCTCAATTTATATATTCAAATATTCTATATGTTCATAAAAATCTTGACTTATTTCCAAAAAACAGCAATATTCATAATATTAATACTAGATTTAAAGACAAACTTGCTGTCCCCAAGTATCGTTTAGAAAAAGTTAATAGGTCTTTTATGGGAATATATAAAAATTTACATATATATATATATATATATATATATATATATATATATATATAATGACGAGTGTATGGCAATAGTTGTTCATGCACTGAATTTTCATTTAATGTTAGACATAGACACCTATATAAATATACATTGTAAATAAACTGGCTTAAAAAAAAAAAAGTAATTCAATTGAGTTTCTTGCCAGTTCTTCTCAATTGGATCTATATACCGAACTGGACGGTAGGGTAAATATAAAATTATAATGTAAAAATAACGTTCATATATATATATATATATATATATATATATATATATATATATATATATATATATATATATATATATATATATATATATATATATATATATATATATATATATATATATATATATATACTTATTATTAGCGATCCACCCCGACTGAAGAAGAGAATAATCTCTTCTAACTTTAAAATTCAAACTTAATTCTACAGGAACATCGGGTGGAATATCTGAAATTGAATCACCAATTACACCACGCCCACGGTTTTTCAAAATGAAATACACCATTCAAAATTTACAAAAACCATAGGTTTATCGGAGCGAAACTAACTTATAGATAACGAGCGTCTATTTTTATCAAACAAATGATCCTCTTTGTTGGAGACCTTGACTGAAGTATAATCAGAATACTTTTAAATTGAATGGATCCAAATTGAATTGATCTTTTTTTATACCTTTACTTACGTACAATAGGTATATCACGTAGTCTGTGACGATGATTCATTGATATCTATAACTGGGGTGAAAAGAATTGTTAATGATGGGGTATGAAAGTTCCATTGCCAATATGAATTGATTTATTGCTATTTTTTTTTGATGGGTGAAAATGGAATGGTAACCCCGCCTGCGCTAACGGGATACGCTGGCGGAGCACCAGTGAAGGGTGATAGATGAGAATGAAAACAGGCCAGTTAGCCCATCATGATGAATTTATCAGGAATTAACCATGATAGTTTCCAGGGAGAACCGTGAGCAGGTAGACCTGGTTGGGTATATTGCTAGCAATGGGATTCTCAGTCTCCATTACTAACAATCCCTTTCCTCCCGGTTTATTACTATTATCTGAGTCCTTGCTTGTTACTACGACTAACCAATTTGGCAATATACCCCTATTGGGTCAACCTCCACGCGGTCTCCTCTGGAAACCATCGTGCTGAACTCCAGGTGTATTCATCATGATGGGCTAACTGACCTGCCCTTTCATTCTCGCCTATCATACGTTTCTAGTGCCCCGCCAGTATATACCGTTGGCGTGGATGGGACGCCATTCCATTGTCAACCATTAAAAAAACATAAACCAAATTTCAACAGTGGTAAAGAGATTATATAGATTTAACAGCTCCATTGCTATATATCCTATAAGGACGGCCTCCACGCGGTTTCCCCCTGAAAATCATCGTGGTTACTTGTTGAATTGTTCATGATGATTCTGACTGCTTGGCTTGAATTGACCTGCCTTCTTCCCCGCCTGCCATCCTTCACTGGTGCCCGCTAGCTAGCCTAGCATATTCGGATAGCGCAGGCGGGGTTACCATTCCCTCTTCAACCATTAAAAAAAACATATAACAAACTTTCTTTGTAATTTAAATTTAAAGATAAATATTAAAATTTAAATAAGATATAATTAGTTATATATAAACTTAAGTTTCTCTAGTTCTTTTTGTTTGAAAAATGTCACAATATTGTACACCGCTCTACCCGCTGACATTGATGCTCCTTTCCACTTTTTTTTTTTATTGGATGAAAATGGTACGGTAACCCCGCCCGCGCTAACGGGATACGCTGGCGGAGCACCAGTGAAGGGTGATAGATGAGAATGAAAACAGGCCAGTTAGCCCATCATGATGAATTCATCAGGAATTAACCATGATAGTTTCCAGGGGGAACCGCGAGGAGGTCGACCTGGTTGGGTATATTGCTAGCAATGGGATTCTCAGTGTCCATTACTAACAATCCGTTTCCTCCCCACTCCTTTCCACTTTAGGTGTTACTGGAAGAAAACTCTTTTAAGAGTTAATCTCGCCTTTGTACATTTGATTACCTCTGTCATATTTTTGTGTATAACTAGCAAGTAATAAAGTATTAAATAAAATAAATAAAGAGCACAACTGTTTAAATGTTTAATACAAAGAGACGAACATAAATTACCATTTTGGAAATTTACTGGCTGTGTCATTAGTATTTATAATACGACTGCCTTTATTGTTATTAACCGACTTCAAATAGTAGGTTCTCGATTCGCTTGTATTTTTTTTATGTTTATTACCTCATAACTTCGTCTTGTTGTACATAAACTAATTTGGAAAAATCTTTTTTTATCTGAAAGGAAATACAGATTGGATTCGTAGAAACTTTTATAAAATCGGTTCAGTTTTTAAATTAAACTTTGTTTTGTCAAAATTGAAGTCGGATTTTGTTTTTTGTGGAACACAATTTTAAATTATCATTCCGTTATGTTTAATTTACCTATTTAAAAAATTGGCGTCGCATGATTCATCGAAATAGTTTCGTCTATGGCACGTTTTTATGTTCCACGCTGTTCATGGGTGGAAACAAAATAATTAGATAGATAGATAGACAAACTTTTTACTTGAGCCATTTATGACACACGTAAAATTTACAAATGAGTTTATACAATAAAATTATTAACACTTTTCAAAATATATAACAAAAGATAAAATATGAAAATATGGTTTCGCCATGTGTGTCGCAGTGACCCAAATTAATTATAGTGTTGATATTGTTTATCAATACCGAGAATTTGTCATTTGAAGTTTTTAGACTTTTATTTTGAAAATTAAAATTAAATTATTATTATTATTTTGTTAGCCTGTTAATCGATCATTGCTGAACCTAGGCCTTTCCCATAAGAAAAGTTTAGCCGGTAGTTGCCACGCTTGGCAGGCGGTTTGTCAACCGCAGTTAGGCTTTGGTCATATTTTAAAAGGGACACTGCTGTTCATCCCTTTACGAAAAAGAAGGGGTGGCTCATTCTATGCCAGAACCAAACGGCGTTAAATTTTAGGCAAAAATTAAATGTAATGTAGAAATTTAATATGAACCATGCCCACCTCAGGATGAAAGAAGAATTTTCAACTATGCGCAAAGACGTGTTTGATAACACATATGCACCTTTTTCGAGGAACCGTATCGTCACACTCATGGAAAACAATCCTTCATACATTCTATTGATACAATTGCATGGTGACATTTATTTTTATTATTTCTTTATTCATTAGTACATACATATAAATATAATGTGTACATGGCGGACTTAATGCTAAAAGTATTCTCTCCCAGTTAACCATAGGGAAGTGTCAGAATACTCGAATGCGGTACTACTAATTATTGATATACATACATACTACAATTACATATATAAAAAAAATAAATTTATATGAATAACAAATATACTTACACATATATGATATATACTATATTATACAAGAAATTGAGAATAATATAAAGCACTTACTGCTCAGGTAAAGATAAGAAGTGAGCGTGAACGCTTTTTATGAAAGACGGTTTATTCTTACAATTTTAAATAAATCGTGCTGATTTACATTCAAGTCACAAATATTTTTATGATGCGGTATTAATTCGGCGTAATAAAAATGTAGTCTCTTTTCCTGGTAGAGACTGCCTCCTGCTCAACATTATACCTTGGTATGTATACATTATTACATTATATTTTACAAAAACCAGTAGTATAACATTTATAATTAAGTGAAACATAGCTTATTAAAATTGCTAAATAAATAATTAAATATATAAGTAGGTAAATAGGTTATAATATTAACTAACTTCTCTACTTTTAGTATTGCCATTCTTGACAAAAAAAAATACCAGCACATAACTTACGGCAATAGGTACCTGTTATTAAAATATATGATTCTTAAACTTATTGTGTAGTAGACCTACAAATATCTTCATATCAGCTCTTACCTGCCCACTGCGGTACATAGGGGGAAAGGGATTGTTAGTAATGGAGACTGAGAATCCCATTGCTAGCAATATATCCAGCCAGATCGACTTCCTCGCGGTTCCCCCTGGAAACTATCATGATTAATTCCTGATGAATTCATCATGATGAGCTAACTGGCCTGTTTTCATCCTCATCGATCACCCTTCACTGGTGCCCCGGCAGCATATCCCATTAGCGCAGGCGAGGCTACCACTCCATTTTCATCCAATAAAAAAAAAAACTGCGGTACATAAGCTTCCCTAATCTACTTTTATCAACCTAGCTTTGCTAATCTAGCGGAAGATGCTCAGACGCAATGCTCACACTAATATAAATAAGTAGTTACTAAGAATAATTTACAGTTTTATGTTTTCCCTCTTAATAAAATAAAAATACTACAATACTACATATTTGTGTACTGAACTATGTTGTTTCATTTGAGATTTCAAGAAGTATGTTATTGGTAGGTAGCACAGGGTTTCGTCAGTAAACAGTAGATCTTAAGTCAAGTTTTTTTTTATGCAACTTAGAATGGCAAACAACCTGACGGCCCACCTGATGGAAAATGGTAACCGTCGCCTATAGACATGAGCGGTACCATGGACATAACAGAGTATACTGTTTCGCCCATGATACCCCCCATGCGTTGCCATTCCTGAGGACTCAGGTGTTATTCCTCTGTACCCTGTAAATTCACGCCATATCCCATCCTTCAAATCGAAACACAGCCATGCAAACACAACTGCTTCACGGTAGAAACACGAATGGGACAGAAGTACCCAAGCAACCCCTGATATATATTCTTTATATTTTAACGCGAAAACTTATAGCAATAATTTCCATCATACTTCCACAACATTCTAGAACTTTCAGAACTATTTATCGTGCATTTACATGGAAAACAAATTAAGTAGTAAAGTAGGCACTTGAAACTGGTACCGTGTGTCTAGCCGAACTAGATTAGGGCACGTTCCATTAAAATTTGTTATTAAGTGCCATTGAACCGACCGATATAAGCTAACTTGATCGTTTAAGTTACGTAATAGAAACACGACCGACTAATTTCCACGGAATCTATAAATATGTCCGATACTTAAACAACCGTGACGATTCCATCGTTACAGTTCATACTAATAATATTGTTTTTATGCGATTTTAAATCGGAGGACGTTTTAAAATTACCTGTATTTTTAGTGTTACGCGATATCTTGGACGGCTCACCTGATGGTAAGTGACTACCGCCGCCCATGATCACCCACAACACCAACGACATTGCAGGTGTGCTGCCGGCCTTTTAAAACGGAATATGCTCTTTTCTTGAAAGTTATGTTGTCGTATCGGTTCGGAAATACTGCTGCTGGAAGTTGATTCCAAAGAGTAGTAAGATATACATAATAATTTCCCATACTGTAATAAAATAAATATTAATATACTAGTTTTTACCCGCGACTTTATCTGCAAGACCGAGATATGTTTACTGACCGGGATTTCTTTTTTTTCTTATACAACTCAGAATGGGAAACAAGCTGACGGCCCACCTGATGGAAAGTGGTAACCGTCGCCTATAGACATGAGCAGTACCATGGACATAACAGAGTATACTGTTTCGCCCATGATACCCCCCATGCGTTGCCATTTCTGAGGACTCAGATGTTATTCCTCTGTACCCAATAAATTCACGCCATATCCCACCCTTCAAACTGAAACACAGCTATGCAAACACAACTGCTTCACGGTAGAAACAAGAATGGGACAGAGGTACCCAAGCAATCGACTTTTGTACAAAGTCTCCCTCTGGTAAATGATGAAAAATATACTATAACCCAGCCCAGGAATATGAAGAATAATTGTACCAAGTTTCCTTAAAATCCGAGTAGTTTTTGTAACAAACATACAGACGGACAGACAGACAGACAAAAATTTTACTGATTGCATTTTTGACATCAGTATCGATCACTAATCACCCCCTGATAGTTATTTTGGAAATATATTTCATGTACAGAATTGACCTCTCTACAGATTTATTATAAGTATAGAAGATATAAAAAAAAAATACATATATTGTACATTATATTTCTTTTCATTAGTCATATACATTTTAACTGAAACCATCAGGAGGTTGAACTAGTTTCCATTACTTAAAATTTCTTTACCCTCATAGTGATTACTTATTAAGATACCATAATGTAACAAACAAACAAATTCACTTTCACATTTTTAATAATATTAAGGATTAATATTATAACTGGCTTATAACTCGATATTTGAATTTAAATTTTAAATAATACAAATATTTGCGTAGTTTATTAATTTATGTATTGATAGTAGGTACCGGTTACGCTTCAGGGAGCGTTGTAAATAACGAGGTCAAACATTCTTGGTACTATTATTTAGGATTCTTGCTTTACCTTATAATGGTATTCCATCACTTATTGTTAAAAATTTCGTAAGCACTCTTTTTTTATACCACGAAGATATTTTAATATACCTTCATGGCATTACAGCAGCGTCCCTCTTAAAACATCGGCGTGAATTTACTGGGTACAAAGAGATACACCTGAGTCCTCAGGAATGGCAACGTATGGGGGGTATCATGGGCGAAACAGTATACTCTGTTATGTCCATGGTACTGCTCATGTCTATAGGCGACGGTTACCACTTTCCATCAGGTGGGCCGCCAGCTTGTTTGCCATTCTAAGTTGTATAAAAAAATAAAGAAAAAATGTTCAAAATCTAACTGCGGTTGCCAATCCACCTGCCAAGTATGACAACTACTGGCAAAACCTCCCAAGGAGGAAGCTTATGTTCAGCAGTGGACAGTAGAGGCTGATATAGTGATGATGATGATATCTTTATAGTATAAACTTAAGTGTAATTTAGTCAAGACATTTCGACTAGTTTCGAAACCATTCGGGACCCTTAGTCTTAGGTAGAGACTAGTAGTAGTAATTAAATTAAAATGGAATTTGATATTATTAATCTGCAGTAAGATTAGTAAAATATATTGAAGTACATTTATTAGCAAAGTATTAAAGTATTTCGACGTGCATTATACAGGTAAAACCAGGATCATTATAATCCTTTCTACTAACAAAACAGAATATTTTAAGCGATTTCAAAAAAAGGAGGTTCTCAATTGGATTTTTTTTTATAATTGTTAACTCGTGACTCTGTCAGTTGATAACCGATTTGGATGTTTTTTTTTTATCTGAAAGGTTAGTCCCATAGAAATTTCATGAAAATCGGTTCATTAATTTAGCTATTAAATGAAAATAACTGGTTTTACCACAACTGAAATCGACGTATTTTTTTGTGGACCACAATTATTCTATTACGAAATACTTTTTTTTAATTATTATTACATTTAAAAAAAGGTTGAACGTGGAGCTGAGGTTGAATTATCAAGTTTATTTGTAGGGTGATTCCATTGCTATCTATCTAATTATGTTAAAGTTGAACTCAGTTAATCGGTTGTTCAGTATAAAATTTATTAAAATTCATTACACATTTGTTGTTTTTCAACTTATTTGGAAAAATGTCACACAGTTTCACTCGAAAAACATTTCCATAAAGGTATGCTAATGACTTTGATTTCACTCCATATATACATTGAAATAACCTAACTATATCTACACTATAAAAAATTATATTAAAAAACAATATTTAGTAATATTAGTTCTATACAAACTTATATTTAAAATTTATACTTACTTTATGAAACCAATCGTTTTTCTCGGTCATAACGAATCCAGTGTTATCATAGCCACATTTTTCCTCGCTTATTTTCTCACGGCCAAACAATTTTTTATCACTGATTTCCATTGTCAAGGATATTTGAGACAAAAAACTAAACAAAAGTGTTATTAAGTACTTAATATATTTGTGTTCCTATCACTGTACATACGAGTGATGAAAACTTTAAACACCAAAGATTTAAAAAGTAAAAACGTCAAACATTCAATTCATAAGTTCGAGAAACACATTCGATGAGTTCACTTTCCCGCCAAAATGTCTGTCACAAATGACAGCCAACAGCGCGGGAAACCGTTCAGCTTGTTGCCCTGTCGTGGACTGAGGCAAACGGAGTTATTATATTCTCTTTGAACTAAGGCCATGTAGAGAGCTAATCCAAATAAAAACACGAACATTTTTAAACGGAATATTTTGGGTCTTCTACACAAATTGATGTTAATTTTTTAATTGGTTCATAACCGCATTAGTATCAACTCAAATCAGTGTTGATTTAAAGAATTTAATTTCGACAAAGTATACTAAAATATAATTTCTATATTATATATATATATATATATATATATATATATATATATATATATATATATATATATATATATATATATATATATATATATATATATATGTATACTTCTAAAACCACTAATTTATTAAAAATAACTCCAGATTTGGTATGTACAGGAACTGAAACTAAAACAATCAAGGCTGCGAAAAACACAAAATATTTTTTTACAAGTTTACTTAGCATCTAGCAACATACGAGTAGAAAAAGTGTTATTTTATCAAGTCTGTACCGAGTAATGATATTATCAAGTACTTTGAAATAAAATCAATTCATCACGCATGAAACAAAACAACTGCATTAAATGTTTATAATTGTGTATATTGTTTAATTTTATTTACACTTTATTGTATCATGGGCGACACAACTCTGTTATGTCCATGGTACTGCTCATGTCTATAGGCGACGGTTACCACTTTC
The DNA here is from genome assembly GCF_026898425.1 of Galleria mellonella. NCBI lineage: Eukaryota > Metazoa > Arthropoda > Insecta > Lepidoptera > Pyralidae > Galleria > Galleria mellonella. The sequence continues at coordinate 3,498,603 of NW_026442028.1, read as the reverse complement.
CATCAGGTGGGCCGTCATTACATTGTTATAATTTACAATAAATGAAGATGTACAACAGGCGAGCTTTAACATATAAATATACATGAATATACATATAAACAACACATACATAATTTATATATACATTCACAATTGATGTATTTGATAAGTATGAGTGATTTTTTTATATATATATATCCCAGTGAATTGCAACAAATGTTAATACAACTGTGTGACTATACACATACTGATTAGTGTATGGATTTTACGGTCGGCTGCTCTTCATTAGGTCGCTCAGAAAGCGCAACGGAGACATCGTCTTCACATTGAGGAATAGGTATTGAAAATTACTTGTGAATCTTGCAAATTATTTAGAACAAGAACTCGTCTTAAACTAAACTATTAAGTTCAAAAAATTTAACTATAATATTTAACCGACAAATTCAACTCGGCTGGACAGCGTTCGGGAAACTACGTCACATCTTTTCGTCCAAAATACCTCAAAGTTTGAAGACGAAGGTCTTTAACCAGTGGATGTTGCCACTAATGACTTATAGGAGGATCAAAACATGATCAACCGATGAGGAAGAAAGGTTCTTGAGTAGTGACCCCGTACGGGCAAACGCAGTGTAGAACGACCCCCCCCTTACTAGCTGGAGCGGCGACATTAAATGCATTGCAGGGAGTCAGTGGATGCAGATGGTTCTGGAGAGTTCCTTATGGCAGTCTATGGGAGAAGCTTATATCCAGCAGGGGACGGATAATGGCTGAAATGATGATGATAAAAGTTTGTTGCTAATGGGGAATACAGTCCCATTGTTAACAATATACCTTGTCAGGTCGACCTCCACGTGATCCCCTCTGGAAACCATCGTGCTGAACTCCAGGTGTATTCATCACGATAGGCTAACTTATTTCATACTCACGTATCACCTCTCATTGGTGCTCCGCCAGTGTACGCCGATAGCACTGGCGGGGTTACCAGTTCATTAAAACAACAAAAAAAATAAAAATAAACCGACTTATAAAAACCATAACAATTCTGTTACAAAAAATGTGATAGAGACGTAACCACGCCACGCTTGTTAAGTAAAATAAAAAAAAAAACTAAACATTTTTTATTATATAAAATTGTACTTTAGTATCGAACGTTATGCTTAATATTTGAATGAGTAGTTACTTTCTAAACGGCTCATAAAACCTTGTGTACCGCCTCATATTTTTTTTTTATATCTAGGGACCAACAGTATCCCTAGTCACTAACAGTACCCCTAGTCGTATGAGCCCTCAGTGCGACGCAAATGGGATACATCGCACGCCGTCTCATATTATATTTACTTAGTTCTGCTCATCTCTATAAAATTGTACTTGCTAAAAATAAAGAGACACTAGCATAGGAATCTTCACAAAAGGAGTAAAGAGGTTTTTAGGGGTTAGCAACGCACGCGTAATGATCCTGCTAATGCAGAAGTAAATTCTCAATATATATATATATATATATATATATATATATATATATATATATATATATATATATATATATATATATATATATATATATATATATATTTCTTTTAATTACTTTTTATTTATATAAAATGCCATATAAAGTTTAGACTACAGTTGTCGTAGTCAAACTACTAGTACAGTATTGTACTATCTGAGTAAACTAATTTTGCAACCGACTTCAAAAAGGAATTCTCAATTCGATTGTAATTTTTTTATGATGATAACTTCCTAACTCCGTCAGATGTACACCAATTTTTATTTTATTTGGAAGGATATACTTACAAGTTTGGCACTATAGAAATTTTATTAAAATCGGTTCAGTAGTTTAGTCTTTAAATCAAAATAATTTATTTTATCACAATTGAAATCGGCTATTTCTTTGATTATCAACTAAGTATGACATTCAGTAAAATTTTACAAAGAGCTATGGAATTGATAGAAAATGGAGCCATCATCGATTGCATTTCGAAATAAACTAATTATAAATATGTAACAATTATTAATATAATAAATTGACAAAGATAAAAAAAAGATATGTACTAACGTTAATTTACTGTCAAAATTGTCAACTCTTCGTGTGTCAGTCAGTCAATCAAACTGTCAGTCTGCTTGATTGATAAAAAAAATAGCTTTTGTATTTTATATGAAAAAAAAATGTATTAATAAATAAACAATTACTGTGTTAAAGTATATATATTCACATATAATTGTCCATTTATGTCAAATAAAGTCATTATATATATACATAGGGAATTACGAATCAATGAGAACACTAAACAACCATTATTCATTGATAACAATATGAATGCGCCCTTATATGCACTTATTCCATCTGAAGTCATCCAAACCGGACGTGGCTCATTGTGAGGTAATAGACCATTCCATTACACCTAAATATAACTCATTGACACCGTCATTCCCCTACATTTGCGATATCAAGAGTGACCTATTAGAGTTAAATGTTATTTTCTTAAATGGACGATAATGGAATGGTACCTATCATGTCTTACAGACACCCCGTCGTAGTTGGAATCATTCTGTCATGAATCATATGTGACTATGAAGTGAAATCAGTTTTTTTTTTAATGGGAGATAATGGAGTGGTTACTATTTATTTATTACATCCACTGGGTGAGCCTTACAGTCTTCCAATACGCTCACCCAGGAAAGCATGAATACAATAACATATAAAAAGGAATATTACACAAAAATATTAAACAAAAAATAATATAAAAAGATTTAACTGAAACAAAAAACGTCTGAACACAAATACTCTGTGGTCACTCGACGAAACTCCAGCAAGTTGGAGGCAAATACATCCAATTGCGGATACTGGCTCAAAATATCATCGAGTAGTTTCAATACAAGAGATAGGGGAGCCTGCTTAGCGTACTCTGTTCTTCATAATGGAACATCGAATAAGTTAATAACAATATTGTGTGGATAGAGTGGTAATCAGACGGGGCACCAGTAAGAGATGATAAATGAGGATGAAAGCAGGTCAGTTAGCCCAGCGTGACGAATTCAACAAGAATTGTTCACAATGGTCTCCAGGGGGAACCACGTGGAGGTCGACCTAATAGGGTATATTATTAGCAATGGGGCTGGCAAACTCCATTGCTAAGAATCCTTTTTCCCCCAGTCAAGTCAATTAGTCCTGAATTCCTGATGGATGATGATATTTTAATTAGATGACATAACCTCGTCTGTGCTACGGTATACGCTGGCGGGGCACCAGTGAGGAATGATAGGTGTGAATAAAATGGCAGGTCAGTTGACCCATCGTGATGAATACACCTTTTTTTTACAACACAGGGGACAAACGAGCATGCGGCTCACCTAATGGTAAGTGACTATCGCCGCCCATGGTCACCCACAACACCTACGGCATTGCAGGTGTGCTGCCAGCCTTTTAAAAAGGAATATGCTCTTTTCTTGAAGGTTATGTTGTCGTATCGATTCGGAAATGCTGCTGCTGGAAGTTGATTCCAAAGTGTGGTTGTGCGTGGGAGAAAGTGCCTTGAAAAACGCACGGTGGAGGACTGCCACTCGTCCAGATGGTTGGGATGAAATTTTAGTTTATGGCGGGTTGTACGATAGTGAAAATCAGCAGCAGGTATCAATCCGGAACAATTCTTCAGAGCACTCCCCATGATAAATGTGGTAAAAGATGCACAGAGATGCAACACCTCTATGCAGTTTCAGTGGGTCTAAAATTCAGCACGATGGTTTCCAGGGAGAACCACTTGAAAGTCGACCTTACAGGGTATATTGCTAACAATGGGACTGGTAATCCGCATTACTAATAGTCCCTTCCCCCTAAGAAAACAAATTACACCTGTTTATACGTACGTTACCTATACAACTACACTAATATACGGGTACTCTGCAGTAAGATTTACGGTGAGTTCACGACGATAATCGTCTATAAGTTTACATAAATGTCACCCACGATCCTATTGACTTAACAATGTCAGTCAGAACGGTCATTTATCTGACGAAGGGCCGCCGAGACAAATATTTGCATGGCTTGCAAATATTTGCCACATGCGTAGGCGTGGAGAGTGAATTAATGCAATGTTGTTACAGCAAGCATGCATATACGTGACTATAAAGAAAATGACTATATATGACTCGTGTAGTAGAATAGTCGATTACCACGTTCCATCAGGTGGGCCGTCAGCTTGTTTGCCATTTTAAGTTGTATAAAAAAAAAATAGTCGACTGGCAATAAACAACGTTTATTCGACCTCGATACTATTATGATTAATTGTAAAAAAAACTCTTATTACGGTATATAATTGCGTGAGATTTTAAAAAAACTATTTGTCATTCGTGCCGTGTGTGCCCCGGCATAGAATAGGCCATCCCTTCCTTTGCCGAAGTCGTAAGAGGCGACTAAGGGAGGGCGAGAGATGGGCAGCAGTAGCCCTCTTAAAACATCTCTAAAACTTCTACCGTAAAACAGTTATGTTCGCATGGCTGTGTTTCGGTTTGAAGGGTGGGATGTGGCAGTGAATTTACTGGGTACAGAGGAATAACACCTGAGTCCTCAGTAATGGCAATGAGGGTATCATGGGCGAAAGAGTATACTCTGTTATGTTTATGGTACTATTCATGTCTTTAGGCCATGGTTACCACTTTCCATCAAATGGGCCGTCAACTTGTTTGCCATTTTAAATTGCATAAAAAAAGCCTAACTGCGGTTGCCAATCCGCCTGCCAAGCGTGGCAACCACTAGCAAACTCCCTAAGGAGGAGGCTTATATTCAGCAATGGACAGCTAAAAGCTGATATGATGATATCTTGTACTATAAGTCTATACTTGTAATATAAAAAAGAGGAAAGATTTGTTTATTTGTAATGGATATCCTCAAAAACTACTCGACCGATTTTAACAATTCTTTTCCAATCCTACATTATCAGCGAGTAACATAGGTTTAATATTATTTTCGAAAATTCTATCTACATATGCCAAGTCGTGTCAGTTCACTAATTCTATAATATAAAGAAAAGTGATTTTGAACAAGTAATTTGGTAATTAGAAGTCCAATTCGTATTCCTACCGCCAAGCAGCTGTACTTGCACAATTATATTTTAGACTGAATAGGTTCATGGAAATAAAATTACAAGGCAAGAAGGTCCTCTCATTCTAGCCTTAGAAAAAAATGCATGAGCGGTGATGTGGGCATCGCATTGTATTCGGTCTATGTTAGAAAGAAAGAAAGAAAACATTTATTGCCAACAACAAAAAGTTACATAGATTGTGAATTAAAAAAAAAAAAAATTTAAAGAAATTACGAGTTACGTTCGAGTTAAGCCAGGAGAGACAATAATGTATAATAGTTTATAAGGACTTTACATTTATTATTGCCAACGTGGTCACCACTCAGCATGTGCTGCAGCAATTTAATTGCTACAGCGCTGATATTACTTGTGTATTTAACTGTTTACTAAGTTGTTAACCTATCTGTCATTCTAAATAGTATAATCAAAATTAACATTGTAAATTTTATAAAAAGTGACTCGTAATACACACAACACACTAAGTAGCTAAATATTAAATTAATACTGCTTAAAGTATTTTCCTCAAAATTGCAACAGACGGATCGAAAACAAGTTTCGTAAGTGATTATGGAAAAACCAGGAATGCAATATAGGGGAATAAATACAGTACACACTTGCGGTTGAAATGTAGCGGTAGGAACGCGGCGGTTGAACCGCGACGTTAGCGATTCTAAGAATGGATGCTGATTGTTTTAAAAAATTGTATGCAAGCCTTGATTTATTAGGTTGTATATGCCGCGGCCTACGTATGAGCAGTACATTTCAGGACTGTCGTAAATTTCAAATAATGCTAAAGGTTATTACAAATAAAAGTCACTCAAAAATCTGCTTAAAATCTAAAGCTAGCACTGGTACATATCTTGGCAAGTACGTGTAAGAGATGTAATACACAACGTAGAAAAGCGAATTACTACAAATTGATTCGATTAATTATAAAGTCTCAATACTAAATTACGCTAAACAATAATAATGAATATTTTATTATCTAAATATTGTTAAATATAAATATTATCTACATTTGATAAATTATATTATAGAATATCTGGAAAAAAGAAAGAATGAGGACATTATCTACAAGGTGCTCTTCCGAAGGTAGAGGATCTCAATACTTTGTAAAGAAGCAGTTTCACTTATCAAGGAAAGATTAGAAAGAAACTGAATTCTTTAGTATATTGAAGACATCCTTTAGGAAACTTTTTGTAAATTCAGAGAAATTACGAAATACATTCGAGTAAAGCCAGGAGAGACAATAATGTAGAAAGTATTATAAGGACAAATAAGTAATAAACTGACAAGTAATAAAGAAATATTATCAAAATATAGGAGATTCTATCGATTACGGAACTATTAGGGTTTATCAAAATAGGTCCCCGTCATATATTGACATAAGGAACAGCCCCAAGTCACCTGCATCCATTGACTCCCTGCAATGAATTTGAGGTCGTCGTTCCATCTTGTGGGAGATCATCCTACACTGCTATCTGTATTTTTACTATCCTGTAATCCTAATACAGGATAGTAAAAATACAGATAATATAATACTTTATTAGTAGTAAAGATCAACAAAGTTCTTATACAACGGTTGTCCCCTTTAATTTTAAATATTTAACTTTTTTTTTGTCTAACGGTTAAAAACCGCCCGTCTCTCAGACCCGTCTAGTTATTACTTCAAGTTCATTGCACTGTCATTTACGCATGCAAAGGAAAGTCCTGCTAGTGCTATCTCATTCTGACATATGAAAGCAAATATTAATCCTTATTCATTCCAAGTCCTAAAACGTTGATAACCTCTGTTGACCACAATAGAAAAAAGGGACTTTACTCTCATTACTTAGAAAATTATCAACTATAGATAACGTTGTGAAATATAGAACAGATTACAAAACTAACAATAAAGTTTGGTGATCTGTGGACATATGCATGTTTGAAATCGGATATTTCAATTTTCAAGTTCGAGGCAAGACATTACTCTTTTAACAAAATTGCCATAGAAAGGAAGTAATTCAAAAAGTGGTTCTCAAAATACTTATTACTGTGAGTTGATTAGAAACATTTTGTTTAATTTCGCTAGTATTTATATGTATGTATATGTATGACCATTTTTAAAAGGCATATCAAGATAAAAAAATATCAGATTTTAAATAAATATCTTCCATGTACACACGCTTAGCTACAATTACATTTTATCAGTAAGTTGGAACACCTAAAGAAGGGCAAGCGCCCTCATAACAATAAGATAAATCACCAGAGGGAGACTTTGTACAAAAGTCGATTGCTTGGGTACCTCTGTCCCATTCGTGTTTCTACCGTGAAGCTGTTGTGTTTGCATGGCTGTGTTTCGGTTTGAAGGGTGGGTGGGATATGACGTGAATTTACAGGATACACAGAAATAACATCTGAGTCCTCAAGAATGGCGACGCATGGGAGGTATTATGGGCGAAACAGTATACTCTGTTATGTCCATGATACCGCTCATGTTTATAGGCGACGGTTACCACTTTCCATCAGGTGGGCCGTCGGCTTGTTTGCCATTCTAAGTTGTATAAAAAAAATTAAGTTACTAACTACTAGTAACTTACGACGGGAATTACATAGAATCTATGTGGACTATATGTCTTAAAGAGATGTAGCTATAACTGTTATTTTACAGATTAACATTGTACTACTAATACAATATTATATTATCTGTGATTGTTCAGACACGTAAGAGACGTAACTATCATTGTTTTTATGATCTATGGTAACCCCAACTCCATGATAACCTTACACGAGTAGGGGCGGGATACGTAAGTTTCGGTTTTACCAAATATATAGGTATATAATGTAAATAGATAATTTATAATTAATTTGACAGTTTATTAATTGCAAATTGTTATAGATAAGTTACAAAAATTAATTGACTGTGTTTTTCAATCACATTATTAAAATGTAATAATATCAGCTGTTAGGAATAATACAATTAATATCTTTTTACAATATATTTTCAATAAGTTAACAACTTATACAAGCAAAAAAAAAAAATAGATATAGAAGCAGCAAAAAACGCGGGAAATAGAATTGTGTTGCCACACGCAATTTACATACTCTCTTCCTTTTTTTAACACCAGCAACAGAATAAAAAAAAAAGATCCGTGAAGGGGTAAATTTCGTAACGATGTATCTGGCCGTTTTAACGTGAGATGCTAATACAATAACAATATAATACAATACAAATTGATAAACAGACAACGAACAAATAACTATTTCATAATTTAAGATAATGTTGCACAAAAGACTTCAATTGTGGCAAAACCAGTTATTTTGATTTAATTACAAAATTACTGATAAAATTTTGATGGGACTACTCTATAAGTATATCGTTTCAGATAAAAAAAAATCCATATCAGTTTATACCTACTGCAGTTTATATCAGTTACCAGAGGGAGACTTTGTAAAAAAGTCTGTTGCTTGAGTACCTGTGTACCAACCGTAAAGCAGTTGTGTTTGCATGGCTGTGTTTGTGTGTGTGTGGGTGTGTGGCAACCTGCTTGCTAAGCGTGACAACTACTGGCAAAACCCTCCTCTATGATAGAGGCCTATGTTCAGCAGTGGACAGTTAAGAACTGAATATGATGATGATGATTTAAATATCTAAATTATTTACAGACACGTCACGATTTGTCAGTTTCTACCATTTAAATTAGAAAAACAAGTATGTTTTTTTTTATGGGTGAAAATGGTATGGTAACCCCGCCTGCGCTAACGAGATACGCTGGCGGAGCACCAGTGAAGGGTGATAGATGAGAATGAAAACAGGCCGGTTAGCCCATCATGATGAATTCATCAGGAATTAACCATGATAGTTTCCAGGGGGAACCGCGAGGAGGTCGACCTGGTTGGGTACATTGCTAGCAATGGGATTCTCAGTCTCCATTACTAACAATCCGTTTACAAAAACAAGTATGTTGAGTAAACAAATCAGCGTTTCATTCGCATACAACATTCTACTGCATTCGTGATGCATCGCTGCTTCTCTTCACGCTTCATATAACATTGCACATACTGAATGGGGCATTTTCCTATGTTAGAAGTTAGTTTTTACAATAACAAGCTAAGACCTAGTTAATAGAAATATTTTTTTATAATAGCCAATCTATTACTTAGCTTATCTAAAGCTACAAGGCACATTTAGATGGCGTCCTTAAAACGTCGCGCGCGCACTTAAAATGTCTTTTTTTTAATGGGTGATAATGGAATGACTACACTACCAGAGCTATCGATATACACTGACGGGACACAATTGAGAGACGATATGTGAAATATGTGACCCTGCTTTTAGTAACCTTTTTTTTTTATACGACTTAGAATGACAAACAAGCTGTCGGCCCATCTGATGGAACGTGGTAACCGTCGCCTATAGACATGAGTAACAGTAACATACTGTTTTGCCCGTGATATCCCCCATGCGTTGCCATTCCTGAGGACTTGGGTGTTATTCCTCTGTACCCAGTAAATTCACGCCATATCCCACCCTTCAAACCGAAACACAGCCATGCAAACACAACTGCCTCACGATAGAAACACGAATAGAACAGAGATACCCAAGTAATCGACTTTTGTACAAAGTCTCCTTCTGGTGAAACCTGCTTTCATCTTTATCTATCATTACTCACTGGTACCTCACCAGTGTATACCGATAGCGCAGACGGGGTTACCATACCATTCTTACCTACTGAAAAAAAAACAGGGTATAAGCCGTCAGTTCCTGTCAAGAATGATCCTTTTCCCCAGGTTGCCCCTAATAATGCATAGTGAAGGATCGTCTGAGCCGAGAGTGTAGTGCTAGGGTAGACAGATTCAGTAATTAATGGACACATACAATGCAGTTTATTTATATTTCTTTTTATTGTTATTTTTAATGAGGAGTTTCGCGACTGCCTCTTGGCCACAGCAGAATATCAGTGTTTTGCTCTTTTAAGGGCAAAGCAATAAACTGAGTTGTGACCATTTTATGTTACTATGGCACACGCATGAAGGACGGGATAAAAGGAGATTGTTAGTTTATATATTTTGTTTTTTTTTTTTTATTTGCGCTTTTTATTTTCATTCTTTTATCTCTTTTACTGTGTATTATGTGTATGGTTTTTTTTTTATAATTTGTGTGTTGTAAGTAATGTAAATAATATATCTATCTCTTTATCTAATTAGAGAAGTTAATGAAGAATTACCGTGTAGGTCCAGACATAGAATAGGTCACCACTTCCTTTCCCATGGGTGTCTTAAGTGGTGATTGAAGGAGGTTATAGTGAAGAGATGGACAGTAACGTCCCTCTCAAAACATTACCAAAAACCAAACTGCGGTTACCAAACCGCCTGCCAATCGTGGCAAGTATTAGCAAAACCTTCCTCTTTGGGGAGGCCTATGTTCAACAGTGGACAGATAACGACTAATACAAAAATAACAATGAAACATTCTTTCTGTACAGTGCCAAAAATACTAGCGTCGAATCCTTTATTGATGCGAGGTTCACCTGTATTTATAATTACCTTTTTTTATACAACTTAGAATGGCAAACAAGCTGACGGCCCACCTGATGGAAAGTGGTAACCGTCGCCTATGACATGAGTAAGTACCATAGACATAACAAAATATACTGTTTCGCCCATGATAGCCCCCATGCGTTGCCATTCCTGCTTTCCCGTTACTTCGTACGCATGGATTTTAGAGGTAAGAAAACTAATGGAATAGACCATTTCTAGATGGCATGTTGAGATAAAACACATACCAAGGTTTGAGTAAGACCATCAAGAACATAACTATAAAACAGCATTCAATTTGGTGCAGCAGTTTTTGTGTGATGCCAGAACAAACATACAGTTAGACAATAAACAAATATTCTTTAAATTATTACTTTAGCATCTTCGGTCTTATTAAGACACCCTCATATTATTTTTTCGTAAAGACCTTCTCTAGTTACGAGAAATTACCAAAATACCATAGTAATTGTGATATTAGTAAGTACTTGCCACCGCACAACTATCAACCTCTTTCCCACCATTTGTATAATAATCATTTATATAAAAACTCTATATCGTTTTCCATTACTTTTAGTACGTGTACACCAAATTTCATAGTTATTGGTTAAGCTGTTAAGGTACTATGAGGTAATAAACAAACTCACTTTCACATTTATAATATTAGTGAGGATTAAAATAATAAAATTATACCTACGTATATATCATTTAGTGCGATATATTGCAAAACTGGTGCACTTTTATCAATCAATCAAATGTCTCATGCATGGCTGTAGCTAGGGGCGGGGGACATTGAGATGCATGCTCCACTTTAAAATGAAAGGCGCCAAGAAAATAAGACAGATTCACTATTTCAGAGTTTAAGTGGCCTTACCAAAAATGGTTTCTACCCTACCAAAAAGTTCTTTTGCCCAACCTTAAACTTCTATTTAGCTCCGGCCCTGGTTTTATGTTATTTATTAGTTCCGCGTATTGATGCATCATAATTTCCACCATTCTTTATGATCCTTCGCACCGGATGTAATGTATTTATTATAATTCTTATAGTATTGCAATGCAATATGTAACATATTACTAATGTTTGTTTTGTCATACGATATATAAATTATTTTATTTATACAACAGAGAAAGAAACAAGCAAGGATACACTCAAGATAACCCAGATTCGAATAACAAATAAACATGGAAATATCTACCTACCTATAACTTGAAGTAGTGATCATATCAGTTATTAACTGTCCAATACTGAACCTGAGGGGGAAAGGGATTGTTAGTAATGGAGACTGAGAATCCCATTGCTAGCAATAAACCCAACCAGGTCGACTTCCTCGCGGCTCTCCCTGGAAACTATCATAGTTAATTCTTGATGAATTCATCATGACGGGCTAACTGGCCTGTTTTCATTCTCATCGATCACTCTTCACTGGTGCTGCGCCAGCGTATCCCGTTAGCGCAGGCGGGGTTACCATACAATTTTCACCCATCAAAATACTGAACATCAACTATTGGGGGGTATTGCCAGTAGTTGCCACTCTTGGCAGGTGGGTTGGCAACCGCAATTAGACTTTGGTGATGTTTTAAAAAGACGCTGCTGGCCATTAAATTACAGTAAGTTCCCTTAGTTGCTCCCTCTTACGACACCCACGGTAAAGGAATGACATATTCTACGCCGGGACCCATTATTACCCATATTGCATCACCCTGTCACACGGCAAGTGTGACAGGGTGATGCAATAAAAAATTACCTACTAAATAACTACTATATTATGTGCTACACTAAGTTTTCATTAATAGTAAGTGTTGAACCTATTTCAAGGCGTATGTCAACTAATAACTATAGGTACGAGAGACGTAACACTCAGCACTGTGATTAAAGCGTTAATTTAAGATTAATTTTATTACATAACTGTTTCCCTCGGCTTTACCCGCGTAAATCGATATATAAAGTGTTCAATGTGTTACATTAGGATTCGTGCAAACCTGTTTAACTGTTTAAACATGATTTAGTAACGAACATACAAAAACTTATATTCAAATTTATAATATTATAAATATAAAATAGTTTATACTTTGTTTCAAATTTTAATGCTATAAAAGTGTATAAAAGCAACTCACTTTTTATCACATAAGGGTTTAAAATTATCTAGATACATATTTGCAATTGCAATGAAACTTGCATCACAAAATATGATTAGACAAATATTATGTAGTAGTTAAACTTATAAATCTCTCGCATCCTAAAGACGTGAGGATTGCATCAAGTTTTTTTTTTTTGTAATGTCAAGTACTGTTTTTTATATTAATCATTTGTTAGTTTACTGTGGAAACTTCTATATAACTATATATACGAGTACCAATAAATACAACCATAACATAATGTTATGGTTGTATTTATTATATATCGTCATAGTCGTAGAATACTGACGGATCTTTATATGTAATATTCGTCAGATCCGTCAGTATTCTACGACTACGACGATATGTGTTTTAGGATACAATACCTAAATCCTATAAAAGTTAAATTAATAAATAATTCCTAGATAATTGTATGGTTATATTATGAAATATATGGATACTCGAATTTCATTGAAAATTATTCTTTAAGTTACCAAGTATATTCAAGTTATTATGCAATTATGACGAAATATCGAAAATTCAGAAAAAAGTGACATGTAACAGTGTATTTATCATAAATAATATCTGAATTTTAATTATAGTTATTAATTATAAATTACTTATTTATGAATTATAAAAATTTAAACACAAACTTTCTACTTATTATAAATATTTATTGAAATTTCATAAATATGAATTACCTAAGTAAGAATCTACAGAATTTATTTATTAATATTTGTCAAAGGTAGGGGAGACCGAGGAGAATTGAACCAAAGGTGGGTTGAAACAATATAAATTTCTCGGAATCTAAAAGCACTAGCAAGTTGGCAACTTTGCTAATTTTCCCTTCCCGCCACCCGCTTGATCGCTTAGTATTCGTCCATGCGCCATGATCGACGCTTACGCCGCTATTAAATGTCAGGTGAAAAAATTAATAAAAGTAAGTTTTCATCATAATTATATCTTCATCAAAATTTTTATTAATTAACTGTTTTAGCCTAAGTGTATTATGTTATTTGCCAGCTTATGAATCTAAGATTTAAACTGTAATAAAGATTTTGCATGACTGTGCAGTGTAATAAAGTTATGTACGCTCAAACCTAATGGCAGCCGATTTCTGTGCCCTAAGAGTTGAGATGTTTCAACTCACCTCGTTCGCATTTTGTTATGCATTGGTATTTTGTTTTAAGTAGATTTTTCATTTGTAACGGTATGCTTTGAGCTTAGCTTAGGTTTTAGGATGCCGAACGAATACAAACGGAAGACTGACCGAGATATGGCAAGGAAAGATCTATATTTAACCGTCGAAGAAGTTATGTTATGTAATAAAACTCTTCGTGATGCTGCCATATATAACTTAACCACACATCGCTTTATAGATACATTAAAAATAAAAAAGCCCACGAAACCAATAAAACAACCAAATTACCATCAGTTGGAAATCATTGGGAATATGACTGCAGGTTTTCGGATAACTGGATTGCACCGCTCAATACAGACATATTTGGCGATGACGAATTTTTACCCAATCAAGTCACCGATCGACCATTGCCATCATCAGTTATGCAAGAAAATCTCCCAAGGAGAAGAAACTGAACTTTAAAGTAAAGATGATCGAACTCGCAGTCCTTCGGTCATTAATGCATTGTTAAATAATTATTAAGGTTCTGAAACGAATACAAATGTAGCTGAAGTATCATCGTATCCGCTTAATATTCACGATATCATTCCTAATAATGAATTCGATGGTCCCCACACTGATGACATCAGATAGCCCCAACGTTTCAGCTTCAAACAGATCCACACCCGGTGTATTCTCTCCAGAAACAATCCGACTTTTCACAAAGCAGTGCTTTAAGGTTAGAAAAAAGGTAAAAAGTTTTTTTATACAACTTAGAATGGCATACAAGCTTATGATGAAAAGTGGTAACCGTCGCCTATAGACAAGGCAATACCATGGACATAACAGAGTATACTGTTTCGTCCATGATACCCCCATGCGTTGCCGTTCCTGAGGACTTGTGTTATTCTTCTGTAAATTTACGCCTTATCCCACCCTTCAAACCGAAACACAGCCATGCAAACACAACTGCTTCACGGTTGAATCACGAATGGGACAGAGGTACCCAAGCAATTGACTTTTGTACAATCTCCCTCTGGTAAAAATCAGCCATATTAACTAATACGCCAGTGAAGAATGAAATAGCAGCAATTGAAGCCAAAAGAAATAGTAATAAATTAAAAAGACATCTGTTTAACCTGAAAGAAAAACCTGCGAAACCAGTGAAAAAATAGTAAAACCAGCGAAAAGAAAAGCTAAGAAAGGAAAGAAAGGAAAAGCTAGTAAAATAGGAGATAGCAGCAATGATGATGACGATCACTGCTTCTGTATAGTTTGTGTAGAACCGTTTTCACGAAGTAAGCCAAATGAACAATGGATCCAGTGTATGGAGTGTAAGGCATAGGCGCACCTGGAATGCACTGAAGGCGAGATGTCCTATGGGTGCCATAATAATTTGTTTAAAAGAATTTTTTTATTTTCTATAAATTTCAATGTTTAATTATTTGCTATTTTTTGTTTCTAAGATCTCAATATTGTAACTATGAGACTGATAGTACAAATTAAGGATAATTGTAACTTTAATATAACATTTACTTTCAAATCTGTGTTTCTTAATAATGGATTGCTTCCAGATAATAATTGTTTCAACTCTCCTAGACCAGTGTTTCAATTTATCTCAGTAGAAGAATATACAAAGTCACTATTTCTTTAAGTCAACTTTTTATGGGTAAAAAAGAAATAGTAGCAGTTTTTATCCTAAACATTTATTAGTTAGATAAATAAGGTTTCATTTAGTATAAAACAAGATCATTTCTATCGCTTAATTAAAAAGTTATGGGTCTCAATATAAAAAATGGTTCAACTCTCCTCGGTCTCCCCTACTGTATTCAAATAATCCATGTTATGTTGGTAAACAAACAATAAATAAAGTTATAAGAGATACTAGTGGGCCTGTAAAAATATGACGGCGCAACTATAATCTTTTTCGAGGGAGGTCAAAGAAAAATGCATTCTCATATATCAACACACATGCAACTTCGTACGTCACTAAATCATGGGAAAATTGGGAAAATTAACTATGCACACGTAAAATTCGACCTTACGCCCTTTCCATACAAGCGAAAATCTCCCTTGAACCAATGACCTTTGCTTGACATTACATCACTACGAAAAATGCATTGAAAAACGAACCTACCTTCACCTCGAGCAGTCCTATGGTTTCGCCTGGATTCTCCGAGGTTTTTTCCACCATTTTTCTCACAAGAAATTTTAATTTGATATTTAGTTATTACAATTATTTACCGCGGCCGGCCGCGTGGTTGTATAATTGTGTATTATATATTATGTACCCCACTGGGTCGGACTATTGACTGGCCCTTCTAACGGGACCCTAATAATAAGTAATCTGATTACAATAGTTCGTTGTTTGGGGTTCAGTGATATAATCGTTTTTTGAACTAATGCCCCTTCTCTATAGTTCGGACAATACCCATCCGTAATATAATAAGGGTGTCGTATGGGAATAGAAAAAAAAAATTACCTGCGATTGCATTGTCGAACAACGAATATGAACCTTTTTGGACAAAGAATGTGAGTTGACGTTCGTTTTGTCATTCAAAGAACAAGAACAAAAGTACATTTGAACTATCATCGTCATCATCATATCAGCCGTTAAATGTCCACTCTTGAACATAGACCTTCCACTTGGATGGTTTTGCCAGTAGTTGCCACACTTAGCAGGCTGGTTGGTAACCGTAGTTTTAACCGTTAAGCAGTTGTGTTTGCATGGCTGTATTTCGGTTTGAAGGGTGGGATATGGCGTGAATTTACAAAGTACAGAGAAATAACACCTGAGTCCTCAGGAATGGCAACGCATGGGGGATATCATGGGCGAAACAATATACTCTGTTATGTCCATGGTACTGCTCATGTCTATAGGCGACTGTTACCACTATCCATCAGGTGGGCAGTCAGCTTGTTTGCCATTTTAACTTGTATAAAAAAATCTATTGGACCCGTTTATTATTTTATTTACTGGTAATGAAATTAACAATTTAATAAATAGAACACACAAATATATAAACACGATATCTGTCAAATAAATACGATAAAGGCGGTACACGAACAAATATATTTGTCGCGTACATCCGACTGGCGCGGTCAAAAGGTTAAACTATTAAGTTCGATAAAAAAGACTTACTAAGAATGTTTATACTACACATGCTAAATATAGAAAAATATTTTACATCTCCCATATCTAGAACTAACAAATTTTTATATCATGCCTCCTACCAAATTGTTTATAATTACTCCTCTCCATCCAAAGGTTGCCTGGAAGAGATCGCTCTTAGCGATAAGGTCGCCCATTGTTTTCTCATTGTGATTATTTCTTGTGATTGTTTGTATTTATAATAAGTTTACTGTTGTAATCTTTTGGAGGAAACAATAAAGAGTATCTATCTATCTATCTATTTTATACTTACACTCACAGATAATGCCAAGAATCTACATAAATAATAATTTCTTTAATATAATCTGTATAACGCAGTGTAGGAGTGGGGAAAGGGATTGTTAGCAATGGAGTTTGACAGCCCCATTGCTTATGCCTTATTAGGTCGACCTCCACGTGGTTCCCCCTGGAAACCATCGTGAACAATTCTTGTTGAATTCGTCACGATGGGCTAACTGACCTACTTCATCCTCACCTATCATCCTTCACTGGTGCCCCGCCGGTATATACCGATAGCGCGGGCGGGTATACTATTCCATTATCACCCATTAAAAAAAATGCATTTCAGGTCGTCACTCCTGTATCCTGTATCGTCACAATCTAGTAGGTCACGTCATTTATTTTACAATACAAATATCTAAATATCTACCTGTAATTATACGGTACTATGTCAAATATCTGTGCTCCATTGCTAACAATCTCTTTCCCCCGATCTAGTGGGGTTAAATGGAGTCACGACCTAAAATGCATTTTTTTTTATGTGTGAAAAATGGTATGGTAACCCCGCCTGCGCTAACGGGATACGCTGGCGGAGCACCAGTGAAGGGTGATAGATGAGAATGAAAACAGGCCAGTTAGCCCATCATGATGAATTCATTAGGAATTAACTATGATAGTTTCCAGGGAGAACCGCGAGGAGGTCGACCTGATTGGGTATATTGCTAGCAATGGGATTCTCAGTCTCTATTACTAACGATTCCTCCCCCCCCCCCCCTAAAATACATTGTAGGGAGTCAGTGGTTGCAAGTGGCTCAGGACCGTTCTTTATGGCTGAAATGATGATAGTATAATCTACCGGCATAGAAGGAGCCTCTCCTTCCTTTCTCGTGGGTGACGTTAAGAGACTACTAATAGAGCTTAAGGGTCGAGGGATGGGCAGCAGCGGTCCTTTTAAAACACCACCGAAGTCTAATTGCGGTTGCCAACCCACCTGCCAAGCGTGGCAACTACTGGCAAAACTCCCCTTATGAGGAAGACTTATGTTCAACATTAGACAGTTAACGGGTGAATAAAAAAACCAGAGATTAGCGCGTACGAACATTGGAACATGTAATGGTTACATCGTCATAGTCGTAGCATACTGACGGATCTGACGAATATTACATATAAAGATCCGTCAGTATTCTACCACTATGACGATATAAGAAGACATTGAATAAATAAAAGCAAATAAAATTCTCATTATACATTTTATTTACAATTAAATTACAAACAATCATATCGATTTGGGGCCAAATTTCACTTATAACAAATTTCTTTACAATACCTAATAAGAATATCGATTACGCTAATTAAATCTAAAATTAAATGAGATGGCATTCTTGTTTACAATTAATATCAGTCCACATCACAACTGTTATGATTTTTACTAATATTATTCGGTGTACACACTATTTATTTATTTATTTAAACTTTTTTTTTAATGTTTTTTTTATACAACTTAGAATGGCAAACAAGCTGACGGCCCACCTGAGTGAAAGTGGTAACCGTCGCCTATACACATGAGCAGTACCATGGACATAACAGAGTACACTGTTTCGCCCATGATACCCCCCATGCGTTGCCGTTCCTGAGGACTCAGGTGTTATTTCTCCGTACCCAGTAAATTCACGCCATATCCCACCCCTCAAACCGAAACACAGCTATGCAAACACAACTACTTTACGGTTGAAACACGAATGGGACAGAGGTACCCAAGCAATCGACTTTTGTACAAAGTCTCCCTCTGGTAAATGGTACTTTAATGCACAGTAAAATTCTATGTACATTTGGCGAACTTAACACCGGACAGTGTTCTCTACCAGTCAACCATTGGGCAAACCGAGAAATAAATAGGCGGTACATTATTGAATAGAGGAAAAATAAAGCAATAATATCTTTATTATACATTAAAGGCGTATCCACAACGATAAAATATAACAAAACAAGTAAATATTATAAATAATTAATTACGAATGTTTCAATGAACGACAAAGCTATATGAATGAATGAATGAATGAAAACTATTGTTCCCTTCAAAGAATGATGCAGATTGCAAAGGATAACAATATATATATATATATATATATATATATATATATATATATATATATATATATATATATATATATATATATATATATATATATATATATATATATATATATATATATATATATATATAATTACAAGAAACAAGATAAACAGGCAACGATGGGCGGCCTTATCGCTAAACAGCGATCTCGTCTAAATGATCTTAGGATATTTTTCATTGTTTTGCTAGATTTGTTGTGGACGTCAAATTTGACATTGATTGCATCGTCTCGTGTATTACTCTTGTAATACTTCCGAACCAAAAAACAATTTGGGAATATATACGTGAATTACATATTTTATAATATTAGACACCTATAAATACACTTTAGCCAATAATATTTAACATATATATATATATATATATATATATATATATATATATATATATATATATATATATATATATATATATATATATATATATATAGGATAGTCATTTATCAATCTCTTTATTCAATTAATCATTCGTTTATAAACAAAATAATAACTTTTGAACTGTTCTTCTATATAATTTTTGGGCATTCAATGTTACGATGGAAATTTCCACCATTATGCAAAGAAGCGTTAAAAACGTTACACAATCAATACATAGAGTACATCTATGCATCACAATAAAAAAAAAAAGTAAAGAAAAAAAGTGTTAAATTAATAAGTGCAAATTCGTATATAAAGTTATAACAGAAAAAAAAAAATATTATAAAAATCATAATTGTTCAACAATATCCAACGCGTGGCAAGGGTTTCGTTAAAGCCGTCAATTAGTTACAAGAACTAAGTATATATTTCTATAACAATGTACACTTTGAATGTTTATCTACAACGAATCGTAGCAAATATGCTATTTATTTCTATATAATACAAAAAGCACTTTTGTCTGTCTGTACGAACGCATCAATCTCAACAACCAATAATATAAACTTGATGAATTTTACACTGCCATTAGACAAGTATGAGAAAATTACTTTATAATTTTCATTTAACGTCGATTAGTTGATATATTAGATATAGAGATAGATTGTGTGTAGAACACATGAACCTGCATCATTGCATCAAATAAGAAAAAAAAAAGTCAATTTGAAATCATTTTTTTTTTTATCTACTATCAATTAAAATCCTAACCCAATGGATTTATTTGTAATTTAGTATACTCGTATACACTTCATAACCCGTGGTTTTCTCGCAATAATTAGGAGACTTATGAAAACACGAGCAAAACCGCGGGTTATAGTTAGTTAGACAACCCCTACAGTTTCATGATAAAGTCATATTTATCAATCATATTGTAATTGTTTATATTTATAATAAGTTTACTACTGTAACCTTTTGGAGGAAACAATAAAGAGAGAAAGTATATGCACTCTATTATATATATTACTATCTCATTCGTTTATTTCAGTGATGAGCAAGATAAAAAATGTTGACTTGAAGATAAATCGATATTTATAGTGTCGATACACTGTATATAAGATTAAATTAATTATTATTTATATATATATATAAATATAGCTTATTCTGACGACCTAAATATAATAATAATATAATAATTACTCACATATTAATTTTACACATAATAAATTATATACACACTTATAAGTCCAAACTTTGTGTAAATTGAAATTGTTTCAGTTGTGTAAAGTCAAATTAAATATTAAATATAATTCATTAAATTACAAAATAAATTGATACAGTTTATGATAAAGTTTATTTAATATACTAACGTTTCACCAATTTAATAAGAGAAGATTCCCAACTCAATTATACATATTACGCAGATAAACACATAGATATTTTAATTTTATTTAAAAAATATTACTTTCAAAATGGTTTCACACTAATTGGTAAAAATGAAAGGTGATTAATTTGGGATCGCTTATTTGTTAAACTAAAGATGATAATTTAATTGTTACTTTTATTTATTAATTTAAGCATGACAATCCAAAATAGGAACGATGACTGCTACTCGACTAAAAACAAGTAAACATTAATCAAACTTTTACAAGCAAAGAAACAATATCGCGAGAACCTCGTAAACTGTCACTCTCCTTATATCGTGGCATAGATTAAGAAGCATAGACAAAAAAAAAATTTATCATTTAAAAAAAGTTTAAAAAATCCTACATTACTGAATAATTTCAATTCACATATTTGGACCATTATATTCTTATTTATAATTAAAATAGTATCGAAGTCTTCGATCGTTTAACTATTAGGCCGGTTTTACTACTCGTTGTATTAGAGTTACGATAATTTTAAAATATAATTGACGGTTATTAATATTATTTATATACAATATATAAATATTATGTACAATAACTTAAATATACAATACTTTAAGCCCATTATTTAAGAATGTCAACATAATATGTTACCTATTTAAAATATTTCACTCCTTTTGGAGTAAGCATACTCCTAGTTAATTTTAAACTTTCACGTTGTTTACACATATTTTAAATACACAATCGGAACTTGACGCGATGTAAAAGCCATTATAGGTAAATAGTACCTATATATCTGCTTTTCCGCGGTTGAAGGATCAGAGGTTATAGGACGAAGGAAACACGTCACGGGAAAGGCCATTCCATATTGTAAACACACATAATATTTGTAAGATTTCTTTTGTAAGATAGTTGCTTATGGGGAGTCTCGTACCCAGTTATGAATCAATAATAGGCTGTTACGATTAAGCTAAGCTTACCGATACACTCTGTATATACTATATAGACTTTTAATTTAATTTTATAAATAATTTTCACATGAAATATTGCTAGCTCTAATATAATTTTTATAACAGGTACTCAGCATATAAGTATCTAATCTAATATGATATGTTTTAAAGTTAACACACATACAGACAGACATATTTACATGTTTAATTTAAGTTATTATTTATATGTACATTGTAAAACTGTATTCGGATCGTATTAATGAGAAAAACCCTTTTTAAATTATAAAAATAACTTTTTTTTTATTACAAAATAAATAGTTTTCGATTACAAATGTAAAAATTATATACAAAATTAATATTATTATTTTTACGGCCATTGTTTTTATTTATTACCAAAAAATATTTGCAGGCAACACCGGTCGCCTGCAATTCTTTAATAAATATGAATCCAACAATTTGTTAAAGCTTAACAATTTATTAATATTTTTAATATATTCGAAATCAATATAAAACTAAAATATTGCCAAAAATAAAAAAAAATCTTTTAATAATATCATCATAATGAAAAGATTGTATAATTCAATTAATAAAGCATAACAGATCCCGATGTGAACTCTGGCATATTAAAAAAAAAAAATTCGAGTAGATTATTTCAAATGAAGATTAAAAACAGGTCTCATTAAAAAAAAAAAAACTTTAAAAATTAACTCCCGATCGTATTCTGAGATTCCTGTTCCATTTAAACGTTAAAAAACTTTAAAAAATTATGTAATAGTGCAAACTAATTTCAACAAATGTATACGATACCTCGCAAATGTATAACAAACGACTATCAACTTTAAATGTTTTCAGTAAAGTCGAAAATACGTTATAAAAAAAAAAAACTATTTATAAACTTTTTTATAACAATCACATAATTGTATATTTATCTCACAATACAGGATTAATTATAAACAATTACAGATATTTAAAGCTAAAAACTATACCTTTACACCTCATTTTCTTTGGGGTAGACAGAGATTAAGAATATACCCGTTGCTCTGGATACCGGAATTTTGCACATTTAATTAAAAAAATAAACTATTCCTTATAGCTTGTGTATACACAAGTTATTTTTGTAATAATGAGCAGAGATTTGAGCATATAGTAATCATAGGAATCAATTTTCTTGCAACAAAAAATGTATATACAGATGAAGAGCTAAAATATAGGTTGTATAGATAACCCATATACCTCCCCCCCGCCATATACTATATAAAATAGGCAGAAAAGCCACGGGTATATCAACATCTTAAACACAGCTAACTACAATTCCACCCTGAACATATCTATTTACAGTTTTGCCTTACGTCTCGTTTACAACACGTGTACACTCGTACCTGTTTCAAAGTCTCCACTTACGACGTGTCAATCTTCGCAAAGACACCTACTAATTTCTTACGAGACACTATAAGCGTACCCGAAAGGATAGTGCGTCGACCATATCCCAGAAGCCGAAGTCGCTCCACCTCCTCGCCCTGTATCATAACCTGACTGTGACGTCTTCATCCAGGGTGTCGAGTTCGCAGCAGGAGACCAGCTCCTCGAAGGTCATACCGTCCACAGAGAGGGACACCGTCGAGATGCTTCTGAATAACGCCTCGGTGTCTAGATCTTCGGGGAGTTTGGTGAGGAACTGAGCGGCGGTAATGAAGTCCATATCTTTAAGCTCGTCCTGGTACAGGTGGAGGATACCTGAAAGTTTATTTTTTGTATATGAATAACTAGCAGTATGCATCGAACAGTTTTTTAGAAAATAAAATATAGACCATGTTACGCTGATAATGTGGCTTTGTTTTTTTTTTTTGGACTTGGATTTGGATTTGGATTTGGACGACGGTTACCACCTGATGGAAAGTGGTAACCGTCGCCTATAGACATGAGCAATACCATGGACATAACAGAGTATACTGTTTCGCCCATGATACCCCCCATGCGTTGCCATTCCTTAGGATTCAGATGTTATTCCTCCGTACCCAGTAAATTCACGCCATATTCCACCCTTCAAACCGAAACACAGCCATGCAAACACAACTGCTTCACGGTTGAAACACAAATGGGACAGAGGTACCCAAACAATCGACTTTTATACAAAGTCTCCTTCTGGCTTTCAAAAGATGAAAGAAATTTTAAAACCGATTATTTTCGAGTTTACCCATTACAAACAAAAATATTTTCGCTTTACAATATTAATTTAGATGATTATATTTTCTACTGACTTCAAAAAGAAGAAAGTTCTCAATTCGGTTGTATTTTTTGTTTGTTGCGTGTGGTCCCGGCATAGAATAGGCCACCCCTTCCTTTCCCGTGGGTGTCGTAAGAGGCGACTAAGGGAGAGCGAGGGATGGGAAGCAACGTCCCTCTTAAAACATCTCCAAAGCCTAACTGCGATTGTCAATCCGCGTGCCAAGCGTGGCAAAATCTGGCAACTACTGGCAAAATCAAAGGGAACCAAAACCAACAGTTATGTTAGACAGTGAACAGTTAAAGGCTGATATGATGATGATGATGAACAAAATTGTCACTAACCAACAGCGGCGGCGAACAGGAAGGTGCCACCGTCCCTCAGGAACAGGTCCCAGATGCGACAGGCGGCGTCGAGCGGCATTGCCTTTGCGAAGGCGGTGTACAGCCACTCGAGGAGGTACAGCTCGGGCGCCAGGCGGCCCAGCAGCGACTCCAGCGCCGGCACCGACCGCCGCGCCACCAGGCCGTACGCTTGCCACAGCCGCTGTGTGCAAACACAAAAATAAATATAATAGCCAATCGTCTAATCCTCAAACTAGGATACCCTGTGCTATAAGGAACCAAGCCAAAACTTTCATCACATCGCTCGCCATTGGCAAAGGTGTCCAACCTCATACCTCAGAATCAGAATGGTAGCGAACATTGTGGTTTTAAAGGAGCTTCTTCTCGCAAACACTCGGGTTGTGAAATGATCTTCCTGCCGAGGATTTTCCTAGAGACTACAGCATTAGG
Organism: Galleria mellonella; assembly: GCF_026898425.1. Taxonomy (NCBI): domain Eukaryota; kingdom Metazoa; phylum Arthropoda; class Insecta; order Lepidoptera; family Pyralidae; genus Galleria; species Galleria mellonella. The sequence continues at coordinate 3,473,590 of NW_026442028.1, read as the reverse complement.
GCCTGTTAAAGTTTCTTAAGGGACGGTAATACGCGTGAGACATTCCTGGTGTTACGGGCATCCGATTATATTACTGGGCTTGTTTGTCACTACTATCTAGGTAGAAAGCATCTAGGAGCACAACACCACCATCACCAGAGGGAGACTTTGCACAAAAGTAGTTTGCTTGGGTACATCTGTCCTATTCGTGTTTTAACCATAAAGCAGGTGGGATATGGTGTGAATTTACAGGGTACAGAGGAATAATATCTGAATCTTCAGGAATGGCAACTATAGCAACTAATGGCAATTATGTCTATGGTACTGCTCATGTCTAGAGGCGACGGTTACCATTTTCCATCAGGTAGGCCGTCAGCTTGTTTGCCATTCTAAGTTGTATAAAAAAAAACACAACCCAGAAATTCAAACTCGAGCGAATTTAGAAAATTTCGTCTCCTGAATTGGTCTTGGAAATTTTCGTCTCCCGACCAGAAATCGAACCCTCATTACTCAAAACAGTGCTTTAAAAGAAAGTTTATTTAGAGACATTAACTAGTCTCTAAAGAAACATTCTTTTTTACATCAATAATTTGATTTAATGCTGTCTATTTTCAGTACTCTGTTTAGCCTGATTATATTTCTTTTTAATCTATGACAACTAAAAAAAATATGTTACCTGCATAGTGTTCCCGTCGCGTGTGAATGCAGCACGCAGTACAGGACCGTCCAGTAAGTTCGCGAAGCACACGAACGCTTGCGGCGCTTCCATGTTCAGAATAAGCACCGCCGCGATGAACGACATGCCCTGAACGATCACAAATTAATAATTACAATTCTGTTACGATACATCAACATCATTTCAGCCGTTTTTTTTTTTCAGTGAATTAGTTGAATGAAATAGTACCTCCACCTGCGCTAACGGTATAACACTGGCGAGGTCTGTGGTCAGTTAGCCCACCGTGATGAATACACCTGGAATTCAGCACGATGGTTTCCAGGGGAAACTACGTGGAGGTCGACCTGATAGGGTATATTGCTAGTAACGGGACTGATAGTCCGCATTACTAATAATCCCTTCCCCCCTCATTTCAGCCGTTATCTGTCCATTGCTGGACATAGGTCTCTCTCGTAGATTACCATAAGAAATGGGAGCATTCGTTATGGCAGTTTACCAATGAACAGATTTTGCCAGTAATTGCCACGCTTTGGAACCGCAATTAGGTTTTGGTGATGTTTTAAGAAAGACGCCTTTGTCCCCCCCTCGACCGTAATGTTTCTGGAGTAGTCTCTTACAACACCCACGGAAAAGGAAGCGGTGGCCCATTCTATGCCGGGACCATACGGCAATGTTATGTTATAATATGGTACATAATATATTTACACATTGCACTGTTGAATATTTCCTTTCCTACCAACTTTAGGAAAGTTTCAAGCCACCAAGGTTATCCATATGGCATCCTACATTTTAGGTTGTCCATACAGGGTCGCACTGAGGACCTTTTTTCCTCACTATTTTAGCATGAATGAATATAAAAACTCATAAACTGCAGATTGTACCAATAATCCGGACATGCATAATTAAATACAGACATATGTATGTACATCTAAAAAACATTACCCTCCATTCTTTACCAGACAGTTAATAAATATTAAACGAAGCCAAAATTAACTTACCTGTATGTATCCTATATCTGGCCGATAACACACGTACGCTGCTAATAATTCATGTAAAACGTCGAAATAGGGCCCGCCCGGTTGGAAAATACACAGGTGTGGGAACGTTCTAGCAATGTCCAGCTGTATCAGCTCCATTGAACACTCGTCACTATAGTCTAGCAGGTTAGGGTTGGATTTCGAACAACACTTCTTTGGTCCCGAATCAGTACTGTGCGACTTTAGGTTCTGCTCGCTTAAATTCCTCGGTATACTCAGACGAGGTTTTTCATCTGTTCTCTCGTCAGTTTTGGCCTTTTTCTCCTCTTTGGTGACGTCGAACTTCACATTGTCGCTGTCACAGTCGCAGGTCTCTTGGTTGTTGACTTTTAACCTTTTCCTGCGTAACTGCGCTTCGTGCAGTTTCTGCTTCGCTTTCGCGACATACTCCTGGTACATTTGGTGTGTGATTTTCAGTTTATTCTCGATTGCCAATTGCCACACTTTGCCGCGAATCGATGGTGGGAGCCCGCTCCACCACAATTCTAGGGTGCGTTTATTGTTCTTCCTATAATTAAAGCAAAAAAAAACTTTCATTTTCCAGTATAAATGAAAGGTAAGTGTAAATAGATAAACAATACGAAAATGTAAGAATACAAATAACGGAGAATTTTTAATGCTCTGATAGACGTATGTTATCAATTTAATATATATATATATATACAATATATATATATATATATATATATATATATATATATATATATATATATATATATATATATATATCTCTCTTCTCTCTCATAGAGAAAGTCTCTAGTTAAGTCTACGGAACATGCGTGTATGGATGATACGAGTTAGAAAAGTGGATGGAAACAAGAGATTTGCATAAATAATTAGATAAAAATGCTTTTATGTTTTTATCATCATTGTAGACAGCTAAAACTTAATATATAATATTTCACAGTTAACAGAAATGTCAACACACACTATAGTGTTGCAATGAATTTACAGGGTATAGAGGAATAACACCTGAGCCCTCAGGAATGGCAACGCATGGGGGGTATCATGGGCGAAACAGTATACTCTGTTATGTCCATAGTACTGCTCATTTCTATAGGCGACAGTAACCACTTTCCATCAGGTGGTCCGTCAGCTTGTTTGCCATTCTAAATTGTATAAAAACAATACTTGTAATATATTATTATAGTCGATACGAAAGATTAGATAAATCGTAAATCACGATTGCTGAAATTATCACTTTGCTAATATTAAATATGTAAATACAACGTAGTTTGCTTCAACTTAACAAAGAATATCCTTAACAGAACTGAGTATCAAAGACCTCTTAAGCACTCGTCTTAGACTTAGCGTGAATATATATGCATACACAGACGAAATCGAAATCATGAAATAACCTTTTAAAGGAATTATAATGCTATCAATAAAACTCTTTTTTTTTTTCTGATGAAACATATGTCACCGAAATATTTTACGGCCCAAATGAGAGGCTAAGCGCGGAAAACAGAGTCTTTCTCACATTCACACATTCACATTCATGTTACCGAAAAACAAAAGGATTTTGGACATTCTATTTTTGTGCCATATTTCGAATCATATCTTTTGAAAAAAGATACCGTTTTACTGGTTAAAACTTCCTAGAAAGCATGCTACTGATTTAAATTTTTGCCTGTCCTGTAGACATAGTTGCTGTGCCTAAGTCACGTTAAACAAAAGGCAAGAGAATTATAAATGGTCCTGCGATATATTAGAAAATAACAATGGCATTAAGGCCGCTTTAAATAAAGTTTAAATAAATAAAAATTACAAATTCTTACCTACTAGTGAATACATAAATGAAAAAAAAAAATTGAAACTTTATAAAGTATCCATGAAGAACTTTCGAATTAATCTCGTAAATAGACGTAAATAACAGTTGTGTCAAAAACAGATCATAACATTGTCACAATAGTAACAAAAGAAACAATAAATAAAGACAGCTAGAGACATCGGGTCACGTGCATACCATACATTGTTAAAGACAATTACTTTGACCCGTTTCCTTTGCGACAGAAATATGAGTGATTTATGTTTATGACGAGATAACAGGCTACTCCATTATTTACGCTTCCACAAATTATGTGAAATGTTGTAGTTTTCACTACTAAGCAAAACTAAAACCTAACATACAAAAATAGCAGCATAAATAATCGATATAAAGTTTACAGTTTGTTATAGGTAACCTCCGTATATAGTACTAGGATTCTAAAATTAAATAAATTCGTATAAGACTTTTTATTATTTGAATTATCAAAAAACAATTCATGTTTCAAGAATTGAAACATAAAATTCTCTATCTACACGGCGCTAAAAGGCCAGAGGGAGACTTTGTACAAAAGTCGATTGCTTGGGTACCTCTGCCCCTTCGTGTTTCAACCGTGAAGCAGTTGTGTTTGCATGGCTGTGTTTCGGTTTGAAGGGTGGGATATGGCGTGAATTTACTGGGTACAGAGGAATAACACCTGAGTCCTCTGGAATGGCAACGCATGGGGGGTATCATGGGCATAACAGTATACTCTGTTATGTCCATGGTACTGGGGCCGTATTATGAACTCTTATTTCCAGGCAGATTACGGCGTAAATTGAACTGCCTTGCTAATTCATATTATGAACGCTACAAACCAGCCAGTCAGCGGTCACGTGACAGTTGAGCGACATCTGCCCGCTGCTCATGTTTATAGGCGACGGTTATCACTTTCCATCAGGTGGACCGTCAGCTTGTTTGCCATTCTAAGTTGTATAAAAAAAATCTAAAATTAAAAAATCGGTTATAAGTTTTTTTTTTTTTTATAATTCGAATTATCAGAGGACAAATAAAATTTAAAAATTTAGACGAATATAAAACTCTGTCTACACGACGCACAGTAAATTAGTTATTTTTACGTAGAACATTTAACAAAAACGACAAATGAGCCAAAGAATTCTTCCACTGTAATTCGCAACGCGGAAAGCGTTACAAATCGCAAAAATTCTCGGACCAATGTTTTAATTTATTTATAGAGATTACTACGTGATCATCGTCAACCACCGTCCATTAGTGGATACTGGACCCCGTAAGTAGGTACATGACATAAAGCAGGTTTACAAATGATTTTTTTATACAACTTAGAATGGCAAACAAGCTGACGGCCCACCTGATGGTAAGTGGGAACCGCCGCCTATAGACATGAGCAGTACCATAGACATAACAAAGTATACTGTTTCGCCCATGATACCCCCCATGCGTTGCCATTCCTGAGGACTCAGGTGTTATTCCTCTGTACTCAGTAAATTCACGCCATATCCCACCCTTCAAACCGAAACACAGCCATGCAAACGCAACTGCTTCATGGTTGAAACACGAATGGGATAGAGGTACCCAAGTAATCGACTTTTGTACAAAGTCTCCCTCTGTGATCCCTTTAGACCACCACACGTAGAAGAAATCGGCTGATAATATGCAAATAAAAAGAGTAATTGCAGTATATTCCAAACACACACAGTACAAAAAAAAAATGGGTCGAGAATCTATGGAATAGAGTTTATTTTTATTTTATCATATTCTATCCTCTAAATAGGTCTTAGGATAGCTGGAAAATCTACCGTAACAATTTGTCTGCACAGGATCTTTACTTCAAAACCTCTTTTTTTTATACAATTTAGAATAGCAAACAAACTGACGGCTCATCTGATGGAAAGTGATAACCGTCGCCTATAGACATAAGCAGTACCATAGACATAACAGAGTATACTGTGTCGCCCATGATACCCTTCATGCGCTGCCATTTTCAATTCGTAATAAGTTAATGATTTGTTCAGCAAGCCTTGACTACTCTAGTGTACCATTTTTGATAATGTGACACAGCGTCAACATGAATCCAAACTTCAAATTATAGTCATGTGCTTATTATAAATACATAGAGGTAATGACGCGGTATTACGTTTCCGTAAAAAAAAACATAATTTTGCAAATGATCATCGCACTTGTATGTACAAGTAATGACAGAAAATTGGATCTACATAAACAAACAGTTGAATGTATTTGAAAGGCACAAATAGACTAATGACAGACAAAAAGTACTATAAATTTGAATTTATAAGTAGTAGTAGTTAGTTATATGTAAGTAAAGTTTTCGATTGCTTGGGTACCTCTGTCCTATTCGTGTTTCAATCGTGAAGCAGTTGTGTTTGCATGGCTGTGTTTCGGTTTGAAGGGTGGGATATGGCAGTGAATTTACAGGGTACAGAGGAATAATACTTGAGTCCTCAGGAATGGCAACGCATGGGGGGTATCATGGGCAAAACAGTATACTCTGTTATGTTCATGGTACTCATGTTTATAGGCGAAAAAAAATAAATATCAGCGAGACACAAGAAACTATTGTCAAATATCTACACGCAATAATTACTTGCTCAGCATTTCCAACAAAACAATGTCAAACAATTTTGCCGGGTTGATAATTTTCTCTTCCGTTACTGTCGACTGTCACACAATAGAGGTAATTTTCATACCGTCTCTGTTATTTACTTGAAACTAATTAATTTATAATATTACGCTTGCAATTAATATAAGACGTTAGACATACTGAATTCAGCTTTGAAATTTAAATTACCACATATACAATAGTCACACGCGACGTTGAAATAGGTCGGTGCACTCTGCGGGAGACTTATTACAAAATATATATATATATATATATATATATATATATATATATATATATATATATATATATATATATATATATATATATATATATATATTTTTTTTTTTTTATCGTTGGATTCTGGAGTAACCACGCCTGCGCTAATGGGACACGCTGGCGGGGCACCAGTGAAGGGTGATTGATGAGGATGAAAACAGGCCAGTTAGCCCATCATGATGAATTCATCAGGAATTAACCATGATAATTTCTAGGGGGAACCGCGAGGAGGTCGACCTGGTTGGATATATTGCTAGCAATGGGATTCTTAGTCTCCATTACTAACAATCCCTTTTCCCCCAAAAATATATATTTATAGTAGCACATATGATCACAGTATACTAAGCAAATGTAGGGACATTATAGTCCATGAATGTCCCTACTCTACTCTAAAAGGTTAGTCGCAATATGCCACATCACTAATCCCTTTTTCGCAGTACGTTTGAAGGATCTGAGAATGTAGAATGAAAAGAACAACGCCACGGATTAGTTACCAGAGGAAGATTTTGTACAAAAGTCATTTGCTTTGGCTGTGTTTCGGTTTAAAGGGTGGGATATGGCAGTGAGTGGGTATAGAAGAATAACACCCGAGTCCTAAATGGCAACGCATGGGGGTATCATGGGCGAAACAGTATACTCTGTTATAACTCATGTCTATAGGCGACGGTTACTACTTTCCATCAGGTGGGCCGTCAGCTTGTTTGTCATTGTAAGTTGCATAAATAAAAAACGGGAAAGATCATTCCATATTGAAACAGGAACTTACATATTCTGCCAATCCGGGAGTATATTCTGCGTCCACTCCTTGGCGTGCCTTGCGAGCCTCTCCTCGACCCTCAGCGACTCTTGGAGGCGGGCATGCCTCGCCGCCGCCTCACGTTCCACTCGACGCCTCGCCGCCTCCACCATTCGTGCGTGCTCCGCCTTATGCCGAAGAGCCTCTTCCGTACATTTAGCTGGGAGATTTGATGGTCTGAAATAGAATAGCGTTTGCTTATAATTTTCTACAAGCCTGATCAATTGTGACATTGTTTTAGAGCGTTCAATGAAAAAAAATATATAATATGTAATCAAAGGAAACTATGTAAAAACCAATCTAAAAACGAATCGACCAATACACATAGTATGAAACATTGATTACTATCATTTCTAAGTTCACCCCCCCTTTCTTATCTTTACCCCCCTTTTGAAGAACCCCATGCTGTAGTCTCTCGGGAAAACCTCGGCAGGGAGCTCATGTATGTACCATCATTTCTTATACAAACAGCTAAGGAGCAGAAATCTCTTCCAAGGTCTATTTCTTGATTTGTTTAAGATGGGGTCTTTGATTGGATTTGACCTTTATTTAGATTTTCACATTAGATAATTGTTTCTTAAAATCAAGTGATTGGAGAGAAAGGATCTTTAGTTATGGTCATCCTGCTCTCGGTTCCTCCTAGAAACCATCGTGTCTAGTTCTAAGTGAATTCATCATGATGGGCTACCTGATCTGCCTTTGCATCCTCTCCTATCACTCTTCACTGGTGCTTCGCCAGTTACACAGGCGGAGTTACTATTTCATTATCGTCCATTTAAAACCTCAGGCGAGATTACAGTCAAACGCACTCAAATTTTATATGCATCCCACTGACCCTTGTCGAACACACAATCAATGTCTTTGTAAATCAACAATTAAAAACGAAATCGATAACTCAACCGAAACCTTAGCCGATTTACGATCGCATGTTGGCCAACATACACACGAATTGGCAAATCAATATTCCAATATGGCGTGCGATTTAACGATTGTTTTGGAACTATATCGATTAAGTACATTAATAAGAATGGCGTGCGGGATGCACTTTGCAAACATTGTACATCTGCATAACGAGATCTGTATGTTTATTCATAGAAAAGTACGTGTAATAAATCTTAAAAGAATAATTAATCTTGGACATAAAACGCAAGTCTTTTGCAGTTACTGAGTATATAAAAAAAAAACTACAGTTGACGTGTTAATTACATGTGATAACAAATCGCTTTATGGAATACTTTCACCAGTTTAACAAATAACTTTAACAGCATGTATAATTAGTAATAGTTTTATAATAATAAAAGAAATTTAATTTACTGTTATATGCATACTATTTTTTAACGACTCAACAAAAGTAGGTTACGACAATCATATCAATTTGTCTGTATTTGGGTATTTTAAAAAGTTAAGTAATCCTAAAAAAATACCACATTGTTTGTATGTATATTACAAGTTATTTTCACCTTGTGATGTTTAACCAAACGTGTTTACTCCAGTTTTTTTTTATACAACTTAGAATGGCCAACAAGCTGACGGTCCACCTGATGGAAAGTGATAACCGTCGCCTATAGACATGAGCAGTACCATGGACATAATAGAGTATACTGTTTCGCCCATCATACCCCCCATGCATTGCCATTCCTGAGGACTTGGGTGTTATTCCTCTGTACCCTGTAAATTCACGCCATATCCCACCCTTCAAACCGAAACAGCCATGCAAACACAACTGCTTCACGGTTGAAACACGAATGGGACAGAGGTACCCAAGCAATCGACTTTTGTACAAAGTCTCCCTCTGGTAAAGTTTGGTTAGAAGTTTTTGGAAAACAGATTACAATTATGCAATCTAAAATATCGAAAACATAAAATGGATACATAAATATACCTCATTGTACTAGGTACCATATAAATTACATATACATACAATGGAGAAGTCTTATATGTGATCAAACAACTAAATATAGATATAAATACATACATAAAAGTAAATTTACTATAATTTAATTTAATATGGAGCAACTAAATATAGATATAAATACATACATAAAAGTAAATTTACTATAATTTAATTTAATATGGAGCACAGATGGACGTCTCTAAATAGTGTACTGTACTCATTAATCTTCGGCATCGTTACAATTAATTAGATCAACACGAGTCTAGTAATAAACTAAAGTGTTCACCATTAATACCTATTTATAGCGATGTAGTAGTAATTCCACTGCCCCAACTCGAATGTACCAACATTTGGTGGATACTATTAACAAATGGCTGCTATTTCGGTAAGAATTCACTGTCCGTGAATAGCTTGCCTCCTTCTATTGTTTTATGGTTTTGGCTCACGGTATTCTTCAAATTATCATGGCGCCATGAAGGCTGACCATTAAAATTAAGAGGCCCTCCTAAGGAAGATTCGCAACGCGATCTCCTATCACATATCGTAGTTTCTAATCGACTATATAACGAAGGTTCTTAACTGTAATTTTTGTAGCGATCTCTTCACAAATTCTGAACCGACTTTGATTCTTTTTTTTATATTAATAAGGTCTATTCACAAATAGCGTAATAATGTAACAGTTGAAGTCACTGTATTTTTACGATACAAAATCTTAAAATCTTGTTAACATTAAAAACATAAAAAAGGGGTTAAGCTCTTCTCTTTTTTATATATAAAAGCTTTTGATATATAGAGAGAGAGATTTAAACACTGGTCTCTTTGTGACTTCTAGGAATTTAGCATTTTTTTTAAATATATATTGCGTTTATTTGTAATCTGATTCCAATGCTAATTTTGTTAAAGTTGAACTTAATTCATCGGTTGTTCAGTATAAAAAAAATATATATATACAATTTCCAAACAGAAAAAAGGAAAATCAAATTTTAAAATCAAAATAAAGAACAATTTTGTTATAACCTTCAGACTCCGATCCATTTTTCAAATCATGTCTCTTTGAGAAAAGCAAAATAAGATAGGTAACAATTTGGTTTTCATCTTGCGTACGAGAATTTGAGTTCGACCCCAGGCGACTCTAGAAATTTCCAATGTTAACAACCTAATATACATATCTATATGCTATACGCTTCTATCTACATCCGTTTGTTTGTGTATCACGTCAGGTAGATAAAAATCAAATATGCTAATATAAACATCACGCAATCACAATGATAACTGTTACTATGATAAGAATATTATTGTATGTATGGTATGTATGTATGGTAGCCATTACTACTTTTTAAGCATTTATAATATCAGAAAGATCGCTACTATACATCATGTGCGTCACAGTATAATTTATTATGTTAAAAAGAAAGACATAAATACATTTATCTCAAAATAACTTTTTTTATACAACTTAAAATGGCAAACAAGATGACGACCCATCTATTGGAATGTGGACCTATAAACCTACAGACATGAACAGTATCATGGACATAACATGACTATACTATGTCGCCTATGATATCCTTCATGAGTTGCCGTTCCTGTGAACTAAGATGTCATTGTACCCTGTAATTTCATTGCCGTATCCCAATTTTTAAACCTAACCACAGTTATGCAAACACAACTGATTCACGGCAGAAACACGAATGGAACAGAGGTAGCCAAGCAGACGTTTTTTGTACAAAGTATTCACGGCAAAAACACGAATGGGATAGACATAACCAAATAGACTACTTTTGTACAAAGTCTTTACGGCAGAAACACGAATGGAATAGAAGTAGCCAAGCCGACGACTTTTGAACAGTCTTCACGGCAGAAACACGAATGGGATAGAGGTAGCCAAGCAGACAACTTTTATACAAAGTCTCTCTCTAGTAAATATTTTTTTAACGATTTACATTTAATAATTTAATTCTTTTTTTTTTTACATAATTCCTTAAATACTAATAACAATTAAAAGTAATCTCCCAACGCACCACACCGAGGCAGCGTACCCAAGATACTGGCAGCATTACCTCTTTGGATTGCCAAACTTATCTTTTGGGCAAAGTAGCTACCAGCTCTTGGGTCACCAGTAACCTCGATAAGGCGCGCTGCGATCGTCCGATAAAAATTCTTTGCATCTGGGCTCCACGGGCCCATCGTCTCTACAGCAAATGGCAGAAAACAATAAGACCCCTCCAGATGTGAGTATTTACGCCTCTTTATTGCTTCCGCTGTCACCGCCGCAGCACCCGAACAAGAGGACGATTTAGATAAATGGCTTGGAGCTAACGTGTTTACACACGTCGCATCCCACACCAAGCATTTTCCCATTTTCCAAGGAACCAAAGTTACGCCATCAGGTCGTTTCCCATCCTCACGGAAAATGCCATTTGGTTCCAAAATCGCTGGTATTTGTGTCATCGCAAGTGCCCTATGAATAATGTTATTGATCATGGCATGGCGAGGTATTCGACCTGCACTTCTCACACAGGACAGACCATGGTATCCCAGCTCTTCAACTGAGGCTCCACAGCTACAACGATGGGGCTGAACTATTTTTACACCCAACCGCAAACCTATTAATAATGTAAAGGAGCAATCGTCGAGAAGCGTTCCAGTATTAGTTGACGGGAATGCCTGCAACCAATATCCCGATTCCCTTTCAGCTACTGCTTGAAGACGAGCACGAGTAAATTAACTACAATCAAATTGATAAGTACCTATGAAGTAGCAATAATTAAAGATTGTGACGCAAAAAATAAAAATGACTTCAATTGTGATCAAATACGAGTATTTTGATCTAAAATCTAAACTACCGAACAGATTTTGATAAAATTTCTATTGTGCCAATCCATAAGTGTACCCTTGCAGCCAAAAAGAAGAATTTTGCAAATCAGTTTGGAACTGACGAAATTACGAAGTAACAAACACAACAGAAAATTGGGGGGAAAGGGATTGTTAGTAACGGAGATTGATAATCTTATTGCTAGCAATATACCCAAACCAGGTCGACTTCCTCGCGGTTCCCCCTGGAAACTATCATGGTTAATTCCTGATGAATTCATCATGATGGGCTAACTGGCCTGTTTTCATTCTCATCGATCACCCTTCACTGGTGCTCCGCCAGCGTATCCCGTTAGCGCAGGCGGGAGGTTACCATTCCATTTTCACCCATCAAAAAAAACACAACAACAAAAAAATACAACCGAATTGAGTACCACCTTTTTGAAGTCGATTGAAAAGGTCATAGACCAGTGGGAATGTTGCTCAGAAAGCAAAACACTAGTTTTCAACTAAAACATGTATAAATGATCATAATAATACATAGTACTCAAGCGGCAGCGTTAATTCCAGTCTCTTATAAACCCCATTATGTACTGTTACACGCACCAATACAAACGAGCCCTAGAGCGTGGTCAAAGCAAATTGCAGCCGCACGGGCGTCATTACCTCGGTATTTCCGCTACTATCCGACTCAGTGGCGCTTTGTAGCTGCGAAGGGTACTTATTAAAGCTCATGGTAGTTTTAAAAATCAATGCCAACCATATTTTATTTAGATAGACTTGTTTTTGAGTACTATTTGTGATGATGATGATTTTATTATTATATTTAGGTTATAGCTTCAAAATCGATTTAAATCGAATTAATTTAAAGCAAATGAGCATGCAGTTCTGATGGTAAATAACTATCGTTGCTCATGAGCATACACAGCACCGGAGGAATTACAAGTATGCTGGCAGCCTTTTAAAAAGGAATATGCTCTTTTTTTAAGGTTACGATGTTATATCCAAACGGAAACACTGCAGCTGGAAGTTGATTCCAAAGCGTGTTTATACGTGGAAGAAAATGCCTTGAAATACTCGTACCTTAAAATACGTTGCCGTGTATTGAATCGAATTTACGAAGTAATCGAGTATTATAGCTATAAATAATATTATATAAATTTGCTATAAATTTATATTATATTATTAATATAATTTTTTGTATAATAAGTTTTTATATTTGCACGCCCACAGTATGGCAGAATAAGACTAGACTAATTCTCTTCTAATGTGACAACACCAATAAAAATGTACCTTATTCCAGCAAATAAATGAATTCTTATTCTAAAAACTAATACATAACAAACACCTCAGGAATATTTATTTATTTTACACTTTATTGCATCAAGTAAAAAAATAATAATTACAATAAAATATTCATGAGAGATGATACAAAAGGCGGCCTTATTGCTAAGGAAATCTTTTCTAGACAAAAGCAATATTGAGTGTGGCACTACATTTCGTTCTCAAGTAATAATGTCACAGAAGCTCCTTTATTTGGAAGCCGCTTTAGAAACCAGTAACTGATATTCGAATTATAAATTCGCATTGTATCATCGCTTTACGGATTAGGAGGGAAATATCGCCAGAACTCGTTTATCTAAATATTTATATTATTTAAATGTAACGGTATTTATACAAAGTGGCATATTAATTATATTAACTCAAACCAAACTACGTAATTTTTATTAAACTACCAAGGAGCCATAATATATTAATGTAAATAACTTACTCTATAAAAAATATAAGACTGGCCTAATCTGTACTTAGTACTTTACTGTATGAACTTTACATTAGACACGACACACTAAAAATATTTAATATATAATATTATACATAAGACATATTGATTAACTGAGATAAAAATTCAGATATCCTTATCATAAAGGTGTCAAACCCGTCACAAAACTAATCTAGTTATTTCACTGTTCTGTCTCTTTCTTTTGTGGTAATCTCTCAATTTAAAAGAAAGTGACAAAACACTGTATAAAATAGGTTTACTTAGACTTTAGTTTTTATATATGGAATAAGGGGGCAAGTGTATGCAAAATTTCACAACGGCTGGACTAGCTGTTAAAGCGTCTAGAGGTTACAAACAAACTGAATTTTAAATATACCTTACCAGTGGGAGACTTTGTACAAAAGTCGATTGCTTGGGTACCTCTGTCCCATTCGTGTTTCAACCGTAAAACAGTTGTGTTTGCATAGCTGTTTCTGTTTGAAGGATGGGATATGGCGTGAATTTACAGGGTACTGAGGAATAACACCTGAGTCCTCAGGAATGGCAACGCATGGGGGGTATCATGAGCGAAACAGTATACTCTGTTATGTCCATGGCACTGCTCATGTGTATAGGCGACGGTTACCACTTTCCATCAGGTGGGCCGTTAGCTTGTTTGCAATTCTAAGTTGTATAAAAAAATATGTATAATTTAATATTATTAAAGATAAGGAATAAGGATAAGAAAATAAATAACATAAATACATATATACAGTTAACTATCTCAGACAATAAAGATTAGTTTTATCAATGTAACAGACGTTTACAAGCTTTGACAGAACCAGTTTTCTACGTTCGTAGAAGTTCACGACTCGCATCGCTGCACGCCCCGTTCCATTCCAGCAAATGATTTATCTACGTAGTTCATCGAAGTGTAGATTCTATATCACTTGTACTGTTACTAATATAGAAGAAGTTTTACAATAGAGAGGTACACTATTTATCTATTATAAGGTAAGGTCTTACAAATTTAGACTATTAATATTTACGCAACTATAAAAAGATTATAAAAACAAATTGTGAAAATCGTCTATTCAGTTTAAATACAACACGTTTAAATACATATTACATATAATTGGAAATTAACGAATTCATCGTATTTGCCGTTTCCGACAATTGCTTCAATTTCTTAGGCTACGGTAACCACTTACCATCAGGTGGGCCGTATGCTTGTTTGCCACACCAGTGGTATAAAAAAAAAACTTCATATATACCGGCAAATTGAGTATTCCCACTCTGCATTGTTAGAAATTTAAAAAAAAATATCACACTAAACATAATTAAATAGTGTTCCCTAAAAAATCCGACTACAACTTTAGCAAACCAGTTATTTTTACTTAAAAACTAAACTTTTAAATTGATTTTGATAATATATCTATGGAACCAATCTGTAAATAATATATTTCCCTTCAGATAAAAAAAAATCCAAATCGGTGTACAATTAATGATATTATAACAAACATAGAAAAAAAAAACAATCAAATTGTAAACCCCTTTTTTTAAGTCGGTTGAAAATTGATAGAATTCTAACCTCCTGCTTTTCGAAGTCGGTAAAAATTATATAAAACTAAACACAGATTACATCCACGCATTTAATACAAATCCGTGAGAGCGTTTTAGCCTTCACATTTAAATAACATTTACGTATTATAAATGTTTAGATACATTTCAAACTTGTGAAAATAATAATAATTTATTGTCAAGTACTTAACCCATAGAGGTACAATTATATTACAGCGACATTTGCGCTTACGTTTAAGGCATACTCGAATAACATATAAAATAAATTACCCAATACAGCAATGCAGGGGGGAAAGGGGTTGTTAGTAATGGAGACTGAGAATCCCATTGCTAGCAATATACCCAACCAGGTCGACCTCCTCGCGGTTCTCCCTGGAAACTATCATGGTTAATTCCTGATGAATTCATCATGATGGACTAACTGACCTGTTTTCATTCTCATCTGTCACCCTTCACTGGTGCTCCGCCGGCGTATCCCGTTAGCGCAGGCGGGGTTGCCATGCCATTTTCACCCATAAAAAAAATACAGCAACGCAATTGCCGAGAAATGAATTTAAAAAAAAATAAAGACATATTTTGAACAACATTCTTTTTACAACGTGACCGAATACCTAAACGCCAATATTAAATTATAGCATTATTATTTACTTATGTTTAACTGTAAGAAGTGTGACAATTCCAATTTTATAAATTGATGTCATCATTATTGGTGGTATACAGTCACCATTATATTGTCATGTATTAACTAATTTATAATTTTAACTGTAATTAATTTGTAATGTTATTTTTATTTTATAATTTAAATGGTATTATTATTGTTATTATTTATTTTATTAATTTCAAAATTATAATGTAAATATTGACTTGCCATTGTGTGACGAAAACTGTTACATTGGTTAATAAAGAAATATGAATATATAATAATTAAAACATAAGTACAAAATATATTTTTTTTTTACAACACAGGGGGCTCGACGAGCATGCGGCTCACCTAAATAAGTGACTACCACCACCCATGATCACCCACAACACCAAAAGCATTACAGGTGTGCTGCCGGCCTTTTAAAAAGGAATATGCTCTTTTCTTGAAGGTTATGTTGTCGTATCGGTTTGGAAATACTGCTACTGGAAGTTAAATTCCAAAGAGTGGTTGAGCATGGAAGAAAGTGCCTTGAAAACGTACGATGGAAAACCGCCACTCGTCCAGATAGTTGGGATGTAAATATAAAGTAAAATAGCTATAATATATAAAATAAAATGTATATAAAATATAAAAGCTAAAGGGCATCATTTATCATAATTATAATGTGACCAATTAAATGTTTTCTCTTGTACAAAACATAAAGCCCCTCGTACACGGTGAGATTTATCTAGTTGATCCATCGAAACGATAGTCGCAACGATCCATCTATTTACGTCGACCATGTACAATATAATAAAGCAATTTTCAAATGAGAAAGCGTTATGGGCGTGTACAGTAAACTCACGTCAGACTAATACGGCCAAATCTCAAATGAAATTAAAAATGCTAATCGATTCCAAAATGTTACTAAAAAGTATTCACACGCTACATTGAGTAGCAAAGTTTTCAGGTCTGGCTAAAAGTTGGCTAATTTGGCAACACTGCACCCGAAAACTGTGATCGTATTCGAATGATCTTGAAACAGATATTTTTGGGAATTCTCACTGCAATTAACAAGCAATAATACAATCAAAATTATGAGGTATCGCCAAATAATCGTTACACACATATTATTCGATTAAAAGTTGTAACGAGGGATCGGTACGTCTATCGCTCAGTGTATAGAGGCTCTAACGTAACATATAATCTTAAAGAGAATAATACTACAGTCCATTAGGTTTTACGACCGCTGCAACCATTAACCTGTCTGTCGTTTGTATGACTATATACATACACCTAGAGAGTTCCCATAGTCTATCTGTGGTTAGGATTAATATTCAGATTTTAAACTAATAATCCATAACTGCGTTATTGGGTTATCGAGACAGCCCAGGAAAATTAATATAGCTTATTTTAACATAGATTCACGTCTCTTATAAAACATAACATGCAACGCGAAAGCATAAAAATTAATTCATAACTACGTCTACTGGGGGGAAGGGATTGTTAGTAATGCAGACTACTACTCTCATTGTTGGCAATATACCTTGACAGATCGGTCGTCCACGTGATGGAAACCATCTGGAAACCATCGTGCTGAATTCCAGGTGTATTCATCACGATGTATCAATGTTTATTCTCACCTAATATGTTACCAATATATACGTTAGCGCAGGCGGGGTTATATATGTTATCATTTAAAAAAATCAACTTGGACAAGTATCAATGATTACACGTAATATGTTAAATATATACAATGATATATGTACATTCAAATAAATCAAGGATATGAAAATAATAAATATAGCAAGTTTTTAATGTGATAAATAAAAATAAAAAAAAATAAAACTGTCACTACGTCTAAAACTGTTCCTAAAAATATACCGTCTTACCACACAAACGTTGAACTTGTGATAGACAGGTGTTCAATATCTCTTTGGACGAATGACTACAAAAGCGTGTTTGTAAGTAAACAAAAGAAAGTCTATGTTATAAAAAATAAAAGGTATTCAAAGTTAATTAATTTTAATGAAAATCTATAAATTCTATCAATAAACCTATAGACTGACAAAACAATATTTAATCACATACACGGGGGGTTTGTTAAAAACTGTTCAGTTAGACAGTGTTTTGAATATTTTTTAATAATAATAATGATTTTGTTGCCAGAAACATAAATAATATGACGTTACGGTTTGTTTTTGAATGTTCAGCATGTAATTTATAAGTAATATCTCCATCAAACATAATAAATTTTGTAGTGAAACCGATATGTTTCAAATCATATAGTTTTTTTTTTTTTGTATATGTATCTTTTTTTATCTTTTTTCACATTGCATTTGTGTCTGTTGCTGTTTGTGTGCTGTAAGTAATGCAAATAAATTATTTATCTATCTATCTATCTATATATATTAAAAAATAAATGTTTAATTTAGTCCGTCGTATCGAGTCTGCTTGTTAAAGCTCCGGCTCCTAACGGGAACATGAATTGTATTCGAAAAGTAAACCTCTCTAGAAAAGACACATCCATATCGGATAGTTGTTTTGAGACTGGCACAAGTAACATGACTTTCTCTCGACACATTTGTATTTAAGCTGTACATAAGCTGTTAATAAGTCAGTAACAGCTTAAGTACTTGTTATAGGAAACCAGTCTTCCTCTCCACTTAATTATCAGCCATTAACTGTCCACTGCTGAACATACGCCTGTCCCATAAGAGTGCATTTTTTAATAGTTGCCACACTTGCCAGGCGGGTTGGCAACCGCAGTTAGGCGGGGGGAAAGGGATTGTTAGTGATGGAGACTGAGAATCCCATTGCTAACAATATACCCAACCAGGTCGACCTCCTAGCGGTTCCCCCTGGAAACTATCATGGTTAATTCCTGATGAATTCATCACGATGGACTAACTGGCCTATTTTCTTTCTCATCTATCATCCTTAACTGGTGCTCCGCCAGCGTATCCCGTTAGCGCAGGCGGGGTTACCATACCATTTTCACCCATAAAAAAAACCGCAGTTAGGCTTTTGGTGATGTTCTAATAGAGACGCTGCTGCCAATCCTTTGACCATTAAGTTCCCTTAGTCACCTCTTATGACACCCACGGGAAAGCAATGGGTGGCCCATTCTATGCCAAAACCACACTGCACTTAATTATGATACAATTTGCAAATATCTAATGAATATAGTCAACTACAACTGTGAGAAAGTTCTTTTATCTGAAAAGATATATCACTGATTGGTTCCTAAGAAATTGTATCAAAATCGGTTTTTTTTTTGTGGAAAACATTCTTAATCTATACTTATAATAAATCTGTAGAGAGGTCAATTTCGTACATAAAATATATTTCCAAAATAACTATTGATTGGTGATCGATACTAATGTCAAAAAATCAATCAGTAAAACTTTTGTCTGTCTGTACGTTCGTTATAGAAACAAAAACTACTCGACGGATTTATTACGACGACAATTATTCTCCATACTCCAGGATAGTCTATACTTTTCATCACGCTACGATTAATAGGAGCACAGCAGTGAAGAGAAATATGTCTTACATCAAAACCAGTGAACCGTGAGAAAGGACATAGGCTGCTTATTCTACGAAAAACGACGGAAACGCGGACGAAGTCGCGGGCAACAGCTAGTTTATTATATAAATGAAAAAAAAAAAACAATAAACATACCATATATATTTTTTATTTCAATGTTCAACCCAAGAATTATAAAAAAAAAAACTGGTCTGAGTATTACTTATTTGTTTTAAAATTTCAAAGTACAACCTCGTAAAAGATGCGCACAGATATCGACAATGTCAAATAATAACATCTCAGCAAAAAGTAATACAAAAAACTTTTGAAGTGAAGCAAAAAATATATTTCTTGTTAATTAAACATAATTACACTGTTGAGTTTCAAATTAAATTAAAAACTTAAATTTATATACATTTTAAAATTGTGGAACATAGAAGCAAAGAATATAAGGAATACATAAAACAGACTTTTTAATTCGTATATTTAACAACTAAGAATTAAATGAAAGATTAACCTTCGTATTCATAAAAAAGCTCTCATAAACCTACTTTAGCTATTGAACTATTTTGTCTCATTATTTTGTGATAAATCCTAATTAGAAAAAAAGTAACAAAACAGTGTAAAAGTCAAATGAGGTTCGTAGAAAGTATTAATATTTATTAATAAGGGTCTTCCCTTTTTCAACCGACTTTAAAAAGGAGGTTTTCAATTCGGTTGTAATATTTTTATGTGACTGACGGAGTTATGAGGTAACAGACCTCATAACTCTGTCAGTTGTAAACAGATTAGATTTTTTTTTTTTATCTGAAAGGATATATTTACAGATTGGTCCCGTGAAAATTTTATAAAAATCGATTCAGTAGTTTAGTTTTTAAATCAAAAAAACTGGTTTTGTCAACAATTGAAGTACATTTTTTGCATAGAACAAAATCTTAATTACGATTAAATTTTTTAATAAAGGTTTCCCGTAGCTACTAGTATATTCATTTCGTCAAGAGTCAAGATTAAGGACGATTTTTTTATCTTCAATTATTAAACTATCATTTTTGTTACTATTCATACAATGAAATTTTATAGTGTACATTTAAAGAACAACATATTTCAAAATCATTCCCAACGTCTAAATGAAATAATTAAAAACACTAGTCTACATATGGCTATAACTATAAGAGTATGAATCGATATCACGATGCAGTTTACTTCTGGTATTTCCATTTTGATAAGAGAACAAAAGTAACAACTATTTTTATTATATTATATGCTAGCTGCGTGTCCTAGACTCGATTCACATGTCCACTTGATAATACATTATAGATAAAATAAATCTTTTAAGAACATATACTTACGATTCTCAATGGTTTCAATACGAGCAATAAAAGCCACAATATTTTTTTGAAATTTTGTCTGTCTACCCGTCTATGTCAATCTGTTTGTCTGTATGTTTGGTCCCGCATCAGGCAAGAACTATTGCACCAAATTGAAAGCAATTTGCACTACCAGAAGGAGACTTTGTACAAAAGTCGATTGCTTGGGTACCTATGTCCCATTCGTGTTTCAACCGTGAAGCAGCTGTGTTTGCGTGGCTGTGTTTCGGTTTGAAGGGCGGGATATGGCATGAATTTACAAGGCACAGAGGAATAGCATCTGAGTCCTCAGGAAAGGCAACGCATGGGGGGGGGGGGTATTATGGGCGATACCGTATACTCTGTTATGTCCATGGTACTGCTCATGTCTGTAGGCGACAGTTGCCACTTTCCATCAGGTGGGCCGTCAGCTTGTTTGCCATTCTAAGTTGTATAAAAAAACTGTATAGTACTTTGAGTAAGAAGAGTACAATATAACAATGCATTCTGGATATTGTTGGGACTGTCTCGATTCTGCAATGCATCGAGAATGTTTGCGAAAAAGCATGTGGATTGTTTCTACACTATTATTCGTAAACGATTTGCGTCACAGCTCTGCAGAGTGCGGATCAGCCCCAACTGCGTTCTGGCCATGTTAGCAAATGAGCTGGATTCTTTCTACATGACCCGTTGCGTTGAATGTCGAAAAAACCCAGCTATAATTAATTTCTAAAATGTAATATAACTATAATAATTTGTAAAATATAAAAAGTGGGTCCTGGTAACTGTAGTGATACGCAAGTGAGTTGGTTAAACACTAATTTATTCATTGAAAGAATAAATAGAACAAATTGTTACCGGCCAGTATTTACAAAATTATTAGTGGCCAGTACGTGAACATAATATACTACCTCTCTTTTCCTTCGAAAGAAAAAAAAGACAGTAACCACAAATTCAAATTCAAATTCAAATTCAAAAATCATTTATTCATGTAGGACATTTTAGCCGCTTATGAACGTCAAATTTTTACATTATAATTTAATATTTTCCCTACCGTCCATTTATATAAATTATAAGTCAATTGAATTACTTTTTTTTTAAAGCCAGTATTTACAATGTATATTTATATAGAAACATTAATATACTATTGCCATGCACACCTCTTTTTTTAGTGAGTAATAGGCTTCGATTTAACAGATGTTTTGAATTTAAAAATTCCAACATATCCTTTGGTATCTTACCTACCTATTAACTTTTTCTAAACGATACTTGGGGACAGCAAGTTTGTCTTTAAATCTAGTATTAATATTATGAATATTGTTACTACAGTAACCACAGTTACTACAGTAACCTTAATAAAGAATTATTATTATTTAATACGACAACTTGAAATGGCCTATTCTCTTAGTTTTCCATCTGTAATTCGAAGAAATGCGAAAAAGCGAAGTAGCGCGTAAAAAGCTAGTATGAGTATGTATAAATCTATAATAATCCTGTAGCCTAAACACTTCTTTCCATGTCAAAAAATATATGTAAACCAAATTCTTTAATTCCTAAGGGCTTTTACCTTCGTCAAATATATCATCCCTATCGTACCCTAAACTGATTTTTCAGATAAGATTTTATCTACTGTCCCTACTCACAGAAAGAGAAGAATTAATGGGCATTAATAATTTACAGAGATGTTCTAAAATTTCCGCCTTGGGTTCAACGAAAATAGATTGAATAAGACCAATATTTAATTTGAGCCAAGTTTTGTAACCATAGCCACTAAGAATTAACCAACAAACTCAACAAACATTTTCACTTTTGAAATATTAATCAGGATAAATTGAGGGTTATGTAGATCAGGCCTAATGTAGCCTCAAACTGTCACCGAGATTTAAGCGAATTAGAGTTTACTGAACTACGATTAGTTTAATGTCCTAATTTAACCCCTGGCGTGTATAAGGTGAGAACCTTTCACGTGTGGTGTAATCGCTCCACGCGTGAAAGGTAAAACGAGAACAATAGTACTGATTCCTCTTATCACATATATATATATATATATATATATATATATATATATATATATGTGTGTGTGTGTGTGTGTGTGTATATATATTATTATTTTTCTTTTTCTACCCTTATATAGATCTTTACTTAACATTGGAACATCATGGACTAATAATATATTAACAGAACTAAAAAATGCATCAATTCAGCTATGTACAAGTGACAAGAAAATATAATAAATTAATATTTGCAACGTTACATAATTATTTATAAAATGTCTTTGTCCCAGATATCGATAGGCACCATAAAAACTTACTTTATAATGTAAAATTTTCAGATTAATTGAATTGGTTACATAGATTAATTGCATTTGTTTTTGGTTCGAGGTGACGTGGGACTTAGTAAACTTTTAGCAGATTTAAGTCACGTGACGATGTATGCAGGCCTGTTTTGTCTAGGTTTTAGTGGCAATTTACAGGGCAGCTCCATTTAATTTGTAATTCTGGGGTCGATTCTGAGCTGTCATTTAATTCTATTATTAAAATTAAAATTTGATATCACAAGATATCTTTATTCTTAAGACCAATATGAACTAATAGATGTAAATCAAAATTAACTTAAATTTAGTTTATAATGGTCCACAATGCAACAATTTCGCGTAACTAACAAATAAAAAAATAGCACCTTAGAATAGAGCCCAATGTAAAATTTCAAACGCTCATAATAAACCACCTGTTGGGGGGGAGGAATTGTTAGTAATGCAGACTACCAGTACCATTGCTAGCAATATACCCTGTCAGGCCGACCTCCACGTGGCCCCCCTTGGAAACTATCTTGCTAAATTCCAGGCAAATTAATTTTCATTCTCACATATCATCCCTCACTGGTGCCTCGCCAGCGTATACCGTTAGCCCTGGCAAAGGTATTCATTAAAAAAAAAATAAACCACCTGATAATCTACTTAAAATTTACGCGAGACCCACCTGTCATGTTGTATTAGAGCAATCGAGCTGGCGACTAGGTCTTCGAACTGCTTCTCGCTCGCTGAACTCCCCTGCCGCTTGTGATGATGCGGCGTACTGGTCGCTGAAGACACAGGTGTCAAGGACTTCTGCACCTCTGACGTTAGAGTCTTCGCCGCCAGGTTCTGTGTGGACTTGCTACCGAAAAGCCGCCAGGTGACGGTGGGCGATGTCGCCTCTTGACTCTTGGAGCTACTCTTCCATGGGAACACGCCTCTGCAACAAACACACAATAGTTTTCTTTAGACATCTATACTAATGCAGATAAATAAAAATGTATCAGTAAATGTGTTGTTGAACACAAATCTCAGGAACGGCTGAAGTCAAGTGTGATATTTTTTTCTTATACATTCGTCAAGTCTCGATAACAGCTAAACAAAGATTGCTATTTTTTTTTTAAATATTTGCCGAGTCCGAGTAAGGTAAAGTAAGGTTTTATCACGAAACAAATTGGATTTGGACAATTGGCTGGACACAACGTGAAATCACAATTATTACCGTACTAGCGGCCCGTCCAGGCGTCGCACGGGTGGACATTTATACATTTTAAAAAGCGGCCATTAAGGCTGCACACGCGACAGAAGCTTAAAAATGGAGTAACTTCTCCCGTTTTCCCAACATTTCCCTTCACTGCTCTGCTTCTATTGATCGTAGCGTGATGAAAGGTATACTATAACCTGTCCAGGAGTATGAAGAATAATTGTACCAAGTTTCGTTAAAATCCGTCGTGTAGTTTTTGTTTCTGTAACGAACATACAGACAGACAGACAGACAAAAATTTTACTGATAGCATTTTTGGCATCAGTATCGATCACTAATCACCCCCTGATAGTTATTTTGGAAATATATTCCATGTACAGAATTGACCTCTCTACAGATTTATTATAAGTATAGATAAAATGTTCCCTGCTGCCAATTCAAACATTTCTACCAAATATTAACGACATCTGTCGGAACAACTATGAGTTTTGTACAATTGCACAGATAACACTGTCATTTTATATATATTATGAGTTACTAATTGATTAACAAGGAAATCAATTCTACATCTGACCATAAAACACATAACACATGAAAAATTTAAGTACTTAACTATCTAGTAAGTAGCACTTATCTAAGTGTAACGGACTATTTGGACGGTCTCATAAAAGATTTTTACATATTCATTGAACAAATAGACGACTATGATTTTTAGATATGAATGCTGATTTTGATGAGATTGTAAATGAATCCGTTGCAGTATTTATCGAAAAATATACATTAAAGTTACGTTTTATATAGAGGAGATACAGGGACTTGTGGCTTTTACCTAATAAACAGGTATAGAGAAATCAATATAATAAAAATTAAAAAAAAAAATACTTATTCATTTGGAAGATCAGATTAAAGTCTCTAAAAGTACTGATACTAATATTAAAATTCAAATTTTATGAGTAGTTTAAACTCCCTATTACATAAAGTTTATAAAATTTTATATAATATATTATATAAAAAGATAGTTTATATAATAAATTACAGTACCAAATACCCTTTTATACCTTTGTGTAGCAATAACTAGTAGGATATTTTTTTTTGTAATGGCTGATTATGAAATGGTAACACCCCTTGCACTATCGGTATACACTAGCGGGGCACCAGTGAGGGTGAAAAAGGATGAGTAAGGATGAGAAGGCAAGTCCGTTACTCCATCGTGACGAATTCAACGATAAATTAAGTCACGATAGTTTTCAGAGTGAATCGCGCAACCTGATACGCTATATGTATAAGCAATGGAGACTTACCTCCCCATTACTAACAATTTCTTCCCCCCAGCAATAATTAATACTCCAGACAGGGTATACCAGACCAGGGAGACTTTGTACAAAAGTCGATTACTTTGGTATCTCTGTCCCATTCGTATTTCAACCGAAAAGCAGTTGTGTTTGCACGGTTGTGTTTCGGTTTGAAGGGTGGGATATGGCGTGAATTTACTGGGTACGGAGGAATAACACCTGAGTCCTCAGGAATTGCAACTGCATGGGGGTATCATGGGCGAAAAAGTATACTCTGTTATGTCCATGGTACTGCTCATGTCTGTAGGCGACGGTTTTTACACTTTCCATCAGGTGGGCCGTCAGCTTGTTTGTCATTCTAAGTTGTATTAAAAAAGGGTTTCAGAACGCAAAAATTTTACTTGCAATTATAATAAAAATTTGAATGCTTGTTATATCAGCAAGCTTACATACACATACGTACAGATAAACCACGTCGTAAATACTTTAAATACTAATTCACATAGACAAAACCGCGGGACTACTAGTAGTATTCAAAGGAAAGAAGATTGAACTCGACAGTGGTTGTGATCGTACACAGTATTCACAGAAACAATAGATACTAGATACTATACTCACGTGTGCCAGATCAGAAACCTAATAGCACAATTGTCTCCGCCAGCGTATCCCATTAGCGCAGGCGAGGTTACCATACCATTTTCACCCATCAAAAAAAAAATAGCACAATTGCAGTCATTACTTTCTTGTTAACAACGAAAACACTGACGCATCACTGTGTAAAACTTATTCACTACTAGCTTTTACTGACAACATTGCGTGACCGATATTTGTTTACTGACTGGGATAAAAAATAGCCTATATATAGGCCTTCTACATCCCGTACTACGTGTATACCAAATTTCATAGTGATTGGCTAAGCCGTTAAGGTACTGTAAGCAGACAAGTTTACTTTCACATTAATAATATTAATAAGGATTAGAAGTCGATTTAACCACCTTATCCCCGAATATTTACTTCGATCGCTTTATATTCTTGACTTAAGTTTTAATAGAACTGAAATATTCCCATTCTAGAGACCGAGGGGAATATACCCAACCAGGTCGACTTCCTCGCGGTTCCCTCTGGAAACTATCATAACCGTGATAGTTTTCAGATTCTTGATGAAATCATCATGATGAACTAACTGGCCTGTTTTCATTCTCATCAATCACCCTTCACTGATGCTCCGCCAGCGTATCCCGTTAGCGCAGGCGGGGTTATCATTCCATTTTCATATATAAAAAAAAAATTCTAGAGACCATCAGAAATTCAGAGCCAACTGATTTAACTTCATCGTCAGAAATGATCCATCACAGGATGACCCCAACTCCTTCAAATTGAATACAAGAATGAGGATTACATGCTACAAATTATTATGGCATGATACAATGGAAGGTAACTCCACCGGCGTTAATTTACGCAGGATTATTGAACCACTTATGGGTCGAGTAAAGAATTTACAGGAAGCAAAAAAGGTCTGCAGCTTATGTTCTATTTTATTTGCCTACCCCGATAGAAGACAAACTTGTATATATATAATACACCATGCTTATAATTTAATCAAAGAAAAGGTACGACCGATCAAATTTTGCCGTCTTACAAGCTACGAGTAGATACGATACGGCTCACCTCTCTCGCATTTTCTTCGTTTACGTCAGCTTGTTTAACCACGTGTGCTAGTAGAAATCGTCACAAATAAATAGACTAAAGCCGAGACACAATGTTATTGGCATTGCGACGGAACCGAGGCTTGTGTGCCTCCCTCCAGCCGGAATGTCATTGTGATAATTTGCACTGTACAATCGTGTAGGCGGCAGACGTGTGATAAATTGTAGCAATTGCTATTACAACGCTGTTCCTTTACAACTGAATAAATATTTCAATTACATTCAACAATTTAATATTCCTCGTGGCGCAGTTATGGTAGCCACTTTGCATACCGCATGTTTGAGACATTTGCCCAAGTTCCATTCTCAACAAAAAATTAAAATAATTTAGGAAACAAACTGTTTTAAATTATAATTAGCTCGGATCTGAGCAGTCTGAAATATGAGAGCATAATTTAGAATACTTAGAATCGATTATTGATTCAGGATACCGAGTATCCTGATCAGGTTTTCGATTTCCTTAATTAGGGAATATAAAATAAGCGCTCCTAATATCCTAACTTAAAAAATAATAATAAGATAAGTAATATTTTTTAAGGTTAATGGAAAAGCAAATTCCTATTTTAAAGTTAAATGTTTTTAAATGAACAAATATTGAATAAGTACCTACTGGTGAAAATATTTAATACAAGCATTTCACCTAACATCTAGTAGCAATAGATATACTACATAGCAGTGCGGATAAATAGAGCATTGAAAGAATAGAACAATACAACAAGTAAAATAAACACGATACAGAAAGTGAGTATTGTAAAGACAAAAAATATGGGCGAACACCTGTTTCAAGACATACTTATAGATAAATAAAACGTGACTATAACAGTAAACAGGTCACGCACACTACTAAGACATAGTATATTATCATTAATTTTTATTACTTGTATGCTAGCTAGTATAGTCCTGCCAAACGTTGCTTTGCCCTGAGTCCATTTTTTTTATCGGAATAAAAACTATTCTATCTCTCAAATTGGATGAAAACAATACTATTTAAAACATTTCACTAAAATCAGAACGTGTTCAGAGTTTAGCATGAGTGATACTGTAAAACAGGATTTATATATAATAATTTTTAAGATATATAATTTGTATCTAACCATTTGACCTTGAGACTGTCGTACAGTCTCAATTCTCCCGGGATTAGTTTGGAACACCGAGGCACGCCAGAACGATGTCAGAATTTAAAAATTTCAAAATCTGCTATAAAAATAGATTTATAATTTCGATATCAGAGGAAAATTTTGTACAAAATTCAACTATTCCTGTTATGCCTGGTCTTATATAGAAATGTTTCGGTTTGAAAGATGCACGGGATATTATAATGAAATTATATAGTACAAAGACATAACGAGTATAAAGTCCCCAGAAATGACAACGGTTAGGGATTCTATGGTTCTGTTCACTGCCACTTTATAGTAGATGAGCCATCACGTTGTTTATTTTTTTAAGTATCATAAACAAATTTGGTAACGCAAAACTCGATTCTCAAATAAAGAAATTAAACACAAAAAATCTATCACAATGCTACAATTTCGTTGTTTGAACACTATCGTGAAACGTGTTTGTCTTATAGTACGCACGAAATTTGGGTACAAAATTTAGAAAACACATTATTGTTAATTCCATTCATGATAAACCTCAATTTTTATTGGTTGGTAATGAAAAATCCGGGTTTTAGACTCAACCATCTGGAGTTTTGAGCTTATTTTTACTTTATTGACTTCCGAGAAGGCATTCCTATTTATTATGAACATAGCACAAATAAATACTGCAAACAAAAATATATAACTTCGACCACAATCTGTTCTCATCATTATTAATAGCACGCAGTATAAATAAGCTTTTAAACCACAAAAAAATTCCAGCGAATCATTTAAATTCGCGGAGCGTGCACCAGCGTCAATAAAGTCCTTCGTACAATATTTACATAGCTCATAACAATTTTTGAACGATGTAACTGAAAATTGTACTTTATGATAACAAAAATAAGAGTAAGATTCACTTTATAGTCACTGTTCAAATAAATTTACTTATCATATAAAGATCCGTCAAGTGCGATTAATTTATTTCGTCGCCACGACTTTATTAAGTTGTAGGATATTTTTAAATAACTTACAAAAAAAAAACAGGTTTTAGAATTTATGTATTTTTTCAGTACTTAATTTACGAATTTACGTCGTCAATTCTAAACCTACCAGGGGTTTGGTGCCGTGTTAGACCCACATTAACTATATAATTAACGAAGCTGACGTTAATCTTTGCACAAAATTCCGGGCTTTCTAAATTGGAATATTCAGTCTAATATCTAACATTTAACTTATGAATAAAATTAATAATTCAAATTTTGTGCAAATATTTCAATATGAAAGTCATTTAATTCAATATTAGACTTCAAAGCACGAAATACATAGCAAAAGATTACCAAATACGAAATAAGTTTCTAATTCTATCACAACATACGAGTATACATGCTGTGTTTGTTCCATTCAAAATCATGAAAAGCGTTCACAATCGACCCATTACAAACGCAAAGTTTGCATAATCCTGTATTTCCTTTCAATTGTTTCGAAGCTAAAACTAAACGCAAAAAGGCACGGGAAAATACGCGCGCGCACCTCGGTACGCGGCATCGAGCCGCGCATGGTACGCCTTGGTACGCTGCGCCTGCGCTCCTCTCGCTCTTATTTGCGGACACGACCTGCCCAGCCTTATTACACGATTGACTCAAAGTCAACGCACTCTAGTGACTTTGTTATGAATACGTGAAAATAATGTAAAAACTGAAAATTATAATAAACCAAAATCGCGATTCACTTACATTGATATTTTTATTAAATTGACATTATATTTTGTTACTAGCTGTAAATATAAAAAATGTAATGTTTTGTACAACTACATAATCGTGCTCGTACGTAACTATGAGATAAACGAGCAATTCTAAAAAGCGTGAAGATAACAATTTTTAACACTACATGTGTTTTCATCCGGACCGTGACCGGGATAATAAATATATCTATTTCCATCTCAAATATTACGTGAATATCAAATTTTATCATAATTGGTCGAGTAGTTAAAGGGCCAAGAGTCGTATTCGTATATATAATACGAAGAAGGTTAAATAGAACTTGAAAGGGTGATTAAAAGCAAAAACCCTTTTCTTAAACCGTTTAAAAACTAATTACTACTTAAAACCAAAACAGCAGTTTTTGTGTGTACGAGTAAATAGTAAAAACAGAACAATACAAATGGTCTCATTAATCTGTCCGCATCATTAATTTACAATTCCACAGTAACAGCAATATTGACGTAAACAAACGCTGCGACGTCGAGAGATGTGAATGTAGTAGTCGTGTTATCTAACGTCACATAGAATCTGCAACAAACTGTGAGAACCGGCTCTCATCATACCTACCATACATCACACTGCTCATATACCACTTGTTGTGTAATTCATTAATTGACTGATTGCAATCTCTTATGTATTAGACATAGTATACGACAAAAAATATATCTCAACACTGCGCGTAAACTGGTTTTTAATTTCGACTTCCGTCTGTGATTTCCGTGTGAAGTGGGTTTAATAATTTATTTGCTCCCATTAGTATTAATTTTATTACGCTACCCTATCTTGTCTGCGTAACCCAGACGACATCGGCTGCAAAATTCAGAAATCTACAACCCCAGTCACTGCCTGAGCTATAGTGAACGATCACAACAAAAAGTAGCCTATATGTATGTTATTTTCCATTTCAAACATCCAAATTTCATAAGAATTAGTTGAATTTTTAAGACGCTAAGATGTAATCATAATTTAGTGTAACAAACTTCCTATATCTTACACAATAATATAAACAAGGGTAAGAATTCAGGTATTTTATAACATACCGACAGACTAGATCTATGAATCAATTTTGATAATTCGAGATTGTAGAACAAAATCTAGTAATTTTTTTTTATACAACTTAGAATGGCAAGAAAGCTGACGGCCCACCTGATGGAAAGTGGTAACCGTCGCCTATAGACATAGCCTGGTTAATTATCATAATACAAATACATGTATAAGGCGAAAATCGATCTAGCAACCATCGATTAATTAATTACTACACCAACATAAAATACCAATATGAAAATAATTACCGAAATACATTACTACCGCTGTCTCATCATCACCATATCAGCCGTTTACTGTCCACTGCTGAACATAGGCCTCCCCCATAGACTGCCATACAGAACGATTCCAATCTGCATGCACTGACTCCCTACAATACATTTGTGATCATCGCTCCATGTAGTGAAGGGTTTTCGTACACTGCGTTTACTTATACAAACTTGCCACTCAAGAACATTCCTTCCCTATCGATTGGCGGTTCTACAAGCTATACGACCAGCCTCTTGCCAATTCAGCTTGTTTATCCTTCGTGCTACATCGGCTTCTTTGGTTCTTCTGCGGAGATCGTCATTTTAGATTCTATTACGCAACAAAACTCCAAGCATAGTCCTCTGCATATCTCGCTGAGCAACTTGCATACGATCAACCGTGTAGGATCATGTTTCGTTTCAGTAGGTCAACATTTGGAACCCGCACTAGTTTAAAACTTTCGTCTTCAAACTCTAACGTATTTTGGCGCTACCGCTGTATGTAAATTACGAAATGAATTGTGAGAATTTTAATGGACATTAAATGACACAAGTGTTACGAAATTTCCTGGAAGTCGTGACTTCGTGACATGCAAAACTTGCAAAATAGCAGTAAGTACTAGTGTATAAAGAAAAAAACTACATAATCATATAACGTTACGTTTAAACTAAACGTCATAGATAATATTGCACTAATAATATTTACGATTAGATTAACACATCCGTCGATTCGATTTAATGATCTACAAACCAAAGACTATTTGTATTTAAACCTAATTTTTAATCGATTAAATCATAAGCTATCTTCTAACAGAATTCATGTAAGTAGGTTACAGTTAGTGTTAATAATTAAAATAATAATAAACTAATTTATATATATATATATATATATATATATATAAACTGGCTGAACCGACAAACTTCGTATCGTCTTTCTCGTTTTTTTTTTTGTTTTTTACGTAATTTTTTCCAATATTTTATATAATTATTGTGATATTCGGAGCCGAGATGCATCAAACAGATCATAGATCATCAAAATCTGTCCAGCCATTCTGGAGTTATAAATGATGTAATCAACCCAACATTATTTTATTTATATAGATGTGAAAGATGTTTGAATGTTTATCACTCAATCACGCTTAAATGGATAAAACAATATCCAATTAAATTTGTTACAGAGAATACAAACGTAAATTAGGGTAAAAGTATTCCAAATGGTAACTTACAACTGTTATTATTATTGTAAATCAAGCAAAAAAATATTGTTATCTACAGCTATCATATAAAATGAGGTCAGACAAGTACAACTTAGGTGATATGACCCAACCCTGGCCCTGACACAACGTAAGATGAACGACATGAATAAAAGGCAAATTGCAATATAAATCTTCCAACTATGCCAGTGCCTACAACAAAAAAAGGTTTAATATAAAAACAACTGTGTGACGAAGACATAAGGTTTCTTTTTATATAGGCCAAATAATTATCTGAACAAATTTTGCTTATGATTAATGACCGCAATGGCGAGAGGTACTGGGAAGGACCAAAATTTATCAGAGCGAGAGACAATAAATTAAACATTGTTCCTAAAGTCTATATAGTAAATCCAAATTGTTGTGTACATAAGTAAGCCATTGTAATTAGAGCCGTCCATTTAAATGAATATGAATCAAATTACAATATATCATTCCTTAAGCGAAATAGTTACGCATATAATTTTATAAACAACTGTATCGGTCAATAGTAGTCTTTGCAATTTAAGAATAATAAACCTTATGACGTGCTTATTAATTTACATTTCAGAAGTCATTTCTTTATAACATTATATTATTGTGTCATGACTGAATAAAAATATGGTCACAAGATCCATTCGTTTTTCTTAATGTCCTATTAAGAAAAGCAAATGACAATAAAAATCCAGATAAATCCTTAATAAAGCCAAACAAAACAAGTACAGTAGTATATAAACTAGTATTCTCATTTCCTATCATACAGATACGACGGCATACGCAGAGCGGCTTGGAAGCAAAGAGCCGAAAGTTGTACCCAGCGACATGCTCTAATCAATATTGGAGACCTATGTCCAGCAGTGGACTGCAGTAGGCTAATTACGATAATAATGATTATGATAATTCTCATCTAGTTATAACTAGAAACTGATTCCCTAAATTAAGACGTTGATGTTGTAATGATGTCAGAATAACTACTCCGTAAGACTTAAATACCCAATATTCTTTACCATTATGGCTTTGAAAAACAAAACTAATTAATATTACAAACAGATCACGACAATATATTAAACGATATACCATCGCAATCAATTTCATCATAAAGGAGACATGGACAACTGTAACATTGGATATGTCAGTGAACATCAATCAAATCACGACGATGAGCAAAATATTCAAACCACGCCTGATGCCCATCCATTGTTGTGTTTATTGCATTCCATTGTACGATCGTGACCTTCCGAGCATAGAATGCTGTTCAAATTATTGGTACGCCATACCATGTGGGAAGTATTTTCGCAATTGCAAGTATTACAATAAGAAAGCTTCATCATACCTGCATTCCTAGTGGCGTCTAATGTTAGAAAAAAAAGGGGGGGAAGGGATTGTTAATAATGGAGACCGAGAATCCCATTGCTAGCAATATAGCCAACTAAGTCGACCTCCTCGCGGTTCCCCCTGGAAACTATCATGGTTAATTCCTGATGAATTCATCATGATGGGCTAACTGGTATGTTTTCATTCTCATCGATCACCCTTCACTGGTGCTCCGCCAGCGTATTCCGTTAGCACAGGCGGGGTTACCATAGCATTTTCACCCATCAAAAAAAAATGTTAGAAAAAAATTCACGCGTGACTTTGAAAAAAAAATAGGACATAATCAAATTTACTTAAATATTAATTGTTAACTAATTGTGTTCTCAAGCCTAGATATTAGCATAACATGGTAGATCTATGGAATTTTTTTTATACAATATTTTATCACGAACATCACCATGCCGTCATTGCCTATCGACATTATCTCAGTATTCACTTCCTTTCTTTCTCACATCGTCAACAAACTACATTAAAAAAAACATAATTTTTTAAAACATAATTCACTTAATATAGATTTTTTTTTTTATTTATTTATTCATTAGTACAAATATGTGTACATGGCGGACTTAATGCTAAAGCATTCTCTCCCAGTCAACCATAGGCAAGTGTCAGAATACTCGAATGCGGTACTACTAATTATTGATATACATACATACTAAAATTACATATATAAACGAATAAATATATATGAATAACAAATATACTTACACATATATTATATATACTATATTATATTAAATTCATAATTATATTTATGAATTTAATAAGATTGATTTTGTAATATACAGTGAATTTTAAAACTACATTTTGTCCCATAAAATAAGTAAAGTTATTTTTAATTATCACAACATGATCAGTTTAAATAACTTCGTTTTGTGTTACATACGCATAATTGGCCAATGTTTTCGAAACTACTGCAAAAGTAAATATTTCATTGTTAATATTCAATTGCAGGAATGCAATTGATTTACTTGTGGTTATATTGTGGTCATTAAAACAATATCATTTTCTATTATTATAAAATAAACAATTTTAAAAGTAAGAGAATCACAATTTGACTATAATTTTCTTAGTTTTAATATCTTTGCCAATTTGTATGAACCGATTTTAATAATTCTTTTTTTAATTATTGTTGTCATAATTGAAGTTGCTGTGTTTGTAGAAAAACATCTAAAAATATATACACATAGCAGCATTTTCGAAACTATAGGATTATTGATATCGATAATGACCTGTATCCTTAAAAGAAATATTTATCAAGTTCCTGTTATTATAGAAAATTATACTACAATTTACTCCCTACAAGTACAACGACTATGAACAACACGTGTTGTATTAATACTCGAATTCTGGGGGGAAAGGGATTGTTAGTAATGGAGACTAAAAATCCCATTGCTAGGAATAAACTCAACAAGGTCGACCTCCTCGTGGTTCCCCCTGGAAACTATCATGGTTAATTCCTGATGAATTCGTCATGATGGGCTAACTGGCCTGTTTTCATTCTCATCGATCACCCTTCACTGGTGCTCCGCCAGCGTATCCCATTAGCGCAGGCGGGGTTACCATTTCATTTTCATCCACAAAAAAAAAAATACTCGAATTCTTCAAGAAACATCAAACCGAATAAAATAAACATAAGTACGCTTGTACTCGTATTAAAAGCAGTAGGCATATACAGTAATGCGTAGTAGACAATATTTTAAGAGACATCTAACTTCTGACACTGTAATCTAATCAGTAAATGACCGGTTAATATTACTGTTCCAAAATACATTTCTTTTCATAGTATTGTCAATCTTACACAAAGTAAACATAAGGTCGCAGATTAATTGGCAGACGATAGCGTCATGTTGATAAAATTTTTTCTACGCCGTCAAAACAAAAGATATCACTCGTCGTGTACAGAATCTCAAACAGTTGGAATATAAATAAATCATGATCTCAATACTGCTCCGCATGTGGTGCATTCAATGTTTATTTTGAGACAAAACATTTAGAAAGCTGATGATCTCTTTAAACAGAAATTTCAAATCAAATCAATTCGCAATCAATAACTCTGTAGGTACAGTAAGCTTTCCTATTAACTGTATAGTTAAATCCATAATTTATTCTTATAAATCTATTCTACACTAGGCTTGAAATGCATTGACAACCTCAAAAATCTTACAGGGAGTCATTAAAGAAGTATGTATTAAAAGACATAATACCTCAATGCAGGAAGCTAGTGGATGCAGGTGACCCAAGACTATGAGATAAATCAAGTACCGATGAATGATGTACAACTTGACACGGAGATGATGATAATACTTGCAGTAAATGATCTTAGATTAGCAAAATAATTACCTAATAATAATAAAATTCTCATAATGAAATTTTCAATATTACAGTCTGAAATTGAAAAGCGAATTATCATATGACCGTCAAGTTACCAAGGAAACGAGTTTTTAGGCATATAACTGGTCTAGCTGACATTGGCCTAATGCTAATTACATTGACCCTACAACATTTTAGTGTTTTAACGATTCGTGATTAATAAACATTATGGTAGGAAACCTTTATAATAGGTACACAACCTTTTGTTTCTAGAATGTTATTAGACGAAAAATTGAAAGACCAATACAAAAATAGTTTCTTTTTTTTATAAAACTTACAATGGCAATCAAGCTGACGGCCCACCTGATGGAAAGTGCTAACCGTCGCCTATAAACATAAGCAGTACCATGGACATAACAGAGTATACTGTTTCGCCCATGATACTCCCCATGCGTTACCATTCCTGAGGACTCAGGTGTTATTCCTCTGTACCCTGTAAATTCACTGCCATATCCCACCCTTCCAATATCACTGCCATATCCCAACTGAAACACAGCCATGCAAACACAACTGCTTCACGGTAGAAACAAGAATGGTAATGATTGACTACGTTATCAAACGAGACGTTTAATAAACAATAACAATAAAGCATAGAAATAGATAAATTGCTTCTTGGCACAAAGACAAATGCTGATATTTCGATATTAATAGAAATTTTGCTGTCAAATGCGCTCGGATGATCTTTTGAATTGTTTTGTACAGAAAATCAATATGATGTTCACTTGATTATAATCATCTTCTATTTTCTGGATCATGGAAAATTGTTCGAGACAAACATTTACAGTTTAATTGTATTGGATATCTATCCTATACAATTGTATCTACAAACACAATATCAATGTAGATTTAATTATTTAATACACATATATATATGAATAGGTATATATATATACACACACACACACACACACACACACACACACACACATATATATATATATATATATATATATATATATATATATATATATATATATATATATATATATATATATATATATATATAAACAGAACAACTATTATACATAAATAACTCAACTGGTATCATTTGGGAGGGAATTCCAAGGTCTAGCAGCTTGCCATGTAAAAAAATTTGCTTATATTAGAAATATCATTAAAAATAAATAATAAAAACCTATGATTGTATTAATTGGTGTAAAACCACAAAGAACTTTCAAAACAGTTTAGGTATATTCTGATCTGATAATTTTAATAAGACACGCTACAATTATTTGAAACGGATTAGAAAATTATGTGGCTGCTGTATTTATTACATGCAATTTTCTCGATAAACTTTTAAACAACCTTGAATTTATCGTTCGTGCTTTTGTCATGTTTCAATTGTAGATTTGGTAAATTAACCTATGCAAATGCAACACCCACAACAAAAGTTTGTGTTGTAATGTTTGGAACAATTTACACAACCTCCGGTGTTTCGGGCTCAAGACGACACCGCGACGTTTTCAACCGTGAGAACAAGGTCTGACGCAAGGAAACGTGAGTGACAACGTTTGCAAACTTATTAATATCATTCTGTGTTCTCTTAATAATAGTGCTTTAGAGTCTATATTTGAGCAACAAAAGCTTCAGTTACATGAAGATGTAAATAAAATAAAAAATCTAAATACCTAGAAAGTAACTCAATTACAAACATCGCTTTTATCGCAAAAACATGAACATGACGTGAATGGAACATGAATTTCTCTATATTGATAATTATATTATCTAAAACAAATATTTTCGATTGACTTTACTGAAAGATAACTCTTATAGAGTTAAACTCGTCTTTGTACATTTGCTTTCTCCGCTGTCTTATTTCTTTATGTATTATTAGTTTGTATAATAAAATAAAAATAAAATATTCTGATCATTAATAAATATTGTAGATAATAAGTAAAACTAAACATTATATTAATGAAGAGGAAACTTTAACTAACCAATAATGCTGATCACGTTTTGTCACTAACTGCAATGTACTCGTACCTAGACAATTAAAGAGCTCTCAGTATCGGCTTCTTAGAACCGTAGAGCAATTTACATTATACTGTTATTAGTGTTTACCCTTGACATTTAAGTTTTACTGTACACAATTAAAATCCCGGTGACCTTGACTCCGTAAATATTTTATTACGTGCGGTCATGAAAGTTACGTGACGTTACATCTAGTACACACCGGTCAACGTTTGATTGATAATAAAAAAGCTAATATTGAAATGGCTATCAAGTGGTATCAGGGTCAGTAAGTCTTTATGAACACCGAAGACGCGTATAAGGCGTTTTATTTGTTCTTTGTTTTAACAAGCTAGCTCATAAAGGCAAGTATTGAAGAGGAAATATGATTGATTAACTTCCAGCGCTTGAACGTCAATAAGGTCAAGTTTGAAACGTCGCAGTTGCAATAAGGTTTCGCCTACGATACTTCCATTTGCAACATCCATACAATTTATTAGGTTAAACCTCCATTATACCTACACAATAAAATGGAGATAAAAAATTCACTACATGAAGCAATAAATTTAGCCATAAACACTAAAAGAGATCACGGCTTTTCTGTTCTGCTAATACAATTCTTAGTGGATAGAGAAATTCTTAGCAACATTTCAATTCTTAAATAATGTAGCTTTGCTTTTACAGTCAGTATGTTCTTACTAATATACATGTGGTTAATTTTTACCTCTTGGCGCCTTAATGGCTCAACTATGATATATATGTAATATTTGGGATGGAAAAGGACATAGGCTACTCACTATCCCGGTCAATTAAAGCATATTGTTCCTGTCCCAGTCATACAGACAAAGTTGAGAAAAACTAGTTATAATAAAAAAAAAAGATTGCCGCTCATGTTAGATTGCACATTGGATGGGAGCAAATGGAAATCTTTCGACTTCTACTTGCCAATAAGGCTTGTATAACATGAATTACGTGCTGACTACAAACAATTTACAGCTCCTCCCTAAGCTCATATATCACTTTCGCTTATCCATCCGCACTCATCAGCCGGCGCATGCAAGCATAGCGATCAGATATTCTGTTATATACCTATATTTGCACTATTTTCTCTTACTACTGACGCCACTGCAGCTTTTTAATGTCATATTACTGTATTATCCCTCGTATAATTAAAATTTTCTTCTTTACTCCCAAGTCTCTGCGTACGAAAATAAATAAAAAAATGTGAATTTCACTAGACTGCTGTAACAAAATGTTATTCTTTG
Source organism: Galleria mellonella (assembly GCF_026898425.1). NCBI lineage: Eukaryota > Metazoa > Arthropoda > Insecta > Lepidoptera > Pyralidae > Galleria > Galleria mellonella. Next base: position 3,434,052 of record NW_026442028.1, on the reverse strand, counting down.
GTAGATATAATAATAATAATAAAGCTTTGAGTTCGAGCTGAAAGCTAAAATAGCCCCAGTCCAATCTCTGATACAATTTCGCACACCATCTTTGTTCTGGCAATCAATGACATGTTATGCCATGAGCGACTTAAACATAAACTGGAGTGTCCGAAATGCTATTCCGCTCAATAACAAACTATTATTACTTTCCATCAAATGGTCCGTGAGCTTGTTTTATCCGTGAACCCAATAGTGCTCAATCTCAGTTTAAGAGCATTTTCTTTCTTAGTTTTATGAAGTCCGATATCTTTCTAAAATACCAGTAAGTAGTACACAATTGTAGCCTTGAGCGAGAGCAATTTGTGGAGTAATATACAACGCAGACCTATTTACGTACTTGGCTGACTCTCACACATCGTCTGTCGGCTTTCGTGTAAATGGAAAGCCAACATCAATGTTTATACAAATAGCGAGAATAACTCTGAAACCCTTTGAACGTCAAAGCGTTATGTCGATAAAAAAATAGCAAACAAACAACTTTCATTCTGGATTCTGTTTCATAGATTTTTAGTGCTTATTTGTATAAAAGTTGCCTGTACGAGTTCTGATTCATTTCCATTCGAAGAACTTTAAAAAACATCGTGCATTTTTCAAGGCACTTTCTTCCACGCACAAACACGTTTATAAAAAGTTTATTTCTACGTAAAAAAAAGGTCTAGTTTTACCCTCTTATTCATAAGAACGTCAAACTCTTATAAACTTATTTTAGTTATTGAAGTATTTTGTCTTTTTCTTTTACACTAATTTCTCAAATTGAAAGACAGTGACATAACACTCTAATAGTTAAAGCAGGTTCGTAATATGTTTTAGTTTTTATAAATAAGGGGGTTCACCTCTAAGCTTGAACAGAGGCAGGATGTTTCATAGACACATCAGATTGTAAAAAAATGAATGTAGAATGCGGGGTCGTGTTTCCAAATGGGGTTTGCTTCGTAACAAGCAGTTTTTTAGCCCACAAAGAAAACAACAGCTTCGATCGTCACAAAATTAACGTGGAACCAACACGAAAGTAAACATTAACGATTCTTTCTGAGGAATCGGGTCTGATTAAAGACTTAGCGCTATTGGTTTACATCAAAACCTTTCTCGAATCCTAACAGCTGTAATTATTATTTATTTATCTCAACGGAACTAAGTTTGAAATACTACTTACAAATACTTATACGGTTTTTTCTGTGGTCAAGCTAACGCATTATAGCCGTTTTTCAATAACATTAGAAAATAAACAAAATTAAATTATATTATTCTTACTAATATAATAAAATTGTAACTAGACGATGTCTGTACATAGGAAGTATTTAAGAAAAAAACACATATGTAAGGGGCCTTAAAAAGAGCAACTGAAACCAAACCTATCATTAGAAATTTTGTCTCTCTAACTGTAAACCTGTATGTTTTCCGGCATCATGCAAAACCTCTGCACCATATTGGATGCGGTTTTCATAGTTGTATTTTTGGAGACCAAACTTAAAAACTAGTGTAATATTTATCTTATTACGCCATTTAGAAGTGGTAATTTCGTTGGTTTTTATACTTCTAAAATGCACGCGTATGAAGTAGCGGGCAAAAGCATAAATAAGTCTGTACTTTGACCTGTACGAACTAGAAACAGTAATAAAAAAAATAAAGCATAATATTTCATTATTTGAATGTATAAATTCAAATTCGCATTCGAATTATGCGCAAATAGCGGAATTTCGTGTGAAACTGAACCTTACCGCATTGACATAGAATCGATCGGATTCCAAACACATGTCCAAAATGACACAATAACAACACCACATACTCACAATGTATTTGAACACATGTTATCTCCTAACATAGTAGTTGTACGTGCGAAATTTATGAGAACAAATATACAGAAAACAAACGATACACTGTATTTATTGAACGCGATAATGAGACTGAAAACATATGGCAAAATGCCGATATTAAATAGCATTATAATTAAATATTTTAATAATCTGTACTAATTACTTTTAGTGTCAGGGATATTCTTCTCTAGAAATCTGTCCGATTCTAGAATAAGGGCATACGGGTATGCGACCCCGGCATCCCGAGCCGCTGCAGCGTCCCAGTCCTTTCCGCAACTGCAGTGTCCCCGCCCTTTCCTTTCCCACATAAGTCCCTTATTCTTCTCATTTACCAATTTCCCTTACACATTTCCAACGTTTCCTTTCTTTTTTCCTCAATCCTTTCCTCAATACCGTAGGTGGCGGAATCCACCAACAAATGCATTCCCGAAGAGAGTTGACGTCAGGCAGGTGGCCGGTCGTAAAACTAAAAACCAAATCTTTTTGTAATATGGATAAAACCATATCATGCCGTCCCCAAATAATAATTGGGATAAGGGTAGAAAGATGACGATTATAAATATTCTGTACCAGCATAATTCAGTTAACCCTCTGACCGCGCTTTTTTTTTTGCTTAATTTTCGCACATCGCTTTTACAACAAATACCATTACGAGTATTTAGCCATCTAGCGAGATTCTGAGAAACAATATCAATCTACCAAAACAAAAATCGCGGGATGCGTAAAATTAAACTAGTAAATACTGCACGCAGAAATCGCGGGATGCCCGGTCAGAATGTTAATGATATCATATTCCACTGCAATAAGAAATGATCATTGTGAGTCTAAAGGCAGGCATAATCGCGATGTATCCGATATTTTTCAGGTCAAGATGCACGCAATGAAGCTATAATAGCGATAATATCGGACTTGAGACGTTATCTTAAATCTTTAATATGCAGCTGGTAAATAAATGAGAGTTTATCAAAAATTAGAAATCATTTTTAATCTAAATCAAAATTTATTAGTTATAATTTTTACACGACACCAAAAAAAAGGAGAAAGTTTTAAATTCATGTTTTTTTTTTTAATATAATGTATTTATTATTACTATTTCATATCTACTTTTACACCAAGAACTTTACAGGGTTTATGGTTTTAAGAGTTTCCTCTTGTCGGTGCAACTAATTCATGCATCTTCTTCCAGCCAGCTTTATCCCAGGCCATATCCTTGATATCCTTATACGATATGACACCTAGTGTTCCCTTTATCTGTCCCATGTAGTTATTCCTCGGTCTTCCTCTTCCTTTTTTGCCCTCTATTTTTTCTTTTACTATGCTCTTAAAAAAACGTCATGTCGTACAAGGTGGCCCAGCATTTTGCCTCTTCTATTGTCTATTTTACTTTACAGGGTAAACAGAAAGAATTAGGCAGACCTTCTATTATATACAGCGTATAGAGAATGGACACTCGACTTTGCTGTCCTACTACATTTCATGATTACTCTTCTCATAAATATAATTCAAAACGAATAATCTGAATATAAGCATGTTATTGGTAATTTAAATGATTTTTACTCCTGGTTTGGTTTTATTGAATTCAACATGATGATCTTATAACCTAACCTTTCTTATAATCTTAAAAGATAACGTAAACCTTCAACTTTGGTCTTCATCTATCGATTTTTGCGGCTCCTGAAGATTTTTTTTTTAATATCAATTACGTATAATGGTCAATAAATATTTCTTTATCATCATCATCATTTTCTTCATTTAGCATTCTATAGAAGAAAGGCGTGATATATGTGTATATTATATGTTTATTTAACATAATGTTTACTTGACTTACTCTATATACATTAGGTATAACTATTATTACCGTTTGGACGATTGTTGAAAAATTCAACTATAAATTAAATATTCCATTACATCTAGAGAACAAAGGGTGTTAAGCCTAATGTCTAGTAACATTATCACAGATTATTATATTAACATATTAACACAGATAAAATATAATATTACTATTATCTGTTCTATAATGTTAATCAAATATTGTACAAGTTTTAGATCGAAGCTCAATGTATTTATTCAGTATGTTTTGTAAATTACGAATGATATTTCAATATTTTATTTTTTACATTCTCCAGAATTATTACGCGAACACGATTTCACAGATCACGACTGTAAGTACTATAGAAATAATTAAATTGTCTGGAAGAGATTGCTTAGCAATAAGACCGCCTTTTGTACTACACTATACGTACTGAAAATTGTTCAACAAATCCTGTTATGTTGGTGCAATAAAGTGTTAAATAAATAAAAATAAAATCTCATTTGTTTATCTGCAATGAACTAAAAGTTTCTATTACAATCAGATCATTATATAGTTTTCAAAGATCATAAGACTAATATCTTTAGTCATTAATAAGTAAATAATTAAAATTCACTTAAAGACGTGACGGACACAATCGTAATACGAAATGCCGTGTCGTAATCAAATGAAAGTTGGGAAAGAGTGCGCGTTTTATTAAGTAATCTGACGTACATTTTTGCCCAACTCAACTAGAAATATGTTACAAAGTGCATGTAATAATACAAAATTCATATTGTGCAAGCTTAACTATATATAGAATTGCCTATTAACTAATATATTTACTCAGTTATCCGTATTTACGTGCAAACATAAATCTGTATTAATTCTTCGTCAAACAATCATAATTTAATTTTTTTTAACCTACTTGTTTTTATATAATTGACTAATGTGATTACTCTAAGTCAAAACTATAATTGAAAACGTTTGTGTTTTAAGATAAACGTTCTTCTTCTTCTTTGTCAACATAAATCACTCAACGCCCACTTCAGGCATATGCCTCTGCAATTTTTCTTCTAAGTTGCGTAAAAAAAATAAAAAAAAAACATCAATACGGTAGGTTGCGAGCATTTGGCGCCATAACATCATACCATCTGGCTAGTGGTCTTCACTCCAGGACGCACTTGCTCCATCTACCGTTATATAGTCGACACACATGTCAAGCCAATGACCGCTGACCGACAAATGTTACTTAACAATACATTTTATATTCAGACACATTTATAAGGTTACAATATATCTCACCACAAACGGATTCTGTCTTTTGCATTGCAAGTTTGCAACCCACGCAACAAAAACCACAAAGAGAGCGGCCTCGGTTAGCGGTCAAATGTTGTAAAATGAGAAACCTGATAACGAACATCTGGGGCATAACCCAGAACACCCAAAGCCCAGGTTTTTTTTTGGAACTTAGAATGACTAACAAGCTGACGGCTCACCTGATGGAAAGTGGTAACTGTCACCTGTAGACATAAGCAGTACATGCCTCCGTACCCTATAATTTCATTGCTATATCCTCAAGTCAAAACAGAACCATGTAAATACAGCTTCTTAGCGAAAGAAACATGAGTAGGTCAAAGATACCAAAGCAGAGAGAGTCTTTTGTACAAAGTCAATCTCTGTTAACATTAGCTATTAGAAAAGTTAGTTTCCTAAATTGGTACAATTGTAACAACAAAAAGATAATGGCTCCCAAAAAAAACAGACTAAAATCATGCTAAAACTAATCATCATTCATCATATCAGTCGCTAACTATCCACTGCTAAATATAAGATTTCCTTAGAAGAGGAATTTGCCAGTAGTTACCACGCTTGGCAGGCGGATTGGCAATCGCAGTTAGGCTTCTAGTGACGTTTTAAGAGGGACGCTGTTACCCATTTCTCTACCATTTTTTTTAGGGGTAATATGGTATGGTAACCCCGCCTGCGCTAACGGGATACGCTGACGGAGCACCAATGAAGGGTGATAGATGAGAATGAAAACAGGCCAGTTAGCCCATCATGATGAATTCATCAGGAATTAACCATGATAGTTTCCAGGGAGAACCACGAGGTGGTCGACCTGGTTGGGTATATTGCTAGCAATGGGATTCTCAGTCTCCATTACTAACAATCCCTTTCTTCCCCCATTTCTCTACCATTACCTTCCCTTATTCGCCTCTTACGACACCCACGAGAAAGGAAAGTTTGGCCTTTTCCATGCCGGGACCTACTAGGCGAGATAAAACTAATATAGACTGGTTTAAAACGAACAAAATACATTGAAGAACGGTGATATTTTTCACATACACGCATTAAATTTTATATATTCCTGTATAATAAAGGTTTTTAGGCAAATCATCAGGTCACCGGTTCATACGCCATTACCTTTACATAGTGAGGAAGTAATTTCGTAATTCCATTAATTCACACGTAACTCACGGAAACTGAATACAGAGTGTTTCTAGGTCAGGCAAAAAGTGGACAATATTCCGGTTGATTGGGCACTTACAGCGGAAGGTTTGACTGATGAGCAGCCGCTGTGAAAAACCGTGTTTTGCGGCCACGTAAGCGGTATGGGTCAATCGATGGTGTTCTAAAAATGTGTAGGTCAACTTTGTTAATTAATAATGCTTAACAAATTGTATTTTTAAACATCTTAAAAAAGAAGGTTCTAATTTCGTCAACGTTTCATTGTAGATATCGGTTATGTCAGTCGAAAAATTCTAAGCGTATAGGTCTTTCAGATGTTATTAAAAAATGTGTAGTCAATTATTATTCATTTAGGTTATCAAGCAATATTTTTAAGGTAATCTTTTGGAATATTCCAAAATGGTGCTTCTCAATTCGTTCGTATTTTCTTTGTTGTTATGTATATAGAGTTTTCTTCCGCGTTACTTCCATGTTAATATTATCGCGATTGACGTCACCCTCTCTTTAAGGACCAAAATCACTTGTTTAAGAAGGATCCTGACAATTAGTAAGTATGGCAAGCATATTTCTTTCACACAATTTTTATTTTCAATTCTATGTTTTGTAATACATCTTTCTTATTTAGAACTTTGTTTAATATATAAATTTTTTTCTTATGCGTAATAACATGGAAAAAAGAATCTGCCAAGATAAATTATATAACGTCGTAGCACATAAAAAACTAAGACATTTTTATATTATAAGAATGATCGTAACCTCCGAAGCACTAGCTGTAAATAGTTCAACTAGTCTATAACAGACTTCAAACAATTGCTTTAACAACCAAGAGAATTGCCTTTATTAGCTTTTATAAATAGACATTCATCGTTCGACATTTGTACGACCTTATCAATTCAGTAAAGGAAATGAACTACTTTATTTGTATCACAGTCCAACAATTTAGACTTTTGAACTTTCACTACCTCTGTTTCTCTAACAAGCTTTTAAGTAGGTTACATACGTATCAGAAGGACCAACAAGCAATGAACCGACTGAGATGGTCCTTAGTTCAAAAAACCGATAAAAAAAGAAAAACTTTCATGCGGCGACCCCGCAGATAAGCGCATTATAAATCTAGCAAGTTAGAATGTAAATATTCTTTCAAACAATTGTTAAACGCTTTTATACATATTTTTTATGAAACTTAGAATAGCAAACAAGCTTCACAACTGATTCGCGGTTGAAACACGAATAGGATATCTCTGTCCCATTCGTGTTTCAACAAACGACTTTTGTACAAATCTCCCTCTGGTATATGTACTCTTTACTTAATGTTAAGGCAAAAAAAGGATGTATTTTATTATGCTTTGACTGTTAATGAAATATGTAAGTATTAAAAAAAAATCTTCTTATTACGACTAAAGTTTTTTTTTTTTTCAATGGGTGAAAATGGTATGGTAAACCCGCCTGCGCTAACGGGATACACTGGCGGAGCACCAGTGAAGGGTGATAGATGAGAATGAAAACAGGCCAGTTAGCCCATCATGATGAATTCATCAGGAATTAACCATGATAGTTTCCAGGGAGAACCGCGAGGAGGCGACCTGGTTTGGTATATTGCTAGCAATGGGATTCTCAGTCTCTATTACTAACAACCCCTTTCCCCCCATTACGACTAAAGTTCAATCTGGGTATTTGTTATAGCAGATGGGAATTAGAAAATATTTGTTATACCAAGTAACATGTTGCAATGAGATTTATTAGGTTAGGTTGATCTTATATTCATTTTAACAAGGTAAGAAAACTTGTTTATTAATGTCACGTTACGTACTTATCTACTTACCTGTTACAACGAACGATTTCTACTAATAAATAAATACATAGTTAAATGAAAACACTGTATTTTTTTATTTAAAAACAATTTATACTGAGTTATGTCGCAAAGTAATCAAAATAAAATTCGCAAAAAGTAGTTTAAATTCAATGTATAATAAACGAAAGGAATCACGAATTAAATTTTATTTAAAAATCAATAATGTGATAGCTTAGTCCTCATACTGTCTTAATTAGACTTAAAGCCCTGTAGTCTGTCATAGAACGGAACACTTCTTCCCTTTCTGTGGGTGTCGTAAGTAGCGACTAAGAGAACTCAAAGGTCGAACTAAATTTAAGAAATTAAATGGGCAGTAACGTCCCTCTTAATACATCACCAAAAGCCTAACTGTGGTTGCCAACCCCCCTGCCAACATAAGAACTATTGGCAAAACTCTTAACAGCTGGAAGTCTTTGTTCAGCAGTGAACAGTTAACGGCTGATATGAGGATTTTATAGTTTCATTATATTTTGGAAGAAAAATTTATAAAAGAAGAAGCTCTCTATATAATGTAATATAACTGTAATATTGAACCAACACGCTATAACAAAGATATCGGTCACTTACCGGTTGTAGTCGTATAATGTATTGATGGAAATACCAAAAACCTTGACGTTTACTTGCAGTTCGATACAGTCTACTTTGGCCCAACAGATGACGATCTCCCAGAGATTTTGCTTCCGTGAGAAAAGTAATTTATTTTGTAATAATAACGTCCGACAAACGTAATTACCGTAAGCCATTAAACGAAAGTTATGAAGTAACCGTGTACGTTGATAACACCGAATGATCCCCATACACTTTCACTGGACGAAATATTTTCACCCGTGACCACGACTGTTTACTCAATACAGCTATTGTTCATAATGTGTATTGAGCACTTTCGAAATACTGTTTTGTACTCAATAATGATTGTTCTATTAAACCTTTAGTTAAAGTTGTAATCTCTACGTATTACTTTTCTGAAGTTTAATTTAAGTTCAGAAATGTAAAGTTTAGATATTTGTTTGGAATCATCTATTTCCGAATCGGATCCCCTTCTTTTGATAGTAGTTTGTACCAACTTTTCTCAATTCATCTGTATTTTTAGTGTTACGTGATTGCATCACGAATTCCGAACCGATAAATCTCTGTCTATTGGAATAATTATTTTCCCAATAGTGTTTGCTCCCTAGTTAGATTCGTATTACGATTAATTTCGTGACGTTTGCAGTCGTCTTTTCTTTGCAGAACAAAAAACTACGAAGTACTGTTGCGAAGCAAATTTATTCATTTTAATGTGTAATAATTGTCTAAAAATCTTGTTGCTATATAAAATCTAAAGATAAAAAATCTTAAAATGTAATGATTTAGAAAAAAATATTAGTAATTCAAAAAATCATATTGGTTTCGTTCACTTTAAAGTTCAGGCTAGAATCGCATCTACTACAATACATACTATTAGTTTTCAACATTATCAAACTGCTCCTCGGATCCATGAGAAATCCTTCAACATATATTTTTGTATGAATACATATAGTAATTACAGTAATTTTCTGACACTGACGAGGTTATTAGAACTATATCCGAAATCAAAGTGTAGTTGCTACTTGGTTGATGTAGTAATAGCTATTTAAGGCCAAAATAAAAGTGAAGAGCAGCTCTTAAATTTGTAAAGAGTTTGAATAAATGGCTCTACAATAAAGGAATCACCAAAACACATACTAATACCTACAGGTTGTTAAATCAAGGACTAAGATTTAAACTTTTTTGAACTAATTAAAAAACTACATGCTAATAACTGGTCAGTAAATCAAAATACTAAGATTCAATTAATAATTTCCCTACACTACATTTTATGGCATTTACAAATAAATCGACCTTGCAATGCAATGCAAAACATTTAGGAGATAATGAATCATAGGTATTTTAATGACAACTCTATCATGTGCATTCATAAATCATCATTACGAACATGCACAGATAGTAAGTGCGTTCTTTGTGTTCACTAATTGAGTACTTCCTGAACAGATCATTCATTGATTCATTCATAATATTTGCCTTTATCTCATACTCTTAAGTTTTTTTTTTTACAACACAGGGGGCAAACGATCATGCGGCTCACCTGATGGTAAGTGACTACCGCCACCCATCACCATGACTACCATCACCCACAATCACCAGCGGCATTGCAGGTGTGCTGCCGGCCTTTTAAAAAGGAATATATATCTTTTCTTAAAGGTTTGTTGTCGTATCGGTTCGGAAATACTGCTGCTGGAAGTTGATTACAAAGAATGGTTGTGCGTGGAAGAAAGTTAATGGTAACTCTTAAGTTAATGGAGAAACACTGCGATGTGTGTGCAAGGACTTATGCACTATTTATATTATCCTGTTTTAATTTATATTAAACAAATAATACGATGAAATTAATTGTAAAATTATACAGGACTAGACAAAAACCAAAAACTAAAAACCAAATCTTTTTGTAATATGGATAAAATCATATTACGCCGACCCCAAATGATTGGGATAAGGGTAGGAAGATGATGATGATGATACAGGACTAGACAAAAGTAAATAATTTATTCCACTTGTAAATTACAAAGATCAAGTTATAAATATATATTGTAAGATAGGATGAGCTTATCTGTAAAAAAGAATGTTTACAACCAACCAAATACGAGAATAAAGGGTGTAGTGTGATAATGTATAATAGGTTCAACTTTTATTAATTCTTTTAACACAGTTACTGCTATAGTAACATTTACCGTTGGAAAAATATGTATATGTACTTTTAATAAAGTTTTGTACTAACATAATTTTAAATCTGTTACTAACAAAACAAAACAGATCATGTTATCTTAAAATAAATAAATTTCAATTTGAATAATATTCTCTTCCCTTTACATATTTGTATTTATCTCAATATTTGCATAATATATATATATTATTTATATATTTTGGTTTGCTGGAAGAGAACACTTACAGAGTTAAGCTCGCCTGTTGTACATCTTTATTTAATATATATTATATGTTTGTAATTTTTTGTGTACAATAAAAAATAAACAAAATAAAATAAAATATACTCCCTTTCTAATTAATTGTACAAACTCCAATCTTTTTCATTCTTTATTCTTTATTGTACACAAAACATACTGTTAATCACAATTCATTATAAATATAATGTACGAAGGCGAGCTTATCTCTAATAAGAGGTTTCTTCCAGCAAAACCTTTTTTCATGTAATATTTCGTAATATATTTATCGTAAAAGTACTTATAGATAAAGGCACTCAAATGCAATAAACAATCAACAATATTGTGTAATCTATAAGACAGTACAATGTCGAGATAAAAAGCAATAGTCACGTACAAATACTTTTCAATTGCCAAAATCTGTATTAATAAAATGATAAGACTTCGGCTAGAGATTAGAGAAACATTTTTGTTTCTCATTTATCCCATAGTTATTGAATCCGAATGATAGAAGACCATATGCAGCCCAAAATATTATAATTTAAGAATTTCTTCAAATAAATTTAAATCTATATAAATAACAAGAGACCAACACGGAAGATACCTAAAGAAAATCTATATTATTTTTTTATTAGATTATGAGGATGAGGGACGATGAGTGAGGATGAAGAGGTCAGTTAGCCAATCATGACGAATACAACAATATGATGGTTTCCAGGGGAAACCGCGTGGAGGTCAACGTGGTAGGGTATATTGCTAACAATGGGACTACTAATCCCCATTATTAACAATCCCTTCTCCCCCCAAGAAAATCTATTAAGGATTGACGCAAATATTTCCCAAATACTAGAGAGGCCAATTTCACCACACGTAGTTGTGGCTGAATATACGCCTATGGGACTATATTAACACGATGTTACAGTTTAGTAGCTACCTATCCCAAGTTTATTTATAACATTTGGTAAATATCAATATCTTTACGAAATCCGAGAGACAGGAAATTGTAAACCATTTCTATATTCGGAATCCAGCAAAACGTTGCTTGTTTGCAATACGGGAAGGTTCGATCCTATTTTCTCACAGGAAATTGTGTTGACCCCGCTTTAGCCTCGCAATATAAGCCGATTTTATGACTTAAGTATATTATATTTACGCACACAGCTGTTAACCTTTAATATTACGGATTAATAGAGCTAGTGATCTATTGAATTCTGTTGTATAAAGTTACTAGTGATCAACAAACACTCATGACAAAGTAAAGCCAGGGGGAAAGGGATTGTTAGTGATAGGGTCTAATAATCATAGTGAGCCAACTGACCTGCTTCATCCTCACCTATCATCCTTCACTGGTGCCCCGCTGGTGTATACCGATAGCGCGGGTGGTGTTACCATTCCATTATTACCTATTAAAAATATTACAAGTGCGAAAAATGTTACATTTTATATATATTATATGTGTGTATAATATATTATATGTGTATACCGATAGTGCGGGCGGGGTTACCATTCCATTTTCACCCAAAAAACAAAGTTAAGCCAATATAGAGCTGGTTATGCAGAAAAAACGTTCATGTGATATAGAGAGCCAAATAATATGGACAATTTTTCAATATGTAACTAACTCCAAATAATCTATTGTTGAATACAGTAATTATCTTGAAATGTTGGTTTTCATAATAACAGTAACTGATAATAAAATAAAACCTCTTTAAGTGGTCTTAACTGAAGCTCATACATGTTTGTAAAACAATATTCATATATTTAGAAATTGTGAGTAATGTAACCTTTATTTATTTAACTCTTTATCGCACCATAAATAAAAATATACAGTGACAAGTGAATAATTCAAGTGCAATACAGTAATATAAATACAGATTGAAATATACATATAAAGGTACAAAAGGTCGTCTTATCGCTAGGGCAATCTCTTACAGACAGCCTTTGGTTAAGGGAGAACAGATAGAAAAGGACAGGTGGCGCAAGAATGAATTAATATTTTTTTGTGCATAAAATACAAAAACCTGTAATGCACAAAAATATCAAATACATATAATTTATTAAACTACTAATTATAACAATATATGTATATATATATATATATATATATATATATATGTGTGTGTGTGTATATATAACATACATACAAAATACATAAACATACACACATAAATACATACATAGCACACACAAGGAAATATTTACAACAATTTACCCTATCAGATCAACTTTTCCCACTCTGGAAAGCATCATGGTTAATTCCTAATGATCCTACTGAAGTTCATGTACCTATCAATCACTGGTACCCCGCATATACTAATACAGCAGGCCAAATTACCATTTTCACTCCAACAAAAAGAACACTGCTGTGTTACCGACCCTCGTGATATAAAGATCTTGATTCATAGTTTCCATTAATTTAATTGCCATATCTCACCTTCGAAACACGACAGCAAGGCAAGCTACTCAGCGACAGAATTAATCAGTAAGATAGAAGTCTCATGCAATATATTTTATTTTATATACACACTACCATAATAAAAGTTCAATAGTTTTTTTTTTTTTTTATTACATATTATTATTTCAGCCATTAGCTGTCCACTGATGAACATAAGCCTTCCTCATAATATACCTCATAAATTAGCTTAAACTTTATGAAGATATCACGTACGTAGTTATAATTTAAGTATATAATATATTAGAAGACCGGATGCATGAAGAGTTCCAATGGGAATCGTATACGGGAACTACTTAGAAGTGGGCAACGCCGGGAAATGGCTAGTATATCATATACCTATCAATCCTCTATCAAATTTAACAAACACCATTTAAATAAGGGCTAACTAGAATCAGTGCACTGGTGTTACCAAATCTACCAATCTAATCTTGATTAGATGATCCCAAATATTCGAATGTTCTTTAACAAATGCATATTTCTAGTGTCTTCCACATGTCTTGTATGTATCCATTCTTTTCTCATAACATGTCCGTAGCATATTAACCTACATTCCTAGTTCTTTCAGGCATCCTCATATGTGCTCATTCCTTACTTAGTCTAATCTCGTCCCACACATCACCACATATCCGTGTCAACATTCTCATTTCAATTGAATGCAAATGTATGCAATATATAAAAGAGGAATCTGACTGGGTGTTTTATTATTGCACATTCCACAATAATTAACCACGATGGTTTCCAGGGGAAACCCGTGGAGGTCGACCAGATAGGATATATTGCTAGTTCCAGCTCCATTAGCTGTTAAAACCCACTAATAACAATTTGTCCAATTTTTTATATTTTGTTCTATAACAACTACGTATGGAATTTAGAATTACATCATTATGCAACTGGCACTAAAAAGTATACATAATTTGATTGCATTCGATGTTTTTAATTCGACTAATACAAAGGACTGGTATCAAATACTGCATTGTAGTGTTATCAAGTTTTACGACATAATCAAAACAGTTCCATTCTGTAAAGTACTGTGGATAAAAAATACGCAATGGTCGTCATAAAAATGTATCAAACTCCCATTGCCATACTATACCGTACCATTAGTGAGTCAAATATTACTCACGCTGTGAAGTTGTCACAGATTAAGTTGATCAAACTTAATTGCCATATGACTAAGACTAGCCATGATACATTTCATGTAGTCACCAATGTTTGCCCAATGCAGAAACTACATATTTTATCACCTAAAGTCTGCGGTAGTCGAAACTAATATTGTAAAGACGAAAGATTTAACGATGGATAAACTCCAAATATACTAAATCAAGATTAACAATTCTTTCACCAACAGAAAACCAAATTATCAGCAAGAAAAATGGGCTAATATAATATCTCCGCACAGACAAAAGTTTATCTATGTGGATTGGTATTTTGTTTCGTTTTTGTCTATTCTCTAAACTTTTTTCAAGATAGATTTCAAATAGAAAAGAACTACAAATCGAATTTATCCGAAGATCTATTGAGTCTTGTCAGCGCCTTTGTGTTTCTATCTCCTACTTGCTGTGCCCAACAGGGTTTATAATTAGAGTCGTTTTAATATCTACCAACCACATTATGGAATGTAATGAGAAATAAATAATGAATAAATAAAAAATTTCAGTCACAGCATTAAATTTTGCAACAAAAAGTCTGAAACTTGCTTTGTTACTAGATACTTCATCATTTACGTGCTTAATTATTAAAATATGTAAATTTGTTATCTTTACTTGAGCATACCAAGAAATAATTTGGCACGTAAACAATAGGGAACACAATAGTAGCAAATTTATTGTCTATTTAAAAACACAATGATATAATACCACAAATTCTTCTAACTATCGTTTGAAGCATGAATAAAGCGGTGACGCAAGCGAATCTGCAAAACGAAATGTAAATAGCACTATGGACTCCAACGATTGCACATTTGCCACTGACAAATTAATAATAATCAATTATGTTTTATATAGAATAGGTACTTTAGATTTAGACTAAAGAGCAATTATAGTAAAAGATAGTGGTCTAAATTATAACTATAACATTATAGTAGACGCGTAAATAATCTTATGAAACTTTTCACAACATAATACATACTTATATTTTTTACTGTATTCAAGAAGAATGAATTGTATTCAACCATAATGACATAACAACATAATGAAATGCGCTCTGATGGAATTTAGATAAAAAAAAACATATACATACGTGGTAAGGGGTCTATAGAAATCTTAAAATACAAGTTATGAAAGTTCCCCTCATACACCTTCTCATCTTCACATTGGCAGATAAGTAACAAAGTAATAATATACTATTTTAGATATTTGACTATCTAAAACATAAATTTAAAAAAATCCTATAAATAATTCTATAGTTCTTTAGTTATAATGTTCACAAAAAGTGCTAACTGGTTAATCTGATTCAGGTAGCTGTTTATTCATTGTAAAATAATATGGCAGTATTGGATTCCACTAAGCCAAATGTTACGTTCTATTTAGTGAGGTAATGTGAAACTTACTTCACACTGGATATGAAGCTAGTGGCGCGTTAACATAATGGATGGATGGACAAAAGGTGCAGAATTACAGGGACGAAGCAGAGGTATGTGGAGAGGCTCATAATAATACACGTAGGGACGGGACGGAAGCCCCATAGAGATGTCATTTACACAAGTAGAACTGTATCCTTTCTAGTGCATTTACATTAAACCAAAGGAAATAAGACATAGTTATTCATTAATTTAATTCGTTTTAAATCCATTCAACCTTTTAAGAGTGGCTGAGTAACAAGTATCTAAACACCTAAACATCAATAGAAACTTTCACCTTTATAATATCGGTACGAATAGGATAATATACAGGGAGATACTGTTTTTCACCACTGTACAACCTGCTCCAAACTAAAATTCCATCCCAACCATCTGAATGTATTGTGGTTCTCCACCGTGCGTCTTTCAAGGCACTTTCTTCGATGCACAACCACTTTAAAATCAACTTCCGGCATCAGTATTCTAAACAAATTGCCGATTTCGGAAAAAACAGTTTAAAAACCATTAGACATTTAGATAAAACATCCTTTTGGTTCTAATTTTTCATTCATTTCAAAAATCTTATTTTTTAATATCTTTATCATTTCAAGTAGATATAATAAATATACTCTGCATTATACACGTCACTTGTCTAGGTATATAAATTTTATTGATTCCAATGATTGAGTTATGCGCCCTTCAGTACACAGAATTTCATGTTAAATACGAGTATAAATATATATTCCCTTATTTAAGTACAAATGACTACGCAGAATTTCATTTTAAAATAGGATTCTTGTATTAACAAATCGGATAGAAACACAAACTTTCTTAGAAATGTAAATGACGTCTTGAACTATGAACTTTCATGTATCCATGTTTACTTCTATAACTCCAAACTCGACACGTTTCTAAACTAGAACAATAAAAGTATTAAAAATATGTTGGTTACTGGCCAACAAAGGGCCCGGCTGATGCATATTTCATCGGCCGCATTCCATACTGAACCACAAATTTATTCGACAACATTTGCATCACAAATTACAATGACGCTCCACCTATAAACTTCTTAAAGCAAAACCAATGAGCGCAGCAATGTAACAGCTGATCAGCGTTACAATGTCGGGTCAGGTGTTTGGTAAAGGCGCTGGCTGGCCAGGTCGGAGTATCTCAAAAACAGGTTTTTCCAGTCAACTCATGTATAAAATATTGGCTATTGTATGCCAGATTATGTACGTATGTACCCGGCGGTATGATCTTGCAATATTTTGCATTGTTTTCAACAAAGTCTTGAAAACATTCAAACCTCTAACTTATTTTTTGCAAATATTACGTCTATCTTGAAGAACCACCTTGAGTTCTACAGCAATTAAAATTGTTCGATTAGTCAGAAAGAATGACGTAGCGTGGAGTCGCGTAATTAAATCGTAAATGCAATATTATCAAGTCAGTACTAGTAACTATTGATTAAATTATCAATTCCTATTACGTAAACCAATTAAGTAGTTGTGTAGTTGATTCCAGATATCTAGTTCTAAATGTATTAATCTTAGTAAACTCTATGTTAACTTTATCAAGACGTTTACAGTTTAAATTAAATACGAATGCTTGAGATATTAGAAGGATTTACATTTTTATAATCGATCTTCGATTACTCTATTCATCATATCAGAAAAAGTGAACTTTATAGAAAGCCTTAAAGAATTCTTCTCCTTTTTGGCAGTAATTTAACGTTATTTTAACACGACAATATCATGGTATAAGCGAACTAATCTGATAATGAAGGACTCAAGGTTGGTCACCTTAAGAACTCGTAAACTACGCATGATAAATCCGTCATGTTTGTGCTCATTTAATATGTAGCGACA
The DNA here is from genome assembly GCF_026898425.1 of Galleria mellonella. NCBI lineage: Eukaryota > Metazoa > Arthropoda > Insecta > Lepidoptera > Pyralidae > Galleria > Galleria mellonella. Next base: position 3,416,249 of record NW_026442028.1, on the reverse strand, counting down.
AAAACTGTAATCCTGTATTGTGCCTTAAGCCTGACGAAACCTAAAAGCTTAAAAATATTTTTAAACAGAATTGTTATTAATGAAATAACAAGCCCGATAACATTATTATTTGATATTATAATTCCATTGAACATTACGTATTTACTCAACAACAAAGTGGCTAATTAATGGATAATGATTTTATATTATAGATGCCTAGGAACTCGAATTAACATTGAAACAATGTTATGGTACGGTTTATGGCCTACACACAATTGGATGTTATTTGAAGCTGTAGTTATAAAGAAATGATGGTGTTTTGTGTACAACTAGTTCCATTATATCTACGGACAAAAATTCCCGCGTCCATTTTCTCAATATTAACTTTTTTCCATAATAAAATCCCTAAAATTTTTCTCTACAACGCATAAAAGTTATCTATTGATGGATCCATGATTTACACAAGGGGAAACTTTGTCTATAGACTAAATATTCTTCGTAGAAACGTACCACGGCTGCACAGGCCTATAAAGTAATACTTAAAAAGCATAAACTTGACTGCAATCTGGCTCTTGCGTCATACCCATTCTACGGATCATCGCTGCAGCTGCCGGTTCATAGACCTTTTAACGAGAATACCCGCTACTATAAAATATCTCAACTCACAAACAACAAAGATTCTTAGCATAGATAAAACGCACAACATTAGACAGGTTCCCGAATCCTATGATATTTAAAAATGCAAACAAAATACAACTTCGAAAGGTTGGCATTTATAAAATTTTAGTGATAACTTTAATCATTACCTAATTATAACTTCGCTAATGTCTTCTTCTAAATTAATGATAAGTGTCAGTTTTTAAAGAAAAAAAGCCAGTTTCGGTGTCCCGTTAAAACTACTAAAATTACGGCGAACTCAAGATCATTATCATCTTTTTAAGAGAGTAATCAACCTGTGACACAGTATGTTTTTACCCAAAGGCTGAAAAACGACAAGAAAATTAGAGCTTTGACTTCAAAAAAAAGTTCTCAATTCCATTTTTTTTTTTGTTTGTTACATTATAACTCCATCAATCTCAAAATGTTTACGTTTTTCAACCCATATTTCTCTAGGAATCAATTTTACTGATACGTAAAATCCTATATATAAGAATATTAGCAAAGATGGTCGTTTCGATTCGAATGTTTGTTACTCAATCACGATTTAACCGCGAAATTGAATTCGATTGATACGTGCACAGAAGGACCACATCCGACAATTTTATACTAATCTACGCAGATGTCGCTAAATATAGCCAGTTAAATCTAATTGCAGTTGCAATAAATGAAGAGAGACATCGGAAACCCAAAATACTCGTAACTAATTTAAATTTATCTAAAGCGCATGCGTAGTATTATGGGATCGAGTAAGCAAACAATTGGGAATTAAATATCTATCAAGAAACACAAAATTCTGTGTAGTGCAGTGATCTTGTTCGTAAGTAGATACCAATATATTTGACAAAAAATAAATTAATTAGCAATATAAATATATACCATCAAAGTAATGGAAATTACCTATCACTTTTCGCCATAATGTGACGTCTTACCTGTCAAAATGAATTAATAAAATATGCAAAAAAAAAAAAGTGTTCTATGAAAACAATATTTCTTCTTACATTGTAAACCGTACTTTGACAGTAGGTCGACGCGGGATCATTGACGAATTACGAATGAACGATCTTAACTTAGTCTTATTTTGATCGTATTAGAAGCTGCATAGATATTCCAATAAATAAAATAACCCATAACATTTGTAAACTTAAAATTGTCGAATATAGTAAGTACTAATATACTATCATTAGCAGTATATTCCGCAGTAATTACAGCTATTATATTGTAATCATTAATTGGAGTATTACGCAACAATCCGAATTATAGATAGTGGGATCGCACGGTCAGTACAGATAAGTCGAATTCATACGCACTAATGGTAACACTAGCACTATTGCCTCGTGTATAGTGTAGCGTCGTAACGTAAACAAACAAATAATATGTACTGTAAGTAACTACACCATTTTACCTGCACGAGTGATGTTCGATACATTCGGACTGGAGAACTAACGGTAAATGAATACAAACAACGGCCGGTGAAAGCGTAGAGGATTTTCAACACAGTGAAAGCCAGTAGTACGGTACACCTGCGCCGCGTCGCCGGACAACATAACCTCAAAAATGTCGTTCGCCATAGCGTCTCTGGTGGTTCTGACGACAGGAGCAGCCGTTTATTGGTACATGAACAGACATAAACCAATAAAATATATATTGAGTGAACTGAAGTACACGTTGGACATGCAAGGGGCTGGCGTCGGCGGTTTAATCGACGATTGGGTGAATGTAAGAAGAAATAAAATAGTGTTGCCAGATGCAGAGAGAAAAGTTGCCGTAGTGACGGGCGGAGCTCGCGGCATTGGCACTGAAGTGATAAGAGGATTGCTCAAAGCAAACATGACCGTTGTTATGGGAATAAGGAAGCCCGAATTGTCCAAAAAACTATCTGAAACTATGGATAACGGGGAAAATTTACACGCGTTTCACCTTGATTTACAATCTTTGAAATCTGTCAAACAATTCGCTGACAATGTTTTGAAGAAATTTAATGAAGTGCACATTCTAGTCAACAATGCAGGAATTATGTTTGGTGATTATAGTGTAACAGAAGATGGCATTGAAACCCAATTGTCAGTTAATCATATTGGTCATTTTTATTTGACACATTTATTGTTGCCAGCATTGAAAAGCGCAGGTAAAGTTGGGGAGTCTGCGAGAGTTGTGAATGTAACATCATGTGCGCATTATCCAGGAAAAATATATTTTGATGATATTAATATGAAAGAACATTATGACACCACCGCAGCATATGCCCAATCAAAATTAGCACAGGTATTATATTCAATATACTTATAATAATATATTTAAATAAAAAAACAAAGTAACCCAGTTCCACTGCTAAAGTGGGTCAGACATCTATTATGGAAAATTATATAGGTAAAAATCTGTACCAAAAATGTATAAAAACTGGGCCCAGTCAAAATAGACAATAAAATATAGAAAAAGTGAATCCAAAACATATTTAAATTTAACACTACTATTTTTTTTTTTCTGGCACAATATAAATCTAGAATTCAACATTTGTAACACAAAATAAAACATGACAGAACATAAATCACAGAAGATTACTAAATAAACATTGCAATATGTGGTTTTTCTTGACAGTCATTTTCATTTAGAAATCATATGTCTTATGCAAATTAAAAAAAAAAACTTGAATTTTATAATTCATTGATTTGTTTAAATTATTATAACAAAATTAAAATAGGACCAAAAGCAAACAAAAATTTTGTTTAATTTTGGTTTATTGAAATTTTTTAAAGTGTGTGTGTAATGTCATATAAAATAAAAATATTAATTGAAAACATTTGTGTGCCAATAGATGATTTTGTAAATCATCTATAATTAATCTTATTATACTGCACTTTTAATAAACTATAAGTAATGAATTTACATTATCAGATAATTCCTTCCTATAATGTTCTAAAACATGTTTTTCTTTGTTACAGTTGATGACTGCAAGATATATAAACAAACTGTTAGAACAAGAAGGCTGCCCGGTCAAGTGCTATGCTGTTCATCCAGGAATAGTCAACACCGATTTATTTGAGAAGACACTCTTTAAAAAAGCTTTCCCTTGGGCTATGAGAATATTTTTTAAATCGCCAGAACGGGGAGCTATATCTATACTTCACGCTTGTTTCAATAAAGACTTAGAGAACAAAGGTGGTCTATATATAAGCAATTGTATAGAAGGAATTAGTAATAGTTTTTCAAAAAATACTGAACACCAAAAAAAATTGTTTGAAATATCATGTGAATTGATTGGTATTGACATGAACATGTATGGAAAGAGTGTATGATAAAGTCATTATTTTAATCTAGATAATAATAGAGGCAAATAATATTTATAATAGTTTTAATTACTGTAACTAGCAAAAAATTTATATAAAATTGTGTAAAATGGAATATTTAAAATAAATATATTAATTGAATAGTTTATATTTTAATTATTATAAGCATAACCTTTCCTTAACATACTAATATTAGAAATGTGGAAGTGTGAATGTTACTCAATCACATAGAATAACTGAGTAAATTGAAATAAATATTTGGTACACATATGGGATTAATATAGTAACATATATGTTACTTATTGTAAATTTTGTATACTTTTCTATTAATTTATACTGACAAAACCACAGGATACAACTAGCAGTTATTTGTACATGTAAAACAATGACATGTTAGTACATAGTGTAGTTATGTGTAATTATTCTGTTATCAAAGTTTACATTATCTAACCAACCATAATGTAAGAAGTAAAATTCCTAAAATTAATTTATTTATTCAGTCAAACCATTATCTAACCACATGTATGAAGCAGTTCAAACATTATGCTAAACATGATACATACTTGGACATAACTACCACAGCTAATTTAATTATTATTCTTCGAGCAGTGAATGGCTGTTTTTGTTAATTTTATCTTATTGTGCTTTAGGTACTTCTAGTCATTGCATTTAATTGGAATTTATACAATAGAGTGTGAGGGAAAATATTACACATTCAATGACATAAACTGGTAAATAATAAATAAGCATGTTTGTTATTAAAATAATACCATACTGTAATACACACAATACCTGGGATATTACATGCATTACCGTGGGTAATATGCTAGGTATTGCAGGTGTTCATAGGCTATGATGATCGAACTCAGTGGTATAAAAAAAAAAAAGAAAACCATACATTCCACAAAGCTGATGACTATAAATAAATACAATAAGGAAACATTAATAATACTACTATAATTTGTTTTTGTTCCTTGAAAGAACAGTAAATAATCTTGATGTATTCATTAAAAAGATTGTTTTACAAAAAAAACTTCAATTGTGGTAAAACCAGTTATTGCGATTTAAAAACAAAACAACACAACTGAACATATTTTGATAAAATTTTTATAGTACTAATATGCAAGTATAATCTTTCAGAATTATGAGGTAATGTTGAATGTACAACATAATTCAGAACTACATTTTAAAGTTGCTTGAGATTTAATAATTATAAAAAAAGTAACTATGATAATGCTGTATATGCTATTATATATACAATAATGATAGTATTATAAACAATTTATTCAAGAATCTCTTTACTGTACAATTACTCTTATTTTCTGCAGTTTTATTTTGTTGATAAGTGTGCCAAATAAGAAAAAATAGTATTTTTCAGTGATAAAATTTTTTATCTCAGTTTTTTTTGAAAATTCAATTTCTTGGATTTTTTTTCTTGTCAGAGTAGTAAATGAATAGACAGATAACCATAAACACTTGCAACATGAGAGGAATTGCTTAAAATCTGTAAATTTTAGTTACATGTCGCAATATAAGATACTTTTTATCCTAACTCCACAAGAAAAACTGCAAGACAGAACAAATAACAAAGTACTCACCTGCTGAAAAATCCAGATAACCCCTTTTTCTTTAGCTTCGACTGATCCTGATCTGATGTGGTAGTTTCTGGTACTTCATCCTCTTTCGAAGCACTAGACCCGAGGGAGCACTCAGACAGACTCGACACAGTGCTGGAGAATGAACCACCGTCTTTGCCACGCTGGTGACCACTCACACTACCACCCCACTGTAATGTACTTTTCGGGGAATCACTTGTATCACTTTTCTCACAGGTCGACAAAGAAAAATTACCCTCATCACTGAAACTGCTCTTTTTCGATAACTTATCAACGTCATCCGAGGTGTCTTCTGGCGGTTTCTCAACTTTTGGACTCACGAAGTGCAACTGCTTTGTTATTGGATTGTATGCTAGTTGCATATTATCCAGTGCTTCACTCAGGCGCATCCCGCCTTTTTGGCACGGCGTCGACATTTTTAGATTCGAAATTTAATCACTAATTTGAACTGTATAAAAACAGATCACATCTAATAGGAATTACAGATTTTCCTCTTGTTGTATACATCATTGGAAATTAATTGGGTACTTGCTTTAATTTGATGACCACTCCAATGTGTTATTTGCTTTTATTGTTTAGAAAAACATCATAGAATAACAACATCCATTATTAAAGGTTCGTGCGTAATATTTTACACTATCATTTGCGGATATTGTTAGGAATATTAACAAATAATTCAGTAATAAGATCACAATAATTACTATTTACATTATAAGAAATATTTTTATATTTTTATTCTATGAAAATAATTCGTACTAATCTAAATTAATAAAAATCACAAAGCAACTCAACACACCCATCACCTCATAATTTCCACTCTAAATAAATTGAAATAAATTGACATTTGCTCGAGTTTGACATTTTGTATTGCATTCGTTTAGTTCAGAAACGTTCACATTACCTATTACAATTTACAAAAAAGGGTACATTGATAGATGTGGAGTTTTACGGGAGACCAATAACGTTATTTTATATTTAAATATTTTATTACGTACAATGCCACAAAGATCATTTTAGTGAAAAGACAAAAGTATTTATTTTTCTAATAAATTGAGCTATAGATTTATGGCCGTGTACGACCTGTTTCTTATATACATAAATTGAAAATAGGTGACCATTGTAATATATTGTTTTATGTCGATAGAATATAATATAGACAATCTTATCAAGATAAGTCAGCTAATTAGCCAACTAACAATATTCATTATGTAGGTAGGTATTTCATTAGTAGTAATAACCACCTTATTCATAAAAACTAAAACGTATTTTAACTATTATAGTGTTTTGTCCCTTTCTTTCAAACTTAGAATTTAACATAAAGGAAAAAGACAAAACACTTTATTAGGCGTCTGACTGTTTTTTTAAGAGCATCAATATGTATAAAATTTCTGAACGATGTAAATATTTGCGTTTTGTTATTACATTGTGAAGTATTCTACACTAAAACTTGTTTTGATAAGAGGACAAGGATGTTCATAAACCCCAGAAACAGCAATGGCAATGATATTATGTGTATTGGGTATATTTTTTTTAATAGGTGATAATGGTATGGTAACCCCACCTGCACTATTGGTATACACTGGCGGGACACCAGTAATAGATGACTGATGAGGATGAAAGCAGGTCAGTTAGCCCAGGGGGAACTACCTAGAGGTCGACCTGATAGGGTATATTGCTAATAATGGGGCTATTTGGCTCCATTACTAACAATTCCTTTTCCCCTGGGTATTGGGATATCATAGTATATTCTGTGATGTTCATGGTCTGTTCATGCTATAAGAGATTTTTTAATGGGTGATAATGCAATAGTAACTCCGCCTGCGCTAACGGTATACGCTGGCGGGGCACCAGTGATAGATGATAAGTGACGATGAAAGCAGGTCAGTTAGCCCATCGTGACGAATTCCACTAGAATTAACCACGATGGTTTCCAGGGGGAACTACCTAGAGGTCGACCTGATAAGGTATAGTAATATACCCTATTAGGTCGACCAGTACTACTAAGTAATAAGACCAGTAGTACTAGTAAGTAATGGGGCTATTTGGCTCCAATACTAACAATCTCTTTCCCCCTGGGTATTGGGTATCATAGTATATTCTGTGATGTTCATGGTGCTGTTCATGCTATAAGAGATTACCATCTTGCATGTCACAGAGGTAGATGCCACCTCATTTTAATTACCATTCTAAGTATAAGAATAATAATAAAAAGAATCACGTTTATAATATTAAATAAAAAACTGTGTTTAATCAAAATAATTTATTTTCTGGTGTCCCATTCATTAATTGAAAACATTTAAATATTTAAAAATATTTTTTCATTACATGGTCTTTTTGTTATCAACAACCTTAAGTTTATTCAAAATTTCCATCATGTCATTATAAAACTAATATTATAAAAATAGATTTAAATATAATACAGGTGAATATTTACAAGTTAAAATTACATTCAATAACAAAACATAAGTATATTGATCACTCGCAATTTACAAGAAATGCATAGCTAAGAAAGTTTATAGCAGTGTCTTTTTATTTTTCACATAATAGTTGGTAGTCAAGTCTTTGGTTATCTTGATTGTTTAGCATCAGTAGCACCTAATTCCGGAAATAGTTCTATTATGCACAAATCCAGTAAGTTGTACACAAGCTGAAAAAAAAATTTAATTATAATACAATATTGAGTAAAAATAGAGATAAAAAGATGAATTCAATGTAGTGTTTGGAAGCCACTGGCAACAAAGTATAATGAAGTTAAAATAATGAAATTGAATGTCAATGAGTATTTGCTTCTGTAATGTTAAACCTAGTCTGTAACGGCATTTCTGTAGGATTCCATTACAGGACGCATAAGGAGGGCGGAAGAGATGATATCTACTTTTCCTCTATTATCATCCCACTCCTGTAAGCATCATAGTGTATTTATGTCTTTAGAAAATAGTTACCACTTTTTATTGGGTGACCAAGTACTTTTGTTAGAGCGAAAATAGATGGTAATGGGGCCTAACATCGCCATTGCTTATAATCAAATTTTACTAGTACTATTCTATCAGATTGATTTCCAAGCGCGAGTGGAAACTATTGTGGTTAATTCTTCTTTTTTTTATACAACTTGGAATGGCAAACAAGCTGACGGCCCACCTGATGGAAAGTGGTAACCGTTGCCTATAGACATGAGCAGTACCATGGACATAACATACTATACTGTTTCGCCCATGATACCCCCCATGCGTTGCCATTCCTGAGGACTCAGGTATTATTCCTCAGTACCCAGTAAATTCACGCCATATCCCACCCTTCAAACCGAAACACAGCCATGCAAACACAACTGCTTCACGGTTAAAACACGAATGGGACAGAGGTACCCAAGCAATCGACTTTTGTACAAAGTCTCCCTCTGGTCTTGAAAGCAAGATTAATATTAGTCATTAACTATAATGAGAAAATCACCCCGTTTGATATTCTAAATTTATATTTTTACTAGTGTTCTAAATGTGAAAGGGAGTTTGTTTGCCATCTTGCAACGCCCGAGCAGCTATATACATATAAAATCACTATGAATTTTAGTATACATGTACGTATACGGGACAGAGAAGGTTCTATGCTCATTTTTATCCCGATCACGCGGACGAAGGCGGTGAAAAGTACTAGTGAAACAAAACAGCGAGGCGCTAGATAAGAGCGAGACCTGTTTGTTGAGGTGCGGCTGCTGCAGCAGCTCGAACACGCCGAGCAGCGCGCCGCGCGCCCGCAGCCGCGCCGCCGCCACTCCCACGCGAGCCGCCGCACGCGACCGCACGCGTTCTCGAGCCGCCGACGAAGCCCGTTCGCGGACTCGCGAACCGAACAGCAATTCTGCAACCGTTCATATGCTGTGTACACTCTACAACCTTCACAAGTCTACATGAAGAAATTTCTAGTAGTAGTCGTCATCGATTAGGAGTTAAATGTGGACTCATCTAAAAAATGGCCAACTGGAATATATATATATATATATATATATATATATATATATATATATATATATATATATATATATATATATATATATATGAAACAAAAAGACGACGTCTGTTAAACACCAACGATCAATGCGCAACTGTAAGACTCAGAGATAAATCAACGATCGGAACTACCAATAATAGGACAGCAAACGGAGTTACTCCCGCACAAATGAAATAAAAATATACAATATTATAAATCAATAAAAACATAAATAAAATCGTAAAATTTAGAACAGTAGTAAATTTCGCAGGAGATGTACACACCGTGTCCCAGCCTGATGAAGTGAGCTAGCCTAGGCTGCGGCAGCAGGCGAGCGAGTGTCCGCTGCAGGAACACAGCGACTACTGCATCCGCCAGCACACGCGTCCTGCCCAGTACAGCACCCACCACGCGCGTCAACACGTCGCCTCCGTGAACTACTTTTATTACTAGAATAGAAATCGTGAAAATACTCTTTTTAATCGTCATTTTTTTAAAGATTTTGCAGCTGTTAATATTATTATCTTTTTTTTTTTCACAACAAACGTCCCTGACAAACGAGCATGCGGCTCATCTGATGGTAAGTGACTACCACCGCCCATGATCACCCACAACACCAACGGCATTGCAGATGTGCTGCCGGCCTTTTAAAAAGGAATATGCTCATTTCTTGAAGGTTATGTTGTCGTATCGATTCGGAAATACTGCTGCTGGAAGTTGATTACAAAGAGTGGTTGTGCGTGGAAGAAAGTGCCTTGAAAGACGCACGGTGGAGGACCGCCACTCGTCTAGATGGTTGGGATGAAATTTTAGTTTATGAAGGGTTGTACAATGGTAAAAATCAGCAGCAGGTATCAATCCGAACAATTCCTCAGAGCACACCCCATGATAAATTCGGTAGAAGATGCACAGAGATGCAACATCTATTAGTATCTAATATGAACCCACAAGAAACTCAACAGTAACTCTTTCCAAATATAGTAGTCTGAATTAATATAGTTATTTAAAAGCTCATGCTATAATCAATATCACAATTTTTATGATTTTAAGAAGTAATTTTGGTAAGAACCCTCAATGCTGTGTAAAAATAAGCACTGAAATAAAAAAGTTTTACACATTCTTCAGAAAATTTATAAAGAATACTATGTACCTACATCTTTTTTAATGTTTACATAAACAACAGATAGTTTTAAAATGTTAAAAATATTTCACTTAAATATAAATATTGGAACTTTATTGTAAATAGCTGAAATAAAACGCAACTGACACCTTTTATGGCGGGAAATCCATAATGTCATATTAAAATAACTTCAAGTAAAAAAAAAAAAAATACAACCAAGCCAGACTTAAGCTAGTGGTTTCATTATATTTGAAACACTGAACAAAATTTAAATAAAAAAAATGAAGCTATTGTTGTTTTACTAATAAATAAATAATTATTAAATAATAATTAAATAAATCTTTAGATTATTAATCATTCATTAAGTTTTAAATTACTTATTTTAAACAGTTGAAATAAATATTTAATATATATGTAGTTAATTACTTTTCGGCCATTTCCACACTAATGATGAACCTATTATTGTTTATTTATTTTTACTTTATAATACATGCTAATAAGACATACCGATACATGACAGTAAAAAACAAATGTTAAATATGTTATTCACTATATAATTTACAAAATGACTTACAAAAAAACATAAGGCAGTCTGTGAAGCCTTCAGGTGCGCGTTGTAGCGTGGTCCCCATGGTACCCACCCCCACTCGTCCCCCGCGGAGGCCGAAGTTGTCCCCGAACACGCCTCCGAGAAAGTCCCGCGGCCGCCGTGGACCGGGCGAGGGGACAGCCGTGGGGACTGTTGATTCCTCATTCACTTCCACTGCCTCCTCCACATTTTGTGCGGTTCCTTGTTTTCTGCAAATTGTTATAGCCTTTTTTAGTATTATAAATGAGCAAGTGAGTTTGTTTGTTGCTTGGCGCTTTACCAATTATCACGAAATTTGGTATACATTAGGGGTGGATAATATATAGCAATGGGGGGAAAGGGACTGTCAGTAATGGAGACTGAGAATCCCATTGCTAGCAATATAACCCAACCAGGTCGACCTCCTCGCGGTTCTCCCTGGAAACTATCATGGTTAATTCCTTGTAAATTCGTCATGATGGGCTAACTGGCCTGTTTTCATTCTCATCTATCACCCTTCACTGGTGCTCCGCCAACGTATCTCGTTAGCGCAGGCGGGGTTACCATACCATTTTCACCCATTAAAAAAAATGGGATCTTTATATATAAATAGTATAATACACTTAACTAGACGACAAGACCGTCATACACATACAATTAAAAAAATAGAGATAACAATATGTGTTCTTCAAAGAGGATGTGTTAAGATTTCTTCAGGGTGGACGAAATGCACGTGAAACCCATGTGTCGCTGGCGTCAATACTAGCATACCGTTTTCCAACAGACAGGCTCTCTCAGGGTTTGTGATATAAAAAAATACTTACAGCGCTTGATACCGCTCTAAATCCGATGAAAACAGCAAATTCCTTAAAAAGCTTTCCAAGTGCTGCCCTTTTTCTTTCCTTAGTTTGTGTGTGACGGACTGGTATAGATTCGCTAAGTCTGTACTGTTAGCGTTGAGGGTCGACGCCTGGACCACCATGGAGAACTCTCCATCGAAGGTGAGGAACAGATGGAGAAGCTCACTCGTTTGGAGAAGACTCTTCTGCAGTAATCTTTGAAGGAAGTCTTCGTATTTATACCTAAGTGTTTCAAGGGGACTGTTGTCTCTGAAAGTTGCAAACAACAAATTGATGTAATAATCATGTATAGAATATTTTAAATAATACTAATATTATATAAACAAAAAAAAGAGTTTGTTTATTTGTTACCTCTTAACACTTTAAATGCTTAACCAATCACTATGAAATTTAGTATGCACGTACTATGTGAGATAGAGCAAGGCAAGCTACTTTTTATCTTCCAGTCACGCGGAAGAAGTCGCGGGTTAAAATTAATATTACATAAATAACAAAAATTGTGTTGTGTCGCACTATTATTAATGTATTACGACCTTACTCTATCCCACGTGATGAAATTGGCACACTTGCCACTTTTATTTTCTATCCAATCTAGCCAACAGTTTTCCTATTTACCAGAAGGAGACTTTGTACAAAAGTCGATTGCTTGGGTACCTCTGTCCCATTCGTGTTTCTACTGTGAAGCAGTTGTGTTTGCATGGCTGTGTTTCGGTTTGAAGGGTGGGATATGGCAGTGAATTTACAGGGTACAGAGGAATAACACCTGAGTCCTCAGAAATGGCAACGCATGGGGGGTATCATGGGCGAAACAGTATGTGTGTGTACTGTTATGTCCATGGTACTGCTCATGTCTATAGGCGACGGTTACCACTTTCCATCAGGTGGGCCGTCAGCTTGTTTGCCATTCTAAGTGGTATAATAAAAATACAAACATGCACATTCACACATAAAACACATTTACATACATACACTCATACAATTATAAACACACATATGTAATATATACCAATATATAAGTAAATATATACATAAATACAGTTTTAATATTTTCATATACATACATAAAAATATATTCAACGCATAATATTATAACGAGCGGTTAACGCACCGGCCCGGGTCCGTGCATTCACTCACTGCAGCGTGCATCGAATTGAATATTCATGTCTACAGGCGACGGTTACCACTTTCTATCAGGTGGGCCGACAGCTTGTTTGCCATTCTAAGTTGCATAAAAAAATATATAATTACTTATTGGCAAGCAATGCTATCGCAGATTGCATCTCGTTGGGTTCCTCACATACTGCACTCATTCGCTCGCGCGTCGTATAAAACTAATAGTGCATTTTCTATTGCGACACCGATTTTTTTTATTCCTACACACCTGATTTTATATTGAAGACAGCCGACACCTATCTAACATGTCCCCTCTAAATATCCTATAATATGTTACCTAGATATTAGAAGTTTACCACATATTATGTAATAGAATAAACTACTCACTCATACTACATTTACAGTGCATAATTGGTTGTTCACGAAACTCACCTTCTAGAAGGCAACTGTAGATCTATAAACAGTTTGTCTCCATGAAACTCGTGTAATTTGCTTCTCAGTAAATGAAAATCGTGCTCGCTCCGCTCCACGGTCGATAAGCTGACCGAGGAACTAGTCTCGACGCGGTGTACCGCTAGGGTGAATACTCGGACCGTTCCTCGTCTTGGTGGTAATTGCTAGTAAAAAAATTATACGTAAGTAGATTAATTTATTAATATTTATATAATTAATCGCATAGGCTAATAATACATACAGATAACACTTTTATTTTAATATAGACAAATTAGGATCAATGAGAACTGAATAACTGAGAAATCCCTAACAGTGGGTATGTTTTTGTAATTTCATTTTGCATCATTTACTTAATAAAATTTAATGTGCAAATTTGCCTCCATAACAGAAATTTTTGACAGTATATACCGTTTTCAATTTATAACATTGTCATGTAAACTTATTTATTAAAATTTATCAATCCTTCTATATACCTTACGTCAAAGATCCATATACATATATAAAGGGAAAATGTTCTTCTTCTATCTTCAGAAATAGGGTTACAAACTCACCAATTTTGCTTCAACATTCGTCAGAACGACTTTGTAAGTTCTCAAATCGTGTTCCCTTAGCGTTTGTTCTGCGGCTACAGCGTCCAAATACTTGAGGATGTCCATCTTGTCTCCACCGTCGCCATCTGAGACGTCAGAGTTATTGAAAGAATCCAAAACATGTCCGTAAATTGACTCTGGCCTTAAAGGGATCGTAGGTCTGAAATAAATAATAATATTGTTTGGGAAAGTCACATAATAGGAATATTATTAATGTGAAAGTGAGTTTGTTTGTTACCTTATAGCGTCTTAACAGCTAACCAATAACTATAAAAGTTGGTGGTTACAGGGTACTGGGATATTACATTAGAGTCTTTATGAATGAAATGAATGAAGGGTACTATAGACACAATAGTATACTCTGTAATATCTATGAAGCACTAAAGACGTTCATGTCTATAGTTTACGGTTACCACTATTCTTCAAGTATGCCATCAGTTTTTGTCTATTTATGTATCATAAAAAATGAACCTCCGCAGTGAAATTACAAAATGTAGAATCGTAACACTTACTTCTTAATTGCCTTAATATTTCTCTTTTGATAACCAGTCGGTGATCTGGTACCAACCACGAGTTTGTAAAACTGGAACAAAGAATTTGAAGTAAAAATTAATCAATATTTAATTGGCCTTTATTAATTTGATTACATGTATTATAAATGTAGTGATATTAATTTATGTACTTATGGGTTGGAGAACCTAGATACCAGCTTGAACCCTTGGACTCAGTGCAAAGACGAGCTATAAGAACTGTCGATGATCCCAGGCTTACAAGTGGTATCGAACCCTTAAGTATTAGGAGATATTCTGCCTCATACTAAATGTTCTACCGCTTGTACAATGAATTGTGCTCAGAGGAACTGTTCAATATGATGCCTATGGCTACTTTCTATAATACTACGGCTCGCCATCGACATCGTTCACTTCATACCCTACCTACCTTAAGAGGTTTTGCCAATAGGTGCCATGCTACCCGCACGCAATTTTTATACTTTTAGTGTCCAAGTGTCCAGTGTCCAAGGGGCTAGTGTTCGAGTGTCCAGTGTCTGAGTGTCCAGTGTCCGAGTGTCCAGTATCCGAGTGTCCAGTGTCCGAGTGTCTGAGTCTCCAGTTTCCGAGTGTCTGAGTGTCCAGTGTCTGAGTGTCTAGTGTCTGAGTGTCTGAGTGCCGAGTGTCACTAGACACTCGACACACGGACACTGGACACTCAGACACTCGACACTCAGACAATGGAGACTCAGATACTGGACACTCAGACACTGGACACTCAAACACTAGACACTGACACTGGACACCCAGGCACTGGAGACTCAGACACTCGACACTCAGACACTGGACACTCGGATACTGGACTCTCGGACACTGGACACTCAGACACTCGACACTGGACACTCAGACACTCGGACACTCGGACACTGGACACTCGGACACTCGGACACTGGACACTCGGACACTCGGACACTCGACCACTCGACACTCAGACACTGGACACTCGGACACTCGACACTCAGACACTGGACACTCAGACTCTGGACACTCAGACACTGGACACTCATACACTGTACACTCAGAGACTAGACACTCGGACATTGGACACTCGGACACTGGACACTCGGACACTGGACACTCAGACACTGGACACTCAGACACTGGACACTCAGACACCGAACACTGGACACTCAGACACTCGGACACTCGACACTCGGACACTGGACACTCGGACACTGGACACTCATACACTGTACACTCAGACACTGGACACTCAGATACTGGACACTCGGACACTGGACACTCGGACACTCGACACTCAGATACTGGACACTCAGACTCTGGACACTCAGACACTCAGATACTCGGACACTCGACACTCGGACACTGGACACTCGGACACTGGACACTCAGACACTCAACACTCATACACTGTACACTCAGATACTGGACACTCAGACAATGGACACTCGGACACTGGACACTCGGACACTGGACACTCGGACACTCGACACTCAGATACTGGACACTCAGACTCTGGACACTCAGACACTGGACACTCAGACACTGGACACTCAACATTGGATACTCAGACACTAGACACTCCGACTTTGGACACACAGACACTGGACACTGTTATGGGAATCTCCCTAGGAGGTAGATAAGAAGCAGCGCTCACTCACACCTGTTTAATATTCTTTTACGTATATACTACAATCGCACAATTGCCGCCAAGACCTTGCTGGGAGCCTAGATTTTCTACAATATCGCCACAAAACGTGCACGTCCAAAATTATGATCTGAATAGCAGCGCAGACAGACACAAATAATCGTCTTAATTAAAAAATCGTGAAATTCCACAGAAGAGTATATAAATTGGATAAATTACCTCTTCACTATGTAAAAATCTTGGCAACATTATTTTTTCTAAAATTGCGTGCGATTGCCTAGCGGCCTGGTATAGTGCTCGACTGGTTTGTAATCTGAAACAAGACAGGTATGTTACACAATTCGACAGATACACATTTTTAAAGTAAAGTAAACAAATTAAGATTTTTTATTTTTTTATTTTGACAAGTAATTTTCAATTTAATCGATCTATTAAATAAATTACCAGATTTCAACATATGTAACATATATATGTACATGTCCAAATCGAACTATTAATATTAAATCGCACCTTATTTCTTCCATTTGTTTCCACTAACTTTAGACAAAATTCATATCTCTGGCGTACAAGCGATTATTTTATCTATATAGAGATCTCGATTTCGACTTATTTAATTCTAAGATAAAACACAATACGTGTGCCGAGTCAATGGTTCATCTTTGAACGTGTGATTTCAATTGTTTATTTTGTATAACTGCCTACCTATAATGTTTGGGGGGAAAGGGATTGTTAGCAATAGAGTTTGACAGCCCCATTGCTAGCAATATGCCCTATTAGGTCGACCTCCACGTGGTTCCCCCTGGAAACCATCGTGAACAATTCTTGTTGAATCCATCACGATGGGCTAACTGACCTACTTCATCCTCACCTATCATCCTTCACTGGTGCCCTGCCGGTGTATACCGATAGCGCGGGTGGGGTTGCCATTCATTCATTATCGTCCATTAAACTTATAATGTTTGTACTACTATAATGTTGTTACTCTAAATTTAATTTAGTTCATTGTAAGTATCAACGATGTCATGTGCATTAGCTAAATCTTGTTTTTATTTGTGAAAACCTATAATTGGCTTTTTATATTTAATGTTTTTTTATGAAATTTTCTAGCTTTTTTTTTTATTCAACTTAGAATGGCAAACAAACTGACGGCCCATCTGATGGAAAGTGGTAACCGTCGCCTATAGACATTAGCAGTATCATGGACATAACAGAGTATACTGTTTCGCCCATGCGTTGCCATTCCTCAGGACTCAGGTGTTATTCCTCCGTACCCAGTAAATTCACGCCATATCCCACCCTTCAAACCGAAACACAGCCAAGCAAACACAACTGTTTTACGGTTGAAATACGAATGGGACAGAGATACCCAAGCAATCGACTTTTGTACAAAGTCTCCCTCTGGTAGCTGTTGGTTTTTCTTTATAAAAAATAAAATATATAATGAGGCAGGTATCTATATATCTGTACGTGTCAGGGTGGCTACCTTTTAACAGCGTCTTCCTGATGCAGGTCATCGAGCAGCTGCTCGAGGTCACGCGCCAGGCGCGGCGGCAGCGGCGGCCGCGAGCCCGGGTCCACGTGCTGCCGCAGCCGCCGCGCCTGCTGCAGCAGCTGCGCCTGCTCGCTCGCGTCCAGCTCAGGGTTCAGCAGCTTACACTGGAATACTTCTGCAAATTGCGAAGGGGAGGTAGGAGGATTTTTAGTAATAGGGTCAAATAGCCCCATTATTAGCAATATAGGCTATATTGCTAATAATGGGGTCAAGGGTCAATGGGTCAGGTCGACCTCCACGTAGTTCCCCCTGGAAACCATCGTGATGAATTCTAGTTGAATTCATCAGAAGGGGCTAACTGGCCTGCCTTTTCATTCTTACCTATCATCCCTCATTGGTGCCGCGCTAAGGTATACTTTTAGCACAGGCGGGGCTACCATTCCATTATCATCCATTAAAAAAAAATACATTAAGCCAGTGTTTCCCAACCTTGTTTGTGTCATGCCGCACTTGAACATTTTTAAAATTTTTATGCCCCATACATAATTTTTCCCGATAAAGTTTACTTGACAACTCTAATCGCCCATTTGATATTTAGGTAACGTCCAAACGAAATTTTACCTAATAAATTATATACAGCATTTTTTTAATATACTTTTTTTGTTACATTTGGCACCGATATCTATTCATTACATTTAAATGGCATTTTTTAATCCCCCCCCCCTTAACTATTAAATTGCCCCCTTGTGAGGCGTGGGCCCCACATTGGGAAACACCGCATTAAGCTATAGAATTATTCTATCACATCACTCACTGATATCCTTGTAGAACTGCAACAAATGCATATGGCACGTGGTCTTCATGTATTGCATGAAGGCGTAGAAGTAGTCCTGGTCATTTATAACGAACTCCAGGTCTAGCCGGAGCAGTTTCCCACGCTGACTGTACACAGTGTCGTTGTGGCGTACGAACGTCTCTAGGAACTCTACCTGGTGGATACAAAAGAGCAAGTCAAATATTTCCCATTCATGTTTCTTTCGTTCAACAGCTTCGCATGGTTGTTTCGCTTTAAATGTAGACAACAGAGGTCGCCAGTTCGGAGGCCGACCACATACTCATTTGTTGCAGTATCCGGCCGTAGTACCTTCCTAATGCTCCTCAAATATTGCGTCTAAACTGCGCCCACCATGTACCCTCTTGTATAAGCATTCCGCCACCCGTATCCAATAGCGAGGACGGGATGCCTTAAATACTGTACCGCAAACCATAAAAAAAGGGCGATATCATCATCACCATCATGGAGGCAGTGTATATACAGGGTATGGAAGTATGAAACCTTAGTCTTAAGGAATGGCAATACGTAAATGATACCATGGACGTTAAAATATATTCTGGGTTTTGTGCTATTCATAACTATATGTGACAATTATTACTTTCCAGTAGACACGGTTTCAGTTTCCAATACACAGAGTTTGTTACCATTCCAAATTGATAAAGGTTGTGTCCCAGAAAAAATCAATTGTGACCACACCAGTTATTTTACTCTAAAAATTAAACCTTTCAATAGTGAAATTTATTTTTAAATAAAATTATGATAAAAATTCTAAGGGCATAATCTGTAAGTATATGCTTTTAGATATAAAAAGAACTTTCCAAATCGATTTACTATTGATAGAGTTATGAGGCAACAAACATAATAAAAAAAAATATAATCAAATTGAAAATTTCCTTTTTTTATAAAGTCGGTTGAAAAAAATCACTGTCTAAATAATTCCCCTACTAACATTTGGTAACAAATTTAACAACGTTTAGACTACCTCAAAGATAAATAACATACATAAACATTACATACCCTTTGCATGTATGAATCCTATAAACAATGAATGGCAATGCATGGGGGTATCATGGGCAAAACAGTATACTCTGTTATGTCCATGGTACTGCTCATGTCTATAGGCGACGGTTACCACTCTCCATCAGGTGGGACGTCAGCTTGTTTGCCATTCTAAGTTGCATAAAAAAAGCAATGAATTTCTGTTAAAAATGAATTACACTTCCTCAAAAAATCAAGATTGACTAATTATATATCTTGCAAAGGAATCCCTAACAGCTCTAAAGTTAATTATTATGAACCTTATAACCTTGTTGTTAATAAGGTAATTAATTGCTTATTAAAGCAATACAAATTGTGATAATTAAATTAGGATCGTTAATAACTATTGAGAATACATTTAGACTCTTATATATGATGTGGAACAGTCTTAATTGTACTTCTTTGTATTTAATATTGATTAATTAATAAAAATACATTTTAATGTTGGCAATAGTTGCCACGCTTGGCAGGCTTCTAGAAATGTTTTATGTAGGACGCTGCTGCCTATCCCTTGACCTCCCTTAGTCGACTCTTACGACATCCACGGGAAAGGAAGAGGTGACCTATTCCTATTCTATGTCGAAACCACACGGCGAAGATAAAACAGTAATTTGGCGTATTAATTTAAATTGTTAGGTTAAGAGATAAGTTTTTTTTACGAATTCTAATTGTAGTTTATTTATTTATTTGTTATAAGTTACAATAACAGTTTGCAAACGGAAATGAACCATTGAAAAGAAAATTATTATTAAATATATATATATATATATATATATATATATATATATATATATATATATATATATATATATATATATATATATATATATATATATATATAATTTATGTTAAGAGATGACTACGTGACTGTAATATTTGTTCTATGCTTAATTTAATTTATAATTTATGTACAGAATGAAATTATTGTATCTACTATGACATTCAAATACAAATTTTGTTTATGAATAAATAAATAAATAAATAAAAAGTTTAGAGAAGTGGTGCCTCAGAATCGAGCCCAATATCAACAACGTACCTTATAGTTAGGTGTGGTGGGCAGCTGCGCCATGGTCTCGTCGCCGGTGGCGAGCACTATGATGGTGTTCAGGATGTACGGGTCGGCCAACACGTCCGTCAGCGACAGCAGCACCCAGCCGGCGAAAATTTCTCTTATTAGCACACGAAATACTCTGCAATCGGGCAAAAGACCGCCAAATATACTTCTATGTTTATGTATAAATATTGGCATAAAGGGCATAGTCTTGTAACATACATTGTAGTTTTTTTTTATACAACTTAGAATGGCAAACAAGCTGACGGTCCACCTGATGGAAAGTGGTAACCATCGACTATAGACATGGGCAGTACCATGGACATAACAGAGTATACTGTTTCGCCCATGATACCCCTCATGCGTTGCCATTCCTGGGGACTCAGATGTTATTCCTCTGTACCCTGTAAATTCACGCCATATCCCACCCTTCAAACCGAAACACAGCCATGCAAACACAGCTGCTTCACGGTTGAAACACGAATGGGACAGAGGTACCAAAGCAATCGACTTTTGTACAAAGTCTCCACACATAGTAACCCCTGGTAACCATCGTGGATACTATAGGCATAATAGGGCATCTTATAATGTCAATGATACTGTTCATGTCTACGACGTACGACAAAGACGACGGTTACCACTTTCCATCAGGTGGCCTGTCCAGCTTATTTGCTATTCTAAGTATCATATTTATTAACTGTCTTTGTTCAATAAATTACATTCACATCTAGTTAGTTAAATCTACTAGTCATTGAACAAGACTGAGCCTGTCTCAGTGAATAGTTAAAAAATCTCCTTGGACTTATATAACTAACACAAAAAAAAAAAACTAAAAATACTAACGAGTTTTGTACGTCGTTGTCGTGTAACAGGTAGGGCATGAGCGCGTTGGCGAGGCTCCTGAGGTAGCGCATCTCGGCGGCGCGGCTGCGGGCGGCGGGGTGCGGTGTCCCCATGCCGCCCTCCGCCCACACCGCGTAGTGCCGCAACACACATCCCACCAGCCGCTCCAAGATCAACCGGGAGTAGTCCACCTACATTTGAAGAGAGGATCATTGTTAATGGGCGAAACAGCATACTCTGTTATGTCCATGGTACTGCTCATGTCTATAGGCGACGGTTACCACTTTCCATTAGGTGGACCGTCAGCTTGTTTGCCATTCTAAGTTGTATGAAAAAAAAAAATTATGAAGATAAAAATTTTATACATCGGTGATTTAGAATTGGCTCACCTTAAGAGCTCTTCTGAGCAGACAAGCAGAGGCATATCTGAGCTGATGCCTCAGTTCGTCCACGAAGAAAGGTTGCAGTGTAATCTTGCTGTACCATGTATTTACGAACTGGTCTAATATCGCATTGTAGAACTAGAACAAATATTAAAATATATAAGTACATACAGTTGAAACAGGTGTTCTTTTGTTAACATAATAATATAAGATAGTGTTCCAAAAAAATAAACTTCAATTGTAGCAAAACGTGTTATTTTAAATTAAAAACTAAACGGATTTTGTTAAAACGTATATGGGACTAATCTGTAAGTATATTGTTACAGATTTTTTTTAATGGGTGAAAATGGTATGGTAACTCCACCTACGCTAACGGTATACGCTGGCGGAGCACCAGTGAAGGGTGATAGATGAGAATAAAAACAGGCCAGTTAGCCCATCATGATGAATTCATCAGGAATTAACCATGATAGTTTCCAGGGAGAACCGCGAGTAGGTCGACCTGGTTGGGATATATTGCTAGCAATGGGATTCTCAGTCTCCATTACTAACAATCTGTTTCCCCCTATTGTTTCAGATTAAAAAATAACTTTCCCAATTTTCGGTTTATAACTGACGGAGTTATTAGTAATGAGGTAACAAACATAAAAGAAACACAACCGAATTGAGAACTGCAGGTTCTTTTTTTTGTTATAAATATATATTCTTTATTATACTAAAACATACAGTAATAACAACAAGTTAATAACAATGTTAGCAAAGGCGAACTTGTCTCTAAAAGAGATTTCTTCCAGTCAACCGAACACAGTAGAAACAGTTTCACTTTGCGTCGTAAAACTAAAACAAACATCGCTAGTCTAATATTGAGTTGTACAATTAGAACAGCACATTTATCACCACACAATATATAATTCACAGTGTGTAACGGGTAAACGGACAAGGTAAAATCACAAGCAAAACTCAACAATTATTTCTAACTCTCAATAAATCTCCCTAAGGAACTTTCTACACGAACTTAGCGCCACAGTCATAGCCACCCACCCTCGGGGACGAATAGATTGTCAGTAACAGAATCTAATAATCCTATTGCTAGCAATACACTATATTTTTATTTATTCATACTTTTGCACAAAATAAAATATGTTTACAAGGCGAAATTAATATCTGACGGCATTCTCTACCAACCGTTACGCTAAAAGAGAGTAAGTGGTGGCTACAAAATCAATTAGTAAATAAAATATCTTGATAGGTAACAACAACTATATCAGGATGATTTCCGTATGGTTCCCCCTGAAAAACCATCTTGGATATCAACCTAAATCTATCTTCACCTAACATTATTCATCAGGGGGGAAAGGGATTGTTAGTAATGCGCACTATCAGTCCCGTTGCTAGCAATATACCCTATCAGGTCGACCACCACGTGGTTCCCCCTGGAAACCATCGTGCTGAATTCCAGGTGTATACATCACGGTGGGTTAACTGACCGGCCTTTTCATCTTCACCTATCATCCCTAACTGGTGCCCCGCCAACGTATACCGTTAGCGCAGGCAGGGTTACATTCCATTATCATCCATTGAAAAAAAACATTCATCACTGGTATAATCCACCCTTCCCTCGGTCAAATTTCGACCTAATTAAAATGCAATAAAGCCTAATTTAATTGTCTCTAGCTAAATTTTAATTCAGAGTAATTATATAAGATTATATTGATAATGTATGTGTTATGTATATACATATATATTAGTTTATACAAAACACTACACATTGTAAATTATAAAATAAATATTCATAATGACAATGAAACAATAGTAACCAATGAATTCGTGTTTCGTCATTCCTTAACGTAATATCGACGTCGGCAATGTGACAGACAAATAAAGCGCGGCACAATATTATTCGGTACCAACTCTGAGTCACTCAAAGTGTGATAAGAAAATCAATGTTCAATATACGTCTAAATAACTTATAATCTATGTTAGTCATAACAATCAATTGGAATGTTTTAGAAACAATTTTACATAATATCTGTATGTAAGAGAGTGAGCAAGAAACATATTAAAATATCTGTATAGCTTTCTTGATGTTTTGTTCTTTCACTATCCAAGCTATCCATCTCTGAAACTTTTTACCTTTCCTTAAGATCAGCGCAATCTCTTGCGTCGTTCAAGAGGCAGACAAATTCTCAATACCTATCTCTCTAATTTGCTACATATTATTTACCTTAATCTATTTAGTATATTTATTTTTATATACTATTATTTGTATTATATATGTATGTTTATGTAATTTAATCTTATTTTTATATAAATGATATTTAGAATAATATTTTATTTGTTTTTTTTTTGTATTTGCTGTCTGTCTGTGTAGCCCTGTCTACCTCTCTCTGTATTTATTCACAATAGTAGATTGTTTTGCTAGGTTATCTGTAAGAGATTGCTTTTGGCGATAAGGCAACCTTTTGTGTATGCACATTCAGTATAAATACTCCTATATATTTCGTTTCTCAACAGTTAAAAACCATTCCTTTAAAAAGATAATAATAATTTAAACCTGTTGTTTTTGACTTTGAAGATTTAATAAAGAACTTTAACATGCCATTTTATAATAATTATCTACTGCAAAATATGGCAGATAAAAAATATCTGACTACAGTTATTAACACAAAAACCTTATCCTAAACTGTCAAAATTTTGTTTTATAAGTTAAGGTTATTATTTTAAATGATTCTGTGATTTTTATTATGGTTTCTATGTTCCAAAATAATTTATTGTTATTTTTGAATAACAATAACATTTATTACACATAAATCAAGATTAGATTAACCTATTTTTACAAATCTAGTTATGAAAATTACAATTTTAATGATATATTATAGATAATTATAGATAACAATAAGTGATAATTGTATGTCACAATAACCATATTGTTAATACCAATTAAAATGAGGTATACTGATTAATTCATATCACAGCATGGTTAAATATTAAAACATTTTTAATTTATGAATATTTATTTATTCTTAACTGCACAATAAATTTTTTGTACTTTGTACAAGTGGCGAGCTTAATGCCATATGGAATTCTCTACCAGCTAACCATTATATAAAAACAGAAAGCATATGAAGGGCAGATGTGGTAAAAAATATGTAACATAATTATGGTAATGTACTGAAATAATTATACATGATACATAAAAAATACATATATAATACATAAACATTAATTTTAATACATATCCTAGTATATATGAAATATATACAACAAAACAATAATAAGCATTATGAATATGTAGAAACACATTGACTATTATGAGATTGATTTACAGTGATTAATTAAAAATTAAATATACACTTACTGGGTACAGAGCGCATTAATTTACAGTGATTTTATTCCAAAGACCAATATCAAGGATGATAAAACAATTGAACATAAATCCAGAAATTAATGTAATCAATAAATAATAGAAAACCTTAAATATTATTTAGAAAAGTGCCTAGTATTCAGACAACAAATATATTTATTTATTCTTTAGAACAAAACATGAGTACAAGGCGGACTTAATGCTGAAAGCATATATATTTATATAAAACATAATAAAAATAAAAAGACAAAATATATAAAAACTATACATTTGTGTGTGATGTGTATATGTGTGTGATAAACCTATTATTATTTTACTTCATCTATTATGAATGAAACCTTAACTAATGTATTTCTTTTAAATTAATAAATTTTCTTTAAAATATTTTATTTTAATTAATAAAGTTGCCCGCTGGCCAAAACTTATCTGGCCTATTCTCTACGTCAAGAGTTAGCAAAATATTTCTACATACAAATGAAAAACACCAAAAACTTACATCTTCTATGGCTTGATCTAGTTGTTTATGTATTTGGAGTCCATCCCAGGGCTCCGAAGACAGCCCTGTACCATGTCGAGCACAAGTTTCTGATCCACATGTTGCACAACCCTAAAACATTTTAGTTTATAATAAAACTTATAAAATATTTTTTAAACATTATATGTATAGTTTATAATTAAAAATTTTCAATATGGATATTTTTTAAATCTTCTAACATTATCACTTAAAAAACTATGTTTTGTTATTTTAATTATTTAAATAAACTTAATTATAAGTAGTATTAAATACTCATTTTTTATAATTGTATTGCTAGATTTGGAATGCAGTTTAAACTGAGAACAATCCTAATAAAAACAATATGGAAAACACTAATAAAAAAATTTTTTTGTTATTTAATTTAAATTAATTTAAATAAACTTAATTATAAGTATTAAATAATCATCTTTTATAATTGTACCGCTAGATTTGGAATGCAGTTTAAAGGACATTTTAGAGAACAATTTTTACAGCAGGATATAGATCTTGAGAAGAACTGGCAAGAAACTCAATTGAATTACTTTTTTTTTTTAAAGCCAGTTTATTTACAATGTATATTTATATAGTGATGCTAACATTAAATGAAAATTCTTTGATTGTTTCAAGTAAAACTGAGAATAATCAGCTCTTTTTTTTTAACTCAGCTTTTCTTCTGGTGGGTTACTAACGAAATGGCACTTTAAATTATCCAAGTAATTTTGTAGAATTGTGGAATTTAGCCCGTAATAACAAGCCAGACATCCCAACACATAACTGAAGGTTATAGTTATAAAGTGAAATCTGCAACATTGGAAACTGGGTTAAACAGATTTTACATGGCAAACAACGCCGCCGCTATGTTATCCATATACCCTACCTGTAAAAATATAAAACTGTTAGCGAAACAGATATAACCCCCAAGTAAATAATATATTTTTGATTCTCAAAATTTTCTGTAAACTTTTTTTGACATCTTTCAGTCATGGTTAGGCGAACATTGCAAACAAAACAATGACGTTATAACTTCAACCGTTTGACAACAAATTATTGCCATTAAATAAGTCATAATACCCTACAAGATTTTGCCAATTTTTTATTTTAAGATGAATTTTTGTGATGAGTATATTTCGTTTTTGAATATTAACTGGACAGCAATAGTAAAGATTTTAATAATATTGATACACTAATATATCTCTATAATAATAATACTAATATAATATACTACTTACTGAAAAGTTTATATATTTTGTATAAAAATTATTTAATATTATATACCATATCATATCAGGCATCAATTTTCCACTGCTGTCTGCCTCTCCCTATTAGGGGGTTTTGCCAATAGCTGCCACGCTTGGCAGGCGGGTTGACAACCGTAGTTAAACCTTTTTGGTGATATTTGAAAACGGACGCAACTGCCTATATCTTGACTATTAAGTCTTCTTAATCATCTGTTATAACACTCACGGCAAGACAAATATATACTGTAAGCTTCTAACTGTGCCGTTTTCTTTTAAATATAGTACCTACAAAATTATATATTTATATTTAATTGTATTTATATACTTTGTATAAAAGTATTTAATACTATATACATTCTATAAAAGTTATATTACTACAAATATTACTTATATGGCAAAAAGTTATCAAACTACATCAAATTTACCCCTAATAGTAGAAAATTACCAAAATCAGCAACATTCAATGTTTTCGTCCGGAAATTGTCATCATTTAATTAATAATAATAATTTAATAACTTGACTGAAGATTGATTGACTGATAAGAACTAACTGACGTTTTCATGACATTTCTTTATTTTTTTTCTCAAGTTCTAAACCGACAGATTATTTCCAAAATTATTTAATAAACTAACCTCAATTTTTGACACAAAAATAAAAGAGATTACCTAGGCACTCTATATACTTTAATTATATTTTATAAAATAATAAAATTATCGAATTAAAATATTTTTTTAATTATAACACGTAAGTATAATGAATCTTTTTATGAATTAAATATAAATTATACGATTTATTACTTTTAAAAATTACCTATTAATAAAATATAGTGTACCTAAGAATCATGTGATTAATTTTTTTATACTCTTTATATATTTAAATATAGTTACTTTATTCCCAAATTTTAAGTATTTGCCTTAAAAATGTGTAATTAAATTGACTAACTTGAGGAATATTATTATACGCAGTTGATAATAAATATATCTAATTAAGTAATTATTTTTCAAACCGTTTATTTTATTTTTGATGTTATTTTTTTTTAATTATAATAATTAATCATTTTTCTTTTGCCTTTCTTTTTGTGGATAAATTAATACTACTACTACTCAACAATTTATTTATCTAATTTTATTATTTTCAAATTATATTTTTAACAGATTTTAAAATGGCTCTACAAAGATACTTTCTACAGGCGACAAAACAATACATAATTAAATGTCATATTCTGCAGTCAAATATAAGGCCTTCTTATTGCCAGTTGCATCATCAATACAGCAGTAAAACACAAAGAAAATATACTGATAGGCACGAGTGGGTAATTGTAGAAAAGGAGATTGGAACAGTTGGTATAAGCAAATATGCACAGGAATCTCTTGGAGATGTTGTTTTTGCACAGCTACCAGACCCAGGGTCTTTGGTGTTAGCTGGTGAGGAATGTGGTGCATTGGAAAGTGTTAAAGCAGCTAGTGAGATTTATTCTCCAGTAAGCGGTACAGTGACAGAGAAGAATAGTGAGGTGGAGGACAAACCGGCACTTATAAACACATCCTGTTATGAGAAAGGCTGGCTCTTCAAACTTAAATTGACGAAACCTGAAGAACTAAATGATCTTATGACTGAGGAACAGTATGAGATATTTTTAAAGACTGATGTAGCAAAGGAGAAAGACTCATAAATAATAATTTGTTATATTTTAACTGTTGCAAACAAATGTTCGTAAGCAATCATACTATACCCAACTACAATAATGTAATATCTACAATAAGTTAGTTTGAGGCAGCATTCTCTAAACATATCCCTTACTTGTATAGAACAAAAATAATTGAGGCCTATAAAATCAAAGATGGCTAAATCCAAGTCTGTCAAATGTTCAGGAAACTACACAAACTAATATTTTGTCAAGGATATGGATATATTGTTATAGTCGTAGAATACTGACGGATCTTTATATGTAATATTTGTCAGATCCGTCAGTATTCTACGATATATAGATATGCATATATATTTTATATTTTAAACCAGATTGAAGAAAATATAGAATGTTAGTAATAATTTGAATTTTAATGAATAGAACTTTTATTTAAGAGAAATATTTGAGTACAGATTGAAAATGAAATAGATTTTCTAGTGTTTAGGTGCCTTTGATTTTATAGGTCTCGATTGTTATTTTAGTAAACTAGATCACAGGTATTTTTTTAATATGTAACGGTTTAATTACAATATCATAACCATGATGTAATCATACTGTTAAAGTTTGAGCTCGTAAATCAGCCTATGACTATATATATATAAAAACATCCTATTCATTTTTGGTCTCAAAAATCTCTAAATTATGTAAATCAAACAAGAAATCACACAAATACAAAAATATAATCACAAAAATCTATAAAAGAAAAATTGGTAATATCTGTTTGTAATTTTATATTAGTTATACTAATTTCCAAAATGTCAAATAAAAACCCATAAGTTTATTTGCATTTCCATATCATATAAAAAGTTTAGATTTTCAATAACACCAATGTGAGTGTAATGCATATTTTATATTACATTTTAAATCATCAAGTGAGATTAAAATATTCATTTGTTTTACAATAATATAATGTCGAGGTTTTAATCATACAAACAATGTTCCTATCATTTAGAAATGTCTACATATATATCTATGTTTATTTATTAATGTATAAAAATAGTTTTAATCTTAAAGTGCAATACATTATCTTTGTAAATACCTACTACTTTTATTGATAATACGCTATTACTTGTGTACGAGAGATGTTATTGGGATGGAAATTAAATTAGGTATACATTTTGTTTGTTGAAAAAATAATAAATACGGGAGAGGAAGGGATTGTTAGTGATGAGATTTAACAGCCCCATTGCTAGCAATACACCCTATCAGATTGACCTCCAAGCAGTTCCCCCTTGAAACCATAGTGGATAATTCATGTTCAATTGGTTACTATGGGCCAACTGACCTGCCTTCATCCTCACTTATTACCCTTCACTGGTGCCCCGCCAGTGTATACCGATAGCGCAGGCGGGTTATAGTTCTATCTTCACCTATTAAAAAAAAAGTTTTTTCTTTTATATTTACTTACCTGGGAGTTTAAAACGACTTGAATCATGTTCTTATTAATGTACTGATCATCTCGCGTTGATCATTAAGTGCGTAATATGAACGTCTTTTTTTTTAATGGATATTAGTGGAATGGTAACATCATCTGCGCTATCGGTATACGTTGGCGTGGTACCAAACGAGTGATGATAGATGAAGATGTAATCACCTCAGTTAACCCCCTTAGATTATATAGTACATAATACATTATACTTAATCTATGGTTAAATTATCATGGCGAATTCACCAGTAATTAACCACGATACGATAATTACTCGAGCTTTATTGTTAAGAGTGGGGATATTAGACTCCATTACTTACGCCCCCCCCCCCCCCCCCCCCCAATATGGATGTACAGGCTAATAAGGTCAGTTATCTGTCCACTGCTGAACATAGGTCTCTCCATAAACTGTCGTAAGAAACGTGACCGTTCCTTATGATATTTTACCATTGGTGGGATATTGCCAGCATTGCCACGCTTGGCAAGTATTTTGACAACTGCAGTTTGACTTTTAGTAATGGTTTAAGACGAACGCTACTGCCCTTCTCTCGACCATTAGGTTTTTTTTTATACAAACTATTCTGTTTATATTTTTTTTTGTATGTTTCGTCCATTTACCTTCCATTCTTGAGGATTCGGTGTTATTCCATTAAATTGTTAGCAATTTGTGAACGTTATGCATTCTTGAAATACAATGTAAAAAAAACACAAATGATTCGGTGTTATTCCGCTGCAGTGGAAAGAGTGGGTCGGTTCAGATACTTGGGACATATCGTGACAGAGGATCTTCGCAATGACGGAGATGTGGAACGAGAACGAAGAGCCCTGGCCGTCCGTTGCAACATGCTCGCGCGAAGGTTCGCCCGTTGCACATTGTTTCAGCATTTTGTCACACACAAAATTGCACCAATTACTAATATATGTTTCATGATTATCGTGTAGCAAATTTCTGGGCTCACATTCTGAATTCAAAGAATGAAATCCTCAGCACATTGTCCCAGTGTCTGAACAGTCCCATTCAAAAGTATTGGTTGTCCGTGCACCAAGACAGGAAC
Organism: Galleria mellonella; assembly: GCF_026898425.1. NCBI lineage: Eukaryota > Metazoa > Arthropoda > Insecta > Lepidoptera > Pyralidae > Galleria > Galleria mellonella. Next base: position 3,384,942 of record NW_026442028.1, on the reverse strand, counting down.
ATTAAATAATGTTCTCTTGCTTCTTGCTATATTATTTACTTTTACTTTTTATAAATTATAAATTTTCTACATATTTTAATTTTTATGTTTTTCTTTTTGTATATTTTGATTGTTATATTTTTATATGTTATCCGTGCACGTTGTAATACAATTGTAAATAAGTGATAAATTATTATTATTATTATTATTATTAATGACGATTTCAAATCATTTCATCTGTGATAAATATATACATTTTAATTTAAACAATTTAAATACAATTAATTAATACAGAGTGGTAGTATCGCTCTAAATAAGTGATAAATGAATCTTTTAATGCATACCTACATTTACGTTGAGGTAGGCAATAGAAATGAAATGTGGGGTTAGCCGTCGCGTTCTTCCTCATTCCCGAAGTAGCGATACTGTATTTATCAATAGATTTGTTTTCGGCTTTGCAGAGGTGCATTTTATCACAATACATTGAATTGTCTAAGTATAGGTACAAAATATTAAATTCCGTAAAAATATCTGACATATAATAATATACATATATAATGACAGTGAAATATCCGTTGCGTAGTTTTGAAGTGGTAACCGAATTAAATAATTTGTGTCGCACAAAAAAAAGGACTTTAATTATAGAAAAACTAGTTATTCTGATTTACAAACTAAACTACTCAACAGATTTTGATCAATTTCTGTCAATCTGTAACTAACTGTTTCAAACAAAAAAAATTCCAAATCGTTTTGCTACAGATGGAGTTATGAGGTAATAAAGATTAAAAAAAATACAACCCATTTGATTTGACGATGACAACAAATCAAGATCAAAACATTAAAAAAATGTTCTGGCAAATGAATCTACTTATCTATCTTGAGAGTCTTTTGAAGTCCATTGTAAACGGATAGACGCAGACAGCAATTTTATGTTATTTTGTACTATGTAAATGTACATGTAGTTTATTGAAATGTTTCCATTCTAATCAACTTTTTCAAATTGCCAGATCATGCAATATTAAAACATAAATAAATTAATACTTATAAAATGAGTCATTATCCTTAAGAGAATCAGGAAAAATCACTTGAAATACCGGTTAGCTGCGAATATCCTTTTGCGACATTGGAACTTCAACATTAATGTGTAAAAGTTAAGAATTAGAACAAACTGGCCTCGCAATAACAAAAAGACCCTTCTATTTTGAAAACAGTACTTGAATCAGGCATCTGCAAATGTAACTATATTACTAATGCATCTTAGAACTCTTGTACACGCTGGCATCCAAAGCCTGCAGACGTTTGCCGGAAAATAAAAAAAAATACAGGTAAAGAAGATCAAAATTTCTGCCGTGTAAATCATGAAGTATATTTTATTAATTTTTACATGTGTGTCGAGTGCGTACTTCGTGCGCGGGCGTAAGTATTTTTTAATTTTTATCTAATAAAAAGTTTTCCTTATCGCAAATGTCTTTGGTTTGGGGGAAGTTTTATCAATACCTCTGTTATTTTTCCTTCTATTTTCAAACGGTTTCAATAAACAGCAGATACTTAACTGTATATTTTTTATTATTTATTACCGCATGACTCCTTCAGTTCTAAACCGATTTGAATTTTTTTTTATCTAAAAAGATATACGTCTAGACTGATCCCATAGAAATTTTATCAAAATCAGTTAAGTAGTTTAGAATTTTGGTTCAAAATAACTGGTTTTATAACAATTAAAGCGGAATTTTTGTGGCACACAATTTTTAATTATTAGATATCTTCATTTCTCAACATTTAATTATTAATTTATTATTATAATGGACTCTATTTACTTTTAAATTATCTTAATCAATTACGACATTTTAATCGCTTTTATAATTTGCCATAATGTAACATAATACATCAGTCTCGCTTCTTATAATAAGGCGCTTTCAAATATATGTTTGCGAAGCTGTATTCGCAGGTAAATACCCAAAGCGGTAAAATAACTTACCTGCGGGTCATGTTGATAACTAAAATACATAAATAACATTTTTTTTTAATAGATGACAATGGTATGGCAACCCCGTTTGCGCTAACAGTATACGCTGACGGGGCACCAGTAAATGATGATAGGTGAGGATAAAAGGCATGTTTATTACTAAAATAGTCCTCATTACAAACAATCCCTTCTCCCACCACAAATATCATTAGATAACTGACCGTGTGGTCCCGGCATAGAATAGGCTACCCCTTCCTTTCCCGTGGGTGTCCTAAGAGCCGACTAAGCGAGGATGAGGGATGGGCAGCAGCGTCCCTCTCAAAACATCTACAAACCCTAACTGTGGTTGTCCGCTGTCCGTCTCCAAAGCGTGATAACTACTGATAAAACTCCCCAGGGAGGAGGCTTTTGTTTAGCAGTAGACAGTTAAAGGCTGATATGGTATGATGATGATTAGATTATTAATCACGACGACATAAAAAGCTATTTTTACAATAAGCGTGGTAATAGAGGGAGACTTTGTAAAAAAGGCGTTTGCTTGAGCACCTCTGTCCCATTCGTATTTCTACCGCGAAACATGTTTTATACATTGTATTTGCATGGCTGTGTTTCGGTTTGAAGGGTGAGATATGGCAGTGAATTTACAGGGTACAGAGGAATAACACCTGAGTCCTCAGAAATGGCAACGCTTGGGAGGTATCATGGATGAAACAGTATACTCTGTTATGTCCATGGTACTGCTCATGTCTATACGCGGCAGTGAGTCGTCAGCTTGTTTGGTATTCTAAGTTGTATAAAAAAAACTACTGGCAGAACCCTCTTTATGAGGGAGAGACCTCCCTCATAAAGAGGGTTTGTTTAGCAGTGGACAGTTAAGGGCTTACGTTACGATGATGAAAGGGCTATTTTTACTCGAAACGGCGAGGTAAATTGTAAACTGCTTATAAATTTGACAAATTTACAGAGTCATCATGTTCTACGCCCAGTGGTGGAAAAGGGCATTGCATATCTATATACAAGTGCTCTCCTCTCGTCACAATAATAAACAAAAAGGAAAGAACACAACAAGACATTGACTTTTTGAGAAAATCACAGTGTGGCTTTGAGGGACAAACACCGAAGGTACATATTTCTACACTAACATTATAAAGAGGAAAGATTTGTATTTTTGTGTGTATGTATGTTTGTAATGAATAAACTCGAAAACTATTTTTCACCATTAAAAAGTTACATTCACCCTGAGTAACATAGGCTATATTTATTGCTAGAAAAGATTAGGGGTCCTTACTAAAATTTTAGTAACGTAACTCAAAGTGTAAAAAAATGCTATAAAATATCTTTCGTCGCGTGCGCTGCGGAAACTATTGGTGATAGAACAAAAGTATGTTTTGTAATATTGAAGAAAATATCAATAACTACAAAAAAAACTTCTCGATACTATACGTCTAACTATTATCGTAATGTCACAATAACCACTTTTAAAAAAGTTGTAAAAATGTCCACCCGTGCGGGACAGTACGCTAGTCATAAATAAACTAATGATCTTTCGTACAGATAAATAGAATAAAAAAAAAAAATACATAGCCCATGTTACTCCCTGATGATATAACTTCTATAGATGAAAGAACTCGGTTGAGTAATTTTTAAGTTTATCCATTCATAAACATACAAATAATCAAATCTATCTAAAGAGATAAATACATATGCCGTTTAGTCCCGGCATAGAATGGGCTATCCTTTCCTTCACCGTAAGTGTTGTAAGAGGCAACTAAGATTACTCAATGATCTAGGGATAAGCAACAACATCCCCCTTAAAACATCACCAAAGCCTAACTGCGGGGAGAAAGGGATTGTTAGTAATAGAGTCTAACTGACTCATTGCCAGCAATACACCCTATCAGGTTGACCTCCACATGGTATCCCTGAACACCAACATAGTTAATTCTAGTGGAATTCGTCACGATGGGCCGACTGACCTGCTTTTATCCTCACTTATCATCACCTCTCATTAGTGCCCCGCCAGCGTATACCGATAGCGCAGATGGGGTTACCATTTCATTATCACCCATTAAAAAACCTAACTGCGGTTACCACCAGAGGGAGACTTTGTACAAAAGTCGATTGCTTGGGTACCTCTGTCCCATTCGTATTTCAACCGTGAAGCAGTTGTGTTTGCATGGCTGTGTTTCGGTTTGAAGGATGGGATATGGCGTGAATTTACTGGGTACAGAGAAATAACACCCGAGTCCTCAGGAATTGCAACGCATGGGGGGTATCATGGGCGAAACAGTATACTCTGTTATGTCCATGGTACTGCTCATGTCTATAGGCGACGGTTACCACTTTCCATCAGGTGAGCCGTTAGCTTGTTTGCCATTCTAAGTTGTATAAAAAAAAAAAACAAAAATGTATGTAGACAGGCGTCCATTATAGGTAGAATTCGGTCTATATTGACCGACGCATTCTTACTTTAACTAAATCGACCTCCTTGGTTCTTCTATGAATATCCTTATTTCAGATTATATTATACAGCAAAATTCTGGCATAACATAGCCATTAGTGTGTTTAGATTATTTTCCTAGATAGGTCTGACCCCTTAAGATGGGGGTAAAGGGATTATTAGCAATGGAGTTTGTTAGCAATATGCCCTGTTAGGTCAACCTCCATGTGGTTCCCCCTGGAAACCATCGTGAACAATTCTTGTTGAATTCGTCACGATGGGCCAACTGACCTGCTTCATCCTCACCTATCATCCTTCATTGGTGCCCCGCCAGTGTATAATGATAGCGCGAGTGGGGTTGCCATTCCATTATCACCTATTAAAAAAAAGACCTTTTAAGATGGTGAATATATGTAGTTTTAGATATATTTTTGTGCACAGCTGAAAGTCTAGTTTTCGTTCTGGTTTTTTTTAATAACTGTTAATGGAATGGCAACCCCGCCTGCGCTATCGAGATACGCTGGCGGAGCAGCAGTAAAGGGTGATAGATGAGAATGAAAACAGGCCAGTTAGCCCATCATGATGAATTCATCAGGAATTAACCATGATAGTTTCTAGGGGGAACCGCAAGGAGGTTGACCTAGTTGGGTATATTGCTAGCAATGGGATTTTTAGTCTCCATTACTAACAATCCCTTTCCCCCTTTCGTTCTGGGTTGTACACTAGACAATTCTGCTTAATTACACCAATGAACGTAGCTCTCACTATAACTCGCAAATTTGAAGCTTCCCCATTCAGCTAAGAGTGTAAAACTATAATATAATATTCTTACCGTAATTTTGGAGGATCGTATTTGAAATCCGTAAATCATCACCGGCAATAAGCACTTTGGATGCAATATAATGTGTAATCAACTTTGAGAGAGAGATCATTCGTTGATTGCATTATATTGATACAATATACAAACGTATTCAAAATCATTGCAGGTATGCTGTCCAGTAGAGTGTTATACACCTGACGGAAAACCAGGCAAATGCATCAGTATAAATTCTTGTCAACACTTGCTATCGATGCTTGAACCGCCATCGCCCAAGGAACACATCGAATATGTACAAAATTCTAAGTAAGTAAATAAAAATATTACTACATACTTATTAGCCTAACAGCGCTTGACTGCAGCCAGGTAGGTCCTACCATGAAATATTTAAATATAATATTATTAATATTATATTTAAACATTCCATTATCATCCATTAAAAAAAATCACTCCTTTTGGTGAGGATATTATAGTGCCCGAATAAAAACATTATCTTTTGATACTCCAATTACAGATGCGATAGTTTAGAACAATACAGCGTGTGCTGCGGCCCTCCCAGTAAAAAATTCGAAAAACCAATTCAAGATGGCAATTGTCAAGACAATATAAACGCATTCCCGCCAGACCCGTTAAATGGATGCTGCGGAATTGATGGTAAAGTGAACAATAAGATTTTTGGTAAGCAAGAGTTTTAATATCAATCAGTAATTTGTTTACATAATGATATTTTGAGCCAGTATCCGCAATTGGATGTATTTGCCTCCAACTTGCTGGAGTTTCGTCGAGTGACCACAGAGTATTTGTGTTCAGACATTTTTTGTTTCAGTTAAATCTTTTTATATTATTTTTTGTTTAATGATTTTTGTGTAATATTCCTTTTCTCAAACATGCTTGGAAATTTGAGCATTATTTTGACAACCTTCTTCGAGATAAATCGAACTTGCGGTACTGGTCGAGCAGCGGCCGGCAATAGTTGTATGAAAATCCATATCTGTCGTGTTTAGCGGCCAAATAAATTATTATGTAAAATCTAAAGAAAAATATTTGAAAATCTATGAAAATTTTGTTCAATGGAAGAATGAAAGAAAATCGAAATCCTTATCCGAAAATGTTTTTCTGGCTTATTTCGGCGAACTCGCCAAAAAAGTGAAGCCTACAATGCTTTGGGTCATCTATTCAATGCTAAAATGCACAATTTTAATGAAACATAACGTGAATTTGAATAATTTCCGCGCATTATTTGAGAAAAGTACTATACAAGCCTTGGCCGCAACTAGGCATTGATGGACTCACGTATGTGTGCCTCGGGTTCCCCTCGGCCCACATTCACACGTTCGTCCATCAATGCCTCTCTTGCTGGCCGCTGCAGTAATGTACTATTTATATGTTATTGTACTCTTGCTTTCCTGGGTGAGCGTATTGGAAGACTGTAAGGCTCACCCATTCGATGTAATAAATAAACACATAAACATTACAACTTTGTGAAAGTGATAGTAAGTCTTCATAAGTAAGATGTTTGCCTTTGTCATGAATAAATGAATATAAAAGTAAATAGGAAACATGCAATTTTTATTGTTTACTTATTATCAAAAAAATTAAATCTAAATATTTTAATCATTTATTAATTCTTTATTACACCGCTTAAAGAATAATACAAGAAAATATATATATATATATATATATATATATATATATATATATATATATATATTACATAAAAATATGACACTACTTAATAATTACGAGACAAGAATCGATGCAATAAATATAATTTTCCAAAAGTTTCAACTACCCAAAATTTTAAGTACCTCTTAGACACTATTTGAAGCTGGTCCCTTGAGAATGGAAAGTCTGAAGGATAAGATATTACAGTGGATATTGCTAGATAGTTCTGAGATATAACATCTTAATCCTCAGCATTGGTCACTCATGAACGGTAACATAAGCGTTACAATATGTTCTGTAATATATTGTGTGTAGTTTCGTTATTATAATTCTTAATATTTTTTTTGTTAACCTTTGTGTGGGTGTAGTCGCATATTTCTGTAAAATAAAATTTCTTTCTTTCTTCTAGTATCCATAATGTTTATCCATCTATGATAAGACAATTGGTTATTGGTTATAAGGTGGTTCGCCGTAGGATCTGCTTGTTTGCCACTCAAAGTTGAATACAAGCACAAAACCTGCTTGATAAAACGTTCTATTTCTTATTGTTTTGTTAGTTTATATTTTACTGAGTTCAGTAAAATATATTAAATCTGCAAGATAACACTTATTTAGGTGTTATCTTGCGGAAATCATTGGTTATTTGATTAGAACTATCTTGTTTAATTCCGCTACCATTAGTATGTGTGTGACTGCCAACACTCGAAGACTGACCACCACTATCATTACCAGAAGTTTCAAAGCTTTCCATATTATTCATCAATATTCGGCTGCCATTTTGTTCACGCAACTTTTGCGACATGTATTTCAGGCAAGCATAAATCAAATAAATCCTACTTGATTGAGGTTTTTTTGTGTACATGTTTACGTTTAAAAGTTCAGTTACGTTGAACAAGTGCAACTCCTATTCAATTTCGATGGACTTTTTAACGGTGCTTTCAACTTTCAGTCCCCCAGAAAAGTCGATGTCCCCGAAATACAGAAGGAATCATTTTATAAAATATTTTGCGGGTATATATCCAATTTTCTGGAGACTCGAAACAAAAAAACCAGCGAAATTAGACAGAAATTTCATTTGTTGAAAATCACTTAAGATTCTAACAAATCGGTACAATTCAACAGCTTATGGAGGAATAGCAACGGGCATTGACGAATACCCGTGGCTGATACTGATCGAGTACGTAAAGAACGGAGTCGTCAAAACGTTGTGTGGTGGATCATTAATTAGCGCCAAATATGTGTTGACAGTCGGCCATTGCGTCGCCGGGAGCATTTTAAAACAAGGAACCCCGTAAGCTAATTACACTATTTATATTATTTAATGCAAACCTATTAAACGGATTTGAATACAAACTTTAATATTTTTCAATTCGCGCTGATCGACATGGCATTAACTTTTCTTTTTTTTTTTATACAACTTAGAATGGCAAACAAACTGACGACCCACCTGATGGAAAGTGGTAACCGTCGTATATAGACATGTGCAGTACCATGGACATAACAGAGTATACTGTTTCGCCCATAATGCCCATGCCATGCATTGCTATTCCTGAAGACTCAGGTGTTAGTCCTCTGTAGCCTGTAAATACACTGCCATATCCCACCCTGCCAAACCGAAACACAGCTATGCAAACACAACTGCTTCACAATAGAAACACGAATAGGACAGAGGTACCCAAGCAAACGATTTTTGTACAAAGTCTCCCTCTGGTTAATAAATGTATTGGCTTGATAATAAATGACAAAGACTTGTTTATTACTCATTAGTTTAATTCTAGAGACCAACATATATATTGAGAGAGCACGCGACAATAGTGATACGTCGTTCCATTAGTGATGTGACCTTAACTACTTAAATCTATATTTATAACAATAAACGTGTAAGCATGTATATCGTTGGATATAGTTCTTCTAGTTTAAATCATTACATATATCCATACCTGATTCTGTAATGAAGTGTTCGGAAGGGAGGGAAGGAAAAGGAATGAGCCAAAGTGACGTGATAAATTTGATTTTTTTTTTTAGAAAAAACGTGCGTCTTGGCGAATATGATACAAGCAACGATGGGAGAGATTGTGTAGTGACACAGGAAAATGAGATGGACTGCGCGGATCCTCCCGTTACTATACCCATCGAGCTCACCATCCCCCATCCTCAATACGACCCCATCACACGGAAAAACGACATCGCTCTGATCAGGATGAAGCAAAATGCACCTTACACAGGTTTGTCACATAGAGGGTGTTTGTGTTTGTCACTTATGGAATTAATCACATTTTCCAAACTATGTGAAGGAATATTGCTAGGCTATTTGTATACTTGTTGGCCAAAACCCATTCTATGCTAGTTCATTATTTCATCAAAAATTTTTTTTTATGAATATAATAGTGTCCATGAATATAATATGAATATAAGAGGTGTGTTCCAGTCATATTGTTTTTTAAGAAATTAAATATTCTTCCACTCCATGTATGTACATTAGAGATTTGTGTATATTTGTAAGGGAACATGCACCTTTTTCAAAAGAATATCGGAGATGATAGATAAACGACAAATTATATGTATCGAAGTGCAGGTTAGTTTAGCTCATACTGTATGGCGATTAAAGTTTACAACCATCTACCAATAACATAATCACGATGGTTTCCTTAAAAATTGGGTTAAACTTTTATACCATGAATGAATATTTCGCTAAAAAAACAAATGTATTTGACCCCACTAGAGATACAGTTGTTAAAATATTTTATAAATAATAATAATATATTGTATGCTAGGAAAGCCAATATAATGGCAATATATATATATATATATATATATATATATATATATATATATATATATATATATAAAATTATATTAAAAATTTGCATTAGAGGCAGAATGTATTTATCATCTAAAATTATGCAATAAATTCATTCATTTCATAATTTTAGATACATGTTTAGAGAGTGACGCTTAAGAATCGACCCCAGTTTACGAGAATGCAACACAAGTTTACAGTACTATAAAATTACGTATTATAGAAAATATTATCTATGCTTTAAAGCCAAACTATTACAAAGTAAATTAATTATTCTTGTCCACAGATTTCATTCGGCCCATTTGCCTCCCAACAGTGGACGTCACTGCGTCCCCCCCACAAAACTTCACGCTATTTGTGGCAGGCTGGGGGGCGTATAATGAGACCGTTAAGAAGAGCAATATCAAGCTACACGTGTCTGTTCCGTATGTCAAATTAAATGTATGTCAAACATAGCATGCATCTACTTTTGTAATGTCTATATATAATATATGTATGTGTTTTTTTGATGGGTGAAAATGGTATAGTAATCCCGCCTGCGCTAACGGGATACACTGGCGAGGCACCAGTGAAGGGTGATAGATGAGAATGTAAACAGGCCAGTTAGCCCATCATGATGAATTCATCAGGAATTAACCATGATAGTTTCCAGTGGGAACCGCGAGGAGGTCGACCTGGTTGGGTATATTGTTAGCAATGGGATTTTCAGTCTCCATCACTAACAATCCCTTTTGCCCCTATATGTATGTGTTGCCATGTGGACCCGGCATAGAATGGGCCACGCCTTTCTTTCGTGTCGTTAGAAGCGGATAAGGCAACTTAATGGTCGAGGGAAGAGTAGCAGCGTGCCTATCTGCGGTTGCCAACCCATCCACCAAGCGTGGCAACTATTAGTAAAACTCGCGTTTTGGGGGAGACCTATATGCAGCAATGGACAATTAACGTAAATAACGGAAATTTTATGCCCTTTTCCAATATACAAATAGTACTTTAGTAATAATAACACAATTATTATCAGAATTCGAGCAACGCTTCACATATATATATATATATATATCTGAGAGTACAAATAAGGGGAATATCCCTTTGTTTAAGGAGCCAAACTCACTCTGGACAATTTTAAAATCCTCGGTGATCTTTCTCATATTGGGACAGACCCATCCTCAGCAACGGGACTAATGAAATAGAATATAGGGGTGGGGGGGGGGGGGGGGGTTGGGTTGTTAATAAAGCATTGCTAGCGATATACACTATCTTTAATTTATTTATTCATTACTACAAATATGTGTACATGGCGTACTTAATGCTGAAAGCAGTCTCTCCCAGTCAACCATAGGGAAGTGTCAGAATACTCGAATGCGGTACTACTAATTATTGATTACATACATACTAAAATTACATATATTAACGAATAAATTTAATAGGTGATAATGGAATGGTAACTCCACCTGCGCTATCGGTATACACTGACGGGGCACCAGTGAGAGATGATCGGTGAGGATAAACCATATATACACTATCAGGGCAACTTGAATGAAAACAAAATAAAAAATCCATTAAGTGGTGGATTATTTAATGATTTCAACCGTAAAGCAGTTGTATTCACATGGCTGTGTTTCGGTTTGAAGGGTGAGATATGGCAGTGAATTTACAGGGTACAAAGGAATAACACCTGAGTGCTCAGGAATAGCAACGCATGGAGGGTATCACGGGCGAAACAGTATACTCTATTATGTCCATGGTACTGCTCATGTCTATAGGCGACGGTTACCACTTTCCATCAGGTGGGCCGTCATCGTGTTTGCCATTCTAAGTTGTATAAAAAAAATATTTATTAGGAGTGGGAACTAGTATCCCCATTGCTAACAATATATCAATTGGTCAATCTTTACGTAATTCGCTATGGAAAACATCGTATTTGATTTATTATGATAAAATTCATTACTCGATACTCCAAATACATTTTCACCTACCACCATGTATAAATATTACCTCACTACACTGAGTAAACCAATACCGCAGGTATTGGTAGGAGATATTACTCCATTTTCAACTGTAATTTTTTTATAACACGGGACAAACGAGCATACGGCTCACCTGATGATAAGTCATTACCGTTGCCCATAGGCATCCGTAACATCAAAGCCGGCAACGCATGGAGGTATCATGGGCGAAACAGTATACTCTGTTATGTCCATGGTACTACTCATGTCTATAGGGGACGGTTACCACTTTCCATCAGGTGGGCCGTCAGCTTGTTTGCCATTCTAAGTTGTATAAAAAAAAAAGAATATGTTCCTATCTTGAAGGATTCAATGTCGCATCTGTTCGAAAATACTGTTGCTGGAAGTTGATCCCATACTTTGATTGTACGTGAAATATAAATGAAAAAAATCCTATTAGATTTACATTTCAATAACAAACTATTGCTTTAAATTTCTAGGAGTGTATACCAGTGTACAACCTCACTAAACGCAGTGCCCCCTTATGGGACAAGCAATTGTGTGCGGGCGGTGAGAAGGACAAGGACTCGTGTAAAGGGGACTCAGGCGGCCCCCTCATGTACATGAAAGGACGGATCCAGGAAATTATAGGACTCGTCAGCTTCGGAACGAAGCCGTGTGGACTGGAAAAAGTTCCAGCCGTGTATACCAAAGTTTACGAATACATCACTTGGATCCGCGATACGCTGAAGCCTTGAAATTGAAACTGTAATTTATTAAGCTAGAAGAATGTGTTATGAATTATGTATAATTAAAATATTAAATGTAATTGTAGTATATAAAAAAAAATTAAAATTAAAATGTTAATAATACATGCTTTTTAACAGAGTGCGGCCCTGGAAAATAAATAATAAAAAAAAATCACATTCACATTAAATACGCATTTCGGATGACATAAATAAGTACTAATCAATGTGCTTTATCGTCTTTATTGAAGTGCACTCTTACATCTACAAAAAACAGTTATTATAATAAAACATAATCACAATACTTTGGCATCCGTCGATAGGGAAAATATATCATAAATATATCACAATAACAATTTTGTGCATCGTCACCAACAACGTAATCGGTTAATTCAATTACCACAATGAACAATTATTAAAAACAAATTATTGTGCAAGTGAAGATATGTTCGTAGTAATGTCAATTTATTTAGTACAATCTATTTCAATAGAACTTAAACAGTTTAACATAAACAGTCTACTGATGACCAACAGTAGTATGGGGGGAAAGGGATTGTTAGTAATGGAGACTAAGAATCCCATTGTTAGCAATATACCTAACCAGGTCGACCTCCTCGCGGTTCTCCCTGGAAACTATCATTGTTAATTCCCGATGAATTCATCATGATGGGCTAACTGGCCAGTTTTCATTCTCATCTATCACCCTTCACTGGTGCTCCGCCAGCGTATCCGTTAGCGCAGAAGGGGTTACCATACCATTTTCACCCATCAAAAAAAAAAAAGACCAACAGTAGTACAAATAACAAATGTATTATTTTTTTTATACCATGAAAGTGGCAAAGAAGAATACAGCCCGTCTGATAGTAAATGGTCACTGTAGCCAATGGACGCTTGCAACACTAGGGGTGTCACGTGCGCGTTGCCCACCCTGAAGAATTCTTAATATATCCTTTTTGAACAACTCTATACTGTATTCTCTAGAGAAAACGTCGGCAAGGAGCTCATTCCACAGCCCAAACGTTCGGGGGAGAAAATTTCCATTGAAACCGCACTGTACGTGACTATAGTTCAAGCGTATGAGCATGAATTTCAATTTGTTACTAATTTCAACAGTAATTGCTTACCAAATCCTATTGAAACAGAATATACTTTTTAATTAATTAACAACAATAATAATATCCTTTGATTAAAAACTATTTACATATTCAATGATTCGCTTGATTTATAAATTCACTTGATTAATAAAAAAAATATTGGGTGGGACAAGTTATCAATGTAAGAGTGTCTTGATCGCTCATTTACTAACATACTCGTAGGTTATGTAAATTATAACTGACAAAGTGGACCTTATGTTGTATGAATAAATAAAAATATTATTATTATAAATGGATCCTCCAAAAAAATAATTCCGTACAGTATTAAAGTCAAGTAACTGAAGATATAGGTCAATAAAAAAATTACATTACAAATTGTACCTATCATGACATAAAGACATGGTGATTATATTAATTTTAAACATTACAACTGCACACTTAACTAAGTTATATATTTACATTTCTGTGCGATAATAATAGTACATTACTGCAGCGGCCAGCAACTGAGGCATTGATGGACGGACGTGCAAATGTGGGCCGAGGCGTAGCCGAGGTACACATACGTGAGTTCATCAATGCCTAGTTGTGGCCAAGGCTTGTATAGTACTTTTTTCAAACAATGCGCGGAAATCAAAAACACAATTTTACTTTTTAAGTTCAATGACGAATAACGAACAATAATAATTTTTCAAGCGCCATAATGTTCCTTTGTTTTTTTTTTTTCAATAAATAGCATTCTATTTGCAAGCCAGTTCAAAATTTAAATAAAACCTTTTATTAGTTACCTCCTTGGTGGCCATGTTTCAAAGTAAAAGGTCATTCCATTTTTACATTACAGGATAGATATAAGTTTACATAGTAATTTATCTGGCCGCAAAACACGACAGATAAGGGATTTTCATACAACTTTTGCCGGCCGCTGCCCGCATATATCTGGCCAGTACGGCAATTTCAATTTATCTCGAAGAAGACTGTTAAAATAATGCTCACATTTCCAAGCACGTTTGAGAAAACACATTTATAGGTATTTAACAATTTATATTACCAAAGACACCACTGCATAATGTTGCCTAATTCATTAATAAATGTTGCATAATGCCTGACTAGTATCAGTGTTGCCATAAATCATAAAAATCGCAATAGGACTTGTTTCGTATAACCCGCCAATATAAATGTACTAGTCCGATAATATAATGCCGTCGTGCGCGACGCATATTTAATTTGGCAGATTATGCAGAGCAAATCGTATTACGATCCACTAGCGTATATCGATAGCGCAGGCGGAGTGACCATTCTATTTTAACCCTTTAAAAACAATCCTATTATAATTCATGAAACATTACAGGTTTACAAAAATATTAAACATTTACCCCTTATTCATAAATAAGTCAAATTTCTCATAAACCTAGTTTAGCTATTGAACTGTTTTCTCTCCTTCTTTTGCGATAACTTCTCAATTTGAAAAAAAAAAATTGATAAAGCACTGTAATAGTCAAAATAGGTTTGTAAGAGATTTTATTTTTTTATGAATAAGGGGGTTAGTTTCCATACAGACTGGTTTGGAGAAATTTCGACCATGTTTAAAATTGGGCTTTAAAATAAATGAAATAAGATTTATTTTTTCATCGAAGTTACAAAGCGTAGAGAGATGAGGCGGACTTAAAGGAAACAGAATCCCTATAATCATAAGAGGCCATAATTATTACCATATTTTTTTTTTAATTTAATATACATTACTGTATTAAATTTTGTACTACTTATAATTACTGATATTGTACCATTTTAAAGGGTAATTAAAAAACAAAATGAGATATTATTGGACATAAATTTTTTGGTATTCAGAGTTCTATAAAAAAAAAGTATATAAAAAATTAATTATGGTTAAACTCTTTACAGATGATTATTACCCCCACAAGGTTCCCCCAAAGATAAAAATAAGAACTTGGATGGGGGGTATCATGGGCGAAACAGTGTACTCTGTTATGTCCATGGTACTGCTGATAGGCGACAATTACCACTTTCCATCAGGTGGGCCGTCAGCTTGTTTCCCATTCTAAGTTGTATAAAAAAAAAAACTTATTTGGAGCCATTTAAATCCCTGTAATTACTTTATCTGGTATGGCCAAGGGAAGAAATCACTCTACATTTTCATTTACCAATATCATGGACCCATTTAATTATATGGACTAAAGGGGGGTTGTTAATAATCTCCACGTGATACTATCTGGTAACTATTTTAGTCAACTAATGGTGAATTTGTCATCATGGGATAAAGACCTGACTCTGATCCCTCACTGGAATCCCGCTAACATTAATTCATAACACAGGCGGAATTACCAATACATTTTCATTTATTAAAAAAAAAAAAAAACTTTTATATATTTATAATAAATATTACTTTCGTTAATTTAAAATAAATTCCACATTAAAATGCTACAAAATGTAGTAAATAATTCGGTCACGCAAAACTACTAATTATAAAAAAAAACCTTATGACTAGATTAGATCCAAAATTCAAACGATAAAAATATCCCAAGCGATTTAATTGGCAAACATTTACTCTCACATTTCGTTCACTATATTAAACTTTCTCGTTTAATAACTACAATAATGGAGAAATGGAGACGTTACACTTTACCAATGTTTTATTTTATTTTTATTTTATTTTAAGTAAAATTCCAAAATCCTCCATCGATACAACTGCCATTCAAAATATTACACGAACACAATAAACAGCGGGTCTACCATGAAATGAAATTCCGAAATTTGGACTCAATTTCGTGTTTTTGTTTATACCAAAATCAGATCAATAAATGGAATTTAACATTTCGTTCGTCATACATCCTATCATAAAAGTCCAAAGGAACAATATTTTAACATTTTTAATATTTCCAAACGACATGTATTATGTAATTTTAACATCAAATTTGTGTTTCATTTGGCTCTGAAATTTCGGAAAACACTTCATGGTAGGCCCTCAGTTCTATGCGAAGACTTTGTTAATTCTTATCAAAGGAAATTAATAAATCAAGCTGAGAAAAATACATTCATGGTGCTATAGATACGGTCTTAATACTTACTAAGAAAACTACAACACGTAACGCATATGTTAATATAAAATAAATTCTCTTATTACAATAACAATATGGCCATAGTGTAATTATAGTTATAATACTCATGTAAAACATTGCCTACAGTATCATTCCACTATGCGATATATCACGTACCTCTGGGGTACTCTTCATTAATGCGTACCTCTGGGGTACTCTTCATTAATGCATACCTCTGGGGTACTCTTTATTAATGCGTACCACTGGGGTACTCTTCATTAATGAAGTAAAAAAAATGTCGTTCGTAATCTGTGTGCAAACTACGTTCTTTAATTTTGGGTATATTTTGGGATAATTTTATTTTGGGTACTTATACTGCACTGCTTTCTCTTTTAGGACACAGGTATTTATTAATATAATATTCTATTGATGTAATATTTCGTAATTTATTTATTTGTAAATAGAAATGAGTGCCGCATAATACCATCAGTTGTGGGAATCTCAAACTAAGATTACCCCGTGTTATGAATAACTAATTATCGAACATTTGGGGGTACTAGTTAATATAAAATCGTTTCCTACATTGATCCAGCTGAGTATCGAACTCGGGACCTCTTTTTGCAATAAAATGTGTCTACCACTGTACTTCGATAGTACAAATGGGATAATAAATTACACAACTCTATATAAGTCATAAAAGAGATGTGAAGTGTCTAGACACTGACCTTGCCTATATTTTACACAATTTTACTCAGATAACCGAGTATAGGTACCAACCAGAAATTTTATGTTTAAAAAACCATTGTAAAATAATGGTTTTGTCTAAAACACATGTACAATACCTTTGTTTTCGGTATGTATGCGTATTACCTTAAGTTACCACTACATTTAACACAAACCTACCCAGACAACCGTGTGAAGGTACCAGCGACGCGTTTGTTCTGTTTGTAAGACCATTGTATATTAATAGCTTTATCCATAGACACGTTGATGTTATAAATGTGTAGTACCTTCGTTTTCGGTATGTACGCGTACTGACAGCGCGGCTTCTCGCAGGGGTAATCGTTGTATGTGACGCCGGTGACCGCGGGCTGAGCGAAGACTGTGATATTATTAATGGGCGGTACCCCGTACCCCCACCATTTGACTACACTGGTGAGGTTCGTGCGATTCAAGTAGAACTCGATATGACTGTATTTCTTTTCATCATATGTATCTGTTGAAATAATGTTAATGATTAAAAAATTTGGAATCTATAAAATGTACAAAAGTCGTTTGCTTGGGTACCTCTGTCCCATTCGTGTTTCTACAGTGAAACAGTTGTGTTTGCATGGTTATGTTTCGGTTTAAAGGGTGTTAATTTACAGAGGCCAGAGGAATAGCACCTGAGTCCTCGGGAATGGCAACGCATGGGGGGTATCATGGGCGAAACACTATACTCTGTTATGTCCATGACACTACTAATGTCTATAGGCGTCGATTACCACTTTCCATCAGGTGGGTCGTTAGCTCGTTTGCCATTCTAAGTTGCATAAAAAAATCTATTTTTATTTTTATTGTTTTGTCGAACTTATTATTATACTTACTGGGGCTATCGCCGTCGTCCCAGTATAATTCCCCGAAGGCCTTGTTCATATCGCTCGGTATCACGATTAGCTGCATGGGAGAGCTGCGCGTGTTCGACGTACTGACGGGCCCGTGTACAGGGGGCTCTTGTAGCGGCAGTATCGCTCCACCCTGTACACGTTATACATATAAATAAATTCACAAATATAATTATTTAATTTGCAGAACTCAATCAGCCATAGTTACAATGTATTGAATGTTATTTGATATTTTTCACAAGTAAAATTGCAAAAAAATTAGAACGAGACTAACACGGGGCCTATTCTCTTTAGGAAATAGCGTGAATTTACAGGGTACAGAGGAATAATACCTGAGTCCTCA
This sequence comes from Galleria mellonella, assembly GCF_026898425.1. Taxonomy (NCBI): domain Eukaryota; kingdom Metazoa; phylum Arthropoda; class Insecta; order Lepidoptera; family Pyralidae; genus Galleria; species Galleria mellonella. The sequence goes on along the minus strand of NW_026442028.1, from coordinate 3,366,495 downwards.
GGAATGGCAACACATGGGGGGTATCATCAGCGAAACAGTATACTCTGTTATGTCCATGCTACTGCTCATGTCTATACGCGACGGTTACCACTTTCCATCAGGTGGGCCGTCAGCTTGTTTACCATTCTAAGTTGTATAAAAGAAAAATAAATCATGAAAATCAGTATATAATATGCCTAAAAAACGATAGAAGATACAGTTGTATTAAATATTCCACTTTTGAAGTTGATTAAAAATACTTTTTACAATACTTCTTTCATCTACTTAACTTTACGCCAAGTTATCTACTTTCATGACTCGTCTCGTGCATGCCTGGGTCACGATGGGCCAATCATCCTGACTTCATTTTCATCTATTATCAGTCACTACCCACGGATACCGACAACATATTACTGACAGCGTTACCAAACCATTTTTATCCCATGACAAAAGAAATGTTTGTTATAATACAGATTGAAAATATTTTTTTTCATATAGTTTTATCTTTTATATATTTATATAACATTTTAAGTATTTCTTTTTATTTTATGTGTTTGCTTTTAATGAATTACTCAAGCTGTGCACATCATGTAATTGGATTATAACCTAGCCAAATCACAAATGTAACTATTATTTAAGTTTTCTATGGTTGTGATCTGTTTTATGTGCCAATAAAATAAAAAAAAATTACCTTGACAGCCACAGTCTGGTCTTCAGTAACGTTCCGAGTGGTGTTCTTGGCGAGGAAGGCGCCATCAACGATGTTGTACCAGAGCTGGGAACCTGGGAAGTACGGGGTGGCGTAGGTGGCGCCCTCTGTCAGGATGGGTGTCACCATCACGTACGGACCCACCATAAACTGGTCGTCTATATCGTACACCGCCTCGTTATCTGACCACCTATGGACATATAATGAGTAAATATAAATCATTTAAAGAAAACTTAATCGAAAACATTATATATGTATTATAATATGACATTATGAAAGGATTAAATCAATAAAACAGAATTTTTATTTGAATAAACTTAATTTTAAACATTTTTGAATAGTCATTTTTTATGATTCTACCATACAATTTAGAATGCAATTTCAGCTGAGAAGAACGAGCAAGAAACACAGCTGTTGTTTCTTTCAAATAAAATTAGTTTTCAAAGCATACGTTTTAAAATAAATAATTTGGTAATTAATTGCAGTTATATTAAACAAACTAATCACCACAAGTAACACCCATTCACAAAAAAAAAATAAACTTAATAGAAACTAAATATTTTCTTATAGAATGGAATGGCAACTAAGCTGATGGCCCATTTGATAGAAAGTGGGCTACCACGCGTCGCCTATAGACATTAACAGTACCGTAAACATCATAGAATATACAGTAAAAATTTAATAAGGCGTTACCATTACTGAGATCTAATGTGTTACGCCCTAGTACCATTTAATTGTATCGTCTTTGAAACTATAGTACATTACTGCAACAGCTAGCAACTGAGGCATTAATGGACAAACGTGCAAATGTGGGCCGAGGCGTAGCCGTGGCATATATAGGTGAGTCCATCAATGCCTAGTTGTGGCCAAGTCTTGTATAGTATATTACTGCATCGGCCAGCAACTGAGGCACTGATGGACGAACGTACAAATTGTGGGCCGAGGCGTAGCCGAGGCACACATACGTGAGTCCATCAATGCCTAGTTGTGGCCAAGGCTTGTATAGTACTTTTCTCAAAAATGCGCGGAAATCAAAAATACAATTTTACTTTTTAAGTTCAATGACGAATAACGAGTAATAATAATTTTTCACGCGCCATAATGTTCATTTGTTTTTTTTTTTCAATAAACAGCTTTCTATTTGCAAGCCAGTTCGAAATTTAAATAAAACCTTTTATTAGTTACCTCCTTGGTAGCCGTGTTTCGAAGAAAAAGGTCATTCCATTTTTAAATTACAAGCCAGATATGAGTTTACATAGTAACTTATCTGGCCGCAAAACACGACAAATATGGATTTTGATACAACTTTTGCCGGCCGCTCCCGCATGTATCTGGCCAGTACGGCAAGTTTGAATTATCTCGAAGAAGATTGTCAAAATAATGCTCACATTTCGAAGCACGTTTGAGAAAATAATATTTTTATTTGTGACAACGCGACAACTCACTCAAAGAAAAGCGGTCGCACGACACTGCCGCCGAAGACGTGCGCTCGCCAGAAGAGCGTGTAGTAGAGCGGCAGCAGCCGGTAGCGCAGCCGCAGCGCCCGCCGGCTCGCGCGCACCACCGCCGCGCCCATGCTGGCCGGGTCCTGCGGCTGCCGCCACGCCGCCGGATTAACACACCTCAGTACATACATACATACATACATACATACATACATACATATCTGTCACGCCTTTTTTTTATCGTCTGGAAAATACTTTACGCAGACCCATACACCTTGTGGGGGGTGAATGGATACTGTGGGAATCCCCCCGTAAGATGGGAGTGTACCCACCAAAAACCAGACGATATACCTTCGAGGTGCCATATGTCGGAGACATGGGTTCGTTATCGCACTCACCACATCTCGGACGGGATATCTGTCACGCCTGTCTCCCATTACGGTAGGTAGAAACAGTGGAACGCCAAATGCTTCGATTCAAACAAACCTCATTCGCTCCTTCCACATTCATCGATCTTTTCCTACACACTTCAGTAATGAAGCAAAATGAAAATTGAACTCCTTTTTCCGCACTTAATTATTGTTATTTGTGTTATAAGGCAATATGCTGTTGATGTTCCTTTAAATAAATAAATAAATTTGTCATTTGGGTACTGTAACTATTTTCTATTTTCAACCGAATTTAAAAAAAAAAAGTTTTCAATTCGATTGTAGTTTTTTTTTTTTTTTTTTATATTTGTTACCTCATATCTTTCGTTAACTTATAAACCAATTTAAAAAAAAAAAAATTTATTCAGAAAAGATACACTTACAAAATGGTCCCATAGAAATGTTTAGTTTTTAAATCAAAGTAACAAAAGTTTAAGTAAAAGTAATCAAAGTATCACAATTGAAATAAGTCTTTTTATATATACAACTTAGAATGGCAAACAAGCTGACGGTCCACCTGATGGAAAGTGGTAACCGTCGCCTATAGACATGAGCAGTACCATGGACATAACAAAGTATAACGTTTCGCCCATGATACCCCCCATGTGTTGCAATCGTTGAGAACTAGGGTGTTATACCTCTGTACCCTGTAAGTTCACTGCCATATCCCACCCTTCAAACCGAAACACAGCCATGCAAATACAACTGTTTCACGGGAGAAACATGAATGGGACAGGCATCTGTTATGGTCATCTGGGTAATAAAATTTAATTTTTTTCATAACTGGCTCCAATTTGCTCGGGCCAAGTCAGTATAAAATGAGAATAACAAGGATACCTTGGAGGTGTCCGAATTGTGATTCCTGGAGAAGGGGTAGAAGGCGCCGAGCTGCATCCAGCGGCGGCACAGCTCGGGGGTGGCGTCGCCCGTGAAGCCGCAGATGTCCGCGCCCATTAGCGGTACACCGAATATGGCGAAGTTCAGCAGCTCTGTAAGTACAGCTCTATAATTACTACTCGGGTGGGGGGAGATTATTAGTAATAGGGACAGGTGGCCTCATTGCTAGCAAGCCGTGTGAGGTCGACCTCCACGCGGGTCCCCCTGGAAACCATTGAGACTAATACTTGTTACATTCATCACGATGGGCTAACAGACCTGCTTTCATGCTCATCTATCATCTCTCACTGGTGCCCCGTCAGTGTATACCGATAGCGCAGGCGGCGTTACCATTGCATTATCATCCATTAAAAAAAAATTACAACTTGTGTGGGGGACTTCTACCCCATTTCGTTTTGGGTTGTTAATATTGGGGATTATTATAGCTTTATTACTAGCAACATACCTTATTTTTTTCTTTCACAAAAACTTTTGTTTCCGCCACATCCTTTTCGAGCTTATATGATACACGTGAAATTTCCTGTTTGCCTATACCTATCTAACTCCCACTATTATGTTTCTTCTATTTTACATTACCAACTATATGGTTTTAACTAGTCGTATCCCACTGCTTTAACCGCATAAATTACATAAAATATCCTATAGGCAAAGTTAGGATATAACCTATCCGTGTACTTAATTTCATTCAAATCGGCTCTGTAATTTTTACGTTTTTTTTTTTTTTATTTAATTAACATGCATAAATACATTAAAAAAAAAACTGGATTTTTTAGTACCACTTATCCCTCTTGGACTTGTGTGTGATACTTTACATTTCGTTCTCAAATGTCAATATTTACATTAAAATTCTGCTGTCTTAGCAAGGTTGGACAGTAAACAAGGTTTTGTTTAAACTTTATGTTTTAAACAGTGATATTGTTTCGCAAGTCGGTAGGTAGAGAATTTACTAATCGCGGTATGAGGTAGGCGCTCGTTCGCTCGCCATAGTAGTTTTTTGCTCGAGTATTGACTAGCTTGTTTCGCGCGGCGGAGCGTGTATGTATAGCATGTGTTATTTTTATTTGAATTTCCTGTTTAAGATGCCTCCCGTGATAAGAGTAACACGCATATCCATGATATTTTAGTTTATGCTTGCAGGGTGTGTTGCGCTACGTACCGGGCACGGTCATGCGCATGTCGTGCCAGGCGCTGCTGATGTCGCCGCTCCAGTGGCCGGCGAGGCGGCCGAGCCCCGCGAACGACGACCGCGAGATTATGAAGGGACGCTTGCCGCGGATCTCGCTCAGGGCGCTGCAACGGGACATATTGTTTTATGATAAAAAAATAAATAAAGAAGAGTACATATAAATGAGAAGAAAGAAGAGGCACTAGAAATTGGAAAGGTTAGAAGAAAGAATAGGCTCTAGAATTTGGAAAGGGGGAAATGGAGATTGTGACAATCGTGCAACTCTCAGCCGTTGTTCTTTGTACGCACCCCAACGCTGTATACGATTGCGTTTTTCTCGATTACTATCGGCACCGGCAGTTCGCACCTGTACTGCTCAGTTTGCTCCCACTTATCAGGCTGTTTCTCTGCTCAATTCTCTGATTGCTCAGTAGCCATTTATTTCATAATATATTCATTGATATATTTAATGACAAAATAGATATATTTTTTAAATGTTGTTTAAAATTTTTAAGTTTGTAAAATAAATCTATGGCTCACTACAAATTTTGGGTGACTGTAAGTGTGGTGAGTAATTTATAAGAAAATAAATAAATCAAATCAAAGAGACAGAGAGTTGGATGGTGGAACGATAATGAGAGAACTGATCACTATGAAATTTGTAGATATATAATTGGTTTTATTTAATTGGTTAACTGAGAGAGATTACTATATAGCATTAAGTGCGCCTTGTACCATACATTTTATTGCATGGCTATTAAAATATATAATAAATTGTCTTATAATGTAAAAAATTTGACCAACACACAGTTTAGGAGAAGATTGTTTGACTACTTAATTGATGGTTGTTTCTATTCTGTGAAAGACTTTTTGAATAGATGTAATTTGTGATACTTGACATTGTAAAAGCTTATTAGTGATTGTAATTTGAAGTAATTGGTTTTGTTGATGTTAATTTGACTTATTTTGGATATTATAAAAAAAAAAACATTTACACACCGAAATGGTAAATATTGCTGAACAATTACTTAACAATAACTTAAGATCTGCTACTGGCAATCACCAATATTTTGTAAATATTTTTTTTTTTAATTTTACTATTATTATTATTATTATTATAACGTGGTCAAATAAAGAATAAATAAATAAATGTCTGTTAGTAATATTTGATTGTATAGATTTAAATGTAATTTGATACATCGACCATTTTCATACCATCATGGAGGCAAAGCAGAGTTTAAGTTAGTTAAAAGTATACTTTTATTTTTATTCTCTTCCATTCCAGAAAGCTAACGGAAAAGATTTATTTATTTAGGCACAGTAATACAATTCACATTACATTGACTATAATAAGCTTTATAGGGGGGAAAGGGATTGTTAGTAATGGAGTTTGACAGCCCCATTGCTAGCAATATGCCTTATTAGGTCAACCTCCACGTGGTTCCCCCTGGAAACCATCGTGAACAATTCTTGTTGAATTTGTCACGATGGGCTAACTGACCTACTTCATCCTCACCTATCATCCTTCACTGGTGTCCCGCCGGTGTATACCGATAGCGCGGGTGGGGTTACCATTCCATTATCATCCATTAAAAAAATTAAAAAAAAAAAAAAGCTTTATAACTAAGTAATTGTTAATTCTATCGATTCTATCGATAAATCCATTTAATACTTGTTTAAATATGGTGAAGTTGCTAAAAATATAGAAATCTTACTAGTTTGTGGCCCGAGCCTCGAGTAGTCCGTATATGTTGTGCAAGTCCTTGTGAAGTCCGCCGTGGTGCTTCGCGTCCGCGCACAGCGTGTGTGTGGCGAGCGGGTCCATGTGGGGCCGGTACGGCAGGACTTCTGGTCCACAGTGGCCCACTGCTGTACCGTCCACGAAGTTAGACGGCTCATTCATATCCTGCATAGGGAAATGGCTTTAGAAGAGAATAGAATGGAATAGAATATTAACTATTAATTTTACAATGAGAGACTTTGTACAAAAGTCGATTGCTTTCGATTGATTGGGTACCGCTGTCCCATTCGTGTTTCAACCGTGAAGCAGTTGTGTTTGCATGGCTGTGTTTCGGTTTGAAGGGTGGGATATGGCGTGAATTTAATGGGTACAGAGGAATAACGTCCGAGTCCTCAGGAATGGCAATGCATGGGGGGTATCATGGGCGAAAGAGTATACTCTGCTATGTCCATGGTACTGCTCATGTCTATAGGCGACGGTTACCACTTTCCATCAGGTGGGCCGTCAGCTTGTTTGCCATTCTAAATTGTATAAAAAAAAAGTACTCCTAACATTACAGACATCTACACTAATACTCCGTGTGGTCCCGGCATAGAATGGGCCACCCCTTCCTTTCCTGTGGGTGTTGTAACAGGTGAATAAGGGGAACTTAATAGTCGAGGGATCGGCAGCAGCGTCCCTTTTAAAACATCACGAAAGCCTAAGTGCTAGTGCCAATTCGCATGCCAAGCGTGACAACTATTGGTAAAACAAGGCCTATGTTGAGCAGCAGACAATTAACGACTGATAAAATAATAAAAAATAATATAATAACAGAAATATTATAAAAAGTTTTTTTTTATACGTTTATTTATTTGTAGTGGATAAATCCCAAAAGAGTACTGAACCAATTTAAAATTACTAATGAGTTACGTAAGTTAGATATTATTAAAAAAAAAAAAATAGAGATCCATTTAAAAAACAGACAGTAACCCAAGGTATAAAAAATTTGTCTATTAAATCTAATAAAAAATACGAATTTATCTTTCTATCTATATACCCGTGTGAAGCCGGGGCAGATTGCTAGTTAACTATAAATGTATGTACTTACAATCCAAACACCATCGTATTTCACTTTCTTATAATACGCCGTCAACATTTCCACCCAATAAGCGGTCGCGTTCGGATGGGTAAAATCCGGGTACACGGTCAAACCCTCATTCCATACCTAGAACAGAACAGAATAGAAAACATTTATTGCCAGTAAACACACAATCACAATATAAAATACAGAAAATACATATACAAGAAGTGTCCCATACTAGGCAAAAGGAACCGGCTCAGCTGATACTGTGAGTGTCCCAGTGCAATGTGTACAGCTGTACAGTGCTGGTTTTCAGCCAGTCCCTCTCTTAACAAAACACAACAAAAATGCAAGGTTTTTCTTTTTTTATACAACTTAGAATAGCAAACAAGCTGACGGCCCACCTGATGGAAAGTGGTAGCCGTCGCCTATAGACATGAGCAGTATCATAGACATAACAGAATATATACAGATGGTACTGCTCATGTCTATGGGCGACGGTTACCACTTTCCATCAGTTGGGCAGTCAGCTTGTTTGCCATTCTAAGTTGTATAAAAAAAAATCAAAGTTGTGATAAGAAATATTATTATTATTACCTTTCCCAGCAACGGTTGGTTGGTGTTGTTTTTTATGAAAACGTCCATCTCGATGCCGCGGTCGTACGGCGGGTACGTGCCCGGTTTCTGAGACGCACTGATGCCCGGATCTAAAAACAAACAATCTTTTTTTTTATAATAACAGAGCACGGGAATACAATTATAAATAATTAAACATTGTGTCCCACAAAAAACCAACTTTAAGTGTGACATAAGCATTTATTTTGATCTAAAATCTAAAGTACTAAAGCGATTTTGATAAAATCTCTATGAGACCAATATGTAAGTACATCCATTCAAATAGGAAAAGAATTTTCCAAATCAGTTCACAACTGACAAAGTCAAGAGGTAACACAAAATTAAAAAAACTCTTTTTACAAAATTTCTAATATTACTCTCTGTTTAGCGTAACGGTTGACTGGTAGAGAATACCATCAGGTATTAAGTCCGCCCTGTAGACATATTTTAATGTGTGCAAAAGTATAAATAAATAAAAATTTAAAAAAAAAACATAATGACTTAAGAAAATGTTGTGTACATCTGTAATTGGTGTAAAACATAATTAATCACTTAAGAAAATGTGTACATCTATAATTGGTGTAAAACATAATGACTTAAGAAAATGTTGTGTACATCTGTAATTGGTGTAAAACATTATGACTTAAGCAAATGTTGTGTACATCTGTAATTGGTGTAAAACATAATGACTTAAAAAAAAAGGTTGTGTACATCTGTAATTGGTGTAAAACATAATGACTTAGGAAAATGTTGTGTACATCTGTAATTGGTGTAAAACATAATGACTTAAGAAAATGTTGTGTACATCTGTAATTGGTGTTAATGCAAGATGCAAGCCCTGTATATCAATTAAAATAATTGTTTGTATTTACATTGTTAATGTACCTTTTAAAATAAATAAATAAATCTTATGTGTTTATACAATGTATGCAGATCGTATGACTGCCTATTTTTATTTTTAAAATAACATACAATTTACATGAAAAAGTTTTGCTGGAAAAAATCTCTTATTAGAGATAAGCTCGTCTTTGTACATTATGTTTCAAATGAATTGTGGTTAACATTATATTTTGTGTACAATAAAGAATAAATAAGCGAATTGAGACGTTGCTTTTTATTGAAGTCGATTGAAAAGTACTACGTGTACATACCAATAATCATGACGTACCGCATCCCCTCCTTATGCAGCTCGTCGACGAAGTCCGGCAGGCCCGCGAACCGCTCCTCGTCGTATGTGAAGTCATTACGGTTCTTCATGTAGTCGATATCGTTCCATTGCACATCCTATCAAGAAGCGTTTTTTATACAACTTAGAATGGCAAACAAGCTGACAGTCTACCTGATGGAAAGTGGTAACCGTCACCTATAGACATGAGCAGTATCATGGATATAACAGAACATACTGTTTCGCCCATGATCCCCCCTGCGTTACTATTCTTGAGTTCTTAGGTGTTATTTCTCTGTATCCTGTAAAGTCGCTGCTATATCTTATCCTTTAAATCGAAACAGCAATGCAAACACTACTGCTTCACAGTAGGAACACGAATGGGACAGAGATGTCCAAGCAAACGACTTTTGCACAAAGTTTCCCTGTGATCAAATTTTAGTGTGGTAGTTTATAAATTGTACTTAGTGGAATGAACACAAATATTATTTTTTTTTAGGTCTGGGTACTTAAATATTTGTAATTATATTGGAAAGAACATATAAAATATTTATGAAAGCTGCCATGCAAACACAACTGTGATTACAAATGTTTGCAATTCTATTTCATAGGATGAAAATGGAATACTAACCATGCCCCTGTGTTATTATATATATATATATATATATATATATATATATATATATATATATATATATATATATATATATATATATACATACATATATATATATATGCTTCAGTAAGGTAGCTTCATTTCAGATGAGAATGAAATCAGATCAGTAGGACCCATAGTAGCAAATCACTACTTTTTAGAGTTAATTTTTTTTTGGAGTACGCAAACAAAGTCTCAGGTAAAAGTTAGTGATTACATAATAGTAAATTGCTAATATTCGACAACGTTACTGTACTCACGAAAGGTATGCCCGCGTCGCGGTTTCTCTTCCACACATCACGTGTCGCGTTCAGTGATAAATAGTTGAACCTGAAATAGTATTGCGCTGTTAAATAAATAAATTAATAAAATTATTTTTTATTCAAGTAAATTTAATTGTAAAAAATTTTGAATAATAATTTTATAATTTGAATAACAGTTCAGAATCCAATTTCAGACGAGAAGAACAGGCAAAAAAGACAGCTGTCGATTTTTTAAATTTTTTTCGAATAAATTATTTGAAAAAAGCTACGTATTTTTCAACAATCTTTTTTTATGCAATTCCGAATAAGAAACGAGCTGGCCACTTAATGGAAAGTGGTTATCATTGCCTATATATTATATATGAACAGTACCGTGGACATAACAGACTATACTGTGTCGCTCATGATACGCCTCATTCTTTGCCATTTCTGAGAAGTAATGTTATGCCATTGTACCCTGTAATTTCACTGCCCTATCGCATCCTTTAAAGTGAATCATAGTTATGCAAAAACAATTGCTTCGCGGCAGAAAAACGAATGGGACAGAGGTACACAAGCAAACTACTTTAATACAAAGTGTCCCTCTTATTAAAATAAAAAATAAAAAATTTCAGCAAAACGTAAACTAAGTTGTATTTGGGTTGTATACTGACTTGCATAGATGGAAGCCGAGCGCCCAGTAGGGCGGCAGCGCGGGGCGGCCTAGTATAGCGGTGTACTGCTGCAGCACGGCGGCGGGCGTGGGCCCGGCCATCACCAGCAGGTTGAGCACACCGCCGGTGGCGCGGAACGTGATGGCGGGCGCCGGCTGCACCACCACGTCTGCCGGTATATTCACGTCAAGTTTCTACATATTGCGGGTCTACCATGAAATGAAATTCCGAAATTTCGGACTCAATTTCGTGTTTTTGTTTATACCAAAAACGGATCAATAAATGGAGTTTAACATTTCGTTCGTCATACATCCTATCATAAAAGTCCAAAGGAACAATATTTTAACATTTTTAATATTTCCAAACGGCAGGTATTATGTAATTTTAACATCAAATTTGTGTTTCGTTTGGCTCCGAAATTTCGTAAAACATTTCATGGTAGGCCCTCTAGATACATCTCGCGGCTGTAATAAAAGTATATATATATCGCTCATAACATCGCTCATAACATTCTTGAAGCTATATCTGTTTATAATATGACTAGCGACCCGCCCCGGCTTTGCACAGGTGCAATGTTGATACTAAATAGCGCAGCCGGTTCATTAGAAACTTCTGAAATTATCAGTGTTTCTCTACTGTATTATGCATGTATTATACATATAAACCATCTTCTTGGGGGGAGGGGAAAAGATTGTTAGCAATGGAGTTTGACAACCCCCTGGAAACCATCGTGAACAATTCTTGTTGAATTCGTCACGATGGGCTAACTGACCTACTTCATCGTCACCTATCATCCTTCACTGGTGTCCCGCCGGTGTATACCGATAGCGCGGGAAGGGGTTACCATTCCATTATCATCCATTTAAAAAAAAACCTTCCTCTTGAATCACTCTATCTACTAAAAAAAACCGCTTCAAAATCCGTTGTGTAGTTTTAATGATTTAAGCATACATAGGGACAGACAGACAGCGACAGCGACTTTGTTTTATACTGTGTAGTGATTTTCTAATAAATACAGCTTCTTTATATATCGAATGCCTGCAGCATTTGTTTACATTTGTTTTGTCAAAACACATTTTAGTAAGTCAAGTAATAAGACTAAAAATGAGATTTCATACCCATTGCGTTCGAGTTGAGTAGAAACACTCCGTGTGCGTTACCGCCGGGTTCTATTCCCATGTAGAATGGATGAGTGCCATACAAGTTAGCCTGTAACATCATATACTTTTGTAAAATAAAACATACCAGTTTTCATTGTAACGGGATTAATTTACAGGAAATTATGAGGTCTTTAATTACAATAAAAAAAAATTTACGAGTTATAAATCTGATTTTAGCTGCTTTCTCGTTTAGTAAATTCTATATAAATAATTGTTATAAATAATTGTCCATAAGGCAAAGATATTGTATAAATACAAAAAATACAGACAATAATAGATGCTTTTTTTTTAAATAAAAAAAAAAAATACAAGAAAACCAGATAAAGGTCATAATCATATCAGCTTTTAACTGTCCACTGCTGAACATAAGCCATAACATAAGCTAAGGGGTTTTTGCCAGTAATTACTACTATTGGCAGGCGAATTGGCAACCACAGTTAGGCTTTAGAGATGTTTTAAGAGGGACGCTGCTGCCCAACTCTCACCCTCCCTTAGTCGCCTTTTACGACACCCACGGGAATGGAAGGGGTGGCCTATTCTATGCCGGGACCACAGGGGAACGATAACGGCAAGGTAACATATCACGTACATGTTGTAAATAGCAGGATGCAGTAATAAAATATATATGTATTTGTGATATAAAATAATAAGTTTAGTGAAAAAAATACGAGACATGTCTTATAAAAATCTGACATAGAGCAAACATAAAAATAATACATTGTTCTAAAAAACCTCAATGTCAACAGCCAGTATTAAAACTTCAACATTACATTCTCAATAGGTTTCCTGTCGCGGTTGTAGAGTGCAAAGGTTTGCCAGTTCATGTCTATCATAAACCTCGCCCGTCTCTCGCCCAGGCCGAATATGTGATGGGTGGGCAACACGGCTGACAGCTGCAGCATCATATCCGATAAGATCAACCCGCCCACGTCCTCTGTGTCAAATCTGCAATATTCAAACCCAATAGAGTGAGATCCCATAAAGCAGCAGCTTTTAATGGTAGCTTCCGATATCAAGCCACAAAATGTTGGAACAATATACCACCTCCCATAAGACTGATCGCCACTAAGTCCAATTTCAAAATTAATTGACAAAAATTCTTAATTGAGAGGCAAAAGTTAAACATTCCCACAAGTTACCTCTATGTTCCATTTGTCTGCTAGATAAACTATCATATCTGTCTGTTTACTGTATATCTATCTGTTTACTGTATGGATAATCTGGTAGTATTGTTTTATTGTTACAGTATTCCCTTTGGCCGCAACAGAATATTAGTGCTTTGCTCTTTTGAGGGCGAAATAATAAACTGAGTTGTCACCATTTTGTATTGTTATGGCACACGCACAAAGAAAAATTGTATTTAGCTTTATGTATTTTTTTAAAATAATTTATGTTATCTCGCTTTTTATGTATATCTATATATGTTACAATTTGTTACAATTTAGAAATTATCTATCTATCTATCTATACCTACGTAATTTTATTAAAACAATTTTTTCTGAATGTGACAATAGGGAAGAACTAATTATTAAAAATCCAAAAAAAATTAATTGGCCACTATGGATCAATTGACGGAACTACATCCCCACCCATCATCCGTCACCTATACCCCGCGATCGTAAACCAATAATAGCATAAGCGAGAATACTGTTTCATTGTCTTATATTAAAATCGAGAAAAAAAGTTATTTCTTTTTTTATACAACTTAGAATGGCAAACAAGCTGACGGCCCACCTGATGGAAAGTAGTAACCGTCGCCTATACACATGAGCATAACAGTACCATGGACATAACATAGTATACTGTTTCGCCCATAATAACCTATCATGCGTTGCCATTCCTGAGGACACAGATGTTATTCCTCTGTACCCTGTAAATTCACGCCATATCCCACCCTTTAAATCAAAACACAGCCCATGCAAACACAACTGCTTTACGGTTGAAACACGAATGGGACAGAGGTACCCAAGCAAACGACTTTTGTACAAAGTCTCCCTCCCTTCCTTTTTATCCTTCTAAAGGTCGTTTTGAGTTGCTATTTGCATATATAAAAGCTATCTACACACTACTGTCTCACCCATATTTCTGCCATGAAACTGCCACTGTGTAATACTCGGTTGTGATTCAGTTTTTAAGGTAGGTCATGGCATTTTTTTTATGGATGATAATGAAATGGTGACCCAGCCAGTGCTATCGGTATACACTGGCGGGGCACCAGTGAGGGATGATTAGTGAAAATGAAAAGGTCAGTTAGCCCATCGTGATGAATTCAACGATAAATTAATCACGATGGTTTCCAGGGGGAACCGCGTGGAGGTCGACCTAATAGGGCATATTGCTAGCAATAGGGCTGTCAAACTCCATTGCTAATAACCCCTTCCCCCCCAAAGGTCATGGCATTGCAATTACAGGACACAGAAGCTTAAGACTACAATCCCCAGAATGGTAATACATGAAGGGTGGGGGGATTGCTAGTAATGGGGACTAGCGGCTCTATTACTAGCAATATACCCTGTTATATATATAGGGGCGACCTCCACATGGTAACCCCTAAAAATAAAATGTGGTTATTCCCAGATTAATTTGTTACGATGAAGCTAACTCATCATCATCTTCATCTATCACCACTCACTGATACTTCACCAGTGTATACCGATAGCGCAGGCGGGGTAATCATTCTAAAAACCTTACCTTAGCTTGTAACTTGGGTACCTTACGAGGTATTGTGTTTTTTGTAATGCCCCATGTGAAGTAAATGGCTATAGGCGACGATTACCACTTACAATCAGGTGGGTCGCATAAGCATATTTGCCGTTCTAAATTACCAGTTAAGCACCAGGGGGGCTACCATGAAATGAAATTCCGAAGTTTCGGACTCAATTTCGTGTTTTCGTCCATACTTAAATCGGCCCAGTGAATGGAGCTTAACATTTCGATCGTTATAAATACTACCATAAAAGTCCAAAGGAATAATATTTTAATATTTTTAAACAGTAAGTATTATGTAATTTTAGCATCAAATTTGTGTTTCGTTCGGCTCCGAACTTTCGGAAAACATTTCATGGTAGGCCCTCAGAACGTAAGGAGTAAGTAACGGGAAAAACCGTCAACATCGAGCTAGTTGTAACCTTTCAAGTTATGAGTTAATGTATGTATGTATGTATGATTACTTACATGACCACATCGTCGCTGTCCCTTATTACTTTAAATCCAATACCGGACCCGTCCTCTGGTATTTTCACCCTCAGCTTCATGTCCGTCAATGGTTTTGGGACCATTGCGATCTCAGGATACGGAGGCTCGTATCTATTGTGCTCGGCGTCGTAAATCTGTGGTGAAACATAAGGGAGCTTCCATTAGTGTGAGCTTGAAAGGGGGAATGAATTAAAGACATCACATTTATAAGGGATCAGATAGAACATTAGAAAATACTACGTTCTTTTTAATGGGTGATGATGGTATGGTAACCCCGCCTGCGCTAACGGTATACACTGGCGGGGCACCAGTGAAGGATGATAGGTGACGATGAGGATATTTTCATACAACTTTTGCCGGCCGCCGCCGATACAGCAAAGTCGATCAAAGATATCTGTTTAAGTGGATGATTATTAATGATCCAAATATCTACGGCAATTTTGTTTTAAAGCCAACTTCGATTAGTCTCGAAGAAGATTGTCAAAATAATGCTCACATTTCCAAGCATGTTTGAGAAAAAATAGATTTATATACATCATGTGCATGCAACGTGTTCTATGATTAACTTTTTAAATTATCAGTTAAAACTATTGACTACAGTATGGGCTTCTTCAAAAATGGAGTAAAGAGGTTCCTTCAGGGTCGGCAACGCGCGCATAATATCTCTGGTTTTGCAGGTCATGTCTATAGGCGACGGTTACCACTTACCATCAGGTGGGCCGTATGCTTGTTTGCCACCTCAGTGGTATAAATTTTTTTTTTAAATCTACAGGTTAAATTGCGAACATGAACAAAAAAAACACTAACACTTAAAATAGGTTAATTGGACGATAAAAATAATTTTCCATCTTCACGCCAAGTCCCTTGCGGTGTAGGCAAAATGAACCGAGTTTCAAGACCTCTATCTTTAGATAAATCTCTTGTTTCCTGCACTTTCATAACTCGTCTCATATCAGGGTAAAATACATAACATCAATAAGTTACCTTAATTTGCACCACTTCATCCGACAAATATTTGATGTCGATCCGGGCGAACTCGAAATCATCCGGATACCCGGACGGCCGTGCTTTCTCATAGAATACGGTGGTGGAATGTTTGTCCTCGGTCATGTTGAGGAAACGGAAAGTATCGTACTGCGGCGGGAAGAAGCAGTACGGGATACCGTCTTTCTGTTCTAGTGTCACGGGATTCCAACAACAGCCTATAAATAAAAATAATTAAGGTTTTTTTTTAATGGATAATAATAGAATGGTTACCCCACCTACGCTAACGGTATACACTGGCGAGGCACCAGTGAGGGATGATAGGTGAGGATGAAGATGGTCAGTTAGCCCATCGTGACGAATCTAACAATAAATCAATCACGATGGTTTCCAGGGGGAACCACGAGGAAGTCGACCTGACAGGGTATATTGCTAGCAATGGGGCAATAATTAGGGTTACAAAACCAGTTATTTTGATTTAAAAACTACTATCACTGGATCGATTTTGATAAAATTCCTATGGGACCAATCTGTGAGTGATATCCTTTCAGATAAAAATACACTGTATCACTCATGGTACCCATCATGTTCCGGAGAAAACGGAATTGTTAGTAATAGGAACGTTATTCCCCATTGCTAGCAATAAACCCTGTCAGGTTGACGTCCACTACTCCCCATCCGAAAACCATCGTGATTAATGAATCTGTCACAATGGGCTAACTGACCTAGTTTCATCCTCACCTATAACCACTCACTGGTGCCCCAATCCCGATAGCGCAGGCGAGGTTATCATTCCATTGTCATTTACTAAGACCCATCAGGTTACATTCATCATTTCAGTCATTATCCGTCCACTGCTGGACATAAGCCTCCCCCATAGACTGCCATAAAGAACGGTTCTAAGCCACCTGCAATTACTGACTCCCTGCAATGTATTTCAGGTCGTCACTCCATCTAGTGAGGGGGTCGTCCTACACTGCGTTTACCCGTACGCGGTCGCCACTTAAAAATCTTTCTTCTATGGAGGACTATGGTATTATTACGTAAAACCAACCTCTATTAACGCAATCCTTCTCATTGGGACTGCCCCGTGGGAAACAATCGAAGCGCATGTTATCAGCAATCTTCTCACACATCTCCTTCAATATTTCCGGGGTACGTTCCATGTAGCTCTTCTTGTTGTAGTCTCTCCGCCTTGTGAACTCGGTGGCGTTGCCTTTGTTCTTTGTGCTTAGATTATTGTGGTCGTGGTATCGATGCTCGGGCAGAATCTGTTTAAGGTATATTATTTAATAATTTAATACTATTTTTTTATACAACTTAGAATGGCAAGCAATAGGTGACCGCTCACCTGATGGTAAGTGATAACCGTCGCCTATAGACATGAGCGGTACCATGGACATAACAGAGTATACTGTTGCGCCCATGATACCCCCCCATGCGTTGCCATTCCTGAGGACTTAGGTGTTATTCCTCCGTACCCAGTAAGTTCACGCCATATCTTACCCTTCAAACCGAAACACAGCCATGTAAACACAACTGCTTTACGATTGAAACACGAATGGGACAGAAGTACCCAAGCAATCGACTTTTGTACAAAGTCTCCCTCTGGTGAAATATAAATATTTATTTGGTATAAAATCAAAATTAGGATAGATACTGATTATATGCTAAATACAATGAAACCAAGAAGTAGTTGATTTTAATATCAATTCCCTATCATTTATGCAAAAAATATTAGATTATTTTTAATTTGGATTTAAAACAGTTTTTTGAATCGGATTTTCTAGTTTGGAAAGAATATGTAATTTTTTTATTATTATTATTTAATTTATTTATTTTAGATAACTTGTATCAATTTTTGTTAGTAAATATACTTAAAAACTATGTTAATACTTGATCGCTAATAATGATCTAGTACTCTCGGCAAGCATTCTCACGAGAGTAGATACTATCTAATTTATTTACAAACATCTTCAGAACACTGTTGCCACTCCCGCATATTCTATGTAAAAACAAAGCTGTCTTTTTACGCACGACTGCGTCAAAACCATCTGTGTGAGCTTCGGCAAACATCGCTGAGGCGCTACAGAAGACTTTGAGTGATATTGGATTTTGGATTTGTTACCATAGGTACATATAATGGAAACTCGATCATTAGTGTCAGACTGAGATTTGACTTTTTATGTTTAACCTTCAATTTTACCTTTTCATACGTAAGTGGTGTTGGCGGCTTCTTTGTATTATCAGGATGCGCTCGCTCCCACAGTTTCCTGCAATTCAATGTTATCTTGTAGGAGTTGATAATATTGAATATGTTAATTACTTAATGACAATTCAAATTTTCCTAATTATCAACGAATTTCAAAAACAGAAGGAATTTAATAATGAAGTTAGATTTTATTTCATCTGAAAGGATAACTTTCAGATAAGTCACATAGAAATTTCATCATCAGAACTACAGGATTTGATTCAAGTGTTTTTTTTTTAATCTATTTGTTATACATCTGCTTTATATGATTTAAAATTACTTCTTATTTGTTATTTAATATTAAATATTTACATGTTTATAATATTTATAACTAAAGTTTCGAAATTAAATTCAAATTTAGAATTCTCCGAAACTCATAGATACTCTTTATCATATTACAAATCGACTCTTCATTCAAAGCGGTCTTAACTTTACGGCGGCGATAACAAAGAAACTGCTTTGCGTTTTACATGAAGGTACCACTCTTAAGAACAAAATATCTCGTGTAGTAAAACCCTTGAAATAAATCCATGCATTAACATATATTAAAATTATAGAATTTTTATTGTGCCTCTGATTAAACTGTTTATTTTTTTAATTAATAAATTACTCTTCACCATCCAAAGGTTGCTTGGCCTCATTTTAATGATAAGGTCATCATTGTTTACTCAGTGTAATCTTGTAATTGTTTATTAATATAATAATAAATATGTATAAAGTTTACTAATGTAATCTTTTGGAGGGAACAAAGAGCATTTATCTATTTTCATACAACAATAACACAGGTATATGTCACTTATCAAACTGGGACATGCTAACTTATTTATTTGAGATAACATGACCTATCTGCGAAATCAGTACTAAGTATAGTAATAATAACGATGAATACCTGTAATGCTCCTCTCCCCAGGTACCGCCCATTGCACCAGAGGCCGCCCACCAGGCACCGATGCACAGAGCACACAGCAGCAAGAGACCCAGCACACCTGACCCCATGCCAGGGAAGTGTTCCCACGCACGCTGGAATATATTGCGGCTCTCGGAAAACCGCTGATATCTGTGAACATACATTTCAACCATGTTGTTTGTTTACTAGTAAAAACATATTTTTTTATTATTTCAGCCTTAGCTGCCCACTGCAGAACATAAGCCTTTCCCATAAGGGGTGTTTTGGCAGTAGTTGCCATGCTTGGTAGGCAGGTTGGCAAACACAGGAAGGCTTTTAGAGGTTTTTTTTAATGGATGATAATGGAATGGTAGCCCCACCTGTGCTATCGGTATACACTGGCAGGGCACCAGTCGAGAATGATAGGTAAGGATGAAGTAGGTCAGTTAGCCCATCGTGACAAATTCAACAAGAATTGTTCATGATGGTTTCCAGGGGTAACCACATGGAGGTTGACCTAATAAGGCATATTGCTAGCAATGGGGCTATCAAACTCTATTGCTAACAATCAGGCTTTTAGAGGTGTTTTAAGAGGGATGCTGCTGCCCATCCCTCGCTCTCCCTTAGGACATAGGACATTCACGGGATTAAGGGGAAAGGGATTGGTAGCAATGGAGTTTGACAGCCCCATTGCTAACAATATACCTCAACCTGATAGGGTAAATCGCTAGCAATGGGACTGGTCCACATTACTAACAATCCCTTTTCCCCTACAGACAATACTTATAAAATACAAACACTAGTCTAGTATACACAAAGCACTGACTGAATATTGTATAATTATTTTAAAAATAGCTTTTTATACTTGGTGTTGGATGTCAATAAACAATGCAACATTAAAGACATATATATATCAAAAGTTTTATTACTTTTATTGTATAGTCATAGATAGAGACAGATAATAAATAAAGCAATTTATATGAAAATTATTTGTGTCACTGCATTGCAATAACATTACAAAAATGTCTTCATTGACATGTCAATGATGAGATTTAAAAGGATGCCAACCAAAATACACTGTGAAAAATGCATAACATTGATGAATTAAAAAAAAAATGTAATGTTATGTACCAATGAATCTGTTTATATGTATTACTATGACACTATCTGATTTTTTAAGCTATTATATATAATTTATATATATATGGTGCCCTGCATTATAGTTGAAGCAGACAGTAGCCTGCTACTATTAGTATCAATATAATGTTCAACCTTGAGACTGTTCTTAATATCAAAAATGAATGCATTAATTGAATTATAAATCATACTGTATTGTATAGGAACTTTAGCCATATGTTAACTTAAATAGTTTTACATGTGACAGGAATATGACACAAGCAGTTATTCAGAAGCACAGTTTACAACTATGTAGCCAGCAACACTGTATGATCAGCAATTATCATCATTAGTTTTACTTGAATAAATCAGAGGTGCCTACAAAAACAAACTTACCTATGTTCCCTGGAGCTGGACTCCCCTTCATTCCTAGGCTTTGGTATTACCCCACTAAAGAGGGGCCCACGATTGGTCTTTCCATTGAATCTCCCAAATGGAGCAAATGAGTTTGATAGTTTTCTTTTAAAAGTAACATTTTTGGGACCACTTAGCGACGTTTCTGTATGGCTTTCTAAATCCCTGCTCGATGATTCTCCTTCATTTTCACGGTATTTTGCCGTCTTATCACTTTCATAACAAAGCCGATAATTTATGTTGTCATTCAAAGTCAACAAATCTGTTTTGCAATTAGGCGACTTATCACAGAAATCTTCGAAGGACACAATCTCGTAATCTTCGTCGTCGTCCCTAGATTTATCAGATTTATAAGGTATTTTCGGCATATTGCCTGCCATTTATCAGACAAAAAATATTTCCAAGTTCAGTTATAATAAAATCTTCATTTAGAGAAGAGAATTCAAATAACCGGGCTAGTACTGTAGAGGAAAATAGATATCATCTTCGTGTTTGTCCAATGAACTTTCAAATGAATCTTAAATTAGAACGTTCAAATCGAAGTTTGAATTAGGAAACAAAGAAAACAACAAAGATAAAAAATTTACTGACAAATTGGAATTGGCAATTTTAGTTTTGTTTTTTTTCTGACAAAAGTGTCAAACTTGGCATTTGACAAGACTATCAAGATAACAGAAATAAACGGTAGCATAGATTAAGGATACTAAAGAGATAAACTAATATATTGTTGTATATGTCAGATTCTATATTTCTGGCACACACGCTCATTACGATACCACATTCTTTGGGTACCACAGAGTAATTAGCGATATCTACTTATACTGTAAAATACTTACCTCGGCGTCTTCTTGAATTATTTGTCCCTATTTATTTGATTTCTATGATTATCCATTTGTCTTATATTTAAAAATAAATAGTTCTATTTAGAAGTACTTCATTAAATGTCATTATAAGTACATTTATCTTTTAATCATTTTAAAGTTGCTAAATAATTAGCAAATAATCATTTTTGTGTATCAATAACAGGTGTAAAGCTTGGTAAAAAATGAGTAAGTCTGTTTATTATTTGCTTCATTTTGTAAATTTACTATTCCATATTAAATACTCTATAAATATTTAAAGAATCCAGCAATAAATATATCGCAGCTTTTAAAATGCCGGTTCATAATTTTTTTATATAACCTCAAAAACTTTGTTTCAGCGATGGATATACGTCCCAATCACACAATTTATATAAATAATTTAAACGAAAAAATTAAAAAAGAGGAATTAAAAAAATCTCTTTATGCTATTTTCTCTCAATTTGGACAAATATTGGATATAGTTGCTCTGAAAACATTAAAAATGAGAGGACAAGCTTTTGTTATATTTAAGGAAATATCAAGTGCAACAGTTGCACTGAGGAGCATGCAAGGCTTTCCATTTTACGACAAACCAATGGTAAGGTAACTGGAGTTTTTGGTATTTTTTTTTTATTTCTATGGTTTAATGACTGATGATAATGGTAAATGAATTGTAGCATTCCTTAAAATATAGGTGAATACTTGACTTATTCATTCATCATATTTGTGAATCTGATGATAAATATCTGGTGATGTTTACTACTTATTACCAACTGATTATTAACTTTAATAATTTACAATTAATTTTAAATTCGTTTGATCTAAGTTTTTTGTGGGTCTGAACGCAGTCTTAAAATAATGAAAAAAGTTAATTTAAAAGTCATTAATACAACAACACAGACAAGTATACTTAAAAGATATTTATATATATTCTAAAACAAACAACTTGATTGCAGAGAATCCAGTATTCAAAAACAGATAGTGATGTTATCGCAAAAATTAAGGGCACCTTCCAGGAAAGACCAAAACGCCCCAAGATGCCCAAAGGTACAGATGATAGCAAGAAGAAGAAGAACAAAGAAGCTGGACGGCACGCTGTCCATGGTGTGGGTCAGCCCAGTTTGCTCAACAATGTCAATGTTGAACAACCACCTAACCAGATCTTGTTCCTTACCAATCTACCAGATGAAACATCAGAAATGATGTTGTCTATGCTTTTCAACCAGTAAGTTAAATATTTTTTTAATTTTAATACCATTAAAGTCCCATTTCCATGCATGGGGCTAGCTATCAAGACTGAAAATTATAAGTCATTTGTTCAATCTCTATATTCTATGTAATACAAACATTTTTATTAAAAAATAAGTCATATTATTTTAAGGCGACTGTATCAGATGGTTATTATAAGAAGAGGATAGTGGTATACAATTTCCAGTTTTTTTATACTACTTTATTGCAGTTTGCTTCTCTAAATGTATCTTAGAACATTTTATGAGAATGAGAAGTGTTGATGACACTAAATGGAACCAATGATATAAATAAAAAAAAAATAACAACACTAATATAAAAAATAATATTTTGAAAAAAGAAATTACATAAGAAAAGATTCAATTTTCAACTGACTTACAAAAGAAGGTTCTGAATTAGGTTGTATATTTTTTTTTTTTTTTTATGTTATGACACCATCAGTTGTAAATCAATTTGGAAAACTCTTTTATCTGATAGGATGTACTCATAGACTCACTTCCATAGAAATTTTATCAAAATCAATTTAGTAATTTAATTTTTTAATCAAAATAACTGGTTTTGCCACAACTGAAGTTGTTTTTTTTTTTTATGTAATACAATTATTTATCATCATCGTGATCATTATATATCTAATTTGTTCATAATATATGATACCTTCATACTATATTCATTAATAATTAATTCCCTTTACAGATTCCCTGGCTTCAAGGAAGTCAGACTTGTACCAAATCGACATGACATTGCGTTTGTTGAATTTGCTAATGAAATGCAGTCTGCAGCAGCCAAGGAAGCACTCCAAGGATTTAAGATCACTCCCACTCATGCTATGAAGATAACATTTGCCAAGAAATAATATTTAAATTTGTAAAGTTAAAAATAAAAATAAAGTTTAAGAACCAATATGAGATCTGTTTGAAGCATTGCACTCCGCTTGAACAGCTCTCTTCGGCTGTGATTAGTTAATAAGTGTACAATTGAGTTTATTTAAACAAAACACATATTCTCCTAAAATTAAAAATCCCAAAACATGATAAGTGATGATCTTAAGCCAGTTATTGTGGCTTAAATTTGCTATGGGGCAATTAACAAAAATTAAAAATTATTGCATGCCTTATGTACAGTATAAAAAAAAAGCAAAAATATGAGAAAACTAATATACTATAGTATTCTATTATTCAATAATTTGTCACTTTCTCTTTTTTTTTTTTGTTATGGTATTTTTTAACAGCTAAATTCATTTACCAAAGGGAGACTACAAAAGTAGTTTTGCTTGGAACTCTATCTCATTCGTGTTTCTACTGTGAAGCAGTTGTGTTGGCATGCCTGTGTTTCAGTTTAAAGGGTTCTTTTTAATGGGTAAAAATGTAATAGTAACCCCGCCTGCGCTATACGCTATACTGCGTATACGCTAGCTGGGTTTAGTTTGAAGGGTGACAGAGACATAACATCTTAGTTCTTAGGAATATCAACGCATGGCGGTATCATATGCGAAACAATATACTCTGTTGTGTTGGTCCATGTCATGTCCATGGTGTACTTTCCATTAGGTGGGCAGTCGGCTTATTTGGCATTCTATGTTGCATAAAAAAAAAATAAAAGGACAACCAGTACATATAGGGATATACTTTTTAATTACCATTTTGTTATTATATCAATATGATACTGTTCAAAATTTATAGAATTCTTCAATAGATTATGGTGCTAGAGCCCTAGTAATTTTATGCACACTAAATATCACTATACATAGTTCATCCCTCATACCGTCAACACATAGGATGCAATACTGCAAGACCTTTGATAATAAAATCAACTTTCATAAATATTTTATATGTTCTTTCCAATATAATTACAAATATTTAAGTACCCAGACCTAAATAAAAATAATATTTGTGTTCATTCCACTAAGTACAATTTATTAACTACCACACTAAAATTTGATCACAGGGAAACTTTGTGCAAAAGTCGTTTGCTTGGACATCTCTGTCCCATTCGTGTTTCTACTGTGAAGCAGTAGTGTTTACATTGCTGTTTCGATTTAAAGGATAAGATATAGCAGCGATTTTACAGGATACAGAGAAATAACACCTAAGAACTCAAAAATAGTAACGCAGGGGGGGTCATGAGCGAAACAGTATGTTCTGTTATATCCATGATACTGCTCATGTCTATAGGTGATGGTTAAAACTTTCCATCAGGTGAGCCGTCAGCTTGTTTGCCGTGTTGTTTTCGTGCTGCTTACCTCTGGATGAGAGATAGGCTTTCAGCTATACTTAAGACGTTTTTAGATTTAGATCCGTGAAAGGGTAAGCCCACTCTGGAAAATAAATACATGCCTTGCTATTTCTGTAAATTAAATCAAATAATGCTTGTTGAAATATGAGTATATGTCAATAGAACTGCTATTTAATCATTTCTGTAGCTATTTCTATAGCGAATATAAGATATCGACAGTGTTCCGGACTACCTTAAATCGAATTACAATCATAAGTATATTTTTAATCTATATTTAAAGTAAAAGTGATTCTCAAACATAGCATAAATTAATTAAATATTCTATTCAGATTTTCAAAGGAAATGAAGAGAATTTTAAAATTTTGTCATTCAGATACAAAAATGCACTATAATTTCAGCAATAATTTTTTATTTCCGAACGTTGAAAGGAACCAATAACTCGACCGAATGTAGTATGTATGTGATCTATTTACATTTACTTTGAATAAATGTAGTAGAAAGAGATAACTATAACAATTAAATACGCGCTAGACAAGGAGAGACAAGTATATTAAACTACATTTAAATTAAACAACGTATCCACGTTATTTTTAGTGATTGCGAAACTGTCAAACTTTAATATGAATTTGTGATCTAATTTGTAATTTTTATTATTTTTTCAAAATAATAATTTACTTCTCTATTTATTTTAATCAGGTGTATAAATTCCACTTTTCTCTCTACTATTAATGTGATATATCAGTCAGTGCAAAGTGTGTTTATTTATAAAACATGGAAGATATATTTCAGTGGTGTCGAGAAGGAAATGCCCTACAAGTAAGGGTTTGGTTGGATGACACTGAACATGATATGAATTTGGGGTAAGGTTTGTTTAAGTATTTAAACCATATGGAATTTGGTTGGTACCACCTTAATTATTAAGTGTAGATCATACGCCCACAGAGATTTCATGGTCGAGTTAAATATGTCAACATGTTCATTAAATCAATAATATTGAGCAGAAATAAAAATATTTATTTATTATTAAGTCTCCATTAAATATGTCTCCATGAAAAATAAATAAAAATTGCATATAAATTATTATTAGGAATAGTAGAAGAGATTAATAGGTCAGTACACTGACTCAGCCTCATTATTAATATTAGTTTAAATCACTGTCGTAAGTCCTTGATATATTTT
This sequence comes from Galleria mellonella, assembly GCF_026898425.1. NCBI lineage: Eukaryota > Metazoa > Arthropoda > Insecta > Lepidoptera > Pyralidae > Galleria > Galleria mellonella. The sequence goes on along the minus strand of NW_026442028.1, from coordinate 3,340,210 downwards.
TTAGCAGTAAATATACTTTATTTTATGTTACTTTTCAATATACTTAATAAATACACAGTTTTTCAATTCAACTAAAATTATTTTTAATTTTATGTCTTGTATGAAATATCTCTACCAATATTTTACTTGATTTAAGTTACTCTTTTCTTAGTTAAATTTGTTAAATATAGGAGTCCCATGCAATTTTGTAGAGATAGATATTTGTTTTTGTGTGGAAATTTGTTTTAAATTATTTAAAATTCAGTATGGTTAATTATTTAAGTTTTCTTACAGTTATGCATTTTAGTTTTATAGCCTTCTGTTATTGAGTATATTAGTTTTATCAACATATTAGTTTATTTGATAATTTTTAATTAAATATTTGATAAAAGAACATACTTACATACATTTAGAGATTAGATAAAGTCATGGCTGTAGCTTGGAGGAAGGCATTTAGGGACAATGCCCTACCTTAAAACGAAAGGCTCCAAGAAAATTAGATATATATATATTCTTTATTGCACAAAAACATACAGTAACAACAATAAGTTAATAACAATGTTAGCAAAGGCGAACTTATCTCTAAAAGAGATTTCTTCCAGTCAACCTAACGCAGTGGCATAGGAAGTAGTGAGTGGGCAGTAGTAGTGCAAGACAGAAATTTAAATAAATATTTACATAAATTATAAATAATTATATATATACACACATGCATTCACATAAATACATACATACACATACACATATATATACATATACACATACACATACATATACATATACACACGTTAAATACAACATATAAATATCAGATACAAGAGAACACAATGATGACAGTCTTCTAATCATTTTTATATTTAAATTAAATTGGAAAGATAAAATGATTTTAATCTTTTTAGATTTGCTTTTACAAAGTCACTTAATTGTGGCTTCTGCTCTACCAAATAGTTCTTTTGCCCTACCTTAAACTTGGGTCTAGCTATGGTCCTGGATAAAAAAAGATAATAATAATGTAGCAAATATGACTTGGTAGTCATCACAAACAAGAGTCTGTAACATAGACATGTAAATCCTTACTAATATTATAAATATGAAAATGAGTTTGTTTATTTGTTTGTTAATTCTTGGAGTCTTTACGACCTAACTGATCTTTGATAAGAACTTTGGTATACAAGATATATATAGGATGGATAAGGGTATAGTTTTTTTTTTTATATAAGTCAATTAACATATCCTGGTCATGCAGATGAAGTCACAAGTGAAAACTGTTGAGAAAATAAAAATCAGAGATTAAAGTTTTTTTTTTTTATCTAATACAAAACAATCTAAGGATGTGATTTTATATACATATATTTCATAATAAAATTCCATTTGTATTCACACATTGTATCAAATGTAAGGAGTCATTGATGAAATCCTACCACAATGAATGACATTAAACCACAGAGTTACATAGTAATGTTATGACTAATCATAACAGTTTCCTTAGGCATAGATCTGATCTACTTTACTGTATGAACTTATGAAGCATAGCTTATTCATCTTTCCATATTAGAAATTTCATGTAGCAATTTGGATGTTAATTTTACTGAAAATTACATTTATAGTGTTTGTATATATTTGTAAAATATATTTAATTTTCAATATTAGATACTCCAACTTTTTTCTTTTCTTTTATAGTCTGCTAATTGGCAATCTGTTCCTTATAGAACAATAATCCAATCTGCTGTTTTGATGTCAGGTTTAAATTTTGTTAATATATGATGAGGCCAATCCATTAACCAGCTCTCAATCACTGTTCGTAAATCTTTCTACCAGTCCTTGGATGCTGTGTGTTTTTAATCGAGAGAAACTAATGCTTTCCGATCCTTGTAATTGAGCGGACAATTCATTCCTATGCCTATTCTAACTAGTAATATGAGAACTGGTTTTGACAGAAAATATTTTTAAAAATTAATTGAAGACTGTAAAACGTTGTTACTAGTCATGTAGTTCAGAAACTTTGCAGTTAAAATATATTTAACTAACAGAAACTATATGATGTTGCTTTCTACTTTACTTATAATAGGTTAATTGCCTAGTAGTCCAATGTTGATAAAATGTATATTATTTCTTTATATTCTTTATTCTTTATTGTACACAGAAAGTTATTTCCCATGCTTGGGCTTTTTTAATTTCATGAGGAAGTGTGTTCCATAATCTAATTGCAGCCACAACAAAAGATTCTGAATACGCTTTGTAGTTTGTAGTCAATATAATAGGTAGGACAAATTACTGTAAGTTTAACCTCAGTGAGACATATCATCATAGTCGTAGAATACTGATGGATCTGGCAAAGATTACATATATAGATCAGTCAGTATTCTATGTCTATGACGATATGTGTGTTATAAGTCTTGCATACTAAGGTATTTTTCTTATGTTACTAGTACTAATGGTTTATGGTGGGCGAAGTGAGGGATGATAGATGAGGATAAAGTAATATCTATTGCCTATTGTGACATATACACTAAGAATTATCCACAATAGCCAATCAAAAGGAAGATTCACTGAATGTAGAGCAGATCATACTAAATGCCTCTCTTGTCAAAAATTACACTGGATTTTTTAATGATAATGGAATGGTAACCCAGACTGCTCTATTGGTATATGCTGGTGATGATGATAGGTGAGGATAGGAGGGATGGTAGGTGAGGATGTTGTATCAGCCATTAACTGTCCACTGCTGAACATAGCCTCCCCCATAAAGCGAGTTTTACAGTTTGGCATTTGGTAATGTTTTAGGAGGGACGCTGCTGCCCATCCCTCCACCATAAGTATCCTTAGTTGCCTCTTATGATACCCATGGGAAAAAAGGGGTGGACTATTCAATGCAAGGACCTACAGGGCTTAGGTGAGAATGAAAAGAGGTTGATTGGTGCATTGTGATGAGTACATAAAGCATAATGGTTTTAAGGGAGGAACGTATGGAGGTTGATTGACAGTGTATATTGTTACCAATGGGGCTGGTAGTTGCTAATACTAACAGTCCCTTCTCCCCAAACCACAATAGCTTTATTCTTATTTACACAATTTTTTTTTATAATTCCAGCGATGATCATGGCTTTAGCCCTCTCCACTGGGCATGCAAGGAGGGTCATCTCAAAATTGTTGAGATGCTGATCAGACGAGGGGCCCGCATCAATGTCACCAACATGGGTGATGATACACCGTTGCACCTGGCTGCTGCGCATGGGCATCGACCCATTGTACAACTGGTTTGTTCATCTGTTTATCTACCATCATCTATATCTAGCAGTCCCCCCCCCTCATTAAATTTGGTATACAGACATTGTTTGCAAAAGAGAAGGAACTATTTATTTTTGTTAATCAAAATATCATTGTCATACAGACAAAGTCACAGCTAAAAGCTAGGTTTTAATATGTTAGTTGTAGTAGGTAAAGTCTACATCATATAAACCGTTAATTTAAATGTAGTAATTATATGTAAGTTATTATTGAGCGGTTGTTGCTTACGCTCGTGTCACAGCCGCTCAAGATTAAGGATACCGAACGGTCCCGAAACTAGTCGAGTTTTCTTACTTGTCATATCTCACCCTTCAAACCCAAACCATGGCTGTCCATCCAAACACAACTGCCTCACGGTAGAAACACGAATGGGACAGAGGTGCCCAAGCAAAGGACTTTTGTACAAAGTCTCTTTCTGGTATATAATATATAATAATGTGTACATATAAAACTTTTAATAATAAAACCTTTAATTGTTGTTACGTTATTATAAATATGAGGAAAATTATGCAGTCTATATAATAATATAAGGAAAATGCCTCTATTTTTAATATATCTTAATTATCGTTGAATACTGTACAGGTAACTATATTACGCATTGCACAAAAACATATTTTGCTCAATAATTTATGAGTATTTAATAGAATGTGTGGTTTTTCAATTCAATACAATTGAAAATTAAGTACTAGTTTTTAATCATAACACCGTTCGTTAGGTTTCAGAAGTGGAAAAATTTATGAAATACACCGCTTCTGGATGACGTAGTAAAATAAATATGACCTTATTGTACCACATTTTTTGCAATAAAATTCATTCATTCGTTCATTCGTTCATAAAATATACATCTAATTTTTAATTACAACTTCAAGAATATAACAAACCGCATTCCATTAGTGCCTACTGTTTGCATTGATGTCGGAATAAACAGATAAAAATTAAAACATTTTTAGGGTTCCGTACCTCTAATGGAAAAAACGGTATCCTTTTTTTTTGATGGGTGTAAATGGTATGGTAACCCCGCCTGCGCTAACGGGATACGCTGGCGGAGCACCAGTGAAGGGCGATAGATGAGAATGAAAACAGGCCAGTTAGCCCATCATGATTAATTCATCAGGAATTAACCATGATAGTTTTCAGGGAGAACCGCGAGGAGGTCTCATGCGTGCGTTTCTCTGCCTATCCTATAAAGATACACAGAAATAACTATACAAAGGGTACTCTTACTGTACACGCAATATTTTTTGCCAACAATTGTGAACTTTGTTTTATTTAAAATGAAAAAGTAAGGTTTAATTTTGTTAAAACTAAACTCGTTTTCTGATGTCAATTATCACGCTGTTGCGTAAACACATTGTCCTCCTTTTCCTCGACAGTTGAGTAAAAATATTGTTCGTTATTATTTCCAGTTGTTACAAAATCGTGTGGATGTAAACTTTACGAATGAACACGGCAACTCCCCGCTGCATTACGCCTGCTTCTGGGGGTACAGCGCGATCGCTGAGGACCTGCTGATGGCCGGCGCACTGGTCTCGATGGCCAACAAGGATGGGGACACGCCCCTTGACAAAACTAGAGGGCAGCTAGTACAGAGGTGAGTAATTTTTTCATGGATGTTTTTTAATGATAATGGAATGGCATCCCCACCCTCGCTGTCGATATACACTGACGGGGCACCAGTGAGAGATGATAGGTGAGGATGAAAGCAGGTAGAGTTAATTCATTGTAATTAATTCAACAAAATTTAATCACAACGGTATTTTAATATAATGAAGCAGAAAAATTATATATATATATATATATATATATACATATATATATATATATATATATTAAGTTTAGATTTACTGGTGCCTGAACTGGGTATCCGAAGAACACATATCATAAGTCACCAGGACCCCTCCCTAGTATGAAACAGTTTATGGTAATACATACATGAAAATATTGCTAGTAATGGGGCTATTTAATTCCATTACTAACAATCTCTTTCCTTGTACTCAATCAGTTAGGTTCTATAATGTGATGATGAATTCCCAGGAAAATTATATTAAAATCAAATAATTTTCACGAGCAGACTCCACGAAATGGCAGTGCAACAAGGGCAGGAGCTTAAGAAGATCCAGTTCAAGGACCAGTCGTGGCTCGGCCTCAAAACGCGCAGCAGGGACGCGACGCTGTCCCGCCACAAGGGCATCAACATCAACGAGCTCGCGCTGCACACGCAAATAGCCACCACGCCTTCAGGTAAATTCTAAATAAAATATGTTTTTTCAAAAAAAGTCATAAATTGTTGGAATATACATATATTGATAGATTCGCGGTGGGCCCAGTATACAATGGGCCACTTCTCTCTTTCTCGTGAGTGTCGTAAGAGGCGGCTAAGGGACTTTAATGGGATAAGCAGCAGTGTCCCTCTCAAAACATCATCAAAACCTAAATGTGTCTGCCTATCGTGGCAATTACTGGCAAATATGTCATGTCGTATAGGGAGGTCAAAGGTATGACCTGAAATAGAGCTGGCTGGAAGACAATACATGAATTATTTGCACCAACAAGAGGGAAGTCTTGAAAGAAGAGAACTAATGTACCAGAGAGAGACTTTGTACAAAAGTCGATTGCTTGGGTACCTCTGTCCCATTCGTGTTTCAACCGTGAAGCAGTTGTGTTTGCATGGCTGTGTTTCGGTTTGAAGGGTGGGAAATGGCGTGAATTTACTGGGTACAGAAAAATAACACCTGAATCCTCAGGAATGGCGACGCATGGGGGGTATCATGGGCGAAACAGTATACTCTGTTATGTCCATGGTACTGCTCATGTCTATAGGCGACGGATACCACTTTCCATCAGGTGGGCCGTCAGCTTGTTTGCCATTCTAAGTTGTATAAAAAAAAGCATAATTATAGGAGCATCATTCAAAAATCATCATTTTTTACTGTTTTAATATAAATTATTATATCTTGATTGACTATTTATATATACATATAGTATGTACATAGTTCAAAAGATGTACTCCTAGATTATATAGATAGAGTGTCTCCATACAAATACTTAGAGAAAAGCGGGTCAACTTTTTCATATAATTTTGCGTGATAAATAGTTATGAGTGATTCCTTTATAATTTCTATATTTATTAGATAATTAAATATAGATACGTCACGATACATTATGTGCGTATGTGTATAGAACATTAATAAAAAATCGAGTCGCATAATTCGACAAAAAGTTGACCCGTTTTTGAGGCTCTATGCTCTATCTATATAATCTAAGAACGGACTAAATTCAACGAGTAAATAACATTATATTTCAAAAAATTATTAAGTGGTCATTAACACGTTGAGCCCGGCACCGAATTTGCTGTCCTTTCCGTTCAGCCGGCAGCCGGTAGCCAGCGAGAGATACAGTGTTGTATGCTATCGCCAAGAGATTACTTTAGTACTAATGAGATAAGGTATTCTCTGTCGCGCTATTTTGGACGTTTTTTAGGTGTATGTGTAATGTATGTGTGATTCTATTCCATATTTTCGTATGATGTATAGTAAAACCACGTAAGTACCTTCGAGAGGTGATCAGTTACAAAAGACCTATCGAAGTGTACAGATTGTTCGTAAAAAGAAAAAAGAATTTATTTTTGGAAATAGTTATTGCCCATAACGTTGAATATGTCCGACGCTGGCCACACGGAAAGTTTGCTGCCGGTCCCCAGGGACCGACGCTGGCCATACGGAAAGTTCGCTGCCGGTCCCCAGGGACCGACGCAGGGCCCAACGTGTTAATAAATAATATATTGCAGGCGAGACGTGGCGCGGCAAGTGGCAGCGCAACGACATCGTGGCCAAGATCCTCGCCGTGCGGGAGTGCACGCCGCGCGTGCAGCGCGACTTCAGCGAGGAGTTCCCCAAGCTCAGGATATTCTCGCACCCCAACATACTGCCCGTTGTGAGTACAACACAGACACCAGTTACACTACTTGTATACATCATCCCTTATTAGTGTTATAAATGTGAAAGTGAATTTGTTTGGACACCACGCCGGCATACACAGACCACCAGTGTATGCCGGCTGAAGGACCCAGCGACCCGGAGGTCGTCGCCTCCGGAGTTGAAGCCGGGGTAGTGGGGTATACCCCGAGGCCCCTACCTCGCCCGCCCAAACATCATCCGACGGGCGAGAGATGCCCATGTTGTTGTTGTTGAATTTGTTTGTTACCTTTTAACGTATTAATTTCTTTACCAATTACTATGAAATCTCCCTAAGTCACCTAGTTCTAACTAAAGCACTGGGATCTCTCTCTCTCTCTTCGTCCACTTCATTACCGAAGGTCCGTGTCGTTGAAAGATGTTTGTTGTCTCTCTTATGATGTTATTCCATTTCGCACGGTCTTCAGCCTCTCGCAGGACAGTCCCGTAACGGCGGTTACTTGGTCCGACTATCAACTAGGCGATTGTCCGCGTTATCTAGGATCTAAATAAATTCAATATCTCCATGGGGGGCGGAGAAGGGATTGTTAGTAATGGGGATTAGTAGCCTCATTGCTAGCAATATACTGTATCAGGTTGACTTCCTCGTGGTTCCCTCTTGAAACCATCGTGATTGATTTATTGTTAGATTCATCATGGTGGGTTAACTAAACCTGCTTCATCTTCACCTATCATCTCTCACTGGTGCCTCACTAGTGTATGCCGATAGCACAGGCGGGGTTACCATTCCATTATCATCTATTAAAAAAAATATCTCCATGCAGGTGGGATGCTGCGTGTCTCCGCCGACGTTAGTGGTGATCTCGCAGTATATGCCGTGGGGCTCCCTGTACGATTTGCTGCACGGCGGGGGCGCTGGTCGGGTCGTGGTGGACGCGGCCGCGGCCACTCGGCTAGCCGCGCACGTAGCGGCTGGCATGGCATACCTGCACTCGCTACAACGAGATAAGATCCTGCCCACGTACCACCTGAACAGCAAGCACATTATGGTAATTATCAGCACTCATTGCTACTTGAAATATCAAATAAACTGATGGTCAACTTGATAGAAAGGTCGAAAAACAACAAAAAAATGTTGACTCTCCTATACTAATTCCTTAACTGAAAGCATCAATATAATGGAAATTAAACTCTCTTTTCCGCGTTTAGCCTCTCATTTGGGGCATTGTGCGTGGAATTGTGTGTAGTACAGCCAGCCCAGCTGCGCCCAGAAGCACAGAAGCTTCCTGGGATCTTCACAAGCCAACTGAAAGCACCATCTCCATATGGAAGGCTAAAAAATCTTAGTCATTTGTCGACCCAAGTTCCTTTGATGAAAGTGTTCACTTTCTCCGGCAGAATACTCCCTTCAAAGGATGCTAATGCCAACAACTTCAATTTGTCTTAAAATAATATGGATCTACGACTTACATGCTAATTAAAATAATTGGATAGATCGACGACGACATGACAGCGCGTATCAACATGGCGGACGCGAAGTTCTCGTTCCAAGAGAAGGGCCGCATCTACCAGCCGGCGTGGATGGCGCCCGAGGCGTTACTGAAGCCCGCCGCCAAGAGGAACTGGGAGGCAGCCGATATGTGGAGCTTCGCTATACTGCTCTGGGAACTGGCCACGCGAGAGGTGAGACGACTATTTTAAACTGTGTTATCCCACATTCGAGAATTCCTACTTATATTAGAAATGTGAAAATAAGATTTTTTTGGACCATGTTATGCCTAATATACGCATTAGGTGCATGTGTGCACGTGTATTTGTGTTTGTGAATTTCTATTAATATCAAACCGATTTTAATTGTATAAGTTTTATTAAAATTGTTAATTTCATGATGGTCTTTATATCTCCAAACTTGTCCACTTAAAATTTTTGTCTAATGTACAGATACCGTTCGCCGATCTGTCGCCAATGGAATGCGGCATGAAGATAGCTCTAGAAGGTCTCCGCATAACGATACCGCCGGGGGTGTCTCCGCACATCTCTAAACTGATCAAGATCTGCATGAACGAGGACCCCGGCAAGCGGCCGTCCTTCGAAATGATACTGCCTATTTTAGAAAAGATGACGCGCTGATTTTGTTACGTTACATGGAAATTGTGAGTGATGGTGTCCGAATGTTAGTTACATTATTTTATTTATATATCTCTTACAGATGTTAAACACTATTAGGATGTCTTAAATGACTATAAGAAGCGAGGTTTTCTATTAGTTTGGTATTTTTTTACGATTACATCACATGATTATGTTCAGAGGGAGACTTTGTACAAAAGTCGTCTGCCTGGGTACCTCTGTCCCATTCGTGTTTCAACTGTGAAGCAGTTGTGTTTAGATGGCCGTGTTTCGATTTGATGAGTGGGATATGGCAATGAAATTATAGTGTATAGAGGAATAACAGCTTAGTCCTCAGGAACGGCAATACATGAAGGGTATCATGGACGACACGGTTTACTCTGGTAAGTCAATGATACTATTCATTAAAATGTTTTTTATACAAAAACACAATGTTAAAAGGGCTATTAGTGACAGAAACACTAATTTTAATTCATATATAAGAGATATATAATTTACAAGATAGAATGAAGCATTCAGACAAAAATGTTATATTTAGATACAAGATACATAAGTGATACAAGAAAATTCAGCCACCAACTTGGGAATTGGAACATATATGTTGTTTTATTTTCATAACTTATGTTGTTTTGAATTTTTGTTCAATTCCCATAAGAATTGCTAGGTAAGAAAAATATCCACAGTGAATGGAAGACACTGTTGCGCGGGTCAAAATACATCACAAAAATATACAATTTGTTAAAAAAACGCGAGCACCTCGATTTTACGAAATATGAGTTATAATTTGCAATTATTGCATATTAATTCTATAACTTAAAAAATAATCAAACCATTGGTTACTTTTTTTTTAATATAATCACAATTAATTCTTAATTTAAATTTTATACATTGAATAAGAAAAACTAACTATATAGATATATATATATATATAAAGGTATAATATATATACATATTCATCAATATATATGAATATATAATAAATTGCCAATATTTAAATCCATTTTTATTGATATTACATCTACAATAAATTATTTTTATATTTGACAAACTATAGTTAACAAACTTGGCTTTTTTTTTTTCGAAATTGATTAATAAAAAAAATAAATAAAAAAAATAGATATAATAAATACAAAAATCTTAAGTATTCATTTATTTTATGTATTGATTATGTTTGTTTACTACATAGGCCAAGTTGGAAAAGCCACAATTTATTCCTATATATAATAATTGAATAATTCGATATTTTTTCTAAACATAAATTATCTTTATTTACAGGTAAGTGCCATAGAAAGGTACAAAATTATTGTTTATGAAACATATGAATTCAACTGCCAGTATTTTTATCGTTGTTTAGTACTTAGGTTGTGTTTGGTTTAAAAAAATTAGACTAATAAAGTGTTATATACACTGTATAGATAAGAATAGAATAACGAATTGTATTCATCAACTTTGTAACTGGTGCTAAAAACTTTTAAAATAGTAATTTCAAATAATTCACTCACGTTCTTTAAGAATTGATTAAATTTTATTTTATACAGTAATCGCAAATATAATAATGTACTAATCAATTATTGGTTTTGTATTAAATATTGGTTTATTGCTTCAAAAATTTTAAAGATATAGATATGTATAATTCAAAAGTAGAAGCAAATTATTAGCATTTTTCCTTTTTACATTGGGGCAACATTGCGTAAAAAACATTGTTTTTTTTTTTGAAACTGTAAATAAACAGTTATTATATTTGTAATGATCATCATACTGTTTTGATATCTGGGTGACCTGACAAGGTCAAGAAAAATCTTATTATTGTTATATTTATCAAATAATAATTTCTGTAAATTTATATATTTAATATGGCCTGCACACAATTATAGTGTCACTCTTGAATTGTAAATAGTGGGATAAAGATTTAAGTAATGTTCAATAAAAATAAAATGTAATAGAATGACCTTGACATGAGATTTTTGTATTAGTAAAAAGAAATTAAGCTTATATTGAATATGTATTGACCAACCTATGACTCCTTAAAAATATAGCTAAACAATTGTATATATATATATATATATATATATATATATATATATATATATATATATATATATATATATATATATATATATATATATATATATTATATTAATGTTATTCACAATTATGAAAACAATATCAATTTTTCAAAATGTTTGCAATACGCCATTTGTGCTTGGTAAAAATGTGCCTTAGATTGACTAAGCATTTTTACATAAATACCTAGCCATGTATAATTAATATTATTGGATGACATAAGAAAATATCTAATATTTTGTATGTAGATTGTGTTATAATGAAATACTATTTTTGATGTTACAACTTTCATAAAGTTGTTAATATACTAACATTTCTAATAAAATTATTTAATAAATAATTTCTTGTCGTTATTGTGTACCTACTTTCTTCTCTTAGTGTCTTTTACTTTTTCACACTTTTATTTATTGGCGTGTGGTCCCGGCCAAGAATAGGCCACCCCTTCCTATCCTGTGGGTGTCGTAAGAGCTGATTAAAAGAAGGTAAGGCAGCAGCGTATATCTAAAAACTGACTGCGGTTGCCAACCGTGGCAACTACTGGCGAAACCCCCCAAGGGGAGGCCTGTGTTCAGCAGTAGACAGTTAAAGGCCGATATGATGATGGTAGTTAAACTATATAATATTGAGACATATTAATAAGAAAATCCCATATGACATTCTTACCACTTGTACAAAGTTTTATTGTGCATTAAAAATAACACCATAATGATACTGTAGTACTTTTTATAGATGATAATGAAATGGTAATCCCAACTACGCTACCGGTATATAGGTGGTAGGTGAGAATGAAAGCAGATCAATTAGCCCATCGTAATAAATTCGTCAAAACTTAACACTTTCTAAGAGGAACCAAGTAGAGGTCCACTTGTGCGTTTGTGGAGTGTTGTGAGTGTGGCGTAGAAAGACCAACTTAGAGAAAGACAAGGTACCTAAATCTATGATTATTGGTTAACTATGTAACATTCGTAATATAAATGGCCACAAAAAAAGAAAAAAAAAAAATATAAATGTCAGTTAAATGCTTGTCAATGTCAAATTATCAATGTCAATATGAAACATTCGCAGAAGTGAGTTAATCTTAAAGTGAATAAATTTATTATAAATAAAAATTCACAACAATTCAATGAAAATGACATAATTCTACAAATCCATAGTATTAAGTTTATATATATGAAATATATTCAATTATGGAACCAAGTAATAGTTTAGACAGTCACATTCTGCCTAAAATAAGAGACGTGGAATGGAAGCTCGAAGTAGTGACGAATTCGCCAGGAGTCGGCTCAGATAACTTGTTGTATACTATTACATTGAAAACAGACTCGGGAAACGATGTCCGATTTACGTGCGGAAGTCTGCAGCTACACGATTTGGTATATAAATTAAAAGATTTAGTGAGACATTGTGAGAAACTTAAGAATGAACTTGTTTAAATGTATGTTGTAGCAAACCTTGTAAATATTTAATGTTTAAGATCTCTTTGTACCCAGTGTATTGTTATAAAAACGACTACAGTGTAAATTAATCTGTCTACACAAGAGAATATTATTTTGTTATTGTTTTTTTTTTATATTGTCACAAAATATTTTTATATTTGTAGAAGATTGCAGCGCAAATTCTTTTTGGGATGTAAGATATTTAATTGCATTTGCAATTTCAAATGTGTTATATAGGTATATCTAAATATATCTAGAAAATAAAAATATATTAAAATGTAGGGATTTTTTTTTTTTTAATATATCGTAACATATTTCTTTTTCGTTTTTAATAAAGAATCCTCGAATTTCTGTCATTTGCTGACCTGAGTATATGGTTTTTCATATTAAAACAGTAAATATATGTACCAGGAGGAAGCTAGGACTGTCTACATTCCACTTTCTTTATTCATGTCTCCTAGACATATGTCAAATAAATCCCAGGTTTTCCAAAGAAACTATAAGATGGGGTTCTTCAGATTTTTTTTTATACCACTAAGCTGGCAATCGGGTATATAGCCCATCTGATGATAAGTGGTTACTCTAGCTATGGTAATATTATATACAAATGGTGTAGACATTTTTTCAAGGTCAGCAATACACAATGCCTCTGATATAGTAAATATCAGCATAATTTAATATTTGGTGATAATTCTATTCCATTTATTGGAATGAATGAATGAATTTTCATATTAGGATTGAAGAATCATTTGCATTTGATGACTGAAGATTGAATCATACCAGTGAGACGTGTCAGCCATATCAATTATTCCATTATGATAAATTACACAAGAATTAATCACTCTGGATTTTAGGGGAAACTGCATGAATGTCTACATGACCTATTATCAGTAATTGTATAATTGACAATGATAATGTACTTTTTTTTTATACAAATTAGAATGGCAAACAAATTGACGGCCCACCTGATGGAAAGTGGTAACCGTCTCCTATAGACATGAGCAGTACCATAGACATAACAGAGTATACTGTTTCGCCCATACACTGTACCCCCCATGCGTTGCCATTCCTAAGGACTCGGATGTTATTCCTCTGTACCCAGTAAATTCACGCCATATCCCACCCTTCAAACTGAAACAGCCTTGCAAACACAACTGCTTCACGGTTGAAACACGAATGGAACAGAGGTACCCAAGCAATCGACTTTTATACAAAGTCTCCCTCTGGTATCTGTATTTCATGTAATGATAAGTAATCAAAATACAAAATCATATTCAAAATAACTTTATTTCAAAATACCATATAAAGTACCATAGTATATGAGAACACAAATCAGAAAACAATTCCATTTCACAAATAAAAATCACAGATTAACTAAAAATGACTCAAGTGAGTAGGTATAAGCTGCATTTTCATAATCATCTACTCTACAGTGTTAGTAACTTGAGACTCCAAACACTTAATTTTTATTACAATAAATTTATCTTAAAATATCACATTATCAACAACTACACTACATTTTACAGTGAACTGTTTGCTAATTAACGATAGCTGTTTTGGAGCTAGCATCTAACAATGATAATATTTTTCTCTAGTTATTAGTTGAAAATTGTCATATTGACAAAAGTCATTTAATACATGTTACATATTTGAGTGAAATTTGTCATTATTTATGACAATTTTTTAAGGTGTGCTCCAATGATACCATGATGATATCATGAAAGTAGATAAAATGTTACAATGACGAATATTACCCTAGCAGGCGCTAGCTCATACTATTTTGAATCTTTTAGCATTTGCAACCAACATTCTTTGGCATTCTCTAGAGTTAGAATCGATTCGAAAACAGCAATAGATGAAATACAAATCAAGTAGGCACCTACTCGTGTTCATACCTACCTATAATAGTATTTATATTATAAAATGTATTTTTGATAAAAAAAAATGTTGCCTGCAAACACTATCATAATTTAATTATGTACTTACTTTCATAAAGTAATAAAATTTTTAAAACCAAAACAGAGGAAATAAAAGTACTAAATAAAGAATGTCTAATTTAAAAATGGATTAAATATTGAATGGTAAGTCATACAGATGCACAATTACTGCTATGGATATAGGGGAGAAAAATAAATATATTGCATAACAAACGAAACAGTTTAGGCCTAAGGAGACAATATTTTAGACCGACTGTATTTATAATTATTTATTAACTAGGATACTGGGGGAAATGAGTAGATATTATTTTTGCAAATAAGCATGGGATTATTTGCTTGCCATGTTTTTTTATACAAAATTAACTGTAGAACCATATTGAGTTTGAGCCGTTACCACATTTTTATGACAAATATAAATGGTATATTACATCATCATCTCAGTCATTATCTGTCCACTGCTGAACATAGGCCTCCCACATAGCCTGCCATAAGGAACGGCTCGAGCCACCTGTGTCCCACTTGATCAGGCTACGTATGTAATCCACATATTACATGTTTTCCCTGAAATCAACAGATACAAGTATCAAAACTTACTTTTTTAATATTAATTTCATAAAGTAATATTCACTTTTTTTTCTTTACAAATTTTTTTACAATTTTTTTTTTATACAATTCACTTACTGTGCATAAACCTGCAGTAATTGGCGGCTATACTCAATATGATTTCCAAGTTTAATCAGCAAAACATAGAGCCTCCTTTTTTGAAGTCAGCCAATGAACTTACGACAGACAAAAATGGTTCTCCAAATTGGAAGTTTGGCAGAGTCCTTAATTGCTATTAAAAATTACATGTAATAAAATATCGCTTTACCTAAGCTAGCTGCTTAATTAGTTCTCTTATTCGACTCGTGAACAGATATGATAAGTAGACCATATTTCTATAAGACTGTACAATTATTTTAAATGCAGACAAAAACAAATGTGCGATTGGTTAAGGGCGATGAAGCGATAGGACGCGATGCCTTAATAATAAATATCTATGCAGGAACTAAATTACAATACACACGTGGTTATGTAAAGCTAAATATTCAACACAGCAGTTTATTGGAAGTGAATTTTTTAAAGATGTTTCTAACAGCCGATTTTACAATTTAAAAATTCAGAAATTGTCTATATATATATATAATTTCTGAATTAACAATGTCATTTCCGACAATTGTTAAAAGATCGAATATAAGTTTTAAAAAAACCACAAAATGTTTTTACATAACTGAACAATATTCTCTTAGAAAGGGCAATTTTTTTTAAACCTCGAAGGTGGCAAACAAGCTTACAGCCAGTCTGATAGTAAACGGTTAATGAAGTCTATGGACGCTTGCAACACTAGGGTTGTCACGTGCGCGTTGTCGACTCTGATATACCTTTTTGAATACTCCATATTGTAGTCTCTATATCAGTAAGAGATTGCAATATCAACGCGATTTAGTATGTAAAATCTAAATTCATATGTATGATTTTCATATTTCGTTTCTTGTCTTGAAAGTTTTTTAATTTCATTCTCTATTCTTTATTGTACACAAAAGGTTATTAAAGTGTAAAAACAAATATAATAGTGCACAAAGGCGAGCTTATCTCCAATAGAGATTTCTTCCAGCAAACCCAATATGAGAAAACTGACAGTTCATTAGTAGTTACAGTTCGTTTGTAGTATTTCATTAATACCTACTAATAAGAACTTTACGCTATCAACAAAAGTTATAATCGGCTGTATGACCCACAATTGGTCATCAATGCAACAATAGACTCATTTTTTTATAGCACAATACATGAGTCAGGTAATGTTAAAATAATTTGTATTATTCATTGTGAATTGATCACTATTACAATACACATAAATTATATTTAAGATTAACAAACAACACATAAGAACAAATCCAAATACAACACACGTTCTATACAAATTTTGGGTAATATCACATATCTAGTCCTCATAAAGCGTTAAAAACAATTAATAAGCGCTGAATTCTTAAAAAAAAAAAAAACGCTAAACAATAGTGTTAAAACTAAATTAAAAACATTATTTTTTTAATTAAAACAACATGTAAGCATCTTTGCTTGGTCTTGATACATTTGGGATATGTATATAAAACACTAGGCTGGAAAAATATTATCGTCTGACGATTTTAATCGATTCGACGAGATTCGAACCTGCATCTCTCAGCCATCTGGGCCAAATACGTTTCCAGTCACACCACGGAAAGAATATATTAAAAATGCAAATTCAATCTTCTTTGAAACTCACAAAGCGTGACGTTTAAAATTTTTAACATATATTAATATTCCCAAATGCAAGTTTAATATTAAAAAAAAAAATACTTTGGAATAATATCCAGTCACTGGTATGATCCCAATATATCGCAATATTATCGTTACATTATTCGTAATTTTAATGCTTTTTGTTATCATAAAAAAAATAAGCACAAAACCTGTTTTCTAATTGGACAATATTTTTTAAAAATGGAACACATTTTGCGTAGCTATATAAATTCTAATGATCCGTTTAGTTTGTTATGTTGAATAGGCCAGTATGCCTGAGATCGTAATCAGTCGCTTTCTTATTATGCCATAGCTCGTAGGCCTTTCTTAACTTTAATATTGTAAACACATAGTATTTCTTATAGATATTTAATTATAGGTACTTCACCGATTGAAGCCATTTTGAAATTAACGACTTTTGCTATATACAGTAGAATCTCGATTATCCGAATATTCGATTATCCGGACTTATTCTTTATTACTCTAATTACCGATTTAGAAATGATATTATGTATTAATATGGGAAATAGGTGTTATAAAATCTATTATATTTATTGCTCGTAATTGTTTTAAATTGTATTGTTTCGAAATGACGTATGTAAAATCCTTTAATTTATAAATAAAATTATTATTATTGTTTGATTTGCCTTTGAAATCAATTATCTGGATTTTCGATTATAACGGAATTCCTCCTGGTATTTGTTGGAATCGAGATTGTACTGTACTAAAATTATCAACAATATAATGACGTTCAAATTTTTAAACATTCATATTATAGAGAAATAAGTTATTATAGATATAAATAATTATATTTCTGTTTCCTATGACAGAGAAAAGCACCTCTTTATCGCAGTTCATGAAACAAATGTCAGAGTACATACACCCACCGAATATGACTATCATTATATGTACATATATATATATATATATATATATATATATATATACTGTCACTATATTTTAAACAATAATAATAATTGGAAACAATTTCTGTAAATTTTCTTTTAAGTAGAGAGAATGGATAGTAAATATTGTAGTCAAATAGCCCGGTATTACCCTGAGTAATGTATACATATACATATAAATACTGAAATTGAAGATTCGTTTTCCATATTTTCTAACCGTGTCATTGAATTATGAGTAATTTTTATTAATTACTTTCATAAATACAATATTTACAACAAGACAGCGGTTTATAATGAGTCGTGAAGTCCTTATAACTTGGGAGGAGATATATATAATTTATATAATAAATTGAGTAGCCAGTATACAAAATGACTTCATAAAATCCTGTAAATTTCATTATCTTGTACTATTAACCCTCTGACCGGGCATCCCGTGATTACCACGTGCAGTGTCTACTAATTTAATTTTACGCATCCCTCGATTTCGACGTACTCGCAATTTTTATGTTTATTAACGTTGTTATCCCGCAATTTTTGTTTCGGTAGATTGATAGTTTCTCAAAATCTCGCTAGATGGCTAAATACTTGTACTGCTGTTTGTTGTCAAAGCGATGTGTTTTAATGTTGTAAAAAATACTGCGGTCAGAGGGTTAAAGAACATTTGAACTAATATATCGATATCGGAACATGCAAAGTTACACAAAATACAGGGTACAATAGGACTGATATACCTGAAGAAGGTAAAAGCCCTTAAAATATTAAAAAAAAAAAAAAGACTGACACGTAATGACATGTTAACATTTAGCAACGTTAGGGTCTATACACACTGCGAATTTACACAGCTTTTTTAAGTCCGCGAGAGCTTTCACCTTTATACAGTATCCAAAATCCAAATATTACAGAACTACGGATGGCACCGCGCTGTGGATATTCGCAGTGTGAGCAGCGGGTCTACCATGAAATGAAATTCCGAATTTTCGGACTCAATTTCGTGTTTATGTTTATACCAAAACCGGACCAATAAATGGAGTTTAACATTTCGTTCGTCATACATCCTATCATAAAAGTCCAAAGGAACAATATTTTAACATTTTTAATATTTCCAAACGGCATGTATTATGTAATTATAACATCAAATTTGTGTTTCGTTTTGCTCCGAAATTTCGGAAAACATTTCATGGTAGGCCCTCAGATCCTTAGGGAGAAGAGTAAATACCCAAACAGCCAGTAACTTATGGTTTACGTTGCATTAGAGAATTCAAAAATTGGCCTACAGTGGCGTAATTTGATCATGTGACGTTATTCCAATGCGACTGGTACCCTGTTTAGAGCGAGAAGAATTTGAGGAAGGCTGCGGGCGGCACGGGGTGCGGGGGCAGCGGCCCACCCGCTTCCTTTAGTCGTTCGCGGTACTCTGGGCACTGTATATACATAATATTTTATATAAAAACATTTTATATAAAAAAACAACATGGCGCCGTCTAGCTGTCAAGTTAGTATGACAAAGAAGTTTTCTGTCACTTTTCGAGCCATATATAAATTGGAAAAAATTATCAGAGTCACTGACTGATATTCCTTTTAAATTATAGTAATAAAAAATAAATTTTGTCTTGCATCAGAATACTAGTTCTGGTCTTATTCCTAGAACATCGTAACAAGAGTCAAGTACAATTTATGTGATTTGAAATGCCAAACGAGCTGACGGCCCACCCGGTGGAAACCGTTAATGGAAACCATTGTGGTTGATACCTAATAAATTGAGACGATGGGCCAAACTGATCTGCCATTTCATGCTCACCATAATCAAGAGTAATCAGTTCTGAAGGGGCATGATGGGTACCATGGGTGAGACTATGTATTCTCTGATGTCCATGGTGCTGATATAATATACCCTATATTACTAGCAATTAGGCATTTGAACTCCAATACAAACGAACCTTTCCACTCGCGTAGGCGAGGTTTTTTTTTAAATGGGTGATAATGGAATGGTAACCCCGCCTGCGCTATCGGTATACACCGGCGGGACACCAGTGAGAGATGATAGATGAGCATGAAAGCAGATCTGTTAGCCCATCATGACGAATGTAACAAGTATTATTCACAATGGTTTCCAGGGGGACCCACGTGGAGGTCGATCTGGCAAGGCTTGCTACTAATGGGGCCATTAGTCCATACAGACGAGGTTACCATATCACACATTAAAAAAAAAAAACAAACAAATGTAGTACAAAGTCGATTTAGGGACATCTGATATTTTAGAGGAAACGGGAGGGTAGTTACCTGGTCCGCTATACAGGGATGCCCTAGCGACCGCCAGAACAGGCACTTGCAGTGTCGGCATAGGGACAGTGTCTCCGCGTATTGCGCGTCCTCCCTCAGTCCGTATAATCTGTGGACAATAGGAAAAAAAATTCACAGTCTTAAGAGCGTTATATAATTCATTAATTAAGACATTAAAATAATCGAAGTCAAAAGGGTATAGACATTTATTTATGTATTTTTTTTTTGTTTTTTTTTTTTGATGGGTGAAAATGGTATGGTAACCCCGCCTGCGCTAACGGGATACGCTGGCGGAGCACCAGTGAAGGGTGATAGATGAGAATGAAAACAGGCCAGTTAGCCCATCATGATGAATTCATCAGGAATTAACCATAATAGTTTCCAGGGAGAACCGCGAGGAGGTCGACCTGGTTGGGTATATTGCTAGCAATGGGATTCTCAGTCTCCATTACTAACAATCCCTTTCCCCCGACATTTATTTATTAGATCAGCTGTTAAGTTAAAAAAGTCGCCGCTGCTCAATCTTCTACCATTAAGTTCTACCCACGGGAAAGAAAGGGGTGGCCTATTCTATGGTGGGAATCATATGGCGGCTTATATCACATAAAAAAATACCCGTGTTATTTAAAAAAAAAGACTTTTTTGCTATTAAAAAAGTAAAAAAATATAAATAAAATTAATTCCATATTCGGTTATTGATTCGAAACGAAAAATAAACATAATGTGTAAATGGCGACTCACTTCCTGAGCTGATGGAAGACCTTCTTCCAGTCGACGTCCTTGTCCTCGCCGTCCTTGTCTTCAGCGTCCTTGTCCTTGGCGAGGATGGTGTCGATCTGCTGCTGCGTGAAGTGGAAGTGGACCAGTTCGCGCCAGATGCGCTGCTCGGTGCATACCGACGCCATCACGCTCCACGCCGACGACGCTGCCTGCAAGGCAGTTGGTGCACGTCAATACTAACAATGTATTAATTATAAAATTAACTATATTATTAATTATATATATATATATATATATATATATATATATATATATATATATATATATATATATATATATATATATATATATATATATATATATATATATATATATTACTATATATATATATATATATATATATATATATATATAGAACACAACAATAAAAGTAAATATATCTTGGTTTTTCTCACAAAATAACAACATAAAAAAATCAGTTATGGATCGCATCAATTTTATATGTTTTCACGTCTACAGACGACTGACGGCACAAATAGTCTTTAAATGATAAAAACAATTAACAGATCGTTAAAATAAAAATAAAAAATACTACATTTTAAGTCAAAATCACATTCGGAACACAAACGAGATTGTGATTTAAATTTCAAAAACTTCCATTTTCAATTTATATCAGCCCTCTTGAAGAACACATGGATTCTATTTGAAATGTTTTAGACGACAGACTGTATACTCTATGCCGGGACCACACGGCCATTATGGTGTAGTAGTATTCGCATAACGTCAAAACAAACATACATATATATATATATATATATATATATATAAAATTTCAAAAAATTATGGATCGAAATTTTATATGTTCCTAGTGGGCACAAATCTTTAAATGATCCAATCGTAAATTTAAATATGAACGATTCAGGGATTTCATTCTCTAATTTTATCTTAAGAACACATGGATTCTATTTGAGACGACAGACTGTATAGATAGACAGATACAGATGACAAAACTAGGTATAGCGGTTCCGTCTGGAACAAACGTCTGGATAACGCCATATAAAGGTACATTATAAAACTCTCAATATATGATATACTCACATCTAAGTCCCTGTGATCCGATATCCTTAATAAAATTTCTCTAACACACTCCTCAGGCAAATCATGGAGTTTAGGCACTACTTCTGGACCAGGCTGAAAAGAAAATAATTATATTTGCTAAGAAAATATATAATTTGCTGTGACATAAGACAATATCAAAATATGAAAATCACATTTATTTAATTATGGAGAGTTTGAAAATAAACAATGTTCCAAAAAAAAAAAAAAACTTCAAATGTGGCAAAACCAGATATTTTAATTTCAAACCTAAACTACTAAACCGATTTCGATAAAATTTCTATGGGACTTGGGATCTATGGGATTCTAAATCGGTTTAGAAGAACGTAAGAGTAGCAACAATTAAAAATAAAAATAAAAAACCATACAACCGAATCGAGAACCTCTTTCTATTTAAACTAGGTTAAAAATTCAAAGCGAAATATAAATTTCATATTTTAATATTACTATAACGATTTCTAATAAAAAATAATTGGTAATAAGTGTGGGCAAATGAAATAAATTACATGAACATAAATTTTCAATTTACTTATTTAAAGTCTTGCAGGTAAATCTCGAGATAAGGAGGGGATTCGAGTAAAAAAAAATATCACGTAATTAATGGCCGTTCCCTTAGAGACTGGCTTTAAATAGAGCCAGGGTTGAAAGTATAAGAATAAATATATAAGGAGAACCGATACCGTGAAAACTTTTTTTATGATACTTACTTACAAATAAACTGATGGCCCACTTGGTGGAAAGTGGTAACCGACGCCTAAAGACATGAACAGCATCACGGATATCGGAGAGAACATACTGTGATCATCATGGTATACATATAGCATTATTAATCCTGAGAACTATGGTGTTATGCCTCCGTATGCTGTAATTTTACCGCCATATTATATTATAGTACATATGCCCTTCAAACCAAAACAAAGCCATGCACGTATTGTTTCACGGCAGAAATTCGAGTGTGATAGAGATACTCAAGAAATTTGTATAAAGTCTTCCTTTAATTCCTGATGAATTCATCATGATGGGCTAACTGACCTGTTTTCATTCTCATCTATCACCCTTCACTGGTGCTCCGCCAGCGTATTCCGTTAGCGTAGGCGGGGTTACCATACCATTTTCATTCATCAAAAAAATCATGATAGTTTCCAGGGAGAACCGCGAGGATGTCGACCTGGTTGGGTATATTGCTAGCAATGGGATTCTCAGTCACCATTACTAACAATCCCTTTCCCCTAGGGGTGGGGGGGTTAGAATTTAGGGTGATAGTTATTACTACTTAATACTATTTAATACTTATTACTATTTAATAAATTTATTTGCATTAAATAGGGTAGGTATCGGTGGTCTTATGTTACATAAAGTCTCATGCCTATTTAGCCATTACAGTATGGCATGTAAATGTCCCATTTTGATAGGAACTGATTAATTTATGCATCGACAACTATATTAGATATTTATCTATTTTTTTTTTTAATGGAATTTGGTGGGAATTGAAATGGGTTTTTTAATAGGAGCAGGTGAGGCTGTGCGAGGCTGTGCGAGGCCGTGTGAGGCTGTGCGAGTGTGTGCGAGTGTGTGCGAGTGTGTGCGAGTGTGCGCGAGTGTGCGCGAGTGTGCGCGAGTGTGCGCGAGTGTGCGCGAGTGTGCGCGAGTGTGCGCGAGTGTGCGCGAGTGTGCGCGAGTGTGCGCGAGTGTGCGCGAGTGTGCGCGAGTGTGCGCGAGTGTGCGCGAGTGTGTGTGTGTGCGCGACGCGCGAGTGTGCGCGAGTGTGCGCGAGTGTGCGCGAGTGTGCGCGAGTGTGTGCGCGTGTGCGCGATGCGGATGCCGGCGGCGATGTGTGCGGTGGCGCGAGTGTGTGCGATGCGCGCGATGGCGCGGTCGTGGTGGCGAGTGTGCGCGCGCGAGTGTGCGCGAGCGCGCGCGAGCGTGCGCGAGTGTGTGTGCGACGACGCGCGCGGAGGGGCGGTACCTCGTGTATGCGGATGCCGGCGGCGATGCGGTGGATGCGCGCGATGGCGCGGTCGTGGTGGCGCCAGAGCGCGCGCGAGCCGAGCGGCCGCCCCCAGCACGCGCGCCGCTCGCCCTCGCGCAGCGCCGCCAGCGACACCACCAGCGCGCGCAGCGCGTGCAGGTTCTGCTTCGACCGCGCCACTGACGCGCCCGAATGTTTTTTTTATTTATTTATTTATTTTTTTTTTTTTGGAAAACGTACAGTTGTACAGATATGTACAGTACATACATACATATACATATCTGTCACGCCTGTCTCCCATTAGGGTAGGCAGAAACAATGGAACGCCAAATGCTTCGATTCAAACGAACCTCTTTCGCTCCTTCCACATTCATCAATCTTTTCATACACGCTCGCCGGTTACGGGCACTTTTAATTTGGCCCTTCTTCAGCACGTCGCCTATTTGGTCGACATACGTCCGTCTATGGCGGCCCCTACCGACATCTCCATTCATTTTTGCTTGATAGATCTCTTTCGTAATTCTTGTTTCATCCATCCTCTCCAAATGACTAAACCAACGCAACATTCCTTTTTCGATTTTTGTCACTACATCGTCTTTCAGTCCACACTTCTCTCTAATCACACAGTTGAATTAGTCAATACATAATTAAATTTATATCTATGTTAAGCCATAAATCGTTTTTACATTTGCGCAATGACACAATTGATCGGTTTTTATCTGGGCCTGGCATATTTGATATTATCCTCTAGTGAGCTTGACCCCTTAGAAAGGTGTATATGGGGGGGGAAGCGATTGTTTGTAATTCGGACTGCCAGTCCCATTGCTAGTATACCAAAAAGGCAAATTTACTACATCAAGGTTACTCATTCGTTTACTATGTCTACAATATCGTATAACTTTCACGTCAATATGTACTGCTCATCATGAGCACGTTACGTCATCTATTGTAAACAAATCATACATTTGTCTGCAGTTCTTCATTGCTTTTAATCTGTTAGCAGACAGCTGTCTTGTCTAAACATTAAACAAAGCGAAGAAATGCTATTATGATACCTATCTGATGAAAACAAAGGTTAACATAGTACAGATTATGTGAAGTTAATCCCTTTTTCTTCCAACTTTCCTTTTTTTTCTATTGTGCACATTAGTTCCAAGGGTAGCTCGTTTGTCGTTAGCTTACTAAACATACATGTTTTCACATCAGGAAAATCTTTATAAAAATCCATTAGAGTTAGGTGATGAGTAAAAACTTGATGGTAAATCACTAAACGCCTATGAGAACTTAATAACTCAGTTACTTAATTTTTAATTGCTTTTATGACAGAGCATTTACAAATTCATATTGATATTATGTACAAAAACGCTTATGCTCTACCAGTTTTTAAAAAGAAATATCTGGTTTATTGTTTCCTTCTGTTAAATCAATGGAAAAAAAATTATACAAACAAGCTAAATTTGCAATCCTAAACCTATAAGTAAATGCATTATTAGTATCGAGTAACAACCTCAATATTTTTTTGTATTTGGAACCATAAGCTGATAGCTTATTGGAATTTAATGGAAAGTAAATAGTAACCGTCGTCAATAAACATGAACAGTACTATGGATTCCACAGAATATACTGTCAAACTTTGCCATTCCTGTACTGAGAGACGACCCTGTACATTTGACGTTGATCAAATAAATTTAGATTAACTAAATGATCTTTCGAAAACCACGATCCCAACATGAGCTTCCTTTGCTTTGGTGTAAATATAGATAAGCAGATATCTACATCTACATACATATATTTACATTATTACATGTTTTATATCTCCATATTTAGAAATAATAGGATCTTCATCGTGCCTCCAATAAAATTTTCTGTTTTCTTATTGTGATATTATTTCTTGTAATTATTTATATTTATAATAAGTTTACTATTGTAATCTTTTGGAGGAAACAATAAAGAGTATCTATCTATCTATCTATATCTTTAGGTAATACCTGTTCATGTCAACATTCTTTCGGTACTGCATCTTAATTTTATCCTTTCACAGACTTTATAGGTATTAAAAGCAACCGCAGATAAACAAGAATGGCCATTAATCACTCACCCTGGTCAGCAAGTTGTTCCAACATCGACAGTAGAAGTTTCTGTGCAGCACCGGGCAGATGCGTCAGCCGTTGCCCTCCGAGGAGTAACTCCAGTAGAGCACAGATGTAGTTAAACCGTCGTACGTCCCGGACGGCGGACGAGAAATCGAGCCGCCTGACCGCTTCCGATAAGCCATTGAAGCCTGCAATCTGATGGAAATAAAACATAAATAATATTATTTTAAAATTACTCGATCTGATGGGATTCTAACTTGTATCTTTCGGAATTATGAAATAAAATCACGGAAGCAAATCATCAGCTGCCAAATCTTCAACATCTTTTGAACATCATTTTGAGTCTGACTTAGGTGTCAACTACTAGACTCGTAAACTAGGAATTCACAGTGCGATGCATGAATAACAGAGTGATATTGTGTGAATGTGAATTTGAATCATGTTGGAACGTAAATTATTTCAATGTACTCATGATTTGCGAATGTAGGGGAATACATTTTAAAATGTTCTCCTACACTTCATTAAATTTGATACTTTGGAAATATACACAACCTGGAATAAAATGACAAGCTGAAACTCTACATTGTTGGAAACGGTAATCAGCGTTTATAGATATGAACACTTCTATCATCCTCATCATTATCATATCAGACGTTAACTGTCCACTGCTCAACATTAGCCTCCCTCTATTTTGGGGGTCTTGCCAGTAGTTGCTACGTTTGGCAGGCAGGTTGGCAACCGCAGTTAGACTTTGATAATGTTTTACGAGAGACGCTGCTACCCATCCCTCGACCATTAAATTACCTTAGTCGCCTCTTTTAATATCCACAGGAAAGGAACGGGATCACTGGGGATATCACAAAATATACTTTACGTTGCTATCCCCAAGGATTAATATGTGATACCTCCGTAACTATAAGTAATATCTTTGGCATATTCCAGTCTTCAAATTGCTGGAATATAACTATGTTATCTAAGCATAACAGTTTAGAGGTAGAAAAATGAATCAGAGATACAATGCATACGTTTATGTGCAAAATTTCTCGTTGTAAAACCATCAGATCAGCCGTCTGCTTTAATAGAATAACGTCTGCATAAATATCACAATTTAAAAATAGAACAATGTTTATCAATTAGAAATTAACTAATTTCTTACTTCTCTTGTACATTTAATAGTGATGTGACAATGAGGTGGTACTCTGGCTCCTGCATCGTTTGTTTTGTCACCATCCTCGCCTTCTTGAGACCTGCAAGTGGGAAAAATATCAACATAATATCTAGCCTATTTCTGCCAGTAAGCATTATGCAATGTTGCTCTCAGTTAAACTTTATATAGGGGGCAAATGCTAAAACCTTCGGAAAGAAAGGAATGACTAAATGTCTACAACTTAACATTTGCCAGATGGAAACGGTATCCAACAGCGATTAACAGCCCTACCATTACCAACATACTTTAAGGGATCGACTTAACGAAATCCCTCCTGGAAACATCGTGATTATTCCTGGTGGATTTTTTTATACAACTTAGAATGGCAAACAAGCTGACGGCCCATCTTATGGAAAGTGGTTACCGTCGCCTATAGACATGAGCATTACTATGGACATAACAGAGTTATGTCCATAGTATATAGATTTACCTATTTAGGGAGCAGGGTTTCATCTATGTTTAAAGATGTTTGTAACATTTATTTTGAAATAAACTAATAATGATTACCATTCTCAGCTTTCAGTTTATTTGTTATTAATTCCATTATAATTTCTTTGCATTTATTTAAAATATAAACTAAAAAGGTACCATTTAATTGACGCGTGAAAGCAACTCATTCATTCAATTCCATTCAATTTAGCATCTAGTGCGAGCCCTTAGATGTGCTAGCTTTCCAAACATTTCACCGCAACTATCTACTCGAATAATGACGGTGTGTATTATTAACGGCGCGTGCGCACTGAAATTGTCGTTATAGAAATATCCAGTTTGTGCGCATACATTGCAGAGGTCAGAATGGAAATTTAAACTAATATCATAAAGAGGAAGAATTTAGTTTTTTTTATTGTAATGGATTAAACTCAAAACATGTTTGTTGGTTTTGAAAATTGTTTTACCTACAGAAAATTATTAGTGAATAACATGGTATGTATTTTATTTTCAAAAAAGTCATGTAAGGCTGGAAGGATGTTTAGTTGTTGATACGAAGTGAAATTAAAAAACACTTAGCATCTAAAGAAACATGGAAATTAAGCATGGGATTTTTTACCTTATATTAATATTATATATAATATATAAAAAGGTAATTATTTTTATTTCACTCTGTATAATTTTGATGATCTTAAATAAGTTTCCTTTGTCTCTTCTTCTTATTAAAAAATCAAAGCATAATTATGTTGAAATAACGATGTTTAAATATTAAAATAGGACTTGTTGATGTTTGTTATGGTATCTATTAGTCTATAAAAACGACTCGTAGCAAACACGTCACCTTTGAATTGATTTTTGTTTCTACATTTCTTATTTTTCATAAGTACATTAAAGAGCACTTTTGATTATAAATAAAACCTATCATTGTAATAAAAGAATATAGCAAAGCTTTTTCAACTTCTCAAAGGTTGACTGTAAGAGATCCCTTTATGGGATAAGTCCGCCATTGTAAATTAAATCTTTTAATGTGTCCAATGTAAATTATGTACAATAAAGATTTTACAATACAATACAACATATACAATATATTTTATATGAAAGTAATCTAATCTGAGTATAGGTAACTACTATATTTAGTACGATTTTAAATCTTAATGCCCATGTTTACAGCACATATTTACTTTGTTTGGTGTATATTTATACGTCGGTTACGAGAGAACTGTAAAAATAACTACGGAAAATACGTATCCGAATATTTGAGTAAATGGGTCGTTGGAAACCTTGTAAGCGCGACCTACTTTAATATTCCAATTCCGGATGATCCCTCCTGTCTATGAGGAGATCAGGTAAATGAGAGTCTATTAAAAATGGATAATCTAGGGTTTACATGAGGGAATAATATTTTGAATAGA
The DNA here is from genome assembly GCF_026898425.1 of Galleria mellonella. NCBI lineage: Eukaryota > Metazoa > Arthropoda > Insecta > Lepidoptera > Pyralidae > Galleria > Galleria mellonella. The sequence goes on along the minus strand of NW_026442028.1, from coordinate 3,311,018 downwards.
TTTATCGGATTTTCAATATTCAAACATATCTCATGATTACCTAAACAGTTTTTTAGGGGGGAAAGGGATTGTTAGTAAAGAGTTTTAACAGCCCCATTGCAAGCAATATAATCCGACGCTGGCAGGGCACCAGTGAGGGATGATAGGTGAGAATGAAAAATACAGATAAGTTAGCCCATCGTGATGAATAAACCTGGAATTCAGCACGATGGTTTCCAGGGTCACGAGGAAGTCGACCTGGTTGGGTGTAGTACAAACAATAGGCCTCTTAGCCTCCACTACTAACAATCCCTTTCCCCCCGGACACCAACGTGGTTAATTCTTGTTGAATTCATTACGATGGATCTACAGACCTACTATCATCCTCACCTACCATCTCTTATTGGTGCACCGCCTGCCTAAACTAACAGCGCAGGCGGGCTTACCATTCCATTTTCATCAATTAAGAAAATCTGTTTTGTATCGAGATGTCATAAGTCCTTAATTGTTTGTGGTAACAAATACATAAATAAAAAAAAATACAAATACATACTATCGAGTGCGATACTATTCGAGTAATCCTGAAGATCGGTCAGTCGGTCGGTCAGACAGTTAGTCACACGGCTGGGCAAAGACCACCTCAAACTGTTTATACTTTCCATGTAGGTACTAAACTAAAAGTAGATAATAAAAATCACAATTCATACTACTTCTTTTCATATTCATACCAGTTTTTTAATCATATTACCACATGATTATTAGAAGAAAGGGGGAGTAGTAATTAATAACACTTTGCCAGTTTGATCTCTATGCCTCTCCTCTTGGAAACAATCATTATTCATTCCTGGAGAATTTATCACGATAGACTAACTGTCCTCACTTCATCCTCGCCTATCAACCCTCATTGGTACCTCACTAGCGTATACCAATAGCACAGGCGGGGTTACTATTCCATTATTCGTTAAAAGAATTTAATTTGATCATCATTGTCGTTTTTTGTGGTACAAAATCATTTATTAATTTAATTTCATCTTTTCATTGTGTGTATATAAAATGAAGGCACAATAAAATTGGCATATCCAATTTAAACGATGCAGAAAAAATATAACAAACGCTAAATTTGTTTCACGTCAAGCACAGGTTTGTATTGGGAATTGGGTCAGTTTAGGTCAAGTCTTCGTATTGAATCTGACCTATTTCTATTGATATTTACACAACGGTAGATATCTCCTATATTTTGAATTGAATAAGTTTTTTTATTTACTATCGTGTTCGAACAAAGCACAATATGTCGGTGAAGAAAAGGGTGAAGGAAGATGGAAAGTTGCGACTAAAATATTTTTTTAATCGAGTTTTAAAACGAAGAAGGTTCTCCATTCAGTTGTAAACCGATTTGATTTTTTTTTTACTAGAAATATATTACAGATTAGTCCCATTGAAACTTTTTCAAAATCTGTTTAGAAATTTAATTGGTTTAGTCACATTTTTTAAAGCACAATTTAATTATATTAAGAAGTAAGGTAATACTTATGCGGAGATATGTACCCGTAGTCCAGTAGTGGAACTTTAGACTTCATCTGCGTGACCAGACGTTAATTTACCAGGGTGAAACAAACGTTAGGTCTAAACTAAAATTGTGACTAAAAATAAAAATTTAAATAGTAGTACCGCATTCGAGTATTCTGACACTTCCCTATGGTTGACTGGGAGAGAGCGCTTTTAGCATTAAGTCCGCCATGTACACATATTTGTACTAATGAATAAATAAATTAATTTATATTAAAACAAATATTACAAATTGAATGTAATGTATCAATTACTAATGTGGTTACACTATATACCCTATAGATATATAACCTATAAATATCTTTACTAATATTTTAAATAATTCTTAAGTAAATGTTTATTTTACTTATTTGGTGAATTAACCAAGAGAACAGAATAATTTTACACAAGTATGAGTACTTACATATCTAAAAGTACTTAAGTAATCGAATAGTCGTGTCATTAGCATAATCCGTAGGTATAGTATATAATGAATAACACATTACTCAAATCATAGCTTTGGTAACAAATTACAAAATTACTGTGCAATATAACAAAAATTACGTAACAAATCATAAGATATCCATTTGAAATTTCGCTAATGGACCGCCACATTATATTCGCTTTCTTACAAGTGGCCATTTCCCGCCATTTTATGACTTGTCATGTTTATGGAGCGGAACCATAGTGGCATAGAGTATTATGATTCATAGCTTTTTTGGCGGTTAGAAAGTATGACGCAACGAGCGCGCCGCCATTGAGGAGTAATTATTCGATTATCAGTATTGTTGTTGGATAAATAAATTATGTTAATTGTATGATATTATTTAAATTATATTTTGCACCTTTTTTTTAATTACCTATTAGGGAATTAAAATTTACTTACGTAAAGTAATTTAAGTGCTTACTTAAAGTAACCTTACCTTTATATAATGTAAGGCAGATTACTTGAAATGAATTAATTTACAAAAGTAAACAATAACAAATTAATTAACTCATAATTTGTAAATTTTTATTTTGTTTTTATTTTTCTCGTTGCGTAATTTTTTTATAAAGATTATCATAGATAATGATTACGGTGATTTATTTTGATTATGTAATCTATATAAATAAAAATAATTTGCAGTTTATGGTAAGGTAAATAATTTCCCTAATTCTTTTCTGTTGTGTGTTGAAAATATTTGAATAATCGTTCGGAAAAGTGTACAAAAGGTTACAAAATGAACATATCACAAAAGTGAGCGAGCGAGTAAGACCGAAGACAGGGAGATCTTCAGAATTAGTACACTCATGCAAAGCTTAGCTTTAGCGGCCAGCTAGATATACATTTAAATTTAAGGTTTTTTATTTCTAAACTATTAGAACAATTATGGGTACTTAATTACTGTCTTAAATGTATACTTGAATAAGTTATAAAATATATAAAATATCAAGAATACACCAAAACCTGCTGATCGTTGTCTCGTCAGACTTGCATTTCCTATGGACAGTGCAGTAATCCAGTGACGTTTCACATCGTCTCAGTGCAACGTACTGACAACCAATTTCCTAGACCCATCCACTCGTCCCCCACGCATCTGTAAAGGGAACGCTGGTGAGGGACGGGAGCTCACAGTTCTGTGGACGGTATTAAATAGTGCAATAGTTTGAAAGGTCGTTGACATTACACTTGCTCACAGACATACATAGAAGTAGACGACGCAAGAACTTTGTTTGAAAATTATGTATAATACTACTACAATACTTACGTCATATAATGATATCATAGAAGTTACTTATAACATACAAAAATCACCTGAACTAATCTTTTCGAAAATATCATCCATAATCTATGTTCATAAGAACGCATTAACGGTGTCACTACTGGTCACGGGTCTCTTACAAGTTAGAGCTCTACATATAGGTTTCATAATCCCCAAATCTAATCCTATTATTCTGGTTTTTATTAGAGGTTTTTAAGTTTTATTCTGTGGCAAAGGAATATTGTGTGAAGTTTACTTAACTAGCTCTTACGACATCTTGGAGATGAAAGAGAACGGCGGCATCTTACACCATACTGATACTGAAAAATAAATTTAAAATATCATTTGTATCTAAGCTGTTTGTAAAACTTTCAAAGCTTTTTAACATATCCATTTATAACTCTGAAATCAATTATTTTGTTTACACAGGGAAATATGAACACGTAAAGTGACAGTTGCGATATCTATTTCAATGTATATCTATGGACTTATTCTTGCAGTTCATACATTTGAAACGAGCAGTTGAGGTTGCGAATTTCACGATTATCGTGGGATACGTTTGCACAATCACCTCAATAATGTATTTTGGGTTAATATATTTACTTAATTTTGAATCTTAATTTGCAGCAACATTGAGATTTCTCATCAAATTGTGTATAGTTTTGTTTCTCAATTCGCCTCACTTGAATTATCAGTTGATCTCAACAAATTATTTTTGTAATCAATTATTATTATTATCTTAATTATTTTAAACAAACATAGAGAAAGGAGTCATCATATTATATCAAAGAAAATCATATTACGCCGACCCCCAACGATTGGGACAAGGGTAGGAAGATGATGATAGAGAATGGAGTTTTTTTTTTTTTTTTGTAATGTGTAAACTAAAAAATACATGAACTAAGAGAGCAGAAAATTTATCAAGGAAATAACACTAGCTATATTTTAGAGTTAGTTGTGCAAAATCGGAAAGGGTCGCTCGTAAATTGTAAAGTGATTTCTTTTATGTAATATTTAAATATTTTTTAAACTGTTATAACCCTATTATTATAGCTGTTGATGAGCGAAAGTGACATTATATAGATAGTCATCCTCCGTAATTACAAATTACGTGTGCAGTGTTTATAATTAATTACCTGGCCGTAGCTTATTCAATACAGAAATGGAAAGCGTACATGGAATGACACAAGTTGCGTAGGAACTTATTTGAATTATAATTGTATTTAAAATACTAGGATTATAGATCACCGAGTTGCATAATCACAAAAAAGTTATCATTACGTTATTTAAGTGTCGGCATTTCACTTATATACGTAAAACTGAAAAATGATTCTATGTTACCACCTAGAAGTGTATACAACTAGGTAGGTTTTATATGGATGATAATGGAATTATAACTCTGCTTATGCTATCGATATTCACTGACTATAGACCAGTGAGAGATGATAGGTGATTATGAAAACAGGCCAGTTAGCACGTGGTGACGAATTCATCAGGATGTTTATCCTGATGGTTTCTAGGTGGCACCACGTGGAGGTCGACTTGATAGGGTATATTACTAGCAATGGGAAGCTTTATACCCCATTACTAACAATCCCCACAACTATAGCTAGGTAGTTGTACACACTTCTAGGTAGGTATTATAATATGCTCAGTTCAAATTATTGACAGATATTAGAAAAACCTAGCTACTTTCTAGGGCAAAATTATCACATTCATTGAAAGGTTGCACAGAGATTTTATATAAATTTGCTCGAAGTGATGCGTGCCTGCTCATAATATTAAGATATTAATATAATACTGTCTAATCTCAGATTAATATTCCTTTATTAATTTATAACTTTCGTGATCTCCACAAAATTAATTTCATAAATAGAATGCAATAAGTTAAAAATAGAACGGCGGAACAGTAAACGTTTGTAACCAGCCAGCCATACAGCGAGATCTTCTGTTCTTTGACGATTACAGTTTATAACGTATTGGAGCGAGGGATCAATATAAAGTGGTAACATTATTGAAACCAGTTGTTCCTGTAGCGAAATGATTCCGGGTCGGCGCGTGCGCAATGTTCATGACTGAAAGGTCGGTTGCTTGCATTTATTTACAAGCATCATCACTAATATTTAGAATACGAATTTGTGATGTAATATCAAAAGAATAATTTATAATGTTATTTAAAAAGCTAACTTCGCTTTGATAATATTTTTATGGCATCAATATAAGAATAACCTTTAGTTAGGCTAAAAGTAAATATAAAAGTAATAAAAGTCAGTCGAATTGAATTTTTTAAACGGTGATAAAAAATACTTGAAAACAATTGATAATAAAATATATTTTTCCACATTACAAATTAGTTAGCGGACATACATCTATTTGATTATTGTTTATGCAATCGACTCGACATTGCATTAGGTTCATGCAAACACTGATGCAAGGCCGTATTAATAACAATAAAAGTTGAACTTGTTTATCCGACTGTCACTGCCGTGGCAACGAAGCGAGGTCATGAATACATAGGAGACATTAGAAAATTTATTTTTCTTATGCAGCTTACCATTTGATAAAAAAAAAAAAAAAACACCATTTTCTTTAATCAATTTGTGGCAATAGACTAACTAAAGATTGAGTACTAAATTCTACATATAACAATCTCCAATCAGATCTACTTGGGAAACTATCGTTGTAAAATTTTTGCGATATTATTAAAAGAATTTCTAATGAACGTCTTCAACTTTCAATCAAATTTTAAAATCTATAGGTCTTCTTTTAGTATCTATATTGTGAACAAATACATAAATAATTGTTGACACTTCTATATGGTTGCATAGATTCATTTTCCACTTTTGTTAATATGATGGCAGTGTCAACTCTTTAATTTGTGACTGAAACTATAAAAATATATTGTTATGTTCAAACGCACATTATACTACGTCTATAGTTCAAATAAAGCATACATTGTCGATTCACTACAATAACTTCAAAAAAACCAGAAAGATCATATAAATCAATATAATGTGGTAACTACTGCAATGATATAGAATAGAAATACAAAAAGTGAGTATAAATTTTTAAAAATTACAAAATATGACCGCAATTGGCACATCGTTTCACTTAGTAGCCAAGTGGAACATAATGATCATCTACTGGACAAAATAAAAATAAACCGACTAATTTTGTACCTATTCACAAACAAATTATTTTGTAAGCTTTTGGCTAGCTGCCAAAAACTTACAAGTAAGAACTAGGTACATAATGTAAGTATATATAAGACTGTCATTTCCGTTATTCTTTTAGAGTATCTTGTTTTTTTTATACTCCATAAAATAAGTACTTTACTAGATTTTTGTTATATTCTACACTTAACTTTTTTCACATAATATAAATATTGCCACGTTATAAATAAATAATATAATATGCTAAATACAACAGAACTCCTTTAGATTCTGCGTTAGGGTTGCCAGACACATTTTTTTTTCAAAAGAAACGCAAATCTTTCTCGAACTATTCCAATTTTTCCCTAAGGGTATACTTTTATGCAGAATTGCAAAATCATATTATTTAATATACTATAATTTACCAATCTGGCAACGTGCACAAAAAATCATAAAAAATAAATATTGCTTTAATGATTCATTGACAATAATTTATTAAAAAGCATAACTGTCTATCAAGCATTAAGATTTATGTGACACTAGTGAGGATATCTATCTAGTGATGCCCTTTTACATTTTAAATTTGGAATTAGACCATAGACAGACATGTGATCGTGCCAGCCGACAAGGCAATAGGTTCGCCCTGCGTCGACACCCTGGCTTATTGCCAAGGATAGCCGGCCAACGACCAACCTTTAATCACCCCGATACTGCTAACTAAACAGTATCCCGTTTTAGAAATTAAATCGTTTTGTTGCGTTCTTGAAGCCACTCAAATGGGAATGTACCTACCAGTATATGAAGAGCTACTGCTCTATAATGTATTTGAAACGCTTTCTTTATTGCGTTAAGGAGTCGAGAGATGTTTGGACTTGTAATGTAAACATTTATTTTGAGTTTCGTTTAAAGTACTGAGTTAATATAGTGTAAAGGATTAATATATTTTAACAAGTGCTTCATTTAACTTTATTTAGTAGACTTTAAGAAAAAAATTACAATGTTATTTTTTCTATATTAGTGACGAAAAATAAGTATACGATACGACGTTGTAGCTAAGACTTTGTCATGTACTGACAAACCTTTTTTTTTTTTTTACGTCAGGAAAAATGCATCATGCAGACCCACACAGCTTAGGGACCGTTTGGGTACTGCCGGACTCCTACCGGCTAAATAACCTGACGATATACCTACCATCTCATAATAGCGACGGTGCCGCGGGTTCCCGCTTTGAAGTCTACCGGGACACCGCCAGAGACCCATCGAAGGGTGACTCCCTATAGGCGCGCAGGGTATATGCTGCGCGCCCACTCTCGGTCTCCATTCCTCCCGTGATGGGCTTTGGATGTATGTACTGACAACCTAAAACCTAAACTACGAGACCTATGATATATGACTTCTTTAAAGAACTTCATGCTTTAATCTGTATAATGAAGTTCAACAGTGTGACCTTTTTAAAAAACCCCATGCTGTAGTCACGGAAAAAAGTTCAGGTTAGTTGCTCGTTGATGGTTCGATGCTAGAAGGTAGTAGTTAGCTATCTTGTCAAACATTGGTTCAAAACACAGGCTAGCGAAATGCATGTGTATATAGTCTAAAACGCAGTAAATGGATGGTTTAGCGGTGAACGAACGAACTTGTGTATTAATAACGTTACATTATTAATAGTAGTAAGCATTAAATATGTACTTATAATAAATCTGTAGAGAGGTCAATTCTGTACATGAAATATATTTCCAAAATAACTATCAGGGGGTGATAAGTGATCGATGCTGATGCCAAAAATGCAATTAGTAAAATTTTTGTCTGTCTGTCTGTATGTTCGTTATAGAAACAAAAACCACTAGACGGATTTTAACGAAACTTGGTACAATTATTCTTCATACTCCTGGGCAGGTTATAGTATACTTTTCATCACGCTACGATCAATAGGAGCAGAGCAGTGAAGGGAAATGTTAAAAATATCCACCCGTGCGACGCCGGGACGGGCCGCTAGTAGTATAATAAATACCACACAGTCTGGGGGAGAAGAGGTTGTTAGTAATGCAGTCCGCATTTCCCACGATCACCACCATTACCACCACTACCACTACTACCACCACATCACCAGTACCATTACTAGCACTATACCCTATCAGGTTAACTTACACGTGATCCCCCTTGGAAATCAACGTACTGAATTCCAGGTGTAGATGGGCTAACCTAACCTGCCTTTTCATTTTCACCTATCATCATCCTTCACTGGTGCCCCGCCAGTGTATACCGTTAACGTAGGCGAGATTACGATTGCATTATAATCCATAAAAAAAAAACCACGAAATCTCATCAATTGCTTACTCCTTGAGGTAGGATACCGTCAACAAGGCAACGAATATCTGGGGCGAGTCAAATTAGTAAAGTTCGTTCACAATTTGCTTAAAAGTTAGTAAAGTTTAATATAAGAAATTGATCCGACAGCGAAATGAAGCCTCACTGTCGTCAAAATTTCGTTGATTGCGTAATTTACTAATATAGTAAAATTGTAACTAGACGATGTCTGTGCATGGGAGATCTTTAAGAAAAATTGAAATTTTCAACTATAAAAAGAAGGCTGGTCTATACTTTGGTCAACGCATTTCTATTGCGTTGAAATGCAGCGTGGAATTGTAGCAAGTATCCTAGGCACCCTACCAGCTGGGTACCAATCTCAAAGAAATTTTTTATCTTTAAATATTTTTTTTTTATTACTTGTTCTTGATATTTATAGCACGTAGATGTTAATTATTAGTATAATTCTATAATTATTTTAAAAGTTATGTTGTATAAGTATGGTAACTAATTAGATAGAGGCCAATAATAATTAATATAGGTAAATAATAGGTGACAAAGACAAAGAAATAAAACAATATTAAGTAAATGCACCTCTTTTTATACTTTTGTTAAAAAAAGAGTAAGTCTCCCTCACCAGAAGGAGACTTTGTACAAAAGTCGACTGCTTGGGCACCTCTGTCCCATTCATGTTTCAACCGTAAAGCAGTTGTGTTTGCATGGCTGTGTTTCGGTTTGAAGGGTGGGGTATGACGTGAATTTACAGGGTACAGAGGAATAACACCTGAGTCCTCAGGAATGGCAACGCATGGGGAGGTATCATAGGAGAAACAGTATACTCTGTTATATCCATGGTACTGCTCATGTCTATAGGCGACGGTTACCACTTTTCATCAGATGAACCGTCAGCTTGTTTGCCATTCTAAGTTGTATATAAAAAAAGGCTGTTCTTAAAAAAAGAGATTGTTAACGGCGATTAAATCGTGTATCCTATTTCAAAATAACGTTGCGTTACATCGTTAATTGTGATTACGTTAGTTAACGTTTCAAAACAATGAGCGGGAGACATCAAGCGCAGTGATCGCAACAGATACCTGTAACGCGAGATCACCGTTATTAACGTTTAACCAGTGACGTACAGCTGTAGTTATTTTTTTAAAGTTTACACACATTCATACGATTGTTCAATCTAAAATATTTCCTAATATATTTGGATGGAACTTAATGTAAACATAATTAGTATTTTACATTTCACAGGAGTACCAATCGTGTGGTCCCAGCATAGAATGAGCCACCCCTTCCTTTCCCTTGAGTGTCGTAAGAACCGACTAAGGGAGGGCGAGGGATGGACAGCAGCGTCTCTCTTAAAACATCTCTAAAGCCTAACTGCGGTTGCCAACCAGCTTGTTAAGCGTGGCAACTACTGGCAAAACCTCCAAGTGGGAGGCTTATGTTCAGCAGTGAACAGTTAGACGCTGATATAATGACGATGAATTATATTTTTATTGTTTTATACAATAATAAAAAAATATACAAAAAAAAATAAAAATAATTAAATAACGAAAAAAAAAATTAAATAAATAATTAATTTTTAACTAATTAATTAATTTTTAGTTACAAAATTATGAATAAAAATTTTAAGGATATCCAACACAAATTTTAATAAATTATAACACTATATTAATTTTATGATTCGGTAACCGTCCATAACGTTGACTGTGCCTCTGGAGTAAAGCCGGCTTATAAAGTAATCGCAGAGAAATCGTTCTAATGGCCGGATGGACAAATCTAAAATTAGGAAGTAAAATGTGGTTTCTTGTTCTTAGTTATTACGACGAGAATTATTAAGAGTCAAGTGTGCCGTTTAAAGTACGGAAGTAGTTACTAGTTCAGCATCGTTCGTTGCTTTTAACACGTGCTTTAATTGCGAAAACGATATTAGAAATCGAATCTTTTGCCACTTTATTTTATAGATATGTTTGAAGCAAATCTCTGTAGTTACATATGCTCGATTATCTAAGTTACTTGCTAACAATTATTGTTTGAAATAAACGTTATTTTTTGCGATTATGGATGCGACATTAAATACACACAAAGAACTACATAGAACCCCGTTAAATTACATACAGGGTACAGAGGAATAACACCCGAGACCTCCGGAATGGTAACGCATGGGGTGGGGATCATGGGCGAAACAGTATACTCTGTTATGTCCATGGTAAAGCTCATGTCTATAGGCGACCGCTTTCCATCAGATGGTGCGTCAGTTTGTTTGCCATTCGACACAAAAATATTGCACAATTAGTATTATTATTATACTAAATAGTTATATGTCTACTCGGTAGCGTCATCTACTACTCCCATTGGTTCCACAGATAATACAGCGCTTAGGCGTAATGTATGAATGCCTAAACACTTAACTGAGCGGTGATCATTTTGGTCGGGGGGGGATGTTAACAAGGACCCCATTACTAGCAATATACCCAACCAGATCGACCGCCCCGTGGTCCCCCCTGGAAACCACCGTGCTGAATATTCCAATTCTACGCGATGGGCTAACTGACCTGCATTCATCCTCACTGGTGCTCCGCCAGTGTATACCGATAAAGCAGGCGAGGTTACCATTTCCATTCCCGAGGTTCCATTATCACCCTTTAAAAAAAACCATTTTGGTCGAACATTTCATAATTATGTTTAAATTTATTTTTTATTAATTTATAAATGTTTTCAAGTTTTTGTTATAACTGTTATTGATATTTGGGCCATTTAAAGTCAAGTTAAAGGCTCAAACAATGGTTGCATAGATTATTTTGCATACGAGAGAAGGATATGTTCAATATATCTGGTTAAGCATATTTGCAGGATAAAAATTAGTAATTATAATTATTATATAAAAAAAAAAAAGATTGTGATAAAAAAAATACTTCAGATGTGGCGAGACCAGTTATTTTGATTTAAAAACTAAACTATTGAATCGATTTTGACAAAATATCTATGGGACCAATCTGACTGAGTATATTCTTTCAGATAAAAAAAAAATGAATTTTCCATATCGGTTTACAATTGACAGAGTTATGAGGTAACGAACACAAAAAAATACAACCGATTTGAGAACCTTTTATTGGAAGTCGGTCGAAAAAACTTCAATATTGATAGATAGATAGATATATCGTTTATTTGTTTGTTACTAATCACACACAACATGTACATAAGAATAGATAATACATAAAACAACATAAGATTTATAAAATTGTGTTATTATGTGTGATCTGCAGCTATACAATATATTTATTATGGTTATATTATTTATTAAACTTATTTATTTATTTCCTATTCCATGGGTGTCGTAAGAGCCGATAAAAGGAAAGTGAGGGTTGGGCAGTAGCGTCCCTGTTAAAACATCTCTGAAACCTGACTGCAGTTTATTTTTATGGGTGAAAGTGGTATGGTAACCCCGCCTGCGCTAACGGGATACGCTGGCGGAGCACCAGTGAAGGGTGATAGATGAGAATGAAAACAGGCCAGTTAGCCCATCATGATGAATTCATCAGTAATTAAACATGATAGTTTCCAAGGGGAACCGCGAGGAGGTCGACCTGGTTGGGTATATTGCTAGCAATGGAATTCTCAGTCTCCATTACTAACAATCCATTCCCCCCACCTGACTGCAGTTGCCAACCCGCTTGTCAAGCATGGCAACTGCTGGCAAAACCTCCCGAAGTAGAAGCTAATGTTCAGCAGTGGACAGTTAAAGTGAACTGATATGATGACGATGTTTATTTATTTATTTATTTGTACATTTATTTTTAACACAGATATCATGTTCTAACAAAAATGTACACAAGCGAATTTATCGCTTGAAGAAATTTCTTCCAGTCACTTTGAAATAAAGTGAATAAAATGGGTATTATATTATCTGTGATAAAATTACGTGGTCATCTTATGTATTTTAACGGAATTTACCACCGTGGTAAGAAAAAAAAAACAGTAATTTTTCGAGACCGGTCAAGACTGAAACTCGTTGAAACTAAGAACACATCGCGGTCAACTATGAATTATGGCAACACTATTTAGTCGCAACATTACGCAACCGCGTCGTTTGTACTTGTACGTCTGCAATTTTACGCTACTTCCGCAGTTAGCGACTTTCACTGCAATCGTAGCTGCGTACGCTTCCCTACTGTACACTGAGCTATTCAATTTGTATACTGTGCAAACAAGCTGGCCAGCGTAGCTTTACACCTAGCATCATCTACTGGGTATAGGTATAAAATTTAGTGACCCGTGCAAACTTTACTGGCTGTCAAATTACTATTTAAGTGTGTAAAGATGTTCTAGCTGTCTGTTTGCCTTAAATAAATAAATAAATAAAAAAAAAATAGGGATACAAACTTTTCTAAAAAAAGTACACATGTTGTAAGCAAAAGAGAAGAGGATTTCAGGTTGACTGTCACCAATATGAAAAGATGCCACAACGACATACTCTAATATCTGTATGTCGGCTTAGACCCAGTGACCAGGAGGTTGTGGCCTCCGGCCCCAATGCCCCTACCTCACCCGCCATACTATTCAGATGGGTAAGACCCGTCGTCGTAACTTTTCTATTTGTTAATTTGGAGTAAATAATACATATATACATTTTTTTTAATTCGTTGAGAGATTTTGGAGATTACCATGATACGGACTTTTTATATATTAAAATATGACACAAATTAAAGAATTTATTTATAAAATCTGGATAAATCAGTAACAGTAACAATTTGGTTAGTAAATAACTGTATTAATAAAATAAAATTGAGATGTGAATATGCAATAGGGCACATTATGTAAAACCAGTACCAATTAATCCAACTAATATTAATTGAAAAGAGTTTACTATGTTTGTTACTCAATTACGCTTAAATTACTGACCAGATTTGAATAAAATAAAGTTACACGGATTGATTATGTTCTATTTTAAAACAAACGATACTTTAAAATACTAAATTACGCGAATAAAATCACAAGTAAAACAAAAACATAATATTAAATGAAAAAGTTTCGAAGTAATTCACATCTGTACTTGTTTCAAGATCAACGTCCCATTTGGGTCTAATTATGAAAATGGAATAAGGACATATTAATATTCCGGTGGCGGCAAATAAATTGGATAAGGACAAAACATTAATAAAGAAGACTGAAGCAATTTCATAAGACAATGTAACATAATTATATTATTTAGAACAATCATTTATCACTAGCCAATAAGCTTGACGACAGCTGACACCTGCGCTATGCTGTATGGAAAATGAATGAGTGGAAACTTGGAACACTCTATCAAATTATAAATTACACTAAGGACATGCTTGAAATAAAAAAAAATTATATACCATAAGGACGGCAAAGAAATATAATTCTTGCTTGAATAAAAATTAAAATGTAATAAAAGAAAAACAAATGTTCATTCTTGAATTAAGAAAAATCAATAAGTTTCAATCGTTTCCTAATCAGCGGGTTTACCATGAAATGAATCTCCGAAATTTCGGACTCAATTTCGTGTTTTTATTTATACCAAAATCGGATCAATAAATGGAGTTTAACATTTAGTTCGTTATACATCCTATCATAAAAGTCCAAAGGAACAATATTTTAACATTTTAAATATTTCCAAACGGCATATATTATGTAATTTTAACATCAAATTTGTGTTTCGTTTGGCTCCGAAATTTCGGAAAACATTTCATGGTAGGCCCTCAGAGTCTGTAACACACATAACAATCATTATTGCCATATTGGCTTATTTAGTATTTTTTAACGAATGATAATGGAATGTTAACTCCACCTGCGTTAACGGTATACGCTGACGGGGCACCAGTAAGGGATGATCGTTTAGAATGAAAAGGAAGGTCAGTTAGCCCATCGTGATCAATACACCTGGAATTTAATATAATGGATTCTACGCGGGACCACGTGGAGGTCGACTAATATATTGCTAGCAATGGGACTGGTAACAACAACAACATGAGGTACAATTTGAAATGAAGACCAGTTTTGTGAGAGACTGGTGCTTGCGGTAGGTTTAGAAGAACCTGTGTTACAAGTCACCAGTGCCCCATCTCCATGGACTACACAAATACAAGGCAACCAATTAGTGTTATAATACACAGATAACAATAATAAGATATAGAGTGCAAGAATAAACTTAACATTAAAACTTATTTCTAGTATATAACTTAGGCAAAGTTAACAAAAAAAAACAAAATACAGACTATGTGTGCGCGCGCGCGTGTGTGTGTGTGTGTGTGTGTGTGTGTGTGTGTGTGCGTGTGCGTGTGCGTGTGCGTGTGCGTGGGCGTGTGTGTGTGTGTGTGTGTTCAACCAAATAGAGTAGAGATAGATATATAATTTAATTGTATCACTTACAGCATATAAATAACATTAGCCATTGGTACTTATTTAAGGAGATCTTAAATTGATGGAGACAAAAGACCTTCAGTTTGCTGATAATTGAGGGATTTTAGATATTTGATAATTAATCTTTTGATATTTATATATTAATCTTCAGTTTATTGTAAATGTAGGGTCCAAGGAAACAGAAGAAGTTTTGAGAGAGACTATGCAGGGCATATAATTGTTTAGATTAGGATCGTATTCTAGTTGTGAGTGTTTTTTGAGTACTGTATTGAGGATAAATAATTGTCTCACTGTTAGTACGTCCCATTTGTTATAGAGCTCTGTAGTTGGGTAGCGATAAGGAAGAGCGAAGCCAATCTTCAGTATAGCTCGCTGTGCTCTCTCCAGTTCGATGAGGTGAGATTTAGCTGCTCCTCCCCATGAGGTTACACAATATTCAATAATCGATTGACCAAGTGCATAATACACCATTCGTATAATGGTATGATCAGCGATATGTTGAAGTTTCTTGAATATGTATATCATTTTTCTCAATCTAGATACCAGAACATTAATATGGGGTTTAAAGGTGAGAGTCTGGTCAATAGTAACGCCAAGATACTTTATACAGTCCGTAGACTCTAGAGTTGAGCATAAACAAATGGACGGTACATTATTAGCGCACTTATGAGCCACGATAGAGAGGGATTGGGGAGGGAGGAGGTTTCTTCTGAAAGCAAATGGCATGTATTTAGTTTTAATAAAGTTCAATGTAAGAATATTTGTTTGAAGCCAGGAACACACCTTATTAAAACCCTGTTGAGCACTTTCAAACACTTCATTCCAGTCACTCCCGTTAAAGAAAAGCACCGTATCGTCAGCAAAAGAGAGTATTTTCCCGTTACAGAGTTGCATATTGCAGAGACCGTTGATGTAGACTAAGAACAGCGTAGGACCAAGGATACTCCCTTGCGGGATTCCGAAGGTCACCGGTCGATCCTCGCTCTGCCATTGGTCAATTTTAACGCGTTGATTTCTATTTGTGAGGTAATCAGTGAGTAATTTCAGTGGTAAGCCCCTTATTCCAAACCGTTCCAGCTTTAACAACAAGTGCGGCAGAGACACCGTATCAAAGGCCCTAACTGGTAATCCACAATACTAACACTCCCCCCCCTGGCTTATTTAGTTGTAATCTTAGTACTTATATTTTATCTGTCAAAAGGATATAATTATTTTCATTACATCTTTGTTTTTCAGAATTTGGTACGTTTGCTATAATTTTCAATAGTATTGTTTCTTTTTTCACTTGTACTATCTGTGAAAATTTATTATTGACTAGCGGCCCGTTCCGGCGTTGCACGGTTGGACACTTTTCACATTTCCCTTCACCGCTCTGCTCCTATTGATCGTAGCGTGATGAAAAGTATACTATAACCTGTCCAGGAGTATAAAGAATAATTGTACCAAGTTTCGTTAAAATCCGTCGAGTAGTTTTTATTTCTATAACGAACATACAGACAGACAGACAGAAAAAAAATTTTACTGATTGCGTTTTTGGCATCAGTATCGATCACTAATCATCCCCTGATAGTTATTTTGGAAATATATTTCATGTACAGAATTGACCTCTCTACAGATTTATTATAAGTATAGATAGATAAATTATTTTATATGTAATGAACATATATGTTAAAGCTGCATGTTTGTCTGAAATAAATAGAAACTTTTATATACTATAAGGATAGCAAAGAAATATACGTCTCGCTTGATGGAAAATTAAAATGTAATATAAAAACATACATTCATTTGGAAAAACAATGGGCACTCATGCAGTAAGGAAAATGAACAAACAAGTTTACCTATATGTAGTCTATAGAAACAACGAAGTCTTGTTCATAGGTAGATACTAAATAGGTCTCTATCTATAACACTAATTAATACATAAACAATTTAGCAAACAGCTGATTTACTGACGCAAATTTTCAAGTATGGCCAGTTGCGTTTTGTTTATACAATTGTTTTTTTAATTATATCGCAGACAATAAAACGGCGTGACGATATTTATCTTATAAAACTTGTCAAAATGAAACGCCTGCTGTGTACCACTTAATTAAAATAGAACAATACTGACGTTTCATAAACATTCTTTTTTTTTTTTATGAAACAAAAACATGTCTTTAGTCGTGTTGTTGATGTAGCAAAAATCCACAGCTCTTAAAAAATAATTTACATGCTAAGTCTCTTATGAATACAGCCAATAACGGATTTTATTTATACAAACGAAAATTTTGATTTCAACTTGCTATAAATTGTTATCTTTTTTTTTTTATACCACTGAGGTGGCAAACAAGCATACGGCCCACCTGATGGTAAGCGGTTACCGTAGCCTATGAACGCCTGCAATACCAGAGGTATTACGCGCGCGTTGCCGACCCTGAAGAAACCTCTTTACCCCCCTTTTGAAGAACCCCATGCTGTAGTCTCTCGGGAAAACCTCTAATCAATTATCTATCAACATTCACAGTGACCGTATCAACATTACACATCTTTATTTCTATAATAATTATAATGACTTGGCTATGAAGAAAATAAAATTACCGGCGAGCTGAATTGATGACGCAGGTACTCCTTATCAGAAATATATGTAGCTTACTATATTCACTAATCAAGGAATTACATTACGAAATTATTTTTTTCTTTTTTTTTCCTTTTATAAAAGGAAAGTGAGAATTTTTTTTTAAAGTAACCAGCAAGATGATGTATACATAATCATGCTGGTTACTTTAAAAAAAAAATTACTTTGTTTGAGTCATAGATTGTTTCATTTGCTCTTCTTTATATAGTATATACTTATTTATGTATGTATATATTTATTTAATATATTATACGTATGTTTATATTACTCTAATTATATGTTTATAATATACGAATATATTAATTTTTATAATCCTTTAATTCAATAATGCACCGCCTACTTATTTCTCAGTTTGCCCAATGGTTGACTGGTAGAGAACACCGTCCGGTGTTAAGTCTGCCATATGTAGGTACATAGTTTCACTGTACATTAAAGTTTAAATAAATAAATTAAAATCTACACTAATATTATAAAGAGGAAAGATTTGTATTTTTGTGTGTATGTTTGTAATGAATAAACTCAAATACTACTTTGCCGATTTCAAAAATTCTTTCACCATTAGAAAGCTACATTCACCCTGAGTAACATAGGCATATTTATTAGTAGAAAAGATTAGGGATCCTTACTACAACTTTAGTAACGTAACTGAAGGTGAAAAAAATGCTATAAAATATCTTTCGTCGCGTGCGTTGCGAAAACTATTGGTGATAGAACAAAAGTATGTTCTACAATATTGAAGAAAATATCAATAACTACAAAAAAACTTCACGATACTATATGTCCAACTATTATCGTTATGTCACAATAGCCACTTTTTAAAATGTTGTAAAAATGTCTACCCGTGCGAAACCGGGACGGGCCGCTAGTAGTAAAGAAAGAGAATAAATAAAGAGATAACTGACTACCGAACTATACTGGAATAGATCTAAAATCCACTATAGAATAAAGATGATGTTTTGTTACGTCATACAAATTGCCACCTTACCCGTCTCTGTTGGCAGGGAGCGCCGACCTACTTTCCTTTTTAGCTATGGATCATCTCGATTATTGTATAGCCTTGGGACCTTGTGAAGGGCATAGCTTATTTGAGGTCCCAAGCGATTCGCTCGTGAACATAAAATGCTTTAAGAAAGTATATTCTTTTCCTGACATAATATTACTTTAGGTTATGTTGAAAATGTTGTTTTTGTATTATGTCTTCTCCGGAGTTCTGTCTATAACATAACCCATTTTTAACCATCGATGCAAAAAGGGAGTGATAATACAATTCTAAAAGTCTTTATCTATCAATTTATGGCACTGCTTTCATATAAATGAGTATCATTTTTTTTTTTCAAGCAAAGAACTAAGCAGTTCTTGAAAAAAAAAAAGGTTGAGCAAGCAAGTTGACTCAGATAAATACTTCAATTTAGCTATTTAAAGATTTATCTATCTATCCTATTTAAGAGCTGCGCTCTTGTCGGTAGAGCTCTTGCCACTCACTACGATTTTCAGCGAGTCTCTTTACCTCTTGATATGACACGACACCAACTCCTTCTTTGAATTATTCTTTATTTAAAGATTAGTATATAAAAATTGAGATAAGTTCTACAACTCTTCCTTATATACTTTATAGTTACCTGGAAGAGATCGCTTTTAGCGATAAGGTTGCCCATTGATTATTTCTTATATAAGTTTACTATTGTAATCGTTTGAAGGAAACTATAAAGAGTATCTATCTATCTATTATACGAGGTTTGTCCGGAAAGTACGTATAAAAGTTTTTTAAAAATTTTATTTTACAATTATTCAGGTAAATCAATTTTATCCCCTTCAAAGTACTCCCCCTGTGACATAATGCACTTGTGCCAACGCCGTTTCCACTGTGAGAAGGCTCCTTGAAAGTCCTCTGGTTGTAGGTTTCTCAGCTGCCCCGTCGTAGCTTTTTTTATCTCATTTATGTCCCCCAAATGCCGCCCCCGAAGTACCAATTTGGTTTTTGGGAACAAGAAGAAGTCACACGGGGCCAAATCCGGCGAATAGGGGGTGTTCGGTCACCGTAATGGAATTTTTACTCAAAAACTCACGGACAACAAGAGAGGTGTGGGCAGGGGCATTGTCGTGGTGAAGAATCCAACGCCCCTCTCGCGCCAATTCTGGACGAACTCGTGCCACACGAGCTTTGAGGCGTCTGAGCACATCGACGTAGAATTTTCCATCAACTGTCTGGCCTGGAGGGACGAATTCTTGATGGACAATCCCCCGAACATCGAAAAAAACAATCAACATTGTCTTGACATTTGAGCGGGATTTTCTTGATTTTTTTGTTCGTGGTTCCCCGGATGTCTTATCGAATTAGATCGGCAAAAATTTCACGGCCATTCTTGCCGAGTTTCGAGAGAAACTTGATTACGACGCGCTGCTCTTCAACGGAAGCGGGCTCCATGCCGACGGGGTTTCGTTAAGAGGTAACTTCACAGATGGCGTGACAAGCCAGTTCGCACCGCACGGCGGTCAGACCAGAACTGAAGCATTGTTAGGGACATAAGGAAGGGGTCCTGCGCTTACCTGGCCTCCCCACTCCTCTTTCTCGCATTCCAGAACACTTTTATACGAACTTTCCGGACAGACCTCGTATTATCTTTACTATGAGTAAAGAAAGGGTTGTTGCAAAACTAATTGGAGCTATAAGTCTGAAATGTTGTACACATAACCCTTCAGGGGGTCTACCATGAAATGAAAATCCGAATTTTCGGGCTCAATTTCGTGTTTTTGTTCGTACCTAAATCGACCTAGTAAATGGAGCTTAAGGTTTCATTCATCATAAATCCTATCCTAATAGTCCAGAAGAACGATATTTTAATATTTTTAAACGGCATGTCTTATGTAATTTTAACATCAAATTTCTATTTCGTTCGTCCCCGAAATTTCGGAAAATATTTCATGGTAGGCCCTAAGATAATATAGATGCCGACGAAGAAATTTCAGGAATTACTAGAGGAAAAGAGATACTTTGGGATCTAGCGTATCGATTTATGGCCATTGCTAGCAATATGCCCTATTAGGACGAGTTTTGGAAAGCTCAAAATGTCTTCACGTGTTTTCAATCTGCTTATCATCATACGAACAGTATTCCTGTGTGTCAAATTTGTTATTTAAAAAAATAATTTGTATTAGGAGTAAAGGTTTATTTGAACATGTAACTAAGCAATAAGGATGCATATTAACTACATTTTAGTATTTAAACGAATTAACGAACCACGGATATCATCCGTTATGATTCCTCGATTCGCACATCCTGATTCAGAAACCGTGACCTAATAAATATGTAGATTATTTCAAGTTCACATAAACTGCTAGCAAGCGTCCGCAGTATCGCTCTATATTTTCCAGACACACGCCACAAAATTTACGTGAAGTTTTTTGATGACGTCACACAGCTTATACCCATCATAAGGCCATCGTCCATGTTATCTCTATGCTCAATTTCATACAAAATTATTGTAGTAATTTATTATATTATATATATATATATATATATATATATATATATATATATATATATATATTCTTTATAACACTAAAACATACAGTAATAACAACAAATTAGTAAGAAAGTTAGCAAAGGCGAACTTATCTCTAAAAGAGATTTCTTCCAGTGAACTCGAATACATTTACCCGAATATAAAGAAATAATCGGAGTAACAAATATTATACATAAATACATTAAAATAATCTACAAGAATCTTATTGATATCATAAACATAGATCACAAATTTCCATATACTAACCAATCAACATTGATTTATGAGCGAAGACAAGTGAGTGGGTGGAACCCATCAATCACTAATAACTAGATTTATAAACATAAATCTAAGAAGTCGATGAGGATGTGATAAGAGTTTGGGTATAGATTAAACTAAAGTAAGAAACGTTATAATATTAGCAAACAAACACAACAATTTCAATGCTGATTTAGAATACACGTCTTCTAAAAGTTGCCCGAATCCGAATGTACGAGCTACGTTATGAATAATAATACTATTTGTGGGATTTACAGTTTGACTGTTGTTTAAGATCCCAAGACTGAATCACAGCCTAAACTTCATAAATGTTCGGATTACCTATGCAGATCGTGTACTGTTTTTAGTTTTTGGTTTGAGCAAAACGGTTTCCTTTTTGGGAAAGTAAAGGATGTTTCTATGAAAAAGTGAAATATTATTTTCATATAATAATTCGTTTCGAACAATATAGGTACATGTTTTAAATAAGGCGAAAGTTGTACAATGATAATTGGTATACACACACGACATTTCGTGCAAATTATAAAATCATTATCATGTTCAGTGAACATCTATTCGAAGTAAGATATAGCAAGCATATCGTAGATATGACGATTATTAATATAATAATAGTATTAAAGACAATTACATATACATGTAGATGTTATTAAGATTGCAAGATTAGATATGAATTACATTGTTTATAAACAAAATCTTATCAAAGCTAGTAACGTTTCTTTAAACAATACGTACTAAAATATTATAGTGCGTTTCGCCAAATTGCCACTACTTCCAGGCTTTTAAGGGTGCGCATGAAAGGTTAAAAGGTGTGGGCTTGGCCTAAATTTTTCCAATCGTCTAATGCTCTGGCGCCGAACAAATATTGATAAATGTCTTTTGCCTTGAAGAATGATAGCCAGTGTAATAATCTAGTTGATGTAGCTTTGTAATTTATACTGAATTGTGGGACGAATATGTATCCCAAAGTACAAGGTAAAATCGAAATCATTAGCATTCTTTTAAGGGAATATTCTACTTGTAAAACTGTACATGTTTTTTCAAAGAAATGTGAGTCGAAAATAGAATGAATCGAGAAAATTATTTTGAAATACAAGGTATTATCTTTTTTCATTCTGAGTCAGTTATAAGATTTCTATTCTCTAAACCGCCAAGATTGTATCCAAAACTTCAGGTATCATTAGTAAAACACCAGGTCAATAAACCATTTCAACAATATACTTTAGTCAACAAAAAAAATTGTGGGACTTTGGTATTAAAACATGGTCTGTTTGTAATGATTAGACAAACTAAAGTCTCTCCCTATAGGCTTGCGGAGACAATGGGTAGTCTCTGCAACAAAATGTTTACGCCCTTTCTCGTGGTACAGGTACGTTATAGTATGTACTTTAAGGTAATCAAATTAAAATTAACGCCAAGGATTGTCTCTTATCGGATTTATAAAGCAAGACGTGGCAATTATAAAGGGCAATTTTGCCAGGATACAAAACATCTGTCATTTGCGCTGGCCATCAATGTAATCGTTTTAAATAATCAACACTATAACATAATAGCTTTTTCGTAAGACGTCAAGTCATTTGTGGATATAAATAATGAGTATAAATAATTTATGTGACTTTACTAATAAAAGCTGAGAGAACAAGGCCAAATTACTACTAACTACTACTGTAGCGTCGCCTTAAAAATGTCGACAATTTGTTCTATTTACACTGCGTGTTAAAAACTCTGGGCATAAATAAAGATTTATATTTAAAATTACGTGTCTGATGAGGTTCCTCATGGAAAATTTCCGTACGATCTTTCAACTTTTATTTATTAACCTATTTTGAAATAATTTGCAGAAAACATTTTTTAGCACTACCTAACTACTTTCACCAAGTCATGGGGTAAGCGACGACCTTTCTACATACATTACATACATATCTTGCTTCATCCAAGTCTATGATTCGTCTCATACATGCCAGTTTCGAAGATTCTTTACTCTCCCCTCTGGTACGGTCTATCCGATCATTATTTTAGATTTCAACTACACTATATAAGGAATTTATGTAGTTTTCGTGATTCTAGATAAGCTAGGCTGTGTGTTCGTTATCTGTCAATGAGTGAGAGTTTTATTAAATAGAAGATAATAAATATAATTAATATTTCTGAATTTTACAAGTATTTTCCTTGATAAAAAAAAATACCTCTTCACTAGTAAACCGTTTGCTGTTTGTCAAAATATTGATTTATATGATAAAATAAGATTCGAGTAAGTAACGACAGATATGTCTAAATTTATCTATTGTTGAACATTTTGATGATTTGATGAGCCGACAATATTCACATACAGAGAGTAAATGAAGTTATCAGAATTCTTCTAAGGAAGTCTTCTATTGGCGAGATATAATTTTCCTCTAAAAACATGGTTGGAAAAACGATAAAAAAAATATTCCCATCAATATCAACATCACAACTAACCACACCATGTCAGCATCGGAAAATTCAAAATTTTTAGTCTTTTTCAACTCTCTTTAGAAAAATTAATCAGTATTTTTGGTAGAAGATTCCTTAAAAGAAAGTCAATGATTACGATTTCATTTTGTATAGCTACGGTTATTCAATCGAATGTTATTATAGTTATATTTTTTATGGCATGATGACGTAATGCTCCTCCTAAGATCGATTAATTGATAAGGCTTCGCTTCAGCAGCTTAAGAACGTGACATGTAGATGGAGTTTATATTTGTAACCTTAGAATGTATTAAGGTTCAAAAGGATGACTGAATAGATAGAGTAGTACGTACCTAGTATTTTGAGAAAGAAATCAAAACTGCAAAACTAGCGTGTATGCGAGAGATGAATTATAAATAAGGGATGATGTAAGGAGGCCAATATCACTCACAATATATATATATATATATATATATATATATATATATATATATATATATATGTGTGTGTGTGTGTGTGTGTAGGTATATGTATATAAATATAATGGGTAGGGATAATATTTAATAAATATTATTTATATTATTATATGTATCACATCTCCCATATTTTAGAACTAACAAAATTTTTCATCGTGCCTCCCACCAAATTGTTTATAATTACTCATCTCCATTCAAAGGTTGTCTGGAAGACAACCTTTCGATCCAACCAAGAGATCGCTCTTAGCGATAAGGTCACCCATTGTTTTTTCATTGTGATTATTTCTTGTAATTATTTATATTTATAATAAGCTTACTGTTGTAATCTTTTAGAGGAAACAATAAAGAGTATCTATCTATCTATCTATCACTCAGTTTCCTTCGCCTACGCCGTAACTAAAAGGAACTTGATGAAAGTAGATAATACTAAAGAGTATTATTGCAAATTTATTTCAAAAAGATGAATAGAGATTGAAAGATCGTATAGAAATTGTTCATGAGAAATGTCATCAAGCTCGCGGCTTTGCTTTAATAAACCTTGATTTATACTCCGAGTTTCTTAACACGTAAAGTAGATAACTAAAAGAATTTTTTTATACAACTTAAAATGGCAAACAAGCTGATGGGCCACCTGATGGAAAGTGGTAACCTTAGCCTATAGACATGAGCAGTACTATGGACATAACAGAGTATACTATTGCGCCCATGATACCCCCAATGCGTTGCCATTCTTGAGGACTCCGGTGTTATTGCTCTGTACCCAGTAAATGCCAGTCACGCCATATCCCACCCTTCAAACCGAAACACAGCTATGCAAACACAACTGCTTCACAGTTGAAACACGAATGGGACAGAGGTACCCAAGCAATCGACTTATGTACAAAGTCTCCCTCTGGTAAAAGAAAGAGGAAGAAAGTTGAAAAGGTAGAGGTCTTTGGCACTCAGCATATTCCGTAAGTGACTTGGTATATAAGTAGATAAAAAATAGAATTTTCTCCAAGAAAAACGGAACGTTACTGTCTGGTGGAACGTACTGTCTAGTGTCTCGACCGCGAGCGAACTTTATTTTCCACAAATAGATTTCTGTTCGTAAAAAACATTGACTTCAATTGTCACAAAATTTACATTGACCGTAGCACTATATTTATTTTAAATAAAATGCGCCAAAGGACGAGAACGTGATTCATAGACACATTTATTTAAAATATTTGAATTTAGAACGCGGATTCGTATATCAAATGTAGAGGGGTGAATAGCGAAATCTTTGGTTGAATGACAATCAGGATTTTGCTGTGCACAAAAAATAACCGCTATAATCGTACTAAGACGGAAGAAATAGATATCAAATGCAAAATATTTACCAAAATCGGTTTAGATATGCTTTAAATGTCGTATAATATACACAAAAAAAATTTATACCCAGTGGAATTGTGACCTTTTTTTTAAGTCCCACAAATAGCTAAAACTGATAATAGAAACTTAATATGTGTAGAAGATAGAAATGCATACTATTTACAAGCATTGAAGTCCATAAATTGTTTATATATTTATATTTGACTGAACATGGACAGGTAGACTCGTCGTAACAAATACGAGAAACATTTGTATGGGGTTAATGTATGCTAATTTCGGCACGTAGAGGCAAACGAACTGCGAAACGAGACTATATAAACACCGATTTAGACCGAATTTGGTTAATGCGTCATTAGGATTGCATACTCATTATGTTTGTGACATTTTATATTATATATTATTATTTTATTATATTTTACACCGTTATCTACAGCATTTATATAAGTTTTTAGGACTTTTTAAGTGACAAGAATGGAGATTTTCGATTCCTTTGTGTATTACGCATTATCTTCGTCAATTCTGAATTGATTTTTATAGTTTTGGTTATAATTAATTTGAGTACGTATCCTTTGAAGTTATTTCACAAATGTATTTATTTATATTTTTATTCATATATTTTTTTTACATTTTATTACATTACACTAAATGTTTTTAGTAATTATTTATTAAAAAATTAGAATCCTCCATGATTTTGTGCTTTCACAAAAGAAATCACGAAATCACTTAAGTTATTAAAAAACCTAAATACAAAATCCCAGGGGAAAGGGATTGTTAGTAATGGGGTGTAATTTTCCCATTACTAGCAACACACCCTATCAGGTCGACCTCCACGCGGCTTTCCCTGGAAACTATCGTGGTTAATTCTAGTGAAATTCATTACGATGGGCTAAAAGACCTGCATTCATCGTCACCTGTCATTCCTCACTGGTGCCCCGCCAGCGTATATCGATAGCACAGGCGGGGTTGCCATATCATTATCACAAATAAAAAAAAATACAAAATCCCTGATACTTTTTTGCACAGATACAGGTATTTTCTTAGCGTTTTGACAGCTTAACCAATCATTAAAAAATGTACTACACATGTAGCATGGCATAGAGCATTGACTACTTTTTATCCTGGTCACGTGTACCAAGTCATAAACAAAATAAAGTTGCGTACGATTGAATTACTGAAGCGGAATAGCTGTTCAAATGCCAAGACGATGATTAATATGTCCAATTTACAAATGTTAATGCGTAGATGGATCCCCCACGTCTTAGATCTATGTGAAACAATCTTATTATGTCTAACATACTGAACAATCTGTGAGTAATTGATTGACCAAAATTAATGGGTTTAGTTTAGTATGTACGTTATCCTAAAAGACAGTTACTATTTATAGATAAATATCATTTACGATTTCCATACATATATGGGAATTATATATGACAAATGAAATTCTATGGAACACTAGCGACCAGTACTGGCTTCGCACTTTTTTGAAATTAGAGTATGGAATTTGGCAGTTAATTTACAAGGTACAGAAGAATAACACCTTAGTCCTCAAGAATGACAACGCATGGGAGGTATCATGGGCGAAACAGTATACTCTGTTATGTCCAGTACCATGTTCATATATATTGGCGAATGGTACCACTTTTCACCAGGTGGCCCGTTAACTTATTTGCCATTCTAAGTTGCATAAAAAAAATACATGTCCACTGCCGGAAATAAGTCTCCCCCATAAACTGCCATAAAGAACGGTCCTGAGCCACCTGCATCCACTGACTCCCTGTAATGCATTTTAGGTTGTTACTCCATCTAGTGGGGGGTCTACCTACACTGCGTTTGTATTTGATTTTGATTTAATGTATTAGAAATTCAATAAAAAATTCACCATGATATTAAATTGAAATTTTAACTTTTAAGAGATTTCGAGATTAGGACCATAGAATCGACCCTAGCATCTGTGTAATATACCGCCTTATCAACTACCGTGAGGCAATAGTGCGTGCGTTGCGTTTCCGTTTCAATGGTAATATCAATAGTGCAATCATTGGCACGTGGGGTACGTTACCAAAGTCTTAAACTGCACTGCATCAGCGTATGAAGGCTATAATACACTGTACTTGTGTATTTTACTCTCTGAAGTATATTGTTTACACTATACCACATATGAAAATTGAGCGATAGATTGAGACTACGTGGTCACAGACAATGTCTTTCTGCAAAAAAAAAAAAAAAAACCACTTTGGAAATCTTCATTAGTCTGTGATCGAATAAGGATATTAAACTGTGACTATTACTTGTAACACCGAAAAATAGCGCCGTTCCTCTTCTAATTTTAAATCAATTCCACGACTCTTTAGACGACATTTTTGACAGTGTCTAATTGAGACTTTTAAAATAAAATTATACGTCATGCCTCTTTCAATCGTGTTCAATCTTTATGTCAGTTTTTGGTATGTTTTTTGGCACTCATCGGTAGGAAACGTACGACGTTTTTAGTGTGAAAAATATGTAAATTATATTGGTCCTTTTACACGCTTTCTAAACTAAGACCGCAATCTAAATGTATAATGTGGAAACAATCGACTGGGCGTTAAATGCTAAACATTGTTTGGCAAACGAATTTAGAGCATAACGTAATTACGCATAACTTTAATCAACCTAAAACGAGTTATTACAGTTAACTACTGAATCTCTAAAACAGAATACGTTAGCTACTCTTTAGGAAAAAAAAAAAAGAAAAAAAAATCAAAGTAAACCAAAGCTTGTTATAAAGGAGTTAAAAATAAATATCTTTCCTGTTAGGATATTTTATTTTAAAAGGTTGGAGGTAGCTTTGAGTCATCCAATAATTTAATTTCTCGTCCACGTGTGGGCGGAAAGAATATCAATTTTAATTCAAATACGTTTCTTTTCTTTTCTTTTTATTTGACTGTGTCAGCAGTTTTCTTTAATAATTGTTTTTTATTTTACAAAATGTTACACAGTTATTGTTTTTTTTTTTTTGTTTCTTACTTTGTTATTGTATTTAGAATTGCAAATTTATTTCTAACTAAGCAAAAATTAGAGGGATTGATAAAGTTCTTTTCATACACTTGTGATTCTGAATCTGATATTTTATATTTTCTTTGTGACAACACAAAGTTAGTAACGAGGTTGATCTATACGCCGTCCTGTGTGGAAACCATTGTTGTTGTATCAGCTGTTACTGTCCATTGCTGAACACAGCTTCCACCCTCCCCCCCCCCCCCCCCCCATAGGGGGTTTTACCAGTAGTCGCCAAGTTTGGCAGAAGAATCGGCAATTACAGTTTGGTTTTTGGTGATATTTTAAAAGGATCGCTGCTGCTAATCCCTTCACTATAAACTCCTTTAGTCGGCTCTTACGACACCCACGGGTAAGGAAGGGGTGGGCTATTCTATACCGGGACATACACGGTACTGATAAATTCGTCATAATCAGCCAACTGATCTCTTTCTTTTTCATCCTCACGTCTGTCATCCCTCACTGGTGTCTCGCCAGCATATACTTATAGAGCAGGCGGAATAAGCATTCTATTATCATTCACTAGCTGTATCCTGCGGCT
The DNA here is from genome assembly GCF_026898425.1 of Galleria mellonella. Taxonomy (NCBI): domain Eukaryota; kingdom Metazoa; phylum Arthropoda; class Insecta; order Lepidoptera; family Pyralidae; genus Galleria; species Galleria mellonella. The sequence continues at coordinate 3,281,671 of NW_026442028.1, read as the reverse complement.
TCATCCGCGTGAATCATATTAAGTTAGGATACAACCTACCTAGTAATCCATACCAGAGGGAGACTGTACAAAAGTCGATTGCTTGATTGTATCTCTGTCCCATTCGTGTTTCAACCGTGAAGCAGTTGTGTTTGCATGGCTGTGTTTCGGTTTGAAGGGTGAGATTGGTGTGAATTTACTGGGTACAGAGGAATAACACCTGAGTCCTCAGGAATGACAACGTATGGGGGGTATTATGGACGAAACAGTATACTCTGTTATGTCCATGGTACTGCTCATGTCTATAGGCGACGGTTACCACTTTCCATCAGGTGGGCCGTCAGGTTGTTTACCATTCCAAGTTATATAAAAAAAAAAAAATACTGCGACACACATGGCGAAAATATATTTTTGTATTTTATCTATATAATTATGAATTTTATTTAATTGTATGAATTTTGCTGTAAATTTACGTGTGTCATAGATGACTCAAATAAAGTGTTTATCTATCTATCTATCTATGTAGATATCAAATTTCATTCGAACTCTTCCAGTAGCTATTTTTTTCAATGGATGATGAATGGAGTGATAACTACGCAACCAGTGAGGGATGATAGGTGAATAAAGAAAAAAGCAGGTCAGCCAGCCCATCGTGATGAATACACCTGGAACTCAGCACGATGGTTTCCAGGGGGAACCGCGCGGAGGTCGACTTGACAGGGTATACTGCTAGCAATGGGACTGGTAGCCCGCATTACTAACAATCCCTTTAGTAGCTATTGCGTGAGATAGTAATAAACATCCATACATCTTTATAAACTTTCTCATATATTATATTAATACGATTTAAAAACTAAAAAAAAGGTAAGAAATACTGAGATTTCAACGATGACTCTTGCGGCAAATTATTCAGTTGCATGAATACTTTACTATTATACTGGGTTTCCCTTTGGTTAATCCATTACGTCTAACCAACCCTGTATAATTACGTTTGCTTCATTTGCTAGTGATCGTACTAAATTTAATTTTCCTCGTGTCGTTTTCCTCATTACTGCAGGTCGTGACTTTCCTTTTGAATATTTTTTTTTTCTCCAATTGTATTCTTACATCCGTTTTTTTTAGTGAATGATAATGAAATAACTCCACGTGCGCGGTCGGTTTACGCTGGTGAAGCACCAGTGAGGGGCAAAAGCAGATCAGGAGGTCTACCATGAAATGAAATTCCAAATTTTCGGACTCAATTTCGTGTTTTTATGTGTACCGAAATCAGGCCCGTAAATGGAGCTTAGTATTTTAGGAACGAGACTAATTAACACTTGTAATATTTTTAAACGGCATATATTATGTAATTTTAACATCAAATTTGTGTTTAAAACTAGCAATCGCATTGCTAGCAATATTCCCTGTCAGGACGACTTCCACGCGGTAGTACAATAAAAAAAAAAAACAATTTTCCCCCGAAAATCATCGTAATTGTTTCCTCGTGAATTCGTCATGATATGCTAACTGACCTGCTTCATCATCACCTATTATCCCTTACTGGTGACCCGTCAGTGTATCCCGATAGAGAAGGCAGGGCTTCCATTCCATTCCATTATCATCCATTTAAAAAACCCTCCTCTATCTGTGTAAAATTTGTTCAGAGCTGTGTACACTTGACCTAATCTAATAGTATGACCTATATTCCACTAAAGAGAATGTGCTCGCGTCTTGGGATTAAGTTTTATTTATCATTTTCTATTAGATTCAAATAATTTAATATAAACATGATATCTATTTTAGGTAATTATTCATTTAATCAACATTACGAAAGAAGGTTAATAGTACACTGCATTTTTTTAAATTTTATTTTGAATACAGAGATTTTCTTGCCGATTTGCTTGATTCTTTTTGTATTTACTTTCACCGTGGTCCCATACTTGTTTTATTAGAATTAAACTAAGTCACCTATTTCAGATAACTAATAATTTAACCGACATTACAAAAGCTGTACCTCAGAGCGCGTTTTTTCCCTCTATTTTGTATAGACCGATTTTCCGGCCGATTTGAGTTACTCTTTTTTGTATTTGCTTTCACGATGGTTCCGCTCTTATTTTGTCAGAATTAAAATCGATTGTTTCATGTAAAAAAAAAAATACTACCGTGAAATTGTAATTTCAACTCTATTTTTGGTTTGCAGATCACAATTTACGATGTTTTCATAATTAAATGAATTTAAAATTAGCCAGCTGTATAATGGTGGACAGCTCAGCCCCATCGACGTGATGAACTGGTCACTTAAACTGTATGATGTGTCTAATACGTCTGCAGTTTTCGTCGATAAAGACTAACTGTAACTAAATAAAACTTTAAACTTTTTTGCCCCGCAAAACATTAGCCACAAACATAACGACATGAAACATAAGCACTTTTTATATTACACTGTATTTATTGAAAATTATTCAACAAGATAAAGCAATAAAGTGTTAAATAAATAAATAAATAATTTTGATATAAAACTATTAGAATTTTTTTATTCAACTCAGAATGGCAAACAAGCTGACGGCCCACCTGATGGAAAGTGGTAACCGTCGCCTATAGACATGAGCAGTACCATGGACATAACAGAGTATACTGTTTCGCCCATGATACCCTCCATGCGTTGTCATTCCTGAGGACTAAGGTGTTATTCCTCTGTACCCTGTAAATTCACTGCCATATCCCACCCTTCAAACCGAAACATCGCCATGCAAACACGACTACTTCACGGTGGAAATACGAATGGGACAGAGCTACCCAAGCAATCGACTTTTGTACAAAGTCTCCCCCTGGTGATATCGGTCCTTAGAATTATGATTCCGCTGTTATATCAAATTGAAATTTTAAATTTAAAAATAGAGAATGTTGCTTCAGTGTAGACTGCATTGTCTTACAATGTGTATCCGGGCTTAGCCCCCCATCTCGGTCTCCGCCATTAGATTACCAATTCAATCCGATTTAGCGGTCTATTAGTTTATCTTATCATTGGGGGCTACTGCTAACCGGGTTTTTAGGACGGCGAAATCTTTAATTTCCGTGCCTTCGGTTTATTTGTTTGCTGTACATTTGTATGTGATGGAGTTTTATGTGCTGTTGGTATAATTTTTTTACTTTGAACTAACTAACAGTTTAGTTCTGTAATAATTTAAGATTGTGTTCCTCAAATAAAAAAAAAAAAAAAAACTATTTCAATTGTGACGAAATTAGTTATTTTCGTCTAAAAATTAATCTACTGAACAGATTTAGATAACATTTTTATAGGACCAATCTGTAAATATCTTTTTAAATAAAAAATATTTTAACATAAAATATATATATATATATATATATATATATATATATATATATATATATATATATATATATATATATATATATATATATATATATATATATATATATATATATATATAACCGAATAGAGAAACTCCTTCTTTTTGGATTAAATTTTAACTTGTAAATAGTACATTACTGCAGCGACCAGCAACTGAGGCATTGATGGACGAACGTGCAAATGTGGGCCGAAGCGCAGCCGAGGCACACATACGTGAGTCCATCAATGCCTGGATGTGGCCAAGGTTTGTATAGTATTTTTCTCAAACAATGCGCGGAAATCAAAAATACAATTTTACTTTTTAAGTTCAATGACGAATAACGAACAATAATAATTTTTCACGCGTCATAATGTTCCTTTGTTTTTTTTTCAATAAACAGCTTTCTATTTGCAAGCCAGTTCGAAATTTAAATAAAACCTTTTATTAGTTACCTGCTTGGTAGCCATGTTTCGAAGTAAAAGGTCATTCCATTTTTAAATTACAAGACAGATATAAGTTTACATAGTAATTTATCTGGCCGCAAAACACGACAGATATGCATTTTCCTACAACTTTTGCCGGTCGCTGCCCGCATGTCTCTGGCCAGTACGGCAATTTTGATTTATCTCGAAGAAGATTGACAAAATAATGGTCACATTTCCAAGCATGTTTGAGAAAATAGTATTTTTACAAGTAAGCGTTTACTTGTACCTATATATACATATATACGTTACAATCATTATTCATAGATAGAGTACATGAAGTACCTAACAAAATAAACTGAAATTTTTTAATTATTCGGTTGAAAATATTATAATGTGGCGATAATTTAAAATTTCTTATGTAGATACTGCACGAATTATTGGCGCGAACACGATAGGTATGCATTTTTTGTTTTTTTTTTGCCAATTTTAATAGAGGTGCTTACGTGTAGGCATTTATTACCAACTGACATGCAATTGAGCATCATAATTCTTGTTACAACCTGAGCCACAACGTAATTTAATTATAAAAATAATCGAATGACTTGAAAGTTATGGACTTATTAAGTCAATCCGGTTATTTTTTAAATTAAAACATAATGTCTATCAACTTAGGTACGAAAGTTTTATACCTATTATATATGTATTAAAATAAAAAGCTCCTTCCTTAGAGACAAATTGATATCACAAATCTTAATAAGAGCAAAACAAGGTAAAATAAATATTATTATTTAGAATTTTTTGTGTCGGATTCATGCAAAAAGTACTCCATAAACTTGAATGGCGTTTTGTAATAGGTACAGTTGTGTTCCTGGAAGTTTAACTTAAAATATGGTGTATAATAAATGTGGTTATTTGAATCCAAAATCTACAGGTAGGTACGATGTTCCGAGCAAAAGCGAGTAAGTAGGTAGGGACCTAAGCATAATATAAAAAATACTTTTGTAGATACTTATCAACCCGATAGGTAGCTACCGAGACGTTGTTTTAAATATTTTTAGGGTTTATTTTGATTGATGTACATGTAAATACCTATCGAAATTGTGATACAGAAATAACACAAATACCTAAACCGTTTTCTTCCTATTCTTACTAAATACAAAAATAATATCTACAAAGTCCTTGAAATTAAAGTAAACACATCCCTAACTCACCGAGATGCCTATTATTGCCTCACATAGATACAGCAGTGTTGAGTTGAAGGGCATACACGCGCAAGAAAATCAATACAGGTTGCATGCAACACAGAAACAGCTGATCGAGAGCAATTTTATAATACGACAATAAAATGCTAATATGAATACGTAAAATACGACACCGTCACTTACCATTTCTGAGGGCTATCGTCAGTGTTATTATAGTTAGTTAGAGCAGGATATCTGCAATACAAAACACAAGATGCTCATAAAACACAAAAATATAAGATATTAAACTAAACTAAGCATTGAAAAACTAGTAGGAATTAGTTTGATGCATTGTATGTTATTATTTGGATGCGCTAAATTCAACGCGAACAAAGAACAATATGTTGTTTTGGTCCATAGACTTACCTCTGTGAAGTGCACTCCAATACTTTCTTCTTTTCCCATCCCTCTTCGGTTTTAACCCACTCTTCACCTGGTGATCGCCAGTCTTTTGAAATGAAAGGCATATTGTTTATAACACAAATCACAACAAACTTCAAAACAAGAGCGGTCCTCCAAACCGCACGGACAAACGTCGACTACGCAAAACAGACGGTCGCATTTGCTTTGGTTGATGTTTCGTTTCGACGCAACGATGCGGTGTTGCGAGTTCTCCAATTCAATGCAAACAACGTATAAGAGTGAGAGGCATTATTTAGAATAAGACAGATGCGCGCATGTCTTTGTTTTTGTTTTGTTGATTTTTGCAGCATATGTCAGAAACAGCTGACCAACTGTTAATAAATAAAATCTAACATACACTTAAATATCAATTGCTAGATTAGTTAGTTGTTGAATTGCATTGGAAATTATTGGGTGCGACTTATAAATTTAATGACAGACATAAAAAAAATACTAAGAAGGTAGATACCGAATATTAGACATTTTACGTTCCTTTCAATTAATTTTATAGCTAATAGTCTGTTGTGCAGTTCTTATAAAGTAATAATGTCCTTTGGTGCAGTTGCTCGAGAACAAAGTTTCCATTTTTGTTGCTTTTCAACATTTTGGTTAAGATCTAAGTATAGAAGTTCCAATTGTTTGAAATATTATTATGATTTCATACACGATATATTATAATATGTTAAATGTATCAATTTTAGCAAAATAAAATATTCACTCTCATATTTTGATTTGAAGATGTATAAGTACGTATCTAAATATTTCATTGTCTATTTATTATTATAATATATAAATCCTAAGAGCGTAAAATTTAATATTTCCAAAGAATTTAATTTTTTACAAATTGTTTCATTTTATTTACAATAAAATTCCTATAGTAATTTATAATTACATAAAAGTATATAGTATAATACATAGATTGGAGACACTATCTAAAGATATGTAGTATACTTCATCTCGTGTCATACCGGTAGATGAAGAATAGCAATCAACATTCTCTTTCTACGCAAGTAGAGGATGAAAGAGAGGTTAAACAACATATACCATAGATAAAGGATAGTACGGCAAGCTGTCCTCTCACAAATCATATTCAAGTTTATAAATGTTACAGTAATCAATGGTTGATTAAACGGGTTTTTAAATTGTAACAATTGTTTAAACAATGAATTTCAGAAATACTATTCATTACTCAATTGTAATATAACAATTAATCACAAAATTGAGCGTTTTGAATGAATGAGTGTGTGATGAATTGATTTATACATATCTTTTTAACAATTAATTAATCTGTGAGAGGAAGCGAGACGGGAAGTATAACATTTGATATTATGAAAAAAGTACGATCCCAATGACCTAAAAATGTATATTTTACAATTCAGTTAAGAAAAATTATATCTTATCTTTAAATATTATTATCTAAAGAATTTTGTTTAATAAAAACCCGTTTTAGGAAGTATCTTTTTTTATCATTTTTCAATGTTGCAGGTTTTAGTGGTAAATTGAATGCTGGGCACACTTAGTTTTTTTTTTTAATTTTATGTCAATTTGTTAACCAACTACTTAGCTCAATCAGCTTTGAGGTTATTTTTGGTGAATACAATAGTATTCGTTATGGGAGATTCATTCAAACCAAAAATCAGCACTACAGGGAAGCAAGATCCAGTGCTTCGGAAGGCGGAGCTGGATTATATGAAAATAATAGAGGAGAAGAATCGTGAACGCGTACAAAAGCTGGAGTTGATTGCAAGGAGAAACAGATACACGGGCTTGACTATTGGCGCCGGAGTTCTTGGCATTTATTTATATTCTATATTTGCAGTGAAGCAGGAGACTTTCCTTGACGATTTCAACGAACCAGCTAAGGTGCAACAACAGTAATGGCGGTGGCTAAGAAAGCATTACAAATACGACTGCCACCATTACCAAGTATCAAAGATGTCATTAGGCTTTACAAATTGCGCGCACTTAGGGAACTATCGCAAAATTTTTTAATGGAACCGAGATTAATCGATAAAATAGTACGTGCCGCTGGACATATAGAAGGGAATGTCGTGTGTGAAGTCGGGCCAGGCCCTGGTGGTATTACTAGGTCCATCATCAACCAAGCGCCGCGGAAAGTCATACTTATTGAAAAAGACCCCCGTTTCATCCCATCTTTGGAACTCCTCGCTGATGCATGTAAGGATAAAGTGGATGTAGATATTATAACAGGTGATATACTAAAGACAGACATAGCTCAATTTATTCCCTCAGATGTTAAAACTGATTGGATGGAATCACCCCCACCTGTTAATTTGATTGGTAACTTACCATTTAGTGTGTCAACAATATTAATCATACGCTGGTTAGAAATGATTTCAAGGAAAGAAGGACCATGGGCTTTTGGGCGAACAAGAATGACCCTGACATTTCAGAAAGAAGTAGCAGAGAGAATGGTGGCACGTATCTTGGATAAACAGCGGTGTAGACTCTCTGTTATGTGCCAGACTTGGTGCAATGTTAACTATAAATTTGATATATCTGGTGCAGCTTTCCTTCCCAAGCCTGATGTTGATGTCGGTGTAGTCACTTTAACACCTATAAAAAAGCCATTAACAAACTTGCCCTTCAAAATGTATGAGAAAGTTGTCCGTCAAATATTTTCAATGAGGCAAAAGTATTCCATAAGAGGTGCAGAAACATTATTTCCAGAAGATGTTCGTAAAGAGTTTGCTTTAAAGATGTATAAAATGGCTGATATAGACCCAGTAACTCGGCCTTTCCAAATTACTAATACTGAATTTACTAGAATCTGTGAAGCATATAATGAGATCATTAAGATATATCCGGAATTTGAAAATTATGATAACAGAGCACCAAAAGCAAAAATACAAGTAGATGACGCAAAAGATGAGGTTAAAAATAAATAATATTTATTTGTAAATATAGATGATAGCTTTTATGGGGTAAATAAATATTACTGAAATTAAACAATCTTTTAATCATAACATTTATTTATAATAAGTAACTTAATAATAATAATTAAAAATAAGAATAATTTAAATTGGTAACAAATTAATGCTGCATGCATGCATGCATCAATCAAAATTTTGCTGCTCTGCTCTTGCTTTATTTCTTTCTTCTAATTTTTTCTTCTTTTTTAATATTTTCATATGTTTGTAAGATTTAAGATGGATTTCATATGTTTTGTCCCCGATTATAAGTCGTTCACAAACATCACAATAATTCCGTGAGTTACCGTCAATTTTCTTTTTATCTTCATCTATAATAACTTCTATTGGTTTATAATCACATGGAGATCCATTTAAATAACTTTCAACAATGTGAAAAGCTTTGTTTTTAACAAGTTCATTCCATTTTGTAATATCTGTTGTATCCAGTTCGTATATAGGTGGTACCTATAAAAAGTGACATCTAGTTAAGAAAGAATGGAAACTAATATAGAATATTGCTATTTGTTAATAGATGGCAGTTTAACATAACACGTACATTAAACATTAGAGGGCGCTCTAATGTATAATATACATGAAATTCTGCTATTCACTACTAGATGGCGCTAAACAGATTTAATAATTTTTCAGTTTTAAGCATTTAAAAATACCTCTCTGAATGGATGCTCCAGAAATCGTCCTCTGATCATCTTATTCTGCCTCCGGGCGTATCTTCTAGTAGATGTTTTCATATTTTCTATACTTTCTTGCAGTAATTTCTTGCCCTCTTCGGTATCCTTCTGTTCCTCATTAAGCATCAGATAATCGTGAAATTCTTTGAATCCAAGCGTTTGAAATATTCCTTTTGTGTAATCTGGTGGTCTGAAAAATAAATAGAAAGGTTACACATTGGTTTGCATGAAAAAAACATGAAAACTTTTAATAAATCTAATCTCATATTAATTAACTCATGGTGTCCCGCTGCTGGGCAGTTCTCCTCTATCGCCTTTCAAAATTTTCTATTCTACGCTACTTTAAGCCAGTTCTTTTTAAATGCGTCCAGGTCATCAAGTCACCGGTTCCTGGATCGGTCTTGACGACTTTGTCCATTGTAGGCATCCAGTGGGGGAGATTTTTGCCCACTTATTGGAACCCATGAGGTTAATTTGAACCGTACAATCCCATTTAAGTTCTGGCCTACGTCTCTAATGCAAGTTTGGGTACGAAGTATGTTGCTGGATACGTGTTTAATAGAATAAAAATAAAAACATTGAATACAATTTCACGATAGATAGATACTCTTTATTGTTTCCTCTAAAAGATTACACTAGTAAACTTATTATAAATATAAATAATTACAAGAAATAATCACAATGAGAAAACAATAAGCGACCTTATCGCTAAGAACGATCTCTTCCAGGCAACCTTTGAATGGAGATGAGTAATTCATGATAACATATTATACTATAATAACCTAGCTAAAGCGGATCCTTTACCGTTCATGCTGCCAGATTGTGGAACTCCTTTCTCATTGCCATGTGTGAGTTAATCCCTTAATATTTTTAAGAGTAGACTTAAAGTGCATTTTTTATCCTTATGAATATTTAAGTGTAAGAATATATACATAAACATAATTATATATTTTTTTAATGGGTGAAAATGGTATGGTAACCCCGCCTGCGCTAACGGGATACGTTGGCGGAGCACCAGTGAAGGGTGATAGATGAGAATGAAAACAGGCCAGTTAGCCCATCATGATGAATTCATCAGGAATGAACCTTGAAACATAATTATATTGATATATTTCATGCCGTGTGGTCCCGGCCAAGAATGGGCCATTCCTTCCTTTCCCGTGACTAAAAGTAGTTGTAAGAGGCGACTAAGGGATCTTATTGGTGGAACAATGGACAGCAGCCTCCCTCTTAAAACATTACCAAAAACTTAACTGCAATTGCCAATCTGCTTGCCAAGCATGGCATCTACTGGCAAAATTTCCATTACGGTAGACAAAGTATAAATAAATATATCTAAAATTACCTATAACTGTTTCAGTTTGGTATGTCGATTAGGTAAGTAGACATTTAAAAAGATCAAGTCTGTGGGTTTGTAAATTTACATATCTAGTATTAGTAGACTACTTATCTAGTATCTAGTAGTACTAGACTCAGTATTATAGATATGCAAATTTCAATAGTTTGCAGTCACGCAGAGCAGATGCTAAGTGTTGGCGATACAAAATCAAATATCGAGACTACTTTCTTAATAAAACCGTTTTGGCTAGTTCCGGCTTCTATCTGGGTCGTAATGGCCGGCGACGAAACATCGGATTTAAATTGTGCTGTACTCGCACATATCAAATTGTATGAAAAAATGCTATCTCTCCATCTCGGAATTACTTTCAAGTTGCATGCGGCGTTTTAATTAAAATATATATTAAGAGACTAATATTTTAATGCTGTTGTGTTCGTATTTTTTCCCGCCATTTTGTTGTCTCATAAATTTGACTACAAAAAGAATGTCATATTTTCAACAATGTGAAAAAAAATTTGTCGTTATGTCGTTATTATACTGAGAGAGACCTAAATATCTTCTCGTCACTATCAAATGTAATATATTTTTTTTATTAACTAGCTTAGATATCAATGGGGCTTATAAAAAAAAAAAAATTTGGCGCTGTTCATGTCTATAAGTGACGGTTACCACTTTCTATTAGGTAGCCGTTAGCTTTTTTGCCATTCAAAGTTGCACAAAAAAATATTGTACCGACTAGTCTAGATTAGATTTACCAGGTCATAAAAACCTATTTTTAGGTTTTTATTACCTATATGAGTTATCTGTTTGTGATTTTACAAATAAGATGGCAATATACAGTAGAACCAAAATAAATTTTGCCCCTTGTTTTATAAAAATCTATTTTTGAAACAATTTGATAGTCGATAATGCATGCGTGGAAAAAACAGGATTAGACATTATTCATAAGCATATTTCGGTAGCCTCCTAGTAGGCCGTGCCAACCCTAGAATCGTCTGGTGCCCTCCCTCAATGCAGGACAAAGATTCGCAAAGAGATGTCTGCAAGTACATATGCGTTTTCAAGGGGCCAAGTTCCCGAGGAAAATAATATTAAATACTCCAATGACATTATTTTCAATCGACTTCAAAAAGAAAAATTTGGTTGAAATTGGTTGTACTTTTTTAATAATTACATAGGCAAAGACATTTTTTATGGAAACTAAATGTAATGATGATAGAATTTGTATTGATTGAGTTTTGCGCAGTGGGTTTGTTATAATAAACATTACATATATGTTTATTCTTTTAATAATTGCCAATTTTAATGATACATGTGTGCACTTAATATTATACCAAACCAGAGAGAGAGAGATGTAAGTTTTTCTAAACCAAAGACAACATGGATAAAACAAATGTCACAGATTACATAATAACAAATGAGACTGTGGACATTCGTTATTTTTTTAATTATTATTTTTTTATTTAGTGATTTCGTATTGTACGAGAACATGTCAATATCATTATAAGCTTTTTTTTATAACACAGGGGGTAAACGAGTACACAGCTCACCTGATGGTAAATGACTACTGTCGCCCATGATCACCCGCAACACCAAAGGCATTGCAGGTATGCTGCCGGTCTTTTAAAAGGAATATACTCTTTTCTTGAAGGTTACGATGTCGTATGCGTTCGGAAGTACTGGCTAGTCTTGGTCTTAAGGTTTGTATAATAAAAAAGGCGGATATTTTTGATATAAAAATTCATCAATGAAAGGTTTTGCCATTTCATTTAATTGATTAATTTAATTAATAAAATTGCAATTGTCATACAATGTAGGTATGACATTAGCTAAAATTAATGTATGGTCCAGCAACGCAGTGAACTTATGTGCATACATTATATTCTAAGTACTCAGTAAAAATACACCCACGTACCCACCGTATTTTGTGGTCACTGCTTGCTACTGGTCTTGAAATGTTCGTGGAATGAAAAATCTTGATCCTCAATAAAAATGAATTTGTTTTTTATTATTAAATATCATTTGTTTATTAGGTATTGTTTTATGTATATTTATATTTGAATTTTATAATAATAAATATATAATTGTAAATTTAATTTATTATATTAATTATATTGTGACATTTATATGCATGTAATCTGTAGTCAATGTTGTGTACGCTATATCTAGGTGTAATAGATTAAATACACATAGATAGACCAAGGTGAGAGATCAAATAATTTCTATAAAAGTATTTTTTTGTATAAATTTTCATCATCACAACGCTACTTCTTATAATAAACATATTATAAGAAGTAGCGTTGTTTTCCCAGAACTCTGTGGTGATCGTATTATAGTAGGCACAACACTATCTCTTTTTTTTTATACAACTTAGAATGGCAAACAAGCTAACGGCCCACCTGATGGAAAGTGATAACCGTCGCCTATAGACATGAGCAGTACCATGGACATAACAGAGTATACTGTTTCGCCCATGATACCCCCCATGCGTTACCATTCCTGAGGACTCGGGTGTTATTCCTTTGTACCCTGTAAATTCACGCCATATCCCACCCTTCAAACCGAAACACAGCCATGCAAACACAACTGTTTCACTATTGAAACACGAATGGGACAGAGGTACCCAAGCAATCGACTTTTGTACAGTCTCGCTCTGGTTAAAAGTTAATCTCCAGTTAAAAGACTCGTATTGGAAACATCGAAACTCACTTAACAATGATCACAGTGTTCTTGTTTAGAATTGGAGAAAAACTTTTATACGTTTTACTTTAATGTAAGTACTTCTTTACTGATATAAAATTATTTAAGATTTTATCATACAGAAACTCCGACTTCAATAGTTGCCGAATCAATTAATTTGATTTAAAAACTAAACTACTGAGCCGATTAACATAATTTTTTTTTATGTAATCAATCTAAAAGTATATTCTTTCAAACAAAAAAGGTAATTGTACTACGTAGATACAGTACTTACTCGTTATTATTGTTAATTAAGATTATTTAAAAAAAAATTGTTGTTTAATATCAAAAAAGCATTAAAAAATAATATAAATAAGAAAATATTAAAGATTTTATGCGAACATTGTAAAATTGAAATTTGTATGTGTTGCTTAGACTTTTTGATGTGTTTATATGCAATAGTATGAAGACGTTTTCAATTTTCTATACATTTTGCTTTCCTGTCATATTGTTACTATGTCATCTATGTTAAAATAATCTAGGTTATTAGATATAAGGTTGCCAACAGGAAAATAGTAGTTTTTATTTAATTTTAATTTACTAATAGTATTACAGTACCGAGAGAAAATAGACAAATTTGATTAATGAGATATAGCAGAGTATCATTTTTAGTAAAAAGTTTGTATATCCATGTTTTAATAAGACAATGTTGCCATATCTGAGAGATTATAATTCTTTTTTTGACAAGATCAGTATTGCCAACCTGTGCTTTATTCTATCTAACAGGTGTAAATTACATATACGTTCTATGACGTCGATTAATTAATTTTATAAGCACTTAGTAGCTATCGATGAATATACAATATAAATATATATACAATATAAATATAAATATATATATATATTCAAGTCGCCAAATACAGAATTTTGATGGATTATTATTATCTATGCCTAGAAATTTAGTCGTAGATTTTGTTAAAAATTTTTCTCCCAGAGTTTTGTAAACACCATATTATACTACTAAATCTTTTATTGTCAATAGTTAATTATTTAAGTACCAAAGCTAATTACTATGCATTAAAATAGACAGCACGCATGAAACACGAGACCCTAAGCAACCGCAACTTTATACAACAGATGCCACTACCGCGGCCATTGCCCACCCGCCATCTTGGTTTTGTGCAACTTTTTTTCTTTATTTTTTATAATAATTTTTACTATTGTCGATGGTCCGATCGGCCGCGATCGGAATGTTTCGTTAACACAGTTTAATTTCACGGATAATTTGCGTGGATCGAATGCCCTTTGTTTCTTAAAATTATACATATAGCGTCTGTTTTGCTGTCTGTTGTTTACTAGTTCTCTCCTACAAACAACTGTATGGAATACAGTAAGAATATAATAAAAAACGGTTTATAATTCGACGTAACATAATATACGCACAAAAATAAGTATATCACAGTCGAATTCGGAACTCCCTCTTTTTTATAACTGGATAACGGCAATTTAATGAATGAACGTAGATTTAAAAATTAAACGTTTTTTTTTGTCAAAATCATTAATTAGGCATGTTGATGTTGAGATTGCAACCTTTTATTTTATTTTATTAAGCATATATTTTTATCTGACTGATGTTCTTTCCTTTTTTTATTACATAATTTTCTATCAAATATACGGAAGCAATATATTATTTTTTTTTTTCATTTAAGAGTTCCCTCTTGTCGGTGCAACTAATTCAATTATTATTATTAAAGTCTATTATTTATATTCATTATAAAACTGGGAAATCTATCATACACCCTAACATTTAATATTTAGATAATTAAATTTAAGTAATTTAATTAAGAAATTACATTTTAAAATTTAATTTAATGAATTTTATTTTGTATATTTTAATGTAAATAATTTAATTTTGTTTAGTTTAATTATACTTTAATTTAATTATATTTAATTCAAATAACTAATTTTATTATATTTAAATAATTCTTTTAAACTGTTTCAACACTTACTTTCCATCTTTTATCCTGTGCATGTTATGTTTGGCGTGAAAGTCCAATAACTCCTGTATGAGGCCCTCTTGCAGCATCACGTCCACGCGATTATTTAATCTTTTATCGTGTATTGACTGGAACAAGAAGAAAACATAGATAGACACAGGACACGAGTAATACTTAATTTGACTCGACAAGATACAAATCACAAACAATGTGTCTATTGTATTTATGATTATTACAAAAATAATTTCACAAAAAAAAACCGATTTCGATCGAGATAAAACCAGTTATTTTGATTTAAAAACTAAACTACTAATTAAATTTTCATAAAATTTCTACAGAATCAAGCTGTAAGTATATTTTTTATATACAACTTAGAATGGCAAACAACCTGACGGCCCACCTGATGGAAAGTGGTAATCGTCGCCTATAGACATGAGCAGTACCATGGACATAACAGAGTATACTGTTTCGCCCATGATACTCCCCATGCGTTGCCATTCCTGAGGACTTAGATGTTATTCCTCTGTACCCTGTAAATTTACGCCATATCCCACCCTTTAAATCGAAACACAGCCATGCAAACACAACTGCTTTACGGTAGAAACACGAATGGGACAGAGGTACCCAAGCAATCGACTTTTGTACAAAGTCTCCCTCTGGCAGATAAAAAAAAGAATATTCTGATTTCTTTTTAATTAAAAAAAATGAATCCGAATTTATAACTGATGGAATTATGAGGTGACAAGCATAAATAAAAATACAACCAAATCGAGAACCTTTTTCTTTTTGAAGTCGGTTGAAAAAAGACTTCGAATTTTGTCAAAATTAGTATGCTACCACTGATGTTCATTCTATTTTTGACGTCGGTTTCAGCACGTCACCCGTTAACTAAAAGTCTATGTGAAAGTTTCAGATGGTCTCCGACGATCCATTTATCAGGATTTTTAAAACTTTTTAATTAAAAAAAAAAAACACAAAATAGCCTTCTTCATTCCAAATAGTTCAAATACTATACTTTAACCAGAGGGAGACTTTGCACAAAGTCGTCTATTTAGGTACATCTGTCCTATTCGTGTTTCTGCCGTTAAACCGTTGTGTTTTTATGGCTGTGTTTCGATTGGAAGATAGAATATGGCAATGAGATTACAGGGTACAGAGGCAATACACCTAAGTCCTCAGAAATGGCAACACATAAAGTGTTTAGCGGACAACATACATACCCTTTATATCCACGGTACTATTCAAGTCTATAAACGACGTTTACCACTTTCCATCAGGTGGACGGTCAGCTCGTTAGCCATTTCAAGTCGCATAAAAAATATATATGTTATAGTAAGTTCCTGACAAGTGGTTCAGTCATTAAATAAGCCTCACCAGAGGGAGACTTTGTACAAAAGTCGATTGCTTGGATACCTCTGTCCCGTTCGTGTTTCTACCGAGAAGCAGTTGTGTTTGCATGGCAAGGTTTGAAGGGTGAGATATGGCGTGAATTTACTGGGTACAGAGGAATAACATCTGAGTCCTCAGGAATGGCAACGCATGGGAGGTATCATGGGCGAAACAGTATACTCTGTTATATCCATGGTACTGTTCATATCTATAGGCGACGGTTACCACTTTCCATCAGGTGGGCCGTCAGCTTGTTTGCCATTCTAAGTTGTATAAAAAAAAATAGCCGAGAGGTAACAAATAAACCAACAACTTTACATTAAAATTTATAAGAGTAAAGATGTGTAAAGACTAATAATAGACAAAACCTTAACATTAGCCTATATAGAGCGTTACTGATCACAATTGTGTCATGTGGGTCGAGCGCATGTCAGCAATGCTCACCTCTGTCTCATTATGTTGCACTCCGCTGCAGTATACCAATCTCTCAGTTATCGTATCCTTGTGCTCAATACCTTGGTATGATTGGCCAATGAGATAACGTATGCACTTACATGCAAACGTTTACTGGCACGTATTACCTAATCGGATTGACTGGCCCAGCTAGCTTTTATAATCCGGGTTCATAATACTCAATTAATAATGTTTGCCTCAAGTTTGTTCAAACAGATTGCAAGCGAGTTCTCAATAACTTCTAAACTACTAAAATAACTAAAAGTATGAGACTTAAATTCAATGGTTCTTTTTTGTGTATGCTACGCGATGCCTTCGTCGATTTTGATGATTATTTTTGCAATTAATGTGGTTTATTCTAGTGTTGGTTCTATAGAAAGACTATCCTAGATTTACACATATTACTTTTTAATTAAATTCAGGCGAATAAAGCTGAAGAGAATTCTTATAGTTATAGAAAATATAGAAATTAATTTAAAAAAAAAATCTATTGTTTATTGTTGTTTGGTTCGCCAATTTATTTCGGAGAGAAACACACAAATGTACGTATAGGTTTCAATTAACAAATTAGTGATTAAATCATTGTTTATTAAGTAATTAATTAAATTGACAATAATTAAATTAACATTTCTTATATTAAGTAATTCATTAATTTATTTTAATTAATTAATTAATTAATCAATTAAATTTCTTAATCTTAATTATTAATTATATTTCTTAATCTTAATTATTATTTAATAAATTATTAGATATTCTCTCTGCAGTTGGTAATGATGAAGGGCGTAAAATAATTATAACCTTTGGACGTCATGAGTTGAGTAGCAATTAGGTCACGGTTTTCATACTCAATGACTTTTTGAGTTATCCAGTGAGTCAAAATGTGTACTTCACTACAGGTACACAATAACAATTCAACTATAATCAGACGCTGATCATTATTATATCGGTACAAGCATTGTTCGTATTATCCACAGACATACATAGGTATAGATGACTCAATTTACATGAAAAAATGACGATTTGGAACTTTTCTAACTACCTACTTAAATGAAATAAATTTTTAATTTCAATTAATGTAAACTAAGCGTCTTGCTCTATATTAGTTCTTTAATATAGAGTGATTTTAAACACTGTTTATTATTGACATACGCTGTTTGTGTAACTCCTATAAATGTTTTCGACATTTTCACAAAAACAATGAATCAAAACAATGAAAAAAAAAACAATGAATCGAAAATGGTTTAACAGATTGTATGTAACACGAATTATTTTATAGTAGGGGTATAGTGTTTATCTTACTAACGTTTTGATTTCGTTAATTTTTTTTAATACGTAAAAATGGAATGTTAACACTGCCTGTGCTATCGGTATCACTGGTGCCCAGTGATAGGTGAGGATGAAGGCAGATCAGTTGGCCCATCATGAAGAATTCAACAAGAATTAACCACGTTGGTTTCCAGGAGGAACCGCATGCAGGTTAACTTGATATATTGCTAGCAATGTAGCTTTGCGAATTCGGTACTAACAACTCCTTTCTTGATTACGTTGTACTAGAAGTGGCCACGAAGAGATTGGACATAATAATATAATAATAACGTTGAATAAATACGAAAGGTCAAAGTAGATGTTTTAAAATATGGCCACACACAACATTTCTAAAACGTTATAAGCGTCTTACATGCCTAGATAATTAGAAATAAAAATTACAAAATGCATGCAGTAGCGATATTTTGTTTTATACAGCTTAGAATGTCAAACAAGCTGACGGCTCACCTGATGGAAAGTGGTAACCGTCGCCTATAGACATGAGCAGTACCATGACCATAACAAAGTATACTGTTTCGCCCATGATACCCCTCCATGCGTTGCTATTCCTGAGTACTCAGGTGTTATTCCTCTGTACCCTGTAAATTCTCGCCATATCTCACCCTTCAAACCGAAACACAGTCATGCAAACACAACTGCTTCACGGTAGAAACACGAATGGGACAGATGTACCCAAGCAATCGACTTTTGTACAAAGTCTCCCTCTGGTGAATTTAATTTAATTTGATAACCATGATTAATATCTATTAGCTTTTACCCATGGCATCGTCTGGGTGACCAGGATATGTTTACTTATCGGGATAAACAATAGCCTCCATCCCATATAGTACTTGAATACCAAATTTCGTAGTGATTGATTAAGTCTTTAAAGTGCTATAAAGTGATAAACAAACAAACTCACATTCACATTTATATATTAGTAAGGGTGGATAAAGCAGGCCGTGCGTGTTCACGATCATCGATGACTTGCCATGATACCTTATAAGTACTTTCTATACTTAACGACATTAAGTCCTAAAATTAACACTTAATTTATTTACAGTTGCGATATCTATTTCAATGGATATCCATGATTATGGATAATAACGCGAGCCGTGCGTGTTCATTGAACATCGGTGACCCGCCACGAAACGTTGTAAGTGTTTTGTACGTATAGGTACTTTGAGCCCTAAAATTAACACACAATTTATTTGCAGTAGCGCTATCTATTTAATTTGATATCCATGATTATTATGTATGGATAATAACGCGAGCCGTGCGTGTTCATGACCGTCGGTGACCCGCCATGTTTGAACGTGCAAATGGCATATAATTGCAACCACATATAGAATTTAGCAGACAATGCATCTCAATTTATTACTAGACCGAAAGTGGAGCAGTCGTTCAAATAACTTTATTACCGACTCGTAGCAATTTGAACGATGCTGTTGCTTGTTGTCGATATTTAGTAAAAAAAAAACAAAACAATTTTAATAGTAAAATCTATCTTTATACCGTCATATGACTCGCCATCGTCATATTTAAAGACTTATAAAAAAAAAAAAAAAACATGAAAGAAATATTGGAAATTGACTAATTAAGGTTTTGATAGGAATAATATGGGAGAGTAAACATTTTAGACTAAAAAAAAATCATCAAAGTGGGTCCAAAATTGATGGTCATATTGTATAAATTAATAATTTAAGTGTTTTTATGCACAGTTGAGCAGAGAACCCCTTACTCTTGCCTTCAACTTGAAGAAAGTTCACGTTCGACCTGAACCTACTTACCGGACAGGTAGCGCGATTTTGACATACCTATTTAAAGAGAAGTAGCGGGTATAGCAACTAGTAGATCCATAAAATTGTAGATTGCATCTAGAGACGACCAAATTTGGGCGTATCTGACACACAGACGTGGTATACGAATCAACATAATTATATTTGGACAAGGCATATTTGATTACATACGCTTTAATTAAAACAATTATCTTTAATGGCAATAAATGTAGTTTCTTTCATTCGTTTTCGTTTCGATAAGAAATTTTTAATATGTTATTGGACCAGTATATAGATATTGTAACTAGAATATATAGTTATTGCTATATATTACCCATCCCTATCTGTGTGATATGTTTACGACTATTAATTTATATTTATTTAAAGACAAAGGACTACAAATCAAGTACTGAGCAGACCTTAAGATGCCTTCTCTACAAATTTATAATACTTTTTCTATATCTATGTAATTTTTGCTGTGGGAGGCTGAGTAATAAACGGGGAATGTGTCGAAACAGTATTAATAAGTGTAAATTTATAGTTAGTGCACTAATCGCCAACTAAAATATTTAGAGAGCATACTAATTTCGTAATTATCGAGGAAAAAATTAAATTAATTTATGCGTTCATTACACTATATTATCAGGTGAGTCGCACGCTCGTTTGCCTCATGTGTTAAAATAAAAAAAATAAAAACACTAGTTTATAATTTGTTATGTGTTTTTTTTTATAACACAAGCAAATGAGAGCCGCATGTCTCACCTGATGGTGTCAGACTGTGACTACCGACGCCCACGAGCACCGGAGGAATTGCAGGTGTACTGTAAGCCTTTTAAACAGGAATATGCTCTTTTCTTGAAGGTTACGATGTTTATTTGTTCGGAAAAGCTGCTGCTGGGAATTGATTTCAAAACGTGGTTGTATGTTCAAGGTACTTACCTTAAAAAACGCACGGTGGAGAGCTGCCACTCATCCAGATCGTTGGGATGGAACTTTAGTTGTTGCTGGTTGTACAATAGTGAATTTATTTTCATATTTATTTAGTGAACATTTTAAACATGACCAAAGCCTAACTGCTTTAGCCAACCTATCTGCCAAGCGTGGCAACTACTGGCCGAGTCCCCTTTATTGAGGAGGCCTATGTTCAGCAGTGGACAGCTAACGTCTGATTTGGTGATGAGGGGTGAAAGGGATTGCTAGTAATGGGACTAGAGGCCCCATTGCTAACAATATAGCTTATCAGGTCGATCTCCACACGGTTCCCCATAGACACCATCTTGATTTTTTCATGAATTCATCACTATGGGCAATACTGACCTGCTTTCACCTATCAATACTCCTCACCTATAATCCCTCACCGGTGCGCCGCCAATGTATACCGTTAGCGAAGGCGGGGTTACTATTCCAATGTCATCCATTAAAAAAAAAGTTAAAAATTAGTATTCAACTTTCTTCAACAACTTCAACTCCCGATTACCTCAAAATGTGCTTTCAGTTTCATGTCGATTCTCAGGGTCGTACATTGCGCAGCGCGAGATCCCTTCGTTTAGTAACTCCTATTCATTCTTCTAAATTCTATTCCTATTCTTTCACTATCCAAGCTATCCGTCTCTGGAACTCCTTACCTCTTTCTATTAGATCAGCGCAATCTCCTGCCTCGTTCAAGAGGCAGGTAAAATCTCATTACCTATCTCTTTTATTTGCTTTGACGTTTACTATGTGTGATTTATCTTGATCTATTTAGTATATGTATGTTTATGTATTGTAATCTTATTTTTATATTTAGAATATTTTGCATTTTGTTTGATTCCTTTTATGTATTTACTGTGTCTGACTTGCGCCATCTACCTTTCTCTCTGTACTTATCCATTCTTTATGCCAGGTTGTCTGTAAGAGATTGCTTTTAGCGATAAGGCCGCCTTTTGTATATGAACATTCTGTATAAATACTCCTTGTATACATCTCTACTGTGCGCAACAAAGAGTTTATTATTATTATTATGATTTCACAGTACAAATGTACTATACAGATATGTTGAGTTGGTTAACAGTTTAGCAACTAATAAGATTCCCTTGACGCGTAAGTAGATTAGTCCAAAACAGGTCATTTGTTACGAAACTTCATATTCCATTAGTACCTTTACTCAGTGGCAGATTTACACCTTTGCCGCTTGTAGACTATTCAAATTTTGTCGCCGCTAGCGACCTCTATAACTCGGTACACTAGTTCGCATTCATATTATTTACATTTATAGTCAATGAAACTGTATCTTTTGGCATTAAATTTGCCGCTTCTAAAATCTGCTGCCCTAGACTCCAACCTATGCAGCCGGCTGGTAAATCTGCCAGTGTTAAAAATATAAATATAAATTTGAAAGTTAGTTCCTTTTTTTGTTACTTCTTGACGATTTAAGAGCTCAACAAATCATGGAATTTAGTGAGTCCAACTCTAGTTCCCACAACAAGACTTGTCAACATCGATCTCCACGTGGTTCCATCTCGCAAACATCGTGGTTAATTCGTCATTCGTTAGTGATGATGACTTGACTTCACAGGGAGTGAGAGGAGGGGGAGAGGGATTGTTAGTAATAGTGTATAACGGCTCTATTGCAAATAAAAAAGCAATATACCCTGTCAGGTCTACCTCCTCGTAGTCCCTTCTGAAAACCATTATGGTTTCATTCCTGGTGAATCGGACATGATGGACTTCGTCCTCACCTATCCTTCCTCACCGTGTAGCACCACTCCACTAGTTTATACAAAAAGCATGTAGGATTACCATTCCATTTTCATCTCCTAAAACGGCCACATTCCACCCCTACCGTTCATCCCTCACTGGAACTTATTGACCGAGTAAGTTATACAGTCTATGGTATAATGGCGTACGCGAGATTATAATTCTGTTGTCATTGTTAAAAAAATAATCACGAGTTTAAAGTTGTTGTACCAGAAGGAGACTTTGTACAAAAGTCGATTGCTTGGGTACCTCTGTCCCATTCGTGTTTCAACCGTGAAGCAGTTGTGTTTGCATGACTGTGTTTCGGTTTGAAGGGTGGGATATCGCAGTGAATTTACAGGGTACAGAGGAATAACATCTGAGTCCTCAGGAATGGCAACGCATGGGAGGGCGACGGTTACCACTTTCCATCAGGTGGGCCGTCAGCTTGTTTACCATTCTAAGTTGTATAATATATATATATATATATATACATATAATCATATTTCATTCATCCATCATCGCTATCATCACTACTGTCTAATAACAAACCAAATTCACGGAGAATGGGTGCTTTAAAACACGTAAACTGGCCGCTAGGTATAACCTTGGACATTTTAGAATACAATTTCTGAGTCTATATCAATTTAACAAGCTTATACATTATAATAATATATCGCGTGTCCGCTACTATGCTGGAATTAGTTAATTTATGTTAAATATTCTAAACAGCATAAGCTTACGGCTTAAATATGATGAATGAAACTCAACGGGCAATAAAGCCTCGCCTAGTGATGTGCACTGCGAACTATGCAAAGTATCGTATCGATACTTTTTTATCGATCATTTATATCGACATCGATTGGAATTTATGACACTAGAAAAGTTATTTGGATAAATACATGATGACATCTTTTAATTAATTAGTTTTCTTTTTTTGTGTTTTGACAGCGGTTTTGTTTATACTGGTTTGATGGCAGAGCATATGGACCGTCTGATGGTAAACGGGGTTACCGTAGCCTATGCACGCATGTGACATCAGGAATATTACGCGAGCATTGCCGACCCTTAAGAAACTTTAAATATTCGTATATTAGATATATTATTGTATGTATTATTTTTCGAATTTATTCAAAATTTCCATTATATTCCAATATTTCATTTTCTAAAACAAATTTACAATATTATTTATTTATTTTACACTTTATTGCACCAAGTAAAAAAAAAATACATTTAATATGAAGGAAAAAATATTAATTTTTTTTTCATATATTAAATTATTGAAAGTATGTAAATATGGTTCAGTTGTGATTTATATGATTTATACTTATACGACGAAACACGCACTGGTCACAATGTTCTCGATACACATAAAAAACTAAATTAAATTCATTATTCGGACACAAGTATATAATATATAATATTTATTACACAACGAGTAAAAGTATGTTTAAAATTTTGAAGTTAAAATTAAGAAAAAAAAGATAATCTGATGATTTGGATATGCGACTGACATTGAAACTAAAAAAAATATTGAAATATTTAGTTTAGGTGAAAGAACGATTGATCGTTTAATAATTCACCATTAAATTTCCCTTTATAAATAAGAAAAAAATGCTAATAATGAGTCAGATCATAAATGAAATATAGGTATAATGCATAATTATATCTGGAACATATGAAAATTACTGTAAATAAACATCACAAAAATTGATTTCTTTCATAATGAACTCCTTTGAAAAAAAAATATTACATTCTTTCCTTTTCATCACTTTTATTTTGTTGAAGACTCCACGATTGACAGACAGGATTCGTGGTTGCCATAAATAAAATATCCCATTGAGAAAAACCGAAAAACAAAAAATGCTCTTCTTTCAATTTTGAAAATAGAACTAAAGGAAGAGGACACGGCAACGACAGCTGATGTTACGTTTCGAACTTTACGACGTTCTATATTTAAAATGTTATCAAAACATTGAACGGGCCACCGATATGTACCTATCACGCGATAAACGCAGCGCCACTTCCGCGTTTAATTCTACGTTTTTTTTTTCTCAATAGTTTATTTGATAGAGTTTGCGTAGTTACGGCATGACCTCGAGCGCGGTCGTAAAACTAGTAACGTCGTAGTTTTGGGTTTGGCGAGGTATTAAAATTCAGTAGGAAGCCAGCTGCTCGATGACCGCCCTTGACTCGGCGGCGACGCGACGCGACTAATCGACGCAGACAAGCCTCCGTCACGCGGTTGTTTCGCGACCAATTTTTTTGTATGCTTTTAAAGAATTCCGTGGAAAAGTAAAAGCATTCTGTTCGGTCGCTCGCGTCTGTTGTGGTTTTACATTGGGATAATAAAAATAAACATAACAAAAGATTTCTGTGGGAAATCTCGGCTTGACATGACACGAAACGTGTTCCACACGGCGTCCCGTGTTACTATTCTCTCACGATCACCTATGTCTCATTCACTTTTATATCGGACGTGTTTGTAATAGTCATTATATAAATATTTTATCTATCAACACCTATAAAGTGACGTTAGAATTAAATTGCAAAGTTTAAAAATGATCAATTGTTTAGAAAATGGGAATATTGTAATTATAAGTAGTAATGAAACTAATTTTGCTGTGTGGTCCCGGCATAGAATGGGCCACCCGGTCCTTTCCTGTGGGTGTCGTAAGAGGTGAATAAAAGAACTAAATAGTCGAGGGATGGGCAGCAGCGTTCCTCTTAAAATATCAATAAAGCCTAACTGCACTTGTCAACCCGCCTGCCAAGCGTGACATCTACTTGCAAAATACTTCAAAGGCCAATATCAGGAGAAAATAGTCTCCAGTCATTTGGCTTTGGAACGTTCCTTATGGTAGTCTATGGGGGAGGCCTATGTTGAGCAGTGGATATTTAACGGCTGGTATGTTGATGACGATGATGATGAAAGAATCTAATCCGATATATATATATATATATATATATATATATATATATATATATATATATATATATATATATATATATATATATTAACAACTAACGTTCTATAGCTATCTTCGTTATTTAAAAAAAAAGATAACAGATTTCAAAATTGCATCGAGTAACGTTTATTGAATCAGAGTGAATATAAAATCGATAATTAATATTTTTTTTCTTTTGTGGCAATAAGCATTAAACTTGCTCGTCAATAAATATTTAGTTGAATTCATAAGTTACGTAATGATATTTTGTTTATGGATTCGCTATCATGTACAGAGTACCATACAATAATTTCTTTTTTTTTTATTATCCTCTGATAGGTAAAAGGAATGCAATCTATACGGCCTAATCCGTTTCTTTCACACTTTTCACACTTTCTTTTTGTTTCTAACACATTTTCTGTCTAATTTTCGGTATTATCAAACTAATATAAGGAAATATTTACAAATTAAATTACTTCTTACACATTTTAAAACAACCCGAAATACATTTTTCACTTTCTTTTAAAAAATGCGTTTTAATATTTTTAAAAATATTCAAGACCTAATTAACGTGTCTTTAACTGTAGTTAATTTAAATGTTTAAATGCAGTTAATTTAAACTTTTTTCGTAAATTACACATGTTTAAGTGTTTTAAGACATTATAAAATAATTAAGATTAGCGAAAATAATTATTTCGCTTCGGTATCGACTGCGTTCATGAACATTTTTAAGGTCTAATAATATTTTATTATATTTTGGGTGTCGGTGTATTTCGTCGCTTTTTTAATGATGTCGGTACTGGTTAATTTGTTTCATGTTTGTAAATTTGGTTTCAACCTATCTACCATCATTTTAAGTCGTTTTTAATGTTCATCACACATAAAAATTATGATAGAGTATTAATAATTTTCAATCCACTTCAAAAAGAAGAAGATTTTAAATTCGGTTGGTTTTTTTTTCTTATATTTCGTCATAATCGTAGAATACTGACGGATCTGACAAATATTACATATATAGATCCGTCAGTATTCTACGACTATGACGATTTGTTACCGCAGAACTCTGTCATTTATAAATGGAATTGGAAGTTTCTTTTTATCTGAAAGTATATACTTTTAGATTGGTTACATAGAAATTTTCGGTAAATACAGAATAGGTTTACTAGTGTAGGTTATTTAAAACAAAATGACTGATTTGCCACAGTTTAGTAAAAATTTTTATCTTAGATCCGACATCAGAAACTTGGTGTGTAAATTTAAATTGCTAACTCTCTGACGATGAAAAATAGTGTGAACAAACAAAATTAATACGATTAAGGCTATCTCTCCCTACCAGGTTGGATTTAATATGTTTATAATTGTAAGTGTACTTCTTTATTTTATTTTTTTTCTTTTTATTTTGATTCTTTTGATACTACTTAGAATGGTAAACAAGCTGACGGCCCACCTGATGGAAAGTGGTAACCGTCGCCTATAGACATGACCAGTACCAGAGCAGTACCATGGACATAACAGAGTATACTGTTTCGTCCATGATACCCCCCATGCGTTGCCATTCCTGAGGGCTCAGGTGTTATTCCTCTGTACCCTGTAAATTCACTGCCATATCCCACCCTTTAAACCGAAACACAGCCATGCAAACACAACTGCTTCACGGTAGAAACACGAATGGGACAGAGGTACTTTTGTACAAAGTCTCCCTCTGGTAAATTCTATGCATATTTCTTTATAGCCTACAATTCGGGATGTTAGAAGAATTATTACCATGTATTTGCATTCCACGACTGTTACGTCTATAAAGTTTCTTTTCTTACATCAATTCCTAATTTGAATATTGGCATTTTAACGGTCTGAACATAGAAGACCATGAAGTTCGGTCATGCGAATTTTTTGCATAGGCTTTTTAACGACTGTAAAACCGATTTCCAATCGTCGTTTTGCGTGTTATGATGCTTTGTGCGTGGGATATCAGATGCTTTAGAATGTTGTGAAGGGGCACGTGGAATAAAAGGTGCTGTAGAGCTGCGAAGTTTTTCTGTTCTGATAGTTCAATCACGAGGTCATCTTTATTAAGTTTTTTTTAATGTTACTTAGAATGGCAAAGAAGCTGACGGCCTATCTGATGGAAAGTGGTAACCGTCACCTATAGACATGAACATTACCATGGTCATAACAAAGTATACTGTTTCGTCCATGATATCTTCCATACGTTGCCATTCCTAATGATTCAGGTGTTATTTCTCTGTACCCTGTAAATTCACTGCCACACTTTAATAGCTTTTAACCGCGACTTTGACCGCGTGACCGGGATTCGTTTATATATAGGGATAAAAATAGCCCATATCTTTCTCCATCCCATATGGTACGTGTGTACCAAATTTCAAAGCGATTAGTTAAGTTGTTAACCGATTTAGAAAATTCAAAATTTTATCGATATTGATTCAGTAGTTTAGTGTTTAAATAAAAAAAAAAAACTGGTTTTACCACAATATTTTTTTTATTATTTTGTGATAAATTACATTCTGTTATGTTAATGGTGCTGTTCATGTCTATAGGCGAGGATTACCACTTCCCATCAAATCGGTCGTCTGCTTGTTTGTGGACATAATCTTAATTATTATGAAAAAAAAAATCACAGGCAGCTTTTATAAAACATTTGTGAAGCAATGTATTCATATATCTATGGAGAATTATACAGGCATCTAGATTTCTTTATAAAAACAGTATTTTAATATATTGAAATTGCAACTTAATAACAAAACCGAATGTAACTACAACAATGACTCGAAGCAAAAAGTCTTCATACGTATGCTTATTTCGGAGCGATCTAATTTTTTTTATATCAATGCTCTAGCTTTTTATCACGTCGTGATGCCATTAAATGGCTATCATTGATGGGAAGAACGAGAAGTTTTTGTGCGTCTTGTTTCTTAAAAAAAAAAAGTTAGAAAAACATAGACAAACTGACATCACGAGTTCGCGCCAAAACTGAGAAGGCGTTGGCTCGGCGCGCGCAAAAAAAAGGCCGGCGCACTCTGCGTTGGCACAAAAAAGTAAAAAGTTCATCGGTTCCATTAACATTGTAGATGTTTTGGTTTTAAATGTACAAATTATGGGAATTAAAGCCATTGGAAATATGCCAGAGTCAATATACGGTTTTTTTTTTTTATCACAATATCGATACAATTGTACATTTTTACGTGCTAAGAGTCGAAATTAGGGGCGCGTGATAGGTCCTTAACATACCAAAAATTCATGTAGATAATATAAAATGAACATTTTACGGGGGATAAGAGGTAAATTGCACATCTGATTGTATGATAACATCCAAATTCAAATATACACCTACATTATCATTATTTGGCTCGTTTTCAAAATACAATATACAGGTATTTTTGCCTAATCCGTATTTATGGTGTAGTTTATTTAAAACATGCAAATATTCTATAGTAAAATCTTTGCAATTCTCTGAAGCGGAGGTAGAGATAAGAATACGACATTTAAAATGGAAGTAATCGATAAAAGAATTATCCAAATCGGTTCCGAATTGGCCAAGATATCTTACATAAAAAATATAGGTCAATAAAAATCCTCCAGGTTTTTGAAGTCGCGTAAAAATATATCTAAATCGTTTCTAAATAAATACAAATATATGTATGTATGTATATGTATGTGTATGTATATATGTGTGTGTATGTGTATGTATGTATATATGTGTATAATTTTTATATATTTTTAATTTGCAAAAGATGCTTTTTTAATTATACAGCACTATCATACCTACTTGTACAACAATTAGTCCATTACCTTAAGGTTGTCTTGAAAAGATTGCTCTCAGCAATAAGACCGCCTTACTGTACTTATACAATTGTATCGTTGTGTTTGTAAATTGTCTTGCTTATTTCCTATATTGTATAATGCAAATAAAGTATAGTCAAGTATACTCAAGTACAAAAAATGCAAAATTTTTACGTATATGTATCAACCATTAAAGTAATATATAACGCCTATATATATATATATATATATATATATATATATATATATATATATATATATATATATATATACAATATGTAACGTAATGATTTGTATACGAAAATAATTAATAATAAATAAATCTGAAAATAATTTAAGCAAATACTTTGATAATTAATAGTCTGACCTCTCATAAACCTATTTTAGCTATCAAAGCATTATGTCTTTTTCGTTTGCGTGAAATTCTCAATTTGAAAGTAAAAAAAAAATTCCATATCTAAAAGAGGTTTGGTAGAAGATTTTACTTCTTAAGAATAAGGCAGTAAGAGTAATTTTCTTTTTTCTTAAGTACTTACAATATAAATTTTCCATGTAATATACATATGCATTAGTCATATCATATTACCTGGCCGGTCGCAACGCAAGTGCCGCTGACGGCCCACTCGCTAGAAAGTAGTATGACAATCATCGTTTATAGACAGGATCACCTCCATGGACATCACTGAGCGTACTGTGATAATTATGGAGTATAGGGGGAGAAAAGGATTGTTAGTAATGAGGTCTAATAGCCTAATTGCTAGCAATATACCCTCTCAAGTCGACCTCCACGCGGTCCCCCCTGGAATGATTTCCAGTTCGTCATCGTTAATTTTTATCAAATTCATCATGGTGGGCCAACTGACCTGCATTCATCCTCACCTCGTTTGTTTGTTTCTTTTTGACGCTTCAACATGTCAAACAATACTACGAGAAGGGCATAGGCTACTTTTGATCTTGGTCAATCAATACATCCCGGTCACGCGGACGTAGCCGCGTGTACAGACAAGTATAATAGATTTGATGATATGAAATTGATACGTGAAAGGTCAATTGCCGGTTTAGAGATGTTCCGTGAAGCATTAGAAGGACATAGGATACTTTTGATCTTAATCAATCAATATATTCCGGTCAATCAACATATCTTGATTAATCAATAGGTATAACCTAGTTACGTGGACGAAGCTGAGAGTAAAAACTAGTATGATTAATAGATATGATGATATGAAATTGATACGTGAAAGCCCCAATTGCCAGTTTAGAGCTGTTCTGTGAAACACTAGAAGGACATAGGCTACTTTTGATCTTGGCCAATCAACACATTCCTGTCAATCAACATATCCTCGTTAATCAATAGGTATAACGGGGTTAATTTAACGAAGCTGTGAGTAAAAACTAGTGTAATTAATAGATGTGATGATATGAAATGGATACGTGAAAGCCGTAATTGCCAGTTTAGAGCTGTTTTGTGAAGCACTAGGCATAGGCTATTTTTGATCTTAATCAATAAACATACTCTGGTCAATCGACATATCCTGGTTAAACAACAGGTATAACCTCATTATGTGGATGAAGCTGCGAGTAAAAACTAGTATAGTTAATAGATGTGATGATATGAAATGGATACGTGAAAGCTCTGCCAATTGCCGGTCTAGCGCTACTCTGTGAAGCACTTCACGCCCAATCCGCCGTAATGACGTAAGCACTGACGTTGCCACCTCTCAGTCCATTAGTACTGAGCATATAGTTTTTGTCATTGTTACAAGAGGTCTATGAACGTATGACCAACCTGTTCAGACTGGTAGACTCGTGGGAGTTCGGATAGACGCTTCGTATTTGGTCACAGAATTAATTGTAGGTGGAAAAGAGCTAAGATGACCTTTTTTTTTAAATAAATATATACGGACAAATCACACAGATTGAGCTAGCCCCAAAGTAAGTTCGAGACTTGTGTTATGGGATACTAACTCAACGATACTATATTTATAATAGATACATATATAGATAAACATCCAAGACCCAGGACAATCAGGAAAAGATCGTTTTCCATCATGACCTGGCCGGGGATCGAACCCAGGGCCTCCACGTCGCAGGCAGGCGTGTTGACCGCTGCGCCACGGAGGACGACCTTAACTTTGGTTTGCTCGATTTTTGTTTCTATCGATTTCTTTATATATTGTGGTAGTCAAAATGTTCCTTCAACCACATTCGTTTTTGTAAGTCTCCGGTGACAGATTCCCAGTACCAACAGTAGCAGTAAATACTGCATACTCTAAAGGAATGTAAAAAAAATACAATACAATGCCATTTGAGATTAACTGGCAAAAGACAAAACTACTTTATAATTCGAAAAAAAAAATAGTTCCTAAATCGCTCTGCAGAAGCAGCACCAACGTTCGCTTTTTAATCCCTTTTAGATGTAATGATCTTGAAGCAATATGTCAAAAATGAAGATTGATAGTAAATATCGTATAATTTTCGACTACTGGAAATTGTTTGTGACGTAATCAGGCCAGGGGCGGGATGTAACATTAATCTAGGAGAGTGTTGTTGACAACGGGGTCGATTCTTGTGCGCCCTTTCTCTAAAACTATCTCTAAAATTAAAATTTTAATTTGATATCACAGCGAAATCTTTATTGTAAGGATCGATATGAACTTATTTTATAATAGATACAAGTTAAAATTACTACCATTTTAGTTAATGATGGTCCACAAACAAAAATTTCTTGAAGTTATTAAATTAAAATATTAGTTTTGTACCTTTATGTGTATATTTTAATCTGTACTTCATGCTACTGTATTTCACTTGAATTGTTTATATGTCATTATTTATTTTTATGTTTTTGGTGCAATAAAGAGTTAAATAAATAAATAATTTAAAGAAATGGCCCAATGCCTGTAGTGCTGTTAATAATAGTCAGGTCATATTCTGCGTAGTTTCGCTGGAAAAAATCATGTAAAATTCCTGGTAAACTCACGATGGGCCTAATGATATGATTTCTTGCTCACCTTATTCTTTATTGGTCATTATAGTCAACATAAATATTTTTTATTTATGTATTAAAAAAAAAATAATTTAGTGAGACCATTCTAGTAGCTATACATCTCTGTCATTTTTCCGGTATCGCCGTCTGGTATCTGTCGGCACTTTGATACCGGAGAGTAACTACAATTTTGACGTACGCCGGGTGAGAGGCGTCGAATGGTACATATCATTTATTAACATGATTTATTGGTACCACTGATGTCTTATTTGAATTATTAAAAGGTAAAAAAAAAATATGTATTTTACTTAATGCATCGTGCATGTAGGTGTACTGTTATTTCAATTATTTCTACCTCTTTGTTTTAGGCTAGTCATCAAATCAATACGTCTATTATATGATTCAATTATTAATTTGTGACATAAAGGTTTTTGTGCTGTTATTTTACCGACTATGCAGAAGGAAGAGTAATGATTTTCAGGTGTAATATACAAATTAATTTATTACGAAGGGCGAGCTGGCCAGTCTGTTCATCCTCACCTATCATCCTTCACTGGTGCTTCCCTGGCATATACCGTCAGTGAAGCCTGGGTTACCATTCCATTATCACTCCCATTAAGACTTCCACGCGGTACCCCTGGAAACCATCACAGTTGGGGGCAAAAGATTGTTAGTAATAGTATCTAAAAAATAAACTATCTGTTTGTAATGGATAAATCAATAAATTACTCAAGCGATTTAAAAAATTCTTTCACCTATATTAAGCTACATTATCAGTGAATTACGTGGGCTGTAATTTATTTATAAAATACCGCGTGAAACCGGGCGAGTAGCTAGTATACAATAACTTATTGCAGTGTACATTTCTCTTATCTCTTCATAGGAGGACGATTCTAGTCTATGGTCAGATTTTTTATTTCAAATTTGTCTTTTTTTTGCATTGTCATACTTTATTCTTTTAGTCACTTTTTACAATATTTTAATGACATAAAAACTTCGGCGTATATTACCTTTGCAACAAAAATCACTGTTTTTCATAACACAAAAAAAAAAAAGTTTAAAAAGGACTAACAAAGTAATTCGTTCTCATTAATACACTCATTGCAAGAACTCCAGTAGGAAGATTACAAGGCATTTATATATTTTTTGTCTATGGCTCGGCCACTTTATAAAAAGGTACAAAAAATTGTCTATGCTCGACCTGGAATGATAAACAGCGCTATTAGCCGCACGCGCACCCTCCGTCTTACACCTGCTATGTAAGGCCGGCTGTTTTGGGGGCATTTTATTAAAGTTTCGTTGTTCCTTTGGACCGGGGTTTTGGATTGTAAACATCCTGTATATTGTGAAATTTGCCCAGGCTTAAGAACACCACTCATTACAACTCTTTTACATTGTTATCCTTACTAATATTATAAATGTGAAAGTGAGTGTTTTTGTAATGAATGATAATGAAATGGTAACCCCGCCTGTGCGGGGGGAATGAATGGGGTCTAATGAACTCATTACTAGTAATATACCCCATTAGGTCAACCTGCACGCGGTTCCCCCTGGAAACAATCGTGGTTAATTCTAGTGGAATGGTCACGATGGGCTAGTTTATCTGCTTTTTTTTTGTTGGGTGAAAATGATATGGTAACCTCGCCTACGCTAACGGGATACGCTGGCGGAGCATCAGTGAAGGGTGATAGATGAGAATGAAATGGGCCAGTTAGCCCATCATGATGAATTCATCAGGAATTAACCATGATAGTTTCCAGGGAGAACGGAGAGGAGGTCGACCTGGTTGGGTATACTGCTAGCAATGGGATTTTCAGTCTCCATTACTAACAATCCCTTTCCCCCCAATTGATCTGCTTTCATTGTCACGGTTACCATTCCATTATCACCTATTAGAAAAACCCCGCCTGCGTTAACGGTATACACTGGCGTGGCACCAGTGAGGGGTGATAGGTGAGGATGAAGCAACTTAGCCCATCATGATGCATACACCTGGACTTCACCACGATGGCTTCCAGGGAGGATTACGTGGAGATTGACCTGACAGGGTATATTGCTAGCGATGGAACTGTGAAACTCCCTCTACAAAAGTTCAAGTTCATCCTCACCTATCATCCCTCACTGGTGCCCCGTCAGTGTACGAGTATACCGATAGCGCAGGCGGTGTTACCATTTCATTATCATCCATTAAAAAAAAATTAAATGATTTGCATGCCACTCACTTGAATGCAGTCTTTTATTTTTAATCTTAAATACTTCTAATATTCCTAAAGAGGGTTCACGTCAGGCAATAAATAAGGCAAATCTTTTTGTAATATGGATAAAACCAAAATGGCGTAATAACGCCTACTCCAAATAATAATTGGGATAAGGGTAGGAAGGTGATGATTAAAAACTTCTGTGATAACCTGTATTCAAGCACATCAAGTTATAATTCATTTAGGGATAAAGTGATTTTCGAAGGCGGGGGGAGGGGGAGAGTGTTACCGCATAAGGATCAACCTGACAGGATATATTTCTAATAACCCCTTGCCCCCAATATTAATTGATTGTAAAGAAGGAAGGCCCAAAGTGCAACGACTTTACAATTAACATCCACATAATAGTGTCTACGTGGCCTAATACCCGAGGGCCTATTGCGAGCAGCGCCACCTGTAGCTTGTGCATGAACAATTATTACAATCTACACTGGGACACCTGCTTAGAAAAAGGAGTGCCCATTTAAGGCGCGGTCACATGTCTATACACTACATATTCCTGTCCTTAATGTTGGCATCTGCGCGAATGTTGCAAGCATTAAAATTTGTTATTAAAATAGTATAGATTCAATAATAGATGGTATTCCATTCGATTAGCATAACGTTATGAACTTCAATAGTTACCTTTAGTTATTTTTAGTTTTTTCCATGACTTAGTTAATAGGCTAGTACAATTTGCTTCGTAAAAAAGTTTCAACCTATTGTGTTAAAATATCGCCGTGTGGTCCCGGCATAGAATAGGCCATACCTTCCTTTCCCGTGGGTGTTTTTTTTTTTATTTTTTTATGTTTTTTTTTTTTCAAATAAACTTACATTGAAGCACTTTTGAAAAGTCATTACATTTTTTTTAATTTACCGCTCGTTCGGAAAGCTGTCTCATCACAAGAAGAACGAGCAAGAAACTTGCGTGATGCTCTTTTAAATAATTTTATTATTACTTTACATTTTTAAGTTTAATTGT
Source organism: Galleria mellonella (assembly GCF_026898425.1). Lineage (NCBI taxonomy): Eukaryota > Metazoa > Arthropoda > Insecta > Lepidoptera > Pyralidae > Galleria > Galleria mellonella. The sequence continues at coordinate 3,246,067 of NW_026442028.1, read as the reverse complement.
GTGAATACAAACCACCAATTAGCACTAATTCAATTAAATACTCAAAAAGAAAAAAAAATATTGAATACATAACCAACTGGTTAAACAATTAATAAGAGGAAATCAGTCATAGTGATTAGAGCAGACCAGTCCCTACAAGCAGCACCCGTTCACGAGTATGACGGATGAGCCAGCCATCACTGCGCTCGACCATATTTTAGGGAGCCCAATGACCCGGCCCACCACGCCGCCACAAGTCTGGACATTTTAGTGAGCATGACTACTCAAAACACTAGACCACGTCAAAGCTACTCACAATTGCCATCTGATAGTTATAGTATTCACATTTTACATAAGAATGCATGCGGCAATTAATACAAAAAACCGCTACGCTTTCATATTTCTAAAATTAATCAATTAAATCAAGAAAGCAATGAGAAAATAAAATTATAACGTTGTATGCTAATAAACTAATTATTTACTTGATATGTTGTCATCTATGAATTCGTCTATCCTGTAATAGGCTTTCTTACATAAAAATTGTTTAATATAAGATTTGAATTGCCTCTCTGTCAGATTTAATGCAGATTCCGGCAGTTTATTATAAAATCTTATGCAATTACCATAGAATGAATTACTGATTTTGTGCAGACGGCATTTAGGTAAAATAAGCTTATTTATATTGCGTAAGTTTCTACTTGTACAGTCTTTGAGTTTTTTAAAACTCGCTAAGTTCTTCCGTGTATACATAATATTTTCATAAATGTATTGTGAAGTAACTGTGAGGATATTTGAGTCTTTAAAGCACTGACGTAATGACTCTCTTGAACCCATACCATAAATAGAACGTATGGCTCTCTTTTGTAAAACAAATATAGTATTTATATCGGCTGCTTTACCCCACAGCAGTATGCCATAAGACATTATGCTATGGAAATAACTAAAATATACAAGTTTAGCCGTCGCCACGTCTGTTAATTGCCTAATTCTTCTAATTGCATATGCAGCAGAACTGAGTCTACTGGCCAATTTTGAAATATGGGGCCCCCATTGTAATTTCGAGTCCACTGTTATACCTAAAAAAACTGTATCATTAACAAAATTTACTATTTCGTCATTAAGCAATAACTGTGTAATTATTAGTCTTACATTAGGAAGTGTAAATTTTATACACTTTGTTTTGCTGGAATTTAATAATAGGTTATTACATGTAAACCAATTTAATATTGCAGACATAGCACAATTTACATCGTCTAATTGATTACTTTGACGTCCAATTTTAAACACTAACGAAGTATCATCCGCAAACAGCACTATATCTGCAATTTTCTCTACCATAAAGGGAAGGTCATTTATGTAGATTAAAAAGAGAAAGGGGCCTAAGATTGACCCTTGTGGAACGCCCATCTTAATATTAGCTGATTTTACACCGTCAATATCTACAGTTTGAACCCTATCCTCTAAATAAGTTCTCATTAATTTTAGATCATTATCTCTTATACCATAATGTTCGAGCTTGTACAAAATTTTTTATGATCCACACAATCAAATGCCTTTGATAGGTCACAAAAAACTCCGAGTGCATCCTGTGACCTCTCCCAAGATTCGAAAATATGTGTCATTAGCGCAACACCTGCGTCAGTGGTAGACTTGCCGGCGGTGAAACCATATTGCTGACTGTGAAGCAGTCCGTTAACCCTGAAGTGATGTAACATTTGATTTAACATTATCTTTTCAAACACCTTACTTAGAACTGGCAAAATAGATATAGGTCTATAGTTCCCTGGCTCAAATTTATCTCCTGATTTAAATAGTGGGATTAATTTGCTAAATTTCATTAAATGTGGAAAAACGCCATTATCAATACATTTATTAAAAATAGTGGCTAGATATGGAGCAACAATATCTATGAAAGAACTAACTACTTTTACAGACATGCCCCAAAGGTCTTCCGTATTTTTTAAATTTAGCTGTTTGAATATTTTTATGATATGAAAGGGGCTAACATGTGAAAATTTAAATCTTAAAGAACAACAACCGATATTAGTCTCTAGTAATTTTTTTGCTCGAGATTGAGTGTCGTAAGAGACGACTAAAGGAAGGCGAAAGATTGGCAGCAGCGCCTTTTTTAAAACATCTCCAAAGTCTTACTGCGGTTGCCAATCCGCCTGCCAAGCGTGACAGCTACTGGCAAAACCCCCAAAGGGGGAGGCTTATGTCCAGCAGTGAACAGTTAAAGGCTGATATGATAATGATTTAGAAATAAGAATAACTGTACGCACATATTGTATTAAAAGCTTACGTGAATTAGGAATCACATATGTAAGTAAAAGTTTATCCTCCTTCTAAAGTAGCTGATTTGTAGCTATTTTCCTTAATTGAACAAGGTATATGTTTATTTGGTGAGAGGCTGCGTTGGTGGCAACGCACCTGTTGCTGGCCAGTTGGTCAAACGCATATATGTGACTCATTGTTTTGTTATTGCATAACATTTAGTAAACGAAATCTGTGTTCTGTTACAGTAGCTTTAGGCTGAAAATAATTTGATTATTTAATATTATATATATATGATATATATATATATATATATATATATATATATATATATATATATATATATATATATATATATATATATATATATATATATATATATATATATATATATATATATATATATATATATATATATATATATTTATATACACATATATATATATTTGTCCATTTACCATCCACTACTGGACATATATTTACCTCATATTTCACTACGTAATAAATAATAGTGTCCTACAAAAAAAAAACCGTCTTTAATTGCAAAAAAAAAAAACAGTTATTTTTTTTTAAACTAAACTATTGAACGGATTTTGATAAAACTTCTATGCGATGCGATTAATTTGTAAGATTGCTTAGCAATAAGACCGCCTTTTGTACTACTCTACTCTTAATGAAAATTCTTCAACAAGTCCTGTAATATTGGTGCAATAAAATGTTAAATAAATAAATAACTATATCCTTTCAGATAAAAAAGAATTTTCCAAAAGGTTTAGAGATAACGGAGTTATGAAGTAACAAAGATAAAAAAAAATACAACCGAGTTGAGAACCTATTTATTTTTGTAAACGGTTGAAAATAGGATATTTGCATCCAGCGGCTATACTAGGATCACATAAGTAATTATTACAGGCTTCTTTCAATAAACTTATATAATTTATATATATGTACAGTTCGAATTTAAATAACAAATCGTAATTTTGACAGTGATGTGGTCTTAGATATTTTTAAAGAAAATTAATTGACCCTTTAGAAAATCATATTTTTTTCAAATTCAGGACTCATTTAAAGTTCTTTTACCTTAAATTAGAAAATATACTATATTTAAGAAAATTCGTCTTAACGTAAGCCATATTAAAAACTAATTTATAAAAATAATCATAAAAAAGTATTAATTATTTATATAAATTTATTTTTTAAATACATTTTTTTTTATTAAAACTTTTTAATTAAGAGACTGTATTTACGAATACCGCTAGCGTCGGCTGCCATTTTGGATCTATGCAGGGAACGAGTATGTAGGGTTGTAAAAAAACGTAAACAACGTTTCACCTGCGCGCGCCGAGATTGGCAGGTGGCGTGCGCGCGCATCTGCGCACGCTAGGGTTGTCACGTTTGTTTATGCGACTTATGCATATACATTTAAGTGACAAAGGGCAAATTCCGTTTTTAATGAGTTCATTGATAATTGAATGTTACGAACTGTACTCGACAAATAAAAATATATTTAAAGTGTCACTTTATTTTAAGTTTTATATTTTATAACAGACAATAAGGAATAGACAATTGTTAATCAAGTAACATTAGACGAGTAAAGTTTTTTTTTTTTAGAAAAAAGATAATTAAGTGATAAATTTATTTCATAAAGGTTGTTGACTGACTAAGGAAATGGATCGATAATTATTGACAATTTATACGATACTAGCGATCCTCCTTGACTTGGCATGGGTGCAATGTAAAAACATTGTAGTGTCAGTGTGGAGTGGATTTCGAGAGTTTATATTGTAACCGTTTTTCCAAACTCCACATAATATATATATTTTTTTTAAACAATAAAATAGTTATAGATCAGCCATCTTTATAATGTAGAATGCTATTGCGGACTTCTTAGCAGTCTTAATAAAGAGCAATAATTCCGTCATATATGTTATTATTTTATTATGTATCAACATTTTCGATAAAAGCACTTAGTTGACTTGATTTCTTTCGACATTTTGAACAGGTATCATCATATTTCAACAAATGAACACAAAACAATATTAACTTATATGTATAAAGCTTTCTCGAAAATCACTCTATCTATCGACGAAAACCGCATTAAAATTCGTTGCGTAGTTTAAAAGATCTAAGTGTACAGACGGCGGGAAGTTACTTTGTTTTATACTATTAGTCCTTGCTGGTATAAATGTTACTACTATGGTACTGAAACTGACCACAGTTAACTGTAGACAGTTTCAACATCGATTAAGCTTCTCAGTACGGAATTTCTAGTATAATTAGTTGACGTCGATCCTCGTTAAGACGCATAAGTTAAAAAATAAATAGGTTACTACAACTTTAAGTAAACAATATATAATAAGTAAATAAGTTTATTATTTTATCTTTCTAGGATATAAGGATATCAGTTAGAATATAAGATTGTCAAGGAAAACTAATAAAATGAATTTATTTATTTATTTATTTAGGATTACCAACATAAGATACAGCGAGACATATCGATGCATTACACTAGTGGATTATGGCTTACTGTTCTTACATTTAATTTTTAAGTAACTGTTATTATTTTGGCGATAATTACGGTTATTTTTTTTATGAAATTCGGTAAGCTATTTCATATGATTACTAAATAATAAATTACGAAGAAAATAGTTAAAATACTTTTCAAAATGGACGAGTTAGAGATCGAAGAAGGATCAGTGGTAAGTAGGCAACCCTAGGCATTCTCCGGAGTGCAGACGCTTTTTACGTATGTTCAACCCTTGCACATGGCGTACAGAAAAACACAACACGATACTTTGGGGAACCGATAAAGGCTATTTTACAGTTGGGTTCTTGGAATATTTTAAATTAGTATAATACAATGCATGAAACGTAATTGGACGAAATAACTTATTTAATTAATTAAATAATAGTGCAATAAATAAATTATACTAAACATTTATGACTAGCTGATCCGACAGACGTTGTTTTATTCAAATTCCTTATTTTTTTATTTTATTTCCCTAACAACTTTAATTGGTTTACGACGAAAATTTAAAAGAATGCTAAAACAGTTCAACCGTTCTGAAATGATTGAAATTTTTATTTATATAGATTCGATACGTGACAATTTACTTAATAAATCAATTTAATATGCAATATATATATGTATGTTTTTTTATACAACTTAGAATGACAAACGAGTTGACGGCCCACCTAATGGAAAGTGGTAACCGTCGCCTATAGACACGAGCAGTACCATGGACATAACAGAGTATACTATTTCGCCCATGACTGGAAGATTTGGTTGACTGGAAGAGATCTCTGTCAGAGATAAGTCCACTCTTGCTCACAACATTTATAAATACATTATTTTATATGTAATTTACAAGTGCAGTTAAGAATATATTGTTTATATAACAGATAATTTACTTAACAAATTAATTTAATATGCAGTTTATAATAGATAATTTACTTAATAAATTAATTTAATATACAGTATATATTAGACAATTCATTTAATAAATTAATTTTATATACAATATATAATAGAAAATTTACTTAATTTATTTATTTATTTATTTCACCAGAGGGAGACTTTGTACAAAAGTCGATTGCTTGGGTACCTCTGTCCCATTCGTGTTTCAACCGTGAAGCAGCTGTGTTTGCATAACTGTGTTTCGGTTTGAAGGGTAATGGCGTGATTAATTTTATATAGCAACGCATGGGGGGTATCAATATATAAAATTATGTCCATGGTACTGCTCAATAGGCGACGGTTACCACTTTCCATCAGGTGGGCCGTCAGCTTGTTTGCCATTCTAAGTTGTATAAAAAAAAAAAAAAAATTTAATATGCAATACATAATAGACAATTTACTTAATGAATTAATTGCAATTGTTATCTGGGGTTTGTTATCTGATGGGAATTATTTTACTGACTGGAACAAAGAGTCTATGTCCTTAATTTCGTAGTGATTAGTAGAAGCTGTTAAATCAATAAAAAGTATGAAATAAACAAATTTACTTCCATGTTTATAATATTAGTTAGGACAATTTTCTTATTTAGCTGTTAGATTCTCATTCCTAACAATCCTTGCCACCCATATAATAATGGTAAAACTAGAATTAATATTTTTTTTTATGTAACTTAGAATGGCAAACAAGGTGACGGCTCTCTTGATGGAAAGTGGTAACCGTCGCCTATAAATATAAAAAAAATAATAAAAATTAGTTTATTCATCTCCACAAATTACAATGTATAATAATATTACATTTTACTTTATACAAAATAAAAGTATCATAATTTGTGGGAGATCTGGAGCCTAAACTAAGTCGTTACTTGTATCTTAGACACCAGGTCCCCCCCCATATAAATTATTGACAATTCAAAGTAAAAGGTAGTTGCGTGGAGTAAAAATAAATATAATTTAATATTAGAACAAAGAGGTGCGAGCGCGCGCGCGCGCTCCTGTGTGTGTGTGTGTGTGTGTGTGTGTGTGTGTGTGTGTGTGTGTGTGTGTGTGTGTGTATGTGTGCAAGCGCGCGTGCGTGCGTGTGCGTGTGCGTGTGTGTGTGTGCGCGTGTGTGTGTGTGTGTGTGTGTGTGTGTATGTGTGTGTGTGTGTGTGTGTGTGTGTGTTATATTAGGTATGTGTTGTATTCGAATTACAAATAAAAGTATCATATATGTTTTATTTTGTTTTATTATACCCTTCCTTTTCTATTGTTCTTCCTCTTCCTTTTCTATACTTAAGCGTAGATAACGCTGTTATACACTATTATAATTTTATTACTTCTATTACTTTTTCCGTATCGTTATAGGTTTGTTTTAATAGCCAATTTGTTACAATATGTTTACATTCATTTTTACTATATTTAAAGATGTTTAATAATTTGTTTATCCTGTTATATACGATTCCACTGCGGAATTGGTAAAATCTCTGCGCAAATGAGGTCTTAACATTTACTGATTCACAGACTTGGAAGTGTCTTCTTGTGTTGCTGACGCTAATTATTTTTTCATATGATAGAGAGCAATGTTTACGCAAGACTATTTGTAATATATACAGCTGTCGTACAGTAAGCCTCTCTGCGTCTTCATAAAGTTTTATAGTAGGAAAAAGACGAGGTTTATGCAGCATTACCTTCAATATTAATCTTTGAGCTCTTTCTAGTGTTATCAATTTAGTTTTTGCACAGCCACCCCATGTACTAATACAGTAGGTTAAGACAGATCTTGCTAATGCATCGTATACCAATTTTATAGTTTTCTCGTCTACGACATTTCGAAGTTGTTTAAAGATATAGACAAGTTTACGCACCCTATGTGAAACAGAATCAATGTGCTTTTCAAATGTTAAATTTGCATCTATTATAACACCTAGATATTTTATGTGTTGTGTTGTGTTAATTTTGGGGCAATTGCAATCTGATATCGGAGGAAAGTTACATTTGTGTGCGCGAATAGAGTAATTATTATTGTACATTTTAGCGCATTTACACATTGAAAAAATAATATATTTAGTTTTATCTTCATTTAAAGTAAGAGAATTACTCATAAGCCAATGAGATACTTTATTAAATCCACTTTGTGCAAGTTCAAATAGTTCTTCCCATGAGTCTGCAAAAAATGTGAGAGTGGTATCATCTGCATATGACGCTATTCTACAATTTCTCAAATTAAGTTGACACAATTCATTTATATAGCAAAGGAACAACGTTGGGCCCATAATGCTACCCTGCGGCACACCAAATTCTATAGGTAAGTCACTACTCACAAAGTTTCCTATTTTAATGCACTGTGTTCTATTTCTAAGGTAGTCAGTTATTAGTTTAAGTGTCGTACCTCTAATACCCAAATTGTTCAGTTTATTAATAACTTTTGTGGCGGAGACCGTATCAAATGCCTTGGCAAGGTCAATAAATATTGTCAAACATTTCTTTTTAGTATCAATTTTATCAACAAGGTAATTTACAAAATCATTGATTGCATCATCTGTAGAAAGTCCTGGTCTAAAACCATATTGTGCTTTTGAGAGTAATTTATATTTTTCTAGAAATTTAACTAATCTTGAATTTACGATTCGCTCAAATACCTTAGATAATGTTGACAATATAGCAATCGGTCTATAGTTATTGACACAACCTCTGTCACCCGCTTTATATATAGGATGGACCACAGCTTTTTTTAAGGCATCCGGAAAAATTCCTGAATCGAAGCATCGATTTATTAGATCTGTAATAACAGGAGATACCGTATCAGAAATAGCATATAAAACCTCAGTAGAAATCATATCCCACCCAGGAGAGCAATTACGTTTTAATTGTTTAATAGTAGATTGAACTTCTTCAATATCAGTTGGCAACAGAACAAAGGAGTTTACAGAAGGTTCAGCTTCACAGGCAAAATAAGGGATGGTAGGTGGAATTTTATCTGCTAATTGCTTTCCTATATTTGTGAAATATTTATTAATATTGTTAACTGCAATGTCTGGTCTATTTTCGGTTTTTAGAAGTTCCAGCGGTGGAATTTTAGCAGTGTTAATGTTAGTTATTTTTTTAATAGTAGTCCATAATTTTTTAGAATCATTTTTATACATCATAAGTTGTTCTCTTTCATATTGTTTTTTTATACGTTTTAATAGGTTATTACAAAAATTTCTGTATCTTTTATATGTAACCATTAGTGTATTGTTGTTTGGATTAAATTTTAACCTCTTATGCATCCTATCTCTTGTTCTAATACATCTAAGTATACCTGTAGTTATCCATGGTTTTAGTAGTCTGTTATTTCTAGATGCTAATGTTTTTACTGAAAATGACCTATAGACATGAGCAGTACCATGGACATAATAGAGTATACTGTTTCGCCCATGATACCCCCCATGCGTTGCCATTCCTGAGGACTCAGATGTTATTCCTCTGTACCCTGTAAATTCACGCATATCCCACTCTTCAAACCGAAACACAGCCATGCAAACACAACTGCTTCACGGTTGAAACACGAATGGGACAGAGGTATCCAAGTAATAGTGCCGGCGGGATTATAATTCTATTATCACCCTTTAAAAAAATACATGTTTAGGGGTACTGATATTCGTCTTCAACCGACTTAAAAAAAAGAAGTTTCTTAATTCCGTTGTGATTTTTTTTATGTTTATTACATCCTAACGTTAGTTGTAAACCTATTTGAAAAATTAAATTTTAACTAAAATGATATACTTACAGACTGGTCCCTTAGAAATTTTATCAAAGTCGACTCAGCAGTTTACCTTTTAAATTAAAATCAACTGGTTGTGTCATTTGAAGTCGGTATTTTTGTGAAACACAATCTTTAATGTAAGTGGTGTATTATTTGTACGGTCATTTAGATTCTGATAAGAAATAATAGATCCGGTAGGTGGCGGTTGAGGACAAAACAAGTTTTCCGAGTCAACTTGTTCTATTATAAAAATGTGTACCCACCTGTTCACATTTCAGCCATAATATGACAGTCGCGCCAGGTCTCCGGAGCTGCCCTTCGCTTAGTTTCTGCTCCGCTAGGATCTCGCTGTGTAAACGTCCCGTCTTCAACCATACCTCGATTGATCTGTCAATAATAACATCCCATGAATATCATATCGTCATAGTCGTAGAATACTGACGGATCTATATATGTAATCTTTGTCAGATCCGTCAGTATTCTACGACTATGACGCTATTACACTCATATCGCACCCTTCAAACTGTTTCATGTCTATAAACAACAATAACAACTTTCTTTCTTTCTTAACCAGAGGGAGACTTTGTACAAAAGTCGTTTGCTTGGGTGCCTCTGTCCCATTCGTGTTTCCACCGTGAAGCAGTCGTGTTTGCATGGCTGTGTTTCGGTTTGAAGGGTGGGATATGGCGTGAATTTACTGGGTACAGAGGAATAACATCTGAGTCCTCAGGAATGGCAACGCATGGGGGGTATCATGGGCGAAACAGTATACTCTATTATGTCCATGGTACTGCTCATGTCTATAGGCGATTGTTACCACTTTCCATCAGGTGGGCCGTCAGCTTGTTTGCCATTCTAAGTTGTATAAAAAAAAATGTAATCTTTGTCAGATCCGTCAGTATTCTACGACTATGACGCTATTACACTCATATCGCACCCTTCAAACTGTTTCATGTCTATAAACAATAATAACAACTTTCTTTCTTTCTTAACCAGAGGGAGACTTTGTACAAAAGTCGTTTGCTTGGGCACCTCTGTCTCATTCGTGTTTCTACCGTGAAGAAGTTGTGTTTGCATGGCTGTGTTTTGGTTTGTAGGATGGGATATGGCAGTGAATTTACAGGGTACAGAGGAATAATAAAGGTAAGATAGAAGGAAGGAGGGGAAGAGGGAGACCGAGACATAGTTACATCAGACAGATCCAAGGAGTTGGTATTGTGTCGTATCAAGAGGTGAAGAGACTCGTTGAAAATCGTAGTGAGTGGCAAGAGCTTCACCGACAAGAGCGCAACTCTTAAATACGATAGATAGATAGAGGAATAACACCTGAGTCCTCAGGAATGCCAACGCATAGGGCGTATCATGGGCGAAACAGTATACTCTGTTATGTCCGTGGTGCTGCTCATGTGTATAGACGACGGTTACCACTTTCCATCAGGTGGGCCGTCAGCTTGTTTGCCATTTTAAGTTGCATAAAAAAAATATTAGGTGGGGTGGTGTGGCAACAAAATGCCCTTATGTGGGTGACCTATATCCAGTAGAGGACAGTTAATGACAGTGACAGATATATTAATAATAAATAATAATAAAACAGGTAGGCCGTCAGATTGTCAGTTCAAATTGTATAAAAAACACGAAGTAATTAAGAGTAACACAAATATTTTAAATTTTTTATTTTAATAATATAAAAATTAAACAAGGTTGTCTAATTACAGATATAGGCAAAGAAACTCTTATGTAATTATTTTTTTAGTGGCAACCCTGCCGCTCGCAGCTGGCTACAACGCTATTCCACTACAAAACATTATGGTCTTTCCACTGTTATAATGGACACTTAAAAACTCATAAAAGTGTAGAGTAAGCGTAAGCCGCCTGGCAGAACCCAGATCTATAAGATTTCACCACGAGATAGTAAACTCCTGTTAAATAGGGTTGACACATATTTAGAACTACATGGACATCCCGATTTTTATATCTATGTCGTATTTTTAAATTGGTATTTCTTCTGTATCTATACAGTAAAAGAAGGTAGGATACTACTTGCATCTAATAGTTAGTTGAACGTAATAGACGTCCTACAAATTGTGTAAAGTGTAATTTGGTTCATTTTTCATACCATTTAAAAAAAGGAATGCGTATTATTTTTGTAATTGTTTTTTATGTTTGCTCCTTCATAACTCCGTCAGTTATAAATCTGTTTAAAAAAATCTATTTTATCTGAAAGAATATATTTTCAGACAGGTCCACAGATTTTTATAAAAAACGATTCAGCAGTTCAGTTTTTAAATCAAAGTAATTGATTTTGCTACAATTAAAGTAGTTTTTTTATGAATCGCCATCTTAAATATATTAATACGTGACGTAAAAACTTTGTATCCTTTTTTAATACAACTGCGCCGACAGAGGAGTATGAAATTTGACATACTTACAGTTTATAAAGAGAAGGAGTGCAGATGGTTATAATTTTTTTCAAATTATGCATAAAAATACAATAAATCAATAAAATAAAAAACATTACACACACTACCATGTATTTGACACACACACACACACACACACACACGTATATATAGTCTTTTGTTTATTGTTAAAGTCTACGGTCAAATTGAGAATAAATTAATATTGTTTGTATTTAATATTATTTTTTTATACTATTCGATATTATTTGACTTTTCCGAGCCTTTATATTCTTGAAACAATATTGTTTGTGAAAAAGAATAAAATTTTATTCGATAAGTTAAAAAGTATCCGTAATACTGATAAAATTCGCGTTCAGGCTCACGTCACAGCATTATTTGATAAATGTTTTTTTTGGTATGGTTTTCTAATATATAAAATAAATTCCCGGAGGCATTTAAGGAAATAGACAATTCAAAAATATTTAAGAAAAAAGCATTTATAAATTGGTTTATTATGAATATTATTGACATTGTTTTTATTGTTATAAATTATTATTAAACAACTTACCTACATTAATTTTATATTGTACATGCCGATATGGTAGAATGTGGAATAATGGGCATGTAAAAAATATTTTCATCTTATGTATGTATCTATATATACGTGCAATAAATGATTTGAATTTGAATTTATTGTCTTACTGAATGTCAAACATAATCACAATAAATTATTTTATTACAATATATGTTAAGGTCGAATTTCGATCACTGGGCGACCACTAGTTAATGTAAATGGACACCAGGACTACCATCTAGTGTGTGATATCCTTAAAAACCTGTCTAGATGTGGAAATATATATATATGAATAACTTTTGAGTGGGTCTTATATATATATATATATATATATATATATATATATATAGTGTGTGTGTGTGTGTGTGTGTGTGTGTGTGTGTGTGTGTGTGTGTGTGTGTGTGTGTGTGTGTGTGTGTGTGTGTGTGTGTGTGTGTGTGTGTGTGTGTGTGTGTGTGTGTGTGTGTGTGTGTGTATATATATATATATATATATATATATATATATATATATATATATATATATATATATATATATATATATATATATATATATATATATATATATATATATATATATATATATATATATATATATATATATATATATATATATATATAGGTTGTGGAATGAGCTCCCTGCTGAGGTTTTCCCAAGAGACTACAGCATGGGGTTCTTAAAAAGGGAGGTAGAGGTTTTTTCAGGGTCGGCAACGCACACGTAATATTTCTGGTATTGCAGGTGATCATAGATTGCGGTAACCACTTACCATCAGGTGGGCCGTATGCTTGTTTGCCACCTCAGTGGTATAATATATATGTATATTCCGGACCTTAATGCTGCCGTGTAGTGCCGGCATAGAACAGGCCACCCCTTTAGAGACTGGACGCGACTGGATCGCGTATAGCGAAAACAGAGATGTTTTCTCCCACGAACGCTCAAGTTACGGAATAACCTCTCTGTCAAGGTTTTTCCAGAGACTACAGCATGGGGTTCTCAAAAAAAGGGATAAAGAGGATTCTAACATTATTTGTTGTACTGCTAGTACCTATACTATTAAATTATCTATGTTTTTTTTTAATGAATGATAATGGGACGGTAACCTCGCATTTGCTAACGGTATACGCTAGCGGGGCACCAGTGAAGGATGATAGATGAGGATAAGAGCAGGGCAGTGGACTCATCGTGATGAATACATAGAGACACGATGGTTTCCAGGAGGAACCGCGTCGACCTGATAAAGTACATTTCTAGCAATGAAGCGGCTAGTCCCATTACTAACAAACCCTTCTCTCCCCAATTATCAGTAGTTCTACATACCAGAAGCATAGACAAAATGTATTTTTTTTTACGCCAGAAGCACTGAAGCTACAAGCGATTGATACGAATGGGCCGCAACAAAATAAAAGCACATCACCTTGCTCTGTATAACTGAGTCATCATTGTAAAGTTCCTTATACAATATACGTAAATCTTAAATTAAATTTACTTATATATTTTTTTTTATACAACTTAGAATGGCAAACAAGCTGACGGCCCACCTGATGGAAAGTGGTAACCGTCGCCTATAGACATGAGCAGTAGCATGGACATAGAGTATACTGTTTCCCCTATGATACCTCCCATGCGTTGCCATTCCTGAGGACTCAGGTGTTATTCCTCTGTACCCAGTAAATTCACGCCATATCCCACCCTTCAAACGGAAACACAGTCATGCAAACACAACTGCTTCACGGTTGAAACACGAATGAGACAGAGGTACCCGAGCAATCGACTTTTGTACAAAGTCTTCCTATTTATACACGTATTTAATTATTTTGTTAAATAATTATTTTTGAATTCGTCATGATTGGCCAACCGACCTATTTCATCCTATCATTCCTCACTGGTGCCTCTCCATTGTATACCGATAGCGCAGACAGGGCCACTGTTTTATTTTTAACCACAAAAAAAGACATGCTGCTCCATCTATGGATACGTCTACGTATAACTTTTGCCTAACTTTTTGGAGCCTATAATGTGTCAAATACTTTGTATCTCTCTCTCATATTAAAGTAAATGTTACTAAGATATTTCTCTTTTATATTACCTCAATATACCATTATTTTAATATACATATAGATTATATTTTTAATTTAAGATTTGCTTAATAGCTAAGTATAGGCTAGTATAGTATTATATTGTGCAGGAGGCAGGCCAATGTCAGTGGCGCGAGTTTTGGGAAAAACTTTACTTAGGTAATAAATATTTAATATTGTAATTTATTTCCGAATAACATCCCAAAATAACTTCCAACGTCAGTTTATATCTAGAATTATGAAATGAGGTACAGAGTAAGATTAAGTAACAGAAGTAATGGAAAGAAAATATATTTATTTAAATTTGGAACGAACTTACAAAACTGAAGTATATATAATATAAGTAGGACCCCAATTATAATTTGGGGTACCCATTTATATATTTAATTAATGCGAAAATTAATAAAAATGTTTGGATGTTTGTTATTCAATCACGCTAAAAATCTGAACGGATTTTAATACAAATTGATACACGGATAGGTTATATCTTAAATTCCAACACAGCATACTTTATATAATAATTCATGCGGGATACCCGCGGCTCTACGGGAAACAAATAGTGTATTAAAATAGATATCTTCATAAAATATTTAGTAGGCAAGTGTAAATGGTTCTCAAGAACACGCGTGATTGATCTCTTTAGCACCCAATGCTTAAGTTATTGACTTTCAGAACGGATCTTTGTAAAGTTAAGTAAAGTTAAGCTGTACATAACCGCAATTTGGAAAGATCCATTAGATCACTTCTTTATTGTTTAAATATATTATTTTATAGAATAAAAAAGTGCGTTGTGTAAACTTCCGGCTCTGTTTATTAAGGAGACAGTTATTAAAATAGTCGTTTATGTTAAAATATTTATATTTTAATATTTTATTTCAAAAATAGATTACTGAACCGATTTTGATAAAATTTATATGAAACCAATCTATAAGTATATACTTTAAGATAAATTTAAGATAAAAAATTCCGAAACAGTTTACTTCTGACGTAGTTACGAGGTAAGAAACAAAAAAAATATATTCGAATTAAGAATCTACATTTTTTTAAGTCGGTAGATAATATATTATTAAATTTGCTAAACAAAATAGAAGACAAAAAGATTAACGATGTATTTACCATACAATAAATAAAATAAATCTGAATTCGGTGGGAAGGAATTTCTTGCTGTGACTTCCACGAGACAGGTTTTGTCTAATGTGGGGTCATACCTATATTGTACTGTAGCTTAATTTTGTTAAAGGAAATAAATTAATTCTCAATTATAAGTAACGGGGAATAGCGCTTCATACTCACGATTATAATTGCTAATGGGGTAGTCAGACGCATTTCTTGATTGTTACGACTGGAGTGAACATAACACTATACTATTTTATGTTACAAAAAGCCATTTATTGATAGCAAACTTTTTATATCCTTTCAATATATATTTTAATTAAGCTCTTTTGGGTCCATTTTGAGATATAAATTATGGCATTTATAAATGACCGTGTGTTCCCGGTATAGAATAGGCCATCCCATCCTTTCCCGTGGATGTCATAGCAGGCGAATAAGGGTGGGCGAAGGATGGACAGTAGCGTCCCACTTAAAACATCTCTACAGCTTAAGTGCGGTTGCCAATTCGCCTGCTAAGTATGGCTACTAGCTAACTATTAGCACAACTCCCCAAGCGGGAGACTTATGTTTAGCAGTGGACGGTTAAAGGCTGATATGTTGATGAGGGCATCTATGAAACATGACTTTAAAATATTCCTAGTTGTTACAGACGCATCACCGAAAATAATAATAATATTTTAGCTTATTTGTAAAATAATGAATACTTTGCATCCAATTGTAACAGTTGCATGTGATTGCAATCAATTGCAATGCATGTTCGGTAAGTAACTGATCATATAAACCGAAATGGCTTTCGTTTCAGTGAATCGCTGCAATGCTCCAACTCATAAATATTCACGGTAGGCTGAATAGAAGTCCCGAGAGAGAACGAGACGGAAATACACCATGCGCATAAGTAAGGGCGTGACAAATGATTAATCTGTGAATGAACAGTACCACAGAAGTTGCGAACATCATAAACTAATAGAGGAAACGAGTACGTAACGCCGCGATCATTACAAACTACTCGGCCGACTTTAACGTAAATCAATAACCATCGACAAAGAAAGAGGTTGCAACAAAAACTGAGTGCTTAATAGATGAGTGTCCAGCGCCCGGGCGTGATTAAAAAAAAAACAAGCAACAGGTGTTGGGGCGTCGACCTCAGTTACATCATGGCGGGAAAAAATGGCGGTATAAAATGTTATGTTAAGATTCGGTCGATGAGTTTGCTACAGACACTTACAGACCGTTTTTTGAGTTCCCATTGAGTAGGTAGGTACAGACTGAACCAGAATGTTAGCGGGGATACCACAAACAAAATACTATTTCTAGCAATACTTACAACATTGTTGGTTTTAAAACACAAATCAATATTACGCATTGCAGGTTTTGACACATGTTGAGTAAAGTTTTTTTTTTTCACTAAGCATTTCATATATATAGTCTTTGAGGCAAAGACTGATGCATGTAGTGATTGTGAAGATGTAATGGCTGTATAGGCTCAGTCCTTTTGCCTTCCCTATGCATAAGGGAAAACGGAACCAAAAAAAAGTCTGCCTCATAATGTTGTTTTTTATACCTAAGTAAGTACTTTCGCAGAGTGACCTCTCCACTGAACATGGTAGCTTGAATTTCGACCATGTTAAGCCATTATTTTGGTATACAATTATCGTATTAAGTGATACACAGGATGTACTTAGAGGCAGAATGCAAAGAAATAATCGCAAGTAGTCAGTCATCGTCCGAATTAAGTCGCTAACAAAACAATTATTTATCAAGCGTTTTAATGAATTGTTTCCTGTTTTAATCAATGAATGAGCCATATGCACGCTTGTGTTTGATATCTTAAGAACATGTTGAGGGCAAAAGAGAATACTAATTAGTGTGGGAACTGTTATTTGTGAATCACTTCTACTATTGTACTACTCACTATATATAAATACGTTCTTTTTATTCAGAATCCATAGAAATGTAATATGTTTTAAACACTTTGTCTGATGACGCTGTTTCCTTTGTATCTCCGTAGTGTTTCGTACATATATATATATATATATATATATATATATATATATATATATATATATATATATATATATATATATATATTGTTCGCGACATTATTGTATATATAGTGATATTTATAGCAATGTTATAGTTAGTTGTTAAGTTTCTAGTTTGATCGTTTTTTGTATTCTGTTGTTTTATATAGATTTACATAGATTTAAGATAGTGTAAGTTAAATAAAGTATTCCTTTGTGTGTTGTCCTTATTACCTACGAATAGAAATAGAAATTGTAACAATAAATAGAATTAAGAGATTATAAATTGTAATAAATAAATAGACTCTATAGAGTACCGATCTGAAGAGACACGCGTCTCGCTCATTTCTCGCCCCGTCCCGCTCGCGCAGATTCGCTAACGCGAGTTGGAAACGTTATCGTGCGAGCGGGCGGGTATAAAGATAGGCCGCCTCCCGTCGAGCGGCATTCGCTTCCGGGCAGCGACACACTACACTCGAGAAGAAATAGGACAAGAAGAAAAATACTCTCTTCAGACGGTACCGGAGGCTTCAGAATACTAATCCCTGTGTTTCACTCCAGCCTGAACCAACGCCCCTACAGTCCACGCTCACTGTACGGCAGTCCACACAGTACATCGTGGTCCTTCGAGAAGCCGGATTGCTGGAGGAACACCGTTGGTACATCGAGAAGCCGGATCGCTGGAGGAAGACCATTCTGAAGCCGGATCGCTGAAATGCCGACTACGAGAAACATGAAGTCGTCGCAACAAAAAATCGCCGTCACCGAAGCCACAACGTCCGCCGCCACCACGTCGACTACGACCGCCGGAACGCTGTCCGTCGCTGCCACGCCATCCGTTGCTGCCACCACGTCGTCTGCGGCTGTCAGAATGTCTTCTGTCGCTGCCACGTCGTCTACCGCCGCCACCACATCGACTACGAACACGTCCGGCGATACGACGACCACAGGAGCCACGGAGACTACCGAAGCCACAGGAACGACAGAGGAGACAGCAAGGAAGAAGGAACCGAAGCACGGCACGGCACGCACGGTTCGCACCACGGCCTCGCAGAAGAAGAAGGCTCTGGCCAAGGCACGGGAGGAGCTACTTCGAAAGGAGGTGGAATTGGCCGCCGCACGTGTCGCCGCCCTGGAAGCCGAATCAGAGGACGACGAGGAAATAGAAGACGACGACGCTACCGTCAGAAGAGAACGAACGTCGGATTGGGTTCGTCGAAGCACGCTGGCACTCACGATGGAGCCGCATGTACCAGAGATAGAAGAAGTCACCGGCAAGCGTCAGGGGTTCGTCCCATCGAGACCCGTTGAAGAGGATTCGAGAGCGCCGCCGCCACAGCCGAGCAGCGACGCACTTCACCGGGACCACGCACGCCACGTTGACCCACATGCCGCCATGCCTACGATAGCAGCAGCAATGCAGTCGATGAAGAAAGAAGAACCGGTGCTGAAGGTGGGCATCGATTGTAATGAGTTTGCGATCGCCATGCAGATGGCCGCTCGCAACATACTGCCCTCCACAGCGTCAAGAGTCACCGAGTTGCCAGTCTTCAATGGATCGTCGAGCGAGTGGTTACCATGGAAGATGGCCTATGAAGAGAGCGCAAGTCAACTCACAGAACAAGAGAACCTAGCAAGACTGCGCAGAAGTTTGAAGGGGGCCGCAAAGGACGCGGCACGCTCCCTATTCGTCGGGTCTACGACCGCAGAAGAAGTAATGAAGATGTTAGCCGCGAGGTTCGGCCGCCCTGGAGCACTCGTCACAGCCGAACTGAACAAACTCCGCGCGCTACCACGACTCTCGGACAACGCAAGAGACGTCTGCCTCTTCGCAAGCAAGGTGCAGAACGTCGTCGCCACGATACGAGCGCTGAACAAGAGTCACTACCTCTACAACGAAGAAATAGTGAGAAACGTCACAGAGAAGATGCCGTCGGTACTACGCTTCAAGTACTACGATTTCGCCAACGACCAACCGGAGGGACAACCGGACCTCATAACACTCTCTCAGTTCCTGCAAAGGACCGCCACACGATGTGGAAACTTCGCCCCCGCCGAGGAGATACCGTCCGAAGACCGGCGGGAGTCCGCTCCAAGGAAGACGGCGAAGACATACACGACGCAGGAGAAACCCGCTACACCACCGTGCCCGATGTGTCGACGAGAGGGACACGCTCCATCGGACTGCAAGACGATGAAGGAAGCAGACACATCGGCGAGATGGGAACTAGCGAAGACTCATAGGCTGTGTTTCCGTTGCCTCAAAGTGAGAAGATTTCGCCACGCCTGCAAGAGCAAGAGATGTGGAGTAGATGAGTGCACGCAGACTCATCACCCTCTGCTGCACGCCACGCGTCAACAGCCGGAGAATGAAGTAACAACACACGTCGTCGAGGACAAGTCCGCCGCAGTCACCGCATCGGCAAGGGAAAACGACAAGATCGCGTTCCTGAAGATCCTGCCGATACGAGTCACCGGTCCCACGGGAACGTGCGACACCTACGCGCTACTGGACGACGGGTCGACTTGCACCATCATCGAGACGACGGTGGCAGAGCGAATCGGTGCTACGGGTCCCCCCGCACCATTCTACATGGAAGGTGTGGCCGGGGCGCGGATCAACGCAGCTCAATCGACGCGTGTTCACTTCAAGATCCGCGGGCGGAATTCACAAGAATACACAGTGGGGGCACGGACGATGGACAGACTGCAGTTATCACCGCAGTCGGTACCGCGCAGCGTCATCAAGGGCTGTCCACATCTGCGGGACATAGAGAGGGAATTGGTCTATGAAGAGGGCAAACCGACGGTGCTGCTGGGGCAAGACAACTGGCACCTACTGCTGGCCCACGAAGTCAGAAGAGGATCCGACACGCAGCCGGTCGCATCACTCACCGACCTGGGATGGGTACTGCACGGTACGAGTCGCGGCAGGACAAGACAGCAGGTGCACAGAATCAGCCACATAGTGACGACACACGAAGAGGAACAATCAATGGAAGAAATGATGAAGCAACATTTCGCGCTCGAATCGCTGGGAATCGCACCGAAGAGGTCTTACAATGAAGAGGAACGTCGCGCCCTGCGCATTTTAGAAGAGAAAACTCGTCCGTTACCGGCGGGAGGATACGAGACGGGGTTACTATGGAAAAAGGACGACCCTGTGCCGCCGGACAACTACGAATCGGCAATGCGACGTCTCCAACTGGTCGAAAGGAAACTCGACAAGAATGAAGAAATTAAGAAGAGGTATGAACAGCAAATAGACACGCTACTCAAGAACGGGTATGCTGAAGTCGCCCCGCCACGGAGTTCCCAACGGGTGTGGTACCTGCCACACTTCGCCGTCATCAACCCGCAGAAACCGGGGAAACTGCGGATCGTGCACGACGCAGCAGCCAAGACGAAGGGCATCAGTTTGAACGACATGCTGCTGCCGGGCCCCGACTTACTTCAATCGCTACCGGGGGTCCTCATGCGGTTCCGGTAACGACGGGTGGCAGTCACGGCGGACATAAAGGACATGTTCATGCGGGTCACCATACGGGAAGAAGACAGGGACATGCAACGGTTCCTGTGGCGAGGAGATCGACGAGAGGATCCACCTGTGGAATATAGGATGAAGAGTGTCATATTCGGCGCAACATCGTCACCGTGTACAGCGATCTACGTCAAGAACAAGAACGCAGAACAGTACAAGGAAGAGTTCCCGGAGGCAGCAACGGCGGTGGTCATGAACCACTACGTCGACGACTACCTCGCCAGCTTCGACACGGAAGAGCAAGCCGTACGCGTCTCAAGACAGGTCGCACAGATCCACGGTCGAGCCAACTACTATCTCCAACGGTGGGCGTCGAACTCGCATCAAGTGCGCGCCGCGTTCTCCGACACCGGCGGGGACAGCGTGGTACAACTCGACGCGGAGAAGATACTGGGGATGGTATGGCGACCTTCTGAAGACACCTTAGGCTTCAACTTCAACGGACACAAGCTTCCGCCACAGATAGCTAGCGGGGAACAGACGCCGACGAAGAGGGAAGCGCTACGAGCGATCATGTCGCTGTTCGATCCACTGGGCCTCGCCACTCCCATCACCATACAGGCAAAGAAGATATTGCAGGAGACGTGGCGTACCGGTATCGACTGGGACACCGAGCTGCAACCACGGGAAGCGGACGCCTGGCGGAGCTGGATGGACCACGTGCGACGGCTGTCCGCGCTGGAGGTGCCGCGGTGCCACCCGGAGGTAGCCACGGCCGATACAGCGGAGCTGCATACATTCGTCGACGCCAGCTCGGACGCGTACGCCTGTGCGGTGTACTGGCGGGCCGTAAGCGCGACCGGCGAGGTCCACGTGTCGCTGATCGCGGCAAAGGGACGAGTGGCCCCACTCAGCAAGGTGACCACGATACCGCGACTGGAGCTGCAAGCGGCCGTCCTCGGGTGTCGCCTATCGCGCACGGCAGTCGAAGAGCACGACCTGAAGCCCGCTCGCCGAGTATACTGGTCGGACTCACGCACCGTGCTCGCGTGGCTACGCACCGGTCCTCGCGCATACAAGCCGTTCGTCGCACACAGAGTCGCCGAGATCGTCGAAGAAACGAAGACGAACGAGTGGAGATGGATACCGACGCGGCACAACGTAGCAGACGACGCCACACGCGACCCACCGACGGATTTCGGCTCGCAGCATAGATGGTTCCGTGGGCCGGACTTCCTGTACCTCCCCGAAGAGCAGTGGCCGCGTGAAGATAGTACGAGCGACGATAGTCAAGCGGAAACGGGAGAAGAACGCGTACACAAGCTACAGAACGCGACGCAGTTGTCTATAGCATTACCCGATCCGTCACGTTTTTCTAATTGGTTAAAACTTGTTCGCAGTTCAGCACGGGTGTTGCAGTTCATCGGCCTCCTGCGACCGACCAGTCAACGCTGCACCGCCATCCGAAAGAGAAACAAGAAGAAAGAGAGCGCCGACCCCACTTGGACCCGCACGAAGAAAGTCGATAGAGAGAAGACGAAGATGAAAATCAAGAACAGCAATAGTCCATCTGTGTGTTTCATCCCCATAGACACACACTACCTAGATCGCGCGCGACGGCTATGGATTCGCGCGATACAGCAAGAGGCGTTCGGCGACGAAATCGCAGTATTGAAACAAGGAAAACAGCTGCCGTCATCCAGTCGACTCATACAGCTGTCAGTCGTCATAGACAACGACGACATTCTGCGACTTCGATCGAGAATAGCAGCCGCCGCCGATTTGTCAGCCGAGCAACGAGAGCCCCCCATCGTCGACGGAAACCACGCCTGGGTGCGCCTATACATCGCATGGGTGCATCGAAAACTTCACCACGGCGGCTTCGAGATCACCACGAACGAGGTGCGACAACACTTGTGGGTGTTGCGCCTACGACACGCCGTCCGCAGTGAACTGAAGAGGTGTCAGCTGTGCCGCCTACGAAGAGCAAGACCGGCGCAGCCATCAACGGGCAACCATCCACAGAGCAGGCTGGCGCATCATCAGCGACCGTTCACGTTCACCGGCCTAGACTACTTCGGGCCTATGACCGTGACAGTGGGCCGCACTCACCAGAAGCGGTACGGAGTGCTCTTCACCTGCCTAACGACGCGCGCAGTCCACCTAGAAATCGCCGGCAGCCTCAGCACGGACTCCGCCATAATGGCCCTGCGGCGCTTCATAAGCCGCAGAGGGTGTCCCACGGAATTATGGTCCGACCAAGGCACCAACCTCAAAGGTGCTGACGTCGAGCTGAAGAAGGCAGCCGAGGAAGCCATCCAAGAAGAGTCATCAGTCCATTTCATCCGGTGGCGCTACATTCCCCCGAGCGCACCCTTCATGGGAGGTGCGTGGGAACGGTTGGTGCGTAGCGTGAAGACCGCACTAGCCGCTACGTTGAACGAGCGGGCCCCCAAGGAAGAGGTCCTCCACACTCTGCTGGTCGAGGTCGAGCACACCCTCAATAGTCGACCGCTAACCCACGTGTCAACATCGGCAGACGACGACAGCGCCCTAACCCCCAATCACTTCATATTGAGCGGTCCATCGCGCGTCCCACTGCCAGGCAGCTTCACAGAGAGCGACGCGGCGGGACACAAGGAGTGGCGTGCCAGCCAGAGGCTAGCCGACTGCTTCTGGAACCGGTGGGTGAAGGAGTACCTACCCGAGTTGCAACACCGGCGGGAGCCCCGAGCTACACACGGGGCGATCAAAATGGACGACCTGGTCCTAATAGCTGATGGGACCTTGCCTCGCAACACGTGGCCGCGAGGCGTGGTGGTGGCGACCTACCCTGGACCAGACGGCGAGGTTCGAGCGGTCGACGTGCGGACGAACAAGGGCATCCTACGGCGACCCACTAAGAAGCTGATCATACTGCCCACATCGACATCGAGCGACGCGAACACGAGTTAACTCCAGCTACGAGAGCTGCGGCGGGAGATTATGTTCGCGACATTATTGTATATATAGTGATATTTATAGCAATGTTATAGTTAGTTGTTAAGTTTCTAGTTTGATCGTTTTTTGTATTCTGTTGTTTTATATAGATTTACATAGATTTAAGATAGTGTAAGTTAAATAAAGTATTCCTTTGTGTGTTGTCCTTATTACCTACGAATAGAAATAGAAATTGTAACAATAAATAGAATTAAGAGATTATAAATTGTAATAAATAAATAGACTCTATAGAGTACCGATCTGAAGAGACACGCGTCTCGCTCATTTCTCGCCCCGTCCCGCTCGCGCAGATTCGCTAACGCGAGTTGGAAACGTTATCGTGCGAGCGGGCGGGTATAAAGATAGGCCGCCTCCCGTCGAGCGGCATTCGCTTCCGGGCAGCGACACACTACACTCGAGAAGAAATAGGACAAGAAGAAAAATACTCTCTTCAGACGGTACCGGAGGCTTCAGAATACTAATCCCTGTGTTTCACTCCAGCCTGAACCAACGCCCCTACAGTCCACGCTCACTGTACGGCAGTCCACACAGTACATATATTTTTTTTTTTACTTTAATAATTTTATGTATATATTACTTATTTTGTATATAGGTAAACATTATTAGCTTATTGTTATTTTCTTTATCTATCCCTTTAATGAAGTACCGCGTTTGTAATCGCGTTTAAATAAATAAATAAAACGTTAGTGTGTGTGACATTAGTATGTATGATGTATTATACCAATAATAGTTATAGTAGTAACAGTGGTGGTCAGTCTTCGAGTGTTGGCAGACACACACACATACACACATGGTAGCGGAATTAAACAAAATAAACAAAATAATTCTAATCAAATAACCAGTTTTAATAATATTTTTTTTATAATCCTTCCGCTAATATTATATGCGATGTTAAACGATTATATAACATATGTGACTACCATTCCACCGTTGCTAAATACTAGTACATCAAATCAAGTTAGGTTTGAATTAATTAAACAAACATTGCTTCTGTCTAGCATCGAACCGAGCGCAAGGTCTGATTAACCATTGACATCCATAAATGAAGAAATTGTATGAATGAATGAATGAGTATACTTTATTTGCATTATACAATATAGGAAATAAGCAAGGCAATTTACAAACACAACGATACAATTGTATAAGTACAGTAAGGCGGTCTTTGTAGCCAGTTTTTGAAATTCTTTCCTCCGTTTCGAAACTAGTGTTACCACCTTGAAAGACACTCAATTATTAAACTTCAATACAAATAGGGTAATAACTTAGATTACATAGACAAAGCAACGAGTCTCAAAAACGGGTTAACTTTTTGTCAGCTAATTGTCAAATTAGCTGACTCTTTTTTTTTATTAATGTCCTTTTTACTTACTAACACAATGTATCTATATTTAATTATTTAATAAATAAAATGAGTTTTTGCACATTAAAAAGATGCAGAATTTATAAGACAAAATAAGTATAGATGTTATAATGGAATCACTCATGACTATTTATCACGCAAAATTGTATAAAAAAGTTGACCCGTTTTTCTCTAAGCATTTCTATGGAGACAATCTATATAAAGAAAGAAAAAAAAAAAGATTATTATGCTAATTAAAAAATTGTGCAATATTTTTAAGTATTTTTTTTTCTATTTGCGAAACAAGTTGGAAATTACATACTTATTGTCAAGTTTATAATTCTATAAATGGGTAAAAATCATCAAATCATCTGAGTGAGAACAGAGACCAGAGACAGAAAGATTAGCCATGAGATGATTTTGAACGGCTTCGTGATCCAAGGTTCGTCTTGGTCTGGAGTGGTAAGGTTTTTTAAAAAGGTAATGCTAATAAAGGCTCAATTTATGAAGACGAGTGTGTATTTAAGAAAAAGTAATAATAATTTGTTTCAATGGAACTTAATGGAAATATAAATAAATAAATATAAATAAAAAAAAAAGAGAGTAGCCGTACGAATAACATCAAAGTTAACTAGGTCCGTAATATTTTAATTATTTATATAGTTTAATTTTATCTATTCTATGTTTTAAACAAGGAATTGTGTAATTTACTAGCTCTGTAACACTTTGGATTATTAATTCCCTAAATACTCTCACTTTCAAAAAGAAAAGAAAAGAAGAAAGCTTGATACTATTAATATGGATCTGTATGCAAAATTGAGTTCTAACATGGAGGCCATTGTTGACTTATTTAATTCGCGGATGGAGCAAATCATCAACAGTATGATAGTATGATCATGTCCATAATCATTATCATCCACATGTTAGCTGTTAACTGTCCACTGCTGAACATAGGCCTCCCCTATAAGGGAGCCAGCAGCTGCTATGCTTAGTGGGCGGATTGGCAACCGCAGTTAGAATTTGGTGATGTTTTAAAAGAGACGCTGCTGCTCTTCCCTTAATCATTAAGTTCTCTTAGTCATCTCTTATGACACCCACGGGAAAGGAAGTAGTGGCCCATTCTATACCGGGACTACACGGCAAATAATAATATACACAAGGTATATAATAAAATAATAATAATAGTTAATTTCCAATAATGGGCAGAAATAGTCAAATCTTAATAGGTAATAACAGTTAATTTTCATAAAGTGTACGATAATGGGCGTTTAAATTAAAAAAAATCAGCATCCAACTCCACCAAAACGGGTCCTGATGGGAAACTTCGTAGAGTTCGTAAAAAAACCATCACGAATATGTGCTGGCGGCAATGATTGCTTAATTGGCGTTGAATGAACTCGTGATCACTGATCGGGGCTCCTTCGTGCCGTCAAAAATGATATGTAATCGGCAGACTCCGAATTGATGGTTCGAGACGTCGTCATAAGCTTTTTTTTTAATACACAGATGGAAATAGAATGGTAAGCCTGCAAGCCCACCTGCGATATTGGTATACGCTGATGAGGCACCAATGAGAGGTGAAGTCCATAACAATAATAATAATACCAGAGGGAGACTTTTATAGGCAGGTCCACCTTCATCATCATCTACTTAACATTTTTATTTTCAACCAATTTCAAGAAGAAGATTCTCAATTGGCTTGTATTTTTTTTTATGTTTGTTACCTTGTAACGCCGTTAGCTGTAAATCGATTTGAAAAATTCTTTTTTATATGAAGGGATATATGTACACACAGTTTAGTACCATAGAAGATGTATGAAAATCAGTCGAATAGTTTAGTTTTTAAATCATAATAACGGATTTTGTCACAACTGTAATAGTTTTTTTGTGGAACATAATCTTTAATTATATAAGAATGATATAAAAACATATCCGTGTGGTCCCGGCATAGAATGGATCACCCCTCCCTATCCTGTGGGTGTCGTAAGAGGCGACTAAAAGAACTTAATTGTAGAGGGATATGCAGCAGCGTCTTTCTTAAAACATCTAATACCTCTGGTATTGCAGGCGTTCATAGACTACGGTAAGCACTTACCATCAGTTGGGCCGTTTGCTTGTTTGCCACCTCAGTGATATAAAAAATCTGTAAGTCTTTTTTTTATACAACTTAGTATGGCAAACAAGCTGACGGCCCACTTGATGGAAAGTGGTAACCGTCGCCTATAGACATGAGCAGTACCATGGACATAACAGAGTATACTGTTTAGCCCATGATACCTCTCATGCGTTGCCATTCCTGAGGACTAAGGTGTTATTCCTCTGTACCCAGTAAATTCACGCCATATCCCACCCTTCAAATCGAAACACAGCCATGCAAACACAACTGCTTCACGGTTGAAACACGAATGGGACAGAGGTACCCAAGCAATCGACTTTTGTACAAAATCTCCCTCTGTAAAGTCTAACTGCAGTTGTCAACCCGCCTGCTAAGCGTTGCAACTACTAGCAAAACTCTCCTTATGAGGAAGGCTTATATTCAACAGTGGTTTTCCCAAGCGACTACAGCATGGGGTTCTTCAAAAGAGGGGTAAAGAGGTTTCTTCAGGGTCGGCAACGCACGCATAATACCTCTGGTATTGCAGGTGTTATAGGCTACGGTAACCACTTACCATCAGGTGGACCGTATGCTTGTTTGCCACCTCAGTGGTATAAAAAAAAAAGTGGACATTTAACGGCTGAAATGACGACGAATGATATAAAAACATCCATTAACATTTTCCATACGTAGAAAGCAGTGTTTTTATCAATTAGTGTAACACGACAATAATGTTTATACAGACTTAGAATGTGCGTCCACGTGGAATTCTAATTGCCATAGGATGACACGAAGACTGTTAATTAGTAAACCATTAATACAGTAGGTACACACTTGATATGCATCACAGTACATTTTTTTATTAAGGTAGAATTACCACAGGTGGTTTTTTTTACATTCACCATATCAGCCGTTAACTGTCCACTGTTGGACACAGGCCACCACCATAGGAGGGGGAGGGGGGGAGGATTCTAATAATTCGCTGTCATCCCTTAAAAGGGAGCCTCCCTTTTGAGTGGGTTATTCCAATAGTTGCAACGCTTGGCAGGCGGATTGACAACAGTAGTTAGGCTTTGGTGATGTTTTAAGAGGTACGCTGCTGCCCATCGCTAGACTATTAAGTTCCCTCAGTCGCTTAAAGAAAGGGTGACCCATTCTTTCGAGTCGTTCATTTGTTGCAGAGAAACCCAATATATATAGATATTGAATTGGAGTCCATATTACCCGATGGCAGCAGCTTCAACTGCGAGGGCAACTACTCTTGATTCACTGGAACTATGGGTATATAATAGAAAATTGAAAAAGAAAAGCACCTAGATGGCGTTTTTCATATTTCTTTTTCTGCTTTATTTATAATTTCTTCTTCTTTTGAGCACAGATTTTACTCACAAAAGGAAGACATTAGTCTTCTGTTGTTAGATTATCCTGGCCAGGTAGTAATTTTGTTGTAGATAGAGAGTACAAAGGTTTACTTACAGTTTTTATACTTCTGTGGCTTAATTTATCTTTAAGTATTTATGTATTTCTAACAGTCTAAAACATATAGTACAAAGTTCTGCTTACTTGGGATCTTAGATGGCTGTATATAATATATACAAGATTATTTTTGTATTTAAAATCCTCAAGTACTAACATTCACTTAAATAATTGAAAATCAACATCTGTATATATGAATAATACCACGGATGCCATCAGGTGACGTTTTTCCAGAAATTTCTGCGTAGTGCAACTATTTGCTAAGTGGCCGTTCCACCTCTTTTCACAAACAAACACGTAGGTTCTCGTATCGTCAGTACGCGATGGCATGCGCGTACTCAGCTCTGCCGTAGACGTGATTGGAAATAGATGACGCAGTTGCTGTACTTTATGTGTCTATTTTTTATCGTCATAATACTTGCGTCGTCTATTTCTCTGTATACCTGGGCGTACGACCACTAAAGTTCGAATTGCACGTCTTTTAAAGACTGCACGTAAATGTTTGCCACCTCAGCGGTATAAAAGTAATTTTTTTTTTTACAAATACCGTTTATAAAATTATCAAAACTCAAATTCTCTTAACTTCAAAGGTATCTAATTAATTTTCATTTGATAAATTTCACAGAAATTAAACGACCTCAAAAATGAGAGGGAGGGGAGGGTAAAAAATAGCTTGTATTTTTCTGTGTCATAAATACAAGCGGTGGCTTCGTCAATTCCGAACCCATTTATTATAATTATTATATTATATATAATTATTTTTTCAAAATTTGTATAATATTTTATTAAATATTAAAGTATTTTTTTTTATAGAAATTAATCCATTTTCTTCAATTTGATATTGATTACAAAGTGTATTCTTTTAAAAATCATGAAAATCGTAAACAATCGACGAAGACATCAGGCATACATATCTATAAAAAAATTAATGAAGCATATGTTAGGCTAGAGTATATATATACATGTATAGATTGTACATAGGTATAATCTATACATGTATATATACGTGTAGATTGCCTACGTTAACATGGCACGCCCCTCCAATATTTTACTTCAATATGTGCGATCCTATACAGACGTGGTGCTCTGTTTGTGTTTGTGAGGAAACGTCTTCAGTGGCGGTCCGGTCAAAAGAGTATTATATTCCTTTGAAAAAATAAAACCTTGTAAATATTTTATTCACATATTTTGAATTCTTTAGATTTTATGCCACACTTGCCATGTTATCGTAGACAATCTATACTAAATTTTATTTAAATCTCTTCTGTCGTATTAGTGTAAATTATATTTATACAGTATATAAATGTCAAACTTTTGCATATAAATATTTGTAACATTTAAAAACACAGAAGAATGAGAACCTCCTATTTTTAAGTCGGTTATAAAAAAGTATATATGATTTCCAAACGGGACACGTTTCCAATAAATTCTTATCACTTTGATTTTGCCGAAATCCACTTTTGGTACGTGGCGTCTTTTTTTCATTAACATAGCGATTAACTTCGGTCTTTAAGACGACCTTATATCAAAAGGCTTGATAAACATTTCGACGCATGCGCAGAATTTTAAATTGCTAATTAAGCGCCGTATGCGCAGTGAAAGGGGTTCCGTACGGTATTCCAAGAATCCGGATCGCATTTTGCTGCGTTCGCGTAACAACCGCAAATATTTGCAGTAATTATATTTACCAAATATGGCATCGGCACTTTGGGACAAAAGGAGATTTTCTTGGTAAATGTAGCCATAACACTACGCGGCTTATTGCAGTATCCAATAGGTATGAATAATATTGATACAGCTCCGATATCTATACAAGTATATTGGATTCTTTAGGACATTGATGGCGGGAAAAATAGTCATCACCCATTTCAATATCACCAGTCAGTTTATATCAAGCGGGTTTTCCATTTCATTCTAATAACCTACCCTTAATGGGCCAAACAGTTTGTGGCTAGAAGCAGTTGTAACGCCAGCTAGCACATTACTGTTAATATTTATATTAAATTAAACGTACTTCAAGTATTATCAGAGTTTATTTTAAAATAAATTCCATTGTGTCCACGACGAGACATAAATTGGCGTATACTCGATAATTGATATGTATCATATCTGTTATTGGACCAATATATAGATATTGTAATTATAATACAATACTCGTATATGTATGTAAACAGTCAGGATAATCCGGCTCGAAGGACGATGTGCGTATTCGGGATTTCTATTATGAAACCGATCAGATACGTTACGATACGAGATACGTTTAACCAGTTTAGAACTTTTTAGGAGAGAGAGTGAGGGCACTGTTGAGAATTAGCTTTTGTATATGGAAATATAAAAGAATATTATAAAACACAAAGCTGTGTATGAATAATGTTTATTCAAGTAAACTTAATCATAACACATCACTAAAGCCTAACTGCGGTTGTCAACCCGCCTGCCAAGCGTGGTAACTATTAGCAAAACCTCCCAAAGGAGACCATTGCTCAACAGTGGACAGTTAAAAGTTGGTATAGTAATAAAAGTTGATAAGATGTTGATGACGATGAAATTTACTGTTACTTTAAAACAGTTTTCCTTCATGATTCCACCGCCTATTCAGAATGCAATTTAGCTGAGAAGAATGGGCAAGATACTCAACTATTTCTTTTTTTAAACAGAAGTTCATTTTACAATTTACACAAGAGTTGATATATTTTTGTGTCAATACGAACTACTATACTGTATGTGAATTATTTTTTTTAAAACTAGTCTAAATATTTCTAGGGAATCAAACTTTATTTTTTTTTTCTAAAAAAATCGTCAGGTTATCAAAATCTAAAAAAATAAATAAATAAAAGTATTCGAATAAATAAAATAATAACCTGTATCTGTACCGAGGTGAGCGCTATTTTAAATGGCGGTCACTTTCAATTATTTAAATGTATTAAAACACATTTTAAGGCCATTTAAAAATGAAATTACATAAATAAAAGTAATCAGTAAAGATAAGTATCATTATGAATGCACTGTTTACCATTTTATTTATAAATACATAATATTTTTAAGAATTTTGCATCTTTTGCATCATTTTTATTTAAAAAAATACATTTCTCCGACATAGTGAGTATTAACTGTACATTGTGGCAACCCTATTCTCGTACACATGGATAAATGAATCGACCTGTTTTTGGTGAAACATTTATATGGAGATTCTCTACTTATCAATCGACTTCAAACAGAAGTAGGTTTTTAATTCGATGGTATTTTATGTTGTGTTTGTTACCTCATGACTTTGTTAGTTATAACTAATCTATTTATAAACCGATTTGCAAAATTCTTTCTTTATCTGAAAAGATAAAGGAAGGATTTTATATTTATAGATTAATCATATAGAAATTTAAGATTTTTTTTTAATTTAATTTACGAAAATAAAAATTTTAATACAACCGGTTTTGCTATAAATGAAGTTAGTTTTTTTTTTGTGGAAGACACACACATACACACACACACACAAATACACACACACAAACACACACACACATACACACACTCTCGCGCGCGGCCACACGCTCAAACGCGCACACGCGCACACGCACGCACGCACATATAGGTAATGTAACTAATACCGCGACTAGTTAGCTTGGTATAAGATATAATATAAAGTGTTCCAAGCGCAATATGCCCTGTCAGGTTGACCTCCACGGGATCCCCCCTGGAAACCATCGTGCTGAATTCCTGGTGTATTCACCACGATGAGCTAACTGACTTGCCTTTTCATTTTATCTATCATCATTCACTGGTGCCTCACAAGGGTATACTGTTAGCGCAGGTGGGGTTACCACGCCATTGTCATCCATTAAAAAAACGACCCCCATTACTAACAATCCCTTCACCCCGCTATAGACGCCGGTTACCACTTTACATCAGGTGGACCGTCAGTCTGTTTGTCTTCCATATTACACAAAAAAAATTATTAGTATAGTTTATGAACGAAGCTGCAATGAACCGCTAGTTTACTATCGACTCCTCCCGGCTCCGCTTGAGTAATTACGTCTAGAACATTCTTTTATTATAATTTCTAATTTAAAATTATACACAATACATAATACAATTTTAATTATCAAATAAATAGAACTTATCAAACAATACACTATAATATAGCCTCCTGAAACAGATTAAAAAAAAAAACAGACCAACAAAAAGTCATAACTCACACAAAAAGTACATACGGTCGTTGACCTTGTCTAGGTAGAAAAAATAATTATAACAAAAGTGCTCATTGAAACTAATCCATTCATATTGGGAAACTGCTTAAATTGAAGGCAGTAAGGTTTGAAGTCCTTTGGTCAGTTGATATTTAGAGTTCCTCGATGATTGAAAATATCTATTGTTATTTAAATAATTGAAAATTGAATAAATAAATATTGTATGCGTATTTTACTAAATTGGGTGTTTTATTTTGAGGAAATCCATAACACTGGCACTAATTGACTAATTTGTATTATATTTGCTTTATTATCTTTTTTATTTTTATGTCAGTCATTAACTGCACATTGCTGAATATATTAATTCTCCATAAGAGAAGCTTCACCAGTACCAGTAACTATTACGTTGCTACAATTGCAATTCGAGAGTGCTTTATCTATACTAAACACGGAAAAATCTGAGGATTTCCCGCGCTTTAAAAGTATCGTATTTAGTAATATAGGATCATTAGGGGAAAAGGTATTATTAGGAATGAAGATTTTTTATGCAACTTAGAATAGCAAACAAGCTGACGGCCCACCTGATGGAAAGTGGTAACCGTCGCCTATAGACATGAGCAGTACCATGGACATAACAGAGTATACTGTTTCGCCCACGATACCCCCCATGCGTTGCCATTCCTGAGTCCTCAGGAATTACTTTTCTGTAGCCTGTAAATTCATTGCCATATCCCACCCTTCAAACCGAAACACAGCCATGCAAACACAACTGCTTCACGGTTGAAACACGATAATCTAGAGATCTAATAGTCCCATTGTGGAGGGATTGTTAGTAATACGAACTACCAGTCCCATTGCTAGTCATATACCTCATCAGGTTGACCTTCACGTGATCTCTAGAAACCATCGTGATGAATTCCAGGTGTATTCATCACGATGAGCTAACTGACCTACCTTTTCTTTCTGACCTATCATCCCTCACTGGTGCCCCGCCAGCATATACCGTTAGCGCAGACGGGGTTACCATTCCATTATCATCCATAAAAAAACAAATCCATTGCTAGCAATATACCCTATCAGGACGGTCTCCACAAGGTTCTCATTGGAAACTATATGAATTTGCCACTATGGGCCAACTGACTTACTTTTATCCTCACCTATCATCTCTAGTGCCTTGCCAGTATACACCGATAGCGCAGGTGGGGTTACCATTCCATGATCGTCCATAAAAATACGGGATCATTAGCACAATATCGACTCGCGCTTGACATTTCCTCCAACTGACATGTCACACGTGGCGTGTCACCTCGTGGTGGGAGATAATTAATGATCCGTCACTGACCGCCTCTTGACAATGAAGGCGCGATGATGGCTGTTACAATTTTGATCCGTATCAGCATGCGGATCAAAAAAAAAAGAAAAAAAAACTAGATTAGATACGTATATAGATATATTAAAATAGCAATTATATCCACCCCGCGGTTTGGACGATGGAAATAGCAAACCCATGTAGACAGTTCTATGTTCCATGTGGTGACAGATTAACAATGCTATGTAAGTCTCTTTATTACGCCTATAGAGTCAAGTCTGCCTTTTACATCACATTTTATTAAATTTTACTTTTTTATTTTATTTATTCAAGTTTTTTTTTTATACCACTGAGGTGGCAAACAAGCATACGACCCACCTGATGGTAAGTGGTTACCGTAGCCTATGAACATCTGTAATATCAGAGGTATTACGCGTGCGTTGCCGACCCTGAAGAAACCTCTTTACCCCTTTTTGAAGAACTCCATGCTGTAGTCTCTTGGGAAAACCTCGGCAGGGAGCTCATTCCATAACCTGAATGTTCGTGGGAGGAAACATCTCTGAAAGCGCGCTGTACGCGACCATTGAGGCTGTAGGATATGAGGATGAACTCCCTGTCGATGGCGAGCCTTACGATGGTAGAAAGTGGCCGTGGGCATCATATTGAACAATTTCTCTGAGCAAGTAGCTTTATTGACTAAAATAAAATAAGGCACAAGAAGCGAATTTAACGCTAGTAGCATTTAATAAAGTTTAAATAAATAAATAACCCTATCTCTACCCAAAGGTTGTTTGGAAGAAATTGCTTAGTGATAATAGGCCACGTTTTGTATAATTGCACATTAAATTTTTAATAAATGGTACAAAAAAGGGTAAAATAAATCAATATGTAACTCCTCACCCCAGGACATCGTGAAAGCTAACAAAGTGAATTAAGCACGTTTTTTATACAACTTAAAATGGCAAACAAGCTGACGGCCCACCTGATGGAAAGTGGTAACCGTCGCCTATAGACATAAGCAGTACCATAGACATAACAGAGTATACTGTTTCGCCCATGATAGCTCACATGCGTTACCGTTCCTGAAGACTCAGGTGTCTGCACCCTGTAAATTCACTGCCATATCCCACCCTTCAAACCGAAACACAGCCATGCAAACACAAGTATGGATGAAAATGGAATGTTAACCCCGGCTGTACTCGGGATACCAGTGAGAGATGACAGGTGACGATGAGTGCAGGTCAGTTGGCCCATCGTGACGATTTCCATATTCGCGTGAAGGTCAACCTGATAGGGTGTAAAGCATGCTATACCAGTGTAATGCAAGATAACACTATGCCAAGCCATCTGACAAACGTAGTAATAGTAAGCTAGATTAGGTACATGTCTAGAATGATATTAAAATAACAACTGTATCCACCCCGCAGTTCGGACGACGGAAATAGCCAACCTATGTCCATCTATATTCCATGTGGTGATAGACTAGGCATATTATGTCTCATTACTCCATTTCATTACCAGAGTTTCATCACAGAAAAAACAATCTTTTATCCACATAAGATTGAATAGAAAAAAAAAACATTTTTTTTTAAATTTTCAACTGACTTAAAAAAGAAGGAGTTCTCAATTCGGTTATATTTCTGCAGTCGGTTTTTTTTTACGGAACATAATTTTATATTATTATAGTGGACTGAAAACGGCGATTCCTTTTTTAAAGGTAATGTTTTCTTGTGTTGATCTTATACCAACTTTCTTTTGATTGCAGTTGCTCTTTTGGGAAAACTCTAATCAGTTATTAATGAAAATCTTGTAAATTCCCTTTATTTATTAGAGGCATGCAGTCAGGATCGTGCTCGTATCACAGTCACTCATGACCAAGGATCACGAATTGATTCTGAAACTAGTCGAGGTTTTTTCGATCTAATTACATGTGAGTTAAACCAGTAGTTATTATATTTAAATTAACTTTGAATAAATAAAAGATTTGAAGCCACAACATTTTGTAAAATATTTATGTAAAAATAAATATATGCATAATTTCCCTTAACAAAACTTTATAATTATAAGACTTTATGAAATTAATTAACAAGAGTCCTGCGTTGATAATTAATTCGATGTCTTAACAGGATTACTGCAGATTTATTATATTTAAATTCAAGATTTTTTGGAGGAAATATTTATGACGGTTGTATTAAAAATTAAAGTGTCTTATTGTACCTTAATTTTTAAAACTGGCAACACATAACCCCTCTTTACATATGTAATTTGGGAGATACGGTGACATTTTCACAAGTAAAAATTGTTGGATAAACTTGATATAAATGAAAATAAAAAAATTATGTTATCTTTTTTATGTATTTTCCTTCTTTTTGTATAAGTATTCTTTTATCTCTTTTATTGTGTATGTCTATCTATGTCTGTTGCTATTTGTGTGTTAGTTATGCAAATAAATTGTATATATATTTATTTAAATGTTATACAAATATTATATACTAGTAATACGGCCCGACTTCGCACGGGTAGGTAGAATTTCAGAAAATAATATGTAACATACGTTACACGTTGATAAACTAAGTCTCTATATTTAAGTATAGAAATTTATAAAAATTAGGTTTATTACTTTTTTAATTTATTCATTACAAACAAACTATCAAATCTTTCTTCTTTATAATTTTTTTATAGATATGTAATATTTATTAGAAATATGATATGATATTTTTTTTAAACAACTTAGAATTTCAAACAAGCTGACGGCCCACCTGATGGAAAGTGGTAACCGTCGCCTATAGACATGAGCAGTACCATGGACATAACAGAGTATACTGTTTCGCCCATGATACCCCCATGCGTTGCCATTCCTGAGGACTCAGGTGTTATTCCTCTGTACCCTGTAAATTCACGCCTTATTCCAAACCGAAACACAGCCATGCAAACACAACTGCTTTACGGTAGAAACACGAATGGGACAGAGGTACCCAAGCTATCGATCTTTGTACAAAGTCTCCCTCTGGTAAACCATAGATTTGCTGTGTGGTCGCGGCATAGAATAGACCACCCTTCCTTTCCCGTAGGTGTCGTAAGAAGCGACTAAGGGAACTTATGGTCGAGGGATGAGCAGCAGCGTCTCTCTTAAAACATCTCTAAAGGCCTAAATGCGGTGGACATTTGTCGGCCGATATAACAACAAAAACATTGATAATGTAAATTAGCTTTGAAAGATTTTCAATTAAAATCTATAAATAACTTTTATAATTCCAATTTATCTTTAGTGAAATTGAAAGGTTAATTACTTTCTTAGCGGCGACCAAAGTAATTCATTATGAATACCAAGTAATCAATTAGGTACTATGTTTTCAGTTTGTAAGTACCTATTTCCACGGAATAAAATAGGTCCAATTCATTGGCTTATGAATTATTATTATTAAGAAGCAATACTTTTTTTTATGCAACATAAAATGACAAACAAGCTGACGTCCCACCTGATGGAAAGTGGTAACCGTCGCCTATAGACATGAGCAGTACCATGGATATAACAGAGTATACTGTTTCGCCCATGATACCCCACGTTGCCATTCCTGAGTTCTCAAGTACCCTGTAAATTCCCTGCCATATTCCAACCTGAAGGTTGTCCAACCCTTCAATCCGAAACACAGTCATGCAAGCACAACTACTTCACGGTAGAAAGACGAATGGGACAGAGGTGCTCAAGCAAACGACTTTTGTACAGTCTCCCTCTGTCGGTGTACTTCTTCTTCTCCTAAATAAATAGGCAACCTAAATATATTTAGACCAGAACTTAGCAACTTTTATAGCACAGTTGGTTGCCTTATTCAGGCCCTCGTTCGTTCAAGATGGACACAAAGGACAGGACAGGATAGGTCTGCGTGCCTGTGTACTACCACTATTAATTACTACGCACATGTCTTCACGAAGCACGTTTATATTAATTAACGATGCCCTTTTATAAAGTTTGTTTCTGTAAAATTGGTTCACTGATCTATATTCGTAAAATACTGTGTCTTGGTAATTTCCTTATAGATATAGGTTCGCCTAGTGCAGGGTCTAATGTACTCATTTTTTTTTTTGATGGGTGAAAATGGTATGGTAACACTCCGCCTGCGCTAACGGGATACGCTGGCGGAGCACCAGTGAAGGGTGATAGATGAGAATGAAAACAGGCCAATTAGCCCATCATGATGAATTCATCAGGAATTAACCATGATAGTTTCCAGGGAAAACCGCGAGGAGGTCGACCTGGTTAACAATCCCTTTCCCCCCAATCCCTTTCCCCCCAATGTACTCATGTTGTATATACTTGTGTTTAATAAATAAATATTTTCGTTTAAAAAAAAATCAAAATTGAAACTATAATATTATAAAGTAGAAAGATAAGATTTTTTTAGAAATATTATTAATATGAAAATCATATACCAATGATGAAAACTATATATTATTGAAAATTTTCGAAACGGGCGGAAATTTAACCCCATATTAATTTTTTAAAAAAAATATTTTCCCAGCTGCATTATTAGCGATTCAAAAAAGTATTAGACATTCTTTCTTACATACACTATTTAACCGTGCAAAGCCGGGACAGGTCACTAGTCATTTATACAACTTGTGCCATTATAAAAAAAACATACCTATCCGAGGAAAATTTATTGAGTTTTTTATCACGACACATCCATTAGCAAGTAACGCCCAATAACATGTCTGTTTGATAAATAGAAAGGTGATTGAAAATAAATATAAAAAAACTGGTTTCCTAACGCGCGATTAGAAACATTTACTTAAAATATTTTTGCGTTAATTTTATCTTAAACAGTAATAAGTAGCTGGTATGTCATTGGCGATTATTCGCTTAGCAACCTGTGTACGAAATAGGCATGGGCAATGTGGATATCGATCCGATATCTACGGTATATATTGGGTTTTACTGGATACTGATGGCGGGAAAATAGTTATCACTCATTTCAGTATAGCTCATATCGGTTGGATATCTATTTTCCAATATTATTTTTTGGATGACAGACTTTTAACATATTCGTTATTGGACTAATGTATGAATATTATGACTAAAATATATAGATACCTATATATATATATATATATATATATATATATATATATATATATATATATATATATATATATATATAGATAATCTTCGGAGTTCGATCACATTTCTTTCTATCGGTCTCAGCTCAAGTAGCTTTCCATTCGTCAACGCAGAAACGTTAGAACTCTTTGTACCCTCTACACTCTTCTTCGAAACGCCCAGTCTCCTAATTACTTGAGGAGTAAATTCCAGTATCTTTTTGAAACTTACGATCGTAACCTTCGTTCCAATAATACTCTCCAACTATCTATCCCCTCTCACATATCTAAAGCAGTAAGTGCTTTATATTATTCTCAATTTCGTGTATAATATAGTATATGTCATATATGTGTAAGTATATTTGTTATTCATATATATTTATTGGTTTATATATGTAATTTTTGTATGTATGTATATCAATAATTAGTAGTTCCGCATTTGAGTATTCTGACACTTCCCTATGGGTTGATTGGGAGAGAATTCTTTTAACATTAAGTCCGCCATGTACACATATTTGTACTAATGAATAAATAAATATATAAATAAATAGATAGTGCTAAACATTACCCATTCCTACTGCTCTGCCTATAAGCGGCTGTTACCACTTTCCATCTATGTGAGCTATCAGCTTGTTTGTCTTTATAAGTAGCATAAAAAAATGTGAAAAAAATTGGCGCTAATTTCAAATATGATGTTTATGGCAGGATAGTCGCGTTTTTTTATTTCTTAATTAAAAAAAAATGTATTAACAGACACTCCAGCTAGATTGGGGAGCAAGGGTCTTAAATCACGTCTTAGGGGTTGGACAAGAGAGAAAGGGGCATTTAGCCCCAATTGTGAAGAGGGTGACACTGATAAAATCTATATAATTAAATATTAAAGGGAACGTTGAATTTCCTTGTTTTCCGTCTAACCCCTTGCTTATAAAAATCACGATACCCAGTTATTGTTTACTAATTTGACTCATAATGTCAAATCTATAAATATTACACGTCAATTAGTGTTAATTAACTATGTATTATGGTAAAATACAATGAAATTAGCTACTAAATAATATTTTTTATGGTTTAGTAATCAATTCACATTTTTATTTCGAACAGAATTTTTTTATTTATATGTTTTTCTACATTCACTTATAGTATAGATATTAGGTTATAACAAAAATGTACACGAGCGGACTTATTCTTTAAAGGCATTTCTTCCAGTCAACCTTGAGAACCCGAAAGGACTAAGTGTCAAATTATTTAAAAATATTATCTGCAAAAAAAAAACACAAAGTTAACCATTTTCTTTAATAACCGATTTAAGTTTTCTCATATATACAATTACAATCTAGTTTCTTTATATAACTTAGAATGGCAAACAAGCTGACGGTCCACCTGATGGAAGTGGTAACCGTTGCCTATAGACATGAGCAGTACCATGGACATAACAGAGTATACTGTTTCGCCCATGATACCCCCCATGCGTTGCCATTCCTGAGGACTCGGGTGTTATACCTCTGTAGCCTGTAAATTGACTACCAATCAATACATACATAGATAAAATTAGTATAAGAACAACACGAGAAAATACTACGTTAAAAAAGGAATTGCCGTTATCGGTTTACTATAATAAAAAAAAAAATGTGTTCCACAAAAAAAACCGACTGCAGTTTTGGCATAATCAGTAATTTTGATTTAAAACCTAAACTACTGAAACGATTTCATAGATAAAAAATAATTTTCCAATTCGATTTAGAAATAACGGAGTTATGAGGTAACAAATATTAAAAAAAAAATACAACCGAATTGAGAATCTTCTTCTTATATAAGTCAGTTAAAAATTAAAAAAAGAAACTGACTTTTTTTTTATTCAATCCACATAGATAAAATAATATTTTCTCTTATACGAAGTTCTGGCAATGAAATGAAGTAATAAGACATAATATGCTTAGTCTAATACCACATGGAGGTAAGGGATTGTTAATAATGGAGACTAAGAATCCCATTGCTAGCAATATACACAACCAGGTCGACCTCCTTGCGGTTCCCCCTGGAAACTATTATGGTTAATTCCTGATGAATTCATCATGGTGGGCTAACTGGCCTGTTTTCATTCTCATCTATCACCCTTCACTGGTGCTCCGCCAGCATATCCCGTTAACGCAGGCGGGGTTACCATTCCATTTTCACCCATAAAAAAAATACCACATGGAGCATAGATGGATATAGGTTCGCTATTTCCGTCGTCCGAACCGCGGGGTGGATATAATTATTTTAATATATCTAGACATGTACCTAATCTAGCATACTATTATATATTTCCCAGATGGCTTGGCATAGAGTTATCTCTCCTTGCACTGGTATAGAATGCTTTACACCCTATCAGGTAGACTTCCACGTGACTCCCCCCGGAAACCATTATGGTTAATTCTTGTGAAATTCGTCACGATGGGCTAATTGACCTACTTTCATACCTATCTCTCTCACTGGTACCCTGCCAGTGTATATCGATAGCGCAGGCG
This sequence comes from Galleria mellonella, assembly GCF_026898425.1. Classification (NCBI taxonomy): domain Eukaryota; kingdom Metazoa; phylum Arthropoda; class Insecta; order Lepidoptera; family Pyralidae; genus Galleria; species Galleria mellonella. Next base: position 3,203,960 of record NW_026442028.1, on the reverse strand, counting down.
GGGTTATCATTCCATTCTCACCCATTAAAAAAAATTTATGTCACGGATATTTAACGATTACCAAGTCTTTACCTTTGAACTTTTACAAGTTTGTATTTTAACTTGCTGTATTATTTTCGTTCAAAATTTAAAATCCATTTTTAAACCACTTGCTAGTGTCCGATCGTGCTGAAATTTCGCATGCTTATTAAAGTTCGGTGCCAATACTACATTATGGTACCATCAAGCTGGTCTGATGATGAAGACGTAAGATGGCCATAAGAACTTGAAACTATGCATGATAAATCCTTTGTGTTTTGGCTCGTTTGTTTTGTCTTGATAAAAATTGCAAGCCTGTTTGGTTCCAACCCCCTGATGATGAAGATTGAAGGTTACGAAGGTTTATTTTCAAAAATATTTATAAACATAATAAAGCTATAATAGCACAATAAAGATGAACTCTTGAATAAAATACCAAACAAATACCACAAAATACTAGCTTTTAAGTGATATACATATGATGTGATAATCATGATGAAAAATAGCTTATGTACTTCTCCATTTGATATAGTACGTGTATACCAAATTTCACAGTGATTGGTTAAGCTGTTTTTTTACGCCACTGACGTGGCAAACAAGCATACGGCCCATTTGATGGTAAGCGGTTACCGAAGCCTATAGGCATGTGCAGTAGGAGTGGGTAATTAGGTAATACAGCAATATCTATATATTTTAGTCATATATTTGTCCGATACCAAGGGGTTTTCATAATTTTTTATACCACTAAGGCGGGAAACAAGCATACAGCCCAACTAATGGTTAGTGATCACCGTAGCCTATGAACACCTGCAATACCAGGGAATTATGCGCGTGTTACCGACCCTGACGAAACCTCTTTACCCTCCCCCCCCCCCTATTTGAAGAACCCCATGTTGTAGTCTCGATCACCGTCGGTAACAAACAAACTCATTTTTACATGTGTAATATTAGTCAGTATGCATCGATGATTCATTCGATGATCTTCTTGTCTTATTAAAATACAATAATGCGAATATTATATTAACACGAGACCAATTCCGCGTATTAGTATTGTATATGGTAATTAATTAAACATTGGTACACTCCGTGGGGTAGCGTGTATATTTGTGTTAGATTTGTCAACGAATTTTGATCGCGTCTCCGTTGTTTCACGGTTTTTGTTACAAAGATTGTTAATGTGTCAAAAATATCATGATTTCTTATTGTCTGTACATTAAACTAATTTTTTTTTTGAAATTCAAATCTTTTTTTAAGGAGGGGAGATAGCAAACTAAGCTTCGACAGAAATACAAGTCGGCTGGAGTTCAGGACCCTAGCGAGAGAAACAGAATAAACATTTATTATAATTATTATTAAATATTGTATCAAAATATTTCTCCCTGTAATAGGCAAAATAATATAATACTCATTTTATATATATATATAATATAATATAAAAAATATTTCATTACATAGTGATTACGCATTAGGAAGATTCGATTCATCAATGGAATCTTCCTAATGCGAGTATGCGATATAGATGCAAGTGAGGCAGGGGATTGAGTTACAGTGGATATAATCATCTACACCATAATTATTGATATATTATGTTATAAATATTATAGACTACTTAATACTTTTTTTTATTTATACAACTTAGAATAGCAAAAAAAATGGCTCACCCGAAGGAAAAAGAAAAAGCGATCACAGAATACTGTGGCGCCAATGACGCCTTTTATACGTTGCTTTCATATACGGTCAGTGAAAGAAATCAAGATAATTTGGGAATTAGTTCTTTCTGCTTATTTTTTAATAATCTGATGTGAATATATGAATAAATAAAAAAAAAATACAGGGCAATGTTTCGTCCCCTGCCATGTTGGAATCTAATACACTCAACATAACGTGGTGATGTCAAATCTTACCCTCTCCAGAACAGTAATAGTTTACAAATATCTCTGTTCCCATTATGGGTAACAGCCGGAAAACTATTTAGATTACATATTTTATTTTTGTACGAGATAAATTTTTATTACCGTAATCGTGTATGACAATGGAGACAGTGCGGCGCGGCGGAAGCTTCCCGCACATGTGTTAGGCACCATGTGACTCCACATCGTAGCAGGTGGTTGCCACACTTATTTTCTATAATTACCTATAATCTTCATCGGTGGTATTCAACTTGTGGGCTGAACTCGTTCGTTCGTATGAAAGTTTTATAACCAATTTTGATCTAAGATACGTATTATAAATAATAATAACTTATTATCAGCACCCATTGAGATTCTTTGAATTTTTGTGATTAAATATCATAAACCTTTATAGGTCAAATTATGAACAATAACTTATATAAAAAAATACATTTTTTTATATAAAAATATACCCTTCTATGTCTAAAATCCATCTATGCCCGTGTGGTCCCGGCGTAGTATTCTACGCCGGGACAGACGGATTTTAGAGAGATACTACACATCCACACCACACCACCTATTGACCATCCTGCCTTTCCTGTGGGTGTCGAAAGAGGCAAGGTGTAGAAGGCGTAAGTGCAAGCCTAACTGCCAATTAGTTTCCCATCCGCCTGCTAAGCGTGGAAACTATTAGCAAAACCATCATTTTAGGCGGCGCCTATGTACTACAGTAGTGAGTAGACGGCTATTATATGATAATTATGTATGCACAAAAGAGCCGCAATACTAAGCGAGCCAAAAGCTGAATTAGGTGAGTCTGGCAAGAATTTTAAGAACACTGTATTACTAATGCTTCCATTTATTTCGGTTATTCTTCGAATATCAATTACATTTTTTCCTCATTAGTCAGAGATGTATCCTATAGCATATCGTATATTAGACGTATCCTTTCCGGCCATTTCCATAAGAATTCCATAAGTTTCCATAAAATAATTAGAACTTATGATTAGATCATTAGATCAAAATGGACGGCAAAAACTCCATGATATTATTCTATCGATGAACATCTTGTAGAAAGATCGATTTGGACGACTTGGCGACAGAATGTTTTTGATTTTTTGTAACTTTTGTCAGGAACTACTATTTTAAACCTTTATACGCGTGATTTATTGAACATTATATCCATTGTCGTCGTCAAATCTAAAACGATTTTCAGAATTCATTTTGTAGTAGAATTAAATCTCATGTTGGTACTACATTAATTTTGTAAAAATTGAAGCCATAATTTTTTTTATTGTGGAGAAAAAAAAACTGAGACTAACAATTTGAATTTAAAAGATTCCTTGTTCGAAATTCAAATTTGCAATGTAGACCATATACGAAACATTTCTTTTTTTATCTGTGTATTTATGTTTATAATTGAATTAATTAAAAAAAAAAGGAAAATTTATATGTTGCGCAACTTGGAATAGTAAAAAAGGTTATATAATTTTGTAATCGCTCCAGCCTCCAACCTCCAGACCTACTCGCGTCATTTATGGCCATTTGCTATATTTTAGTTAACATTAGAAATGCCATTACCACGCTAGAGGTGAGTAAAAAAAAAAATTAAAATCGTACTAAATTTAAATTATTTCTATACTAATTACAGTAATAATGATGCAAAGACAATGTGCGGTCAGTAACATTAGAGCTTTAACGTCATCGCGTAAAGAAGCATATCTCATTTTTTTTCATTCACAGTTGGTAATTTATATTTGGTACTTTATTGTAAATTTAGAAACCACGGTTTATAATTCGTATATGTTTTAGAAGTATATAATAATTATGTTGCAGCACTCACTTGCCAGGAAGTGAGCACCAAGTATATGTGTAGTGTGGATTTTGGTTTTATTTTATTTATTTTGTCATGTGGTCCCGGCATAGAATTAACCATCCATTCGTTTCCCGTGGGTATCGTAAGAGGCAAATAAGAGGAAGAGGAGTTAATGGTCGAGGGACGGGTAGGGGTGTCTTTAAAATATTAAAGCCAAACTGCGGTTGCTTGTCCTCCTGCCATCCGCGGCATCTACTGGCAAAACCCCTATCATGAGGAGACCTAAGTTCAGCAGTGGACAGTTAAGTTATTATGTATCATTAAGTATACAGGATGAAATAAAAATATAAGTAGTCTTTGAAGGTAGTGTTCTGTCAGTTAATCTGGACATTTTTGGTGGGCTTATCTCTAAAAGAGATCTCTTTCAGCCAACCCAGTGTAGTTAAAGAGAAAATGATTAGCCGGTAATCTAGTGCAGGAAAGGTACAGGTAAAAGTAATGTAAGTAAAATAAATATACACAAATGTTATATACAAAAAACCGACTTCAATTGTGCAAAACGACTTATTTTGATTTTAAAACTGAGCTTCTGAACCGATTTTGGCAGAATGTTTATGGGACCAAACCTTTAAAAAAAAAAATCCATATCGGTTTAGAACTGGCAGGAGTCCTGATGTAACAAACATAAAAAATGCAACCGAATTGAGAGCCTATTTCTTTTTACAGTCGGTTGAAAATCAATTATGATTTTGTTACTTTTTCGTTTATTACTTAATTCTATTTTAAAATTTTGAATCTAATCGAGAATAATCGAGTTAAATGTTTTTGGAACTTTTCCCCTTTAATTATAATTATATTTTCCAGGAATAGGAGGTTTTGCCACAATTAAAGTCCTTTTTTTATTTTATTTAATTTTATTATTAATGAAAAACTAACAGTTAAAAAAATAATAATAAACATTAAAGATAAAAAGCTAATTACAGGTTTTCACAAATAAGAACAAGATTTTACTAAGGCACACGATATCGCTAATACTTGCAATCAACTAAACTTAGAGTAACAACATTATAATAGTACACACATTGTGGGTAAGCAGTTACGCAAAATAAATAGTTGAAATCACACGTTCATAGATTAATTATCAAAGAACCACTGACTCAGCACACGTCTTGTGGATTCTATCTTATTTTTAATATGTATTATTATTTATTGGTTTGATGGGCAGGTTTCGATATGGCAGTGAATTTACAGGGTACAGAGGAATAACACCTGAGTCCTCAGGAATGGCAACGCATGGGGGTATCATGGGCGAAACAGTATACTCTGTTATTTCCATGGTACTACTCATGTCTATAGGCGACGGTTACCACTTTCCATCAAGTGTGCCGTCAGCTTGTTTGCCATTCTAATTTGTAAAAAAAAAATAGTTAAAAATAACACACCTTTTTAGCTTTTTGTAGTTGAGCATTGATAGCTCTTACATAGTACGAAAAAAAAAAATAACGTTACAAAATGGGAAAACAAATAAGTGAACCTGTACTACTTTGCGGTCGAGCCATCTGTCAAACGACGACATATGGCGTATTTACGCTCCTACGATTTGTTTATATAGTCATTTCTTTCCCACTTACGTTTAGTTATACATTTGTCCTTGTTGTATGCAATTTTACTTCCACTTGCGAGGTAATTGAAATTGAACACTGCATGCGGGCAAGTATAAAGAATTGCACAAGTCATAGATTAAAAATATACAGATACACAATTAAGTCTTTGAAAATTGAAAAGATAGCACGCAATGGTACAGGTGAATAGGTGAATCTGTTGTTATGAGTCTAATATGAAAAAGTCAGAAATTACTTTACTATTACTTTTTTATTTGTTTGTTTTTTTTACCACAAAATCATCATATCAGCCTTTAACTGTTCACTGCTGGGCATAAGCCTTTCCTTAGGAGTGTTTGTCAGTAGTTGCCACGCTTAGCAGACGATTGGCAACCGCAATTAGACTTTGGAGATATTTTAACAGGGACGCTACTGCCCATTCCTCGGCCTCCCTTAGTGGACTCTTACAATACCCGCGGGAAAGAAAGGGAGTGGCCTATCCTATGCTGGGACCATACGGTAAGACAAAATAAATATGATTAAAACAAACAAAATTGAAACAAACAATTTAAAATATACAATTTTAAGTCAGTAAATGACTAACAACAAGGCTTTGTCTTTATTATCTGCATTTTGATTTACTTTAAAATTCCTCTGTGAGCAATTGAGCTATTGGGCATAAAACCATTTTTATTTTTAGAATTATTATTATATTCACTTTCAGAACAATAACCTTTGGCACCTTGGTGGTGTAGCGGTTTAATACATCGCTTTACCTTCCGATTGTCGCGGGTTCGATACCCGCATATGAATGTTACAATTGATTACTTATTTCATTTAAAGAGTATTTGTGTGAATGTGAATGTGTGTAGTGTTGTTGTTTCTCTTTCATTAGGTTAATACTGATTTTTTTAACCGACTTCAAAGAGAAGGGGTTTTTAATTTGGTTATATTTTTTTTAATATTTATTACTTCATAACTCCGTTAGTTCTAAATCGATTTGAAAAATTCTTATTTTATATGAAAGGATATACTTATAGACGGATCCCATAGATTTTTCATCAAAATCATGCCATCACTTTAGTTTTTAAATTAAAATAACTGTATATATATATATATATATATATATATATATATATATATATATATATATATATATATATATATATATATATATATATGAGTAGATATATATTTACATTATTACACGTACTACCTATTCATATTCAGAAATAATAGAATTTTCATCGTCTCTCGAGTCAAACTGTTTATACTCCTCTCCATCTCAAGGTTGCCTGGAAAGGATCGCTTTCAGCAATAAGGCCGCCCATTGTCTCTTTGTGATTATTCCTTATAATTGTTTATATTTATAATAAGCTTACTATTGTAATCTTTTGGAGGAAACAAAGAGTATCTATTTATCTATAACTGGTTTTGTCACAATTAATATCGCTTTTTGTTTGGATTTTTTTGGAATTTTTAATTATACCACAATTGATTGTAGTAACTGTTTGAATCAGAATTGTTGAAATCTTTGCATTTTTACGATGTACATTTAATTTCTTAGGGAAGCAAAAGCAGGGGACTCACATTTCTTGTTTTAATAAACAATAATAACATAAACAAAAGTATAGGAAGCCGCTCTCAGATCAGAGTACATTTTCTGAGACAATATCGTAAAACTTTATGTAGATTAAAGCAACGGTTATATCGTCTAAATATATCACCACGCTAGAATATGAAGCGGGTGAGTAGAGATGGGATGCGTGGAATTTTTCCGCGGCTATTCTGGGACACACCGAGTTCAATCCGGCCCGTTAGAAAGTGACATTTCTCGAATGCAATGGGCACGGAATAAGGTTGATGTGTTTGGTACGGGTACACGATAAAATTCCTTTCCACTTTCCATGGGTTTAAATTGTATGTACCCCGTAATGTGTCCCGTAAGATTTAAAGTCCGCTGACCTGCTTAGAGGCGTGATATACTGACTTTTATCTATGGAATGGGAAACATGTTAACCAAATGGGAGGGGGGGGGGGACAGGGATTGTTAGTAATGAGATTTAACAGCCCCATTACTAGCAATACACTCTATCAGGTCGACCTCCACGCGGGTCCCCAAGCTCCACTTCTCGGCAAATTTGCATGTTTACATATTTTCCTTTTTATATAGTCATATTTAGATGTAAAATATTGTCTTTAATAAAATAAAAAAGTACGGACAAAGTCGTGATTTTAAGCTAGTAAATAATAAATAAATGTTTCATTATTATCAATTTAACTGTTCAAATAACAGCTTCTAACCGACAAAGAAAAATATAATGTACATGATAGTGTGCCACCTACCCTTTGTCTTTTTCTCAATGTCCTCTACCCAAAGGTTGTCTGGAAGAGATTGCTTAGCGATAAGGCCGCCTTTTGTATCATTTCTCAAACAAAATTTACTGTATGTATTATTTTTAATTGACACAATAAAGGGTGAATCAATCAATACATATAATAAAATCGTAATTGGTCGCTGTCTGTACATGGAAGATATATAAGAAAAACTATTATATGGGGCGAGGGGGGGATTTATAAGCGCAATAGAGCCCAAAACGATAATTTTTAAAATTTTTGTCCGTTAGTCTGTATGTTTGTGCACGCTAATCTCAGAAATGGCTTAACTGATTTGTATGCGGTTTTCACTAAAGCGTTGCGGCTTGTTCTATTTAACATTCAGTGTTTGTTTTATTTCAATCGGTTCATAAATAAAAAAAGTTATATCAATCTAAAGAGTCACATATAAAATGCTACAACAAAAAGCACATAGGGTATTTTATATACTGATACATGCGAGTGAAGCCGCGGGATACTGCTAGTAAAAAATAAAAAGATAAAGGTTCTCACTTTAATTGAATTTTGTGTGTATGTATGTTACTTAATATCTTTAACCGTATCGTTACAACGCGGGCAAAGATTATGCATATTATTATTGAACGCTGTACTTTGAGGTTAAACCAGTAGACGGGAATCCAAGCCCCCATACAATTCGAGTTCATTAGCATACAAGTTAAAATTAGAAATTTGCATTTATTATATGCATTTTACATATGTGGATACAGCTATTTTTTATTCAACTTAGAATGGCAAACAAACTGTCGGCGCACCTGATGGAAAGTAGTAACCGTCGCCTATAGACATGAGCAGTACCATGGGCATAACAGAATATACTGTTTCGCTCATGATACCCTCATGCATTGCCATTCCTGAGGACTCAGGTGTTATTCCTCTGTACCCAGTAATTTAACGCCATATCCCACCCTTCAAACCGAAACAACTGCTTCACGGTTGAAACACGAATAGGACAGAGGTACCTAAGCAATCGACGTTTGTACAAAGTCTCCCTCTGGACCGACCGACTTTTTGTCAAACTTTGAATATAAAAGTTTGTATGGAAACTATAGGGGAATATTTTAACTGCATATTTATTTTGTATTATACGTGCATGGACAGTACCATGGCATACCAATACATATTCCATTAATGTCAATATATATATATATATATATATATATATATATATATACATATTATATATATATATATATATATATATATATATATATATATATATATATATATATATATATATATATATATATATAAATATATTATATATATATATATATATATAGAAAGTTTATCAAGATATTTGTACGTTTGTTAATCAATCACGCTTGAATGGCCAACGGATAGCTGAATATATTTATGTATAATAGGTAGATTATACTCCAATCGAATACTTGAATCTATACTATAATACGTGTTTACGTCGACTGGTAGATAACGCCACGTCAAGATGCATCGAAGTTTAATAAATAAATAATATTATAAATGTTTGTTTTTTTACTAACATAGTTTAAGTCAATTGTTACTAACAGAAATAGATCATAAAAATATTATTATTATTATAAAGAACATTTGAATAATTGTTTGTTTTATTTTATACCACGAAGGTAGCAAATAAGTAGCTCGTCTGATGGTAAACGATCACTGTTGTCTATGGACGCTTACAGTACAAGGGGTGTCACGTGCGCGTTGCTGACCCTAAATAAACCTGAATACACCGGGGGGAAAGGGATTGTTAGTAATGGATTGCTAGTAATATACTCAACCAGGTCGACCTCCTCGCGGTTCCCCCTGGAAACTATCATGGTTAATTCCTAATGAATTCATCATGATGGGCTAACTGGCCTGTTTTCATTCTCATCTATCACCCTTCACTGGTGCGCCGCCAGTGTATTCCGTTAGCGCAGGCGGCAAGGCAACCATACCATTTTCACCCATCGAACCTGAATTCTTTCTGAAGAATGCTATATCGTTTGTTTCTTTGCTTGTAATGGATAAACTCAAAAACCAATCAACCGATTATGAAAATTCTTTTACCTTTAGAAATTTACATTATCAGCGAGTAATATAAGGTATAATATATTATTTTACAAAATTCTATCTACTCGATCGTGGGTACTTTAAATATGGAGTTATGCAAGCGAAGCCACGGGAAAAAGCTTGTTTATAATATTTAGGAGTTCTGTAACTAAAAAAGAAAAGCTCAGTCTAACCTGAAAATTTACAGTTCATCCGACGGAAAGAAATAATCAACGGCTATAGACATAAACAGCACTGTAGAAGTCATAGGATACACTGTGACACCCATGCGTACTTTCATTACTTGCCATTCATAATTTTTTTTATACCATTGAGGTGGCAAACAAGTATATGGTCAATCTGATGGTAAGCGATCACCGTAGCCTATACTTTTTTTTTATACAACTTAGAATGGCAAACAAGATAACGGCCCACCTGATGGAAAGTGGTAACGATTGCCTATAGATATGAGCAGTACCATGGGCGTAACAGAGTATACTGTTTCGCCCATGATATTTTTCCTCTGTACCCAGTAAATTCACGCCATATCCCACCCTTCAAACCGAAACACAGCCATACAAACACAGCTGCTTCATGGTTGAAACACGAATAGGACAGAAGTACCCAAGCAATCGACTTTTGTACAAAGTCTCCCTCTGGTAAAGTTGTATAAAAAAAAAGCCTATACACCTGCAATATTAGGAGATTAAGCGCGTATTGCCGAACCTGAAGAAACCTCTTTACCCCTTTTTTGAAAACCCCATTCTGTAGTCTTTTGGAAAAACCTCGACAGGCAGATCATTCCATAACCTGACAGTTCGTTGGAGGAAACATGTCTGAAATTTAAAATTGTGTCTTTGCTTTCGTCGAATAACAGAATAATTATTAACTGACGCAAATGTACATTAAATTCGGAAATAACAACTAAAACAAATATGTATGTCTGGATTTTAAATGATATATTTATTTTAAGTAAAAGATGGATGGGCAGCTCTTAACCTATCTTGTTACACGCGTGAATCCGATATATTTCATTTTAAAAAGCGCAGCATCACGGAAATAGAAATACATATTCCGAGAGTTGTCGGAGGAAACTTTAGTTGCAGACAGTGGAAACAAGACAGAAACAAAGCGATTTTAACCGTGTAGGGTTGTCAATTTCAAACGTGTATCAATTTTGATTTATAAATATGTAATTCAAAAGTCTGAAAGTTAATATATGTATATTTGTTTTAACGCATATGAGAGGATAAGCCTGCTTGCGGTATTGGTTTAGGCTTGCGGTTTACTAGTGATGAAGACCAGTCATTAGTTTTATCACCACTTATTCTTACATTCCACCCTCACCTATTTAGCAATTCTGCTTTCATAGAAAATGACCAAATATATGTAATTCTTTTTTCATTATTATATTAAACATAACGAAATTATTATATAGTTAAAATGAATTTTTTGTCCAAATTGACTTTAGCTTAGGCATCCAAACATTTAGTGTGATTTTCATATAATAGAGTTTATTACAGTGTAATTTATGCGATAACCCTAAGTTTGACCTGGTTACTGGAAAATATGATACTACAGATTTAAATATAGACAGATGCAGTGGAAAACTTAGTGATTAAAATGTTCTACGGATTTGCTAATATGTACAGAAAATTTATGACTAGTTTCGCATATTTTGCGTTTTTAAGTATATATATATATATATATATATATATATATATATATATATATATATATATATATATATATATATATATATATACACACACACTTAATAACGCCTACCTTGAAGATGATGTACTCCTGGAATTGGAAATCAAGAAGGAAGGCCTAGAGCAGTCGATGAACGTCAATAGAAGATCCTTTAACTAATATTCGCCGTATTGCTAGACGCACTGGTGTACCAAGAAGTACAGTAAGTACATTGCATATGGAAAAGGAATAATTTACACCCGTATCATGTACAGTGAGTGCAAGACTGCAAGCATTATTACCGGCCGATTAGTAAGGACGAATAAATTTTTGTATAATATATATTTGTGCCTGCTCATCGCACTGGCTTCATTTTCTATTCTGTTACTGTTCAGGCTATTAAATTTCCGCTTCATATAAGATCTATTCTAAACAAACTAGCCTTTAAACTTAAATTGCACATCTATTTATAAAAAAACACTTTCCCTTTAATCTTGCTGGTTAAATAAGCCTTCTTCATAAGAAAAGTTTTGCCAGTAGTTACCACGCTTGGCAGACAAATCGGCAATTGCAGTTAGACTTTGATGGTGTTTTAAGAGAGACGTTGCTGCCATGCTCGACCAATAAGTTCATTTAGTCGCCTCTTACGACAGCAACGGGAAAGTAAGGGGTGGTCCATTCTATTCTGGGACCACACGGCAATGTATATCAGCACTACTGCAAAATAATATTAAAACATAAGAGACTACCGACTAAACCGTCTTTCAAAAAAAGCGTTCACGCTCACTTTTTATTTTTATCCGAGCAATAAGTGCTTTATATTATTCCCAAATTCGTGTATAATATAGTATATATCATATATGTGTAAGTATATTTGTTATTCATATATATTTATTCGTTTATATATGTAATTTTAGTATGTATGTATATCAATAATTAATAGTACCGCATTCAAATATTCTGACACTTCCCTATGGTTGACTGGGAGAGAATGCTTTAAGCATTAAGTCCGCCATGTACACATATTTGTACTAATGAATAAATAAATAAATAAACATAGCCATTATAGCTGTACACCTTGGATTTTTCTATTGATTATGTATTAGAATTACTTCTAAAGAAACTTTACTATGTGTTCCATATACAGCGGTATAAGTACTACGTTTTACTATTATATCTTTTGCTTGTTTACTATTCATTTTTTTATAAAACTAATAGTCGACTATAGATTCATTATCATCATCATATCAGCCTTTAACTGTCCACTGTTGGGGGGGAAAGGGATTGTTAGTAATGGGGTCTAATAGCCCCATTACTGGCAATATACCCTTTCAGGTTGACCTCCACGCGGTTTCCCCTGGAAATCATCATGGTTAATTCTTGTCGAATTCATCATGGTGGGCCAACTAACCTGCATTCATTCTCACCTATCATCTTCCACTGGTGCCTCGTCGTTGTATACCAATAGCGCGGGCGGGGATACCAATCCATTTTCACCCATTAAAAAAAACTGTCCACTGCTGAACATAAGCCTTCTGCTTGGAGGGGTTCTGCCCGTAGTTTAGACAGGCGGATTGACAACCGCAGTTAGGCGTTGAGATGTTTTAAGAGGGACACTGCTGCCCATCCTTCTCCTCCCTTATCCGTCTCTTACAACGCCCACGGCCTATTATATACCGGGACCACACGACTCATGATCCGTTCGACCGAAAATTAAAGTTGTTTTGTTGTTTATTATTATAAACAACTAATTAATATAATAGCAATTTTTGTGTGTAAATAAATTTTGGAATTCCTCTACGGACCATCCTGGTGTGGCTTGAGACGAAAGGGCGTCCGAGCTTGCTCGGTGCACGTGTACTGGTATCGTCGCGACGCCAAAGAATAACGAACGCAGAACGTTTCACGATTGAAGAAATATAGGTAATAAAATAATATAATATAAAAATAATGAAATAGTAGATTTAAAATACAACGATTTAAAAGTGCTTGTAAACAAGATTATTCGAATAAAGATAATTAAAATTTTGAAATTTTGCAAATCAGTAGTTAAAAATGAACACTCCCAATAAAATATTTATATATCTAAACAAACAGTCTTTATCTTTATATATCTAAACAAATCTCTTATTAGGTGTATGCACTGTTAAAATGGACTTATATCATATAATTGATCGACAAGACTTTAATTAATATACAAGTATACTGTTGTTAAAAAATTCAGATTATTCAGAAATAAATTCGACTTTAGTTTTGATAAAACTAATTACTTTGATTTAAAAACTAAACTACTAAACCAAATTTGATAAAATTTTAAAGGAACCAATATTTCTTTCAAATAAAAAGAAAGAATTTTCCTAATTGGTTTACAACTGACGGAGTTATATAAAATATAATTATAGTTAGGCAAAAACATAAAAAAATACATACCGAATTGAGAACTTCCTTCTTTTTAAAAATATTTTTTTATTAGTGTTATTACCTAAAAAAAAAATAAAGAGGTTATGCATTTTATGTATAAAAATAGCAGACTGATACGTTCACAAATATGAATTTAAATAGATACCATAATTGCCTGTATTTTACGTGTCCAATTTGGCTCTCTATTTGTCATGTCAATTTTGGTCCTAAATTAGGCTCCATTGAGCCTAATTGGGGGGAAAGGGATTGTTAGTAATGGAGACTGAGAATTCCATTGCTAGCAATATACCCAACCAGGTCGACCTCCACGCGGTTCTCCTTGGAAACTATCATGGTTAATTCCTGATGAATTCATCATGATGGGCTAACTGGCCTGTTTTCATTCTCATCTATTACCCTTCACTGGTGCTCCGCCAGCGTATCTCGTTAGCGCAGGCGGGGTTACCATACCATTTTCACCCATCAAAAAAAAAAAATTGAGCTTAATTTATTCTGGCTATATATATATATATATATATATATATATATATATATATATATATATTTATATATATTTATTTGGAGCATAAGTTAAATTTTGGATTTATTGTGAAATAGGGTTTGCCATCAGTAAAAATCTTCCCTTAATCACCTCTAACGACACAAATCGACACACGTCTTACGACACTAGTCAAAATGTTTTAAAAAATAAGAGGTTTAGTAGATATCTGTCATTTGCGAAGAAGTGAATACAAATGTCGTAATAGCGTTAATTGGCCTCTTCTCTAGGTTTCACTTTCACTTGTAACATATATGTCTATTTTTGTTTATCTAAATCCAGATTAGTACTATAAAGAGTTTTGATTTTTGTTTGTAATAGACAAATTAAAAAAAAATTCTTAATCGATTTTAAAAATTATTAAATTTATAAAAAAGTTACGTTATCAGCGAGTAAAATAGATTATTTGGTATTAAAAAAAGACGTGCGAAACCGGGATGAGTGTTTAGTTCATAATAATATTAATTGTACCTGTAGATGTGTCTATTAGATTCGAACTATTGTTCTATGACAAAGGGCAAAGGGTTTGCGCCGAGGGCGTAGTCTGGCTCCCTACATTACCTATTCTAAACAAAACGCTTCTTAAGGACCGTTATGAAAAATGCAAACTTTATGATAAATATTTTTTAAACAAACAAGCATACGGCCCACCTGATGGTTAGCGGTTATGAACACTCGCTATAGTAGGAGCATTATGTGCAAATTGCCAACCCTGAAAAAACCTATTTACTCCTTCTTTGAAGAATCCCTTTGAATATTGTATTATATTTAATGTTTGTTATATATGTTATAATGCAATATGCTGTTGGTGTTCCTTTAAATAAATAAACCCCATGATGACTTCAGAAAAAATCTTGACAAGGAGCTCATTTCATACCTGAGCATTAGTGAAAGGAAACACCTCAGAAAGCGCAGTGTTACGCGACCATCTAGGCTATGGTAATGCTAAGATATGGGGGTGAGTTCCCCCGCCGCTAGTGTATACCGATGTATACATAAGCGCGGACAGGGTTACCATTCCATTATTACCCATTAAACAATCAACCCCAATACTCTTGTATTATTCTATAAAATACGACTATGTATAAATAATCCCATGTATTCATATAAAATCGTAAAACCTTAAAACTTTTAGCGTAAAATACTTCAATGAGGGCATTATGTCAAACTCGGCAAATATCAAGGTTCATAGACAAGGATCATAGAATAAAGATAGCACCTGCTGTTTCGAATGGATAATTTGTCTTTACAAACTTGATAAGTTTTGAAAATGGAATATTTTTCAAGATACGAATTAGACATAGATTAAGAATAACACTTATTCTCTTTCTACGCATCGAGAAAACTCAAAGTCGCGAGTGAGACAGCATCATGCATGTATTACCTGAGAACAAGAACACTATTGCTTCAAATTTATTTGTACTTTACAAGTAAATAGTTACCAAATTAATTACGCGAGCTATTAAAGTTACTAAGAAGAGTTAGAATAATGGTAAAGTTTAATAATAATAGTTACGAAGTTTTAATAGGCTAAGTTTATGTGTTTTTACTTGTTGATGTAATATGACAATTTGTACAAACTATAATACAGTATACAGTAAGAAATTGCGTATATCTTGCAATGTTTTACCTTATCGATTTAAACAGTAATATTATTTTATTATTTCTTTTTCTAACGATCAATCTCTGACAGAAGAGGTAAACTTTCCGTCCCCAGGGATGATAGCGCATGAGGAATGGAGCTCCAGAGACATCAAGCTCGTATTATCGAATCTTGTAATATGTAACTTGAGTTACAGTACTCAGAATTTTTTTAGAGGTGCAACGGGAAACTTGGTTTTCTGGTCACGTGACAGTTAACACTTTTTCTCATGTAGGCTGTTAGCTTGTCTGCCATTTTATTCTATTATTATTATAAACAAGAAAGTTTGTGAGGATGTATGGATGAATGTTGTTATTATTTTACGTAAAAACTACTGAACAGATTTAAATAAAATTTGGTACATGGATAGATTATACCCTAACTTAATTATATCGGATTTAGATACCAATTGGTATGTGCGAAGCCATGGTATATACATAAGCGTATTTATGGCGAGAAAGGGGGAGGGGGTTAAAAATGAAAATGGAATGGTGACCCCCACCTGTACTATTGGTATACGCTGGCGAGGTACCAGCGAGAGATGATAGGTGAAGATGCAGACAGGTCAGTTAGCTCATCTTGACGAATTTAGCAAGAATGAACCACGATAGTTGGTTTCTAGGAGGGTCCGAGTGTAGGTCGACCTGATAGAATATATTGCTAGAAATGGGGCCTTTAGACCCAGCACTAACAATGAGGAGAACAGGTTCACCGTATCCAATCAAAAATACAGTGGAGCTTTCAGCAAAGACATGTCTGAGAAAGATTGTAACTTTTTTATGGGGCCATACCCCCTTGTGATTTTAATACAGTACAATAACATAAAAAAATAATTCATATCCATGGTGAAATATTATTAAAACAATAGGCTATAGTATAATCGTATCGATTACTTTATCGAAATGTGAAGATCTTACAACAGCTCGGTTCTTTGCTTATTGAAAACAATAAATTCAATTAGCCACCTTTATAATAGTAGTATTGTGGGTACAATTGAGATGGTATCGCGTTGGGCTACAATTAGCCTACTTGTAGTGCAGCTTACGGGCCAGAGTGTGACCGTAACGGGCATACAACAACCCGGAACGGTGTAGCGGGCGGAGAGCCTTATGAGTTTATACTTTATAAATGTAATTACATTGTGTGGATAGCCTAATAAGAACGCAGGGGGGGGGTATTTTTTTAATAGGTGATAATGGAATGGTAACCCCGCCCGCGCTATCGGTATACACCGGCAAGGCACCAGTGAAGGATGATAGGTGAGGATGAAACAAATCAGTTAGCCCATCGTGACGAATTCAATAAGAATTGTTCACGATGGTTTCAAGAGGGAACCACGTGGAGGTCGACCTAATAGGGCATATTGCTAATAATAGGGCTGTCAATCTCCATTGCTAACAATCTTAGCGGAGAGAATACTGGTTAGAAACTGCAGTGAATCGGGAGGCCGGGATCGCATATCTGCATACCCTTTACGAGTACTCGACTAAATCAGTAGAGAACACCCTTGGCACAACAAACAAAATATAGTACGAATATTTCACTAATTAATGTTCTAACAAATGAAAATACTAATAATTTTTGGTAATGAGATTTATAATAGTAAAAAAAAAAAAATTCTATTCGTAAAATAGTGTTTCAAATCTAGAAATCAGAGTAATTCGCATCCCAGACAACAAAGACGATATAATATAGTGTATAGTGTCTAGTCAGTAACGCATAGGGCTGGTAACTTGGTATATTTGGCAGATTGTTTTATATTTTTGCTGGACATAAGTTTTCCCCATAAAAGGAGTTTTGTCAGTAGTTGCTATGCTTGGCAGGCGGGTTGACAACCGCAGTTAGACTTTTAAAGATGTTTTAAGAGGGACGCTGCTGCTCATCCTTCGCCCTCCCTTAGACGCTACTTACGACACTTACGGAAAAGGTAGGGGCGGTCTATTCTATGTCGAGGCACACACGGCGTTTATGTATGTATTATTTATTTTGTATACATATACATTATTAATTTTATTTTATCCTAAATATCTATGTGTAAATTTAAGTTGTTTGTGAGGAGACATAAATAAATATATTATTATATATTTATTTTATTTCGGTCAATAAAGTTATTAAAATAAATATTTTTTTATGAAAATTTATTTTGTAGAATCACTCATTATAAATTAGTAAATTAAATTAGTTTTTTTTTGTTTAATTAAAACTAATTAGGTAAGTAATTGTAGTAAACTCCTTACTACATTTCTGTAATATTATATATATATATATATATATATATATATATATATATTTCATCATATTCACGTGTTCTCTATTTGCCTGTATTAGAAATAATCCTCAAAACTTTCTCATTATAGCTGACATCCATTTTTCACACTCCAGTAGTAATAATACAATAAAAAGGGCATGCAAATTGCCTGACTTTCATGGATTGGCAAGTTAAACCAATGATGAAATAAAGGCTCTTAAATGGCGGTTTCGTAGTAAACATAGCCTAGATCCAACCCTATACATACATACAAACATACATATCTGTCACGCCCGTCTCCTATTATGGTAAGCAGAAACAATGGAACGCCAAATGCTTCGATTCAAACAAGCTAAAAATTAAATCATGATTAAATCCTTAAAATAATAGACTGCATAGAAACTCATTCGTTTCGAAGCTACAACAAACAAAATATATACACAGATAAACAAATTAAAATCACCTAAAGTCTTTTAGAGGAAACATTAAAGAGTATCTATCTATCTATCTAAAGTGTTGACAGTTAAAAACGCCACCAGGCAGCACAAAATATATGGTGTATAAATAAAAAAAAAAGTTAAAAATTACCGACAATTTGTTAGAAATGTCACGGTGATATCGAAGGGCAACCCTACACGGTACGTTTTCGCAGTTGTACCAGGTGAGCGGGTTCGCCGACCGTCTGCGAACAACTTGATGATATGCCAAAGTTGAAATAGCAATAGCATACTCTGTGTAAAAAGAATTCTTTTTTTTTTTACCACGCAATGGCATCCAAGCATACAGCCCGTCTGATTGTAAACGGTAATTCGTATTTGTACTATTATTTATATTCAATATATTGTTTTTTTTTTCTAATATCATAAATGTGGTAATAAGTACTTATATAGTATAATATCAAATTAAATATTTGTTTATGTTGTTTTTTGGTCGAATAATTATTGGAATTTCTATAATGTTTGCAATTAATAAATTACCAAGTATCTAATCTTAAAATATTAATCTTAAATGTTTTTTTTTTATTATTTCTTTTTTTTATTTATTTATTAAAGGAGATGTACAATTTTTTAATAAAAAAAAAATACGTAGACTTGTAGTTGATAAATAATTGGCACTGTGTTGCAAATGTTGAATTCGAAAATAATTTTGTGTCAGAGAACAATACAATATTATACAATAAAAAACACGTGTCAAATTCGGCAACATGTGGGAATAGCTTTTTTTATTTATGGTGTACATTAACTGGGCCCACTATACATTTCTGGACGATTTTTCATGTGGATGAAGCCGGGTGCGTTTGCCAGTTTCGAAATAAATTTCGCGTTAAAATGCCGCAAGCCCCGACGGAGTGTCGCTCTAATCCGCAATAAATACGCATATAATAGTATTCGTGTCATGTCGCCAAGGGCCTCCGATTTACAGGAGAATCGATTCCGAGTCAGTGCACCGCCTCACAACAAGCGATTTACGTTTGAAATAAATAGATGGCGCTCGTAATGAGCGGAAACCGGCGGATTACGTTAATTACAGATGTTTAAATCTATAAATGTTATAGATAGTCTATAATTACATGGCATACCTCTGTAAAATCCAATGAATTAAAAATGTGTGAGTAAAAATGTTTATAAGATTTCGATTCGACCCCCATATGCATACACATGCACGCTGCGATTAGATATAGAATTTAGACTCATCCTTTATCAAGTCGCGTACCTAATCAACAACACAGTGCTGCTGAAGCGTTTTCTATAAACGCCATATGTCCTTCCCGTCAGGCGATCTTTTCTGCTGTGACTAGTTGCTCGACGACAGTCCGACAATCTGGAGAAACTAATGGTTGTAGGCAAGATAGAGGGGAAAAGACCACGCGGACGATCGCCTAGTCGATGGTCGGACCAAGTAACCGCCGTTACGGGACCGTCAATTGCAGCTACCCTGCGAGAGGCTGAAGACCGTGAGAAATAGAGTAACATCATAAGAGAGGTAACAGACACTTTTCAAGAGCACGACCTTCAGTAATGAAGTGGGCGAAGAGAGAGAGAGAGTTGATTGAGTTGACAAATCTAATAAAACTAATGATTTTGCAAGTAAAACCAACAAATAAAGCTGTAATTTTATTGAATTGAAATTTATCTCAAAAAATAAATCCATTATTCTTAGTTTTTAAATCAAAATACTAGTTTAAAAGATAATACACTTCAATACCTCAAACATTTATTTGGCGTTTAAAGTTTTTGAAAACAAAGATACGAATTTGTTATATGGATCGGTGATGGCCGCCGTTTTAATGGCCGTACACATCGCGAAATATTTTCACGGCGTACGGATTAGGGGACCGCTGAAAAAAACGTGCGGTAGTACTATCGAATGAAGATATTGCTCGATGTGTGACGGGAATAGGAAATGGCGCGAATTAAAACGCTCAGCCAAACGCCATTCCTCACCGTTAAGGGGCGTGAAGAACCTATGGAGACATATTTAAATAATTGATGGCATTTTTTTTTATTACAGTCTAGTGACCCCCCTCAGCTTCGTACAGGTAATATTCAAATTTTTTTTAAATAATATATAGTCTATATTTCTGAAAGAAAGAAAGAAATATTTCCATTCAAATAAACTTAAATTTAATATTTTTTTAATAATCATTTTCTTTTTCATTACCACCCATGTTACTTGCTGATTATCAGCGAGTAACTTACCGTCCGATTCGACCCACTGAAACTGCGTACAGATGTTGCTTCTCTGTAGATGTTCTTCTTCTATCGAATTTATCACGGGGAGTGTTCTGAGGAATTGTTCGGATTGATACCTGCTGCTGATTTTCACCACCGTACAACCCGCCGTAAATTAAAGTCTCATCCCGACAATTTGGATGAGTGGTCGTCTTCCATCGTGCATTTTTTAAGGCACTTTTCTCACGCATAACCATTCTTTGTAATCAACTTCCAGCAGCAGTATTTCCGAACCGATACGACATCATAACTTTTAAGAAAAGAGCATATTCCTTTTTAAAAGGTCGGCAGCACACCTGCAATGCCGTTGGTGTTGCGGGTGACCATGGGCGGCGGTAGTCACTTACCATCAGGTGAGAAGTATGCTCGTTTGCTTGTGTTCCTTGTGTTGTAAAAAAAAACTAGTGGGGAGTAAATAGTAGAAATACTAAAGAGTAGTGAGTAGAAATCTACAGATTTAGGTGAAAAAAGGTTTAAAATTAGTCAAGTTTTTTTTTTTAATTTATCCCTTTAAAATATTTTATTAAAAAATAAATGAATTAATAAATATTAAGTTTATATGTATAGTTATTGCGTAGCGGCAATAAATATGTACATATAATACGAGGTTCGCAGGCGAATGTCATTCATATAATAAGTTCGTACATTAATAAAAAATATAGAGTCAACCTTATAAGTGTCATCTAATTTAATCCTAATAAGGAAATAAAATAAATTAATAAATTTTGCGTTTTGTTTTCATAAATAAATTAATATTGTAGAGGTCGTGTAAATATGAAAATATGTAATAGTTTTTTAATAATTCATAAATAAATTGGAATAAACTCTTTACCTCCTATACTGAAGTTAAAAAATACAGATCACAAAATAAATAAAAAAAAATAAAAGAATGAAAAAAAAAAAGTCACTGTAACAAAATTCTTAAAATGATGTGCACTTTTTTAAAATTAAACATACACGAATATAATAGGTAAACACCCGAGTTCAATGGTTCGAAATACAAAATACGAAATTCAAATTTTTACAATCGGTATTTAAATTTAAAACACAAATAATTCAAATTTAGAATATTGTTTCCTGGTTCCAATAAAGGCGATTATACAATCGAATAATCGCCCACTGGTTTTCGTCATATTCGTTCTCCGCGAATGTCTAAATACGGTTCGCTGCGTGCGTGCCAATGCTATAATAAAGCAACACGTGATCATTTGATATCCAATAGAAACAAATCCACTAAGGGTTCAGATACTTTTGTATGGATAATGGCGTCGTTTTTTATAGTGGCCATTGATCATTTTCTTGCTACTTTGTATTGTAGTACTACTTTAGGTAAACAAATATGATTCATACATATTGTTGTTTTTGTTGTTATTTTATTAAGTATATCATACAATGTTATATTATAAATAGATCAAATCATAAGCTTTACGGTTTTATTGTTTACCATTGTCATACAAGATATTAATATTGTATGAGATAATATGTCAGTTTTATTATTAACGATTAAATTACAGGCCCGATTCAGATGTAATTTGGTACAAAGATAATGTATGTGTGTGTCTATTTTGTAGATAATATATGTGTCTATTTTGTATAATATACAATTATTAATTATTACGTATATATATAATATTAAAACTTACTTTTACATCTACAATCATTATTATTATCATCACTACCTTTGACTGTTCACTGTTAAACAAAAGCCTCATTTATACAAAGAGTTCTGCCAGTAGTTGTCACGTTTAGCAGGCAGGTTAGTAAATTCAGGCTTTCAGTAATTTTAAAAATGGACACGACCATCCTTTGATCATTAAATTAATTTCCTTTGTCGTCTTTTACGACACCCACATTTGAATTAGTAAGAATTTAATAGATAGATAGATAGATAGATAGATAAACACTTTATTTGAGCCATTTAACACACGTAAATTAATAAATAAAATGAAACAATTTGATTATTTACATTTTTTCAAATATAAAACAACATATAAAACAAAAAAATTAATATTGGAGATATGTTTTCAGCAAGTGTGTC
This sequence comes from Galleria mellonella, assembly GCF_026898425.1. Lineage (NCBI taxonomy): Eukaryota > Metazoa > Arthropoda > Insecta > Lepidoptera > Pyralidae > Galleria > Galleria mellonella. The sequence goes on along the minus strand of NW_026442028.1, from coordinate 3,180,912 downwards.
GCAGTGACCCAAAAAGGCTACAGCTCAGTGATACCTTTGCTTAAAAGCAAAGCACTGATTTTCAGCTTAAATTTAAATTATTTTTTACTGAATTATTTTTTAATTTTCAGGCATAAAAGTTAATAAAAGTATACTGTAAAGAAATATGGCGGATGTTAGTTACAACAGTCACGGGCGCATTATAAAACGATGCGATCAAAGGCGGCGCGGGTTGTGGGCAAGCTTTATGTTAAGGGGACGCTATACACCCATAGCATAATAAATCATCGATTTTAATGCAATAATAATATTTTTTTTTGATGAAACTTAAAATGGCAATCAAGTTGACGGTTCATCTCATGGAAAGTGGTAACCGTGGCCTATAGACATGAACAGTACCATCGATATAACAGAGTATACTTTATTGTCCACGATACCCTTCATGCGTTGCCATTCCTGAGGAATAAGGTGTTATGTTTCTGTACCCTATAATTTATTTGTAATTTTGTTTTGACCAATAATCAAAACATTTTCATGATAATTAGAATGATGAAGAAGTTGACAGCATTTTTTTTTTATATACAACTTAAAATGGCAAACAAGCTGACGGCCCACCTGATGGAAAGTGGTAACCGTCGCCTATAGACATGAGCAGTACCATGGACATAACAGTGTATACTGTTTCGCCCATGATACCCCTCATGCGTTCCCATTCCTGAGGACTCAGGTGTTATTCCTCTGTACCAAGTAAATTCAAAACTTAATAGTAAGCAGCAACCGTCGCCCACAAACATAAACTGTACCATGGAAATCATACAATACACAGTGATACCCATGGCATTTTTGATGCTCCATTTCTAAGGACTATGGTGTTATACTTCTGTAGCCTGTAAGCTCACTGATTACTCTAACCTTTCAAACCGAAATGTATCCATGCATACATGGCTGCTTTATAGTATGGGTTCAGGCGTTAACTGTCCATTGCTGAACATAGGCTTTCCCCATAAGGGTGGTTTTGCCAGTAGTTGTCACGCTTGGCGGACGGGCTGCTAATCGCAGTTAAGTTTTGGCTATGTTTTACGAGGGTCGTTGCTGCCCATCCCTCGATCATTTAGTTCTCTTAGTCGCCTCTTACATACATAAAATAAATAAGTTATATCAAATATATGTAAATATATAAAATATATAAGTTATATCTTAACATATAAGATACATGCACTTTTACGCGAGCGAAGCTGCGGGAAGCAATAATAGGTTATAGTAAATGAAATTCTTATGGACTTTGTGAATCTATAAAAAGCGAGCGAGTGGCATTCGCCTTAATTCGTGATACGTGACGTTCTATTTTCGTCACGTCAATGGCATAGAGAAATTCCTTGCGGCCCATTCAACACTTCAAGTTAAGATTTCTGCTTAGTTCGGCCTTTTTTTTATAAAACTTAGAATGGTAAACAAACTGATAGGGCACTTGATGGAAAATGGTATACATCGCTTATAGACTTGAACAGTATCATGGACGTAACAGAGTATACTGTGTTGCCCATGATACCCTTCATATGTTGCCATTCCTGAGGACTCAGGTGTTATTCCTCTGTACCCTGTAAATTCACTGCCATATCCCCTTCCCTTCAAACCGAAACACAATCATGCAAACACAACTGCTTTACGGTAGAAACACGAATAGGGCAGAAGTGCCCACGCAGACGACTTATGTACATAGTCTCCCTCTGGGCCTCTGTAATACGCCTGTGAATGCAAAGTCTTAGCATAGGTAGAAATCTGTCGGCCATACACGCTACGACAAATTGCTACGACGCGACGCGACCACACATCTACAATTGAAACGTGATAGGTTTATATAGAAAACTAGTTTATTACCCGACTGTTGTAGAAAAGAGGGTGATGTTTTTCGTGTTCATGTATACAGTGTGAAATCAAAGTCGCTAGTTACAAATATAACTAAAAAATAGGCACATCACATAAGTTAACAAATATGATGAAATTTCAATAAAATTCAAGTCATTTCCTTAAGTAAGTCTTAAATATATGATACCTTAAACATATAAGTGAATTATAAATTAATTATAAACGAACTATCTAGAATTATGTACCTGATTTCTGTAATATTGAGCTTTTATTAAAAATAAGATTTTTTAGACTTTTCTAATTAGTTTTTACAATATGGTTTATCTACCAATTCTATGCATAGCCAGGGGCCAAGTGTAGGGGTCAAAATACTGTAACACAGGGCATCCTAGTACGGATTCTGTCCACTTCCAATGTCAAACTACATATGTATCTGTTTTTAAAATGTATAAATGTTTGTAAACTTGGAAGTTCGCCACGTCTGGAAAAAAATATATTGCAAGTTGAAAATTATAAATGTACTAATAACGGTATCAAATATATGTTAGTACAAAATTTGCAATATCTCTTGCGTCAAGGGATCAACCTTGAGCGTGTCTCTTCCTATTAATACATTTATAAAGTATATAAATAATTTGATAGACGTAGGTACAAATTGGGCGTATAAAACCTATAAAGATGTCATCGAGGTTGGTCACGGTGAAGACTTGAAAACATTTCCTGATAATATTCGAAATCTACAAAGCTTTCGAATATTATATATATATATATATATATATATATATATATATATATATATATATATGTAAATGTGTATATTATTGTATGTATATATTATATATGTACATCCTTCATCATTCCATCATATAAGGCGTTGACTGCTATTGCCGAATATATTACCCTCCTAAAACCCCTCCTGATTTTACCAGTAGTTGCTACGTTACACAGGCGGATTGGCAATTGTAGTTACGCTTTAGTGACGTTTTAAGAGGGACACTGTTGCCTATTCCTTGTCCTTGACTACTAAATTTCCTTAGTCGCCTCATACTCTCTTTTAATGGCGTAGAGAAGGATAGAGAACACGATCCAGTGAAAAAAAGTAATAGATAGATAGATACTCTTTATTGTTTCCTCCAAAAGATTACAATAGTACTATTATAAATATAAACAATTACAAGAAATAATATAGTCAGATTATTAATTTATAGTACTTCCTATTATTGTGATGTCATATAAAATCTATGTCGTGTGGTCCCAGCATAGACTGGGCTACCCCTTTCTTTCACTTGGGTGTTGTAAGAGGCGACTAGAGGTACTGAATGGGCAGCAGTGTCCCTTAAAAAACATCAACAAAGACTAATAGTTGCCAACTCAACTGCCAAGCGTGGCATCTACTGGAAAACTCTTCTTTATCGGACAGGCCTATGTTCAGCAATGGACAGCAAACGGTTTACATGTTGATGATGATTATAAAATAAAAAAAAAAAAAAAAACTATTGCATTTTGATTTTAACCATAACTCCGATTACTAAATTTTAAAATCGATAAAAGATTGTTAACATCAGTCACCTCGTGCTGGCGACATAGCTAGATAAAAAAATAAACAAATTTAAAAACAGAACAGGTTCCCAATAGAATATAAAAAATATTAATGTAGGTAAATCATAACTGTCTAGAGAAAGGTACACATTCGCTGTATTGAAAGCGACCGCCGGCCGTTGCGTATTGCCTACGCAATACCAGCAGTCAGCGATAATCTCTAGAAGTGGAGGCGCCGATAAATTTTCAGTTGTCTTCCTCAATTATGCGAGCTTCTTTTGTCGCAGACCGTGGGCTTTATATTTGGGTCAATGGGTAGCGGGACTATAGTGCTGGGGACAGACTGAAAGCATTAGGATACATTTAGAATAAAATTTAACTTACAATAACGTTCACTTTTAAGTTTATTTTATTTTAGTTTAACTTTTTAAATTATTGATGGTCATTAAATCTTTTGTGCCCGAGATAGACGAAGTAGATAAAAACTTATTTGAGAAATTACTTACTGAGTTCTCCAGGGTAAGATAGAGCTGATATACTTAAAGAAAGATAAAAGCTTTTAAAAATAAAATAATAAAGTTTAATTTCGCATTTTAATTGTATACTGGTTTTCATTTTTTATTTTGTTCGCGTTACTGAATTATATTAATTGTCTGGTAAATATAAAAACTGATAGATATATACCATATTTTATATTGATTCGTTATTTCTTTTGAATGTTAAATCTTTTCAATTTTGTCCATTTAACGGATTTTAATTAAATTTAGTTCATAGTATAGGATTTTGTATTTACATATAGTTTTTTATCTATTAGGATGTATGATGGATGTAATGATGTAAATTATTACACGTACAAAGTCGTAAAATTCTTCCAAAAATTTGAATGTCAAAAAGGTTAAAGTTCATTATAATATAATCACGGAAAACCCAAATAATATATAACGAAGTACATTGTTACATAGCACAACTGTACAATTGTTTTTCTTTGTTCTCCTTCACTTGGCATTGCAATTAATTATTTTTCGCTTGTCTCTGGATTAATAAATAAGTACCTTTCTTTTGAAATGAAACGAAATTAAATTTATTTGCTAGATTTATTTGTTTTATTTATTAGCTGCGTTTTCGATATTATCCGTATTAAATTTCTATAGCGAATTTATCACGAGATCGATTTATTTAAACAGAATGTGTTCATAAATCCTGTGTATTCGTTAAGTCAGGATATACATATGTACTCGTAGTACAAATATATATAACGTTTAAGATTGAACTGACAGTCGTCTCAAAATCCCAGCACTTGTGTCTTTATACAATTTAAAAAATTAGAAAAGTATAATCTGATATAGATTATATACAACAATTATGTTCTAAATTTAATTTTTAAATATTTTATATACATTTTATATTTCGAATAGTTCTAAATAATTGTCAATTGGACTAAGTCCACTGGTCTATTGCTTGACAGTTTATTACTGGGCAACACTGACTCATTTAACATGGCGGCCGATTTTTTTTTCTTGATTTGCAAATGTCGTCAGATGTGGAAAAGTTCCGTGGTTTTATGTGTTTTTTTAGAGCTATGTTAAAATAGACGTAGGTACACATTTCACATCGATATTTGTGATAATGTTTCAACTAAAAGATTTATACAATGACTAAAATGTTTGACCATGCTTTGTATGATGTTGTTTTTCTTTAGTTTATATCTACGAATTTCCGAGTTGCTTGGTCTGCCCGCTTTAACTAGGTAAGCATATAGTCGAGTCGAGTTGCGAGTCCAGTCAGACATCATTTCAATCGAGTAATTCGAGTTAAAATCGAAAATATGACTTGTCCCATTGCTGAATCTATACAATAAAGATGTATCTATATGAGATCTATACAATGAAATCTATACAATAAAGATACCATAAGATAGATATTTGTACAATGCGAAAATGTAAAAATGCATGTATTAAAAGAGACTTAACACATTCAGTGCTCACTACTCGGATCCGAGTGGGACGGGGACATAGTGGTGGTGCTTCCCACTCAGATCCGAAAAATGTTTTTTTTTTTTATTAAAATAATAATAATAACCATATATATTTATTCATATTTTTAAACATTTGTATATACTTAATTAAAATTCACCTTAAAAAAATTGGTTCCCAACTATTATTTTCCATTAATTTCGTAGGCAGTGAATATGTTAATAAAATAAAAGAACTAAAATATATAACATACTTTTTTCATTGAATGTAGACCATCCGGGTGTATTGTATTATATTTTTGATCATCTTCCATTTAAACTAAGTTTTAAATCTTAATATCGACAGAAGTTACCAGTGAGATCTTAAGCTACGACATAGAAAACATAATACTAAATATACACGAGTTACGAAAATGGACGAAACAAGAGATACACATTTGGTACTTGTTCATATGTAAAGACAGAGGCCTCTGGAATTTAATTCTCTTTGTTTACCCATAAGCGACTTGGCGTGAAGATAAATAATAGATAAATTAACAACAAAAATGCTTATATTTTTTGTCGTATACGGCACCTTTTTAAACTATTGCTGGCGGCAAACAAGCGTGGCGGCCAACGTGATGGAATGTGGACTGTCGCCTATTGACAAGAAACTGTGAAGTTCAGCACTTTAGTGGTGCTAAGTTCGAAACTTTACAGACATATAAAGACCTAATCTGTAAAGTTTGTAACAATGAAAACACAAAAGAACATTCGATAAGTATTTTTATTCGATTACAATTATTCGATTAATTTTATACTATTTGTAAGAATAGTTGCCCATGCCTAGTTGCTACGGGTTTTTGATACACTATGAATTAGGTATGTCACTCACTGTAACAGCGCTATTCTGACATAGCGAATAATATTTTCAAATATAAATAATAATATTATAAATGTGAGTGTTTTTGTTATTTTATAGCGTAATTGTGAACGGCTTAACCAATCACTATGAAATTTGGTACTCACATACTATACAGGATAGAGAAGAATTTATGCTATTTTTCCTGTCAGTAAACGTATCCCGGTCTTATGGACGAGGTTGCGGGTAAAAGCTAGTAACTATATAAAAGCAAAAATTTCAATTTGACAATTTTTTTCTTTATTAAAAGAGAGCATGATTTTTTAATTCTTTAACGTTGTAATTGTTTTTTAATTATAAAAGTAGAAAAGATAGTCCTATTATAATAACAACATCATCATCATCATCATTATCATATAAGTTTTAATTATCTTGCTAAATATAAGCATCGATATCGATACCGGTCAATCGATAAGTCCCGGCCTATCGATACCGGTCAATCGATAGGTCCCGGTCTATCGATACCGGTCAATCGATAGGTCCCGGCCTATCGATACCAGTCAATCGATAGGTCCCGGCCTATCGATTGACTGGAATAAAAGTAACCTTCGTCCTTCTCTATTCCAAATAGTATGTATATATTACACACGATGACGATTGGTTGAGACGTTTACGGCGCCAAGGGGTAATAAAAAACTTCACTTTTCACATATGCAATATATTGTAGATAGATAATTTATTTCCGTCACTTACAGCTTACTTTTTCCTTCCTGTGGGTGTCGTAAGAAGCGACTAAGGTCACTCAATGGTCCGTTTTTAAATATCACAAAAGCCTAACTTCGGTTGCCAACCCGCCTGCCAAGCGTAGCAACTACTAGCAAAATTCCCCATTAGGGAGAGGCGTATGTTTAGCAATAAACAGTAGTAGTTATTAAATCTCTAACAGCACACAAATAACAACAGACACAGCATGCACAAAGAGATAGATAGAGATAGAGAGAGAGAGAGAGAGAGAGAGAGAGCGAAAGAGAAAAAAATAAAAAAAAGAGTAATAAATTTTTTATGTGCGTGTGTGTGTGCTACTGTAAGACAAGATAGTAAACTAACTTTTACCCGCGATTTCGTCTGCGCGACTGGGATATGTCGATTGGCTGGGCTAAATTTATTTATTTTACACTTTATTGCATCAAGTAAAAAAATACTAACTTCATATATATATATATATAAAATATATGTAATTACTATTTTATTATATACTACATAGTCGTTAATGTTTTTCTCTATTCCATGTAATATGTGTACCTATATCAAAATTTCACGGCGATTGGTCGAACCATTAAGGCGCCGAGAAGTGACAAATAAATAAACTTACTGTCACATCTATAATATTAGTAAGAATTAAAATTATCCAATGAAACATCTCATCCTACATAAATGCTTATTCGTTTAGTATCAAAAATAGTAAGATTATTAATCGGTACTAATTTAGTCGCGATTAAAATAGATTTTTTTTTGCGGGTGTAAAATTACTCGTCACGTCTCTAGCACGTGAACACCGTAGAGTCAAGTAGCTTGCTCGTTCGGCTCGACTGTTGCAATGGGCGACGACCTTTATTCGCCGACATGAGGATGTGGATGACCGGGTGGCGTGATCTAATGAATTATTAACCTTGGCCTTTTTCCCAATTACACAGTGGTATATATATTTTTTTTCAGTGGCCAATAAATTGAGAAATGTAACCGGCATGTTGAGTTGGCGATTTTCCATCACTTTCTTCCTATCTAATATATTAGAAAAGTGCTTTTATAGAAAAGGACAGCGAGATATTTTTTTTCTTTTTAGAGGACACCCGGGATTTTCTTTGTCTACGAAAAATTTTTAAAAGAAGAATAAATAAAAAAAAGCAATTGGTCGATGACCTTGGTTTTTTTTTATCTAACTTAGAATGGTAAACAAGCTGACGGCCCACATGATGGAAAGTGGTAATCGTCACCTAAAGGCATGAGCTGTTTCGTCCATGATACCCCCCATGCGTTGCTATGCCTGAGAACTTAGGTGTTATTCCTCTGTACCCTGTAAATTTATGCCATATTGTGACGGTTCGCCTATAGTACAATAGGTTTAATACCATAAGTACATAGAAAAGAAACAGGGGTTCTTATGGGTGACCGCTGCGAAAGCTGAGCTATTTAATATAAACAAACTTTAAAGTCAAGGTTCACAATAGCGTACAGAGAAGACGTTACCATATATGAAATATTGACACAGAAGGGAAACTCCTTTGATGTGTTTCCAAAGTGTAGTAGATGTCACAAGAAAATTAAATAAATTAAACAAAAATATATTATATTTTATATATAACCAAATTATAGTTTACCTTTTATCATCAGGTGTAAAAAGGATGCATACAACACAGTTTAATAAGGTTTATGAGAGCCTTTAAAGTTTTATAAATTCGATAATCAATTTAATATAAAATATCAAAATACGTTAACATATAATTAAATTGAATTTAAAGAAAAGTTCAGTTCGAATAATAGGCTAAATCTGATTATTGAAATATCTACCCTTCGGTGACATAATCTATGACGTTATTAGAGAAAGAATAGAAAGAAATAAAAAAAAAAGGGGAGACGGCAGATCGGCGGGCGCGCGGGGGTCGCTTTTAAGGAACTGCGCAATAAAATAAAAAAAAAAAAAAAAGGACGGCAAATGGCGCGGGAGTCGTGTTTTAGGGATTGCGCAATAAAATAAAAAAATAACTGGGATATAGATCTAGGAGGGACTGGATCGATGAAGGGGTTTGAGATCTTAGTGTATCACTATCGATTAAGTGTGTGAAATTAATCAATAGAAGACTGGAGAATCCGGTGAGCTTGTTCCATTTATTACTACGTAGTTAGATTTTTGACTGTGATCACAGGCAAAGTCTATACTTAATATTTTTCCCAACAACTATTAAAATACGTATTTAGTCGAGTCCATATACCTTTAGGTAATGCGTATATCGTTAAATGCAATCACATTTGAACAAAGTTTACATCAATATAATTTACGTACTTACGTTATTTTACTCATATACAAAATCCAATTATATATATATCAATTTGATTCAATGTTCTAATTGTCCAGTTTTGGAAAATACTTATTGAATCAACTATTGAACTATTACAATACTAACTAGTTTCATATCTAGTTATTATAAAGTATTTATTTATTGAGGATAATAGACTAAAGTGACTATGGTCTGGTCTCATTGCTGGGGAAACAGCCATTGATGAGAGAGAGGGGTTATTGAGTGGCGACTCTGTAAATGCAAATGCGGTGTGGGCTACCTCCATTGTTTGGAGTGACTGTTTTATGTGTATTGTGGTGCCGTTCCTTATGTCAGTCGGTGGAAATTGCCTGTGTTCAGTCATGGGTTGGTGATGGTTGGGACGATGATGATGATGAAATATTTGTATTTATTACACTACTACAGTGTTGGTTTAGAATATCTATTCATACTTAACGCTTCATGGTGAAGTGTTTTCATACCATTACTCGGTCGACCAGACTAATGATTCTTAGTCTATATTTGATTATCCATGACTACATGTGGGGATTTGTTTTACACCAGATGTACAAAGAGACAGTTTAACTGTTGTAAGTGATTTTATGTGGATGTAATATTTTTAATACATTATTGTGGTAGTAGATAAATTCATGTGACTGTGGGGTGTTTATGGTAAACAAGCCTGTATTGTGTAAATAGATATTTTGTCTTGATTTATTATAAACTTTAATATTGATTTTATTGTAGTAAGCAAGCTGATAATAACAATTCTGTATGTATTACTGGTTTCTAATAATATTTAATTATGCTGATATTATGGGTGTGGATTTATTTCCTAATGGTAATAAATGTACTAAAGGATTCTCTGACTATAGTTATTCTTAACTAGGTATGAGGTACAGTATAAAATTAGTACTAAATGACAAGTATGAGTTATGTATTTTACTCATATTTAGGAGGAAAGTTGTCATAGCGATAAGGTTTGTATGCGTGTTGTTTGTTCATTCTATATTGACTAGACAAGTTCAGACAGGGTTAATATTAGTGAATCTATATTGGATTTATATTTAATATACATATTTTGAATATTTTATGGGAATAGAATGGAGATATACAAGTAGTAAAATATATTTTATGCATTTAATTATTGAGTTAGTTGTATATGTTGGGCTGTATCCAAGGAGATATGAACCTATTAATATCAAGTTAGGACAATTACTTTAAATATTAATAAAGCAAACACTAACACTGATTATTCACTTCTTTAATAAATTTACATTAGAGGTTAGAAATCAAATAGATAGCATATTGGGAAAATCTTCACCACACATGTATTTGAGGAATGTTCTTGATAATTAGTACTGTATGTATATATTATTGCAAGTACAATTGCAATAAGAATGTTAAACTTCTAATCTTCTGTTCATTCTTGAATTTGAAAGTAAGCTTGGCTACTGATATGAATATAAAACTGCAGCATTACTGGATACTATTAATTATTCCTGGTGTAAACCATGATTATTTATGTCACTGATAATTTAGTTGTATATTACGGTTGATATATGATGATTTTATATTTAATTATATTAAACAAATACAAATAAACAAACTTGCTAGTATTTGTTACGTTGACAGTTGTGATAGATAATCAAAATTCAATTCAATACATCAATACGTCATTCAATACGTCATTAATGTGACAGATGTCAAACAAAAGGAGATTATACACGTTATGATTCTATATCTAAGTCTATAGAAAATTTATATAATTTTCTGTTATTTTATAATAACTGTAGGGGAAATATTGAAATTATTTATATGAGAAATTTCACTTAAATGATATGATAATTATTTAAAGACCTAATTTCTTAGGGATTTAATCATGATGATTTAAACATTAAAACACTTGTTTATCTGTGAAATCCTCTTAGTAAATAGGTTTACTAAGACACTAAAAGGAAGTAGATATAGTATAACTATAGTACAGCTACAATAATTGTATGGGACTTACTGTCCTTTCTATACAAATATATATTTAATCTATATCTTTCACATTATAATTATGCAATATATTGCCTCTACTACTACAATATACACAAATAGGACTTATTGTCCTTCCTATATACCTATATATAATAATTGACCTGGCACTTTAATGTGTAATTTATCAGTACTTATGACAACAACCAATTAGGACTTATAGTCCTCTCTATAAAGTTACATAATTATTTAATCTGATTATTTCACAATGTGATTAATCAAACCTCTATAAATATTACAAAAGATCTCTATTACTCTCAACACAATAATAGCTTGTTGGACTTAGTGTCTTCAAACTTATAGAAAACCCAACTGGTTATTTCACGAGACGTTGTTAACTTGTGATTAATCAGTGTCTTTTAAAGGATTTATAGTTCCTTTAGATATATCTCTCTGAATAAATAATTGGTTAATTCACAATGTGGTTAATCAACAATAATATTATATATAATTGACTGGACTTATAGTTCATTCAATAGCACTCATTACTTTTAGTAGCTCTCGACCTATGGGTTGGACTACTCGTTCTTAGGCTCTGGCCTAATCAACAGATGTAACTTGAACCTTGAGTATTCTTGGTATTAAGTAAATAATATTAAATTGACAATGCTATGTTATGATATAGCAATTATCAACATTATATGGCTTGGCCAATTCCAGGGTGTGGAAGGTATCCCCTATCACACAAATCTTCATCTCTATCGGACTGTCTTCACAGGTGATCTCTAATGTCACATTATAGGGCCGAAGGGTTATGTCCCAACAAAGTAGGTTCTGGTGTCTGGGTGATCTCACTTCTTGGTCTGATCTCTTGTGGAGCCGAAGGGAAACCCCCATTGAGTAAGCTCGTAACAGGGTGACGCTGGGAAACAGTTTCGTACTGTTAGTGGGTGATCTCTATGTCGCCATATAGGACTGAAAGGGTCATCGCCCATGAGTAAGCTCTCGTGTCGGAGTGATCCTGGGATTTCAGTTCCGATCTGTTTGCCTCTGGCAAACACTAATTTATACTGGAAGCATCGTGGGGCTGGTGGAGCCACTGTAATGTTGAAGTAAATGTACTTATGTTTGGTTTGGAACTGAGAATACTCATTCCCTTATTACCATCAGAGTGCATTAATAAATAGTAATACCCTTCCCTACCTTTTTGGAGGAAGAGTTATAGATAGTTGGAAAGTCTTCCACTGGTCCGGGCGTGTGAGGGGCCCGACCGCTCCCCCATTTTTTTTTTATTATTACAGTTATTCTGTAATTTACTATTAAATTAACATAACCTTCTAGTTTCATGAATTATGAGTATAATTCATTAATTATTCTTAATCCTTAAAGATTTATCAATCATCTTCATTATTTAACTCCTATCATATACCAATTAAAGAACCTTTTGGTTATTACACACACAACGGGTCCTACATTACTAGACGATCACACATTTATTTATCTGGCCAAATGATCAAGTGTTCTACTAAAGATCTGTTCAATATTATGTTTTATTGTAAGGGTTTATATGATTCATAGGATATTTGGGGTGTATAAGGCAATATAGGTATGGGGTTATATTGAGGGTGTTAGGCTATCCTTTAGGGTAGGTTTTCTTTAGATTTTCATGGATTTTCATTAGGTTAAGCCTTCGTAGGCTTTTCATAGGCTTTGTAGGTTTTCCACGTGTAGGTTAGTTAAGAGGGTAGTTATTATAAGGGGTGCAAAAAGGGGGACCATCACAATTGGTGCCGTGACCAGGATATAATTGGTTCATGGCTATTTACATATCAGATCAATAAGAACACTTGGTCACAATATCCCGCCCTTCAAACCGAAACACAGCCATGCAAACACAACTGCTTTACGGTTGGTGGTGTAGTAGTTTAAAACGTTGCCTCACCTTTCTATGGTTGTGGGTTCAATGAATGTGTGAGATCAAACTGACACGGTATATTGCCAGCGATGGGGATAAACGTCCTCATTACTAGCAATATCTCGTCCCACGCATGAAGGGTTACGTGGGCGTCACAGTATAAATGATGTCTATAGAGCTATTTTTTCATTCATACCAATTAGGTGGAAAACAAGCATACGGTCCACCTGATGGTAAGCGGAGTTGCCGACTCTGAAGCGACCTCTTTACCCCTTTCTTGGAGAACCCCATGCTATAGTTTCTTGGAAAAACAGGTTTTTTATGTTTATAGGCGATAATTATCACTTTCCATCAGTTGGGCCGACAGTTAGCTATTCCAAGTTACATAAAAAATTTCCTACTCATGTATGGAAGCGAATCGTTGGTATGGCAGAAGAAGCATGAAAGTAAGATAAATGCTGTAGAGATGAGAGCTTCGAGAAGTATGTGTGGTATTACATTAAAAGATAGAGTAAGAAACAGTGTGATTAGAGAGAAGTGTGGACTGAAAACGAGGTAGTGTAAAAAATCGAAAAAGGAATGTTGCGTTGGTTTGGCCATTTGGAGAGGATGGATGAAAGAAGAATTACGAATGAGATTTATCGAGCAAGAATGAATGGAGATGTCGGTAGGGGCCGGCCTAGACGGACGTATGTCGACCAAATAGACGACGTGCTGAAGAGGGGCCAAATTAAAAGTACCCGTAACCGGCGAGCGTGTATGAAAAGATTGATGAATGTGGAAGAAGCGAAAGAGTTCGTTTGAATCGAAATATTTGGCATTCCATTATTTCTGCCTATCCTAATGGGATATAGGCGTGACAGATATGTATGTATGTATAAAAAATTTCTTTGCGTTGGTCAATACACCTAAAGCCACAATCTGTCCACCCCGTTTGGTATTAAAGTCGTGAATATATATTTGAAAATTAAACTAACTTACACACCAAACAATAACCCGGTCACCTCTCGTTCCTTACTTCCTTTGTGCGTACATTAAAATAAATTAAATCTTCATTCAATAAGCGTATATTTGTCCATAGAATTTGCATACAACGACATCGTTTTTTTTTCTATCATATTTTATAAAGGGCTATTGTTTTTCACATGGTTTTACCTGCTGTAAGTTAAAATGGGTAAAGGTTACGACCCACAAAAAAAAAAACATTTCAAAAATGACAAAACCAGTCAATTTGGTTTAAAAATTAAACTACTGAGTCGATTTGGATAAAATTACTACGTGATCAATCTGTAAGTAATTTATTTTCTGATAAAAAAAAAATATTTTTAAATCGGTCTAGAATGAACGGAATTATGAGGTAAAACAATCATAAAAAAATACAAATAAACAAATAATAATTAGATGGGCAGCTATTTTAGATCATTGTTTTAAATACGTTAATAGCTGCCCACTTACCTATTACCAGGCTCTGCTGGCCATTTAGGGGCCATCCAGGGGAGCCTTGTCTCTCAAAAAGGAGTGTATGTACTCTTAAGACATATTTTTGCCTACAACTCAAAATTTTGCTCATTACTCTGAGGTGGGCATCAGCACAGCCCACATGGCCCCCTCTAAATACACTTATATGGAAACTGTATAAATTATTTCGTGACACTAAAATATCTTATCTTCAAAATCTCTTCACACTCATCTACGCGCTATAGTGGATCTTTTACCGTCCATGTTGCCAGATTGTGGAATTCCCTTCCCATATCTATCCGTGAGAGTCAATCCCTAAATATTTTTAAGAGTAGACTTAAAGAGCATCTTCTATCTCTTAGAACATATATTTATTTTTCTATATATGTAGGTATATTGTATGTATATGTATGTGTAGGTATGTATAAGTATATCCATAGTAATTAATTTAATTTTGTTTAGTTTCTTTGTTTAAAAATTGTCACAATATCGTACACCGCTCTACCCGCTGACGCTCCTTTCCACTTTGAGTTTGCTGGAAGAGAACTCTATTAGAATTAAGCTCGCCTTTGTACATTTGATTACCTCTGTCATATTTTTATAAATAACTGGTGTGTACAATAAAGTATTAAATAAATAAATAAATAAAATGTAATATGTATTATTATTATTTGCTTAATTTTTATATCTGTTACCCAATTTCTAAATCCACTACCACTTTAGTCTTGAGGCGTATATTTGAATAAACAAACGGACGGATCGTCCCATTGATTCCCTTGATAGATATATATGGTAATGAGCATATAAAAACTAATATATTCGAGTATCGTACCCTTGTGAATGGCGAATTAAAGGTCGAGCCAATGGACTTCAGCGAGTGAGGTCGGCAACAAAGGCGTGAATGACAAGTGACGCTGCCAAATTAACTGATGCCTCATTTTTTTCACGCCTTGTGACCTCGGCATGGAACAGACCATCCTTTCCTTACCCATGGTTGTCATAAGAGGTGACTAACGGAACTAAATGATCAAGGGATGATGAAGAGCAGCAGTGTCTCTCTTAAAACATCACCAGAGGGAGACTTTGTACAAAAGTCGATTGCTTGGGTACCTCTGTCCCATTCGTGTTTCAATCGTGAAGCAGCTGTGTTTGCATGGCTGTGTTTCGGTTTGAAGAGTGGGATATGGCGTGAATTTACTAAGTACAGAGGAATAACACCTGAGTCCTCAGGAATGGCAACGCATGGGGGGTATCATGGGCGAAATAGTATACTCTGTTATGTCCACGGTACTGCTCATGTCTATAGGCAACGGTTACCACTTTCCATCAAGTGGACCATCAGCTTGTTTGCCATTCTAAGTTGTATAAAAAAAAAATCACCAAAGCCTAACTGCGGTTGCCAAGCGTGACAACCACTGGCAGAATTCCCATTATGAGGGAAGCCTATGTTCAGAAGTGGACAGTTAACGGCTGATATGATGATGATGATGATTTTTTTTTTAATTTTTATAAAACAAACGCATAATGTTCTTGATAATCTTAGTCCTCAGGAGTAGCAATACAGACGTTGCGATTTATTTTGTGATATCGTATGTACTGTTCATGTCTATAGCCGTTGTTGAGCGCTTTCCATCAGATGGGCCATCAGTTTGCTATACATTACCTGTTATATAAAAAAATACGGTGATAATCAGCATAACCTATATAATAAAATTTTATTTTTGTATATTGATCTCATCATATTGGAATACAGTTCGTTGCACGCATCCGTATAACCTAACTTCGAGCTTTTTTTTTAATGCATGATAATGGTATGGTACCTCCGCCTGCGCTATCGGTATACACTGGTAGAGCACCAATGAGGGGTGATAGGTGAGAATGAAGACAGATCAGTTAGCCCATCGTGACGAATTCAACGATAAATTAGTCACGATCGTTTCCAGGGGAACCGCGTGGAGGTCGACCTGATAGGGTATATGGATAGCAATGGAGACTAACCTCCCTATTACTAACAACCCCTTCCCCCCTTACTTCGGGCTGTAGCTGAAAATCAGTGCATTGCTTATAAGCAAAACTATCATTGAGTTGTGACTTATTTGGATCACTGCGACACGATTGGCGAAAACATATTTTTGTATTATACGTTTGTCTAAGGTGTTTTTTTTTAATGGATAAAAATGGACGGCTTTAAAGCCTGCACTAGTAGTATACACTGGCGTGGTACCACTGAGGGATGATAGATGATGACGAAGCAGGTCAATTGGTCCATTGTGACGAATTGGACAATGAATCAATGACGATGACTTCCAGAGGGAACCGTGTGGAAGTCAACTTAATAGGGTATATTGCTAGCAATGGGATTGCTAACCTCTATTACTAACAATCCCTTCTAGTCCTGAGGACTAAGTTGTTACGCCTCTGTACAAAGTAATTGCCATTGCCAAATCCCAGCCTTTCAATCGAAACAGCCCGGAACCTCGCATCGATTAACATAACTTTATAATTATGTTAATATCATGTAAACCTTTGCATAGTTATGTGAGCTAATGTAAAATCATTTAACCTTGAATTTATCTAAGTGAGTTAAATTTAATCACTTCGATATAATTTAAAACGGCCAATAAAACTAATCCTCTCTGTTATCGCCCTTAATACTATGTTTAATTCCACTTTATTGCATTGTACTAATTTAGATAGTAAAAATTAAGAACGTCACTCCAATTTCAAATTGAAGCTAAAATTAAAGAGAGGAAAGACTTTTTGGTTTGTGATGGATAAACTCAAAAATTCATAAACAGATTTAAAAAAAAAAATTCATTTGTAGAAAAGTGTACATTAGTTTTTAACATCATGGAGTAAAATGGGTCATGTTACTTGCTGATAATGCATACGTGGGCTATATTTTATTTAAAACCATGCGGATTCTGCTGTGCGGTCCTGGCATAGAATAGGCTCTGTTCCTTTTTTGTGGGTGTAGTAAGAGGCGACTAAGAGAAGGAGAGGGATATGCAGCGGCGGCCCTGTTAAAACATCTCCAAAGCTATAATTGCGGTAGCCAATCCGTCTGCCAAGCGTTGCAACTACTGGCAGAACCCTCCAAGCTTATGCTTAGCAGTTGATGGTTGAAAGCTGATATGATGATGATGATGATGATGATATATTGTAATAAATGAATTTATTATGGTTATGTTTGATATTCAGTAAAACTATAGACAAATAATATTAAAGACAAACAATATTAATCTATTCTCAATTCGACCACAGACTTTAACGATAAAAGAGTATATATGCGTGTGTGTGTCAAATACATAATAGCCTGTGTAATGTTTTTTCTTTATTGATTTAATGTATTTTTAATGCATAATTAAAAAAATATTAGCATTCTGCACTTTTTACCTATATAAACTATAAATGTGTCAAATTTCAGAATCCTCCGTCCGCGCAATTTTCGTAAAAAGGAATGCAAAGTTATTGCTTCACGTATTAATATATAGGCGTACCATGTCTGAAATACATGACGTAAAATAACTTGATCACGTGAACAAAACCGAGGGTAATATTAGTTTAGTGACCCCGTGTTCTGAACACGTCATTTTTACTTTTGAAATATATTACGTGGTAATGAATTCTGTGGTCCACGCATGATATAGGTGCGTACGTCGCGTATATATAGGTATAACTTTATTTCTAACTAGAAACATGTTTGTTATTTGATAAGGAAATATAATTGCTCCAGAGAGTGTTTTTTTAAAAGGTGAGAATGAAATAGTAGCCCCACCTGAACTATTGGTATAAACTGGCGGAACACGTGTGAGAGAGGATAAGTGAGGATGAAAGCAGGTCAGTTAACTCATCGTGACAGATTGCACAAGAATTAATCACGATGATTTCCTGGGGGAACCGCGTGGAAGTCGAGCTGATAAGGTATACTGTTAGCACGAGGCTGTTAGACCCCATTACTAATAATCCTCTCTCAGTGGGAGTCTTCCTAGTAGTATTTTTTAACAGACTATAAAAATGTTTTTTTTCTGGCAGATAATATTAAGTATACCCTAACGTGAACAGTAATGGGTAAAGAAGAATTTCAAAAAAGGACTAATCCGTGACGTGTTCCCTTCGTCTTATAACTTCGGATATCACCAACAAGCTGGCATAGTGCGGCCAACCGTTGAGAGTATAACATTCTCTTTTTGGTTGATTACATTTATGTACCATATTGTCTCTGTGTTCTGTTATAACTTTGCTTAAAAAAAAAGAAATTAATAATTAGCAGTAGAAAATATTTAATAATAAAGTAATTATTATTAAATATTTTCAACTTAGAATGGCAAACAAGCTGACGGCCCACCTGATGGAAAGTGGTAACCGTCGCCTATAGACATAAGAAGTACCGTGGACATAACAGAGTACACTGTTTCGCCCATGATACCCCCCATGCGTTGCCATTCCTGGGGACCCAGGTGTTATTTCTCTATACCCTGTAAATTCACGCCATATGTTCAGCAGTGGACAGTTAATGGCTAATATCATCATCATCAACAGAAAAAAAAATCACATCGATAAAAAGAAACATATAAAAAAAGTCCACGCCGACATTGGCGTTACCAGAATGACGAATTACGTTTGTGTATAAATAGTAAAATTAACAGAAAGACAATTTTTTTTTAAGCTCTTTAAGACATTCGAGTCGTGGTAAAAGAAACCGCTGGACCGTGACTTTCATTTAATCATAATTTTATTTATTAACTCAATTCCGACTTTCGTCGAAACAAACCCGGATGTACCGTATACGAGAAAACTAGATTGCATAAATAGGTCTGCGTTGTTCCACTAACATAACTTTTCAACACTCGGAGACCATAAATAATATGCCATAATTGGCCCATTCTCACGTTAATTAGCTACAAAAAACTAAAGTTTACTGACCGTGCACTAATTTTTCTAACGTTTATGTTATTTATTTTGATGAAAATTTGAAGTGTTGCCAGTATTACTAGATCTCAATATATGTGATAATAATTTTAAATCTGCTTCCTACACTTTATATACAGGGTGTAACTATTTTTTTTAATGCATGATTAATGTAATAGTAACCCCGCCTGCGCTAACGGTATACTCTGGCGGAGCACCAGTGAGGGATAATAGGTGAATAATGAAAAAAAAGCAGGTCAGTCAGCCCATCGTGATGAATACACCTGGAACTCAGCACGATGGTTTCCAGGGGGAACCGCATGGAGGTCGACATGACAGGGTATATTGCTAGCAATGGGACTGGTAGCCCACATTACTAACGATCCCTTCCCCCCGGGTGTAACTATTAGAAATATAGGATAATATTCGTAAAACTAAATACGAATAAAATATACCCAAGGAATACGGTCTAAATATTAAAATAATTTTGAACCTTTCAAACTCAACCTTACTTCATAAGGAGACACTTGACCAATGTCAATCAATGGATGACCACATGCTTTCTTTAAAGAACCATTGCATAAATCTTTATTAATTTTCTTTATATTTTTATGCTTGTTTGCCACCACAGTGGCATTAAAAAAAAATTTCGCTTGTCTAAAACGCTATGCGAGCTTTACTTAAAGTGACCATGCGGTATGTAAATTACAAGACATTATGTAAAAATTATTGGTCTATGAATTTTTAGTGATGTAAATTATTTAAGAATTTTTAAATATTTCAATATTTTAATTAAATCGCTCAGGTGTTGAGAGAGGGGAATATTTTTGATAAATATGTGTTTCTAACCGCAGTATTATTTATAGGTTAGGTATTAATTTATTTGACACAAATTAACATAATATATTACACTAGAGATAGAGAGAGAGAGAAAGAGAGAGAAAGAGAGGTCGTCTCGTTGAGCATCTACCTCTATCCTATTCATGTTTTGTCGTGAAGAAGCGGTGCTTACATGGCTGTGTTTCCACTGGAAATTATGGGTGTAAAAGCATAACATGGTAAAATGGATAATAGTAAAATCATAAGAGACACCATGAGCGTGACAGTGCAAGAGATTTTATATTTTAGCTTAGGCACGAAGGAAAGTTCTGGTGGAGTGGTTAAAAAATGTTTTTTTGTAATGCTTTAGTGGCAAACAAGCATAGGGTCTGTCGGATCAGGTGAGCCGTAATCAAGTTTGCATTTCATATTGAGAAATAACAACAGAGTATATTGGCGAAGAGATCGCATTTAATATGTAATAAAAAAAAATGAAGTAGCTATCGCTGTGTAGGTCCCGGCATAGAATAGGCCATTTGTTTCTTATCCGTGGATGTCGTAAGATGGGATTAAGGGAGGTTATAGTGGAGGGATGGGCAGCAGCGTCCCTCTTAAAACATCACCAAAAGCCAAATTGCGGTTGCTAATCCGCCTGCCAAACGTGGCAACTATTGGTTAAACCTACCTTATGGAAAAACATTATATTTAGCAGTGGATAGTTAATAGAAATACAACAATAATAACAAAATTAAATTAAATAAACACCATATCATGTGGCGCCCTCTAGTCCCAAACTAAGCGGAGCTTATCTACTGTGGAACTAAATAACTTAGAAGTACTTGAATACTTTTTTTAATTTAGCTATACTCAAACAAAGGATTACTTATTAAGTTGTAGTGAGTATTATCAAAATCCAAAAAGGAATGTTGCGTTGATTTGGCCATTTGGAGAGAATGGATGAAAGAAGTATTACGAAAGAAATTTATCGAGCAAGAATGAATGGAGATGTCGGCAGGGGCCGCCCTAGATGGACGAATGTCGACCAAATGGCGACGTACTGAAGAAGGGCCAAATTAAAAGTACCCGTAACCGGCGAGCGTGAAAGATTGATGAATGTGGAAGAAGCGAAAGAGGTTTGTTTGAATCGAAGCATTTGGCGTTCTATTGTTTCTGTCTATCCTAATGGGAGACAGGCGTGACAGATATGTATGTATGTATGTAAGTATTATAATAAAATTCAGCAAGTACAATAATAAATCGAGGGATGGGCAGCAGCGTCCCACTTAAAACATCACCAAAGTCTAACTGCGGTTGCTAAACTGCCTGCCAAGCGTGGCAACAAAGCCCCTTAATGATGGAGGCCTATAGTATGTTCAGTAGTGGATAGTTAACGGTTGATATAATTCTTTTTCTTTTTTTTATACCACTGAGGTGGCAAACAAGCATACGGCCCACCTGATGGTAAGCGGTTACCGTAGCCTATGAACCCCTCTTCTGAAGAACCTCATGCTGTAATTTCTTGGGAAAACCTAATTTATCTAATCTTCTCTCCATAAATAAGTATAATATTGTCTGGTATACAAATTGGAAATCTATAATTGGCTAATGTATGGTGTAAATATAATATTTTTAATTATTCCAGATGTAAGCTGTTAATTCCAGATGTAATATACAAAATAAAAAATAATAATAATAACTAATAACCCTTTCCTTTGCATTTGAAATTATTCAATATCTTATTTTCTTGATATAATAAAATTGTAAACATGCAATATTAGTAGAAGATAATAAAAAAATATATATATATATATATATATGAATGAATGAATATTTCCATTAAGAGTATCATAAGTCAACACAATAATTGAAATGAAATGAAATGAAATGAGTTTATTTGCATTAAACAGTGTAAAATTTTTAGAAATGTTATCTGTCTATCAGTGTATTTTTTCCGTCATTACCCAAAAACTACTGCACGAAACTGGATGTAATTTTCATATATGTATTCCTGACTGTCTAACTTACAAATTGGTGTATATTTTATTTTAATAATAAGAAGTGATTACTTTCGTTGGATTTCCTATTTCTCAAAACCATATTTACCAGAGGGAGACTTTGTACAAAAGTCGTTTGTTTGGGCACCTCTGTCCCATTCGTGTTTCAATCGTAAAGCAGTTGTATTTTAATGGCTGTGTTTC
This sequence comes from Galleria mellonella, assembly GCF_026898425.1. Classification (NCBI taxonomy): domain Eukaryota; kingdom Metazoa; phylum Arthropoda; class Insecta; order Lepidoptera; family Pyralidae; genus Galleria; species Galleria mellonella. Next base: position 3,158,378 of record NW_026442028.1, on the reverse strand, counting down.
GGTTTGAAGGGTGGAATATGGCGTGAATTTACAGGGTACAGAGGAATAACAGCTCAGGAATGGTAACGCATAGGGGGTATCATTGGCGAAACAGTATACTCTGTTATATCCAAGGTACTGCTCATGTCTATAGGCGACAGTTACCACTTCCCATCAGGTGGGCCGTCACCTTGTTTGCCATTCTAAGTTGTATAAAAAAAAACCACGGGTACGAAATAGCAGGCAAGAAGCTAATGATTAATAACAAGCATATTATAGAGCAGTGTTTTTCAAAGTGTGGGTCGCGACCCCTTAGGGGTTCCCCGAGCCTTAACAAAGTGGTCACAGAAGGTCTCGAAGCAGTGAAAAATCAACAGTTCCGTAAATACATCAATCAATCAATAATACATAATGAAGTATCTATAACAGACATCGATTACATGTCTGTTTTAAATACTTTGTTATGTATTATTTATTTTATTGTATCGATACCTAACTGTGAATATAAATACAACTGTACGGATTTCATAATTGTACTATAATAAAATTCATACACATTCGAAACCGTGGAGGGTAGGGGGTCGCAAGATATTCTTACATAATAAGGGGGTCGCGTCATGAAAATGATTAAAAAACACTTGTTATAGAGCATGTGTAAATTAATCTTTGACTATAAAATAATGTTAGAATAATTAATAAGTTATAACATAGTATGCAAGTAAGTGGTCTTAATTATTTATAAGCTGCACATACAATCAGGAAAATACAACATACAACATTGTTGTAAGATAATCATGATTAAGGTAATCTAATAATTAGTGTTTATACAGTCACTAAATAGTTTGCAACTATAAATATTAATCTATAATCATGGATAATCATGTTAGAATTACACAAGTAAACATAGTAGAAATGTATCGTGGTTATATTATATTATTAAATTTAAAATATTTCCAAAGAGGGTTGACGTCAGGCAAGCGGCCGGCCGTAAAACTATAGGCCAAGTCTTTTTGTGTCACCTATCATCGTTCACTGGTGCCCCGCCGGTGTATACCAATAGCGCGGGTGGGGTAACCATTACATTATCACCCATTAAAAAAAAAAGAAAATGGTCACGTACAGTGTGGATTCAAAGAAATTTTCTCCCGCAATCATTCAGGCTGTGGAATGAGCTCTCAGCCGAGGTTTCCCTTAGAGACTACAGTGTGAGGTTTTTCAAAAAAGGTATATTAAGTAAGAAAGGTTTCTTCAGCGTCAGCAACGCGCACGTGACACCCCTAGTATTGCAGGCGTTCATAGGTTACAGTAATCGTTTACCGTCAGGCGGGCTGTGTTTATTTGCCACCTTTGTGGTATAAAAAAAATCTCGTTAATTCTCTTATAAAAAATAGATATCAAAAAGTATTGACGATCGAAAGGTGGACAGGAACATTTACGAATTTACTATATGATAGTCATGTAATTACCTGCCCCCCCCCCCCGACGCTTATCGTCATCTCACCTCGGTTGAAACACTAATTGTGATGTCGGTGCACGATGAGTTTTAAGTGAATAACGTATACTGTGCTTTATGGACTAGCCAAAGTATAAGTGACAAGCGATCTGTCCATTTCGAGATTAGTTATTTTAAATTACCAAGTTTTTGTACCTGTTTTGGATATCGGGTTGATTTTATTGAAATATAACAAGCGTCTGCAGTTTTTAATAAAAATAGACGTTTTATTGCAACGCACGCACGCACGCACGCACGCACTTACGCACGCACGCAAGCACGCACGCACGCACGCACGCACGCACGCACGCACGCACTTACGCACGCACGCACGCACGCACGCACGCACGCACGCATGCACACACTTATTTTGGATGAAACTGTTATAATACGAAGTTTTTTTTATTTTACATTCTTTTTTTATATATAAATATTTTGTGTGTTGTTCCTTTATTATAATTCTTAATATTTTTTTAACCCCAGTGTGGGCGTAGTCGCATATTTCTGTAAAATAAAGTTTTTTTATTTCTTTCTTTTTTCTTTCAAATATACATATCTGGTTAAAAATTTTTATTTTTCAAGCAATTTTCATAAGCCGAATATTCTTAATTCGTTTAAATTTACGTGGTTTATTTTATGCGAATAATTTGCCAATCCTAATTCGAACACTTTTTCCAGTCGAAAGGATCAGTAATAGGTGAGCCTGTCATACTGCTAACTAATATATAAACTGGACGCTTCGTATTCATATGGGAGGCGACAATTTTTTTGTCATTTTTTGACTGATATTTTTTTGGAGAAAAATATTGAGTTTTATTGGAGAAACTTCCGCCTAAAAATATTACATTTTACTCTATATTGAATTTGTAAACATCACTACAATGATATATTGTACATATGAACAATATATGTATATGTATATATATGATGATGTATGTATGTACCTTGAACATGCATCGGATTAAAGCGAAGTAGTTATAAGAACGACCTATTAACGGAAGACTATAAACATTGCAACTGCATATACGTAACAGTAAATGTTTTCTTCGATTAATTTTATAAGATAGTCCCGTTAAGTTTATGACTTACGCCATACGTAAATCACATGTTATTATAAGCGTAAGCTTTCATATATATTAAAAGTGATTACATACTAATAGGGAAGTCCTTGCTTTGTTTAGACGGCGTCTCTTGACGAAAGTTTGAAAATTGTCGGTGTCTAATAATGTAAGAAATTATGATGTACTTTATAAGCATTTAACTTTGATTATGCTTAGTGTATGCAGATCCGAGAGAATATTATTTTTCTATTAGGGAAATTTGCGAATCCTTATCAATAAATGTGAAAATGAGTTTGTTTGTTTGTTACCTTATAGCGCTTTGACGGCTTAATCTATCATTACGAAATTTAGTATACACGTACTAGCGGTGCGCGAATTCGAATGATTTTGTTATTCAAATAATTAGTAATTAGTAACAACAAAATCAACTAATATTAAATCTGTTTCCTGTATCCATTACTACAACGATTATAATATACGTTGATAATGAGTGACCGAATTAGCAAAAGAAAAATAGTTAAAAAAAAACACAGTCTAATACACAATATCCCAATATACATACATATATAATTACTAATACAAAATTAATTGCTAAAAATTTACTTTTCTACTTACTTTAATAATAAGTATAAAAAAACTACAATTTTTACTAAATATAAATGATCAACTCTCTTGCCCATTGCCAAAGACATTCCAGCGATCGGGTCCACTCGGGGATGTTCATACCGACTTGTACATCAACAAATATTAATGAATGAAATTAGTAGTCGGTGCGGGGAAAGGGATTGTTAGTAATGGAGATTGAGAATTCCATTGCTAGCAATATACCCAACCAGGTCGACCTCCTCGCGGTCCTCCCTGGAAACTATCATGGTTAATTCCTGATGAATTCATCATGATGTGCTAACTGGCCAGTTTTCATTCTCATCTATCACCCTTCAGTGGTGCTCCGCCAGCGTATCCCGTTAACGCAGGCGGGGTTATCATACCATTTTCACCCATAAAACAAAATTAGTAGTCGGGTGACATTAGTAGCCGATTGATTTGAAAGTCATTCGAATAATCCTAAAGATTTACTCAGTCGAATAATTAGTAAAGTCGCGCATAACTAATATTCGTACTATTACTTTTTTTTTTATACAACTTAGAATGGCAAACAAGCTGACGGCCCACCTGATGGAAAGTGGCAACCGTCGCCTATAGACATGAGCAGTGCCATGGACATAACAGAGTGTACTGTTTCGCCCATGATACCCCCATGCGTTGCCATTCCTGAGGACTCAGGTGTTATTCCTCTGTACCCAGTAAATTCATGCCATATCCCACCCTTCAAACCGAAACAGCCATGCAAACACAACACGGTTGAAACACGAATGGGACAGAGGTATCCAAGCAATCGACTTTTGTACAAAGTCTCCCTTTGGTAAAATCTCTTTGGTTTTGGTCTCTATTGGTTTTTATCTCGGTCAATGAAGCTATCTCAGTCACACAGATGAATTTGCGGGTAAAAGCTAGTGTGTCTATATAACATTTCGTCTTTCAATGTGCGTTTGATTGTTGACGCAGTGTACAACTTGTTTCATACGAGTATATACTACAACTTAACTACTTGGGCCCAAAAGTACCCATTTTCTTATAATAATCATCATCATCATCATCATATCAGCCGTTTACTATCCACCGCTGAATATAGGCCTCGCCCAAAAGAGGGTTTGCCAGTAATGACCACGCTTGGCAGGCGTTTTAGTATTAGCAACTGCAGTTAGACTTTGGTGATTTTATAAGAGGGACGCTGTTACCCATCCATTAAACTCCCTTAGTCGCCTCTTACGACACCCACGGGAAAGGAAGAGGCTCTACACTATGCGGAGACTACACGACAATTTCCTCTTCATATTAGTCACTTATCAAGAGATTTGATCAATTCAATTTTTGTACCAAGTGTCATTATAACCTAACCTCTAACCCATTATACTGATATTATCTACAATTCACTGGTGTTGCCATAACGTCTTCATAAGTTAATCGTGGGCAATAAATCTATGTCGTTAGGCCGGTGCACACGGGTGATTGTTTCAGATTGGTGGGTGTTGCCCAATTATGGGGGTCCGGGCACGATTTGTATCGACTGTTTGGACTTAATTTTAAGGGCAAGTTGTCGAATTAGTTTCACGGTGAGTTCGGGATAAAAAATTGATTGAGATGTGTTATTTACTTTGGAATTTAATTACAATAATATGCAGAAGAATATTCTGGATCTACCTTTTAATAAGTTTAAAACTGTTATTAAAAACACTTATTGAACTAAGCTTATTATGCACTAAACGGTTATTTGATTAACACCTGGGTCCTTAGGTATGGCAACATATGGGGAGTATTATGGGTGAAACAGTATACTCTGTTGGGGGAAAGGGATTGTTAGTAATGGAGACTCAGAATCCCGTAGCGTCCCTAGCAATATGCCCTGTCAGATAGACTTCCACGTGGTTCCCTCTAGAAACCATCGTGCTTAATTCTAGGTGTATTCATTACGATGGGCTAACTGGCCTGTTTTCATTCTCATCTATCACCCTTCACTGGTGCTCCGCCAGAGTATCTCGTTAGCGCTGGCGGGGCTACCATACCATTTTCACTCATCAAAAAAAAAGTATACTCTTTTATGTCCATGGTGTACGTTTGATGATTACAACGACGACAGCGACGGTAACAAAAACCTTAAGCTTTAGTAGGGTTAACGGAATATATTGTATTATATAATAATAGTTATATTAAATATTTATTTATTTTACACTTTACTGCACCAAGTAAAAAATTATAAATATTAATAAGAAGTAACACAAAAGGCGGTCTTATTGCTTTATTGCTAAGCAATTTCTTCCAGACAAACTTTGGGTATGTGTTATGTGTTATATATATATATATATATATATATATATATATATATATAACACATACACATATTTAATAACACATACTCGTACAATAGGACAGAATGACGAAGGAATAGATAATATCGAAATGAATAACCTGATCGAAATTAATAGATATCCGATAGATTGCCATATCGTATCCTTCAAACCGAAACACAGCCATGCAAACAGAATTACTTCACGGCGGAAACTTTAACTTCGCCTTAAGACAACAACCGCCAATTAGACAAAACTTACCTTCGTGTTTATTAATTAAAAATAACTATGTAAATTGTACAATTTTATAACAGACTTGCAACAAACTTTTCTTGATTAATGAGAGTTAAGGACGAATTTACTTCGATAGCGATCTTCGCTTTGGTTACAGTTTGATATGGTAATTAATATGCCTTGCGAGCGCATAATTGTATATACCAACATGTGTGGTACAGTGGTAGGCATGTTAGTTTGCGCAGACAAAACCCTAACTTCGATTCTCGGTCGGACCAATTTAGAAAACGAATTTTTTCAACCTCAGATTTTCTTCTTCCTCAGAAGTTCTTCGTAATATTAGGTATCCTAACTTGACGACCAGCTGATTGGCGTAACTGTGCCGATTTTATTTTATTTTATTTTTATTTATTAATTCACGCGACAGATGTAAAATTAAGATAATTAGAGACTACTATACAATAATTGTCGTGGCGGTCCTGCCATAGAATGGGCCATTCCTTCCTTTCCCGTGGGTGTCGTAAGAGGCGACTAAGTGAGGGCAAGGGATGGGCAGCAGCGTCCCTCTTAAAACATCTGTAAAATCCTAACTGCGGTTGGCAACTCGTCTGGCAAGCTTTAGAACTATTGGTAAAACTCCCCTTATGGGGAAGGCTTATGTTCAGCAACGGACAGTAAAGTGGCTGAAATAATAATAATAAAGAAAAATACAATAATGGGTTTCCAAAAAAGTGTGTAAATTTTTATTTTTGCTAGTTTTAAATCTAATAATCATCATTATTAATACTCACTACTCAGTCACGTTTTACGTTTGAACGGATTTGAAAAAAAAATTAAAGTACACAGTGAGACACTGTTTTTTTTTTCTAATATTAAGAAATATTTGCTAAATAAAGTACATTACTGACTAAACATGAGATTAACAATTTATTATCTAGATTTATCTCATCGATTTTGTTTGAAATACAAATTAATATATTAATAATATACATATAAGATGACTAATTAATTTACTCGACCTATTCGATAATTCAAAATTAGATAGGTCAAGTCCATTAATATTAAATTTTATTCATTAATCAGTATAGTAAATGAAAACAAAAAAAAAATGATGTCTTTGAAATATATTTTTAAATGTTAACCCTGCTTTTCAAGATATACTAAAATAAACCAAACTAGTTATTTCAACATATTTTCAAAATGATTTTAAGAAAATTTTTGCATGAAAATGAAATAATCTTGAACTGCAAGTTTACAAGTGTTTTTTTTTTGTAGGATGATAATGGAATGGTAACCTCGCCTGCGCTATCGGTATACGCTGGCGAGGCACCAGTGAGGGGTGATAGGTGAGTGTGAAAGCAGGTCAGTTAACCCATCGTGATGAATACACCTGGAATTAAGCACGATGGTTTCTAGAGGGAACAACGTGGAAGTCTATCTGACAGGGCATAATATTACACACAGCAACGGAGCTGGTAGTCCGTATTACTAGCAATTCCTTTCCTTTCCAGTTTACAAGTGTTAGAATATAAAGAGAAGAATGTACCAGAGGAAGACTTTGTACAAAAGTCGATTGCTTGGCTACCTCTGTCCCATTCGTGTTTCAACCGTAAAGCAGCTGTGTTTGCATGGCTGTGTTTCGGTTTGAAGGGTGGAATATGGCGTGAATTTACTGGGTACAGAGGAATAACATCTAAGTCCTCAGGAATGGCAACGCATGGGGGGTATTGTGGGCGAAATAGTATATGTCTCTCTGTTATGTCCATGGTACTGCTCATGTCTATAGGCGACGGTTGCCACTTTCCATCTGGTGGGCTGTCAGCTTGTTTGCCATTCCAAGTTGTCAAAAAAAATATTTATTTAATCGCGTAGTGTGATGCATTGGAAGATCCAGCAGTTGTTTGACAATGATGACATATGTATATCTGGATCACAAGAATCCAGGTATACTAAGTGTCCCGGATCTCAGAGCTGTCCCATACAGGAACTGGCTCAGCTCTGGATCGGCTAACTGATGTTTATAGCTCCTAAACAGTGGTTCCACGGCATCGGGCCTCGTGGGCACGATTTCGATATTTATTGAATATTTACCATCCGCCCACTGCGTTTGCGCACCTCATAGTTAGATGTAGGGTTGTCTATTAGTTCAATTAAGAAGTTATTCTTTTGAAATAATAAAAGTTGAGTTTAAAATTAGATATAATGATAACATTAGTCAATGAATAGGGATAATTTAAACATAAATAAAATATTTGTAAATACATATAAGTGATTAATGCCGTTCAGACCTGGCATAGAATGCCACCCCTTCCTTTCCTGTGGGTGTCGTAAGAGGACTTAATGGTCGAAGGATGAACAGCAGCGTCTCTCTTAAAACATCACCAAAAGCTTAACTGTGGTTGCCAATCTGCCTGCTAAGCGTGGCAAATACTCGCAAACTCCCCTCCAACCTCCTAGTTATTCTTCGGTCTTCCCCTTCTTCTTTTGCCCTCTATTTTACCTTCTAGTATGCTCTTTAAAAAACTGTCATGTCATGTAAGGTGGCCCAGCATTTTGCTTTTATCTTTTGCATTTATAAATGTAGACAGTTGAAATGATAGTAATGCTGTACAAATTAATAATATGACAATTTAAAAATTGTTGAAGTGTTAACCCTAATAATAAGATGGTACAAGAAATAGAGGACTGAGAACAGGAGACCGCTGGCTTGTTTCTAAATTGCAAGCTCTATGCACAGCTGACGTTGAAATATTGCAGTTCTGACATCTGCGCCCGTAGAGTTAGACCAGTGGTCAACGTTTCTACTTCAGTAAATCCCCAAATATTAGTTTTTAACCTGTTTAAATAGTAAGTTCTATCTAAATTCGCTTGTATTTTTTGTCACCAGTCGTGCTAACTGCTGTGCTCTGTGGTGTACGGCAAGGTGATACATAGCTATGCAAGTATAGCTGCTTGACTGCACCAACACGAGTGGGACATGTGTACCCAGCCGACTTTTGCACAAAATACTTCCTCTATAGTAATATAATAATTTTCTCATTGTGATTATTCCTTGTAATTGTTTATATTGATAATAAGTTTACTATTGTAATCTTTTGGAGGACACAAAAAAGAGTATCTATCTATATGACGAAACAATGTTTTGTGCCCATTTGCATTATTATTTTTTTAAGTGAGAAGGTCTGCATTCAGAATAGTTTCGAGCTTTTTTTAATTAATTTAAAAACATGACAGTTAATGCAAACATTAAAACATTTAAGGTGGTTGGCCATTAAACAAATTGGACACGGAATACTAGATGGCACTGCGATCGAGACTTGTGGTTTCTGTTGATTATTTTATAATGAAAGATAATTTGAAGTAAAATTTCCAAAATTGACAAATGGTTTTTATTATTATGTATGATTGTGAAGTAACAGATAATACACGATCTTTTTCTGAATTAATTATAATGCACAATATCGTAATGTTTTTAGTTAGTACGCGTTTTTTACAAAGATTTTTTTTTACAAGAGAATAAAGACAAAAGTTATGATAAATTATTACTATAATTGTAAAAAAATAAATAAAACCAGTCGCCAATATTCTCTTAAAAAAAAAAAGAACAACTCTTAAAAGAAAGAGACTACAGCATGGGGTTCTTTAAAAGGCGGGTAAAGAGGTTTCTTCAGGGTCGGCAACGCGCGCGAGGTATTACCCTCTGGTATTGCAGGTGTTCATAGGCTACGGTGACCACTTACCATCAGGTGGGCTGTATACTTGTTTGCCACCTCAGTGGTATAAAAAAAAAGAACAAGTCTCGTTACCAGCGCCATCTAGTATTTCTTGTTTAATTTTGTTTAACCAAGCAACCACCTTAATAGAGTCTGTACGGCTGTTCCTAGGTCTACACCTAGCGATTAAAGTCAGATAGATGCATTCAAACTGTGATTATTGTATACACTTTCTACCCTGCAGCGATAGGCCATTGTTTTTAATAAACAATTGTTCGCCCCTGACATTATGGCAGTTGAGATTATCTTAACAATATAACTCAATATTGTTAGATTCGAACAATAATAATCTTGAGCTATTTTATTTATTTATTTATTAAATCTTTATAGCTCGACTTAAAGAATATTAAATTAATTTAAGAACCTTTGGGTAGAGGAGAAAAGCCTAAGGTTCTGTCGCTGAATTTTGTAGGTAGAAGTTTTCAATTAAACACACACACACACATATACAAAACGAAACAGTGTATGTGCTGTTATGCCTACGGTACTGCTTATGTCTATAGGCGACGGTTACCACTTTCCATCAGGTGGACCGTCAGCTTGTTTGCCATTCTAAGTTGTATAAAAAAATCCTAACTTAGTATATAAGATACTTTATATTCACGCTGGTAAAGTCGCTGAATACAGCTAGTAATATATTTTGACCCAAAATCTTACAAATAAATATTGTTACAACGACTAAACAATGTTTAATTACTTGAATAAAGTTTTAAATTATTGTTGTAGTAATATTGTAAAGGTCTTTGACTAAATATATAGTATCGGGTCTATACGCTCAATAATATAGTACAAAAACAATTTATTTTTGTTTTATAAAATAAATTATAATAATTTAATATTCGAGTATGAAAAAAATTATATTATAAATAAATTCATATTACTCAGAAAACAAAAAAAAAATTGTTTCCTTTATAATAAATTCTTTGTGGTAATACTAATATATTTTTTATTGATTATACTTGTATAAAAATAAAAGCAAAAAGTAAATTCCACTATAGGCCCCGGCGAGATTCGAACTCGCGATCTCCTGTTTACTAGACAGGCGCTTTAACCAACTAAGCCACGGCGCCGATGACATGGGAAGCGAAATTTAATACTCCTATCAACACAAACGTAAGTTAGTAATGACATGATAAGTAGTTCAAAATTATCATTTTATACAATTTTGTTATCACTGGTTGAAAAAAAAAAGAATAAAAATAGAGTGTAAAATATTAGTATCGATATTGTTTATTTTTAGTACCTACTTACATTGGTATGACATTTAAAGGCTATTTGTTAATAACAATCTTTTCCCGCCAACATTATTCCAAGATTCAACTATCAATTATATGTGTGTGTGTGTGTGTGTAACGTCAATTCGAAAATCGAATATTTTCTTAATTTCCTCCATTTATTTATGATTTTTACAATCGATTGATATTAATTTTGTGACGATAGAACCTGCCATTTTTTTACAAAGCAAAATTTACACACAGACACTCTATTCTCTAATCCTCTTATTCATAAAAACGCTAAACCTCTCTTAACTATTCTAGCTACTGAACTATTTTGTCTAGTTCTTTTGTGCTAAATTCGTAGTTTGAATGAAAGTGACAAAATAGTGTAATAGTTAAAATAGATTTTAGATGGTTATAGTTATATATACTTTTTATTAATAATAACAAAAACGCACATAGATAGAGCATCAATATATGTCATAACTAGTCAGCTAACTTGACGTTTTGCTGACTTTTTTTTTAATTTTTTTTTAAATCGAAACAAAACGCTTTGTCAATTAGATTAAAGATTTCTCAGATCAGATCTACTTTTTTATTTTGAATTGGGACGTATGTACCTACACGTTGTTTAAAAATAATATAAAAAAAATGACCGCCATTTTCAACAACAATTTACCTAAAAGCATCATTACGAATTATTATGCATTAATAATTTTGTTCTTTCAAATATATTCGTTAGAATTTTATAACATTTTTATTTTTCAGTTTAACCATACAATTTCTCCCATATACTGAGTAGTAAATGTACATTTACGGTAACCCTATTCACACACACATGGATATTAAACATTTGTATGGTGACATTCTATCAATATAATAAAGGTTATTTTAATTTCAACCATTTTCAGTGTAATGTACCTAAACTTATGGGGAAAGCGACTGTTAGAAATAGGGTTTAACACCTTCATAGTAAAATAACCGATAGAGATAGAGAGAGATAGATGTCGACCTGACAGGGTATATTGCTCGCAATAAGACTGTCCGTTATACTAACAATCCCCCCCCCCCCCCCCCACTGTTTATGTTGTTACATGTTATGCAGGTAACGTCAGCAGCCACGTCAGACAACATAAAGATATTAAAGTCGTAAAATCTATTTAAAACACCGCGTTTTTACGAAACAAACATAATTTATTACAGAACGTTTACACTTCAGACTATTCACGTTTTGTTTTTTTTTTTCGAACATTTTTATTGCCAAAATAGTTGTCTCGACACCAGTTTGCGTGCTCCAGAATAATTAATTAGGTATTACATAAAAATAAAATAGTACAAGTATTATTTTTTTTTATAATGTTTCCAGTAAATTCCATGAATAATGTATTTATTTAAAATAAAATCAATTACATCGCTGACGGTACAGTGTCGGTGCATGGTAGGAATACAGAGGTGTGTGGGAACGCTGCGCGTGCGCCTAATCGTTTTTGTGTATCAAAAAAAATATATACAAAGACAATAAAATTAATGTCGCACGTGTATTATTTAAGTTTGAATGGACTCAAAATTGTAGGCTTTGCAATCTAATGTATAAGGTTCAAAATAGATCGTGAGTTTTTTTTTGTTAATGAAATAAATAAATTTAAATTAATAAATATAAAGTCGAAAATTGAGAGTAGGTTTGTGTGTCCATTTGTTTGTTATCTAAACAGCTCAACAAATCGCTATGAAATTTACTATCGACATAGGATTTTGGTTAAAGGAGGAAATAGGTTATATTTTAATTTGGTCATATAAACGGAATTAAGGACACAATCTCGATACGTGTGTTTAACACGTGATCTCTCGGCAAAAATTAAAGCAAGACTGAATGACAGCCAGTCTATTCGTTACTGCCCTCACAAAAAAATATAATAACAAAAATAATGAAACCGGTACATGATCGAATCAATTGCAATAATCAAATTCATAATTAAAACAAGTGACATTCCAATAATGTAATAAGCATTTACGTGACAATATATTATTTAATATTGTACTATAAAATGTTGCATTTATTAAAATAAAATACTAACATTTATTAATTGAATTATAACTACATCAACAATAATCCATTGACTCTTTATTTTTTTTTTTTTGATGCATGATAATGGAATGGTAACCCCGCCTGCGCTATCGGCATACACTGGCGGGGCACCAGTGACGGATGATTAGTGAGGATGAAAAAGCAGGTCAGTTAGCCCATCGTGACGAATTCGACGATAAATTAGTCACGATAGTTTCCAGGGGGAACCGCGTGGAGGTCGACCTGATAAGGTATATTTTTAGCGATGGGGACTAACCTCCCCATTACAAAAAATTCCTTCCCCCCCATTGACTCTTCATTAATAGCCCATTAGTAAATAATAATATGTATGTCTAACATACTTTCTACTAATTTAGCATTGGACCAATGATAGGAGAAGGTTCCTTCGATAAAAATAGAATAATTAAAGTCGGTTGCAATTTGACGAAGTAACTATTACTTCGTCAACATCATCATCATTATCGCTGTTACAACTTATCTATTGCCCACTGCCAAACATAGGTTTCCTCCATATTGTTCTTACGCCGTTTGTGTCCAGCGACGCCCTGCAGCACTCTTGAGATCATCACTCCATCTCACGACGAGTTGACCCACAATACGCTTGCCTGTACGAGGTCACCAATCGCATAACATTACAGAAAAAAGTAAATCAATTGAAAAAAAAAAAGGTATGCAAATCGAAATATGATACATAAATCTGATTTTATGATTTTTTGATGTTTTTTTTTTTAATGGGTGAAAATGGAATGTTAACACCGCTCATGCCATAACGACTGCACCAAATGGGATACAATTTTCATAATTTTTTTTTCTTGTAGGTCGAACTTCAAATCTAGTATACATTTTTTTTAAAACGCCATTTAGAAATGGACTATTTTATTGGTATACCATCTCACGCGACTTATTACGGAATTCCATGCGTACGAAGCCGTGAGCAAAAGCTAAACAATTTTAAATTTTAATATTACCTAAATTATTTCTGTGAGTATTGTTTACACGTAAATAATTGACTACCGTACACAAAGTTTAAATTACTGCATTCCATACATAAATATTGGGATTGTATGGGACATGTGTCCACGTTAATGAATGACCAGGGTCATCAATTACATCATTAAAGTATAGATAAAGTATGGTTACGGTACATTTTTATTGGGATATGGTTTAATAAATTTTATAATAAAATGAGTATAACCATTGATCGGTAACTGGCAGTGAAGAAATTTGTATAGTATTACGTTTATGTTACATTTGAGACAAAGATACCATCTGTCTCCCGCGGCTTTGCCGGTGTAAATGTAACTACAGAGTGCCTTTATGTAATCTATGATATAAGTAATCTATTTGTGTATTAAATTTCAATCAAATTCGTTAATTTCTTTAAGTTTTTTTTTTATACAACTTAGGCGACGGTTACCACTTTCCATCAGATGGGCCGTCAGCTTGTTTGCCATTCTAAGTTGTATAAAAAAACCCCCCATTACTGACTATTCCTTTCCCCCCTACGGTATACACGTACTATATGCAAGGGAGAAGGACATAGGCTACTTTTCATCCCTGTCAATGAACTTATCTCGGTCACGTGGACGAAGTCGCGGGTAAAATCTAGAAAAAAAATATTAACAACGGAACTCGTAACATTGTCGTTTCACGCGTTCCAACGACCGGATATACTATTATGGTGATTACGATTAATCGAATTAAATCGAATAGAAATCGATACAAACACTAGGTACGTTCGTAAACATATTCGATTAGAGATGGGTATTATCATATAAACTTAATAGATATGGTCGATCGATTTTTTGATCGTTAGTCGAGTTTAAACGAGTCAATTGGTTCCCGATTGGTCCATTGAAAATTTAATTATACGATGCTTTATAGTGTTTTTACGGTATCCTATCTTTACTTTTTTTTTTCTAGTGCACCATCTACTATTTATTACATAATAGTACCCTTAATATGATTGCATGAATAAATTATTTTGTAAAGAGTTATTTAGACTGTGGTATTTTATCAAAATAAAACTATCTCTTATTTTATAAACTGGTACACCAGACCCTATAGGTAAGGATAGAGAACTGAAAGAAATACTTTTTTTTTAAACTAAACTTAATTTGAGTTTTTTAACATGTCAATCTCATAACTAAAACAAATCCACTTACTAATTCACTTAAAAAATTAAGTAAAATAAACAATTTTATTTATAAATAAGGTTTTTTAATCATACTGAGTAGAAATCGCGATATTTTATATCTATTGACATATATAATGGGAAAATAATGAACATAAATTTTAACGCAGTATTTAATTTTGGCAATATTTTTTCTTTATTTATATTTACATAATATTTTGATAGTGACGTAGATGTTTTATTACATTTATATCAAATGCTTCCAAATTCTCATAGAAACGATTATAGAATGAACAAAAAATTGCACAAAATTCAAAAGCCAATGATTAACATAGTGGAAATTAAATAATAATTAATCAGATAATACGAATGCACGACTCATTCATAATTATATTACATACATGTGTTAGTTAAATAGCCTGGCAACAATATAACATAGCAGATGTATTAATTGCTCACAAAGTGGTCTCTTCCAAGGGCGTTCAATTGGTTAATAGTTTATAGCAAAAGCGCTTATTTCGATTCTTTATTCATTTTCATACGACTTCAAAAATATGGAGATTCTCTCGACTCGATTGTATTTTTTTTATGTTTGTTGCCTCTATACTCCTCGTCAGGTCTCAACCGAATTCTTTTTCATATAAAAGTATATACTTGCAGATTTAGATTACTATAAAAATTTTATCAAAATCGGTTTAGTAGCTTAGTTTTTAAATCAAAATAGTTTTGTTACAATTGAAGTTGTTTTTTTTTTGTGAAACAAACTTTTCAAGTTTAAATAGCTGGATTAGCTGGAGCGAGCGGATTTTGCTGTTTGTATAAAACTTTGATATCAAGTCGCTTGATATGTAAACTTTCTTTTAAATTTTTCTTTTTTTTTTTCAAGTTTATTAATTATACAACAAAATTATTTTTGACTTATCATTGAAAATTTGAATTTTAATGGCAAAATGGCAAATGATTTTTTTTATGCAACTTAGAATGGCAAACAAGCTAACGGCACACCTGATGGAAAGTGGTAACTGTCGCCTATAGACATGAGCAGTACCATGGAAATAACAGAGTATACTGTTTCGCCTATAATATCCCCCATGCGTTGCCATTCCTGAGGACTCAGGCATTATTCCTCCGTACCCAGTAAATTCACGCCATATCCCACCCTTCAAACCGAAACACAGCCATGCAAACACAACTACTTTACGGTTGAAACACGAATGGGACAGAGGTACCCAAGCAATCGACTTTTGTACAAAGTCTTCCTCTGGTACATTCTTCTCTTTATATTCTAACACTTGTATACTGGAAGGGAAAGGAATTGTTAGTAATACGGACTATCAGCTCCGTTGCTAGCAATATGCCCTGTCAGATAGACTTCTATGGTTCCCTCCAGAAATTTAGTCTGTGACCAACATTTAGTTTACAATCAGAAGAGTCATAACCAAAAAGAAATATTGAAAAATGTTCAATTGTTTTTAAAATTTGACATTGCGATATTTTAGTAAATTTTACTTAAAAGTTCCAGAAACTTTTTATTATTAGTTATTGAGATAATTTTGTCGTTATCAAAATTGTGTCGAGCGCTAGTCAAGCATATGCTAGCAGTTTGATTTAAGCATCAATTGAATATGGTCGTATGGTCCCGGCGTAAAATGGGTCACCCTTTCCTTTCCGCTGGGTGTTGTAAGAGGCGATTAAAGGAGCTTATTAGTCGTGGGATGGGCTGTAGTGTCCCTTTTAAAACATCACCAAAGCTTAGCGGTTGTCAACCCGCCTGCAAATCATGTAACCACTGACAAAATTCTCCAAAGCGAAAGGCCTATGTTCAGCAATGGATTATGTTATATTGTATACGATCAGCATGCTCGTTCCAAGACAAAATTTAAGCGCTTGTATCAAGCCGCTGTATTTCACCAATAAAAGTTCTGAATTGTATCAAATCCTAATTAAATATTCTTTATGAAGTACTTAGATACTCCTGACTGGCAATCAAACAGCTCAAGGACAAGAAAAAAAAGGGTCGTAGTAAATAATGTTGCTGAAACCACTGACAAAGGGCCATAAAACTAACGACGCTCCTTGACAACAATAATAATAAAAATGCTCACGAACTCCGGCGGAAACATAAAAAAATTACGCGGCCGATTTCTCGTCGTCAGACACTGAAGCCAAGGGCACGATAACCAGTAGAAAAAATATTGGTAACGCACATGTACGCACACACGTTCGAAGGTTAAGTATATGCGATTTAGTCGGTTTATAATTATGGCGCGAAATATGCGAATATGGCGCCAATGTATATTTCCCGTTGACAACTCGGCGTGATGTAATAAATTGGGTTTTATTGCGTTTGATAGACTAGGTACACAATTTGTGACTTTATTATGTGAGATTTATAGACGGCTATCGTCCATTAATCTATTTGTAATAAGGTTGTATTGTTGTAACTACCACTTTTATTACCAGCTGTCCCTTATTATGCAGTCCTTTATATTATATTCACCTTAGTCACTTAAAAAATATAACAAATATGTGAAATTACTTACAGGAAAGTTTTTATTTTAGCTATTTATTTTTAACACTGTTATTTTGTTAAATGTGTTAATATTATTTACTAATTATAGTGAATAAATTTATATGCTTGTTGCATTTAGAAAATAAAGACAACTTAATCTTCACACGCTCAATTATTACACGTAAAATTAATTTCGTGATACTAATTTCATTTAATTTACATTAATATCCTATTTTTAATTTGGACATCGGTGAAACAAACTGCTTAATAGCTTTCTCTAACAACAGTTACAACTGTTATTTATTTTTTACAATGTAAACGTGTACAGAAAATTATTAATTTGAGCAGAACACTTGAAATGAGAATATTTTGAATTTTTTTTACGTTCTTAATGATCCTGGGACGACCATTAGAGTTTTTAATGTCCCATTAAGATAACATTAATGTAATTATTCAATACTACGGAATTTTTATTTAATGTTGGTTACATAGACTTAACCTTGTTAGTTTTTTGTGTTATACAAAAGTCGTTCGTACGGGTATATTTGTCCCATTGTTGTTTCTGCCGCCAAAGAGTTATGCTTACTTGACTATATTTAGGAGGATTATATAGTATATGGAAAAAAATATGGGGTACGGATTTATTTTATCACTCCTTCTATGTAATTCCTTGTTCTTAGGCTCAAGATAATACGGTTATATGTTGTGGTAAATTAAAAAATAAATCTTATATCTCTGGATGGCATTAATTACAGTGTACTTTAAGACGTTTATGGTACTGTACGTGTCTATGGACGGTTATCCAACTTGACCCGTCATCTAGTTTACTATTCCAAGTTAAATAAAAAAAAAATATTTTGGAATACTAGGAAATAATGTTGCAAATTTTAAATAATATGCCGTACAAAAAAAAAAACCCAAGATTATTATGAAAACTGCAAACAAACGTTATTTTTTGTTTAATTAGTATCGATTAACTCATGTCAAATAAAAATTTTGTATTTAACAGGAAATAATAAGGAAAAATCGCGCTGTGTGGCACTAGGCATAGTATGTATGTAATGTTTGCGATCATTCGTAAATCAACCTTTAAAAAATTAAAAAACGAAATATTCTATAATAATTTTACCAAGTCCTTCTTTTATTATAATTGCTAATAGTTTTTCTGTTCTTTTCTAGAATAAACGCCGTTTTTTTTTCCTTCTCTTTTATGCTTTTTATTAGAATATTTCTCCAAGAAATTTGTAGGTACAGGTAGGTATTGTAGTGCTGTCGAAGATATGGTGTTGCGAAAGCCAACCCATGTCTCTTACATATGGCACCTCGAGGGTACATTGTCTGGTTTTTGGTGGGTACACCCTTGCCTAACAGGGGGATTCCCACAGTACACATTCACCTCCTACAAGGTGGAATCACTAATTAATTAATTACCTGCATAAACCATTTTACAGATGTTAAAAAAAAGGTAGGTGTTTTTATTAACATCTGTAAAATGTTTTTTTATAAGTGAAAATAGATTAGTTACCCTGCCTACTCTATCGGTATACGCTGGCGAGGCATCAGTGAGGGATGATAGGTGACGATGAAGCAGGTCAATTGACACATCGTGACGAATTCAATAATAATTAACTATGATGGTTGCTAGAGGGAACCGCGTGGAGGTCGACTTGACACGGTATATTACTAGCAATAATGGCTAATTTCCCCATGGCTAACAATCCCCTTCTCACTGTATAGTATATACAGGGTAAAATGGAAACCGTTAATTGTACATAAAACTAAAAATTCTTCCATGCTATAGAAAACTGCCATGTAGTCCTAGCATAAAACGGGCCTCCATTCCTTTCACGTGGGTGTCGTAAGAGGTGACTAAGGGATAAGACTTAATGGTCGAGGAATAGACAGGAGCATCCCTCTTAAGACATCACCAAAGTTGAACTGCGGTTGTCAATCCGCCTGTCAAGTAGTGGGCAGTTACCTGATGATGATGATGAAGGTGATCAAGTGAATATTGTATACGACTAGCACGCTCGTCTCAAGGTAATTGTTTTGACCGTTGTATTTGTAGGAAACTTTCACTAATAAAAGCCAAGTATAAAGTGAACTTAAATTATTCCAACCCCTATTTTTTTTTTTAGTGGAAATATTCATTTTCTGTTAGAAAATTTCATCAAAATGAGACTAACAATTTCGATTTCACTTGTATATTATATATACTGCGGTCGTGTCGCCCACAAGTGCCATTAACTACCAATATAAAGAGGTTAATAGACTCGGCATTATATGGGGAATAAAGTACCCGGACCTTTAAACTTAACACATTGAAGACATCTATTTAGATTGATTTATTTAGGTAATTTCATCAATATTGTTAAAGCATTTTACTTTAATGTTTGTATAAGGGTAATTAGTTCAGGTTATAACAATTTTAATTAGTGGTAATTAAAAAAAAAAATTATACATACAAATATACTTTATAAGAAGGTTTACTCAATAGTTATGTTAAATACGAGTATACATATTTTAATTAAAATGTGATACCTACAAACATTTTAATGATGTAAAAATATAAAAAAAAAAGCATTACAATATGCTATCAGACATTAATTATCTTAAGTACAATATGGCAAAATGATCACTGTGATTTCTGTAAATTGAACTCTATTCAGGCGACATAGATCTCCAATTCGCTTAATCCGTGCGGCGCTGGATTTCATGAATGGAGGTCGCATGAATGGAGGATGTGACGTCACTGCAATGGCGGCGCTCGCGTACCTTACCCTTGCGTATCGAGTATTCAGTATACATCGAGGCGGAACGGTCACACACATAAAATGGACGCTCGTTTCACATCGGTTCATTTTTTTATTTTTTATTTTTATTAATTAGATTCATGTGCTTTTTCGGTTATAGTGATAATATTAGTAAACATAGTAAATATGTTTTAAATTTATTTTATTTATTTATTTTCATGCAATATAGAATGGCAAATAAGCTGACAGTACAATTGACGGAAAGTGGTAACCGTACCCTATAGACATGAACAGTACCATGTATATTACACAATACCATTGCCATTTCCGAGGATAAAGATGTCATGCTTTCATGCTGTGAATTGTATTTTTTCTGTATAGGTTTTTTTTATAAAACTTCTCTATACAAGCTAAAATCAAAGAGTGAAACTGAATATTAAAAAAAAAATTTATGAAAACATTACAAAAAATTTTGTCTCTCATATTTATAATTTAACAGCAGAATGCAATGTATATTAATTACTCATAGTCATCGTCATCATCAGATCAGCCGTTAACTGTCCATTGTTGACTATTGAGTACCAGTATTGAGGGGTTTTGCCAGTGGTTGCCACGCTTGACAGACGGGTTGATAACGACTGTTAACTTTTTGGGGATATTTTAAAAGGGACGCTACTGCTTATCCCTCGATCATATGCCCCTATAGTTGTCTTCTACTACACCCACTGGAAAGGAAGGAGTGAATTAAACATAGTAAGAGGCTTAACATTTTGGTCGATCATGGTTAAATGTTCCTTTGAAATAATGTTCGGTTTAAATATATAGTTAAACATTCTCAAAAGGGTCATAAAATTATGGCTTTTATCCAGTAGAGTACATTCCGTAGTACAGTAGCATTTAAAGAATGACTTGTTTGTTAAGGATTTCGCATGAAATTAGTTTCACGACATTAATATCAGAACGCGTACAATACATTCGTAAAATGTGCGTTTCATACATTCGATATTAAAATAAAATTATTTTCATGCAACTATTTTATTAAATAAACTATTTTTAATTTAATTATGATAGTTTCATGTACAAACATTTATTGGTAAATAAATTTGACAATGCAGTCAGTAAAGTCAAATTTGTTTTGTGAAACGAGTTTATGAGTTTTTTTTTTATATATACAACTTAGAATGGTAAACAAGCTGACGGTCCACTTGATGGAAAGTGGTAACCGTCGCCTATAGACATGAGCAGTACCATGGACATAACAAAGTATACTGTTTCGCCCCCCTATGATGATGATACCCCCTATGCGTTGCCATTCCTGAGGACTCAGATGTTATTCCTCTGTACCTAGTAAATTCACGCCATATCCCACCCTTCAAACCGAAACACAGCCATGCAAACACAGTTGCTTCACGGTTGAAACACGAATGGGACAGAGGTACACAAGCAATCGACTTTTGTACAAAGTCTCCCTCTGGAGTTATTAATATTAGAAAGCTGCAGTACTATATATTAGGGAACTTATATTTAATACCAATACATACATTGTATTGTATTGTAAGATCTTTATTGTACATACTTTACATTGAAAACATTAAGAAGGTTTACAGTATCAGACTTACCTCATACAGTGATCTCTTACAGTAAACATTTGATAAGCTTAAAGAAATTTATAGCATATTTGTTTAGATTTCATAAAACGAATCACACTTTCAGCTTTCTGATACGAATCACGTAAAGTAGCCATTTTATACCGGCAATCAGGTCGTTCTCCCCTAACGCACAACACATTCAGTCGGCACATATTTACCTATTCGCATCACGTGTATTGTTGCAATTTTATTTACTGCAACTGTCACCTGTGAGTCAGGTTTCGTGTATTTTTATTAGGTAATTGTATGTGTTTCATTAAAGAATTGTAAGTAGGCGTACATTTTCATTAAATAACAAATAATAATAATAAAATAGATTTATTTTTCTTTTCACAATTCATCACAGTGAAATACAATGAGACATGCTTATATTAAGGTAATCAAATTATAAATATAATTATATTTTATAAAATATGTAATTCGTGTTGAAGTTACTGATTTTCACGAAAATTGAAAATAAAAAATTTATGCCAAATGTGACTAGCATGGTAAAAAAATCATAATAAAACTTTCATATTCCGTGAGTAAAATGTGCAAACAGTTGTGGAGAGTCAAATTGTTAGGTTTTTCAAAATATGATTAAGCGCAATGACGACTAACTGACCCGTCATACTCCTGAATGGGTGTCACGTGATGGTAAGCGGTTACTGTAGTCTATGAACGTCTGTAATATCAGGAGTATTACGCGCGCGTTGCCGATCCCAAAGAAATCTCCTAACCTCTCTTTTATGGAACCCTATGCTGGCTGCTTCTTGGAAAAATCTCGCCAAGGAGCTAATTCCACAACC
Source organism: Galleria mellonella (assembly GCF_026898425.1). Classification (NCBI taxonomy): domain Eukaryota; kingdom Metazoa; phylum Arthropoda; class Insecta; order Lepidoptera; family Pyralidae; genus Galleria; species Galleria mellonella. Next base: position 3,135,794 of record NW_026442028.1, on the reverse strand, counting down.
TGAGCGTTAGTGGGAGAAAACATCTCTGAAACCGCTTTATACGCTACCATCAAGCCTTTAGGGTATGTGGGTGAACTCCTCGTTGATGGCGAGCCGTACGATGGTAGAAAATGGTACAATACAATCTATTGTACAACGCTCTAGTTATTAATTTTCATTTAAGAGTTTCCTCTTGTCGGCGCAACTAATTCATGCATCTTCCTCCAGCCAGCTCTATCCCAGGCCATATCCTTTATCTCCCTATACGACTAACTAGCTCTAGTTATTATGACTGTTATATTGTTAACTATATGTTTATTACTTATTCGGTAAAACTGGAATCAAGTAAAGTGAAAAACAATATATACTACATATAATAGTAAACAACATTTTCAATAAGAAAAAAAACATAGATATATCATATAGGAAAAATATTCTTTATTACCCATTGAAAAAAATCGGTCATTGTATTTTTATAACTGATGATGTAGAAATACAACATGTCATACCTGTATCTCATACATACGACGTTGTATGAGGCGAATACGAAACAGCACAATACATCAATGCAGAAGAATAGAAACTCAAAAGAGAACTCTATACTATGCCGCCTGGCTAACTAAGTAATAATAAAGTCCTCCTTTTATGGTTTGTGTCTAACATACATTGGTCGTGCGGTCCCGGCATAGAAATGGGCCACCACTTCCTTTTCTGTGGGTGACATAAGAGGCGACTAAGGGAACTTAATGATTGAAGGTAAGTCAGCTGTGTTCCTCCTAAAAGACCATCAAAGCCAAACAGTGGTTACCAACTCCCCGAAAACGGGCGTTCAGCGAAGATAGTTAACGGCTGATATCATACATATATACATACATATCTGTCACGCCTCTCTCCCATGTCTAGCAGTGGAGCAATAAAGGTCGTCACAGTATAGATACAATGTATGTGCAATCCATACAGTGTCTCGAGTACGTACCGCAATGTCCTTATGATCTTACATTACAATAAATAAGTCAATGCGCTCCACATACCACGTAGCGGTTTATTCTGTTACACACGTTACGAGTACGTTCTAGAAAAACTACTATTAAATTGAGATTTGCTGGTAAAAAAATAACTGAATTCTATACCTAGCCGTTTACGTGGAGTAGTGAGTACTGTTCGGATACTTATATCGAAATACCACTATAATAACACGTGCGAAAGTGTCGCCCTCCAGTATCAAGGATTGACAGGTTACCTTCGTGGTATTATTTTAACATTTAAAAAAAAATACTCATCGACTAAGGAAGAAAGAAGATCTATCTCCTCATGTCTACAACTTTTTTATAATACCAGCCATTAAAAATACTGACACCAGTGACCCGGGGTTAGTCGCTGCTGCTCATGATTCCGGCGCAAAGGGTTTCGTCCTGAGGCACCCACCTGAGTCCTCTCGAAGGAAAGGTTGAGATAATCTGCGTAGGTAGGCCTCTTATTAAATGATTGATCTTCAATCCAAATAAAATGCAAACTTACTATAATGTAATTGTTTTTAATTTTCTTTGTCTGTCTGTGAGATTCTTTTTAACGGCACCTTTGACCGTTCACCTCAAGATGGAGTGTCGACTGCCAAACAAACAATTATCAACCAACGACGGCATATCCATAGAGCTCTTTTTTAGTATTTTGTACTCTTTTCAACCAATTTAAAAAAGAAGGATATTCACAATTTGGTTATATTTTTTTATGTATGTTACCTTATAACTCCGTCATTTCTAAACCGATTTAGAAATTTACATCTAAAAAATCATACTTATAGATTAGTGCCATAGAAATATTAACAAAGTAGATTTAGTAGTTTAATTTTTAAACCAAAATAACTGGTTTTACCACAAATAGAATAGTATTGTTTGGTGGTAAACAATTGTATTATAATTATAAATTTTGAATTTAACCTTTAATTTTCCACATTGCTTCCTCTTGTCGAAAATATCCCTTTATTCTTGATACGAATCATAAAATTGCAGAATAGCTCTACGCACGCGGACAATTGAAATCATTTCCTCATTGTAGGGCTTGCGTCATCCGATGGCTAGCGAACTAGACGCCATGATAGTTTTATATATAGACTCGGCTGTTACCACAGTAATCCTTATTAATATAGATAGATAATCTTTATTACCAGTAATAATATTAAAAAAAATCAACAATAATAAAAAGAAAAAAAAATCTATTAATTTTGTTGGTAATAGAAGCCACCTCAGCTGTTGTTATATATGTACACATTTAGCTAGATGTACCTATATAGCGCTGATTTTCAGGTGGCCCCTTAACTCTACCTTTAGCATGCGTACGGGTCGCCAATGCCTATTTCTCGGATGGGAGACTCAACACGCTTAACAACAAATACATAAAACATTACAACAAAAACTGAAAGGAACAAATTCTGAATAAATTATTTTCTCTCAAAATAATCTTAATAAATATGATGTAATTATATAAATAAATATTTTTAAACACTAAGTGTCATAGAATCACATCCATCGTCTGCTCCCGAAATCCTGGGAGAATCAATATTATGAGTAATCAGTATTATGAACGTCCAAAATGTTGTTTTTAATGGGTAATAATGGAATGGTAACCCCGTCCGTGCTATCGGTATACACTGGCGTGGCACCAGTTTGGGATAGGTGATGAAGAAAACAGGTCAGTTAGCCCATCGTGACGAATTCCACTAGAATTAACCACGATGGTTTCTAGGGGGAACCACGTGGAGATTGACCTGAGTATTGCTAGCGATGGGTCAGTTTTTTTTTATACAACTTAGAATGGCAAACAAGCTCATGGCCCACCTGATGGAAAGTGGTAAATAGTCGCCTATAGACATAGCAATATACCATGTAACAGAGTATACTGTTTTGCCCATGATTCTCCCCATGCTTGCCATTCCTGAGAATTCTGTTTATTCCTCTGTCACGATTCACGACATATCCTGCTTTCAAACCGAAACACAGCCATGCAAACATAACGGCTTCACGGTTGAAACACGAATGGGACAGAGGTACCCAAGCAACCGACTTTTGTACAAAGTCTCCCTCTGGTAGACACCATTACTAACAATCCCTTTCTCGCCCATCCAAAATATTCGACTGACTTAGATAAATGTGTAAAAATAAATAGGTAACAATAAATAAATATTATAGAATTTAATGGAAATATAATCAAATGAATAAATGTCTCGAATGTACATATTGAACGATCAATGAGAGTACAAATCAAAAATCGATCATCATCATCATCATAGCGTCTCTCTTAAAATATCTACAAAGCCTACCTGCGGTTGTCAATCTGCCTGCCGAACGTGGCAACTACTGGCAAAACTCCCCAAGGAAGAGACTTATGTTCAGCAGTGGATAGTTAAAAGCTGATATGACGATTATTCTAATATACATATCGTCATAGTCGTAGAATACTGACAGATCTGACAAAGATTACATATAAAGATCCGTCAGTATTCTACGACTATGACGATATATCCTATCAGAGAGAAGAAATATTTTTTCTAATCAATTCATAACTGACGGAGTTATGAGGTAAGAATCATCAAAAAAAAAAAAATACCACCGAATTGAGAAACTACTTCTTTCTTTGAAATTTGTTAAAAATTAGATGAAGTTAGCATAACTCCTTAAATTCATGACGCAAGTAATATTTTAAGATCTAATGACAAAACCGCTTGTTGTAAGGTCGTTGTACACCTATATTAAAATTTAAGAGCAATACTCATGTAAAATAAAATGTATTTAGATCCACTTTTGATGTTTGTGTGAACTATAAACGCTTGAAGCATATGTAAACACTTAATGTGTTTAAATGCGTGTTTATGACTGAAAAACCCATTGCTCTGTATGGGCGTACAAATTGAAAGAACTTTTAAAACAGTTTTTACAGATTTTTTTATACCTACAACTTAGAATGGCAAACAAGCTGACGGTTCACCTGATGGAAAGTGGTAACCGTCGCCTATAGACATGAGCAGTACCATGGACATAACAGAGTATATTGTTTCGCCCATGATACCCTCCATGCGTTGCCGTTCCTGAGGACTCAGGTGTTATGCCGCTGTACCCAGTAAATTCACGCATATCCCACCCTTCAAACCAAAACACAGCCATGCAAACACAACTGCTTCACGGTTGAAACACGAATGGGACAGAGGTACCCAAGCAATCGACTTTTGTACAAAGTTTCCCTCTGGTTTATTTATATCAATTTATTAATATATAATTAAATTTTATATATATATATATATTTTATATATATATATATATATATATATATATATATATATATATATATATATATATATATAAGGCCGACTTAACACCTAACGGCGTTCTCTACCAGTCCATCATGAGGCAAACAGAATTTAGTAGGCGGTGTATTTATTACTAAAATAAGTACAAATATTGTTACTAATACATATACTATACTCTATATATACATATACTTATATATAATATACTTATCTACACGAATACATACTCGCTACAACATAGTATAAAACAAAGTCGCTTCCCGTCTGTCTGTCTCTATGTATGCTTAGATCTTTAAAACTATGCAACCGATTTTGATGCGTATTTTTAATGGATAAAGTTATTCAATGGGAAGGATTATATGTATAATACATGCATAATATAGTAGGGAAACGTTGATAATTTTAGAGGTTTCTAATGTGATGTGATGTAATGTGCACCCGTGCGAAGCCGAGGCGGGTCGCTAGTATAATATAGAACTTTAATTCTAATGATGATAAATCAGAACAGCAGATAAAAAAAAAAATAAGACAGTAAAACACCTACGACAGAAGCAAAAAGACATTATTTTACCATATATGATTGCTTTACGCTTCAACATATCTGATGGCAAGAAGCAAAAAGAACGAACAAAAAGCAAAACAAAAGAAAGTGGAGAAAAAAAGAATGACGTTTAAAAATGTGTTACAAATTTGTCAAAAAAATTAATCCGTAGTTTAGTTTTTAAAAGTAGATTTGTTTTTAATAGATTTAACGTCAAGGGGCAGTGCATTCCAGTATTTAACGGCCTGAGTGGCGAAGGAATAAAAAATAAACCCAGTGCGATGGGCTGGCATGTGGAGAAATAGCTTCCTATACGGACGAAGGCTAAATATCAAATGGGTATTTTAATTAAATGCGGTAAATGATTACTGTGAGTGAATAAAAAACAATACCTAATGTATTTTTTATTTATTTATTTATTCAATACAAGATACAATGTTATGTTATAATTACAATACGAATCCAATTGTATGTATTTTTATTAATATTATGAATGTGAAAATGTGTTTGTTTACCTTATTGCGTCTTAACTATGCGTGGAAACCTATCTATATCTGCTTCTTCTTATAATTTATATTTACTGTTATTGTTAGAAAATATGTTGGTGTTGGCTGCGTCAGGGGTGTTACATACATACATACATACATATCTGTCACACCTGTCTCCCATTAGGGTAGGCAGAAACAATGGAACTCTTTCGCTTCTTCCACATTCATCAATCTTTTCATACACGCTTGCCGGTTACGGGTACTTTTAATTTGGCCCTGCTCAGCACGTCGCCTATTTGGTTAACATACGTACGTCTTCTACGGGTGTTGTTCTCTAGAAATCTATCCGATTCTAGAATAAGGACATACGGGTATGTGACCCCGGCCTCCCGAGCCGCTGCAGTGTCCCAGTCCTCTCTGCAACTGCAGTGTCCCCCCTTTCCTTTCCCACATAAGTCCCTTATTTAGTAAAAATATTTTTCGAATAACCACAGACGCAAAAAATAAAATTATGTCATCAACCTTCTACCAAAAAACTTCTATATTACGAGTAGTATAGAAGTTTTTTGTATATAACAGCTGCATATGTAACGACCCATTGCCTTTGTCACTCGGGATCCCGGAATTATATTCTCTAGTTGTATCCTAACTTAGCACACAGAGGGAATGTTATTAAGGGAGTTTAATAGCTCCTTTGCTAACAATATACTCTATCAGGTCGAGCTCCATGCGGTTCCCCCTGGAAACTATCGTGACTAATTTATCGTTGAATTCATCACGATGGGCTAACTGAGCTGCCTTTTTATCCTCACCTATTACCTGTCACTGGTGCCCCGCCAGTGTATACCGATAGCGCAGGCACCCCGCCTGCGCTATATACTATGCCATTTTCACCAATTAAAAAAACTTAGTGCACAGGATACTTTATATATTTATGTGGGTATGCGAATAATAGTGAATGCGATATAAAATTGCCTTTTTAAGTCGCTTAAAAAATTATTGACTACATGCAGATGAAGATTACGTAAATCTTTTGTTTGTTGTATAACTGAAGTTTGAAATTTTGAAGTTTGAATTTTGGAAAATGAACTCTAAATTATTTAAGATTATGCTCCACAAAAATCTACTTCAATTGTAGCAAAGCTGTATTTAAAAAAAAAAAGTATTTTAATTTAAAAAGTACAGAACCGATTTAAAAAAAAAATATGAGACTAATCTGTAAATATATTTTTTCAGTTAAAAAAAAAATCTATTTTCCAAATCGGTTTATGACTGACAGAATTATGAGGTAGCAAACTTAAAAAAAATATATCTGAATTGTGAATCTCCTTCTTTTTGCAGTCGGTAAAAAACAATATTTATATCAATACACGGCATTGAATATTTAATGTATATGTATGTTAAGTTCTTTATATCGTGTATTTGAATGATGAAAAACAACGGCTTCTTGTTATTGTAAACGGCTGAAATTCTGAAATGTGAATATCTTCAAACATAATACTAGTTTTGTTTGAACTAATGTCCATATAATTTTTAACGTATGACCATTGATATACTCGTATAAAAGAAGTCTAGATCCACACTTTTATACTAAATGTACACTTTATTATTTAAAAAGTTGTTTTAAGACAAATATGATTGAAATTGACTATTTACCAAAAGTACGAAATTTTAAATACATACATTATACATAATTACAGCTCATTAACGTCCCATTGCTGGTCATTTGTCTCTCTTTACCATATATGTTAACTGACTACTGCTGAGCTCTTTTCTCTTCATATTCTCCATAAAGGAGGTTTTACTAGTAGTTGCCACGCTTGGCAGGCGGTTCGGTAACCGCAGCAAGGCTCTTTATGTAGCAGAGACACTGTACCCATTCCCCCATCATAAGTTCCCTTTGTCTCTCCTTATGAAAGAAGAAAATTAACCTATTATGATCATGCTGGATGGACAGTTTAGTATGAGGTTTTATATTACGTCGCTTCTTTTCTACTTGTGTATTGTTCTTTTTTACCGTATGGTCCTGGCATAGTACAGGCCAACCCCTTCCTTTCCCGCGGGTATCATAAGAATCGACTAAGGGAAGGCGAGGGATGGGCAGCAGCGATCCTCTTAAAACATCTTTAAAGCCTAACTACGGTTGCCAACCCGCCTGCCAAGCGTGGCAACTACAGGCAAAACACCTTAAGGGGGAGTCTTATGTTTAGCAGTAAACAGTTAAAGGCTGGTATGATGCTTGTTCTTTAGGAGATAATGTATTCATACTCCGTAACCACACGGAATATTTTTTATAAAATGCATAAAAATATTTTAGCGTATTTGACAACAAACGTTTTAAAAATGCGTGCATAATTCAGTTGAATGGGCTCTTTTTTCTGTGCCGTTTTTTAATCTCCAATTGTATATCTTAAGCTTTTCGTATATCAATGCGTATGACACATCTAATGGCCTAATGTCCAATTATGTACTGACCATGAAACGGGCAATGTCCTGTGATAAAGTTATGTCAAACATGTCTGCAAATTAGAGGTCATGGTAGGCGCTGAATTGATAAACGCAAATTTCTGTTGCGAAATAATTGCTGGTATACGTTTTTTTAAATTAAATCTATTCACACATGACCATGAATTCGAAATGAAGTAATTTGTTAGAGGATCATAATTATCGCCATAGCTTAGAGGATTAGCAAGCTTAAATGGTAGTGGACTGATAATATTTATTTATTTATTTAAATTTTAATGTACTGTGAAATTCTATGTTTGCCAAGTTTTTAAATGAAACCTAAAGATTTTTATTTGAGCAAATTGCCATCTTCTTATTTTGTTCATTTGTCTCGTTAGTATACTTATTTCTTCAGATATCTAAAAATTTTATAACTTAGTGTTTTATGTATACATGTAAGCAGTATTTATATATTTTTATGTATCTGTGTAGATGTTTATATGCATGTATGTATATGGAGGAAACAATAAAGAGTATCTATCTATCTATGTACATTTGGCGGGCTTAACACTGAATGGTTCTCTCTGATAGTCAACTATTGGGCGAACGCGTTGTTTGATTCAAACAAACCTCTTTCGCTTCTTCCACATTCATCAAAATCTTTTCATACACGCTCGCCGGTTACAGGTACTTCTATACATATATTATGTTAAATAAATAAATATATACATTAGTACATACATAAATAAATACATAAAATATTACTATAACAAATAATTAGGCCTTGCAAATAGTATTTGCTAAAAGTTTCCATGATTAGTAGGCGAGTTGGCAACCACAGTTAGGTTTTGGTGATGTTTTAAGAGAGACACACAAAGCTGGACATCTCTCGACCATTAAGTCCCCTTAGTCCGCCTCTTACGACACCAACAGGAAAGGAAGGGATGGTCTATTCTGTTTCGAGACGACATGGTCGTATGTATATAATAATAGTATTAGAACGTAAAAATTGTAGCACCATTTTTAATTCAACATTCGGGTCAAAAAGACTCGGATCTATCCCCTTCGAAGAGGATAGGTCGAAATGTAATGTAACGTAACATAACATGTAATCAATTAGCTTAGAAAAAACTTTCTTTCATCAATTTGTTTATTTCATGTACTGTTCAATTTCAATAACAAAACATGCCAGACTGTTTACTAAATTTGGCGTGTAAAAAACACAATACGAGTACCTAGGTCAATATGAATTCGCTCATGAACCCATAACCGCTCGTCACGACGTAGCTTACATCACGAGTATTTAAAGACTAGCCAGTGTAACAGATGTGGTAAACTAGTTATAGAAGCAGAAATAGTCTAAGATCCCGTCGTTGATTTTTGCATGCATAAAACTTTTTAATTTCATTTCGCTTAAATGAAAGATGAGCAATAATATAACATAGTGCTTGTTTTGTGTTAGTTATGACCTTTTTTTTACGCGAAGAAATCTTCTAAAGCCCATCCCAATTATCTGAGGAAGAGCAAAAAGGGTGCGTGGTACTTTTAGTTTGCACTAAAATCTCACGACATATCTTATTATTAAATAACCTTTAACCCTTGTGACAACTTTTTATATAGGTAGGTTTAATGTAGGTTTTATACAAAAGACCCCATTCCCTATAACAAAAACAACAGCGATCATTTTTTATAAACAACCATATGGTAATGTGTATGTTTTATTTTAACGGATGATTAATGGAATGGTAACCCTGCCTGCGCTATCGGTATACGCTGGCGGGGCACCAGTGAGTTGATAGGTAATAATAAAAAAGGCAAAAATTGTCAGTCAGCCATCGTTGAATACAAAACAATACATAGAACTCAGCACGATGGTTTCCAGGGGAAACCACGTGGAGGTCGACCTGATACACACACATATAGTCCCGCATTACTAACGATCCCTTCCCCCTTGTAATGTGTATGTAAAAGAATAAATATTCGTTTGGTGTAAATATTATCAAAAACCATAATGAAGTTACTAAAACCAAAATTATTTATAATTTACATATATTCACGTGACAACTACAGGTTGTAGCTAACTGGGCACAACTCAGAGAGCAGGTAACCCAGATATATTTTCGCTAATCTTTCGTTTAAAACAAGTTTTATTAAAAAAAATATCCCTGCAGAAGTCAGCAATGGGCTCTTTGGCTATAATCATAATTTAATATACAACACTTTTGTATTGTATATTAAAATATGAGATAGAGAGGAAAAATATGACCTGACGCCAGATAGGTATCAATTGACGTTCACAGATAGGAGAGCTATGTTGGCGCCCGTGAACAATTATAGTATTGTAACTATTATTAGAATAAATAAAATATACCGCTTTTATCTTTGGCCTTCGTAAATATGAACATTATTATTCATTCATATCGCTCCTAACTAAAATGGCTTCCTGTTTAGTTTTTATTCGTACTAATGTTTTTTGACTGGAAATGGCCTTTATAGCTTCATCGGATGCGTACAGAGGCGAGTGCAGAGAACACTGCAAACCTGGGGAGAAGTCTTACGCAGCGACTGGATGTTTTTTTTATAGGTGATAATGAAATAGTAACTTCATCCGCGCTATCGGTATACACTGGCGGGGCACCAGTGAAGGATGATAGACGAGGATGAAACAGGTTTAACCCATCGTGACTAATTCAACTTTTGTTCACGATGGTTTCCAGGGGAACCACGCCAGGAGGTTGACCTGGTTGCTAGCAATGGGGCTGTCAAACTCCATTGCTAACAATCCCTTCCCCCCACGACTGGAGGTTGGTTATGTCTTATGCCTAGGTACTTGATGGACGTTTTTTTAATCGATGAGAATGGAATGGTAATCCCGTCTGTGTTATCGATATACGCTGGAGAAATGATTGATAATGATGAAAGCAGGTCAGTTAGATCATCGTTAAGAATTTACCACGATGGTTTCCAGGGGAACCGCGTGACAGGGTATATTTGCTAGCAATGGGGATGTGTTTGAATCGAAGCTTTTCATTGTTCCTATCTACCGTAATGGAAGACAGGTGTGACATGTATGTATGTAGGCTATTTTTTTTATGTGGGTGAAAATGGAATGGTAACTCCGCCTTCGCGCGCCATCGATATACACCAGCGGGGCACCAGTGAGAGATGAAGAGGTGAGAATAAAAGCAGATTAGTTAGCCCATTGTGACGAAACCAGCAAGACACAATCACATCACAATAGTTTCCAGGGGGAACCGCGTGGAGGTCGACCTGATAGATATTGCTAAATGGTATGGTAACAATCCCTTTCTCCCCATATGTAAAATTAGAGTCCTATTAGAGAGCACTAACAATATATTATATGTTCTTGATGATTTACGTTGTATGAATAAGAACCTCTAGTGGCTTGGACCTAGATTTATAACTTACTTCCATCACGCCATGGGACTGGGAGGTCGTTTGCGTAAATCAGAGGGGGATTTAATATATAGGGTTTTTGTATGGTAAAATGGAATGGTAATGTGAACGGGATACGAGCACCAGTGAAGGGTGATAGATGAGAATGAAAACAGCCATCATGATGGGCTACATCATGATGAATTCATCAGGTATTAACCATGATAGTTTCCAGGGGGAACCGCGAGGAGGTCGACCTGGTTGGGTATATTGCTAGCAATGGGTTTCTCAGTCTCCATTATCAACAATCCCTTTCCCCCCAAGAGAGGTGAGGTTTAGGAGCCTCCATATCTCTCTTTCCCAGAATATGTAAAAAGCTAACTTCAACTATCATGGATACCCCTGTGCTTTAATAACTCTACGCCCTTCTGTAAAAATAGTTTTAAGAGACGTGAAATTTGTAAAGTAAAAGAGTAAGTATTTTGCAAATTTCATATCTCCGTTTATTATTGCATGAAGACATAACAGACATAATTAATACAGGAAACAAAGGGAAAAAAGTTTTTACTGTTCAAGGGCGTCGCACTTCCCACAGGTAGACTGGTGTAATTTTAAGATGTCTATGTGTATGTATATATATATATATATATATATATATATATATATATATATATATATATACGGTATATATATTATTCATCTTGTTCTCTCGAAAGTACTTGACATATATCTATATAGAATTTGCCCGGCGAATACATTATTTATTCTAAAAATATAATATTTATTTCCCTATTCCCACTATGACACTTTATATATTAATAGAAATATTACAACTATATTTTTCCTTACTAATATTATAAATATAAAACTGAGTTTGTTTGTCACTTTTCAGCGCTTTAACAGCTTAAGTAATTAATGTATTTATTTTTGTCAGTAGTTGCCACGCTTGGCAGGCGGATTGGCAACCGCAGTTGGGCTTTGGAGATGTTTTAAGAGGGACGCTACTGCCTGTACCTCGCCATCCCTTAGTCGCTTCTTACGACAACCACGAGAAAGGAAGGGGCGTCCTTTTCTATGCTGGGACCACACAGCAAACGCATTTGATAGTACTTTAAATAAAAATGCGCTCAAATTTGATATTAAATTTCTCTCTATACAAAATATAAGGGGAAAAGCCGATGTAAAACATTAGCATTGGGACTATCAAACACCCTATATTAAATAAAAATAAAAAAAAACAACTATATAGGATGAAGAAAGATATATACTTACTTACTTTTTATTACAATCCGTGAACATATTCTGGTCACACGAACGAAGTCGCGGTTGAAATCTAGTCAATAAATAAATATTAAATAAATAAATAAAGACATATAATTTTTATTATTCCATCATGGGATTTGGAACGTTCTTGTTTACCAAGAAGAGCCCTGAGCTCTAATAAATATAAACGACTAATAATGAAATAACAAGAACGCAATAATAGCTTTAATATCTATTAGGGAAGGTATTTAACAGGAAATGTCAATGTGTGTTACATCTTTTATATACAATAAATACAAACAAGAGAACAATGTTATTAATAATAAATTAATATATTATATAATCTTTATTTATTTATTTATTTGAAATTACTCACCACACTTACAGTCTCCCAAAACGTGTAGTGAGCCATAGGTTTATTTTACAAACTTACAAATTTTGTACAACATTTTAAAAATGTAACTATTTTGTCATTAAATATATCAATATCTGGCTGCTGAGCAATCAGAGAATTGATGTTTTTGAAGATAGAAGTGAGATTGTGGCAATACGTATAATAGTACAATAACATAACTTAATATTTGGGAGGGGGTGGATTATTAGTAATGCGGACTACCAGTTCCATTACTAGCAATATATTTTTTCAGGCCGACCTCCACGTGGTCCCCTTTGAAAACCATCGTGCTGAATTCCAGGTGTATTCATCACGATGAGCTAACTAAGCTGCCTGGGGGGAAAGGATTGTTAGTAATGGGGAGTTTAGTCCCCATTGCTATCAATATACCCTATCAGGTAGACCTCCATGCGGTTTCCCCTGGAAACTATCGTGACCAATTTATCATTGAATTTGTTACAATAGGTTAACAGACCTGCCTTTTCATCTTCACCTATCACCGCTCACTGGTACCCCGCTAGCGTATATCGAAAGCGCAGGCGGGGTAACTATGTAATTTTCACGCATAAAAAAAAACTGAGCTGCCTGTCCAATCTCCCCTATCGCGAGCACCAGTAATTCCTCACTGGCGCTCCGCGAACGTATACCGTTAGCACAGGCGGGGCTACCATTTCATTATCATCCATTAAGAAAAAAAAAAATAAAAATAAATAAATAAAATTGTTGTTGAAAAACACAGGCTCTTATGTTTTCATTTGTTCTTCCTTGTAAAGATTCTAAAACGCAACAAGCTAAAGAGTAATAATATTCCGAAATAAGTTTCTAAATATTTTTTTTTTAATAGGTGATATGTGGAGTGGTTATACCGCCTGCGCTATCAGTATGCAATAGTGGGGCACTAGTGAGAGATGATAGGTGAGAATTGTGACGAATTTAAAGATAGATTAGTTACGATGGTTTCCAGGGGAAACTGCGTTGAAACCGAGGGAGACTTTGTACAAAAGTCGACTGCTTGGTCACCTCTGTCCCATTCGCGTTTCTACCGTGAAGCAGTTGTGTTTGCATGGCTGTATTTCGGTTTGAAGGGTGGAATATGGCGTGAATTTACAGGGTACAGAGGAATAATACCTGAGTCATCAGGAATGGCAACGCATAGGGGGTATCATGGGCGAAACAGTATACTCTGTTATGTCTATTGTACTGCTCATATCTATAGGCGACGGTTACCACTTTCCATCAGGTATGCCGTCAGCTTGTTTGCCATTCTAAGATGTTTAAAAAAAACCGACTTAATAAGGTGTATTGCAAGCAATAGGTCAATTAGGTCCCATTACTAACAATCCCTTTCCCCCCGCCTAAATGATATTTAGGGTTTTTTTTTCTCTTGTCCAACTACACAGCAAGAAATCTTTATTGTAACAGTAAAATGCAGTAAAATGTCAGCTGGGGGTTAGAGTTTAAGCATTGTGGGAATGTCAAATAAGTTGACAATCTACCTGATGGAAAGTAATAACTGTCGTCTATAAACAAAACCGGCCAAGTGCGAGTCGGACTTGCGTACCGAGGGTTCCTTACAAATTGCAATAAAAAAAATAATTTGCAAAAAAAAAAGCATATTATCCGTGGTGTTACTACAAAAAATTTACGGTTTTGGATTTTCCTTTTACTTGTGCCGTGCCATATTGCTTTTGCCAAATTTGATGATTCTAGGTCAACGAGAAGTACTATATATTTTGATTCTCTTGCAAATGTTTAAAAAATATACGCTATAAGCTGTCGTATCTTATAATTGCGCTGACTTATAATTTTGCTCCTTTTTCCACAACTTTAAGAACTCCTATTGCATTGCAAGGGATTGTATATATTTCATATTAATTCCAGTCCCAGTTCCATATCTGCCCGCGTTCTTCAGTAAAAGCATCTCGATAGACAGACAGACGAACAGACGAACAGACTCCATACTCCAATATTATAAGAATTCCATTTTCTTTTTTGAGATGCGGAACCCTAAATAGAAGATATTCTCTATTCGAAATCCTATATTCCATTTATACAGTTGAAGTAAGCGTTTATCTAAATGATTTTTAAATTTTGTCAACTATAAAATACTTGTTTGCTCGTAAAACTATTGGATCGTTGTTGTGTTTTATCAAATAAACAAATATCGTTGTATTATCGCCTCATAAAATACATCAGCCGTCAACGTTGTCTAAAGACGTTTTCCAAATCAATAACAATACGTATCCAGAATCGGAATACATCGAAAAATTTACATAGTACAATAAAAATAGAAAGGTTTTCACTATTTTTATTTAGATAAAAAAAAAAAACAAATCTAATGCCAGTTAGGTAAATCTCGTAACGACTTGTTGAAGAGCCATCGTCTTTTTTTAAGCAATTTAAAAAAAGAACCTATGACGAGATATTTCGTAGATACATTGGATTGAGATTTTAGATTGATAATTTAAAACTCTTTTCCATAAAAGAAACCGCTTTCAATTGCGACAAAATTAGTTAATTCTGATTTAAAAACTAAACCACTGAAACAATTTTGAATGAAGTTCTATGGGACCAATTTAAATAAATAATTTAATGAAATAAATAATAAAAATAATATAAAAATAATTATTATTATATTATTTTATAATAATAATTTAATTTAATTAATTTATGTTTTTATTTATTTTTTTTCCTTTCAAATAAAATAAAAGAATTTTTCAAATTGATTTCTAACTGACAGTGTTAAAAGGTAACAAACAAAAATATATCAACGAATATTGTACCTCCTCAATTTTTGAAAATGGTTGAAAATTTATTTATTTATTTATGTCCTTGTTAGTCGACAAGGTCCGCCCCTTCTTTTCTCGTAGATGTTGAAAGAGGCGACTAAGCAAGGACGAGGGATGGGCAGCAGCGTCACTCTTAAAACATCTCCAAAACCTAACTGCAGTTGCTAATCCGCCACGTGGCAACTTCTGGCAAAACCCCCAAAGGGGAGGCTTATTTTCAGAAGTGGACAGTTAAAGGCTGATATGATGATAGTTGACAAGGTACAACAAACATCATTGCTTTGGATTTTACAACAAAATATCTGAATTTAAAACGCGAATTTAATATGTTTGTACGAACAAACGACAAAGTCTTTCTTTGTAAAAACGATATTTGCTCCATAAACGAAAACAGCTGTTTCAATAATCCGAAAATTAATAATAATACAACAAACACCAAAGTGAAGCGTAAGGCCTGCAAAATAATATAGATACATTATCTGACCTGGCAAACGTTGTTTTGCTACGTAGATATTTTTTTTGGATCCCTGTCCATACCCAAATCATCTAACGGTTGAAATATACTTAATTTTTTTTTTACAACACAGGGGGCAAACGAGCATGCAGCTCACCTGATGGTAAATAACTACCGCCGCCCATGATCACCCACAACACCAACGGCATTGCAGTGCTGCCGGCCTTTTAAAAAGAAATACGCTCTGTTCTTGAAGGTAATGTTGTCGTATCGGTTCGAAAATACTGCTGCTGGAAGTCGATTCTAAAGAGTGGTTGTGCGTGGAAGAAAGTGAAAAAAAGAAAGTGAGAAAAAACAGACTTCAGTAGTGACGAAACCAGTTATTTTGATTTAAAAACTAAATTACTAAACCGATTTTGATAAAATTTCAATGGAACTAATCTGTAAGTGTAGTGTATACTTTTTTTTTATACAACTTAGAATGGCAAACAAGCTGACGGCCCACCTGATGGAAAGTGGTAACTGTCGCCTATAGACATGAGCATAACACAGAGTATACTGTTTCGCCTATGATACCTCCCATGCGTTGCCATTCCTGAGGATTCAGATGTTATTCCTCTGTACCCAGTAAATTCACGCCATATCCCATCCCAACCCATCAAACCGAAACACAGCTATGCAAACACAACTGCTTCACGGTTGGAACACGAATGGGACAGAGGTAGCCAAGCAATCGACTTTTGTACAAAGTCTCCCTCTGGTACTTAGATTCAGATAAAAAAAAATTCCAAATCGGTTTACAGTTAACGGAGTTATGAGGTAACAAACAAACAAAAAAAACAACAACCGAATTAAGAATCTCCTTCCTTTTGAAGTCGGTTCAAACAGATTCTCCGATAACAGATTTTTTTATTTTAATTTTATTAAGAACAGCCTAACTGTATAACTCCTGTGTATCGATACTGTAAACATTATAAATCATATTGCCTTATCTTGACCCCGTTTTTCGCGACGGCACATTTTCACCAATATCATTGCTAATCACTACTAAACCCAGCCCAGACTAACGACTTAATCTGGTTTAGATTAGTCATAGTTGTTAAGTACAAGATTAATAAAGTAGTAGTATGAGCAAATGTTTAATCTGGGGAGAATTGATTGTAATGGGGTCAAATGGTCCCATTACTAGCAATATACCCTGTCAGGTTGATCTCCACGTGGTTCCCTCTGGAAACCATCGTGGTTAATTCTAGCTGAATTCGTCAGGATGGGCTAACTGAACTTACTATGGGCTAACTGTTTAGCGATACCGCGGGTGGGGTTCTACCATTCCATTTTAATCCATTAAAAAAAATATTTAAATTAAAATATTTAAACTGTAAGAGATCCCTTTATGGGATATGTCCGCCATTATATATTAAATCATTTATCAGTGCTTAATTTGAATTATGTACAATAAAGATTTTACAATACAATACAATATTTAATCTAAATTTATTTACTTAATAATTTTGTTGCCAAAAAGAACCAAGCTTGGGAATAACAGAAATTTTAAAAGAGTAATTAATAAAATAATTTTTAAATATACATACATATTAAACGCGCCAATAATACATGTTTTATAGTACAACTAACATTTTCTCGTGGCTTTGCTCTCGTCTCGTATTCAAGAGGGGTGAAATTATTAAAAAAAGCTGCAAAGTATTTTATTTCTAATAAAAAATTTAAAACTAAAGTACTTCTAGCTTCAAATATAACACAACCCTTATATAAATCTTCATTCATTCTTTTAGAGGTGAGCACTTCAAAAGCCTATAAAAACATTAATTTTAGTTTTGATCCATGATTCTAGATCTAAAATTTCACGTGTCTAGCTTCCATACTGACGACATTACGTACAAAGTTTCAACTCCCATTTTACCCCTTTAGGGAATAAAATTTTAAAATTACTTTCTTGTTTTTAACAGACGCTATATAAAGAACGTATCTGCAAATTTTCAACATTCTAAATTCAACTGTTTCGTCTGTATATGGGTCAGTCAGTCACTCGTTCAGCATCCTATTTTATATACATAGAAGATAAAACATAAAAATAAATATACACAAAAAAATATACATAACAATTAAAAAAAAATTAATATTATGATATGAATAACAAATATACTAAAACAATAAACATATATAAAATAATCAAATAAAATTCGTTTTACAACAAGCTTTGTTGAAAAGCTGGCGATGAAATTTCTTTTTAAATCTATGAAATACGTAACTATATGTAACTAGTAATGTAAAACTGGTTCTAAGTTTACTACTCTAAAAATCCATATAAGTAAAAGATTGCGCTAAAGTATGCTACATACAAGTACTCTGAATCCGCGAGTCGTATAATGTCGTATGATAAATAATTTGGGGTTATCTTGGGTCCGACGTGAAACAGTGTAGGTTTACCACGCGTTTGTAGATTGACGGACGTTCCATGTGTTATTAAATTAATATTATTCAAATTTTCAGTGATATATTTAAATTTATTATATATTTTTTTTACCCACGTACATGGCAAACAAGTATATAATCCGACTGGTGGTAAACTGTCAGAATGACGCAACGACGTCTGCAACCCCTACTCGGCAACGCACATGTGATACCTCTACTGTGTCGCGATATCTACTTTGAAGAAACCTCAAATCCCATGCTGTAGTCCCTAGGGAAAATATATAGTCATAAATAAATTACATACTCAGAAAAGATTAAAAACAATTGAATGTGTGAGAAGTGAACTAACCATTAATACTATTTTTGCTGAAAAAAAAAAAGGAAAGTTATTTTTCTTTTCTTAATGATTTACTTTGGTTTTTTATTATTATTTTATCCGTTAACTGTCCACTGCTGGACATAAGCCTTCCCCATAAGGGAAGTTGGTTAATATTTATTAATCTAAAATAAATTTATTAAAAATTAAAAGAGATAATAGACAACAGCCTGTTGGACTGTTGTGATCACTTATTATTACAATTTTGTATCCCTTTCTCATTAAAACTCTTAAATTATAAGACTTTAACAGGCAGAGTTTAAATTAAGAAAATATTAAAATTGTGAACTGTGACTTTGTCCGTATGAACTATTTATATATAATAATTTATATATTAACCTAGATGATTTATTTTAGCTATTTTTTTTTTATTTTTACTAGTATCAAATAACGTCTACTAACGATCAATATAGCACTGAACACCTACGTGAATACCAACATCCTTTACAATAACAATAAAACCTATTTAAAGTTCGTGGAAAAATTCCATTTCCACATACACGAGTTTCATTCGAGCCAAATAGGAACTGACGCAAAAAGGGAACGGCGATAAACGCATAATTATTACATAAAAAGTTTACAATTCGCGGAGAGCCCACGCCCCGATACTAAACTCGTACGCGACCCAGTCCGCCAAATCGTCCGCTCGGACGCGGTAACACCAGCGGATAGTGGAGTCAAGGTCATCCTACGCACACGCGCACATCAGCCGAGCCTTGAGCGCGGTCATAGACCCGCGGAAGTCGATACGACCAATTTAACTTGAGCTCTCGTGTGCGCACAGTCGCCCCCTTTGCCGTCGCATATTCGCCGTGCCCGGCGCGGCGGAGCCGGTCCTGCGCGGTTTGACGTCACGTTGTCACGCGACCTTCGTTTTGAGGTTTTATGTAAAGCACATGATTATATATTTGTCTATTACTGTTGCTACGTAGCTCCATTCTTGTTGTATGTTAATTAGTGACGAGTGATTGACGAAGTTCTTTGTACTGGTCCAGTGCTAGAGGGTCGAGGTTGGTGGTTTGCAAAATATGGTTTGATGCCTATACGGAATTTAGGGAGAGTTGAGAGCGTTGTGTGCTAAATATTCAATGTCGAGACAAATGAGGTCGTATCTCAAATATTGGTCAACAGTCAACATTTGACCTAATAATCCAGTTAACTCTTAGGTAATGGTAAACATCGACAGATAGGTCTTTTTTAAATGGATGATAATGGAACGGTAGTTTCGCTTGTAGTATCGGTTTATAGGTATATAAGGCGTGACGATTTGCGTATAATTTAGGTGGAAATGATTGGATACGTACGTAGAACTGTTCAAACTGACATGGCGTCTTGAAACTCTTCAATACGATGCCTACGGCGACCTTTCACCATTGTACCGCTCACCATCGACAGAAAATCAATCCTTACACCTTAGAACTAGAATGGTCACACACAATGTGGTTTAAAAGGAGCTTCCTCCCGCGAACACTCAGGTCGTGGAAAGATCATCCTGCCGAAGCTTTCCCTAGGGACACAGCATGGGATTTTTCAAAAAGGGCGTATTAAGGTTTCTTAAAAGTCGACAGCACACGCGTGACATCCCTGGCGTTACAAGCGTCCATAGGCTACGGTGACCCCGTTTACCATCAGACGGGCCGTATGTTTGTTTGCCACTAGAGTTGTATAAAAAAAATAATAGAAGAGTCTAGAGATAATATTAGCAAAGTGTAAAAAACTCTTCTTTGTGATATTATGTTAATGCTGAATTTTCATAGGATATACTCTTCACACCTCTGCAAGACCACTCCAGCTCCACATATAGTAGATTTTTTTACTTTCATGGATCTATCATAATATAAACTTTCTATTTTCCAAGAAGGCCTCTTCTTATAATAAATATAATAATGAATTTCAACCGGTTTGGGTTCACAGAAAAAAAGTTCCCGTATCCGAGGTTATGGTAATCACAATACTTACGAAATTCGAAGAATAATTTACTCGATCTGAAAGTTAAATCCAAGTTCTCAGGTTCAAGTGTGTCTTTTTAAGTAAAACATGAGATATTTTTTACTTATAATCATTACTTCAAATCAGTTTATATCTTTTAATTAAATGAAGAAAGCCAAGAATCATTCAAGAATTGTTACAGTACACCTGTTACGAATACAATTATACAAATTATCAATCTATTATTACGCCAAGTCCTTTGTGAAGTAAGCAGAGAGAATGTGTATCAAAAAGCCTTTATTCTCATATCTCTTGCTTCAACTATTTTCAAAAATTATTTCGTGTATGCACGGTGATCAATTTGGGATATTTTTGTTTTAGTAGATGATAATGGAATGTTAACACCGCTTGCGCTAACGGTATACGTTGGCGTGGCAACAGTGAGGGATGGAGGAATAGGTGAGAATGAAAAGGCAGGTCAGTTAGCTGATCGTGATGAATACAGCTGGAATTCAGCACGATGGTTTCTTTCAAATGCAGTCCCAAAGAGGGTTGACGTTGAGGTAGGCGATCGGTCGTAAAACTATAAGCCAAATCCTTTAGTAATATGGATAAAACCATATTACGCCGACCCCAAATAATAATTGGGATAAGGGTAGGAAGATGATGACAATGGTTTCTGGGGGAGGCTTCGTGGAGATCGACAATCATGAAGCGTAGACACGCGGCTTACTCTTGACTTCTCTTATGATATTTGATAACATCCTATCTGATCGCTATAGGTAAGTCTACATCTCTTGATACCTGCATCCACTTTTGCACGGCATATCTGTTTCGTCAACCTTTTATCTGACATTCTTTCCACATGTTCGAACCAACATAGTATATCTTTTCTCATTTTTACCCTGACACCTAAACGCATTATGTAAATCTATTAAGAGATTTATATTTATGTTAAGTTGATAAGGTCGAGATTTATTTGAAATTTTTGACGTTTGAAGAGCACTCTATTTAAAGCCATGACAATCCCATAAGCAATTTTATAAATAAAAAAGCAATAAAATTTAGTTACCATAATATCAAGGTTTGGACTATTTGTTTTCTGCTTAATTAACCAGTTAACCGATATAACTGTCAACCTCAAGAATTAGATCAACTTGTACTAATTGACAGTTAAAAGTCTATTACGAAATACTAAATTAAAATAACAAATTCGATATCTTAGGAAAACGATAAAGGTCAAATTTATAATCAATTAACGAGTACAAATCTATTAATGATATATGTTAAATAATATATTATGAATTGAATTAATTAGCTTCAATAGTTTTAATTAACTGACGTAATTGTATATAGACATATATATAATTTTTTTTTTGTATATTTATATAGACACTGATCACTTTGAACATGTCTTTTTCTATAATTCATATTAATAGATCAACAAAATACCATCTCTCTTTGAAATCAACTTCCAGCAGCAATATTTCCAAACCGATACGACATCATAACCTACAAGAAAAGAGCATATTCCTTTTTAAAAGGCCGGCAGCACATCTGCAATGCCTCTGGTATTTTTTTTAAATGTATGATAATGGAATGGTAACCCCACCCGCGCTATCGGTATACACTGACGGGGCACCAGTGAAGAATGATAGGTGAGGATGAAGTAGGTCAGTTAGCCCATCGTGACGAATTCAACAAAAATTGTTCACGATGGTTTCCAGGGGGAACTACGTGGAGGTCGACCTAATAATGTATACTGCTAGCAATGGGGCTGTCAAACTCCATTGCTAACAATCCTTTTCCCCCTATGCCTCTGGTATTGCGGGTGATCATAAGCGGCGGTAGTCAGTTACCATCAGTTGAGCCACATGCTCGTTTGCCCCCTGTGTTATAAAAAAACAAACTCTAATGCAAAGGAAAGATACTTCGAAATGAGATTATTAAGCTATTTGGCCAGCGCAGTAAAAGTAGCTTAATATTCCACTTTCATGAAGAGAGACCCGCGTTTAACCTTGTTACGTTAATGTTTCGTAATAGATGGATGAAATGGGCTCATATTATTATAGTACTATTTCAAGAAGGCCTGTTTTAATAAAATCATGGCAATGATGGATTTCAATTGCGTTGGGTGTTTTTTATAGAAAAAAATGGAATGGCTACTCTGCTTGCACTATTGGTACACGCAGGCAGGGTACGTGTAAGGGATGATAGGTAATGATGAAGTTAGGTCACTTAGCTCATAGTGACGTTTTTTTCACTGGGAATTAATTAAGATGGTTTATAGAGGGACCGTTTGATGACAATTAGTATTTTGACCAAGAACTCTAATGAGATAAAGAAATAAAAAACGTTGCAGGCAGTCACTTCGCTAGATGAAAATGGCTCAAATTTCTTGAGGTAATCTACGACAAAGAATTTTTTTATGCAACTTAGACTGGCAAACAAGATGACGGAATGTAGTAACCGTCGCCTATAGACATGAGCAGTACCATGGACATAACAGAGTATACTGTTTCGCCCATGATATCCCCCATGCGTTGCTATTCCTGATTACTCAGGTGTTACTCCTCTGTACCCTGTAAATTTACGACAAATCCCACCCCTTCAAACCGAAACACAGCAATGCAAAAACAACTGCTTTACGGTTGAAATATGAATGGGACAAAGGTACCCAAGCAAACGACTTTTGTACAAAATCTCCTTCTAGTAATAATAGTAATAAATGTTCCAATATCATTGTTTGCTAGTATTCTTGTATTTGTAAATTTTAAATATAAGATTTATGTACCTCCTTATTTAGAATATTAGAAATGTTATGCATAGAGATGTAGTCCTTTTATATGTATTATGTATCATTTAGATGTGTTATGTCGTCCAGTATTAATATTGTAACTGTAACAACTATAATTGTTCTATTTTTTTAATTAGCTATTATTTGTTTTTTGTCTTCACCAGTTCACAATTTCTGTCAAACATTTAAAAGTTGGTTGGAAAAAATCCCTTTTATGGGATATCCCTAGTATGCCATTGTACTCATTCTTTTCTTAAGAACTCTTCCTATAATTTAAGGGGTTTATTGTACAATAAAGTGTTACAAAAAAAAACTTTTAGAGTATGCAATCCAATTATTAGTTTAATCATTAGACTCTGTATATTGTCCACAAATTTTATATATAGTAGTTAAAATTATCTCATTATACGAATTCTTAATTTTAACATTAATGTCAGTAGGGTAAATGACGCAACAGTACAAGTCTGTTTCTACAAAATCACCGGTCTCAAGTTCAGCGGGTCCTAGGATATTGCGTTATTCATTTACGTAGTGTATAAAAAAAAAAAACTGGACGAAACCAGAAAGATAAACTGGACGAAACGAGATACGAACGCGAATAATTTGCACACCTCGACAACGAAAGGTCATTTCGTTGTATATCGTTCATTATATGTAGTAATAATAATTGGATCTTCTTTTGTTCTTATACTATAAAATAAAAAGAAAGAAAAGAAATAATTTAAGAAAGAAAGAAATAAAAGATAGATACTCTTTATTGTTTCCTCCGTAAGATTACAATAATGTATTTATTTTAAATACAAACAATTACAAAAACATATTACACTGAGAAAACAATTGGTTATATCATCTATATTGAATCAAATAATATCATTTAAGAATATAATAATAAATGAATCAAATGGATCTATGATGGCAAACGACCAGGTCACTGCAGCTTATGAATACTTGCAACATTTCTTTTTGGCACTATTCAGAATATAGTTGGTCATAGATGGACTTCATAAATGCGGTGGCGTAAAGAGGCGAGAGGTGAAGGCACTTCAAATCAACGAAGAGATTTAGAGAGAGAGTTGGTTGAAAACCAACTTTATCCTGATGGATGAAATTATAGTATTTTTGTTTTAATAAATGAAGGTGATGTGGTCCTTCTATGGTAATGGTACACTATGGCGTTTTGTCATATTCGCCATATCCGGAAGTGGCCAGATTGCCATAGTCAAATTACTTTAAAAAGTATGATTTTGTGTACGCTTATGGATTTTTGTGTTTTTTTTTTTTTAAGTAAAACAATGACATTTTCTATTAAATATTAGTAATTTTTATAACAAGTTGATACACGTAACGTAGCTTATACAGTGTCTTGAAAGTTTCGAATAAGAACTTGTGTTAATTATTTAATAGGGGTTAGTTAATAGGGGTCGATTTTTAGACCTCGTCGATCTCCAAAATCAATTTTACCCTGGAAAACAGATTTCTACTCAAAGGGGACTCTAGACATCGACCATTCTGGGAATCTCTGCTCTTATTCCAAAGTCAGTTCCAAGTCCGCCGTTGAACATTAAATTTTTTTAGTGTATCCCATGTAAATTATATACAATAAAGATTATACAATATATTATTTGGATTGTGCTCAGAGGAATTGTTCAATATGATGCCCACAGCCACTTTCTACCATCGTACGGCTCCCCATCAACAAGGATGTCGATGGCGAGCCGACATGAGGATGAACGGGAGTTCATCCTCATGTCCTACAGCCTCAATGGTCGCGTACTGCGCGGTTTCAGAGATGTTTCCTCCCACGAACACTAAGGTTATGGAATGAGCTCCCTGCCGAGATTTTTCCAAGAGACTACAGCATGGGGTTCTTCAAAAGGGGGGTAAAGAGGTTTCTTCAGGGTCGGCAACGCACGCGTAATACCTCTGGTATTGCAGGTGTTCATAGGCTACGGTGTGCCGTATGCTTGTTTGCCACCTCAGTGGTATAAAAAAAAAAACAATACAATAGAAAATATAATTGTAACATGATATACTCAAATAATCTACTAACTGGATAGAATTGCGTCATAGAATACACATACTTTAGTTCGAGATACCACCCAATATTGAAGCCAAAACTCTGTGAACTCTGACATTTCCAAACCATTATTGGAATATATAAAACCAATGAAGCGGCTGATCGAATCAACGAACAAAGTACGTTAAAGTAAAAGCAATAAGGGTGATATTTGGAAAAAATATATATACGAGGAAACGATTGGGGACGATTCAGTGTGAACAGACAACAATAAGTATGAGTTTCATTCATAAATGCTTTAACTGTATATTTGTTTGGTGTAAATTACTCGAGACGTTTACTTTTTAACGTAGTACGCATAAATCTCGACATGTAATCATTACGAGTAGGTCTAGATTTCTGGACCCGAATAAAGATTTATTTTTATTTATTTATTTAAACTTTAATGCACAGTGAAATTTTGTACATGTGAAATTATGGACTTAATACCGGACGGTGTTTGCTACCAGTCAACTATTGGGTAAATCGAGAAATAAGTAGGCAGTGTATTACTAAATGCAGGAAATATAAAAAGTAATACTTATTATATTAATATATTATAAACATATAATTAGACTATTATAAACATACACACAATTTCAATTCAATTTATTTTATTCGTTACAATATTGCATTGTGTTGAATATTTTTGCAAGTGACAAAAAGATATCGTAAAATATAACAAAACAAAAAAAAAAATATGAAGCAACAAAATAACCAATAATAATTGTCAAAAAATAACATTACAATCAATTTAAAAGTCATCAAATAATTAAATATATACATACATAAATATTACTATAACAAACATTAACTATATTAGAAGAGCAAAAGAAACAATCCATGACTCAGAGTAACTAGCACGATTAATTTTAAAGGGAAAGTGGGGAAAAAATCTACTTATTAAATAATATTTGTTTGTTTTTTCCAACAGTATAATTGTTGAATCATGTCAGATATAGTTAGTTGTCGGGAGATAAAAAACTGTGCCTACAAACATTTAAAAGGCCAGCAACGTACAAGCAACTTTTCTCGTGTTGCAGGTATTCGTGGGCGACGGTAGCCGTTTTCTATTAGGTGGACGTCTGCTTGTTTTCCTCCCTAACAATAAAAAAAAAAACTTTATAATCTCAAAATTCAGAATTTGATTTCAATATATTTTTGTTATTTAAATTTTGATAGTATTTTCTGTTTTTGGGTATCACTACGTTTACTTTATTCTATGCTAGATTCTATTTTTACATAATTTTTTTTTATTCTTGTATCTTCATCGTGGGTCTTGATGAACAAAATATATTTTTTGTTGAATTAATATTATAAAAAGAGAGGACTAGAAGATTGATTAATTAGATTTTTTTGTATGTTTATTTAATTATAGATATAATATAATTATAATTAAGTCAAAATAACAGTTTTTTGGTCAAATTAATCTGAAAACACGAGTAGAATGAAAAATTATAACATTAAAGTTTATTAAATCTTATCCAATTAAATAGTTTCATAATCAAAGTTGTATATGTAGGTATGTGTAAATGTCTCATTAAATTATTCGTATCGGACCTTTCATTTACGAGTTCGGACGAGTATAAAAATACTAACAGTAAGAAATATGCCGCAATGGTTAGTTTGTTAAATTCTAACATACGAGGTCTGTCAAAGTTCGTATAAAAGTGTTCTGGAATAGAATAGAGGAGTAGGCCAGGTAAGCGCAGGAAAAGGGGACCCCTTCCTTATGTCCCTAACAATGCTTCAGTTCTGGTCTGACCGCCGTGCGGCAAAAGAAACAATCCAACGAAACCCCGTCGGCATGGAGCCCGCTTCCGTTGAAGAGCAGCGCGTCGTAATCAAGTTTCTCTCGAAACTCGGCAAGAATAAATTTTTGCCGATCTAATTCGATAAGACATCCGGGGAACCACGATCAAAAAAATCAAGAAAATTCAAATGTCAAGACAATATTGTTTTTTTGATTTTCGGGGGATTGTCCATCAAAATTCGTCCCTCCATGCCAGACAGTTGATGGAAAATTCTACGTCGATGTGCTCAGACGCCTCAAAGCTCGTGTGGCACGAGTTCGTCCAGAATTGGCGCGAGAGGGGCGTTGGATTCTTCACCACGACAATGCCCCTGCCCACACCTCTCTTGTTGTCCGTGAGTTTTTGAGTAAAAATTCCATTACGGTGACCGAACACCCCCCCCTATTCGCCGGATTTGGCCCCGTGTGACTTCTTCTTGTTCCCAAAAACCAAATTGGTACTTCGGGGGCGGCATTTGGGGGACATAAATGAGATAAAAAAAGCTACGACGGGGCAGCTGAGAAACCTACAACCAGAGGACTTTCAAGGAGCCTTCTCACAGTGGAAACGGCGTTGGCACAAGTGCATTATGTCACAGGGGGAGTACTTTGAAGGGGATAAAATTGATTTATCTGAATAATTGTAAAATAAAATTTTTAAAAAACTTTTATACGTACTTTCCGGACAAACCTCGTACTCTATCGTATGCAAAGTTATCCTCTATTTGTCCAAATAAAGTCCTAATCTATTTACTAATTTATATTTCTATTTATTTAGAGTAATATATAAAAATTACATGCACGATGTTTGTTCACACTAACCGCTGAAACAGTTCAACTGATTTTAATGAGATTTAGTAATAAAGTAATGTTCGGTCCAACTTGGAGAATAGGATAGCTTTCATGCCAATAAGAAAAAATAAGTCCTGAAAAATGGTGGTAAGAGGTAAAACAACGTATAATAATGTATTGATTTTCAAAACAATATTGCACGAAAAGAACATTAAAATTGCTGGAAAAATTAAATTAATAAAATTTAATAAGACAATGTATTGCATGTGTAAATAAATAACAAGACTTACCTTAAAACTTTCCGCCTGTTGTTTGGATGTAAACGCGCCGCCATCACAGGATCTATAGCTTTCAGTTTTGTATGGATCTCCTCGTTTGTAAATTTCTTTTCATTATCTACGTCAATCTTTAGTTTTTCTTTATTTACTGCTTGAGTATTTTTAGTAACATCTATACAGGTATCGGAGTTGGTTTTTTCTGAAATGTTTTCTGTCTCATCAATGATTTCTGATGTTGAAGGCTTTGCAGTCGTTTCGTGGGTAGGTTCTTTAGCAGCCTTTTTGGTTTCTACTTCATCATGATCATCACTGTAGTCATCGAGATCTCTTTTCCGTCTACTTTTATCCCAGAGTAAAGCTTCTGAATCATTCATGTCTTCTACAAGTATTTTATAGACAATGGATTCTATGTAATAGTTGGTTCCTCCAACAATAATGGGCACTTTTCCTTGTTCTGTGAGGTTGTCAATCTAAATTTAGAGTTAAGGAATATATAATTAAATATAGTAGAAAGTTATTTATTTACACATGTACAAATGAACAAGAGGGAGACTGTACAAAAGTTGTTTGCTTGGATACTTCTGTACCATTCGTGTTTCAAACGTAAAGCAGCTGTGTTTGCATATCTATGTTTCGGTTTGAAGGGTGGGATATGATGTGAATTTACAGGGTACAGAGGAGTAACACCTGAGTCCTCAGGAACGGCAACGCATGGGTGGGGGCGTATCATGGGCGAAACGGTGTACTCAGTTGTGTCCATGGTACTGCTCATTTTTATAGGCGACGGTTACCACTTTCCATCAGGTGGGCCGTCAGCTTGTTTGCCATTCTAAGTTGTATAAAAGAAATTATATTAAAATAATAATAGATCATTAAATATTGATTTAACATGACTTAAGTCATAAAAAATATGTTTTTATTTTTTTTATTTTTTATAACACAGATGACCGTCAATGGGTTCTTAAGTTTTTTTTAAGCCTAAAATAATTAATTATTCATACGGAGGGATAAAAAAGAATATGTAACGTCTACTATTGCCTTAATAATATTTTAATTTTTTTAAAAAAAAATTTGGGGCTCCGATACATGGTAATGCAGGAATATTTATTAGATAATATTCAGTAGGGGGAGTTGGGGCACCTTGATACGATTTTTACTTAAACCCAAAAAAAGACGACCTATTGACAGTAATATACAATTTAAGAATTATAATCTATTCAATAAATATTCAACTAACTTTTCAAAGTCAAATTAACAGTTAGATTTAATCATAAAAAATATTAGAATTTAAGAAAAAATATCAATGTACCCCACATTTGGGGTGCATTGATACATATAATGGTGGTACTTTGATTCACAGAAACGTTTCTACAAATTAAACAAGATTTATTGATTTTTATGACATTTATTTATTAATTACTTATATTTGTAAATTATGTGTACTTAAGATTAATCTTGTACTAATTGAAATCAATGTTTTTTGCGTTTTTTATATAAAAATAGAACAAGTAAATCCAAACAATATACTATACCATGAAAAACAATAAAATACAATCATTCTTTATTTGGCCTAATCAGTCATCACTAGTTTTATACTTAAACAATAAGATATCATCATTCTTTATTTGACCTCTTCAGTCATCACTAGTTTTTATGAGGATTTACATTACATTGAAATGTTGTAAGGTGACAAATTTATCTTAAAATTGAATAGAGAAGCGTTCTACTAGTGCCCTTCTTTACTATAGGATTTGGTAACTTCAACACAATATCACAAATATTAACCGAAGCTTCGTCTCTTATATCAGGGAATACAAAAGTTCCAGTCGGTTTAAGCTTTAAAAAAGAGACAAGAAAGTCGTTCTGGCTATCGGGATATCTTGATACTATTTTTCCAACAAAATGCTTATAAGGTTGCTTCTTTCCTACATTAATTACCTTTGTTATAACATAGTCACCATCATCAAGATCATTTACTGCAGGTGGGGCAGTATTAAAAATATCATCATCAGATGATTCTATGGTAGACCTTTCAGAATCGAATGATTCCTGTAATAAAATATTAGCAGAAGAGTTTGAAGAGTCTGATTCTATAGATATAGTCTTTGCATTTTTATTTTGTTTTTTGATGGGATTAACAGTTATCCCCAGTAAATTTTTAGCAGTTTTCAGATCTTTTTCGCGTTTTCGTCGATTTTTTTTAGGTTCGCTTCATCCTTAGATCTTTGCAGTTCTTCTATTCTTTGTTTTTCTGGAGTATCCGTGTAAATTCGCAATTTACCCTTTCCTTTTCCTTTTCTGGTTGGATTGTTTCGGTAAATTTTTGGATAAGGCCTTACAACTTCAGGAGTTATGCATGGTTTGGTTGTGAGTATTTCATTAATTTCATCAGAAACTCTTGATGTGGAAGGCATATTATGTAACTCAAAATCATTCATGATATTTGGTAGCTCTCTAGTAGGAGGTGGTGTTACACATTGCTCGCTCTCTGTCGTTAATTCGAGATTAATAGGATTGGCACTAGAATCAGTTATAAGATCATTTTTGGATCCTTGGTTGCTATAAACATCACAAGGAGAAAAATCTTCTTCAAAAATGCTAATCTATTAAATGGTATGATTCCAGGCTTAGCAAATGCGCTTGTAATATTTTTTGCGTTGAAAGATTCAAAAAAAGCCATCTTAGAAAGACTTGGAATATCATAAATAGATATCGTTTTCCCAGGATGATTAATGTGCCAGTCATTGATATTTTGATAATGGACCGAAAACACCAACATCAAATATATGTGTGTGGAGGAAACGATAAGTAGACAATTCCATTTTCACGTGAATAATTAATTGCTTCAACTGAAATATGTTGATACTTCTGTTTCATGATGTCACACATTAAAAGAATCGGTCTTTCTTTTGTACTATTTGTGTGTTTTTGGATATGTTTCAAAACCTCTATAAATAATTCATTATTTATCCAACCAGATCTAGACGATAAGCCTAAAGACCCTTCAGGAGCACCATTTAAAAAATGGCTTTTATAATGAACCCTGGAAACACATATACAGGTGGAATACTATTGCCAGTTCCAGTAATGATTCCTCCAAATGTCACCAACTCGCCTCTCTCTGCAGAAACAATTTGGCCGATTTGACGTTGAGTTTTTTCTGCCAGTATCTTTGGAGTATTCATAACCGTTGTAATACCGGTTTCATCGAAATTAATAATACGATCAGCTGTAAAATTAAATCTTGCGAAAACATCTTCTAAATTATTAAAAAAGGTTTCAACAGCAGTTTTATTAAATGAAAATGATCGGGCAATACTTGTGTTTTCGGGTTTCCTTAAACTAATATTTTTATTTCTTTTACGAAAACCATATGTCCAATCTAAGCCAGCACTTTTATTGACATCCCAAGATGGTGGATAGATGCAATTTAATTTTTTAGCATATTCGTAAGCAAGCTGCCGCACTTTAATTAATGTAAGCCCATGATGCATTTTACTGCATTTTATTATGTAAGAATTTAGTTGATCTTCTTGTTCCTTTGTAAATACTTGTTTGGAGGTATACTTAGATGAAAAACTCAGGCCTGCGCAGTTTTTATTCTTCTTTTTTTCGATTCTATGTTGTAGAGTTGCAGGTTTTAAATTATATTTGTCGGCTGCTTTTCTTATTGATAATTTTCCTTCCAACACCTCAGATATCGCAGAAGCCAGAGAAATTTCATCTATGAAAGTTCTCTGTGTTTTGCTTTGAATGTACGAACCATTTTTCTATAAAGAAATAAAAATATGTTAAGTCTTGCATAAACATACATTTTAATTATTGATACGTATCAATGTGCCCCGACAGTACTTGTATTAATGTGCCCCTGCCTACTACAATCGAAATAAATATTTTATAAAATTAAAGCAATTAATAATAACAAAAAATTGAAATGTACATAATGTAATGACAGATATATACTTACCATATATCTTAATATATCACAGGTAACACTAAATATATTAGAACAATTACATCTGAAATAAAACTATGAAAATTTTGTTGCGAACGTCAGAAACAAGTTTGAAGGTGCCAAGCGCTAACCGTTGAGTGAACGTTGCTCCGCGCTAGTGTGCGTGTAATGATTAACATCTTATGTGTGGCGTAATAATTTTTGTTTTCGATGTATATTGACTGTATCTATGTGCCCCATGTATCAATGTACCCCATCTCCCCCTATAATATACAAAGTGGAGTTGGAATATTAATATATAATATTTCAGCTCTAATTCACTTCGAAGCATTAGTGATTATTGATATTTTGAAAATAGAACAGACCACCTACGTCCGAATATTTAAATTGAATATTTCTTTCGATGCATTTATATCGCCTCACAGACACTTCTTATACGCGTATCAATCACTTTTTTTTCAAAAAATTCTTCGTGCAGACTCCTTTCTGAGATTTCATTATACATGTACAGATGTAATGACTAGTATTAGCAAGATATTAATAATAATAACAAAACCAAACATGGCCGGTCATCGACTGTATTCCTAATTACGACGTAGTTAAGGGCGTTCATACCAAAGCTATGAGTATATGAGAAGGGTTACGCTCGGCAGTAGTTAAATGGCTGAGATGACGATGATGATGATAATACTAAAATTCACCGAAGTGCGGTAAAAATACGATCATATGTCAATTTTCATTAACAAATTAAGAATTTTGCGATATTTCTGTTTATTTAAGGATCTGCTGGATCTTTGGATATATATGTATGCATCTGTGTGCATGCAATATGCATCTGCTTTAAATTTTCTTCTAAAGTTTTCAAATCCTTTTTTTGCTGTCACATTCCAAATGTTTCATGACAGTTTAAAAATAATTTTATTGTATGATTAAAATTTTATATATAGGATATTAAAACACTTTTTAAATAATAAATATATATAAAAGTAAATTTCCGTTTTGTAGAATAAAGATTACATGATTTTTGCTAACATTAATAGAAATCATACTTTGATGTTTTTTAGTGAAGATGTTTTTGTCACTCAGTCAATTTCTCAAATTTATAGCACACGGATTACAGCAAAAAAAGAACCCAGCTTTTGTGTTGTCTGTATTTTGTTTAAAATAGTAAGAATAGGCTTTTTTATTATAAGTGATATAAAAAATCTTTGTTTACTTTGCAGTGTGGGAATTATTTACACATTTTCTAACATTTTGCTATAGAATATAATTATTTTTAATTTTATTTTGCTACAAATTATAGTTATTTTTCAACTTTAATACTTTCAATAGGTAATTTAACAGAACACTAAAATACAATATTTTTAACATTTGTGCCAACTAAGTAAACATGAACATTATCATGTTCAATGAGGATAGAATAATTAAATTCAAAAATGTCAAGCTAAATTCTATTGTTTATACATACATGTATAAACATTTTAATAATTTAGTTTAAGAATTTAGTTAATATTATTTCAAATACTATTCCATTGTAAACCAATATTATTGATAATTGACAGATAATTCTAACGAACTTTTTACTAACTTAAACATGTGAAAGCTTTGGTATGAACGCTCTTAATCATCGCAAAAAGTAAAGTATACAACTTTTTGCTGCTTCGCTTTACCGCGGTCACTATCCCGTTAAGGGTCCGTTCATACTATTTAGAATGTGATTATTAAAATATCATTTTTCATGGCTTCATTATATCTATTAATTTATGTTTGTTGTTGGTGTAATTTGTTTTTGATGTTTACATCAAAAATTGATATCATATTTGCTAACTAGACAGAGATCTTTCGATTTCTTAGCTGTATTCAACAAGAAGTTCTCGGCTCATCTGAGTTTTTTTTTTAATTTACCTTTATTAAATATACTTAAGACAAATTATAGGTTAAAGTTTACAGGTACTGTTGGTACACTATTAGTATTACAGTGATAGTGCTATGAGAAATATAAAAAAATTCTTAATTTGTATATGATATTATTATTTTAATCGTTTAACGAGAAAGAATAACACCTTAGAAATTGCAGCGGATAATTGGTACTGTATTCTGTAATGCCTATAAATGACGGTTACTGTTTGGAAAAAAATAATTCTAATTTCAAATCAATTCAATAATATCTTGCAAATACGTGCAAGTTATATCGAAAGCTAATATCTCTAAATCGAAGTACTCGAGGTATATTAGACATACTAAAAGTAGAATAAAAAAGTAAACAAGCTAAGGTTAAGGTTCACAAA
This sequence comes from Galleria mellonella, assembly GCF_026898425.1. Classification (NCBI taxonomy): domain Eukaryota; kingdom Metazoa; phylum Arthropoda; class Insecta; order Lepidoptera; family Pyralidae; genus Galleria; species Galleria mellonella. The sequence goes on along the minus strand of NW_026442028.1, from coordinate 3,101,049 downwards.
AACTTACCATAATGAAAACAATTTCTTTGAGTCTATTATCGGTACAAACCTATTTTCACCAACATTCTTTAAAGATCTCTGTTTGTATTTTATGTTGGGAATAGCTATTAAGTATTTCCGAATGATGTACGGCAGTCCCATTAAGTCGACCGTTTAAGAACATGTCAAAATGTTTATTTTCATATACATAGATTCAATCAATCGATTAACGGAAAACATGAACGTTACAAAAGAGAATGGTAACAAATAATAAATTGAACTATATGTATTGGTGATAGAGGTGAAATTGAAAAGCTAATGTGATCTAATGTATGAACTATAAGACGATTATTGGGTGAATGACCGACATGTAAAAAAAGACCAACTTATAAGGCCTGTCAAAGGTGACCAAGAATATTAAGACTTATTTGATTAACGAAGTGACGGCCCGTCGAAGTGCGTGTAGTTGTGTGAAAATAAATCAAGAGTCTTACCAAATTGGAATTAAAATGTCGGAAATATATTATTCGTATTTAACAGCTAACGGCGGCAGTTGGCTGCTTATATTAAACTGCTTTATAGCTGTGATTTAATGATAGTACTCATGTTTAGAAAGATGGTAAGGTTGTAACAACCCCATCATATATCTGCCTATATAAACAGGATTAAGTGAAGTACACCGCAAATGCCAATAAGCAGTAAAACCTATTCAAGTCTTAGAGGTAAATATGGAATTAAAATATCCTGGGACTCATAACGAATTTAATATTGTCTATGAACTGTTTTGTGAGTGCATAATGACTGAAGTATTTGGCAGGCGACACAGTATGCACATAAAGTTATTTAACTTTCTAACATGTATTAACACGAAGGAAAGAAAAGAATTCATGCGCCACTTTAACTTAAATAAATTGAATGTTGGTCTTATTCAATCTATGTTAGCTGAATTTAAACCAGAAATTTTTGAACATCTCTGTAAATTATTGATGCCCATTAATTCTTCTCTTTCCGCGTCTAGGGAAGGTAGATAAAGTTTTGTTTGAGAAATCAGTTCAGGGTACCTTAGGACTGATATACCTGAAGAAGGTAAAAGCCCTTAAACTGCCAACAACTCTGTTACCAATCTATACCAAAACATAAAAAAATATAATAAGAGAAATAGAAGAAGACGTGTAAACTATATAATATGATAGTAGAAGTAATGAAAATAGTAAGGTATAAGAAAAAGGTAACTCTAAAGACATATAGCTAGTCATGCGAAATTTGACATAAAACTTCCAAAGGGGTATATTAAACACAATAAACTGTATTATTTACAATATTATATACGTATATAGTATGCTACATTAGTTTCCATATGTGAAGGGATTTTCTAATAAACAGAACCTGGTTAGGTTGAGTTAGAATAAGAGAGCGGATCCTTATACATTTTTGTTTCTTTAATTTGTTCTTTATGTAAAGTTGCTATTACTACTACTCGTGTGAAGGCGCCTCCCTCAGGTGCTAATGGATTTTAGGCCGCTTTTGTTATACAGGAAGGTTTCTAAATTTGCTTACCAGATAATGGGTTTAAAAACGCTCCAAAGTACGAAACAAGTGACATTTATTTTATAAGATCCAAACTTTAATTAGCTACATAGAGAGGCTTAGACTGATGTTTAGCTTAGAGATCTCCGGATCGCGGTCAAACGTTGTCCAACTGAGACATTATTTTTTTATTTGGTGAACTTGCTAAGATGTTACGAGCATTCTAAAACCATTCCTTTATTACTCGATTATGTATACGCATGTTCGAATCTTGGATATTGTGCTTTTGTTGATCTTTGAATCTACACTTTCTTAGGTTTACATTCCAGTTCTTGATTGTTCTAGATTTATAATAGACGAGCACTAGATTAACAAATAATATTCATATATTGCCAAATACGTTCGCAATATATTCAAATTGGAACAAAGGAATTCTTGAATACCTGCACACTATTATAAACTCTATGGAATTTCACAATTTTCCGTATCAGCAGTTGCCGGGCGAGAATTTGCCCTACAGTTGAATAAATGTTTGCACAAGAAATTAATGCGGCGCTCCATTTGAGCCGTTATTATTGAAAAGCATTTAATAAAATGTATTACTTGTAATTGTTTTTTGATAATGCAGACGTTGATTTTGCAGACCATTTCAAAAGTGAAATCATCGTTGCGATCTTTTCTGTATAGCCTTTTGTTCCTTTTTTTTATGGCATAGGGGCCAATATTTTAATTTCCTTTCATTTTAGTTTATACTCATAACAGTATATTTCTTTTAAAAGGTTGGCAGTACACCTGCAATTTCTTCGGCGTTGCGAATGCTCATAAGCAGCAATAGTCACTTACCATCAGAGCCGCATGTTCGTTTGTATTATAAAAAGACTCATTGTCCTTTCCAAGCTCACATTTCAAAAGCTTTACATTTAAGCTTTACCTTTTGAGACAACTTCTACGTCTTACAAGGCTGTACTTTCAAATTAGATATTAATGATTATTTTTCGAGAAACCTTTGCAAAGAGTTGTAACTAAAGCTGCCTTAAGCAATGAAGAAGAAATAGCTTTTGTAGTACTATTGTAGGTACCTAACATTTATTTTAAAGTCGAACATAGGGTAATGTCATTAAATATTTCACGCGGAGGAATTTTCAGGTGTGTCATTATAATATTACTTATGTATTAATGTCATATACAAATTATTCAATCCATGTAATTTTTGTGTATAAGAATGTATGTCAGATTGTGAGTAAATAATGTTTCAAATATTTAAAATTGTGTTCCACAAAAAGCCGATTTCAGTTGTGTCTAAACTAGTTGTTATGATTTAAAAACTTAGTTTAGTCTTTAAATAATACACATCTGAATCGATTTTGATAAAATTTCTATGGGACCAATCTCTAAGATAGTTAATAATAATACATATTTTTTTTTATGGATGATAATGGAATGGTAACCCCCCCCCCCCCCTGCGCTATCGGTATATACTAGCGGAGCACCAGTGAGAGATGATTGGTGAGGATGAAAAAGCAGGTTAGTTAGCCCATCATGACGAATTCAACGATAAATTAGTCACGATGGTTTCAAGGGGGGAACCGCGAGGAGGTCGACGTGATAAGGTATATTGATAACGATGAGGACTAACCTCCCCAATACTAACAATCCCTTCCCCCCAAAACGACATAATTATAGGTAATGTTGCGGCCTCTTTGACAGGTTTTGTCGCTGGCCACTAAGACATTCTGCAGACAAAAATGATGGCTTGGGACAAAACAAATGACTAAAAAAAAGATCGAAAAGAAGACGGACATAATTGTGATACAGAAAATTTGCCTTTTTAATAGTTTTGACGACAAATTTTGATCCTCGACCTTCCGACCTTCGACCTTACAAGTGGTCCTTCGACCTTTCAAGAGGTCCTTCGACCTTTCAAGAGGTCCTTCGACCTTTCAAGTGGTCCTTTGACCTTTTCAGGTAATTTAAAGTCAAATAATCTATTAATAATTTATATAGATACACTATTTACGTAACGATTACCAAATTTATTTTGAAGTGATCAGTTTTGAAGAACTGGCAAAATTTAAAAAAATTGTATCAATAATAATTAATATTCATTATATTTAAACTAGAAAAAAATCTAACGGCCACGAATTGATTTTTAATAAAAATAAATATTTGCTATTTTTTTTAACATCAATTTCCTTCATTTTCATGTGACATTTGACAGTCTGCGTGTGACAGTTCCAAATTCGAAACTGTCACACGCAGCCATTTACATTACACGCACACAAGTGTATTTGTTCGTCTCGTCTCTGTGATTGCATTTCTTTATTTCTTCTCTCACACACGTACCTTATAAAGTATGTTGTTATATGAATATCAGTTAATCAATATATATAATAAAATCGTAAAAAAAAACTATACAATAGAACCCAAAACAATCATTTTTAGAATTTTTATCTGTTTGTGTATACGTTTGTGCACACTAATCTCAGAAACGGCTTAACCAATTTGAATGAGGGTTTCACTAATACGTTGCGGTTTGCTTCACTTAACATTTAGTGTTTGTTTTATTTCAATCGGTTTATAAATAAAAAAAGTTATATCAGTCTAAGGAATCACATATAAAATGCTATAAAATAATCGATCAGTTCAATTGATTGAAACCTTTTTTATTATTAGTATTGATTTTCGAAAATTCTGTCTACACGTGCGAAGCCGGGTCGGATCGCTAGTTTCATACTATGTCTACGTTTTCAAAGGATACAATTTTCAGAGCTCTATTCCTAAAGTCCACCACGGTGAACATGTTGTGTGGTTCCAGGATATCAAGTAGATGGTGCTTCACCATCTCCTGTTCGCGGCGACTTGCCTTCGCTGTTACCACATCTAGGCCTTTGTATATCTGAAACAAATAAAAAAAACGAAAATATTTTAGATTCAAATAGTTAAGGTCACATGAAAACTAAAATTAATGTGTATTAAAATTTAAAAAAAATTGTTTACGTTACAAATAAAAAAAAAGTATTTTTTTTGAGTGCGATACCGCACCTGATATTGGTTTTCAGCTCTCTATATTTTGAAGCATAAATAAATAGATAAACGCCGTTGTTTCTCAAACTGGGTATTGCTACTGTATTGTGTTGAATACTGAATATGAAAATAGCGACTTGATCAATCGTAAAAAGAATGATTTGACTAGTAATATAATTGTTCTATTTTTAAACCAATTGAATGTACTGACAGAGAACGAGAGGTTTCTTACACAGAATGAAACTAAAATATTCGAATTTAGAACACGGAATCGTTTACATTTTACTTCGCCATCATCAGGATTTTGTTTCTCAAAGAACGGCAACTTCGATCATCACAAAATTATTTATTTATATATACTTTTGCACACATTAACAAATGTCTACAGGGTGGACTTAATGCCTGATGGCATTCTCTACCAGTCAATTGTTATGCCAAACAGAGAGAGTAAATGACGGTATATTGACCTAACAAAATCAGTTTGTAAATAGAATAAATATAAAAGATAACAACAGAAATGTAACTTTATCTTTTGTTTTATATTTGAAAAAATGTAAATAATCTGATTGTATAAACTTATTTGTTAATTTACGTGTGTCATAAATGGCTCAAATAAAGTGTTTATCTATCTATCTATATATTTTTAAAATGTTGTTCAAAATTTTTAAGTTTGTAAAATAAACCTATAGCTCACTACACGTTTTGGGATACTGCAAGTGTGGTGAGTAATTTATAAATAAATAAATAAATAATATAATAAATATATAAGTCAAGGTTAATCATACAATAGTATAGAATGAAGCTTTTTATTGTTGTAATAAAAAAAATAATATAAGACTAACATGGAATGCAATTTTAATCATAACCATATTTATATAGAAACGAGGAAGAAGTCAAACTGTTGATTATGAAAATAATTATCGAAATCGGTCCTACCTTAGTGGCACAACCGCATAATACACACACAAAAGCAAATTTTTTTAAGTAACTGCTTAAATGTATGTAATATAGGAAGTCATGGGGTTGGGGGAGGAACGGATTGTTAGAAATGTGGACTACCAGTCCCATTGCTAGCAGTATACCTGACAGACCTCCACATGGTCTCCCTTGGAAACCATTGTGCTGAATTCCAGGTGTATTCATTACGATGGACTAACTGACCTGCCTTTTCATTCTCATTTATCACCTTTCACAGGTATCCCGCTAGTGTATACCGTTAGCGCAGGTAGGGTTACCATTCCATTATCATGCCTTAAAAAAAATGTAGGAAGTGATTTAAAAACTTTGAGAACCCGCACCCTAAACCAACTACGCCATGACTCATTAATATTAATGGGAAGCCACCTATAAAATGAAACAGAGTTATTCTCGTCTCAATATAATAATTATGGTAATGCAAGTAAAATGTATGAAATGTATGTAATAAGGACGAGCTCAGTATCACGTGAATAATGCCTATGGCAGGCACTTTGAATATTCATAATCGAAGGTTAAACGGTTTAGGTGGAAATATCGGGGGTTTTAAAAGCTTCAAAGGTGAAAATTGAGTGAATTAGAGCGGAAATTGGTACAGACTCGATTGACATCTGATTTTGTTAAACACCCAATTAATATGATTATAGATCAATTATCAAATACGTTTAGTGACATTGACAAATAACCAAAAACGTTTCCGAAATAAACAAGCGGGCCGTTGATGATTGCGTAACGTTTAAATTGTTATGGGACATTTGTACGTTTCCTGTTACAGTTTTGGATTTTGATACCAATAAAAGTAGTTTTTAATAGGTACAAAATTAGTATAAAACAATCATTTAAATTTTAATTATGGTTACTAAAAGATGGGAATTAATGCGTTCGTTTATGTAAACTATAATAATTTACTTATGTTATCTCGACATTTCGACCAGGTTTCACCGGTCGTGGTCATATGGAGGCCGATAATTATAATAAAAAATAAACAATATTCAACCATAAATATAGCAATGGTTGAACAAAATATATTAATTTTTTTTTTTTTTGTAATTGTTTGTATCTATAATAAATTTACTATTGGAATCTTTTGGAGGAAACAATAAAGAGTATCTGTCTATCTATTTATCTATCTATCTTTTTTTTTAACCAAAGGTTATCTGTAAAACATTGTCTTAGCTATAAGACCGCTTTTTGTACCTTATGTACATGTATTTATGTTACTGTATTTCACTTGAATTGTTCAATTGTCATTGTATATTTTTATGTATCTGGTGCAATAGAGAGTTAAATAAATAAATAATGTCAATTTTATATAAATATATACTTTTGTACATTCACTTATAATATAGGTATTAGGTTATAACAAAAATGTACAGAGTCCAGTCAATCTTGAGAACCCGAAAGGAAAAAGTTTACTTCAGCTTTATTCAACTTTATTCTAGCGATACGCGAATTTACCGTGAAGCAGTTGTATTTGCATGGCTGTGTTTCGGTTTGAAGGGTGGGATATGGCGTGAATTTACAGGGTACAAAGGAATAACATCTAAGTCCTCAGGAATGGCAACGCATGGGGGGTATCATGGGCGAAACAGTATACTCTGTTATGTCCATGGTACTGTTCATGTCTATAGGCGACGGTTACCACTTTTCATCAGGTGGGCCGTCAGCTTGTTTGCCATTCTAAGTTGTATAAATAAAAATTACAATTACGACTATTAATTATTCAATTGAGCAATTTGATTTCTAATTTGTCAGTAGTTCTCACATCTGGAAGGCGGGTTGGCCACAGCAATTAAACTTTTGTGATGTTTTAGGAGGGACGCTGCCACTTGTACCTCGACCGTTAAGCTCCCTTAGCTGCCTCTTACTACACTTACGGGGAAGGAGTGGCCCATTCTATGCCGAGACTGCACGGCATTTGTTTTCCTCTACTGAGAGGTAATAGCCAGGTAAATTATCATAGTTTAACCAAACGCTCACGTCAATTCCCGCCTTTTACAAACCAGCGGGTCTACCATAAAAAGAATGTCCGAAATTTCAAACTCAATTTCGTGTTTTTGTTTATACCAAAATCGGACCAATAAATGGAGTTTAACATTTCGTTCGTCATACATCCTGTCATAAAAGTCCAAAGTAACAATATTTTAACATTTTTGATATTTCCAAACGGCATGCATTATGTAATTTTAACATCAAATTTGTGTTTCGTTTGGCTCGGAAATTTTGGAAAACATTTCATGGTAGGCCCTCCAGCAAATCCATGCAACACAAAAGTTTAAAAATTAATAATGCAATATTTGCGAAGAAATCGTGTAATATATAATACATACAAAAAATGTAGCAGAATCAAGAAACTCCTCCTTTCCGTTTGTTTGAAAAAAACACATTATTATAACTGACAGACGGCCAGTCAGATAGACAGACAGGATAACATGACGTAATACAAGGGATCCGTTTGAAAAAATCTTTCACACGTTGATACTACCACAATAAATACGTGTTACCGCAAAATAAGTCTGTCAGTTTAACAACTGGCATTAGGGTTGCCACTTTTTATTTGAGCAAATAAAATTTATTGAATAGGTAGGAAAAAATAGACAAAACAAGATAAGTAAATTTAATATTCTTTAGGAGGATGTTAAGAAGAGATAATAAAAATTCTATTACCGGAAAAAGCAAACGATTTGGTATAATGTTTTACTTTGTGTTTTCTTTCTATAGCACTATTGCATTATACTCCATTCCCTTAACTGACTCTTATGACGTTTTGGAAATTAAACATATGTAAGGCTCGTAAGAACTGGATATTAAAAAAGAATAATCCATTATAAATATCTATTTGAATTTAGTACGGAAACCGCTTCATCATAATTTTCTTGTACCTACTAAAGTAAGTCGTGTGTAATTGAGCCAAAAATAAATTATATTGCTAAACCAAAGAACTATAGAGTCATACATCTCCATTAATATACAAACCTTCTCTTTATTAATTATCATAAATGTGAAAGTGGCTTTATTAGTTTGTTTATAACTTACTAGCTTTTATCTACGAATTGGTTCGCGTAATTAATTTTTTTATACCACAAAGGTGGCAAATAAGCATATAGCCCGTTTGACGGTAAACGGTTACTGTGACCTATGGACGGCTGCAACACTAGGGGTGTCACGTGCGCGTTGCCGCCGACCTTGAAGAAACCTTAATAATAACCCTTTTTGACAAACCCCATACCTGACACCACACTAGGGAAAATCTCGGAAGGGAGCTCATTCCACAGCCTGAGCGTTCGCAGGAGAAAATTCCTTTGAAACCGCAGAGTACGTGACCATTTAGGTTCAAGCGTGTGAGGCTGAATTCCTTGTTGATGGCAAGCGGTGCGACGATAAAAGGTGGCTGTGGACATTATTTTCAAACATCAAACAATGTTTATTGATCAGGATAAAAAGTATATATTTTTCTCCATCCCATATAGTACGTATATACTAAATTTCATAGTGATTGGTTAAGCCGTTAAGGCGCTATAAGGTAACAAACAAACCAAATCCCTTTCATATTTATAATATTAGTAAGGATTATCGTTTTAAAGTTTAATAAATTGTCATTAATTTTTATACAATATAAAAAATGGTAAAATGGTATGGTAACATCGCCTGCGCTAGTGGGATACGCTGGCGGAACACCAGTGAAGGGTGATAGATGAGAATGAAAACAGACCAGTTAGCCCATCATGATGAATTCATCAGGAATTAACCATGACAGTTTCCAGGGGGAAACGCGAGGAGGTCGACCTGGTTGGGTATATTGCTAGCAATGAGATTCTCAGTCTCCATTACTAACAATCCCTTTCCCCCCTATACACATGTATTACTGGACGGTACTTTAAATCAATCGATATAATAGGTTAATCAATGGAATATATGCACACCCAGTCGTGCGGACAAAGTGCCGGTTAAAATAATATGAAGAATATGGGGCGCGGCAACCCTACCTGTGATTATACTATTATCGTAAGTCAAACATTATCGTGTTTGCGTAAATGGACGATTATAAAAATTGGCGAACGAGTACGAGGTTATCGGCCTGCTCGGCCGACAAGTCTCTACCGACTGTCCATTCATAAGGCACCTTACTTATCAGTCACATCACACGTACGATTGATGGAGATTTTTTTGACCGAATGATAAAATATACGGCTGAAATTATTGTATTTTTTTTCACCAATTTAAAAAATATAAACTCCAATTCGAATTGTGAATTGATTATAATATTTTTTTTTTTATTGAAAGGATTTCTTTTTCTAATAATAACATGTCATGTGACGTCACTATTCAGGAGGAATACAGAAACAATATGGTCTATGAATGCGATCAATTGAAAAGAGAATGTTCTATCCTTAACGGGTTTTTTAATGGGTGGAAATGAAATAGTGACTACACCCGCGCTATCGGTGTACATTGGCGGGGCACCAGTGAGTGATAGATGAGGATAAAGTTGGTCACTTAACATGTCAACGTGACGAATTCAACAATTATAGCCTACGATGCTTTTCAGGGAGAATCGTGTGGAGGTCGAACTGATAGGATAGATGGCTAGCAATAAGGGCATTTAAATCCCATAACTAACAACCCCCTTTCCCCCACTCTCAACGGTGGACCGCACTATGCTGGTTCACTAAGTGCTTCTTCAAGATACGTTTGAAGGATTCGAGGTTATATGATGAAGTAAACAGGTCCTGGGAAAGGTCATATCTATGGTATGTATCATTATTTAATACTTAATTTTACTACTACTCGTTTGATGGTGGTGCTCTCTGACGTTAGAAGTTTCTAGATCACCTTCGTAAAATATATATATACATATATATTATATTAAATTTGAAAAGAGAAGAGACCCCAAAACCAACATCACCGCAACATTTATACAAAGCCATGCTGACATTAAAATGTTGGGCTTTAACCTAGCGATCTGGAGGTTGTTGCTTCCGGAGTTGAAGCCGGGGTAATGCGGTTCGCTCCGAGGCCCCTACATTAACCCTCCTCTAAAGGTAATAAAAGACCTGTCGTCGTTGTACACACGAAAAACTTTAACGTAACTTAGTAGATGACGGATTTACCTGATCTATGAAGTACGAAAAGCCCTAAACCGATGGGTATTTGTGATGAGTGATAACTGAGTGGTAATCCCGCCTGCGCTAATGGTATACTCGTACACTGGCGAGGCACCAACGAGGGATGATATGTGAGGATGAAGACAGGTACTGATCTGTCTTTATCGTCATGTCTACAGTGGCTTCATGAACCCGCTAAACCCATCGCGACGAATTCCAAAAAAAATTAACCACGATGGTTTCCAGGCGAAGAGCACTTGACGGCCGATGACTGGTCGACCGTCGAATGGGTCGAAGGTGATTGTGGTTGCCCAATCGAGGGCGGACCACTCTATTATCTCAGTAGTAGTCTTAGGCCGTCAATCTTACTTTATGTCCCCTAAATTGCAGTCTATCTCCAAATATATATACTCTATGTGTCCAAAAGACCAGGCATCCCGCCATCCTTATTACATAACAAGGACGGGATGCCTGAACAAATGCACTTCCAACTATAAAAAAAAGTTTCCTGGGGAAACCACATGGAGATCGATCTGATAGGTTATATTACTCGCAATGAGGTTGTTAGATCCCATTTCTAAAAATCTCTTTCCCTCCATCTATCACGGTTTACCGGACGACAGCATTATGTATTCTCCGACGTACGAAGCGAGTCCCTATCGACGCGGCGACGCTCCATTCATAAACTCACCGTGCTTATCGGTCAAATCACCCGTATGATAGACGGAAAGATTTTTTTAAAAAGCGATTTAATACACGACTGATAAGTTAACGCATCAAAAATCGCGGTTTAAAAAATTAAGTCCTAATTCGACTGCATATTTTCTTTACTAATTGTATTATAATGCATTTTTTTAATAAGTGAAAATGGAACGGTGTACTTGCATTCGGTACACGCTGGCGGAGTACCAATGAGGGATGATAGGTGACGATGAAAGATCAGTTGGCACATCGTGACGAATTGAACAAGACTTAACCACGATGGTTTCCAGGGAGAACCGCGTGGAGGTCGACCTGATAGAGTGTACTGCTAGCAATGAGTCAGTCAGATCCCATTACTAATAATCAAGGCATAAAGCAATAAAGGATGATAGGTGAGGATGACAGAAGATCAGTGGGCACATCATAACGAATTGGAGGTCGACTTAATAGGGTTCTTTTTTGTTTTTATTGGATAATCATGAAATGGTAACCCCACCTGCACTAACGAAATCCATAAGCTGGCGGGGTACCAGTGAGGGATGATAGATGAAAATGAAAAAGGCGATGATGAAAATGAGAATGAGTCAGAGCCCGTTGTGATGAGTACACTTGGAATTCAGCACGATGGTTTTCAAGGGGGACCACGGGGAGGTCAACCTGACAGAGTACGTTGCTAGCAATGAGACTGATAGTCCGCATTACTAACTCCTTCTCCCCCTAGTTCTCCTCCTCCTCCTCATTCATACTAATAGTAGTGGAATGAAACAGATTATTAATCCGATAAGTTGAGGAATAGAAACGTAGGAGGGCATCACGTTATCTGTGACGTCAAAGGTCCTGGTCACGTCTATAAACGGTTAAATATCTTCCATCAGGTGGGCCGTCAGTTTGTTTGCTGTTCCCACTAGTATAAAAAAATGTACGACGTAAAAACACGTGGCGCCATCAACGAGACGTGAAGTGTAGCATTGTGTATCCGTGTACACAGGAAACGGGCCGAAATCAATAGTGGGTTATAATAATTTTTTTCCGCATATTGTTATTTGACACAATCTATGAATTCTGTGGCTTTACCCGCGTGAATCAATACACGAAGTATCCTGTTTATTATTATGGGTGAAAATGAAATGTTTACGCTGCGTATATACTAGCGGGACACCAGTGAGAGATGATACGTAAAGATGAAAGTAGATCAGTTACCCCATCGTGGCATATTTCACAAAATCTAAGCACAATGGTTTCCAGGAGAAACCGAGTGGAGGTCGACCGGATAGAGTATCTTGTTAGCATCCATATGTGTCGTAATTTTAATGAAATTTTCGCTAAATGTCCTCAAATAGCCGTCAAGTCTAATTGACAATGTTCATATTTTTATATATTTTTATTATTTGCATGTACTTCATTTTTATTTACCACATTCATATGCTTTGTTTATATAATTTATAATTTAACATTTTTTTTATGCAACTTAGAATGGCAAATAGCTGACGGTCCACCTGATGTAAAGTGGTAACCGTCGCCTATAGACATGAGCAGTACCACGGACATAACAAAGTATACTGTTTCGCCCATGATACCCCCATGCGTTGCCATTCCTCAGGACTCAGGAACTATAAATGTTTATAATGTTATTTATTGTAACCTGTTGGGTATACCTTTTTAGATCAATAAAAAATGGGCTATTTACTCATAAACGATGCGCCATTCGTTAGTCGTATTAAAGCTCAAATATGACTTGACCGATTTTAATAGATTTATTTTTCGTTTAATTCGTTGTAATACAGGGGTAAATTAAAAGAAAAATAAAATTCGGAAAACCCCTAAGAGTTAAATGAAAAAATTAACTTTATATCTGAATCGCTAGATGGCGTTGTATGTAAAACGAAGTTCACCTAATTAGCGAGTCGAGGAATAAACTGTACCAATTATAAAAAAAAATATATTAAAATCGATTTATATTCAGCGAAGAACCGGATATCGTGTAACAAACAAAAACATACAGTTTAAGTACTCTTCCTCTATGAAGCCAAATTAATAAAGGCGTCAATACTGTACAACAATGACAATCATATATACTCGAAATACTCATTTCGTTTAACCAAGGTTATTAACGCGTGCCATTAAATATACAAAATACTGCGCATAACTTTAACCTTCAGTCCCCTTGCTCAGTAACACCTTAACCTATTGTGGTAGGACTAAGTTATTTTGCATATTGTATTCTAAACTTTAATTAGCATAGATCGTGATGACCTCTGGTCAAGAATATTTTGTATTAAAAATGGTATCTTTCATAATTGGTCACCCAATTATATCCAAATTAAGAAGATCTCCACTGAGTAAATAAATGTTTATAAATAGGGTTCTACATAAATTGGATAATTCGTCAAGTGCATCAAATTTACAAAGACCCCTCAATACACAGTTCGATTTTTGTGTGAAGGCTCTTTATAATTTGGTCGTCACGACAATGTAAAGACGCAACGATTTCGTCACTCGCATAATTAATAAAAAATGTGTGATATTGTGAAACGTATTTTTCATTATCGATACAAATACATTTCACAAATTAATAGTTTAAACTTTTCAACCATTTTAAAAGGAAATAAACTGTTTTCATCAACATATCAGCTGGATTGGATGGATTTTGCTAGTATGTACGACGCTTGGCAGGCGGATTGGCAAACGCAATTAGTCGAGAGGAGTTGTTAATAATGGAGACCTCTATACTCAACCAGGTCGGTGGTTCCCCTGGAAACTATCATGGTTTTTTTTTCCAATATTATTTGGTTCCGATGATGAATTCATCTTATGACTTAAGCTGCGATTTGATACTAAAACTATCATGGCCTGTTTCATTGATGGGCTCTCATTCTCATCGATCAACCTTCACTAGTGCTCCGCCAGCGTATCCCGTTAGCACAGGCGGGATTACCATTCCATTTTCATCTAATAAAAAAATCCACAGTTAGGCTTTGGTGACGTTTTAAGAGGGACACCTGTCCCGTGATCATTAAGTAACCTTAGCCTTTTACGACACCCATGTGAGTGGCTCACTCTATGCCGGGACCACACGGCAAATTAAACTATGTTCCATAAAAAAAACCAACTTGAATTGTGGCAATGCCTGTTATTTGGAATTGAAAACTAAACTACTGAACCGATTCTGATAAAATTTCTGTGGAACCAATCTGCAAAAATGTCTTTTAAAAAAAAAGCGTTCACTTTGAAGTCTCTTGAAAGTAAATAATTGCCTTGAATATTCGGTATTCAGTTTGTTTCTTGCATATCACAAAAGTACATAATAGTATTATGTTAGATGTTAGATATTTATCTCAAACATGCTTGGAAATGTGAACATTATTTTGACAATCTTCTTCGAGATAAATCAAAATTGCCGTACTGGCCAGATACATGCGGGCAGCGGCCGGCAAAAGTTATATGGAAATCCATATCTGTCGTGTTTTGCAGCCAGATAAATTACTATGTAAACTCATATCGGTCCTGTAATTTAAAAATGGAATGACCTTTTACTTCGAAATATGGCTACCAAGGAGGTAACTAATAAAAGGTTTTGTTTAAATTTCGAACTGACTTGCAAATAGAAAGCTGTTTATTGAAAAAAAAAACAAAGAAACATTATGGCGCGTGAAAAATTATTACTGTTCGTTATTCGTCATTGAACTTAAAAAGTAAAATTGTGTTTTTGATTTCCGCGCATTGTTTGAGAAAAGTACTATACAAGCCTTGACCACAACTAGGCATTGATGAACTCACGTATGTGCACGTTTGCACGTTCGTCCATCAATGCCTCAGTTGCTGGCCGCTGCAGTAATGTACTATTGTGATGCCCTGCAAGGACGATTGCTGTGCCCTTGCAGGGCAGAATGGCTGAATTCAACATTATCATTCTTTTATAATGTTACTAGCTTTTACCCGCAACTTCGTCAGCGTGGCTAGGATATGTTTCCTGAACGGGATAAAAAGTAGCCTATACGTATCTTTCCTATCCCATATAGTACTATTATCGTATCAGCTTTTAACTGTCCATTGCTGGGGGGAAAAGGATTGTTAGTAACGGAGACTGAGAATCCCATTGCTAGCAATATACCCAACCAGGTCGACCTCCTCGCGGTTCTCCCTGGAAACTGTCATGGTTAATTCCTGATGAATTTATCATGATGGGCTAACTGGCCTTTTTTCATTCTCATCTATCACCCTTCACTGGTGCTCCGCCAGCGAATCCCGTTAGCGCAGGCCACCATACCATACCATTTTCACACATAAAAAAAAACTGTAAATTGCTGAATAAGCTTTGGGGATTTTGTAGTTGCCAGTAGTTGCCACGTTTGGCAAGCGGATTGGTAACCGCAGTTATGCTTTAGAGATGTTTTAAAAGGGACGCCGCTGCCCATCCCTCGCCCTCCTTTAGTCGTATCTTACGACACCCACGGGAAAGGAAAGACTGGCCTATTCTATGCCGGGACCACACAGTATATATAGTACTATTTTTTTTATCTCGAGATTAGCTTATACGCCGTCCCTTTTTGTTATCTATCTGCTTCATTATCCAAATGCCATTTAATTTAAATTTGGAATCTTAACTTTTTATTAATTTCCGCGTCGAGGCGTCGCCAGCCGGTATATCCACGCGGAACTGGTGACCTTGGATTCAAATTCAATTTGCAAATTGATATTGTTATAAAAGTCACGTTTTTAAATACTTAATTATAATTTGTTACTACGGTAACTTATGCGGCTTTAAGTCACAGGCGTAAGCGGAAATAAAAAAAAGATTCCGCCTCTTTGAAACGTAAATATTTACTGTTAGTATGTTGACAATTTTTTTCTCTAATTGATAATTTAACTTAAATTAAAGGGTCAAAATATCTTAATAGCTACAACCCATTAAGGCTATAACAGTATTATAAATAGATGATTTTAATATTCAAACGGCTTGTATTCCTTGAGGTGTTCTATATTTAAATTTAAAACAAATAATTGTGACGGATGTACACATGAACGAGTCGAAATATGTGCGCCGTATAACTTAATTATAGCAATAATATTTCCGTAATTAATTTAATTAACGTGTAATTTTAATAATAACAACCTTTTCTTTACCCTATATTATTTTGGGGTCAGCGCATATGTTTTTCTTTTCCATTTAATCCCTACTCTCCATCTATATTTACGCATATCATTTTTCACAGTCCCCCATGTTTTCTTTGGAATCGATTTGAATTTAGAACGCCCTTTTCGCTTATACTGCGACCATATTGAATTGACACGCATAAAATCCGCAGATAAGGAAACCAACCAAGGCCGTCCAGTTATCGCTGTAATTATACTATTATGCCAATTTCTACTTATCATACTATATTACGCAAATATTTCGCAAAGGGTCAATGTAAAATTGGTATCGTATGAATTGATCTTTATGCGTTCAGGATAGAGTGCAGATTTGGATGGTTGTAGATAAATAAAAATATCTGGTAAGCGTGATACGGAATCGGACATCGTGTCTTCTAGACGACAGACATATTAGTTTTATAGCGGTTTATAAATTTATTTTGTGTGACGTAAAAAAGACGAAGTTTTCAATTATGTTTATTTTTCGTGTGTATGTCACGTGATATATTTGTTAACTTGAACCGATTTTGATAATTCTTATACTGTTAGTTTCATATTAACTTTATTAATTAATTTCGATAATGTATTTTTTTTATAAAATACATTTTAGTTACGGTAGGTTCATATAAACATATTTAACAGGTATTAAATTATTTTTATACGAAGTTAATGTTAACAAAAAACCTTAGCTAATAAATTTGTTTTTCTGTGGATCGTCCAAGGCTAACTAACTAACTAGTTTTAGCAAGTTTATACTACTACTAATAGTAAAAAATGCGAAAGTCTTTTTCAACCTAATTTCAGCCGCACTACACTTGCTGCACATAGCCCTCCTCTATGGACTGAGATAAGGAACGGTCCTGAGCCACCTGCATTCACTGAATCCATATAATGCACTTGAGATCGTCACTCCATCTAGTGGGGATCGTTCTACACTGCGTTTGTCTGTACGGGGTCGCCACTCAAGAACCTATCTTCCCCTTCTTTTTTTTATTTGAAGTAATAAAAATATATCTTTTTAGAAACAGTCTGAAACTTAAACTTAGATAAATTATAACAGTAAGTCAAAATTTTATCGACAGATATTTATTTACAGTTTCTCCTCATAGAATCAACTTGGGTTTTCATATATGCACCTCATATGATATACCTAAATAAATAGACATATTTGATAGACGGACAGTGGTTACTAGTGCTACGACGTCATAAAAAAAATTATGAGGGCAAAGTCACGGGTTTAGTTTTACGTAAATTAAACGCGTAACTTGCGCCTATCAGTATGAACTTTAAGTTCAATTAGATCGTTCGCGGAATCCCAAATCGGCGCCGGCGCCTGTGCTCTCTAAAGGTCATTTCACATTTACAAACATTACGTACATGTGTCTGGTAGATTTTTTTTTATAATATAGGGGGCAAATGAGCATGCGGATTATAATGATGGTAAGTGATTACCGCCGCTCAAAGACACCAGCAACATCAGAGAAATTGCAGGTGTGTTAGGTATTTTTTTTATACAACTTAGAATGGCAAACAAGCTGACGGCCTACCTGATGGAAAGTGGTAACCGTCGCCTATAGACATTAGCAGTACCATAGACATAATAGAGTTTACTGTTTCGCTCATGATACTCCCCATGCGTTGCCATTCCTGACGACTCAGGTGTTATTCCTCTGTACCCTGTAAATTCACGCCATATCCCACCCTTCAAACTGAAACACAGCCATGCAAACACAGCTGCTTCACGGTTGAAACACGAATAGGACAGAGGTACCCAAGCAATCGACTTTTGTACAAAGTCTCCCTCTGGTATATAAAATATACCAGATCTGGTATATAAATATATTTATGGTAAATGTTTGTAAAAGTTACAGTAGGACACAAAAAATAATTTATTCCGTGCCCTAGGAAAGAAATTGACATTAAAGTAACGAAAAAAAAAAGACATCAAAGTAGTAAAATCCATTAGTTTGAACACTTTATAGTAGAGGAGGTATAAGACGAATAAGGCATCGCACTTTATTTTCGGACTCGGCGTTCATACGAACTTTTTTCATCGTACGAAGAAATTTAGATTAGAAACTTCGTAACCAGTATTGATAGTAGTGGTTGACGCTTGGTGGAATTTAAAGTAGAGTCATGTGGGGTAAACGTACGCATTTTTTAGTTAATTGCTTCCAGGATAAAAGATTTTGATAATTGAAAAGAAAAAACTTTTATTTTAACATTATAAACATTTGAGAAGAAAAACAAAATATAAAATTTCAATTCTAACAATAATTATTAGTTTTATTTAATCATTTAATGAACAAGGGAAACGCGGGTTTTTACTCGCATCGACGGGAAAGTATCCGCACGCCTTCGGTTAAGTGTACGCACGTAAACTTAATTTGCTATTGCACAAAAATCACATGTAAATGTACCCTCTTCGTAACTGGTACAGGCGTCGTGCCATCAAGGTAACAGATATAACTTTATGGCTTTGTGTCTCTAAAACGTCTACTGTGCTTATAGAACTCAAAGAAGGTAAATTTCGAGCTACAGCATCAGCAGATAGATTACACATATCAGTAACTGCAGATGGTGCAAAGTCTGCTTCTGTAAATAAATCGTTGTTGAAAGGATATATTCCAGTCATCTTAAATGGTCAAGCTGCGTTACCTACAGTAGCAATTTTTTTAAACGCTCTGTCGAAAATAGAAGTTACTTGGTATTGATTTATAGATCTACCAGGATGCTGCGCCATCTATTTATCAGCTTCAAGTGCGTACTGATTTTTTAGAGGACTGTAAATGGTTTTATCCAAGGGTTGTATTTTGTGACTACGGTGAGGTGGCAATGTAAGTACAACGATGTTATTCTCTCTGCAATACAGAGTAGCTTGCAAGCTAATATGGCTTTAATGATTGTCAATAATCAGTATTGGTGAAGTGCATTAATCGACATAGAATGGGCCATCCCTTTTTTCCCGTGGGTGTCGTGGTGACTTAGGGGATTTAATGGTCGAGGGGTGGGCAGTAGCATCTCTCTTAAACATTACTAAAACCTAACCGCGGTTGCCAGGGGGACCTATGTCCAATAGTGGGCAGTTAACGGCTGATATAACAATAATATTATATAAGTTCGTCATACTTATTAAGTTAACTTGATCTATTTATTATTCATCGAATTCTAAGTTAGTTAAGAAGTTAATCTTAATCAAATAAAAACTGTGCCCCACAAAAAAGCGGCATAACAAGTTAAAATGTGACATAACCAGTTATTTTAGTCTAAAAATTAAACTACTGAACCGTTTTTGATAAAATTTTTATAGAACAAATCTGTAAGTATATTCTTTCGGATAAAAAAGAATTTTCCCAATCGATTTAGAACTGACGGAGTTATGAGGTGACAAACAAAAAAAAGAAAATACAGTCGAATTTACGAACGTCCTTCTTTTTTAAATTGTTTATCATTCAATAATATTGAAGCATTTATATATTATAAGAATTTTTAAAATAATTTAACTGATGTTTTGAGATGTTACATTTTGCTTTGCATTAACAATTACATTTCTTTATCCTTGGTTGGTGTGAATCGAGCTTTATCGCGTTCGTTGAATGTTAAAATAAAGTCACATAATTGACATTCGATGTCTATAATCAAGTAGTATCTATGACGACAGTGTCTCTGTGTGTGTGACATAGTGTCAATGTCGAAATAATGTTAAATATTAATGTAATGGATTTTGAACCTTTTTTCGAATCAAATAAAGAGGTCAATAGGTCACAGTCGAGATTACATTGTTTATAATTTGCATGTGTGTATCAGTGGCATATGGAAGAGATGAGGTGATTTTTTTTTTAATGATAAAATGGAATAGTAACTACACTTGCAGTATACACTTTTTTTTAATGGGTGATAATGGAATGGTAACCCCGCCTGCGCTATCGGTATACGCGGGGCACCAGTGAAGGGTGACAGGTGAGGATGATGGCAGGTCAGTTAGCCCATCATGACTATTCCGCTAGAATTAACCACGATGGTTTCCAGGGGGAACCGCGTGGAGGTCGACTTGATAGGATGTATTGCTGGCAATGGGTCAGTTAGATCCACCACTAACAACCCCTTTCCCCCTTGCGGTATATACTAGCGTGTAGTGATAACAGGTGACAATGAAAACAGCTAATTGAGACGAATTCACATGGAAATAACCATGATAGTTTTAGGGGAACCGCATGGAGGTCGACCTGGCAAGATATATTATTAGTTAATGGGAATTAACTTCCATATTGTTAGCAAATTCTTCTTTCCCTTGCTCACGGCTCCAAGTCCCAGATGATACAGAGTAATGGAGTCTAACTGCCCCATTACAAGCAATATCAGATCGACCACGCGGTTCTCCCTAAAACCATCGCGGTTAATTCTAGTTCAAATCGATAGATCATCTGACTTGTTTTTATTCTCACCTATCATCCCTTACTAGTGCCCCACCAGTGTATACCGATAGCACAGGGGTACCTATTCCATTATCTTCTTCTTCTTCCTACCTATGGGGTCGGCGTAATGTTTTTATCCATATTACAAAAAGATTTAGCTTAGTTTTACGACCGACCGCTTTACGCAACAAATGTATTCCCAAAAAAGGTGGCCTGACGTCAACCCTTGGGAATACATTTGTTGGTGGTTTCCGGTGGTACCCATTCTATTATCATCCAAAAAAAAAAAAATTTCCAAATGGTAGACCGAACCATATTTCGACTACATATAAACTATTGGCCGAATGACCTACATTTTCACTGTCTCGGCATTGGGACGAACTCACTGACCTATTTATTTATATAAGAGTAGTTGAGTGGGTATACCTACGTAATAGCTTATCAGCATTCAGTAGATAAGTCTGTATATACTTACTGGTTTTTACCGGCGACTTTGTCCGCGTGACCGGGACATTTTTTTTTATACAACTTAGAATGACAAACAAGCTGACGGCCCACCTAATGGAAAGTGGTAAACGTCGCCTATAGACATGAGCAGTACCATGGACATAACAGAGTATACTGTTTCGCCCATGATACCCCCCATGCGTTGCCATTCCTGAGGACTCAGGTGTTATTCCTCTGTACCCAGTAAATTCACGCAATCGTTGCACCAAGCAATCGACTTTTATGCAAAGTCTCCCTCTGGTAAACATGGTAGACATGTTTCTTGACCGACATAAAAAGTAGTTAGTTTTTAAGTTAAACGTTTAGAAATAAAATTATAAAAATCGCATCCAATTTCGTGATACAAATAGACAAAATTTCAAAAAAATATTGTTTTGGTAACTATTGGTCTTATTATTTTATTTTTTTTCTTAGTAAGAAATTGCCATTTTAGCTAAACAAAATATAATGTACGGAACCCAAAGAACATTGTGCACATTCCAATGAACGGATCAACGCAAAACACGTATTTATAACAATTACCTACTTGTATCAAGTCTGTTACTGTCATCTGTGGCGGTGACGTCACAGCTGCGATGAATGAATCGAGATACCGCCCACAAATACACATACATACAAACACACTCACACACACATAGATACACACAAATTATTTTACACATTTGTAACAATTCGTACTAATATTACATATGATAAATTTTAAAGATGTCTAGATCACTTTATCACATTTAAATGGTTGTACAAGTTCTGATAAAATTTGGTATACGACGCAACTCACAGGAGTTGGTATCTACCCTCGGTATTCAATGAATGATAATGAAATGGTAACCCCGCCTGCGCCAACGCTGGTGGGGCACCAGTGAGGAATGATAGGCGAGGATGAAAGAACAAGCCCACCGTGGTAAATACACCTGGAATACAGCACGATAGTTTTCAGGGGGAACCGCGAGGAAGTCGATCTGGTTGGGTATATTGCTAGCAATGGGATTCTCAGTCTCCATTACTAACAATCCCTATCCCCCTTAGGAAGTAGTATTATAACTTGTAATTTAGAAGTACATGTACGAGACTCGTGCTAATGAGCATAACAAAAGAGTGCCAATTTGAAGTGGCCGTTAGCCCACGCACTTCCACCTACGTGCTGCAGCGCCCTCTAGGGTTATTGAAATATTCGGCGCACCCGTAAGTGATATATCCTTACTTCGATATTAATATATTTTTTTTTTTATTCATATTAACCGTTAACTATCCACTACTGAACATAGAACTTCCCTATAAGGGGATTTTGCCAGTAATTGCCATGCTTGGCAAACGGGTTGGCAACTGTAGTTTTTTTTTTGATGGATGATAATGGAATGGTAACCCTGCCTGCGCTATCGATATACACTGGCGGGGTACCAGTAAGGGTTGATAGGTGAGGATGATTATGGCGTCAAAGACAATGCTTTAAATTTAATAAAATCTTATCTATCTGATAGAATACAGAAAGTGAAGATTAGCAACGCTACGTCTGACGGGTCACTTGTGCAAATGGGTGTGCCTCAAGGATCTATTCTCGGTCCATTTTTATTCCTAGTTTACATTAATGATCTCCCATATGCCATGCAGGATAGATGCGGCATAGTATTATTTGCAGACGATACTTCATTGATTTTTAAAGTTAATAGAATGACTAATAATTATGACGATGTAAATAGTGCTTTGCGGCGTCTCCTGCACTAGTTTACAACTAACAATCTTATGTTAAACGCTAAAAAAACAAAATGTGTTAATTTCTCTCTGTCTAAAAGTTTTAATACTAATTGCAATATTAAATTAAATGACGAATCTCTCGAATTTATAGAATCTACTGTCTTTCTAGGAATCACACTAGATAATAAAACACAATGGGGTGCACAAATTCAAAGCCTTGCAGCGAAACTAAGTTCAGCAGCTTTTGCCGTGCGTAAGGTTAGACAATACACTGATACTGATACTGCTAGATTAGTCTATTTTAGTTATTTTCATAGTTTACTCTCTTATGGAATATTACTATGGGGAAAAGCGGCAGATATTAAGAATATATTCATATTACAAAAACGTGCCGTTCGAGCGATCTACTGTAATGAAATGAAATGAATTTATTTTTGAAATGAAATGAAATGAATTTATTTTGCTAGAATGCAGGTAATTTTAGATGATAGAGGTTTATATTTCCCGTGTACATTCTGCCTCTATGTCGGCGTGCAAATTTTTAACAATATAATAAATTTATATATATATTCTACATTATATTTCCTTTCCTTAGTCATACAATACATTATTATTATTTATTACAGTAAACAGAAAAAATAAAAGCCTATACAATAGTTGTCCAAATTAATAAAATATTTTAACAACTGTATTTCTAGTGTAGGTTGTGAAGTGCATTTGTTTTTTTAGCGAAATATTCATTAATGGTATAAAACCCGTTACATAACAGCCAATTTTTAAGTTTACGTTTAAACACTGTATGAGCTGTTACTTCTCTAATGTTATTTGGTAGATGGTTGTAAACTTTAATAGCCATACAGTATGCGTTTCTTTTATGTAAATCTAACCTGCACTTTGGTACATATAATTTGTCGTTTGGTCTAGTTGTACGTGTTCTCGAGTCCGATATTCTTTTGAAAAAGCCAGCATGTTCCCTTACAAATATACACAAATCTCTAATGTACATACATGGCAGTGGAAGAATATTTAATTTCTTAAAAAGAGGGCGACAACTTTCTCTAATTTTTGCACCACATATAGCTTTAACACACCTCTTTTGCACAACAAATGCTCTGGAAATTTCTGCAGAGTTTCCCCATATTAGTAATCCATATGAAAGTATGGAGGATACGTATCCATGATAAGCACTCAGTGCAGCCTGTTCTGATACTGACAATCTTAATTTTCGTATCGCATGCACGAATCTATGGAGATTGTTACACAAGGCCTCTATATGGGCCTTCCAGTTACAATTTCTATCTATAATTATGCCTAAGAATCTGGTACTATCCACTAATTCCACTGATTGATTTTGGTAATTTATATTTATTTTTACAGATTTTGAATGATGTGTGCCAAAATGTATTATTTTGGTTTTATTTAAATTAACTTTTAAATTATTTTCTGTTAACCATTTTATAACATTTTGTAATGTGTCATTAATTTGTGTTTCTAAGTCATCTTTATTTTTACATTTTATTAATATAGTTGTATCGTCAGCATATAGTATACATTTATGTGTGATTATATTAGGCAAATCATTTATATAAGTCAAAAAAATATATGGTCCAAGAATGCTTCCTTGAGGAATTCCTACTTTATTTAATTTTGGGATAGATCTATAGATTTTTTTATAGCCATTAATAATTTTAAACGTCTCGGTACATTGTTTGCGATCTTGTAAATAGCTTTTTAGCCAACTATGTGCATTTCCTCTTATTCCGTATTTATATAATTTATTTGTATTTATATATTTTTATATTTACCAGAGGGAGACTTTGTACAAAAGTCGATTGCTTGGGTACCTCTGTCCCATTCGTGTTTCTACCGTGAAGCAGTTGTGTTTGCATGGCTGTGTTTCGGTTTGAAGGGTGGGATATGGCGTGAATTTACTGGGTACAGAGGAATAACACCTGAGTCCTCAGGAATGGCAACGCATGGGGGGTATCATGGGCGAAACAGTATATATACTATGTTATGTCCATGGTACTGCTCATGTCTATAGGCGACGGTTACCACTTTCCATCAGGTGGGCCGTCAGTTTGTTTGCCATTCTAAGTTGCATAAAAAAAAAAAAAAAAAAAAAAAAAAAATATAATTTGTTTAATGCTATATTATGATCTAAACAGTCAAAAGCTTTAGTCATATCCAAAAATATTGCAGCTACGTGCTCCCTATTATTCAATCCCTCCGTTACAGATTTTATTAAATCGAAACAAGCCAAAGATGTTGAGCTATTTTTCCTAAATCCATATTGTTCTTGTTTTAAGATATTATTTTTAGTCATAAAGTCATTGAGCCTTTTTAACATAGCTCTCTCAAATATTTTAGAAATTACTGGGATAAGTGCAATAGGCCTATAATTACTCATATCACTTACATCCTCTTTTTTATGTAATGGCTTTATTATAGACATTTTTAGACTATCTGGAAAACAGCCTTGTTCAAACGACATATTAATAATGTAGGATAATGGTTTACACAAGTGAATAGAGCATGTTTTTAAAATTTTTGTGCTAATTGAATCATAACCTACTGAGTTTGTATTTTTTAATGTCTTTATAATATCCATAACTTCTATATCGCTACTAGGTGTCAAAAATATTGTTTTGGCATTATCATTCATACTGATATTATGGGTATAATTAGATTTTAATGTCGATTTTTTATTTATTGAATTTACGAAATAATCATTGAATAGATTGCATATTATATTTGGATCATTATGTATTATATTATCTATTTTAATCATATCAATTTGTCTATTTTCAGCTTCATTATTAATGTTATTATTAATTAATTTCCATATAGCTTTTCCTTTATTTTTGCTTTTTTCTATATATTTGTTGCATTGTATTTGTTGTGAAGTATTAATACATTTTTGTAAAATTTTACTATAGGTCTTATAAATTTTCGCATTTACTTTTTTATTGTGATTAGCATGTTTAAATTTTAAATAGTATATTCTCTTTTTGAGACAACTCTTTTTTATTCCTTTAGATAACCATATAGATTTCTGATTATTAGATTTTAATTTAATTTTAATTATCGGAAAGCACAAATTATAAAATAACAATAGCAGATTATGAAATGCATCGAATGCTTTATTCACAGTAACTTGCTCGTACAATTCACTGAAGCTCAATTGCCTCATGCTTTCACAAAATTTATTAATATTCAGTTTACTATAATCCCTACGATATTCTGTCCAGGACGTGCTACTTTTTCTTTTATTTATTTTTAGTGTGATAGTTTGTGCAGTTTCGTGATCAGATAACCCTAAGTAGTAAAGCTTAGCATTCACATTTTTTATGTTGCTTGCGATTTGGTCAATACAGGATTGTTGTCTTGTTGGATATTTTATATGTATTTCAAAATTATAACTTTTTAGTACACTTATTAATTCGTTAGATGTTTTATTTTTTTTAAGGTGTCAATGTTCCAGTCCCCACAAAGAATAATTTTTCTATTTTTATATTTTTTTGTTACTAAATCTAATAATTCTTCTAATCTATTCATAAATATTGACGTATCCCTTCCTGGTATTCTATAAATACAAATGACAATTATGTTACAGGATATGATATCAATCCCGGAACACTCAAATAGAAATTTTTGTGATAATTGTCCTAAAGCAGAAATTTGTTTAAATTCTAGTCCTTTTTTTATCAAAATACAGCTACCTCCTCGTTTGGTATCTCGAGAAAACGAAGACGCTAATTTATAGTTGGGGATCTTTAATAAATTTTCAGTGCCCTTTCTAATAAATGTTTCACTAAGACACACTACATCAACATCCAACCTTTCATTTTTTGTTAAGTCCGTCAAGGCTATTTCTAATAGTTCCGATTTATTTAAAACGCCCGCTATATTTTGATGTAATAATGTGAAATTACTAATTTTGTCAGGGGCTTTAGTTTTATAGTTCACGAAAAAGCGTAGTTTGTGCGTTTTGTATTTCTATAATTTCGTCAGTTTGGGTACCTTTTTCTAATAAATTTGAGGAAATTATTTTTGAATTCAATACTTGATTTCTATATTTGGAATATTTTATTTTATGGTCTATGCGTAAGACTTCTCTGAGCATTAATTGACATAGGTGTAGTGCAAAAGAACTGCGTCTAGGTCTTTCATAATGATAGTGCATATCAACAAAAGTAGTGTTGTCATATTTAGTACATATAAACTTTAGCTCGTAATTTATTTTTCTTTCGTTTAAATAATAATTATATGGTATTTCGGAAATCAAAATGTTAGTATTAGATATAGATTCAATCCACTTATTTATATACATTTGAAACTCGTAGGGATTTCTGTCATTAGTTCCACCAAGTACTATCACAAAATCATTTTTATTCAACTCGCCAATAGACTTTTTTTCCGACAAGAGAACCTCTTGTAGTTTAGCTCAGGGTTTCCAGAAACAACTAACAATATACTCCTTTCCGACTAATTTTTGAAGATGTTTCTGTACATTCCTTCCTTGATCATCTGCTATAACAATAATTTTCCTTTTCAAATTATGTTCTTTCGCTTCAATTCTGTATTTCTGGCTGTCATTTGGTTTTTCTTCTTTTTCTACATTTATTAATGTTAGTTGTGAATTCATTTTGTCTTCAATAGCTTGTTCTGGGTGGTCAGGTATAAACATCTGTTGATCTTTATTTAAATTCTTAGATTGTGGACTTTGATCTAAAGTAGAACTACTTAATAATAATGACTTTGCTAGAGTGGCCGGTTTGTTTTTAATAGGATTTCTTTTCTTTCGTCCTGATAAAGGAGTTGCCGGAGATAAATGCACTTTCTTTAAAGATTCTACTAATTTGCAGCTTTTGTCGAGGTCTGATTTTAATTTAAAATTTTCAGTATTTAAATTTTCTATTTCTTGGTGAGCGATCTCTAATTCACTTGTAAGGTCTTTTATTTTTTGTGTTAATTCTGCATGAATTTGACTCTCACTGAATGATGTGTTATTAGGTAAACTCATCATAGTTGAATTAAATATAGAGGAATGAGAGTCTGAAATATTATGCAATGAACTCGATCGTGTCGGTTTTCGGTAAGTTACATTTTCATATGCCATTGTCTTCTTTATATAAAATCGGGCAATAAATCAATTAAAAAAAAAATACAATTAAATAATAAAATGTCAAAATTAAATAAAAGTTTCTGCTCTTCACTAAAAATGATCTTCCTTAAAAAAAATGTCATAAAATGTTTATCTATGTCTTCTAGAATTAAATAATAATATTAATCCACACTCTAATTTATTATAAAAAAAAAAAAAAAAGAACGAAAAATAAACTTTATGTTCGCCTGAGATTTGAAACATCAACCTTCGGGGCACAAGTCGTTCAGCGTTGCCGCCAGACCAAGTAACTTGTTGCGTCTTAGTGTGAAACATTCAATTATAATCTTTGCTAATTGACAGTTGATGTTCATAAAAATCTTAAATTATTGGAGGTGTTTGAATTTATTGCTTATCCGCTTTGACCTTCAACCGTCACTTGCACTTGTTATTACTATATATGGAATATTTATTAATAGTTCTCTTCAATATCGCTTGTATTGTTGTTAGTAAGAATATATTCATTGCACTGTTGTCATCTTATTATTGTTGATTTTTATTAATGTGGTTTACAATCATTACTTGATTTTTATAACAACCAGATCGAACTTAAATTTTACTTATATGTTTTCTTCAGTTTGGCTGAATAATTTTTATTACAAACACGAACACAGGATATTTAATCACTAACACACAGTTTAATCACGTGTAATTTAGGTATATTCTAAATTTTCTATTTTTATTAATAAAATATACATGAACTAGATTATACCGCTAGTGCAGTCGGTGTTGCCATGTATGAAGAGTCGTGACTCATTAAGAGAGAAATTCAAAGAGGCAAATATTCTCACCGTTGCTTCTCAATTTATATACGAGTATTCAAATATCCTATATGTTCATAAAAATCTTGACTTATTTCCAAAAAACAGCAATATTCATAATATTAATACTAGATTTAAAGACAAACTTGCTGTCCCCAAGTATCGTTTAGAAAAAGTTAATAGGTCTTTTATGGGAATAGGTATAAAAATTTACAATAAGATACCAAAGGATATGTTGGAATTACCCTTAAATAAATTCAAAACATCTGTTAAATCATATTTACTGAGCAAAGCCTATTACTCACTAAACGATTACTTGAATGACGAGTGTGCATGGCAATAGTTGTTCATGCACTGAATTTTCATTTAATGTTAGACATAGACACCTATATAAATATACATTGTAAATAAACTGGCTTTAAAAAAAAAGTAATTCAATTGAGTTTCTTGCCAGTTCTTCTCAATTGGATCTATATACCGAACTGGACGGTAGGGAAATAAATAAAATTATAATGTAAAAATTTGACGTTCATAAGCGGCTAAAATGTCCTACATGAATAAATGATTTTTGAATTTGAATTTGAATTTGAATTTGAAAAGGCAGGTCAGTTAGCCCATCGTGACGAATTCAATGATAAATTAGTCACGATGGTTTCCAGGGGGAACCGCGTGGAGGTTGACCTGATAGGGTATATTGATAGCGATGGGGACTAACCTCCCCGTTACTAACAATTCCTTCCCCCCGGCAACTGTAGTTAGGCTTTTGGTAATGTAATATGAGGGACGCCTCTCGTCTTAGTCGCCTTTTACTGAAACGCCTCTTACTAATGAGATTAGTAGTCCGCATTACTAACAATCTCTTACCCTACAACCATTCTATTATCATCCATTAAAAAAAAAAAAACAATTAAATTATAAATTGTGACAACCCTAGTAGGAATAGGAGACCTGAAGGAGAGAAGAGTACAATCAGGCGGCAATGCCTCATTTTCAGTAAAAAGTACATCAGTGTCACTTTTATCAATTTGTTCACATTGTATCGTCACGATTCCAATATATCATAAAAATGTTTGAAGATTCGCTACTACAGTGACGGCCGGCGGTTCACGTAATTTTCGAAAGTTTTACGCCATGCACGCGATCTGAATAATACTGCATGCAGTAGTGCTGTCTAATAATCGAATATCAATTATTCGATAGTGATAACGATTATTTCGTGTAGTCCCGGCATAGAATCGGCCACTCGTTCCTTTCCCGTGGATGTCGTAAGGAGCGACTGACGAAACTAAATGGTCGAGGGATGACAACAGCATCCCTGTGGGGGACGGGATTGTTAGTAATGGGGAGATTAGTCCTCATTGCTATCAATGTACCCTATCAGGTCAACCTCCACGCGGTTCCCTCTGGAAACCATCGTGACTAATTCATCGTTGAATTTGTCATGATGGGCTAACTGACCTGCTTTTCATCCTCACCAATTATCCCTCACTGGTACCCGGCTAGTGTATACCGATAGCGCAGGTGGGGTTACCATTCTATTATCACCCATTAAAAGAAACAACATCCCTTTTAAAAGTTCAACGAATCCTAACTGCGGTTGCTAACCCAACTGCCAAGAGTGGCAACTATTGGCAAAATCCCCCAATAGTGGGCCTATGTTTAACAGTGGACAGTTAACTGCTGATATGATGACGATGATTATTCTATCGATATTATACATTTGATTATATCGAATACCAACAGTAAGTGCAATACAGTACTATCGATTCAGTTTTTTTTTAATGGGTGATAATGGAATGGTAACCCCATCCGCGCTATCGGTATACACCGGCGGTGCCCCGCCGGTGTATACCGATAGTGCGGGGGGTGAAGGATGATAGGTGAGAATGAAACAGGTCAGTTAGCCAATCGTGAGGAATTCAACAAGAATTGTTCACGATGGTTTCCAGAGGACCACGTGGAGGTCGACCTAATAGGGCATATTGCTAGCGATGGGGCTGTCAAACTCCATTGCTAACAATCCCTTTCCCCTACTATCGATTCAGTTATTTATAGAGTGAAATCGAAGTATCTTTTAAGTAAAAAAAAAAACTAGCTCTCTTACTAATTTTTTTTTATGGATCAAAATGGTATGGTAACCCCGCCTGCGCTAACTCCCGTTAGCGCAGGCGGGGTTACCATACCATGCTGGCGGAGCACCAGTGAAGGGTGATCGATGAGAATGAAAACAGGCCAGTTAGCCCATCATGATGAATTCATCAGGAATTAACCATGATAGTTTTGATTATTCTAAGTGCCGGGTTAGTATGGAGGCTCAAGATTTTTTGTCGTTGTTGAATAATAACTACTGTAAATCATACTGTAATGTAATTATTTACGTCTGCTTTATTAACGTATTAAATTCCAGGATGCCCGACTAGTTTTAAATTCATTAGGATTTTTCTCAATTATGTCATGTTTTACTCATGTTCCTGCGAGAAAAAAGTTCAGTTGCATTATTCGAACACTTCTCTAAAAGGAATGTAATGATTATCGATATATCGATTAATCGGTCGATATACATCGATTTATTGGGCATCACTGTCGTGTAGATCGTGGAAGGGCGCCAGGAAAGTTTCGATGTTTCGATATAACGATCTGTCGAGATGTTATACAATAGATAGCATGTTGCAATATACTATTGTCATTCTATATATGGTGGCACTAAAAAAAGTGCTTTCACTGAATTGTAGGCCATTTTTTGAATGTATTATTAAACTAGCTTTTTATTCGCTACTTTCCACGAGTGTATTTCAATAATAGGAAAATTAATTAAATATTTTATATCACTTCAAGATGATGTATCAGGAAAAAAATAAACCGGCTTCTAAGTTCGATCTTCAGGAATTCAACTGTGAAAACCGCATCTAATTTCGTACAGTAGTTTTTGCGTAATGCCGGAACAAGTATACAGACAGAGAGACAAAATTTCTATAAATTATTGTTTTGGCTTTTATTGCTTTTATTAATTCACATTTTTTTCTTAAATATCTCTCATACACAGACATCGTCAAGTTACAATTTTATTATATTACTAAGATTATTATTTGAACAATAATTCGAAAAAGCTTTGCGTTTAAATATTTCTATTAGATTTACGATACATTTAAAATATATAACAGGAAGTGCTATATGTTTTTTTTATGCAACAGGGCATATGCATAAAAGCTAACGGCCCACATGATGGAGAGTGGTTATTGTCGTATAACATCGGTAGATGGCGCCATATGTCAGGCGTCATGATATTTGAAATAATTTAAGCTCCACAAAAAAAAAGACTTCTGTTGTGGCAAAACCAGTCATTTTGATTTCAAAGCTAAACTACTAAACCGAGATTGATGAAGTTTACATGGGACCAATAAGTATTCTCTTGCAGATAAAAAGAATTTTCCAAATCGATTTATACCCGACGAAGTTATAAGGTTACAAACTTTAAAATAGTACAAACGAATTCAGAACTTTTTTCTTTTTTTTTTGGAGTCGATTGAAAGTAGGTTGAAAATTTGCCAACTTTTATTATTCCTTCCACAGTGTAGTTGGAAACATACACAGTTTGGACAACAGAAAGATGTGGGTTCGAATTCCAACTGATACAGTCGTCTGAAAGTATTTTTCAACTTATTTATAATTTAAGATTTCCAAATACGGGAAAGATAACGCATTAAAAACATGTTTAAATTCTACGCTCACTAAAAGTTATGTTAATTAAAAAAAAAAAAACAATTTTCATTAAAAAAGAAAATATGATTCAGTTAATACACTATAAATACCAGCATGGCTCAGAAACAGAACAAAAATAAAAAAAACGTCGCGTCTGAAATTAAATAAAGTGTGGTCAACGACTCCCGGTCCCCTTAAATCACAAAGGTAGGTCAGGGTACAAAGCAAAACATAAAGAACCCATAACCAGTTCACGTGACCTCCAGACGGCGGCCATTTTGTATAGTCTGCATAGAATTGGCGCGAACCGTGCGTACACATACGTACGTGAATTCCGGAATGAAATATGACGGCCTGTAATATTATTATTATGAATTTAAATGAATAAATGCCACTCGACATATTACAAAACACCATCTATTTATTTTATTTAATTTTTCATCAACTTAGAATAGCAAACAAGCTGTCGGCCCACCTGATAGAAAGTGGTAATCGTCGCCTATACATCTAATTTCAAACTAAGCAGAACTTATACTATGGATACAAGGCAACTTGATACAAATAATTAATTTTTCTGTTCAAATATCTTATTAATATAAATTTTCATTTTTTGTTTTAAATCTATGCACGGCCTTTACTCTCACTGTTTAGTGTAACGGTTGACTGTTAGAGAATACCATCAGGCATTAAGTCCGCCCTGTAGATGTATTTTAATGTGTGCAAAAGTATAAATAAATAATTAATATTAAAATTATAACTACACGATGTCCATACATTAGAGATAATTGTGAAAAATTTATACGAGGAGTCTTAATAATATATCGTCATAGACGTAGAATACTGACGGATCTTTATATGTAGTCCTTGTCAGATCTGTCAGTATTCTACGACTATGACGATATTACATATATCTCAATTTGGCCTGCGTAATCCTACCTATCATCCTGCTTATCTAATACTACGACGACTAAGGGAACTTAATAATTATCAGCCCTTATCTGTTCACTGCTGAACATAGACCTCTCCCATAAGGAGAACCTTGTCAGTAGTTGCTACATTTAGCAGGCGAGTTGGCAACCATAGTTAGACTTTTTTTTATTAGGTGATAATGGAATGGTGACCCCACCCGCGCTATTGGTGTCCGTTGACGGAGCACCAGTGACAGATGATAGATGAGGACAAAAGCAGGTAAGTTAGCCCATCGTGATAAGTACTCCTGGAATTCAGCACGATGATTCCCAGGGGCAACCGCTTGAAGGTCGACCGTATATATTGCTAGCAATAAGACTGGTACGCATTACTAACAATCCCCTACCCCTCCCACAGTTAGGCTTCAGTGTTTTTTTAAAAGACACGTCTCCGGACTATTAATTCCTTTAGTCGTCTTTTACCACACGCACGGGTAAGGGAGGACTGGCCCATTCTATGCTGGGACGGGATGACAATACCTATTAAACGAAAATACACAATTCATTGAATTTTATTGTCAATACAAAAATTTATTTTTAATAGGAATTAACACTATGTTATAATATTTAGCGCCTAATATGTATTATACTCCGTCGTGTTAAGTCAATATTAGTTTTAGATTTTATGATGTTTTTACATGTTATTTTACATTGCATTTGTAATATGGACAAAACATGTAACTTATAACAATAAATACATGTATTTAATTGAATAACAAATAGTTATACATTAAATAAGAACTTAATAAAACCAGACGGAGACTTTGTACAAAAGTCGTTTGCTTGGACACCTCTGTCCCATTTGTATTTCTACCGTGAAGCAGTTATTTGCATGGCTGTGTTTCGGTTTGAAGGGTGGGATATGGCAGTGAATTTACAGGGTACAGGGAAATAACACCTTGAGTCCTCAGGAATGGCACGCATGGGGGTATCATGGGCGAAACAGTATACTTTGTTATGTCCATGATACTGCTCATGTCTATAGGCGTCGGTTACCACTTCCTATAAAATGGGCCGTCAGCTTTATTGCTATTCAAAGTTGCATAAAAAATATAGTTATTATACTTTTCGTACCGGCAACTGGGCAATAAAACAGATTTTAGTATAGTAATAAAGTCATGTAGGTCCCGGTATAGAATAGGCTTTCCCTTCCTTTCCCATAGGCGTCGTAAGAAGCGACTAAGGGTTGGTTTCATGCATGCTCTCCATCTATTCATCTGTCCGCCGTTACATATCGTCGCGTTTACAATACTCATAGGATATAATGTACTATATAATATCTCGTATTATATATTAATATAATATATAACGAGATTTATAAGATACAAGAATACACGATTTACGTCATTTCTATTGAGGATAATTCAGTTCTTGGAACACATGGACATTTGCATATGACAGACCAAGGATTTTAATATTAAACATAGACGTTATATATATATATATATATATATATATATATATATATATATATATATATATATATATATATATATATATAGGTATCAACTACTGGCATAACCCCCCACTAGTTGGGGGATTATGCCAGTAGTTGCCACGTTTGGGAGTCGGGTTGGCAATCACAGGATTTGGTGATATTTTAGAAGAGACGTCCGTGCCCATCCCTTGACTATTAAGTTCTCTTAGTCGCCTCTTACGACACCCACGGGAAAGGAAGGAGTGGCCTATTCTATTCCGGGACCACACGACCCGGAATAGAATAGGCCACCCCATCCTGTGTGGGTGTTGTAAGAGGCGACTAAGGGAGGGCGAGGAATATGCAGCAACGTCCCTCTTAAAACATCTCCAAAGCCTAACTGCCCTTTTAAAATGTCACCAAAAGAAAAACTGTGGTTGCCAATCCGCCGGCCAAACGTAGCAATTACTGACAAAAGAATTTTCTGGCTAAGAGAAAAAAAAATATAAAATTTATAAATAATATTAAAAAAATTCACTAATTATGTAATTATTTAATCGAACTTTGTAGGTTTAAAGTCCACTATAATTCGCTGAAGTATCTATACTTAAAAAAAAACCCTACTTTTATATATTATATAGAAATATGCATATAAAATTTTTAATAATAAAGTCTATATTCCTTTACACTGTCCATTTAATATATCAGCAGATATTGTTTTGAAATAAAAATGCATAATTAAAGAATTTATGTAATAGGAGACGATATACTGTGCATTGCATAAAACACCTAACGTCATATGGTCATTTACAAGGAATGTTACTGTAGCACAATTTGATATATTGATTATACTCGTAATATTGTTTGTATGCAACGAATACCTATAACTAGTACAATAATTTTTGCGATCATCTGGAGGAAAAGGCTAAGATAGCTTCCAAAAAGTTGGGGGTGCTCGATAAGGTGAGATGATATTTCACTCCGAAACACCGCCTGAAATTATATAAAACTCAAGTGAGGTCACATATGGAATACTGTTCTCACCGATGGGCAGTAGCGCCACAGTACCAACTCCTTCCGTTAGACCGCATTCAAAGTCAGGCAGCTCGAATTGTTGACGATTGGCGCCTTACTGTCCGACTCGATCCACTGAAACTGCGTAGAGATGTCTGTGCATCTTCTATCGAATTTATCATTAGAAGTGTTCTGAGGAATTATTCGGATTGATACCTGCTTCAGGGTTGTACGATTTTCACCATCGTACAACCCGCCATAAACTAAAATTTCATCTCAACCATTTGAACGAGTGGCGGTCCACGGTGCGTTTTTCAACTTTTCACTTTCTTCTATGCACAACCACTCTTTGGAATCAACTTCCAGCAGCAGTATTTCCGAACCGATACGACTACATAACCTTCAAGAAAAGAGTATATTCCCTTTTAACAGGCCGGCAGCACACCTGCAATGATGTTGGTGTTGTGAGTGATCATGGGCAGCGGTAGTCACCATCAGATGAGCTGAACACTCGATTGCCCCCTTTGTTTTTAAAAAAAATTGACGTGTGTCCCGGGATAGAATAGGCCACCTCTTCCTTTCCCGTGAGTGTCGTAAGAAGAAACTAGGGAGGGTGAGGGATGGACAGCAGCGTCCCTCTTGAACATCTCCAACGCCTAACTGCGGTTGCTAATGTTTTCTGCCAAGCGTGGTAACCACTAACAAAACTCTCCAAATTGATTCAGTAGTTTAATTTTGATTTCTTTTTTTTTCAAATTTTCAAATTTCAATATTAAACTACTGAATCGATTTTAATAAAAATTTTTATGGGATCAATCTGTAAGTATATCCTTTTAGCATGAATATATTATTAAACGGACATACAGTCCATTTAATAACATTATCGACAAGATATAAACATCACAGAATACACTGTGATATAGATTTTACCCCATAAAGAAACCGTAAAAGTCACCTCTTAAGACATCAAAGAGTTAATGGGTGTGATACCATGTCTCTGTCACCACTCGAACACAATTACGTAAACTAAATTTTCTTTGTTTAACATTCAGAATTATTATATCGAGAATTCTTATTATTAAATACGCAAAGAGCAATAAATTAGAGGCTTCGAAACAAATTTCTAACTTATTAAAACAACGAAATTATCAAACCACTTTGTCGGTGAATAAGTATTTTGGTCCCCTACCAATGGTCATTGATATAACTGCTTCAAATTTTGTGCTGACAAAAAAAACGGTGATAAATCAATCTTGACAAAACTATTTGCTTATTAGTAAGGACGTGTCCGACCATCTCACCAATCCAATCTCATCAAACACAACCGGACTCATCCTATATAACCATCACGCACCAATAAGGTACAATAGTACCCAAAGTATTGATATTGAATAAATATTCAATAATTTAATTAGAATTATTTTGTTTAATTCTACTTATATACTATTCTATTAAATAACCAGTGATGTGGACTTCCGCAAAATAACATCTTGTTTAGTAAAATATCATCCACTGGACTCGTTCTACCTTCATCCACTTCAATTATAACTCTACTCCACACACACAATCTCAAATTTCACAATAACCCCCCAATACATACCCACAAACACAATAACAAAATATGCAAACCATCACACAACACCAAATAAAAAATATTTTTCCTCAACCCCAATCTATCTACCTCCCAAATCCTATTCCACCATGATGAATGCGAGAGTAAACCGAAAACATAACCATGCTCACGTCATGGAACTCCTCCCTACACCCAACTTAAAAAAAAAAAATTGTAGCAGAGCATACTATCTGTACTGGTAAGCCGTGTAGTTCCAACATAGAATAAACCACTTTTTCCTGTCCATGGGTGTTGTAAGAGGCAAGTAAGAGAACTTAATGACTGAGGGATCAGCAGCAGCATTCCTCTTTAAGCATTACTAAAAGCCTAACTGCGGTTCTCAACCCGCCTACCAAGCGTGGCAACTACTGGCAAAACCCCTCTTAATGGAGATGCCTATGTTCAACAGTGGACAGTTAACGGCTGACATGATGATGATGATGATGATACTGATGGTGTTATTATTATGTACCCTATACCATATCCCATTCAATAGAAACACAGGTGAGTCAGAATTACCCATGGAAATGAGTTTATATAAAGTAATGGATGACGATGATTAATATACTATTACTATCTTTTACCCGTGACTTCGTCCGCATTATCAGGACATGTTTGTTGTCTAGTATGTGTTTACCAAATTTCATAGTGATTGTTTAAGCAGTTGACTTTGCTATAGGGTAACAAACAAACTCACATTCACATTTATAATATTCGTAAATATTATTATCGACACAGTATCGCGTTACTATAGTAAGGGACCGCAGTACGGAACCCTCGGTTGTTTTAAACGATAATTTCCCGTGGCTTGGCAATCTTAAAGCCTATTTAATATCACCAGACCGTAAACGTAGGGCGAGAGTTTCTTAATTGTTGTCCTTTCTTGTATTAAAAGATTATTGCCAATTTATTTGAGATTCGCTTTGATTTTTCGACCGCGTTTTAGGGGCTCATGTACAAATATCTTTATTTATCCACTAGCCGTCAGCATGTCAGCCGCTCCATTCGCTTAGATGTCAAACTTAGGAAAACCAATGAGAGACCAATTCTGGATGGCATATTAAAACATACAATAGATTTATAGCTATTTATTTATACTTTATTATTTTATTTATTTATACTTTATATATATAAATAAAATAATATAATAATATGATAAAGGTAAGTTAATATACAAAAGCGAGCTTAACTCTAAACGAGTTCTCTTCGAGTAAACCCAAAATGTAAAGGAGCATCAATGTCAGCGGGTAGAGCGGTGTACAATATTGTGACAAATTTCGAACAAAAAAAACTAGACAAACTAAGTGTATATATAAATAATAATAATTATTAACTAATACATATTTAGAATTAACAGAATTTTTCATCGTGCCTCCCACCAAGTTGTTTATAATTACTCCTCTCCATCCAAAGGTTGCCTGAAAGGGATCGCTTTTAGCGATAAGGTCGCCCACTGTTTTCTCATCGTGATTAGTGTAATCTTTTGGAGGAAACAATAAAGAGTATCTATTTAATTAATTATTTATTAAAAATAATTGTAACATGTGCTAACATATATATAGCTTATATATATATATATATATATATATACATATATACATATATCAGGAACACGACGAGTGTGAAAACCGTATCCAATTCAATACTATAATTTTCACGTGATGCTGAAATAAACATACAGAATTTCTAAAAAAATATTGTTTTGGCCTCTAAATGTCTTTCATGTACAAATATGTAATGTCTAGCTACAATTTTATTATATTAGTATGTAATGATGAGGTAACACAGAAAACACAATGCAAAGTATTTGAGAACCTCTTTCTTTTTAAAGTCGGTTAAAAATATACATAGATTAATTTGTGGATTAAAAAGGAAGTAAGATTACTCCTAGGTCAACATGTGAAACTTGATCCCTTAGCTAAACTGTAAAAATAGGCAAGTATATATTTTTATAATAGGACTAGCTGACTCAGAAAACTTGTTTTGTCTTCAACCGCCACCTACCGGATCTATTATTTCTTATCAGAATCTAAACTACAAAGTACATAATTCACACTTACATTAAAGATTGTGTCCCACAAAAGAACTGTCTTCAGTTGTGATAAAACCAGTAATTTCGATTTTAAAACGAATCCACTGAACAGATTTTGATAAAATTCTATGGGATTAATACTTAATTATTAAAACAATATGCTCACAACAATTAAGCAGACAATGTACGATGTTATAAATAAGTAGAAAGTGAAAAAATATTATTTAAAAATGCTTAAATCTAAGTTTACTTGAACAAAAACAAATCACTCCTCACTACCAAGCTTAAGGCCATATGAACACATCAATTAAAGGTGTATACAGCTCTCACAGATAAGCGTCAATGTATACTAAGTAACAAATATACAATTAGTAAATACCTAATTACCAATCGATATTATTAATAAGCCTAGTAAAAGGCACTAAAGAATTACTAAAGATACTAATCTGTAAGTATATCCCTTCAGATAAAAAAAAAATCCAAATTATTTTATAATTCATACAGTAAGAAACATAAAAAAAACAAGCGAATTGAGAACCTTCTTTTTTGAAGTCGGTTGAAAATACGGGCGAATTGAGAACTCCCTTCTATTTGTAGTCAGACAAATGTAGGCTGTTATATAACAGTACTGTTTTACGGCTCACATTAACCGAGTTATGTATCTGACAGTCTAATAAAACCCGTCAAATTTTAAATTCCATAGCCTTTAAACGGCTGTTAACCGCAAATATTTCGCGGCCGTGCTCGGAGGTCATAAAACGCATACGTGGGGCAGGTCAGGACTCCAGAAGTGAAACAACTTGAAACAAGTAGTGAACTAATAAAATCCGCCGGCCCTTGTGTTGATGGGCTCCGCTTATGGCTATTATTAGCCCCTCTTTTATTTATGACCGCAATAATTTAAGATTTTCTTACACAATGAGTAGAATTTGCTCCATAAAAAATGGCCATTTCGATCATTAAAACACATGAACATGCATACACGCGCTAACACACACACACGCACAAAAACGAAAAAACGAACCATGTTAAAAAAAACATAAAAATACCGTTAATCGTAATTAGGTAACTCACTGTCAGTGTCAATTACTAATAGGTTTTTTTTATACAACTTAGAATGGCAAATAAGCTGACGGCCCACCTGATGGAAAATGGTAATTGTCGCCTATAGACATGAGCAGTACCATGGACATAACAGAGTATACTGTTTCGCCTATGATACCCCCCATGCGTTGTCATTCCTGAGGACTCAGAGGTTATTCCTCTGTACCCAGTTAATTCACGCCATATCCCACCCTTCAAACCGAAACACAGCCATGCAAACACAACTGTTTCACGGTTGAAACACGAATGGAATTCTAACAACTCCATTGTTAGCAATATATTCTATCAGTAGGGTAGGGTAATATATCTGAGAGGAATACCGGGGTGTTTTTAGTGGGTAAAAATCCCACAGTACCCATTCGTCGTCCCGCCGGCGGATGGGTCTCTTTCTGAAGATTTTCACCCTAGTTAAAAAAAAGGTAGGGTAATATATAGCAGTATACATACATACATACATACATATCTGTCACGCCTGTCTCCCATTAGGGTAGGCACAAACAATGGAATGCCAAATTCTTCTATAGCAGTATCTATATATTATAAAAGCTACTAATATTAATGTGAAAGAGAGCTTGTTTGTCACCTCTTAGTTTTATTTTTCCCCTGCGAACGTTCAGACTGTGGAATGAGCCTGCCGAAATTTTCCCTAAAGACTACCAGTATGGGGTACTTCAAGAATATATTAAGGTTTCGTCAGGGTCGGCAACGCGCTCTTGACAAGTCAAGTATAGCAGGTGTTCATAGGCTAGAGTGACCGTTCACCATCAGACCGGCTGTATGCTTGTATGCTATCTTTGTGGTATAAAAAAATATCGGCTCAATCTATTGCCATGAATTTTAGTATACAGATGAAGTCACGGGTTATAGCTACTAATAATTCAGCGAAAAACCACGGGATTTTTCAATGCCACAAAAACATCCAATTAAACAGTAATGGGCAGCTTATCATCAACTAGAGGAACTTCCTACCCAGATACCGACCGCAGCCTTCCTGTGCTGTTGCAAATCCCGTGGGACCACGGCGGTAATGGTACAAGTTATTGTACTCCAATATTATCTATTATCCGATAAAGTTTGTAATATATTTATATTTTTTATATATTGGCTGTGTTTCGGTTTGAATGGTAGGATATGGCAATGAAATTACAAGGTACAGGGGCATAACGCCTTACCTCTCAGGAATGACAACGTATGAGGGATTTTTTTCTTAATGGACGATAATGAAATGGCAACCTTGCCCGCACTAAGGGTATATAGACGCTGGAGGGGCACCAGTGGGTGGTGATAGGCGAGGATAAAAAGGAAGGTCAGTTTTTTTAATGGGTGATAATGGAATGGTATACTCCGCCCGCGCTATCGGTATACACTGGCGGGGTACCAGTTAGTGATGATAGGTGAAGATGAAGCAGGTCGGTTAGCCCATCGTGACGAATTCAACAAGAATAGTTCACGATGGTTTCCAGGGGGAACCCCGTGGAGGTCGACCTAATAGGATATATTGCTAGCAATGGGGCTGTCGAACTCCATTGCTATCAATCCCTTTCTCCCCCGAGGAACGTCAGTTAACCTATCGTGATGAATATGTATACTTCTTATATACGCTATATTCCCATTGTTAGCAATATAACGTATATTGCTAGCAATAGGATTGGTAGTCCGCATTACTAATAATTCCTTCCTCTGGCCGGTGGGTTGGCCACCGAAGGTTTGGTGATGTTTTAAGTGGGACGCTGCTGCCCATTCCTTGACCATTAAATTAAACATTACTAAAGACACATTCCAATAATTGTTATGCAATTGTAAGTCAAAACTATATTTTATTACGAACTACTTTTAAGTCGTAGCAGCCAAAGCAAAAAAAAAAAAAAAAAACTACACGTGTATATAAAATTGGAATGCATTGACG
Source organism: Galleria mellonella (assembly GCF_026898425.1). Classification (NCBI taxonomy): domain Eukaryota; kingdom Metazoa; phylum Arthropoda; class Insecta; order Lepidoptera; family Pyralidae; genus Galleria; species Galleria mellonella. The sequence continues at coordinate 3,058,310 of NW_026442028.1, read as the reverse complement.
AAATAAAGCACTTAGATTTCTAAGAATTCGAAAACAAACTCGATTGCATACGCATCGTAAAATTTCGAGCAAAACAATGCGTAATGCAGGTAGGTGAATGAACTGTACTTTCGTACAAAAGTTTCACCCCACGTTAAATTATTACAAAGCAGTGTTTGTATATCGCTAATCAAGCTAGGATTTTTCATGATAATGGAATGGCAACTAGGTATGGATAACATGGATACCGATTCGATATCTATATATTAGGTTCCTCTGGACATTGATTCTGACAAAAATGGTCATCACCCGTTCCGATATTGCTCACATCGGTCGGGTATCTATTATATAAAAATACAGATTGAAGCTCTTAATTGTTGATATTTTGAAGATGATCATTTGAAATAATTTTCATGTAAGGACTTTATGAAGGAAAATTTGGTGTTTAGCTTGGGGACTTTGGGGACAATCTATAAATTTTTGTAAAGATAAATTTTGTAAAAAGCCTGTAATAACAATGGCAAAAATTTTTTAGAAGGATAAAAACACTATCAGACCAACGAACGTGCTACTAGAAATGTTAGAAACCGTTAAAAACTTTTCCTATATAATCCAAAGTCGCACCGACATAGCTCAGCACCTACTTAATAAACTTCTAGACAGTCCTGTCACTACAAAGAAGACTGGTCGTAAAATAAACGTACAATGTTAAACTTCGAATTTGGATTCGAAATTTAAATTAAGAAACGTATTGCATGAGATTTTATTTATTTTGAAAACAAGATTTAGTTTTTCCATTTTCAAAATGTTAGTAAAAATTATATAATAACTAATTAAATGTAAATTAAATTAGTTATTCAAAATTAATTATGCGAAACAATATTTAGTATAAAACTAATTATTACAGTGAAATATGTAAGGTCTCATTGGTTATGATTTTTATGCTCTTTGTCAAACGACTTCAAAAAAATAGGAGATTCTCAATTCGGTTGTATTTTTTTATGTCTGTTACCTCGTAACTCCATTAGTTATAAATCGATTTTAATTTTTTTTATTTATCTGGAAGAATATTCTTACAGATTGGTCCCATAGAAATTTTATCAAAACTGCGACGGTTTCCAGGGGGAACCGTGTGGAGGTCGACCTGACAGGGTTTGGTTATTGCTAGTAATAGGGCCGTTAATCCCCATTACTTATATACCCTCCTCACCCCAGTAAAGTAAGTCAATGTGTATGACTTCAAACAACTTCTTCTAGTTATTGATTTTGGGAAAATCCACGCGGTGAAAAACTTAGATTTCCTTGAAGCTTATGCACAAACACAACAACACACAAACAGACATACTTATATAAACAAATGTTTGAAAGATCGGACCTGCGACAAACTCTAAAGATTGCGTTTAACCACTAAACCACAAAGTACGTCAAATAATCCTTATTAATAATATAAATGTGAAAGTGAAATAGAATAAAGGGGAAAGTGTGTTAAAAATTTTTGTTACTCTTTCATGTACTGAACGAATTTGAACGAAATTTGGTACACAGATAGAATATGCACCGATGAACGCGACCGAAGCCGCCGGAAACAACTATATTTATCTATCATCACACCAAAACCCGCAAAAGTTTCGACGGGATAGATAGAGAGAACGGAAACTCAAAGGTCTCTAAGTTTACATAAAGTAACTTGTTTATTTTAATCTGTATAAATTATTACATAAAACATATTTTAGGGTTCCGTATTGAAGTTTGTCCGTCCGTCCGTCCGTTTCCAATGTACATTACCATAACTTTGTGGAATATTTACCAGTTGGGGGTCTTTCGTTAAATGTTACAGATGTTAGTTGATAAGCTAAATTAATTGAAATAATCAAACCCTAATTGTCTACTATTTTAAATTAATTATGCTTTAAACAATTAAAGATTGTGCGACATAAAAAAAATTACCTTAATTGTGACGATTTTTAATGTGTGACGACTCAATTGTGTGGTTTCCAGGGGGGACCATGTGGAGGTCGCCCTGACAGGGTATAATGCAAGCAATGGCACTGGTATTCCGCATTACTTACAATTATACGGTTATTTTTATGGGTGAAAATGGAACGGTAACCCCGCCTGTGCTAACAGGATACACCGGCGAAGCACCAGTGAAGGGTGATAGACGAGAATGAAAACAGGCCAGTTAGCCCATCATGATGAATTCATCAGGAATTAACCATGGTAGTTTCCAGAGGGAACCGCGAGGAGGTCGACTTGGTTGGGTATATTGCTAGCAATAGGGTTTTTAATCTCTAGTACTAACAACTCCTTTCCCCCCACTCATACGGGGTCACCACTCAAGAACCTTTCTTTCAATCATTGCGTAGGCACATGCTAATATTTAACTAATATTTATAACAAAGATTAACGAGGGCAAAGCCGCGGGGTACAGCTAGTAATTAATAAGTGCTACACATATTGTAAAGACAAACCCTCCTTTGCGCAATCGGTCAAATCTGGGTCAACATGACGACAAGTTGTAATAATGTATGGTAATTTGGACAACCAGATGCTATAATGATGTATTGAGAAATTATAAAGGCCTTGTCACACCGAACAGAACATCTGACAATGGTGAATGGTAGCGTTTGGACAAATTGGGTATTTACCTGTTGTTATTTTTGGCGGACAATAAAATTATACAGTCCTATTGACAAGGTAATGATATAAATAGGCTAGTGGTTACTATTCCAAAGGTCGTGGGTTTGATGCCCGTTTCCAGACTGTATTCAACACGTCACGGACAAAAATTTCAGTTATATAAATATTTCTTTTCTCTCACTCTATCATTCTGTAATAGAGGGGTACTAGTAATGAGAGATAGATGAGCATGATGTCAAGTCAGTTGGCTCATCATGAACAATCCGCTAGGAATTAATGATGATAAATTGTAGGGACACTGCTTAGAGGTTGGCTTGACAGAGTACATTGTTTGTAATGAGGCCGCTAGTCCCCGTTTGAAACAATCTAACAAATTATTTTCATCTAACGTATTCATGCAATAAATAAATAAATCCCTTTCTAAATAAATCCATACATACATATTATCTTATTAATATAATAAAATTGTAGTTATACGATTCAATACATGGGAGATGTTTAAGAAAAAAATATAACATATGACGGGTCTTAATAAGAGGAATATATGCTTAAATAATAACTTTTAGAAATGTTGTCCGTCTATCTGTATGTTGTTGTAAAATCTTTATTATACATAATTTGCATTGGACACATTAAACATTTTAATATACAATGGCGGTTATATCCCATAGAGGGATGTATGTCTGTTCCAGCAGCACGCAAAAATACTATACGAAATTGAATGGAGTTTTCACAGTAGTAAAAATTTTTTTTATACAACTTAGAATGGCAAACAAGCTGACGGCTCACCTGATGGAAAGTGGTAACCGTCGCCTATAGACATGAGCAGTACCATGGACATAACAGAATATAAAGTTTCGCCCATGATACTCCCCATACGTCGCCATTCCTGAGGAGTCAGGTGTTATTTCTCTGTACCCTGTAAGTTCACTGCCAAAATTCGCGCCAAAATCACGAGACAGTGCGTCATGTCGAATAAGTATTATTTTCGGTTGTATTCGGAATAAATTAAGCATGGTAGACATACCGCCGACGGAGTGTGGGAGTTTTTAATTAATATGTTAAGATAAAATGTAACAGGAAAATCCGGTAGCGATAGGAAACATGTACACTGTTACTAACTGCAGAATTCACGTTTGGTGGATCACATCTTAAAACTCCAAAGCTTAACTGCGGTTGTCAACCCGCTTGCGAAGAGTGGCAACTACTGAAAAAACCCCCCCAAGGGGGACGCTTATATTCAGCAGTGGATAGTTAAAAGCTGATATGATGATGAGTTCACTCCTTTATTTCTACTATTTTACTATCGGAGTTACTTTTATGCAACTTACAATGGCTTACCTGATGGAAAGTGGTAACAGTCGCCTATAGACATGAACAGTACATTTTTTTTATACAACTTAGAATGGCAAACAAGCTGACGGCCCACCTGATGGAAAGTGGTAACCGTCGCCTATAGACATGAGCAGTAGCATGGACATAACAGAGTATACTGTTTCGCCCACGATACCCCCCATGCGTTGCCATTCCTGAGGACTCAGGTGTTATTCCTCTGTACCCAGTAAATTCACGCCATGAACATAAGAGAGTACACTGTGTCGGGACTTAACACGATGAAAACTTTTTCTCCTGTCGTAATCACGATGTGATGCAATCCACGTCGAAACATCGGCAATAAAGAAGCAGATATGTAGGTACTATTTACCTGCAAAAAAAAAAAACCATAGCATTAAATTACGATAGTATATTTAAAATATGTGTCAGCAAAGCGATAGTTGAAAATTAACTATATTATGCCGCTCATGATACCTTCGTGATTTGTCACTCCTGAGAACTAAGCTGTTATGTCTTTATATCCTGTTTCACTGTCATATCCCACCCTTCAAACCGAAACATAGTCATGCAAACACAACTGCTTCACGGCAGAAATACGAATAGGACAAAGCTATCCAAGCAGACAAATTTTTTCCAAAGTCTCCCTCTGTAATATACTAGAACCTCGATAACTGGAATTCTCAGTAAAATGCTAAAAATTTCGAGTTAATAAGGTTTCGAGTTTACAAGCAGTTAGAGAAACAAAGAATTTGGTCAGTAACATTGCGACTTAAGAAGGCACAATTTCTAAGTATATTTTTCGAGTTATCTATTATATATGACTAGTGATCCGACCCGGCATCGCACGGGTAGATAGATTTTTCGAAAATTATATATATCCTATGTTACTGGCAAACAATAAAGCTTTCTGCAGGTGAAAGAATTTTTAAAACCAGTCGATTAGTTTTTTACTTTATCCATTACAAAGAAACGAGAAATCAAATCATTGTTCTTTGTAATATATAAGTATAACGATGAATATACATTTAAATCAGTAATTATTTATGTCAACTTTACTCACGTTTTAAAATTTGGTGATGTCCAGTATAACATCACCAAATTCGGCTCGAACTCGATAGGAGCCCTTATTCGTGAGCGTCGTTCACGACTGGTTTTGCGAGTATCACAGCACAATCCAATACATTTTTGTATATTTGTTACTAGCTTTAATCCACAACTTTGCCCGCGTGACCGAGAAAAAAATAGCCTGGGTATATTAATAAGAATATTTAGACAGACACGAAATCTGTGGGCCTTCGATGTAAATGAGCCCTTATTACATGTACTACCTATTAAAAAGTCGGCTTTTTTTCAATAAAAATCACTTTAAAACATAAAAAATAAGATTGAAAATCTCTTGACAATTCCGCAAAAGTGTAATATATGTTAAGGTTAAATCATATTACTTACACTTAAAACTGTAATGCGGGAAGAGCAAGCGAATAAATAAAGTACGTGCGGTGGGAAAGGGACTGTTAGTAATGGAGACTGAGAATCTTATTGCTAGCAATATACCTAACCAGGTCGTCCTTCTCGCGGTTCTCCCTGGAAACTATCATGGTTAATTCCTGATGAATTCATCATGATGGGCTAACTGGCCTGTTTTCTTTTTCATCTATCACCTTTCACTGGTGCTCCGCCAGCGTATCCCGTTAGCGCAGGCGGGGTTACCAAACCATTTTCACTCATCAAAAAAAAAAAGTACGTGCGAGGGTATGTACATAATCCTACTTATGATCTGAAGTCGCTGACCGCGTCGAATGGAACGAACGGCTTGGACTTCTTAAACTATCATAAGAATAAGATTATTTATTATTATGCTAATAGTTTATTATTACATTAAAAATCTTTCACGTGTTGTAAGCCGTGATTTTGCCTCGAGTAAATTTGTGTCTTAGAAAGTATTGTATTAAATTAGAATGTGATCCATATACTGGTATATACTAATTTACATTTAAATCCGCTCAGTATATTGAGTATGATTTAAAGACAACTTTACAGATTAGAGAAAAAAAAAAAAAAGAATATAGGTAATGATAATGAGAACTTAATATTTTTGAATTTGGAATTTTAATTCTTTTTTGAATTCCAAATTTGAAGATCAGTCATTCATTAGAATGAGCATACTAGCTAGTATTTAAAATATGCAATGTTATAGATAATAATCATACATTAATAGGTATAGGCCCGATCCACGGTATAGTGCCGGCCTCACTTCGTTCTAGATCTGGTAAAACATTACAATAAAAATATAAAATTACATTAATAATAAAATTAAATTGTTAATATATAAATGGCCGTATGGTCCCGGATAGAATAGGCCACCTCTTCCTATCCCGTGGGTGTCATAAGAGCTGCCTAAGGGAAGGCGAGGGATGGGCAGCAGAGTCCTTCCTTAAACGTCTCTAAAGCCTGATTCCGGATGCCAATCTGCCTGCCAAGCGTGGCAACTACTGGCAAAACCCCTCAAAGAGGTTATGTACAACAGTGAACAGTTAAAGGCTGATATGATGATGATGATGATGATGATTAACAATAAAATCCACTCCTGTTTCGATCAATCTTGATCTGTTTCAACTGACCAGACCGAGAGCGGAGCGAGAACGAACCGACCGGCGTTATAATGGAGATCCGGCCTTATTGTCGCCGTAACACGGTCTGTTTTCCGGCCGTTGCAATATGGATAGTCCTTAGTAATATGAAAGTACATACAAGTTTCTTAACTGTGAGCATTGTAATATTAATACGACTAATTGTTGCCTATTACTTTACCTTTACGACTTGTCATGAACGGACATGCAATTTGGAAATATTCTTTAGTGGGTTTTAGTTTTCACAATGCCATTGTCTACAGAACGGTTTGTATGTCGGTATGTCAACTTTCCATAGTAAAAAGATTGTCTTCAATAATATATGAAAAACGATGAACTGGTCAAGAGCGTCTCTAATTGGACTTCCGAAGGTCTTTTATGACAAGTGTTCGTTTAGATTTTGGCAACCGACTTCAAAATAGGAGGAGGTTCTCGATTCGGTGGTATTTTTTATGTCTGTTACCTCATATCTCCGTCAGTTATAAATCAATTTGGAATATTCTTTTTTTTTAACTAAACTTTTATATTGACTCGTACAAATTTTATCAAATTAAAATTTAAAATAAATGTTTATTTTAATATATTTGTTTACAAGCATTTTTAAACAGTAATTTTTTTAAATCTACTGTTATCAAAATCGATTCTGTAGTTTAGTTTTTAAATTAAAATAACTCATGAGTTATTTAATGTAATTAAATTAATTTTGAAATTAAATAAATTTATTTTGCTAGAATGTAGGTAGTTTTAAATGAAAGAGAGAAGAGAGAAAAAACATTTCCCGTATACATATATTCTGCCTCTATGACGGCGTGCAAATTATTATTAAATGTAACGTCTGTTCAACTTTGATATTTTTTATATTACGAGTAACAATATTATAGAGGTACCAACATAAAAACAAGTAAGTAAACATTTTATAAAATTTACGAAAGCAATCTAAAAGGTTTCCCTGAATTCCTCAAGCTCACAATCACTGGCACTCGTCAGTCCCCGCAGTATCGATTAGCGAATCCAAATCTTCAAACATTTTGGCCGCTTTTATAGGTCACGTCACGATATCGGACGCTTATACAGTCACGATATCGGACGCTTATATCGCCTCGATATAATTTAAGCGCCGACAGTTCCGTCGTAGATAATAGAATGGTAACTTCACTTATGCGTATAACTAAAAGTATCACAATACATTTAGATATATTTTGTTATTCTGTTATATCGTGTGGTAAAATTAAAAATGTCTCTATATACTTTCATACACTTTTCTGTCCTATTATATCGTTACGGTAAAATTATAAGCATCTCCATACATCTGCCTACATTTTACTGTCCCATTATAACGTGATGCTAAAATTAAAAGCATTTTCAAACACCTGCATAAATGTATGCAAGTATTGTTGTGCTGTCCTATTACATCATCATTATATCAGCTGTTAACTGTCCACTGCTGAACATAGACCTCTCCTTTGGAGGGGGTTTTGCCAGTAGTTGCCACGCTTGGCAGGCGGATTTGCAACCACATGCTTTGGTGACGTTTTAAGAGGGACGCTATGCCATTCCTCGACCATTAAACTACCTTAGTCGTCTCTGACGATACTACGGGAATGGAAGGGATGGCCCATTTTATGCCGGGATCACACGGCTAGTCTATTATATCGTGACGGTAAAATTAAAAGCGTCATACATTTGCATACATTTTGTTGTCCTATTATATCGTGACGGTTAGTTATAAAAGCGCCCCTTCTGTGCTTGGTTTAGCTGACAACCACTTTCCGACACTTCAATGGCGGATATTTCTGTAATAATTTCTTGTCTACAACACGAGGGGTAATTTACTTGAAAATTAAACTTAAAGCTTTCATGTTATATTGCGTATATATAATATATCAACACTGTGTTTCCACGTATATTATATGTATAAGTATATATATATATATATATATATTTATATATGTGTGTATATATATACCATAGATAAAAGAATAAATATTTAAACAAATATATCACGATTATAATCTCCAGGGGTTTTTTATAGGTCAAAGTATTTTTTTCATACCACTGAGGTGTGACTTGAGAGATACAAGCATACGTCCCACCTTATGGAAAGCGGTTACCGTAGCTTATAAATGTCTGCAATACCAGAGAAGTTATGAGGTAACAAACATGAAAAAAAAAATTTAACCGAATTGAAAAACGCTTTCTTTTTGAAGTCGGTTGAAATATTACAACAACCAGTTCATACATAAATAAACAAAGTACACATACATACATCGTGTAATACCGCGTGCATTATAATACGTTTTCCAGAATGCAAACACGATAAAACCAACTCACTATCGGTCGTGCAAAACATTGCGATTTGCCGTTATATTGCACGCAGGCCGTGTGCATAATGGTTAGATTTTTTATGCAACTTAGAATAATAAACAAGAAGCCCATTCGATTGAATGTGGTAACCGTCGCCTATATATGGTAATAGTATCATGTACCATGGACATAACAGATAACTCCTCTCCATCCAAAGGTTGCCTGGAAGAGATCGCTTTTAACGACAAGGTCGCCCATTGTTATCTCATTGTGATTATTTCTTGTAATTGTTTATATTTATAATAAGTTCACTATTGTAATCTTTTGGAGGAAACAATAAAGCGTACCTGTCTATTTAACTTTACCGACCCCTTATGACCTTACTAGCTGCATTTCGCATCTTTGTCCGTGTAAATCAATACATATCTCATATTCTATAATCCTATGTTCTCAGCGAGGACATAATCTACCAGTGTACCAAATTTATTCAATTCCGTTTAGTAGTTATTGCGTGAAAGAGTAACAAACATCCATCTATCCATCTTTACAAACTTACGCATTTATAATATTAATAAGTTATTGTTAAATATTCTGTCGCTAGTTTCGATTTTATTTTCTAAAAATAAACAATAATAAAGAACCATAGATGCTGCGCCAAATATATCCGATAGGGCGATAAAATTGTCAATTATATTTAAAAAAAAAAAACACTATCTGATGGTTTTTTGATTCAATCAAACGTCCGACAGTCACTTACTTTCAATACTTTGTGAATTATTTAAAAAGAGTAACTCCCTTATTTATAAAAATTTTATATCATATACAAAACTATTTTAACATTGTTTTGTCACTTTCTTTCAAATTAGGAATTTAGTACAAAAAAAAGAGCAAAACACTTCAATAGCGAAAATAGGTTTATTAGAAGTTTGACGATCTTATGAATAAGGTATGGATAAGTGTCGAGTTTATGAATATCTGTGGGTGTTTCAGATTTAAAACAGTTGCACTTTAAACTGTTTTAAAATTTAAAAAAAAAATACCTATAACTAGTCGTCATAGGATAATGCACGGATAAAGTATTTTTTTTTATATATATATTATACTTTAAAACAATTTATGAGTATTATATTAATGTTAATGGTGAATACATACAAAAAAATACAAACTTTTTACTTTTGAAGCCGCTTAAAAAATTCATGAAAGCAACTCAAAACGTTTTGTAGGCACTCAATCTCTAAACGTCTCGAATAAATGGAAATACAATTAAATTAGAATTTATGCAAATGCACATTTGAAACGCGGGTCGCGTAAAAATTGCATTGCTATGTAATCTGAACGCGACTTTATGTTGATTAAAGCAAGGTGCGTTTGAACGTGACGTCAGTTGCAAACATTCCTAGGGCCCTACGATGAGGAAAATGAACGCGGTCAATTCGCGGAACGCGATTTTGCACTAACTATATATATAAATATAAGTGACATTTGCATGCACCGATTACAACGGAATTGAGACTTTACTACATCAAGATAAAGGCTCGATTCGTATTTCGAACGTTATGAAGTTCGCGGGTAATGTTTGCGCGGGAAAACGCACCGGTATCAGTAACGCGGTGAGTCACTAACGAATTGTTATTTCGGTGGCGCCCGTGATTGTAATTTGAATTTGACATTTTAATGTGTTGAATTTGGATAGCTATTGATTGTAAATCTAAGTACAGTGTACACTTCTGTGGACTGTCCTTACATTATTTAAGATCTTTTATGGTATAATTTTTTTTTAATTTTTTTACTATTGAAGGGGTCCCGCAATTAATCACGATCACATCGGGGAGAAAGGGATTGTTAGTAATGGAGACTAAGAATCCCATTGTTAGCAATATACCCAACCGGGTCGACCCCCTCGCGGTTCTCCCTGGAAACTATCATAATTAATTCCTGATGAATTTATCATGATGGGCTAACTGGCCTGTTTTCATCCTTATCGTTCACCTTTCACTTGTGCCCCGCCAGCCATTCCATTTTCATCCAATAAAAAAAAATTACGATCACATCTGATAAAATTCGACTTTGAACTATGTCTAGAGAGTTTGTTGCTAGCAATATACTAGTTAATTTCTGGCAAATTCGTTATATAGTATCACTCACTGGTATCTCGCCAGTGTATACAGCTTCATCCTTTAAAAATATTCCGATAAAAAAACACTAATAAAATGTATGGTTACTACATCTAGAATGCAATTGCAATGTAAGGGTTTAATTCCAAATAAACAATTTCGATCTATGATTTTCATTATATTCTTAATCAGAATATTTTTTTTTTTAATAAATAATGATAATGAATAATTAATATAAATGATAATAAATAATCAAGCAATAAGGTTGCCTTTCATACCTACATAAGCCAAAACCTTAAAGCAAAACAGAAACAAAATTGCATTCTACCATATATTTGTACCTTCTTTTTTTAAAATATATTTAAAAATATTCGCATTACATTCGAATGTAGAAAATTTAAAAATCATTGAAAAATAGAAGAATGCAGTTGACCGTTGAATTTTAAAATTCGAACACAAATCGAAGTTTCACAAGTGACTTTAAGAGAATAGGTATCTGCCTTTCACTGTATTGGCTTAATTCCAAATGTGGAGCATACAACGTGAAATTTAACGGTAAAACGTTGTTGCAGATTTAAAGTTGCTGTCACACCGACGTCAAGATCACGGGCGTTGGATCAAATCAATATAGTCTTGAGTGGCGACTCCATACGAGCAAACGCAGTGTAGGACAACCCCCCCACTAGATGGAGTGACGAACTCAAATGCATTGCAGGCAGTCAATGGATGCAGATGACACAGGACCGTCTTTTATGGTGTATTATATATATATATATATATATATATATATAATCGCGACATAGAGCCTATATCCTTTTCCATCCTATATAGTATTAACAATTCATTCTTGCCACCTACCCACTTCTATATGTTCTCTTTTAACCAAAGGTTGTCTGTAAGAGATTGCACTAGCGATAAGACCGCCTTTTGTACCTTTCCAAGTATATATTTATTTTGATCTGTACTCCATGCTACTGTATTTCAGTTGAATTGTTTATATGTTATTGTTTATTTTTATGTCTTTTTGGTGCAATAAAGAGTCAGATATATAAATAAATAGTACATGTATATCAAATCTCATAGTAATTGTTTAAACAGTATGTTTAATGGATGATAATGGAATGGCAACCCCGTCCACGCTAACAGTGAGGGATGATAGGTGAGAATGAAAAGGCAGATTAGTTAGTCTATTGTGATGACTACACCTGGGATTCAGCACGAAGGTTTCCAGGGGGGACCAAGTTGAAGTCGAGCTGACAGGGTATATTGCTAGCAATGGGATTCTTAGTCTCCATTACTAACAATCCCTTTCCCCCCGATGTAATAGTGATTAATCGCGGGACCCTTCAATAGTAAAAAAATAATAATTTTTTGTACCACAAAAGAGCCCTTATGCATTAATAACAATCCCTCCCCCCCTCCTTCTTAAGCCGTTAAGGCGCTATAACGTAACAAACAAATACTCTTTTACATTTATAATATTACAAAGGATTATTACTAGGTATTAGTAAATAGTATAATAAAGACAGGATCCGTAAATAAAGTGTGATTCAACGGACAAAGTTCCCTCATTCATGTATCGCCTGTTCTAGGAATCATTGCGTAGGCACATGCTAATATTTGTCGTCGGCTGGCCGACGTGTAGAGTGACAATGCTTTACTCATTTAACAGGACAAGGAGCATTTTCTCTGTGCATTTTTATGGAAAATGTTTTCAATGATCTTTGCCAAAAAAAAACTAAAAGCAACTAAAAAGATTATTATTAATAAAATAATAATAATAATAAACTACATTAAAAATATTTTCAGAATGGATAAAATGATAACCTATTTTAATTATAATACAATATAAACGAAAATAGAGCCGCAATATACGTAATGAGATGAAGATTTCCGCAAATGAGATTCCGAGTTCAATTTTAGGTCCGGGGCAATTTGGGAAACGAAATTGGCGTCTCTTGATATTCCGGGTTGCGCTCCGATATTAGTCTTCTCATAAAACGGTATTCTGGTTTGTTAGCTAGGTGCAATCGTTGGACATTTATCTATTTATTTAATACAGCGTCTTTGAAAGTGTATTTGTCAATATAGTAAAGTAGAAAAAACATTTTTGGATTTGAAGAACTATTGAATTTTCATCATGTTATAAATAAAAATAAACTCTTTATTGTACCCTTTAAAAAATGAAACATGTTAAAAAGATTAACAATATGCGCATACAAACAAAAATAATTAATTAAATAAACTTACATAAAAGCAAAGAGACAACAATGGGCGGCCTTATCGCTTAATCGCTAAATGATCTCTTTCAGGCAACCTTAGAATGGAGGGAATTAATTAAAATCAAGAACAATTTTAAAGTAGAACTCAAAACAAAACAACGCAAAATCAATTTTTAACTAGTTTATAATTGGCAAATACATATATCTCTGTAACACACATAAAATATAAATGAATTGAAATTTTCTCCTTTTGGAATTCACTTAAAAAGTCCTCAGTTTTTCGACCAAATGGTTGCCCTATTAGCTTCCGACGTATAGGGTTGGTTGTCACGATAACAGTTTTTTTGCTGATATCGTGTTTATATTCCGAATTTTAATTTTAAACGAGAGCGGAAATAAGGTGAAATACGTGTATTGTAAAATTCGTAACATGGACTGTGTTTTTATATGTTTCATTTGTAAAATCAACATTAAAATAGACAAGTTTTTACCCACGAACTCGTTCGCTACATATATATCCCATATATATATATATATATATATATATATATATATATATATATATATATATATATATATATATATATATATATATATATATATATATTGTAGCCTGCGTCCTTTTCCATCACAGATACTACACTTCATTATGATTTATAGTGTTTTACGTTTTACCACGAAATTGGCAAGCAAATATATAGCATACTCATTTTGCTAATATAATATTGTGAAGCAAGAATTACATTTACAAATAAAGTATATTAATTGATTTAAAAAATATATAATAATATAAAAATAAAAAAAAATATTCCAAATTCAATAATTTAGGAATTTGCCTCCTCTCACACCAGTTTCTCCCACATACCCCCAAAACAACGACTTTAATCGTTACGAAACTTATATAGGCAGAGATAAACCCTATTGAATGCAAAAATAATTATCTAAATCGGTTCAGACTTGGTGGAGATATCGCGTAAATACACAAAAAATACATGCAAAAAGAAAAATCTCCTTTTTGAAGTCGCTGCAAGAGGATCCCTTTCGAAAGGGATTTAATTTCAAATTACATCATGTAAAATGCAAAGAAAATCCTTACTAATATAAATGTAAAAATTTGTGAGGACTAAGAATGTAATATATGCACGGATGTTTGTTGCTCTTTTACGCAAAAACTACTGTACATATTTGAATGAAATTTGGTACACGAGTAGTGGATATAGACATAGAATACTTTACATATTGTCTTTTCGCATTATTGTATTTTCGCGAGCAAATCCGTGTAAAACTGTTAGTATTAAAAATATTAAGGTGAATCTGTTTGCCACCTTTTAACGATTTAATAGTGCAACTTGTCATCGTAAAATTAGGTATATAAATAATAATTGTGAAGGAGAAGGACATAGGCTATCTTAGATGATATAGATAGAGCATCGAGTGTGTCGACTTTTAGTCAGTCAAACGTAAATTTTTAAAATCACAACAGACACACTTTTATCAGTGTTGTAAGTAATTAGATTAATAATTCCCCATATTTTGAATAGAATTAAGAATTATTATTCCGATATAAAGGGCGAGGGATGGACAGTAGCGCCCCTCTTAAAACATCTCTAAAGCCTAACTGCGGTTGCCAATCCACCTACTCGTACCAAGTACTCTTATTGTTTTTTCTTTTCGGCGGAACGACGTGTTCGTTTTTTGAATTTGAATGCAGAAGTCCGTTAACATGGCGGGAGTTCCTTGTAAATGAAAAATATCTATTTGCAAAACTGTATTACTCACACTAAGCGTAGCAACCACTGGCAAACCCCCCGAGGGGAGGCTAATGGTCAGCAGTGGACAGTTAAAGGCTGATATGATGATGATGATGAATCCGATAGAATATAAATATACAAATGTACGTATTGCTTACAAATTAATATGTACGAATTAATTAATTATATAAAAATTAAAAACTTTAATGTTATTATTCACGATATAAATCAAAGTATTCTATAAATTGGATTGTTTATTTGGTTCTTTCAAATACATTCTAAGAATTAAGTGTCGTTTTTATTTTACAATTTAACCTTACAATATATTTTCTCCCTTATTTGAGTACATTTATTATAAATGTACATTATGGTAACCCTACTTGTATCCTCGCAGCGTGGATAATTTTTTTTTTTTATACAACTTAGAATGGCAAACAAGCTGACGGCCCACCTGATGGAAAGTGGTAACCGTCGCCTATAGACATGAGCAATATCATGGATATAACAGAGTATACTGTTTCGCCCATGATATCCCCCATGCATTGCCATTCCTAAGGACTCAGGTGTTATTCCTCTGTACCATGTAAATTCATGCCATATGCTTGCTTGCTGCTTCACGGTAGAAACACGAATGAGACAGAGGTACCCAAGCAATCGACTTTTGTACAAAATCTCCCTCTGTTTTTAGCAAAGCGACTGTATGGAGACACTTTATCTATATAATCTAAGGCTACCATTCTTCTGAACACTCACTATATCCCGGTTACGCGGACGAAGTCGCATGCAAAAGTTACTTTCAGTATATATTAAACACGTATGCCTCTTTTCCGTTTTTTTGTCATCACAGCCATCATCATCATTTTTCAGGCCTTTTCCCATTATGTGGGGTCGACGCAGCATATGTTGAAATGATATTATTACAACGTTACGCATCACATGCATTTATTCTTCCCCGGTTTCCGTTCGATGCGCACCGGACATTCTTTCCATAACCTTAGGCAGTCGGGTGAACGAACCGCCAAACGGCATAGTTATAAAAACTTGCACTCTTTTCTATCCGAACTGGTTTCGATATTGCGAACTCTTATTGTTTTTTCTTTTCGGCGGAACGACGTGTTCGTTTTTTGAATTTGAATGCAGAAGTCCGTTAACATGGCGGGAGTTCTTTGTAAATGAAAAATATCTATTTGCAAAACTGTATTAGTGACATAAAATGGATTTAAATGTATTGAGATTAATTAAATATGATGTTTTAAAATATCACACTCACAGTATAAATGGGAATTAATAGTCGATAAAAAAAAAAGTTCGTTTTTTTTTATTTTTATGGAAAAGTCATTTAAATCGGAACAAAATATTAAATTATTTAAATTAAAAATATTAAACAAATAACTGGAACTACTGTGGCTTATAATAACACGATATTTCTACAGGGATTACGCACTTAGACTCAGACTTATGTAGGTAAAAATTAAAGAAAGATTAATCCTTTCCACTCAAGGTTTCTTAGAAGAGAATTATTACAGAGTTAAACTCGCCTACATATTCATTTAATATCAATTATAACAATGTAATTTTTGTGTACAATAAAGTAAATAAATAAATAAATATTTCTGGAACTCCCATGTAAACAATTATATAAATTATAGTAGACGAAGTCGTAGGAAACAGTTAGTTCACAAAGTAAGTAGTATACAAAATAATAAAGCAGATTTTAATGTGTGGTGATAAATTAAACAAAATATTAAATCGTCTACTGTTAAAAATAAAATTAAAAGGGAAAAAATGAATGAATGAGTATTATTTATTTGCATTATACAACATATTGTTGCATTAGTCGTTAACTGCCCATTGCTGAAGATAGCCTCCGCCATAAGGGAGTGTTTTGTTAGTAGTTGCCACGTTTGGCAGGCGGATTGACAACCACAGTTTGGCTTTCGGTGATGTTTTAAGAGGGACGTTGCTGCCCATCCCTCTACCATAAGCTCCCTTAGTCACACAACACCCATGGGAGTGGAAGGCCTATTCTATACCAGGACCTACATGGCTAATCTATACTTATAATAAATCTGTAGAGAGGTCAATTCTGTCAATATATTTCCAAAATAACTATCAGGGGGTGATTAGTGATTGATACTGATGCCAAAAATGCAATCACTAAAATTTTTGTCTGTCTGTCGGATTTTAATGAAACTTGGTACAATTATTCTTCATACTCCTGGGCAGGTTATAATATGCTTTTCATTACGCTACGATCAATAGGAGCAGAGCAGTGAAGGGAAATATTGTGAAAACAGGAGAAGTTACTCCATTTTAAATTTCCGTCGCGTGTGCAGCCTTAATGGCCACTTTTTAAAATGTAAAAATGTCCACCCGTGCGACACCGGGACGGGCCGCTAGTACAAAATATAATTAAAAATTTTACAAATTTAAAAGGAAAAAAATGACTGATATACTGCCGAAATAGCTGAGTTTAAAAACATAAAAACATAAAAAAACATACACACAGGGCCACATTCATATAATACTCACACGAACGATTCAAAATTTCTAGATATCTCCACAAAAATAACAAAAGCCTTATGGGCGAGGCTCTCGGGAACATCTAGTTAAATTCTTCTCCTGATGGGAATTTCTCGTAACTAATACTTAACAATTTCAAACCTGTTATATCATACTAATATGGCGGTATTGAATCTTATACAGAGATAGATGCAGATCATTAAATGAATTGTGATGATAGCACCTTCGCTAATTCGATCCATTATAAGATAACGCTCTCCTATTAACACTTGACTAACGTAATTTTTCTAAAATTAACTAAACATTATGTAGATTTTATTTATAAATATAAAAAAGTTATAGTTTTTCTATAAGAGATTGCTTTTAGCGATAAGCTAGGTTTTTATAAAGCACATTCCTTCATTTATTATTTTTAGTGTGTTATAAAGATATTTTTTATTATTATTTTTTACTATATTATCGATAGTAATTGAATATATATGCCACGGGCACACATTTTGGTTAAAACTCTAATCGTTAATTTTATTACTTACTAGTCTTTAAATATGTAAAGAGATATTTGCATGTTTGTTATAACATCAAACTTAAATGTCTGTACAGATTTGAATTAAATCATCATCGCAAAACCAAATGAGTTCTACCAGAAGCCATTTGTAATAGTCCGTAATACTGCTGTGTAGGTCCCAGCATTTGCCGTGTGGTCTCGGCATAATAGGCGGTGGCCTATTCTAAAATGCGAGAAAGGAAGGGGTGCCTTCCTTTCTCGTGAGTGTCGTAAGAGGCGAATAAGGTAGGGCGAGAAATGAGCAGTAGCGTCCTTCTTATAAGACCTCCAAAGCCTAAATGCGGTTGCCAATTCGCTTGTTAAGCGTGTCAACTAGTTAAAACCTGATATGATGATAATGATGATGACCTTAGTGCTCAGTAATGCCATGACACATGTGTGGCATCAAAGACATTATTCGGTGGTATCCATAATGCTGCTCATGACGATTCGTGACGATTAGACATTTCAACAAGTGGGCTTGTTCACCAAGTTGTATAAAAAAATAATCGTTGTTAGTACGTGTAAGTCCCTGCGGGAACACCGTAGGCGGTCCGGGGTCCACACTGGTCTACATTAGGCATGGAATGGACACAGCGCGGAAGGAAGGACGTATATGGAATCAAAATATCGCTGGCGGAAAAGTTTATTGATGCAACCGTAAAATGACGGTTTTTCATTTCCTATACGGTTTTATTTATGGTTACGGATTTAAAAATTCTGTGTCTATCGGTAACTGGTTCCATTTTTGTATACATACAAGTTTTTATTCGCGCCTTCGCCCGGTTACTGGGGATTTATTTAATAGGCGAAAATTGAACGGTCGAACTTTCTTTAATAGCCTCTTAAGGAATCCAAGAAAAATAAGGATGTAACCTCATTCAGCCTATGAACACTCATTGCAGGCGTTCATAGGCTAACCGCAACCGCTGGGGGGAAAGGGATCGTTAGTAATGGAGACAGAATCCCATTGCTAGCAATATACCCAACCAGGTCGACCTCCTCGCGGTTCTCCCTGGAAACTATCATGGTTAATTCCTGATGAATTCATCATGATGGGCTAACTGGCCTGTTTTCATTCTCAGCTATCACCCTTCACTGGTGCTCCGCCAGCGTATCCGTTTGCGTAGGCGGGGTTACCATACCATTTTCACCCATCAACAACTGCAACCGCTTTCCATCATTCGGACCATCTGCTAGTTTGCCATCTGTGATATAAAAAAAAAACTATGTCAAGACCACACGGCGAAAAAACATATATTACATATATTGTTTATTATATATTTCATATATTTTTTTCTTACTTAGGTACAAACTGTTTTTTTTTGTTGGAGAAATAAACGACCAGACGGTCGGCCTGATGGAAAGCGGCTACTTCGCCCATGGACAACTGCAATACAAGAGGTGTTTCTTGTGCGTGGCTGGCCGTTTAAATATTTGTAGGTAACGTGTTTTTGAAATGCCCCATATTATATTCTAAGGGAAAACTGAATACGGGAGTTCTATCCACGACCCAGAAATACGAGGTACAAATGAACGTGATGCACGCACACTAGTACTGTGCCATGCACCCGATGGTCAAAGGAAATTGAATTGTTTAAATGTATCTATAACATATACCTATAAATAAGAGTCTAAGTAAGCGTAATAGATGCATACAGACGCGGTGAGTAATTTTAATTTATATTGTATCTGTGTTATGTAAAAGCATAACTGAGTAATAAATGAAAAATTAGTGTAATAATGGATCGAATTAGCGAAGGTGCTATGATCACAATTCATTTAATGATCTGCATCTATCTCTGTATAAGATTCAATACCGCCATATTAGTATGATATAACAGGTTATTTTACCAGAGGGAGACTTTGTACAAAAGTCGATTGCTTAGGTACCTCTGTCCCATTCGTGTTTCAACCGTGAAACAGTTGTGTTTGCATGGCTGTGTTTCGGTTTGAAGGGTGGGATATGGCGTGAATTTACTGGGTACGGAGGAATAACACCTAAGTCTTCAGGAATGGCAACGCATGGGGGGTATCATGGGCGAAACAATATACTCTGTTATGTTCATGGTACTGCTCATGTCTATAGGCGACGGTTACCACTTTCCATCAGGTGGGACGTCAACTTGTTTGCCATTCTAAGTTGTATAAAAAAAAATGGAATACGCTGGCGGGACAATAAGGGATGACAGATGAGAATGCAAAGGCAGGTCAATTAACCCGTCGTGATCAATACACCTGGGATTCAGCACGATGGTTTCCAGAGAGAACCATGTGGAGGTTGACCTGACAGGGTATATTGTTAGCAATGAAACTGGTAGTCCGCATTATTGACAATCAATATTTGAAGAGTAAATAAAGTTTTTGTGAAGAGAAAATAAATCATTCATTCATTCATTCAATCCGTCCCACCACAATTCCTAAGAATAAGGACCTACTCGCGTTACGATACGTGTAGAATTTGGATTAACACATTGTGTGTATTTACAGTAATATTTTCATCCATTCTGAACTGATTTTAATTTATTTTTCTTACAGAATACGTTAAATTTAAGAAATGGAATATTTATTCTTCTTATCTTTATCTATTTTTGTTCATACCTATAATTAAGTATAGAATAACAGTATCTAAAAAGAAGAACGATGGTAAATCTAAAAATAAATCAAGTAAAAACGAAATCGTAAACGGTTAACTAGTTCACAACTGATAACTTGTGATAAGAGGAAAACATGAATTTCCATACGCAAAGTGATGGCGCTCCGTTGCGGATAATATTTCATTTCTAATAGGGCTGTCGACTGCCTCAAATTATTTCTTTTTTATTTTACACTTATCGCAATAGAAGAAAATAATACAGTAGTCTATGTATGCTATGACGTTCATCAGGAAGTGGGAAGTGGATTTTTATTAATAGAGACTACCAACTAGGTTATTAAGAAACAATGGTGTCTTAGAATCCGGCTCAAGTGTTTGGAAAAATTCACTTTTATAGAATAAATCCAGCATTGAACTTATTAATAAAGTTTCTGTATCTTATAATTTAAAATGAATTTATTTATTAACTTTTTATAGCACTACTAAAAGAATAATATAAAGAAAATACATATGTATATTATACTAGTTGTACCAGCCGTTTCTCTCCAAAAAGGGGGGTTTTGCCAGTAGTTGTCACGCTTGGCAGGCGGGCTGTCAACCACAGTTTCACTTTTGGTGATGTTTTAAGAAAGACGCTGCTGTCTATCCCTCCACCATAAATAAGCTTACTTAGTTGCCTTTTACGACACCTACAGGAAAAGAAGGGGTGGCTTTTTGACGCTGGGACCAACGTGACTTATATATATATACTTGTTATATATTACAATAATATATTACACTTATAAAAAACAAACGGTATTATCGCTAAATCAATTTAATTTACTGTACAATAAGTTATTAGAAAAAAAAAACGTGTGCCAACCCTAATATTAGCAGTAACAGTTTGCGTACACGTAGGCATAGTATAAATCCTTTAATTGCATCGTTATCTGTAACAATAGTTATATTGTCGATAACACACATATGAACGTCACTACTGTTAAATGTTTCGCCCGCGCGAGATTTCCCCGTTTGCACAATATAAATATGGACGCCCACGTTCACTTCAGAGTTATGAATGAGCAAAATACTCTTTTATAGTAACACTAACGACTCACCCCAGCTTCGCACTGGTTAATAGTAAGATAAATTAGTATTTTTATTAATTTTAATAAATACTTTACTGAACTAGGTGCCATCTTGCGTAGTCTATTTCGAAGGTTGCTTACTTAGAATTATTTTGTTTAATTCCGCTACCATTAATATGTGTGCGACTGCCAACACTCGAAGATTGACCACCACTGTTACTACCGGGGAAAAAACAAAACGTGCGTAAATAAAACACCAGTCAGAGATTGATAGTTAATGTGGAAGGTTCTGGAACTTTTGGTAGTAATAGTGGTAGTCAATCTTCGAGTGTTGGCAGTCACACACATACTAATGGTAGCGGAATTAAACAAAATAATTCTATTTTAAATACACTATCAGAACTTAATGCGATGGTAAATTTTTGCACGTAAATTGTACGTATATAGTATGTATATACTACATACGTACAATTTACATTACGTAAAAAATACGTATAATTATTTTACTTTATAATAGTACGTATATACCAAATTTCATAATGATTGTTTAAGCTGTTAAAGCGCTTTAAGATAACAAAAAAACTCACTTTCACATTAATAATATTAGTAATTATATAGATCAAAGTAAGTTTGTTTGTTATATAAGTTATTCTTAAGTGTATTAATATTAAAGTATCCACAGACTATTATAATGTTGTGTCTATAATTAAATTTTGTTATTAGTATTTCAAATTCTTCAAAATACAACTCATTACATTTCATATGTTTGTTTCTTATTCTTTGGTGCCTGATTATGCTTTAACGGCTCTTTCAGTCATCATGGAACAAGGTATACACGCAGTACATAGGATGGAGAAGTACATAAGATGAAGAAGTACATGAGAAGTAGAAGTACATGAGAAGGAGAAGGATATAGGTTAGTTTTTATCCCGGTTACGTGAAATGACGATCGATTAACTCTTTAAAGCGCCACGAGGTAACAAACAGACATACTTGCGCATTTATAATATTAGTAAGGATAAATATTATTTTTCGCGTAACGTAAAATCTAACATTAATACATAAGACTAATAATATTTTCCAAATTGATTAGCATTAATACATACTGACCAATCACGTCAATCGATTCTTTAGGACAATCTGAGGGCCTACCATGAAATGTTTTCCGAAATTTCGGATCCGAACGAAACAAAAAAATTATGCTAAAATTACATGATACGTACCATTTAAAAATATTTAAAATGCTGAAATATCGTTCCTTTGAACTTTTATGATAGGATTTATGACAAACGAAATTTAATATTTCGCTCCATTTAAAAGGTCGATTTCGGTACGAACAAAAACACGAAATTGAGCCCGAAAATTCGGAATTTCATTTCATGGTAGACCCCCCATTATGACAAACTAGAGGACTAAAATCTAGGGCACAAGCACATTCTACAAAATCCAGGGTCCTATTTTCGTATCCTTCGTAATAGTAATAGTCATTTGGATTTTTTCCTACTATAATTAAAGATTGAGCCCCACAAAAAAAAAAACTCGTTGTTTTGATTTAAAAAGTAAACTGTTGAACCGATTTTGATGACTAATCTGTAAATATATCCTTTAGAACAAAAAAGTATTTTCTAAGTCGGTTTACAACTGACGAAGTTATAGAGGAACAAACATAGAAAAAATACAACAGAATTGAGAATCACATTCTTTTTAAGTCGGTTGACAAAATCACGAGAACCGAGAAGCAACTTTATTTCTAAAAGATTTCTACAAGAAATTTCTTTTTTATACAACTTAGAATAGAAAATTTGAAAAATTTGAAAATTTAGTAATAATGTCAATATTTTAAGCTTCTTAATTATTCTTAAAAGTTCTTTAGCAACTATATTAAGCAATCAAAATTATCGAAACGTAGTCAATTTTAAACGATTTTTACAATTATTTTTGCAGTCTTGATCACACTTTTATTTTGTGATGATTAAAGCTGTTGTCCTTCATTGCGAAGCAAAAGACTGCTTATACTTTGCTCCGCTTCTAATTAATATATAAACACGCGATTCCATATTCAAAATTCAATATATTTAAAAGGAATTACATAAATTCATTATATTTAAATTTAAGAATTCTACGATATATGTCTTCATATTTTCTTCTTTTCTTATTAAGTGCTGCGCTCGTGTCAGTGGAGCTCTTGCCACTCACTACGATTTTCAGCAAGTCTTTCACCGTTAGGTACGACACGACACTAACTTTTTGCTTGAGGTGCCTGATGTAACTATATCTTGGTCTCCCCCTTCTTCCTCCTTACTTCTGTCTTACCTTCTATTATAATGTTCATAAGTTCATCGTGTCCCAAGATTTTTCCTTTCTGATCTTAGACATAAAATGGAGCGCAGATGTCATCGTTGATCGATGCTAAAATAAATATTCGATAAAGAACTTTTTTGCGACTTCGTATTTAATCGAATGCACGAGAATTAACCCTCAGACCTGAGCTAGTTTAGGAATACTCGTTTCCTAAATTGGTTCAACCGAGAGCCGAGAGCCTTGTGTCTGTAGTGGGGTAGGCAGCAATGCACCGAGTCACCGGATGTACGGCGTACTTTGTGACACCCACTCGCGCTATCGGCATAGTGAAATGTGTTCACAGACTAGTGTTGTCTCATATAGATTAATAATCGATACTCGTTTGAGGCTCCAAATAATCTAACAATCGATTGAACTAAATAATATATACTGCAAATATAGTCAATTTTAAACTTTCGCGTTGTTTACACATATTTTAAATACGCTATCGGGACTTAATGAAAATGAAATGGGATGAAAAACCTTTGCAGGTAAATAGTATCTATACATCACCGTCTTTATTGATGACTTTGTGATGGTCCCCGAAGAGGCTGCGCAGTATATCAAAAGACGCCGCTCACTACAGTCCTGTCGTGATCACGACGTGGTGCAATCCACGTCGAAACGTCGGCAATAAAGAAGCAGGTATATGTACTATTTAGCTGTAACGATTTTTCATCGCGTTAAGTCCCAATTGTGTATTTAAAATACCGCAAACATGCTCGACGAACAAAATTTTATGACATTTTACAACCTATGTTTCTTAAAAAAGTTTATTAGTTATTATAAGTGGTAAAGAGCTTTCTTCAGGGTCAGCAACGCGCGCGTAATACTCTTGGTATTTTTTTTTATGGGTGAAAATGGTATGGTAAACCCGCCTGCGCTAACGGGATACGCTGGCGGAGCACCAGTGAAGGGTGATAGATGAAAATGAAAACAGGCCAGTTAGCCCATCATGATGAATTCATCAAGAATTAACCATGACAGTTTCCAGGGGGAACCGCGTGGAGGTCGACCTGGTTGGGTATATTGCTAGCAATGGGATTCTCAGTCTCCATTACTAACAATCCCTTTCCCCCTACTCTTGGTATTGTAGGCGTTCATAGGATACGGTAACTGCTTAACATCAGGTGATCTGTATGCTTGCTTGACACTTCATCATCATTATATCAGCATTAAATTGTCCACTGCTGAAGCCTACCCCTTGAGGGGGTTTAGCCAATAGTTGCCACGCTTAGTAGGCGGATTGGCAACCGCAGTTAGGTTTTAGAGATGATTTAAGATGGACGCTGCTGCCCATAGCTGACCATCCCTTAGTCGGCTTTTACGACACCCACGGGAACGGCCGGGGCCACACAGCCATTTTGTGTGTGTGTGTGTGTGAAAGTTTGGCACTTCAGTGATATGAAAAAAAAAAATTCTATGAAAATAAATAAACTTTTTTTGTTGCAATAAAATTTGCGAATAAACTGATAATAAGATAGCGACACAATTTGATAAATTGGATTGTTAAATGAAGCAGCTGCATTAAAGCGCTGGCAACATTACTACGATAGTAAGTAACGATGGGGTAGGCGGTAATGCATTGGGTCACCGGATGTTCGCTGCACGTAGCGGCTTGCGACACCCACCTGCCCACGCTAAAAGTCAGCGTACACTGCTACACACGTTGTATATTTATCAACTGCAATTAAGATTTCGAAAATAAATAATATACATCGATGATTAGATTAGATTGCTGTGTGGTCCCGGCATAGGATGGACCGCCCCTTTCTTTTGTGTGAGTGTCGTAAGAGGCGACTAAGGGAATTTAATAGTTGACGGATAGGCAGCAGCGTCTCTCTTAAAATAGCACTAAAAGCCTAACTGCGGTTGCCAAACTCCCTGCCAAGCGTAGAAAATCCTGACAAAAGCCCCCTTATGGTTGAGTCCTATGTTCAGCAGGAGACAGTCAACGGCTGATACAATAAACAATAATAACTATTAGATTATTCCTTTACAAATATGTTGCCTTAGAATGGCAAACAAGCTGACGGCCAAAACAACCTGATGGAAAGTGATAACCGTCGCCTATAGATACGAGTAGTACTATAGACATAACAGAGTATAGTGTTTCACCCATGATACCCCTCAGGTGTTGCCAATCCTGAGGACTCAGGTGTTATTCTTCTGTACCCTGTAAATTCACGCCATATCCCACTCTTCAAACTGAAACACAGCAAACACAACTGCTTCACGGTAGAAACACGAATGGAACAGAGGTACCTAAGCAAACGACTTTTGTACAATGTCTCCCTCTAGTAAAGATGTATATTGACACGGTTATTATAAATATTGATAGATAATAGATTAGACACTAATTTATAACAAAGTCGTCGAATAGTGCTTTCATAGACATCAATTAAAATAATTAATTTGGTTTTACATGAAATCTCACGACTATTTGCAATGGAAGAACTGCATTGCAAGATTGGTTATTTTTTTGTATTTTATGGTTTTGATAAGATTATGTTTTTCTATGTTTATAACAATTTTTAAATAATATTGAGAATTAATTTAAATTTTAATAAGATACTACTACTCGGTTTCAACGTATTTGCAATTAATTAAAAATTAGGACGCTTTGTGTGTCTTCTATAAAATTGAGAAGTTTAATACAGGACCAAAATTGATTTTAAAAAGAAGTGTTCGAATCGGTTAGGAAAATGAAGGCGTACGTCTCTTTGAAAATATATGCAAAACTTGATAAGATCTGGACAAATAAAATCGAGGGCAATGATTAGTCTAATTTGTAAAACAAAATTCGTAGGTGTACCTATATGCATAACAAAATTTATAAAATGCCATTTGATAAAATCTCTAATTTCTTTCTTTGACAAAAACAAGCTCCGGTTTGCAGCAAACAGTAGGGTTACCATCCGTCCAAATTCGTTCGTTCCCGTCCCGTTTCCCGTCTGTTGTAAATGGCATATTGGGCAACACTAGCCCATTACTAAATTAAAAAAGGAATGTGCGTATTTTCGCCCTTATATCTTCGCCAAACTTTTTATTTAGTTCGGTTTGTTTTTACTTAGAAGGAAATAAAATTAACCAATAAATAAGTATATTTAAAAATAAATAATAAAACATTATTTATACAATCACGTTACATTGTTGCCAATTTAAAACCGATTTTCATAATTCTTTTTGCAATCGGCTTATATTAATTTGCAACGCGTGAAGCTGCTAGTTTTCTTCATGGAGCAAGTATACATGTTTCTGCCATGCAACACTTCATTTTTAAAACGACAATTCAAAAAATTTCAATCTATTGTATCAACGAAACTTCTTCTCGATTATTGGTGTATTATGTCATAATTATCGCCATTTTTAATTGACTTTAAAAAAGGAGAAGATTATCAATTCGGTTGTATTATTGTATGTTTGTTACCAGAGAGCTTTGTCGTTTATGAATCCATTTGGAAAATTATTTTTTTATTTGAAAGGATATTATCTAGATTGGTCCCAGGATTGGTAACAGGACTTTCCAGGTTTCAAAATGGCAACCCTAAGCGACAGACGTCCGCCGATTACTAATGCACCAGTTTCGATGAAACCGGTTACATCTGGAATTTAACCGGTTTTTGCAGCGAGATTGGACGTTTGAATATTGTTTTGGTATGCTCTCACCGGACACGTTTAATAGAATTAGTGTATATTTAAATAAAATCTGACAAGTGCAAGACAGATTTCGATAGCTAGGGTTCTGCACATAGGGTTTATATCGGAAAACTTTTTATTTTTCACTTATACAGTCCTATACTACTTACATGTATTAACCGCCTGCCTGACGTCAACCATCTTTAGTAATGCATTTGTTGGTGGTTTCCGCCACCTACGGTATGGAGAAAAGGATTGCGGAAATAAAGGAGAAGACGATAACGTTAAGAAAATTGATAAATAAGAGGAATAAGGGACTAATTTGGGAAAGGAAAGGGGCCTTTCCTGCTGCAGTTACGGAAAGGACTGAGACACTGATTACTTATCTATACACTTATTCTAGAATCGAACAGAGTTCTAGAGAAGGACACTCCTGACGTCTTTAATAAGCCTTGTCATCCAAATGATTTAGAAGCAACAAAAATCAATGATCATGTATGAATATGAATAGAAGAATAGAATAGAAAATATTTTTTTTATACGGGAAAACACAGTTATAACAGAAAATAGAAAAATATTATATATACAAGAAGTGTCTTATATTAAACAAAAGGAACTGGCTCAGCTGATGCCGTGAGTGTCCCAGAGCAATGTGTACAGCTGCACAGCGCTGGTTTACAGCCAGTCCCTCTCTTAATAAAACACAAACGAGTATAAATGAAATTGCATGTTACAAGAATTATTTCTTAGATAATATACTATATAAATATGCCGTGTGGTCTCGACATAGGATAGACTACCCATTCCTTTCGCGAGGGTATCGTAAGATCCGACTAAGGCAAGGTGAGAGATGGGCAGTAGAGTCCCTTTTTAAACATTTCTAAAGCCTGACTGCGGTTGCCAATCCGCCTGCCCAAACGTGGCAACTACTGGAAAAACCCTCCAAGGGGGACGAGTATGTTCAATAGTGGACAGTTAAAGGCTGATATAATAATGATACTATATAAATATAATGAAGTGACGTACTAAAGTGAACAAAATTCTCTAGCTTCCTTCACGCTCACATGACTCCTTAAAAAACTATTTTAAAAAGGAACTCAATTCGTTTGTATTATTTTTTGTTTAACAAACACTTCAAACTTCGTCATTTATAAACCGATTTTAAAACTTCTTCTTTATCTGAAAAGATATACTTTCAGATTAATTCCATAGACGTTTTATCAATATCGTTTCAGTAGTTTAGTTTTTAAATAAATACAACTGGTTTTGCCACGATTAATGTCGGTTTATTTTGTAAAACACATCAAATTACAACATATACACTGCGCATCCCTAAAACCAATCCCAAAATGCGGGCGTTATAATTAAGCAATAATGGAAATTTTATGACTATAATACGATTGAATTTATAGCAGCATAAATGGTAGAATAGATATTTTTTTCTACTACAAGAAACTGTAAACAAGTCGACAGCATTTGATGGATAGTGATTTTTTATTGGGTATAATGGAATAGTAATCCTGGCCACGCTATCTGTATAAACTGGCAGGATACTAGTGACGGATTATCGGTGTTGATGAAATCAGATTAGTTTGCCCATCGTGACAAATTCGTCAAGGATTGATCATCATCATCATCATCACCTCAGTCGTTACCTGTACACTGCTGACTATAGGTCTCCCTCATAGACTGCCATAAGGAACGCTCCTGAACCACTTGCATTTATTCATCTCCTACAAAACATTTGAGGTCGTTTCTCCATCTATCGTCGAAGGATAGATCATCTTCATCTCAGTCGTTATTTGTCCACTGCTGAACATATGCCTCCCTCATAGACTGCCATAAGGATTGATCCTGAACCCTCTATTCATTTCCTGCAATGCATTTGAGGTCGACTTTCAAACTTGTAGGTGTTCTTCTTACATTGCGTTTGTGTGAATGAGGTTGCCACTCAAGAACCTTTCTTTCCAAGCTAAGTGATCAGTTCTTTGCCACTTCAGCTTGCTTATCCATCAGGCTATGTCAGTCACTTTGGTTCTTATGCGGCTATCCACCCACATTTAGGTAAGAGTCTAATTTATAGAAGCACATTTAACCATCATAGATCTGTGTAGTTCTATATCAGTGTTAGCTTACTATGGTATTAATATAGTTGTTGATATGTTACTAAAATATATTATTTTGCTAATTATTTTTCTTCTCTTTATTAATGTTTGGGTAAATGTGGGCACACCAAATATTATTTGTCGTATACAGTGCGGTTTCAGAGTGAGTTCCTCTCGAGAACATTCAAAATGTGCAACTTTTAAAGTTTTCTCTAAAGATTATAATGTGTTTTTTAAAAAAAAGGCGTAGTAAAGTTCCTTCAGGGTCGGCAACGTGTACATGACATTTCCGGTGTTGCAAACGTCCATAAGTTACAGTGTCCGTTTACTATCAGATAGGTTATATGCTTGTTTACCACCTTTATATTTACGATCAGATACGACATTAAAAATTTAAAAAAATAGCATATTTCTTCCTAAAAGACTGGCAACACACTTGCAATTTCTCTGATATAGCGGGTTTCACTTACCATCATTGTCAAATACGAATGCCTCTGACTACCCTAAGTTCTTTTTATCACAAATTTATTGCAAACTTTCAGGATCCGGGTAAGAGGAGGAAAAATATTCGTATGCGCAGGAGATTCGACTGGTGACGTAGATCGAAATACGGTGAAAGGTGCCTACCACGCTCGGGGCATTAATCACTGAGCGAAATGGGTGCGCCGCATACCAACTTGCACCACGTGATATTAGCAACACTGCAATGGCCGATTCAATGTTGCCCGCTGTGTGGGAGTCCTTGGTAAAAAATATGCCTATTTTCATTTTAAGAAATGGCTTCAAAATTGAAGTATACTGAGTATACTGTTTCGCCCATGATATCCACTATGCGTTGCCATTCCTGAGGACTTTGCTGTTATTCCTCTGTACCCTGTAAATTCACTGCCATATCCCACCCTAGAGAAGTCCGTAAAAAGGTTGCTTTTGTGTACTTTTATAGCGTTAAATAGGTAAAATGGTGATACAGTCATGTGTGTAAATAATTTGTCAAACTAATGATTAGTATATCTAGTTGACATCACTTATCAAATCGTCAATAACATGAACGTGACAATGTAATAAAATTTTATTAATATAATAAAATTGTTACTAGACGATGTCTGTACCGTGGGAGATATTTAGGAAAAATTAATATTTAACCAACAGAAGCAAAAACAATAATTTTTAGAAATTTTATCTATCTATATGTTTGTTCCGGTAACACGCAAAAACTACTGCATCAAAATGAATGCTGTTCTGACAGTTACAGTCCTGAAGATCTAACTTAAAATCTAGTATACGTTTCATTTTTATATGCCATCTAGAAGTAGTCTATTTAATTGATTTATATTTTTAAAATCCGGGCAACAAGGTTGTTTATAAAATTTACATATGCACAAATGTGGGAAAAGCCCTGATATCTGTTCTATGACTCACCATCAATCCAAAAATCATCACTCAATAAGAAGAAGGAAGAATCATTTGTTAGTAATGCAGACTGCAGTGGGCAGTTAACGGCTGAAATAATAAAAAAAAAAAAAAAAAACTAAAAACCGAAATTAGTCGGGCATACCCGAATTTAAAACGTGTGTAAAGTCATCATAAATTACAGTACAATATGACTCACGGTAGTTATTACTCGACAATTAAGGACTAGCAAGGAAGTTCATAGGCTAGAGAAGCAAAGATTATTTCATATATAAACTATTATTAAAATAACTGTACTTCATAATTATAGTAGATTATAATCAATAATTTTTTGAATCCTGTCTGTTTGTATGTTTGTTATGGTATCACGCAACAGCTCCAAATTGGATGCGATTTTCATAATAGTGTTTGTGAAGGTTTAACTTAAAATCTAGTTTATATTTTATCTTGATACACCGTTGACAATTGGTTTATTTTTACTGTTTCTCACACGAACGCTTAGGTTATAGAATAAGCTTCCTATCGAGGTTTTTCCAAGAGACAACAGTATGGGGTTTTTCAAAAAAGGGGTAAAGGTTTTCTTCAGGGTCGGCAATGCGCGTGTAATATCTCTGTTATTGCAAGTTTTCATAGGCTACGATAACCGCTTACAATAATGGTAGATCGTATGCTTGTTTACCACCTCAGAGTAAAAAAAAAAATCTTCTAAAATCCACGCGTAAAAGTCAAACAAAAGCTAGAAACAAATAAAAATACGTGGGGTAATACATCAAATTCGTAATTGCTCACACATAAAAATGTCTAAAACATGATTCAGATTCATAAGCTTCCTTTATCCAAGAACCTGAGCGCGAGAAACATGCTAGTTGAGTCATAAATCTGCCGACCCTCTCGCGGGACATGAGCGTGATTATAAATAAAAGATAAACGCGTTGTCAAAGGGAAAGCTGCACGTTTTAAATCCAGTGGCGAACCCGGGGGATATGGATAATGGGATTCCAACTCAACACTTATCTCTCGATTACATTCAACATTTGTTTCCAGTTACTGCGGTAAAAAATATATTTCTTCCTTTCAATGCGGCCTTGGTGAGGCAGGTTTATATGTGGGTGATTGTTATTGATCAAACATTTATTAATTATTGTAGTAAACTAGGTGTTATTTTGCAGAATTCCATATTATGTTTAATTTATTATTATTTTGTTTAATTCCGCTACCATTAGTATGTGTGCGTTTGCCAACACTTGAAAATTTACTACTATTATTATTACCAAAAGTTCTACAACTTTCCATATTAGTCATCAGTTTTTGACTGCCATTTCGTCCACGCACGTTCACCACAAAAACTGTTAAACAGTTAACACGGCTCCGAGCAGCGATTTATTAATTTGCCTGAAGATGCCTCGTTTAAAGGTGAAATAGGAATAGAATGGGTCATCCTTTCTTTTCCTGTGGATGTCGTAAAAGGCGACTAAGGAAACGACTCTACTGCGCATTCCTCGTACATTAACAGCAGCGTTTCTTTAAAAACATCACCAAAAGCCCAACTGCAGTTGCCAACCCGTCTATCAAGCGTGGCAACTACTGACAAAAAGTTCTATATTCAGTAGAGCACAGACAATGGCTGATATAATATATAAGATATACAATATTCTTAGATTATATAGATATATTATATAGACATCATGCGTTTTTGAGACAAAATAAATATAGGCTCTATATCGAGCCTCAAATAAACTAAGACTATATCATACATAAAGATAAGAATACTTAATATTT
Organism: Galleria mellonella; assembly: GCF_026898425.1. NCBI lineage: Eukaryota > Metazoa > Arthropoda > Insecta > Lepidoptera > Pyralidae > Galleria > Galleria mellonella. The sequence continues at coordinate 3,025,332 of NW_026442028.1, read as the reverse complement.
ACAGTCAACTTTTTATTTTAATAAGGACATAGCTAAACATGAATTGTCAAATTATCTTACTTGTTTTTTTAAATGTCTTAAACATCCATCTATTGATAGCGAATCCCCTTTTCCCATAAACCCTTTCGAAAATACCGTTTATAAGTTTAATAGCTGAGCTCAATACAATAAACCGTGCTATGTTTGGAAATGCGAAATTTGTAAAGCCGTTTGGATGTTTGTTACTAAATTACTCTTCAAAGGTTGAACGGATTTGAATGAAATTCGGTTCTAAGATATAGGTATGGGTAATATCGGTATCGCTTCGGTATCTATATATTAGTTTCTTTTGAACATTAAGGACGAAAATAAGGTTATCCCTTCCTACCTATCCCGCTCATACCAGTCAGACATTTATATTCCTTTAGATAGGGGTTTTCATTTTGTTGTTATATATTACATAAGCGATGTTTAATATATCCATTATTTAATCATTCAATTCATATACAGAAATCGTAACATATATATATTAAACCCTTAAATGGATAGATTCTATCATGGATTAACAAATACGATACTGTATCCGATTTCACGTGAGATAAGCCCTGGGTTATCTAATATAATTAAACTGTACAGACGATAAAAGCAATAGAAGACAAAACAATAACTTTTAGAAATTTTATCTGTCTGTCTGTCAATGTGTTTATTCCATTGTCACGGAAAAACTACTGTACCAAATTTAATGTGATTTTCACAGTTATATTCTTGAAGATCTACTTTAAAATCTAGTATATGTTATATCCTGATACACCATCTACAAGTGGAGTATTTTATTAATTTTCTTCTTTTAAAAACCACGGGTAATGAGCAAAAAGATAACTTTGTTTTTTTTTTTATACAACTTAGAATGGCAAACGAGCTGACGGCCCACCTGATGGAAAGTGGTAACCGTCGCCTACAAACATGAGCAGTACCATGGACATAATAGAGTATAATGTTACGCCCATGATACCCCCCATGCGTCGCCATTCCTGAGGACTCAGATGTTATTCCTCTGTACCCTATAAATGCGCGCCATTTCCCACCCTTCAAACCGAAACAAAGTCATGCAAACACAACTGCTTCACGGTAGAAACACGAATGGGACAGAGGTACCCAAGCTATCGACTTTTGTACAAAGTCTCCCTCTGGTGATATTATTATATAGAGACCTATTCAAAAGCAGAATGATTAATATGTCTCAAGTCACTAAGCTAATTATAAAACGTTATGTTTGACTGATAAATATACCATTTCCGGATTCCCCGACGAATGACCGACATTCGTGATGCAAGCTGGGCGCAGGAAGTAATCTCTCGAGTTACAAATATACCTACATATCTATTGTTAAAATATGATTGACACCATAGATAGATAAAATATTTATTTTCATCTCTAACGTACATATAAGAATGAAATTAATATAAAATTACATAAAAAAAAACCGTAGACCCGTGTGCGCTACAACAACACAAATATGTTTACCTTATTTTAATACTATAGATATAGATAGAGTGTTTCTCAAAGGATGATGATGATATAGTCGTTAACTGCCCACTTATGAATATAAGTATTCCTCTTGGGTGGTTTTGCCAGTAGTTGCCACGTTTAGCAGGCAAATTGGGCGGGTTTCATTGTCATCGAACTTACATAATTATGTCAAATTTCAGCACATTCGGACACTAGTAAGTGGTTAAAAAATTTATGGCAAATCTTAAACGGAAAGACTTAGATACTAAAGCTACTTTTTTTTATATATACCGTATACGCTGGCGGGGCACCAGTGAGGGATGATAGATGAAAATAAAAAGGCAAGTCAGTCAGCCCATCGTGACAAATACACCTGGAATTCAGCACGATAGTTTTTAGGGGAGACCACGTGGAGGTCGACCTGACAGGGTGTATAGTTAGCAATGGGACTAGTTCACATTACTAATAATACCCTCCCCCCCTACTAAAGCTAGTTAGAAAAGGATTTGTAACTATTTATTAATACTAGACTTTAAAAATTATGTACATAGTGACAAGAGATTGAAAGAAATAGGGCATCAGTGCCTTATTGGAGCCGAATATCGGAAAGGTTTTGACACTCAATGCTCCATCTAGCCCCATATAATCTAAGTAATTACTTGGTACCTATTGAAAATCAATCTTAATTTCACTTTAATACATTTTAAAATCAATCACTACTATACATGATCATGACATACACATTTCACATATTAGAGGTTTTGAATACATAAACAGTTAGGTATTTTATGTTCATTCGATTACAAACTGAAACGGTGTATAAATAGAATTGATAATTGCTAACTCATGTTTTGAAGAAAGTAATTAACCTCCGTGGCTATCACACGCTTGACCAATTTATTTCGGCAAATCAAACCGAACGTGCCACTGAGATATCATTGTGGTGGTACAGATAACATTGTGTCGGGTTCCGTCTATCCGCCGTGTAAAGTATAACGGATCGCGATACGTATCTGGGAACGAACCGCTGTGAGGCTATGCCCGATGTAGAGTAAATATGTACAGATACAGCACCCGGCAAATTAAACGACCTAATTGATAAAAATATAAAACCACTTTTAGCTGGTGAAGTGTTTTGTCTATTTCTTTTGAACTGTGTTCTTAATTCAAATGAAGGTAAAAAAACATTGAAATAGGTTTTTAAAGATGTTAGTTTTTTATGAATAAAAAAGACAAATTAACTTCGGCATGCCACCACTATAGAACACTATCCCTGTCAAATATATAATGTAATAAAACATGCTGTCACATAAGTAGGTAAATGTGATAAAGCAGAAGCTATCTCTTTCCAAAATCCATTACGTAATTTATTGGTTACTACTAACATGTTATTTTTACTGTAATTTATTATTCTTACAATAAACAGATTTCATACATTGTATTCTGAAATAAAATCCTTTTAATAAAAATATAATCATTAAAACAGCACAGATATCACAAAATATTCACAAAAAACAAAGATGAAATCTTAACATGTTTGGTAATTAAATAAACTGGAATATCTGTCAAAAATATAAAATAAAATAAAAAGTTAAAAAGCTGTAAATAATGTTTATTGAAACATAATCAAAACATGACATGTTTTGGAACATTGGTATTAGACGTAAAGAATAATATCTAGTATTCTGGTGATAGCTGAAAGACCAATCACAAGCGCGTACTAATTTATCTAGCACCCATACCTATCATTCAGGTTAGATGCCGGACACTGAGATAATAATAATGACGCCAATATAAAGTTAATATAACCATTATCAAAATTCATAGCGACCTCTTAAAATGAACTTTAACATAAGTACATAGGGATAAAATTTAGTTATCTCAGTAAAATAGTAGATAAAAATGCACCGGATGACATCACTGTCGCCTCTGTATTTCTGTCTTGACCTGTGCATTATCTGTGGAAATTAAAGATCCGGTTGGCAACTTATTCGCGTGTGATTGTTTTGGAGTTCCGTTCGAGTCTTAAAATATGATAGATTAATTTAGGTCTTTTTATTACCCTAAAAAAAAACACATAAAACATATAACAAGCACATTTTGCTTTGCAAAAACAAACAGCTACTACAATCATGATAAAATACATCGATGAATGATGAGGTGTTTAGTAAACACATTAAATTGAAAATATTTAAATTTAGAATGCAAATGTGACTGTAAAATTAATCTTTGCTTTGAAACAAACAATTTTTTTGGTTCACAAAGAACGGCAGTTTTAATAACTACAAAATTAATGGTATCAACACAGGAGTGAAACCTATCGATTGCAAAAAGAAGTATTAAAATCGGTCAAAATAGACTATGTCTCGTCAACCTAAGTTGCATAACATTTCAGACAAAATTGGCACCTGTAATAACCACAGAAATAAACCCTATCAATTGCAAAAAGAATTATTAAAATCGATTCAGAATTTACCGTTACATAGCCATAAACAAAAGTATAGATAAATTCAAAATTACCTTCTTTTTGAAGTAACATACATTGCTTAAAAAATAATGCAAAGGAACAACAAATTCTAACCTTATTAAACGGCGAAGTTTCAGATCTCCATTACTCAAAGCTTGCAGTGAACCTTATATATTAATTAACCCAAGAAACAGTACATATATAAATAATAATCCTATAGGTAATATAAACAATGCAGTGTGGTCCCGGCATAGAATGGGCCATACCTTCTTTTCCAGTGGGAGTTATAAGCGATTAAACAATCTTAATGGCCGTGGGACGATCAGCGTTTCTCTTAAAATGTCATCAAATTTAAAATGCGGTTGTCAATCCACCTGCCAAGACATCTACTGGCAAAATCCCTTTATAGGGGAAGCCTAAGTTTAGCAGTCAACAGTCAATGATTGAAATAATGATAATCGATTCTACAGGAATTAAATCCGTAATTTTTTTTATACAACTTAGAATGGCAAACAAGCTGACGACCCACCTGATGAAAAATGGTAACCGTCGCCTATAGACATGAGCAGTACCATGGACATAACAGAGTATACTGTTTCGCCCATGATACCCCCCATGCGTGGCCATTTCTGAGGACCCAGGTGTTATTCCTCTGTACCCTGTAAATTCATGCCATATCCCACCCTTCAAACAGAAACAGCCAAGCAAACACATAATATAATATTTATATTAAATAAAACTAATAAATAATTATAATATTATTATATAAAATAAAATAATATAAATGTGAAAATAGCATGTTTGTTTGTTATATCTTATGCCTGAACGGTTTAGCCAACTGTCAAAAGTATTGTACTATTTGAGACAGAGGAAGGAAAGAATAATAAAAGACGACGAATCGCGGACATAAATTAGTAGGGAAATAATTTTAATTAAATACAAAGACCGCCTGTACAATGGATTGTGTTCAGAGGAATTGTTCAATATGATGCCCACAGCCACTTTTTACCATCGTACGGCTCGCCATCGACAGGGTGTTCATCCTCATGTCCTACAGCTTCAATGGTCGCATACTGCGCGGTTTCAGAGATGTTTCGTCCCATGAACACTCAGGTTGTGGAATAAGCTCCCTGCCGAGGTTTGCTCAATAGCCTACAGCATAGGGTTCTTCAAAAGAGGGGTAAAGAGGTTTCTTCAGAGTCGGCAACGCACGCGTAATACCTCTAGTATTGCAGGTGTTCATAGGCTGCGGTAACCACTTACAATCAAGTGGGCCGTATGCTTGTTTGCCACCTCAGTGGTATAAAAAAAAATAGCAAGAACCCGTTTCAATTGCACAATTCGCGCTTGACTGTCGTGCGTACAGACAGTACAGTGTGACCACCGGCATAGGGTCAGTACGAAGACATTTTTTGTACGATAACACGGCGTAATTAATGAATGTACGTACATTTTAGGTACAAAATACAAGTATGTATGCACCAATGCGGCGGTTCGTTTGTTGCAGATCTCGTTCGATCGTTGCCGCCTGTTTTGAATCTCGTAATATTTTATTTCCAAGGAATTTTAAAACAACACGTTAGGTAATTTTTCCTTGGTAATAGTTCGGTGTAAAATTAATCTTGTTAATTTAAAATGATCTTTATAAAGGGTACATTAAGGTTTCTTTAGGGTTCACATACAGGGGTGTCACACCCCTAATGTTGCAGGCATCCATAGGCTACAGTAACCGTTTATTATTAGACAGGCTGTATGCTTATTAGACACTTTTTCAGTATAAATCAAACAAATTTAATGTATTGTTGATTAACTTTGATTAACTGAGTCATTAAGGGGTCTCGCTTGCCAAGTGTAATAGTTGCCACGCTTGGCAGACGAGTTAGCAAGTGCAGTTAGGCCTTGGTGATGTTTTAAGAGGAACGCTGCTGCTCATCCCTCTGCAGTTATGTTCCCTTAGTCGCTTCTTATGATATTCACGGGAAAGGAAGAGGTGGCCTATTCTACGCCGAGACCTAACAGCAACTGGGTGGCACACTTTCTTGTTATTATTTGCCAACAACACATCGCTCATAGTAAATAAGTAGCTACTTTGATAAAAATATGATTGTTTTTTTTTTAATGAATAATAATGAGATGGTAACCTCGCTGCACTAACGGTATAAGCTGGCGGGGCACCAGTGAGGGATGATAGGTGAGAAAGAAAAGGCAGGTCAGTTAGCCCATCGTGATGAATACACCTGGATTTCAGCACAATGGTTTCCAGGAGGGGCTGTGTGGAAGTCGAACTGACAGGGTACATTGCTAGCAATTCGATCCTTTACCTCCATTACTAACAATCCCCTCCCCCTACAATATGATAATGTTAAATGTAAGTTATATTGGCATGATATTATACATTATAATAAACAATCATTCACTCTGAATTTGTTGTTAAAATCATATTACATGGCGCAGACGATAGAATACGAATCTACGCTCCCAAAGGGAATCTGATTTCGAATCAAACAGCAGGTACACTCTTGAACCTAATATCAATATCAATACAATCTATTGCTAATAATTTGTATTGTACTCATGAAACAACAATTAGGAAATAGGTTGGAATTGGGATCCATTTGCAGCAGTTTGTATTGGCAAGTTACACTAATATGCATCTTGATAGATGATGTTCTGATGAACAATATGGAATTCAAGAATGCGAAACTTCAATTCGAATATTTTCGAGACGTTGGTAGGAACAAATGAAACTGGCCGCTTTGTTGCCGAGAAAAATCTTTTTTTTTTTTGTTGTTGATAAAGCAGAATAATTTAAAACTGTAATTCCTTTTTTAAATCATTCCCTTTTAAAATAATATGAGTAACAGTAAAACAGAAAAAGTAAAAGACGTCTTAAGTGGTCAAATGAAGCTTGACTATCTGGCGTCACGGTTCAGTTTTAATCGATACATTATTGTGTTGCGTGTATTTAGTTAATTATTTATTTATTGGATATAATAATAATGTATTATAATTATAGACTGTGAGAACATATTATTAGCATCTACATTTATAAAGAGATACTCGGTAAACGAAGGGAACTGAATGTCAACGACCTCTACTAGATCCTTACTAATATAAATGTGGAAGTCAGTTTTTGTTTATTGATTTGTTTGTTAACCCTTGGTGCCTTAACGGCTTAACTAATATCCATTAAATTTTGTATTTTTTATTTAACACAGAATGGTAAACAAGCTGACGGCCTACCGGATGGAAAATGGTAACCGTCACTTATAGACATGTACAGCACCATGAATATAATAAAAAACACTCTGATACCTATAGTAGCCTTCATGCGTTGCCATTCCTGAGGACTAAGGTGTTATTCCTCTGTACTCTATAAATTCTCTTCCATATCCCACCCTTCAAACCAAAACACAGCCATGCAAACACAACTGCTTCACGGTAGAAACACATATACATACATGATATAAATATGACATAACTCATTTTTTTACAATGTAACATTTATTGTTATAATATTTATACGATTTATTGATGGATATTTATTATAATTTAAGATAATTTTGTACCCATGTTCAGATAAATAAATGAATCGAATTAAGTCTGTTGATACTCGTAAATCTAAACACAGCGGTGTTAGTAAGGTTGTAAAATATATACCTACAGGGGAAAGGGTTTTTTAGTAATGCAGTACTTCCAGACTACCAGTCCCATTGCTAGCAATATACGCTTACAGGTCGATCGTGGTGCCTTGGAAACCTTCAAATTGAATTCGTGGTGTTTTCGTGACGATAGGCTAACTGACTTGTGTTTTCAGGGGGGAAAGGGTTTATTAGTAATTGGGACTAGCGGGCCTATAGCAAGCCTTGTCAGGTCAACCTCCACGCGGTTCCCCCTGGAAACCATTGTTCTTAATGCTTCTTTCATTCGTCACGGTGGACTAACGGTTCTGCTTCCATCCTCATCTATCATCTTTCACTGACGCCCCGCCTGTGTATACCGATAACGCAGGCGGGTTTACCACCTCATTATCATCCATGAAAACAAGACCTGTTATGTCCATGGTACTGCTCATGTCTATACGCGACGGTTACCACTTTCCATCGGGTGGGCTGTCAGCTTGTTTGCCATTCTAAGTTGTATAAAAAAAGGCAGAGTTAAAGTGTAGGAAACAAGAGATTTATGTAAGGATAGAGGTTTTAAAATTAGGCAAAATGCTGGGCAATCTTATACGACATGACGATTTTTTAAAGAGCATAGTAGAAGGAAAAATACAGGGCAAAAGAGGAAGAGGAAGACCGAGGAATAACTACATGGGACAGAGAAAAGAAACATTAGGTGTCATGTCGTATAGGGAGGTCAAGGATATGGCCTGGGATAGAGTTGACTAGAAGAAGATACATGAATTAGTTGCATCGACAAGAGGAAACTCTTAAATGAAAAGAGAGAGAGAAATGTCTTTGGCACTCGGTTCTCTCTGCCTACCCCGCAAGTGACTGCATATGTACACGTACAATAATGTGAATATATAAATGTACATTTGAACTTACTGATACACACTTAAAAATTTCTATGTTTTTGTATGTGCAACTTTTCTAGTTGACTTCACATAAAATAGTTTTTGCATAGATAATACATTCCGTTTGAATGTAGCGTGCACGTGTCTCTGGTGTTATGTTACATACGTGAACCGTAGGTATACGTCATTAGGCAATATGTTGCAAATGCCTCAATACAAATATTTAGGGATCCGCTTTCGACGTAGAGAATAGACGTAAACACTTGACTTGTACTTCATCTTGGCATAGAATAGGCCACCGCTTCCTTTCCCGTAGGTGTCGTAGGAGGTGACTAAGGAAAGGCGAGGGATGGGCAGCAGTGTTCCTCTTAAAACATTTCCAAAACCTAACTGCGGTTGCCAATCCGCCTGCCAAGCGTGGCAACTACTAAGAAAACCCCTCTAGGGGGCGGCTTTTTTTCAGCAATGGACAGTTTAAACTTAATACCATAATGATGATTTCTAATGATCTATTTTTAATCACGGACACAAAAAGAGGAGTATTATAAGTTTGACAAGTCTGTGTGTCTGTCTGTGCATCGTAGCTCCTAAACTAAGGGACCGATTATGATGTGGGTTTTTTTAAAGATGACGTGATTGATATGATTTTTAGTTACATTTTATGAAGATCTGTTTAGGCGTTTCAAGGTCATCGGCTCATTTTATAGGTTTGTTTGTGACGGAGCTTTTTTAATTTGTAATAAATTTATAGTTTTATTCATTTTATATTGCTTAGAACGACAAACAAGATGGTTCATCTGATGGGAAATGGTAAATCGTTGCCAAGAGAACTGCACAACACAGATAGTATATATATGTAGATAGTACATTACTAGCATTGGGGCTGTTAGTCCCCATTACTGATAATCCGCCTGTGTACATTTTTGTTATAACCTAAAATATCTATACTGTAAATGAATGTACAAAAGCATAAATAAATAATTTAGAAAAGAACAGCGTCTGTCAGTTTAGCATTTCTTTTTAGTAGAACAAATAGGAAAGTTACCAAAACTCAAAAGTTAAATTTCTAATGCAAGTATTTGACAATTTAGAAACGAATATAATGACACCCTAATTATAATATTCATTAAACTCTTTAGACCACACGTTGCGCTAAAGATCCGGACATACACTTTAAAAGTAACATCCTTCTTTGATTGGGTCGGATAATTAATACGAACTTGCCTCACCTTTCGATGGTCGCAGGTTCGACCCTTCAACAATACATTTATATTCATAAGTACGTCTGTATATAAAAGACTGGCTGTCTTCTATGTAATATGTATTTGTAATAAAAAGTATTTTTTTACGCAACTTAGAATGGCAAATAAACTGACGGCCCACCTTATGGAAAGTGATAACCGTCGCTTATAGACATGAGGAGTACCACGGATATATCTCAGTGTACTGTTTCGCCCATGATACCCCCTATTATTCAAATATTTCTACGAGTTGAGTACTAAACCCATAGTAGTAGGGTGAAACCCATAGTTTGTGAAATAAATCTAGTAGCATTTTTTATTATTATTTACTAGCTGCCCCTCCCGGGTTCGCACGGATAGACCAATTTACTTTTCCGTACAAGACTTGAAATATTTTTTTTCATACACACCATGTCCTGACAATTACAGATACAAAGAAAAAGAATCAGCCAAATAATATATAAAAAAAGTAATGTTTATGTATTATATGTATATTTCTTATGTATTATTATGTATAATTATTTCATTATGTTACTATAATTATGTCACATATTTTTCGCCACATCTACCCTTCATACGCTTTCTGTTTAAACCTAATGGTTAGCTAGTAGAGAATGCCATATAGCATTAAGCTCGCCACTTTTACAATGTTTTACTGTGCAATAAAGAATAAATAAATAAATAAAAAATAATTAGTCAAATAGATGCAGTTGTTCTGAAATGATGCCCTTACATATATTCGATAAATAATTTTTTCTCAAACATGCTTGGAAATGTGAGCATTATTTTGACAATCTTCTTCGAGATAAATCAAAATTGCCGTACTGACCAGATACATGCGGGCAGCGGCAGGCAAAAGTTGTATGAAAATCCATATCTGTCGTGTTTTGCGGCCAGATAAATTACTATGTAAACTCATATCTGTCTTGTAATTTAAAAATGAAATGACCTTTTACTTCGAAATATGGATACCAAGGAGGTAACTAATAAAAGGTTTTATCTAAATTTCGAACTGGCTTGCAAATAGAAAGCTGTTTATTGAAAAAAAAAAAACAAAGGAACATTATTATATATATTATATATTCTTTATTGCACTAAAATATACAGTAACAACAATAAATTAATAACAATGTTAGCAAAGGTGAACTTATCTCTAAAAGAGATCTCTTCCAGTCAACCTAACAGCAACATTATGGCGCGTGAAAAATTATTATTGTTCGTTATTCGTCATTGAACTTAAAAAGTAAAATTGTGTTTTTGATTTCCGCGCATTGTTTGAGAAAAGTACTATACAAACCTTGACCACAACTAGGCATTGATGGACTCACGTATGTGTGCCTCGGCTACGCCTCGGCCCACATTTGTATATTCGTCCATCAATGCCTCAGTTGCTGGCCGCTGCAGTAATGTACTATTATTTATATATTATAAATTATTGAACTATTGAGGTCAGAAGGGAAAAACTGTTGGGACACTTGATACGACACGACGAACTTATAAACATTATAATAGAAGGTAAGATAGACGGAAAGAGGGTAAGAGGGAGACCAAGGCATAGGCATAGGCATTATTACATTAGGCAGATCAAGGAAAAAGTTGGTGTCGTGTCGTATCAAGATGTGAAGAGACTCGCTGAAAATCGTAGTGAGTGGCAAAAGCTCCACCGACAAGAGCGCAGCTTTTAAATAGGATACATAGATTATAAATTATATGGAATCTTGTATAACCAAAAATCGTACAAAAACAATAATACAACACTTTCAGTATTATTCAATAACACTTTTAGTGCTTAATATGTAAATTCAATGGAATTACCACAATAATATTGTAGCATTTAATATTACCTTACATATCATATTATTTGATACATGCGGCGCTTTTGTAACCGTAACGCGATGTAAAGAATTTTACCAGTTGCGCAAGCGCACAATATGACAATAACAAGTATTGTTTTCATACAAATATTTCATACTTATATAACTATGAAAATATATATTTTTGCGGAGGAAATTTTTAAACTATCATCTACTAACTTTTACATTTCCAAAGAAGGTTGACGTCAGGCAGGCGGTCGGTCTTTAAAGTATAAGCCAAATCATTTTGTAATATGGATAAAACCATATTACGCCGATATCAAATAATAATTGGGATAAGGGTAGGATGATGAGGATGATGAAGATGATGATGATGGTGATCTACTAACTTTTACCTGCGACTTCATTTGATTGATTGGGTAAATAAGTAGGCTTTCCTATGCCATATAGTACTCGTATACTAAATTTCATGCAAATTGGTTAAGCTCTAAGATGCTAAGTATTAATAAACAAATTTACTTTTACATATATTTATATATTTTTTTATATTACCCATTCTATGCCGGGACTAAAGTCCAGGAACTAAAGAAGTATGTTTTCGTGCCCAGCAGTAGGGTATTAATATATTAGCCTGATAATTATATACACCTATTATTAATTAATATATTTATATATTTTTTATAACAAACAGGGGGTAAACGAGCATGCGGCTTACCTGTTGGTAAGTGACTACCGTCGCCCATGATCACCCGCAAAACTAGAGGCATTGCAGGTATGCTGCCGGCTTTTTAAAAAGGAATATGCTCTTTCCTGAAGGTTATGATATCGTATCGGTTCGGAAAGACTGCTGTTATATATTTATTATATAATTTACTATACTAATAACTAGCCAATTATAAATTTAAACAAACTATAACATGAATGTTATAGTATAAAGCATACATCGTCAAAACAGATCTAATAATCGTAAAAAAACCAGTTTAATGACCGATTGATTAATTATTATAATACTTGGAACATTTTGGAATGTTTTGCAATCTAGTTTTTGCACTACCACAGGTATTGGATGAAAAACTTAATTTTAATATTGGAGATCTAGAATTTTAACTGTTATTGAGATACAGCACAGCGAATGGCGTATGGTTGTGTGTACAAATGCTTAAAAATACAACAACAAATATAAAATATATATAATATATATATTACACTAAGAAGAAGTAAGTTTTTTTGCCTAGCAGTGAGATGTTATATATATATTATAAAAATATAATTTATGTAAAAAGAAACCTTAAAAAAAATTCATAATCATTCAATAGTTACTCGGAATGATGTAAGAATTCTAATGATACCCAATACATCCAAATCTATGTCGGCATTTAGATTATGGAATTTATGGTGGAATAACTTGTATGACTTGTATTAAGAGTGTGTGTGTGTGCGCGTATGTACGTGTATGCTAGTGTACACGTGTGCGCATGTGTGCGTGTGGGCGTATGTGCATATATGCGAGTGTGCGTACAGTTGCATACATTTTGCTCTCCTATAACATCGTAACGATAAACTCAAACGATACCGTACCGTGCTACGGTAAATTATAAAAAACACTCCATCTATTCATACGAGCTCGCCGGTTACACATCAAACGAACATGCAATAAAAACACAATAATAAATAAAAGACCAACAGCGTTCACGCGCCAAAACAAGCAGCCAGACAAAGTCCCACGGCAATAAAGTCGAAATTAATTACTAATAACACATTTCCCATACAATAATTGTCCAATTTCGTTCGCCTATTGACAGGTTGAGGTGACGTAAGTAGCCGGCAGCAATGCCAAGGCCCGGGTCGTTGGCCGCGGGTCTTAGCTAATTACGATCGCCATATTTGTTTCGGACAATTCCGGAGATGTCCGCAGTGAATATGGGGACACTGAGGAACTGTAAGCACAGTTAGTAATAGTACTAAAGCTCAAGTTTGGACACTCCCTGCCGCGCACTGCGTTCTATCCTCACCCCTTCTCAAACACATGTCAGATACCATACTCTAATGGGTGTCTCCAGTCTACGCTTCAATAGCCGCCGATTCTAGAGGAGAGAGGATACAATATTTATGAGGCATGAAGAGGAGAGACTTTTCTCGCGCTATCCCTAATTTCATACGCACACGGATGATAATGGAATGGTAACTCCGCCTGCGCTAACTGTATACACTGGCGGGGCACCAGTGAGTGATGACAAATAAGAATGAAAAGACAGATCCTGTTAGCCCATCATGATGAATACTCCCGAAACTCAACACGATGGTTTCCAGAAAGATCACGAGAAGGTCGGCTTGACAGTCCCAGACGGATATGTTACTAGCAATGGGACTGGTAAACCGCATTACTATCCATCCCTTCCCCTTTACACACATACACTGCCACATGTACAGACATTATTTGTATCTGTATTTGTGACAATCACGGATCGTGACGTCTTTATATGACGTGTCCGGGGTGGACTATAAGGTACGAGTGGTGGTATAGTTCTGTTTGTAAGTTACAGCGATACACAGATTTCATACCCGCAATGATGTCTTCATACATTTGTGCTACTAAATTTTGGTCATCCTTTACTATTAATATAAATGTGAATTTGTTTGTTTGTGGCCACCTGGCGGCTTAACGGCGTAACTAATCATGAAATTTGGTGTACACGTATTAAATGAGATGAGGAAGGGCATATGTTACCTAAAGTGACTTGAAAAAAGTTTCTAAATCGATTGTATTTTTTTTTATATTTATTACGTCATAACTTCGTCAGTTTTAAACTGATTCGGATTTTTTTTTTTTTGTTATTTGAAAGGATCTAGTTACAAATCGGTCCCATAGAAATTTTATCAGAACCGATTCAGTAGTAAAGTTTTTCAATGAAAATAAGTGATATTACCACAATCTTAATTTCTACATACTCGCAGTCTAAAACAGTCGCTTCCCGCCGTCTGTACGCTTAGACCGTCCACACTCATTTTTGATGAAATTGTTATATAATATGCACTTATTGTGTATTTTCTTTATTTACATTTTTTTTTCTGTAATTTCGTTTTATTTTTTATTTATTTATTTATTCTTTATTAACCACAATACAAAACAATGTCTGGTACAAAAGGCATACTTAATACTATATAGCATTCTTTCCCAGTCAATCTTTGGCAAAACAGAAATTTAATTATGCGGTGAAAAAATATTATATTTATTATAATTTCTAATCATTTTTTTTAGCCCCTGTGTGAGTGTAGTCGCATATTTTGGAAAATAAAGTCTCTTTCTTTCTTAGATCTTTTAAACTACGCAACAAATTTCAATTTGTTTTTCATCATTAGATAGAGTGATACAAGAGGAAGGTTTATATGTATAATATAACATTCAGGACATAACTAGCAGCACACTTGTAAAACCGCGGGTAGCAACCAGTTATTTACAAAAAATCTGTTATTGTCTATTATGAATTATAATATTGTGACTTAATTGATTATTCTATTACAATATTTGGTACTTAATTGGCTATAATGAGCCATATAAATTTTGGTAAAATTTTGCATATAAATAGATGTTTTAACATGTTAACGGATCCCTTTGATACTACTAATGTGTTTACAACTTCTAGGATAATGTTTAGTTAATAACAAATAAATTAAAATTAAAAAAATAAACGTTAAACTCAAGAATATATAACTTGATACCTATTCTATTAATATAAATTTGAATATTGGTTTTCAAATATGCTTAAAGGGTTAAACGGATTTTAATGAAATTTAGTACATGAGTAGATTAAATTGTAAGTTAACACATACGGATAGTTTTATTAATTTATACTTAATACATTAGAATAATATAACACAAGTAAAAATCATTATTATAGTATAGTTTAGTAATTTAACCGATAATAACAATTAAGAACGTTCCCAATTCGTTTTTGGAACAAAATAATTTAAGATTACGTTAAAAATACTCTTTCAAAATGTTATAATTTAAAAAAATAATAAATTAATAATAGATAGGTAAATATTTTATTGTTTCCTCCAAAAGATTACAATAGTAAACCTATTATAAATACAACAAAAAATTATCACAGTGAGAAAAGAATGGGGGACCTTATCGCTAAGAGCAATCTCTTCCAGGCAACCTTTGGACGGAGAGGAGTAATTATAAACAGTTTGAATTTTATATTTGTATAAATTGTTTCAGTTATGTCAAGACAGTCCGCGTAACACACACAGCGTGGCGACAACAACATTAATCCGTCTTAATCAGTCAACGCCAACGGCGCGACCGTATATCTACTCGGCCGTTGCTTTCTTATGCAATTATGCCGGCTACATACCTACACGCTTCACTGCTTATGGAAATAAATTCAATGTATGACCGTTGAATCTTTTGATTGTGTGGTTGCATTTTGCGCCCGCCCGCCCACTGCACCGACTATTAAAGCGTCGTGTCGATTAAAAATCTACTATAGAGGAAACAATTTCAAACTTTCGCACCTTAGTGATAGAGTTCAAAATATGATGTTCTTATCAGTTTTATGCGTAGAAAATTATATTACAATCTGGTGGAGTGATAACTTGTTGACAAGTTACAACATTAAAATAATTTCTTATTTCAGCAGCCTACACAAGTCAAGATATTGATTCGGACAGGTATCACTCGGCTCTCTGTCTGCTTTCTAGGGAGCCTAGCGTGAAGGTAGATCGTTTCGAATTATATCAAAAAGAAGAAGAAAGAATATACGACAAAAATATATAATGATAAAGTTCTGGAGTTAATCCATTATTAAAAAAAAAACTGATAACTGGTAAAGAAAAAAGATTCCCAAACGGCGAGTTCATACAAATGTAGTATAGGGTGACCACACGATATAGAGTGACGGTTTAAAAAATGTTATAGGGAGTTTTTGTTTATTCAGTTGGCTCAGGACCGTACTTTTCGCCGAAACAGGGGGCCGGGGGGGGGGGGGAGCTATATGTAAAAGTGGATGATACATAATTTTAAATAATGATAATATCATTTCAGTGCAGACATTTCATCATCTACATTAATATTTAAATACCACGATGAAAAACCTTTGCAGGTAAATAGTAGCTACATACCTGCTTCTTTACTGCCGACGTTTCGACGTGGATTGAACCGCGTCGTGGTCACGACAGGACTGAAGTGAGCGGCGTCTTCGTCTAACAGCCCGCGCAGTTTAAAATTAACTACCTTTATTAATATTATAAATGTGCGAATGTTTGTTTGTTTGTTATCGCTTGACACAGGAATGACTCAACCAATCGTAATGAAATTTAATATAAGTGTAGTATTTAGGTTGAAAAACAAAATAGGCTGCTATTAATAACCTAACTCAGTCACTGGGACAAAAGTCTCAGGTAAAAGTAGTAAGTATATATATATATATATATATATATATATATATATATATACACACACATACATATCTGTTAAAACATCATATGGATTAGAAAAGTTCTTTCCCAAATTACACAGATCGAGAATCAAACCCGAGATATTTACGCAAAGCCGCATGCCTAATCAACTACCTCACCACAAACACTCGTAGACACACTACGACACTCATTGACATATTTGATTAGCCTGTTTTTCAACTGCTGGGGAAAGGCCTCCTCTTTACTACGCAAGATATGTCTATATAGACGCATATACATAGACACATAATATAGACATTACTTCTGGAGTTAGCAACAGTTTGCACATCAAAAGGAATAGTTTGCATTTAGAAACTTAACTCGGTTGGCAATAGTCCACATACATTGCGGTTAGCTATGGGAACAAGCTATGTCACTTCTCGAAAACTCAATCTATCTCCACTTGGGGGTAAAGCAAAGCTGCGGCTAGACATGCGTAATCTGTAATGAATGTAAAGATGAACTTAGGCAGAAAAAAAATTGATTCTTAATAAATAGTTCGCCAGTGTTATTATTATTTTTTATATAATTTTATTAATTTTAAATAGCATATTAATAGTTAACAGTGTATCTGATAGATAGAGATAAACTAAAACGCAGATTTACACGGACAGCATAGTATCATCACAATAAATTGCGACACTTATGGTAACTGTCACCCAATGTTTTGCAATTCCTATATCATAAGATTTTATGTCTCCGTACTCAGTAATTATATTATGTATCATTTTATATGTACATATCTTAAGTTGAATAACGAAGGAATATATTTAGAACGTCTAAATACTAAGTAAAAACTAAATAAAAATTCGAAGAATTCGGTAAAAACAAGGTTTCGCTCGGTCGGTCTACATTTACCTCAATGTAATGCAAGTACAAGTAAAAATCGAAACCTTACAGAACAGAGTTCTTTTGATAAAAGTGGATGCAGTACGAACTAAAAGAAATCATTCGTAAATCAACCACAACGAAAGCTTGAACCTCTTATCAAACAAAATAAAAATTGATGAATTCCATGCATCACAACGTCAACAGTATCGTCAGTAAACGCCCTCTATCTACTCGATTATGGATCAATTAAACGAATCAGAACGAACATCGGCGGATCAGTGCAAACATCTACAAAATTCGCATTACATTACAACACACCTGTGGCGCAGCTTAACAGTCCGTTTAATAAAGCCAGCTGGGCAAAGTTGTCCATTATTATAAACGAACACAATAATTTTATGGGGTAATCAACATGATAAATTATTAATTACTGCTTAGAGAAGCGGGAACGTGAATTTGGTTAATGCCCACATAAAGGTCCATCTTGTATAATAACATTACTCTGTTTATACACGGCATCGACAGACGCTCCTATAATGGATATCATACACGGTACGACAAATCCAAGTAAAACATTGTAAAATCGAGTCTGAACTGTGTGAGCATTAGAAATCAGAAGCAGTTACAAATTACAGAGATAGTATTCTAAACGACTTTTGAAAGCGTCTAATTTATTTTTATTTTGTTATACCATTATCCGGCAAATTCTAAAACAAAAGTTATAATGCGGAATTTTCTTTCCAGCAGTCTATCGCTCTCAATTCACTTACTTAATAGACAATAATGGAATTTACATTATAAAAATTCTTATAAAAATACGTTTTTTTATATAACACAGGGTGCAAAAGAGCAATCAGCTCACCCGATGTAAAATGACTGCCGCTACCCATAACCAACTGCAACATCGGAGAAGCTACAGATGTGCTGCCAACCTTTAGAAAAGAATATACTGGGATACCAGTAGCGATGAAAACAAGTCAATTGGGTCATTGTAATGAATTCATCTATAATTAATTACGATAGTTAAAAGAAAGGATCGCGTAGAAGTCATCTTGACAGGATATATTGTTACTCGTTTACTAACAATTCCTTCCGTCGATTGCAGCGACTTATCGTACCGTGTGTGGCGCGCCTAAAAGTTTTACTTACCTTTACATTTTAATTAACTATTAAGTGATTCTGTGTTAATGGGTTAGTATCGCGGGCTGAACGGCCGAAGGACTGCATTGCTTAATCATAAAACTCATTACCATACCACTGTCGAACATGAGTGTCTTCCCATAAGATGATATTAGATTAGGCTGCTTACTATTATTATGCTGGCCAAGTGGTTTAGAATAGTTTTAAATACTGAGTCTTATTACAATGACAGTTCTTTGAGCTATGTGACCAGCTCATTGCCATTTCAGCTTGCTTATCCTTCAGGCCTTATCGGTCACTTTTGTTCTTCTGTGGATATCCTCATTTCGGATTCTATCAAGCAATTTCTTCCCTATCAGTGATCAGTTCTTTGAACTATGTGACCAGCCCATTGCCATTTCAGCTTGCTTATCCTTCGGGCTATATTTATTATCATTTCGGATTCTATCAAGCCTTGTCCATAGCTCGCTAAGCAACTTGAAGCTCATGTTTGGATTGTAAAGGCTCTGCAAATAGATTCTATAGGTCATCACTGGCACCTTCACACTTTGCGGTATTTTGGATAACAACTGCAGTAACAGGTCATTGACCCATAAAGGATCTAGTGCATAATATGATTCAGAAATGATTCACCAATTATGAAACTGTTTACACGTGAGTAACATAATTGTTATGAATTTATGTTCCAGGAAAAAGTAATATAACCTCAGGGATATTATAAGTATGTTTATAAATAATAATATTCTAAATAATATGAAGATCAACATTATAAATTTTGCAAACATTATATATGGATATACAGGATGATTTTGATTGGAAATCGTTACTATCTTTTTAAGGAAAAGTTTTAACACTAAAACTGAACAATTCACACAAGGTACGACAAATTGCAATGATCGCACTAAAGTGCGAAGTGAAACGATAAATTGTAAAATCTAAAGGGAGAAAGAGATAGGAGGCAAAATAAGAAAAAATAGAGCCCCCTATACTACCATGATAACTAACAACTGTTAATATGAGAGGCTCACAATGTTTTATCGTTCATAAAATTTTTGATTCACTCTATTGCTGTCTTAAAAATTAATGTATTAGTATTAATACTTATTTATTTTATTCAAAACTTTTTATTTTCAAGATTTTTTATACTAATTTTTTTTTTATATAATACAGGGGCAAACGAACATGCGGTTCACTTGATGTTAAGTGACATGGATCGCCGCCCATGATCACTCGCAACACCAGAGGCATAACAGGTGTGATGCCGGCCATTTAAAAGGAATATGCTTTTTTCTTAGATGTCGATATCGTATCAACTCAGAAAAACTGCTACTGGAAGTTGATTCACAAAATCCACGAAAGCTAGTATGGGAAACTCAAAATTTTTGGCGTTCCAGAATTTCAGATTTTTTTTTTCATACAACTTAGAATGGCAAACAAGCTGACAGCCCACCTGATGGAAAGTGGTAACCGTTGCCTATAGACATGAGCAGTACCATGGACATAACAGCGTATACTGTTTCTCCCATGATACCCCCATGCTGTGAGTCCTCAGGAATGGCAACGAGTGATTCACAAAATTTCTTTCCTAATATATTTTATAAGTAGACTCTTCTCTTTTCATGCAGTTAATTAACAGTAAAAACCAATTCTGGACACTAAAAAGGTTTTCACTCAGCATATATATTATTATGTATTTATATTTCACGTATATATTATTATCATATTGGTCACTCTGATGGCAACCCCGTATGGTATCCAAAACTTTCGCGTCATGATATTAATATTACATTCTATGTTCTCCAAAACTTTGTGTACATTATTAGCGGAAGTGGCAAGTCTTCCTTCCTTGGTGATTCGTCTTAACTTATTAAATTACGCCCCTCCGATTATTTCCCGGAACATATTAGTGATAGTTTGTATTTCTATCTTTTTCTTTCCCATGAACGCCAAGATAGGTGAATAAGTATCTTCTGGGCGCATTTCATTTGAGATCATGTCGCCACTTTTCTTTAGATAAGGTAAGACCAAGCGTAAATTTATCATCCAAAAAAATCTGAGTTTTTTCATATTGTAAGGAACAACCTTGTATAAATATATTTTTAAATACACAGTCGGGACTTAATGCGATGAAAAACTTTTACAGGTAAATAGTACATATACCTGCTTCTTTATTGCAGACGTTTCGACGTGTATTGCACCACGTCGTGGTCACAACAGGACTTTTTTTGATGGATGATAATGGAATGGTGACCCCGCCTGCGCTATCGATATACATTAGCGGGGCACCAGTGAGAGATGATTATTGAGGATGAAAAGGCAGGTCAGTTAGCCCATCGTGACGAATTCAACGATAAATTAGTCATTAGGTTTCCAGGGGGAACCGTGTGGAGATCGACCTAATAAAGTGAAGTGAGCGGCGTCTTCATTTGGCAGCTCTAGATAATAATGGTGACAGTGTAAGGGTACCTAAAGAGACTGCGCCAGTTGCCTTGCATTATAACTTTATCTATTGATACTTTTCTAGGTAACCATATTGGGAAACTGTAAAGTTAATATAATCGATAAAATAAATTAATAAAAACCATATTAATTCTTACCATTAGTAATTACTAATAATGACCTCGAGGGAGAGGAATGGGCAGCAGCATCCCTCTTAAAATATCTCTAAAACTCTGAATGCGGTTGCCAATCCGCCTGCCAAACGTGGCAACTATAGGCGAAATCAGAAAGGCTGATATATGATGAAAAATGACCTCGTCCTCTGGGCAAACATCCACACCAGAAGCCTATGTAAACTTATTTGCAATCATGGTCAGGACATAGTAGAAACACTCATAACGTCTAGAATGTCAATACAGTGCACAATAATAAATTATCTACAACATATGTACATATATATTGCGGTATCTGGTATATAGAATAGTTGACACAGCTTTGTTTGATGTGACATAATCGTAAAATAGAGATGTCAGCAAAACATCCGAATATACACTGATCAATATAGCGCAACTATAAAAACTCGATACCAAAATAAATATTTGTTCAAACGTTATTAAATAAAATAATACTGTTATCAAAGTAAATGATGATTAAACTGAAATAATTCAAGCAACAACTTATATCAATCAACAACATTGAAACTTATTAAAGTGTTCTTGAAAATTTGAAAGATAATTGTGTCGTTGCCACATTTCGTTATGAACGAACTTAAGAAGTCAATGAATAAAACAAACAAAACAAGGCAAGAATGTATTATAGTCGGTGGCCATGTGGTTCCGGCATAGAATAGGCCACCCATAGGACTAAAGGAACTTAATGGTAGAGGGAGATAGGCAGCAGCGACTCTCGTAAAACATCTCTAAAAGCTTTACTGCGGTTCCCAACCCACCAGCAAAACGTGGCAAATACTGGCAAAACTCCCTTTACGGGGAAGGCTTATGTTCAACAGTGGAGAGTTAACAGCTGAAATAAAAAATGATGAATATCGGTATCGCTTCGACATCTATATATTGAGTTTCTCTAGATATTGATAGCGGATAAAAGATCATCAGCCATTTCGATATCGCCCAAACCAAACGTATATATATTCATTTTGATCGGATTTTTCATTTCGACATCATATAATGGATAATCTATACGTAATATATTTCTTATTCAGCCAATATATATTTTTTTTTATGGGTGTAAATGGTATGGTAGCGCCACCTGCGCTAACGGTATATGCTGGCGGAGCACCAGTGAAGGGTGATAGATGAGAATGAAAACAGGCCAGTTAGCCCATTATGATGAATTCATCAGGAATTAACCATGATAGTTTCCAGGGAGAACCGCGAGGAGGTCGACCTGGTTGGGTATATTGCTAGCAATGGGATTCTCTGTCTCCATTATTAACAATCCCTTTCTCCCCAATATATAGATATTGTGACTACAGTATATAGATAGTACATATTATTACACACCGCCAGCCAGTCTTTAAATTACATAAAATAACAAACAATGGAATACTGGAAAGCAATCTGATCAGATTATTTATTGGAAGAAACTTTTGAATATTTTCTTCGCATTTGTAAAAAAAAGTAAACTATTTCTTAAGCTGTGATAAATTATGACAAATTATGACATATTGTATATAAATTTAAATAAATACTAATATATAAATAATATAAAATATTAAGCTGCGAATTTAATTTATGACTGTCAATAAAAACTGAATAAATATTATTACCAGAGTATAATTTTACAAATATGGTAATTAAATGAGATAAATTAGAACCACATATTGTCAAAACAGCAAAATGCTACCCAATTTGCTACTTTCAATATTTTTTGTAACATCGAAATCGTCGACTCTTCATCGATGCATTTCACTTATTTTAAAATGAGAATAGTGAATTTATTGCTCAATATTAATTCTGTAATGATGAATGCGAGGTAAAATCTACATGTGCTTACGAGTTTAGGTGAAAGTGTTGCGTGAATATCTATCGAGTTAGAATCGAGAGCCGATGGTATTACAAAATAGGTTTGTTTACGGTCCCCATTATTTCAATCGACCCTATTTATTGACACTCAATGTGTGATACGGGTGTATGTTAGAAGCTATTAGCAAGATGAGATATCCGCTTGGATTTTACTGTTCCATCATAATAATTGTGTCTCGTTTGTTTGTTTGTTTAAAACTATTTATTGTATTATCTCACAGAAAGAATAAAAACATAAACGATATACAGTTTTATTATAATGGTAAGATAAATATTATAATAATTTTTTTTCTAAACAATGGCTATACATGGGAGATATTTAAGAAAAAATAATATGAGGGGTCTTAATAAGGGTAATAGAAGTCAAAACACAAATTTTTATGAATTTTGTCTATCTGTCTGTATGTTTGTAATGTCATTACGCAAAAATTGCTGCACTAAATTAGATGCAATTTTCACAATTGTGTTCTGATTTTAAATCGTGTTGACTTCCGATTCGCTTTATGTCGCAAACTATATTTACCCGACAACTGAAGAAAAATAGGTAATGTTTTAGATGTATATTAGTATGTAAGTACGTGTGTAATTTAACAGGTATGTTTGGATCTTTCAGTAAAATAAACAGCTCGATATTCAAAAGGACGAGGTTTTATCAGTACTTTTATGTTTATCTAGATATGACGCGTGATATCTTCGACTACTTTAAACTGATTTTAATGATTCTTTTCACGATCGATAGGGTTTACTCTCGTGTTAGTTGCGTTTTATTTTTTATGAATAAAATCGCCGTTCTTTCGGATCAAAATTCTGCTTCTCGTATCCAAATTTTTTCATTTGACACAAAATTCCGCATTCTAAATTTAAATATTTAAAATCTACTAACTGTCATCTAAACTTCTACAATTAACAAACAATTTCGCGTTCTAAATGCGAATATTTTAAATCTATTGTTTATTAATCGTCTTAATGTAAATCGGTGCATTTAATCTTTAAAAAAAAAAAGAATAATAACATTACTTGAGGGCGCTATATTTTTTACTGTATTTCAGTAACTTTGGAAAGTTTGGAGAAAGTCGTTCAGTTCCATGAGTATTGTTGACTTCGGCTTGTTATATATACCCTATATATATATTATCATAACCGTGTACATACTCTTATATGTGTATACTATGTATATATACATAATATACACATAATATACACATAATACACATACATAAATATTAGGCATTTTTTTTACATTTGATCTGAACAATGAAACCGCACGTTAAGTCCGAGAAAGGCGTTCGCCAAAAACGTCAGCGCGCTAATCGCTCGTACCTTTTCCGACGCAATTAGATTTAATTCATCGTCAGAGCGATCGTGCTCATTGCTTCCTAATCACAAAGTGCGTTCGGATACGCGCGACTTAAGCTATCAAGTAAGTTCAAACTATCTGAAATTGTATTTTTATCCAATCACAATAATTCTATTTAAATAAATTATATGTATATTTTTGGTATGTTTATATTTGTGTGTAAGTAATTATAATAAGTAAATATGTAAACAAATCATAATTTTTGTACAAATATATATATGTATATATTACTTTGTTTGTATAGATAACATAGGAAAGAGGTTATCAATGTTGAAACAGGTTAAATAAAATTTAATAACAGTTGTTATTTTTTTTTTCTATAATACATTTAAAAAAAAATCAAATTAAATATTTATATTATATATTGATATTTACGACTAATAAAAGAAATGGCAGAAATAGCTCTTGGCTATACATAATATGATCCTAAAACGATAATTACGTTTTCTTTTTTGTAATTAATTTGTATGCAAATTAAAAAAAAAGGTCGTCAAAGGTAAAAGAAGATTAGTAAAATTCTTTTATATTCTAACAATATTGCAATTAAATACCAGTATATGAACTTTTTATAAAATATGAATTGTAAAGGCCTACCTGATGAAAAGCGGCAACAGTCGCCTGATAGAGCTCAATGAGCATTACACTGAAGGGGAGGGGATGTGGAGGGGTCGATTTTGAAATAACAATGTTGATCTAGAGTAATTAATTAATCTGGGATTTAAAATATGGTCTATCTGTGTATCATAATATCATTCAAGGCCATTTAGATGTCAAATAATTCTGGAATAAAAAACAGCAAAATTTTTTTTTGTATTTAACAAACTTTTACATTTTTAATTTTAGTACGATAAAGTGATCTCATTTAAACCATTAATTTCTGGATCAATCCGGTTCAAACCGCAATGCGATTAAATCATGTTGAAAGTTTGAGACTTTCAGCTTTGATCGAAAAGCCTAGTTGATTTTATGATTAAATCCTTTCCAACTAATTAGCATAATTGCCAAGAAAGTTTATCGAAGCTATCGTTGACACAAAAAAAATTAGGACTGATTGCTAATTGTTATTTACTAGCTACATCCCGCTGCTTCGCTTGCACGAATTAGGTCAGTACACAAAATGAATAATTCAATATATGTTATGTTAGGATATAACCTACAAGTATACCATTCTTTATTCAAATCAAATCAATAGTTTTTGTGTGAAAGGATAACAAGCATCTATCCGTCCATTCTTACAAGAGTTAATTTACTCAACTTTTTTTTAAACTTTCACTTTGTTTACACATATTTGAAATGATTATGAATATAAATAATTATAAACTACAGAATATATTAAATAACTACATAATACTTATAAAAATTACGATATGAATAGATACATACCAATACTTAAATAATGAATAATAATAATAATAAGAAAATACGTACTTATCGTAATACAATTTCAATGACTGGATAATATTGTAACAGATCCTTAGACTATTTCTAAAGTGAAAAAAGTGTTGTCCTCCTCTCTCCTACTTGCTATGTCCATAATTGAAATATTATCTACTAAGTATATTATGGAATGCAATAAGAAATAAATAAATACACTATTTGGTCTATTTCTTAATGGGTGATAATGGAATTGTAACCCCTCGCCTGCGCTATAGGTATACGCTGGCGGGGCACCAGTGAGGGATGACAGATGAAAATAAAAAGGTAGGTCAGTTAGCCGTAGTGAATACACCTAGAACACAGTGAATACACCTTCAGCACGATGCTTTCCAGGGAGAATCACGTGGAAGCCGACCTGCAAAGGCTTATAGCAATGGGTCTTATAGTTCGCATTACTAACAATCCCTCTCCTTCTCCCCTAAATGAGAATAGTAAGATTACTAATCGATACTAATTTCGTCATAAAATTATTGTAATTAAAATCTTTGCTTTTTGGCAAAGAGAAATCTGCTTGTTATATCAAAATAACACTAAAAGCAAATACATTTAAGAATCATGGTAGCATAGAAACAACGGTAAGATTACAAAGCCATAACATCCCCAATTATAATATATGAATATAAATCATATTAGTTTATTAAGGTATCATATAAAATGTTTTAGTAAGAAAAAATCCGCGATTCTAAAATTTTGAACGCTGTTTAAAATTCATTATGGGACACATAAATTAAGAGAACGTATCCGAACGTTGGCTGTGTACGGAGATTTTTTTGGCGGGTCGATACCCGGCGAGCATACATATAAGTAAGTACTGATAATATAATAAAAAATTGGCCAAGCGATTGTTGGCCTTCAAGTAAGTACGTTCACCTGACTATCACGAACGAATCTAGCTCGATAGGAACCGGGATTAGACGCGTCATGTTTGCCAACTGCTATTTAGGAAAATACAATGTTTATTTATTTAAAATTTAATGCACCGTAAAATTCTATCTACATTTGGCGGAGTGTACTTCAGACGGTGTTCTCTACTAGTCAACCATTGGGCAAACCGAGAAATAAGTAGGCGGTGCATTATTGAATTGAGGAAAAATAAGGTAATACTTGATATATTCATATAATAAAACTTATAATTAGACTAGTATAAACACACACATAATATATTAAATAAATAAATATATACATATAATAAATGCATAATACATTACTATATAAAACAATTAACTATAATAGAAGAGCAAATAACAATCTATGACTCAAACAAAGTAACCAACAAGATTAAGTTTAAAATGGAAAGTGATTTATTTACTTACTTGTTTATTTATTCATTTATTTCAGATTGAAAACAAAACCTCAATAGACTAGCATTTTCATAAGGAAAGTAAATCATATAGTTTTTTTTTTATTATCCATTATCCACTACTAAACATAGGCCTTCCCTATAAGAGAAGTTATGCCAGTAGTTGCCACACTTGGCAGGTGGATTGGCAACTACAGTTAGGCGACGTAGTTCAGAGACGTTTTAAGTGGGACGCTGCTGCCCATTTTTCGCCCTTCCTTAGTCGCCTCTTACAACACCCACGACTCCCACGACACGGCTCGTGGCTACCGATATTTTTCATTTAACAAGAACAAGCGTAAATTAAAAATAGGGATACGTAAAACGTGCCTATATTGATATACTCGCAAGTCTATCAACGACTTACTGATAACGTTATCTAGTGATACAACACTTTGATAATAATATTTAAAAGCTTCCGCGTTTCAAAATGTTTACTAGTTAAATACTTTATTTATTTTATTACTTCAAATATGTTTCAAGTGTTAAAATCGATAAAAATAGACGAATTTTATCAATTCGTCGTAGTGTAGTATTGATACTTCAGTCGTTTATTATAACACTATATTTTAGTATATATACTAAATTTTACACACAACTTTATCTGTAACCAGTTGGGATAATAGTCACCTATAGTTTTCTCTATTAAAAAAAATATTATTGTTGCCTGTATTTGCCATGTTTGACGGGCGGATTGGCAACCGCAGTTAGGGTTTTTCTTTTAATGGGTGAAAATGAAGTGGTGACCCACCCGCGCTATCGGTATACGTTGGCGGGGCACCAGTGAGAAATGACAAATGAGGATGAAAACAGATCAGTCAGCCCACCGTGTTCGAATTTCATAAATATAATCACGTATTAATTATATTAATTTATCAATTATTTTAATCACGATGACTACCGGAGGGAACCGCGAGGACGTCGACCTGATAAGGTAAATTACTAGCAAGGGGGCAGTTAGCCTCCATTACTAATAATCCCCTTCACTCCCCGCAGTTAGGTTTAGGTAATGTTTTAAGAGGGACGTTGCTTCTCACTAGTGTATAATTAGATATATAATATCTTAGTCCTCAGGAATGGTAATGCTTACAATGTATCATAAGTATGGCAGTATAATCTATGATGTACATGTACTGTTCATGTCTTTAGACGACAGTCCATCCAAGTTACCAAACAGTCAGTTTGCCATTAAAAGTTTCACAAAAAAGGCCACAGTTACCATTCGGTGCAAGTTACCAAGATACGAAGCCGTCAGTTTACCATACAAAGTTTCACAAAAAAAAGGTTAAAAATCTCTACTTTTACTCTCTAAAAAAAATGTCCAAGGAATGAAAGTATTCTTTACTTTAAAAGTAAAATTATAATACCAAATATTACATGTAGGTAACATAGGCATTACAACATGAACAAAAAATGACTTCAGATGTAGCAAGTTGCGTAACGCGTAAAACTGTCGTGCGATTTTAATTATCCAGTATGGTGTAAATGTGTTCCTATCGCGGTAATAGGAGCCATCGGTAACCTAGGGTTGCCACTGATTTGGAAATTTACTTTTTAAATTACACCAAAAGAATTTCCTATGATACTCAGAACGGCTGAGTATCATAGGAAATTCTTACTGAATTAAATACTGACCACTGCCCACCTGACGGAAAATGGCAGCCGTCGCCTACGAACACGAATAGCATTACGGAATACATTGTGATTACCATAATCCCCCTAAAACGTTACCATTCCTGTGAACTGCGTTTTTTTTTTAATGGATGATAATGGAATAATCCCACCTGCGCTGATAGTACATCGGTTTTCAGGGAGGACCGTGTGAAGGTCGACCTAACAGGGTATATAATTTATTATTAGCAATGGGGACTAACCTCCTCATTACTAATAAGCGCCCACCCACGCAGAAACACGATAGAAGACTTTTTTTTCTATTCTGAGCATGCAGACGACTTTTGCATAGTCTTTCCTCGGTGAATTAGGCATATTAGGTTTTGTTCTATAATTTATGTTTTTGGATTTTTTGGAGCAATTATAAGAAATGGGCATCAAATGGAATACACGACTGGTATGTGTTTTAACTTGTTACACCATCTAGAATTCCATTTCAGCGATTCCAAAAGTGGGTTCCGCATTACCTAGTGGTTCCGTAATAAAGTCATCAGGTTCCGTTTTAAAGTATTTCTAATAAAAGCTTTTGTTCTTATTTAAATTACAGTGTTTTTGATTTGTTTTTTTATGCAACTTAGAATGGCAAACAACCTGACGGCTCACCTGATTGAAAGCGGTAACCGTCGCCTATAGACATGAGCAGTACCATGGACATAACAGAGTATACTGCTTCACCCATGATACTCCCCATGCGTTGCCATTCCTGAGGACTCAGATGTCATTCCTCTGTACTGTGTAAATTTTACGACATATCCCACCCTTCAAACCGAAACACAGCCATGCAAACACAACTGCTTTACGGTTGAAACATGAATGGGACAAAGGTACCCAAGCAAATGACTTTTGTACAAAGTCTAAAAATTAAAATCCCGAATTGTGGTTGCTAACACGCCTGCCAAGCTTAGTAACTATTGGTAAAACCGCCTTATAGGACAGGCTATGTTCAGCAGTGGACATATAGCTAATTTGTTTCTAGCGAAATTATTTAAACCACCCTTTAAACCGAAACACAGTTTCGTAAAATAAAAGGTATTTGATGGGCGTTCCGTTATATTAGAAGTTTCTTTTTACAACACAGGGGGCAAACGAGCATGCGGCTCACCTGATGGTAAGTGACTACCGCAGCCCATGATCACCCACAACACCAACGGCATTGCAGGTGTGCTGCCGGCCTTTTAAAAAGGAATGTGCTATTATCTTAAAGGTTATAATGTCGTATCGGTTCGGAAATACTGCTGCTGGAAGTTGATTCCAAAGAATGGTTGTGCGTGGAAGAAAGTGCATTGAAAAATGCATAGAAATTTATAAATTGTATTAGTTTTCTTAGTTTTGAAATTCATCCATACAAAGTAATGTGTACAAAGTTAGTTACTAATATTATTTATCAAATATATAATTATACTAGCGGCCCGTCCCGGCTTCGCACGAGTGGACATTTTTACAACATTTTAAAAAGTGGTTACTGTGACATAACGATAATAGTTCGACATATAGTCTCAAAAAGTTTTTTGTAGTTATTGATATTTTCTTCAATATTGTAGAACTTACTTTTGTTCTATCACCAATAGTTTCCGCAGCGCATGCGACGTAAGATATTTTATAGCATTTTTTTTACACCTTGAGTTACGTTACTAAAGTTTTAGTAAGGATTCCTAATCCTTTCTGGGAATAAACATAGCCTATGTTACTTAGGGTAAATGTAGCTTTCTAATAGCGAAAGAATTTTTGAAATCGGCAAAGTATTTTTTGAGTTTATTCATTACAAACATACATACACACAAAAATTAAAATCTTTCCTCTTCATAATATTAGTGTAGACGTAGATTACCCTGTTCAGTACCATGTAAATTAGAATGCTGTGTATTATACCAATAAAATAGTAATGCTACCCACGCACCGAGGAAATGGTTCCCTGCTCCTTTATTAAGGAAGCGAGTTAATAGTAACCCAGGCGTTACCTGTTATAATCAATGAATTATAATTAAAATAAGTAAACATTAAAGCCGACTGCTTGTATATTATTATTATTTCAGCCGTTAACTGTCCTCTGCTTGATATAAG
This sequence comes from Galleria mellonella, assembly GCF_026898425.1. NCBI lineage: Eukaryota > Metazoa > Arthropoda > Insecta > Lepidoptera > Pyralidae > Galleria > Galleria mellonella. Next base: position 2,994,023 of record NW_026442028.1, on the reverse strand, counting down.
GCTGCCCCATTAGGCGAGTTTTGTCAATAGTTGCCACGCTTGGCAACCGCAGTTAGGTTTGTAGAGATGTTTTAAGAGGGATGCTGCTGCCCATCCCTCATCCATATAAAAGCTTCAAGTTATTCAGTGAGCTATGGAGAGGGCTTTTGCGTGAAAGAGTAACAAACATCCATGCATTCGTATTGTTACAAACTTTTTCATTTATTATATTAAATAGATAGATAGATAATTTTATTTGCATTATTTACAGCACACAAATTACAACATACATACAAAAAAAACGAGATAACATAAATGACAAAAAAAAAATACACAAAACCAAATGCAACTTTCGTTTGTGAGTGTGCCATAGCAATACAAAATGGCCACAACTCAGTTTATTGCTTCGCCCTTAAATGAGCAAAGCACTGATATTCTGTTGCGGCCAAAGGGAATAGGGTAACAATAAAATAATACTACCAGACCATCCGCACAATAAAAAAAAATAGGACATTCGTATTAGCCAATAACTGTCCACTGCTGAACACAGGCCTCCCCGTAGACTACCAACCATATGGGTCAGTCCTGAGCCACTTGCATTCACTGACTCCCTGCAATGCATTTGAAGTCGTCCCTCCGTCTAGTCCTAAGCTACGGTTGCTGTACAGAGTCGCCACTCAAGAACCGTTCTTCCCCATCGATTGTCGGTTCCTCGAGCTATGTATATATATATATATATATATATATATATATATATATATATATATATATATATATATATATATATATATATATATATATATATATTCTTTATCGCACTAAAACATACATTAACAACAATAAGTTAATAACAATGTTAGCAAAGACGAACTTATCTCTAAAAGAGATTTCTTTCTATCACGCAAAGAAACTCTGAGCATAGCACTCACCATAGCTCACTGAATAACTTAAAACCTAAACTTTTGCCGGTACGGGGTCGCCACTCAAGAACCTTTCTTCCCCATCAAGCCAAACCGCTAGTGGTTAATAAAAAGGAACAGTAGAATCGGTTTCACTGAACATCAATCAAAGTAACACGACACGGAGTCCAGTGACAGCGCGTTCAATTACGTATTTGTCTATCTTTACTACTTTATCTACGTATCATGTGTTGGTAAACTTTAGAGATCGATTCGAAGCTGTACACTGTTAATTAATTAAACCGTACCGCTGGCACCGGTTCTGGAATGTCGTTTCTACCGATCATTTCTTATGAAAAGTAAAATATTTGACAGATACAAAAATACACCGCGAAGAGATTATTTGAATTTCTAATTAATAACAACACACAGAAGACGTGAATAACAAATTTGTAATAATGTAAAGGACAAGCTCAACAGATTAAAATATTCACCGTCTTAATCTAATATACTCGTATAAAAATCTCGTGTCGCGGTGTTTGTTACCAAACTCCTCCGTAACGGCTTTACCGATATTTATGAAATTTTGTGTGCATATTGGGTAGGTCTGAGAATCAGCCAACATCTATTTTTCATACCCTTCAATGATAAGGGTGACCTACCCCAAATTTTTTTTTATTTTTTTATATTAATTTTATTAGGATTTAGCAATTCAAATTTTCACATTTTTACGATCAAGCCCTGTTTTTTAATCGCGGTTTTTATATAGCAATAAGCTTGCAAGATGGCAATCGAATATAATAATTGTACATAGTAGGATAAATTTTCATGTATAATTCTCGAAGTAATGTATATGGTAAAACGTTTGCCGAGTCAGCTAGTATATATATATATATATATATATATCGATCTGGTTGGGCATATTGCTAGCAATAGGATTAGTAGTCTGCATTACTAACATCCCCCCCCCCCCCCGGACTAAGGTGTAATGCCTCTGTATCCAGTAATATCACGGCCGTATCTCACAATTCACAGACAGATAGATACATTTATTTACCAGCAACTCGAAACACAGCTGCAAATATAACTGCTTTACGGCAGAAATACAAATGGGATAGAAGTGTTCAAGCAGACAACTTTTCAGTTAATTTCAGCGATTTGTTAATTTTATACTCCCACCAATCATTATTATGCTTTCTTGCGCCACCTATCGGGTGCATCCTTTCTTATCGGAATGAAAACTGTACTATCTCTCAAGTTTCCAATTGACTTTTGCTCCAGCAAACAATACATACATACATACAAAATTTCATTAATACAGTTTGAGCGGTTTCGGAACTCAACGTAAACAAACATCGCTACACGAGGTTCTCGTATGTTTAGATTATTAGTTCAAACAAAAAAAAAAAACATGCCAAAATTATTCCCTAATTGTGCCAAGTATAAAAAAAAATAGATTATTATAAACATAAACAAGTTCATGGCTTTTCTATAGCGGACAATCAATGTACCTCAATGACGCGGACAAAGTCGTGGGCGTAGCTGGTAATATTTGTTTATTTGTTTATTATTATGTTTATTTGTTTATTTATATAAGAAATACACTCCGAAATACTACAAAATAATACAACTACAAGAGATACTATATAACTGTGTAGGTTCCTGCAGGAAACTTAAGGTCGAGAGATGGGCAGCAGCGTCCCTCTTAAAACATGACCAAAAGCCAAACTGCGGTTGCCAAATCGCCTACCAAGCGTGGCAACTACTCCCATTATGAGGGAGGCTATATTCAGCAGTGGACCGTTTTTTTTAATGGGTGATAATGGAATGGTAAACCCGCTTGCGCCATCGGCATACGCTGGCGGAGCACCAGTGAGGGATGATAGGTGATGATGAAAGCAGGTCAGTTAGCCCATCGTGACGAACTCTTCTAGAATTAACCACGATGGTTTCCAGGGGAAACCTAGGATATAACAAGAGCATAACAGCCCCATTGCTTGCAATATACCCTCTGTCTGTGTTGACTTCCACGCGGTTTCCCCTGACAGCCATTGTGATTAATTCTTATTAAATTCGTCACGATGGGTAACCGACTTGCTTTCATGCTTACATATCATCACTCACTGGTAGCCCGCCAGCCCCAGCATATATCGATAGCGCTGCCAAGGTTATTTATTATTTATCATTCCATTATCATCCCATGAAACACCGACTTTACCATGAATTACCACTTCGTTATCACCCATTAAAGAATCTATAAACATACATACTTATGAATATAAATTTATTTACTTATTACAAATGTTTGTATTATGCAGAGAACGAACCCACGACCAACGAAAGATGAGACAGTATATTTTATCGCTATACCACCATTGTAGTCTAATTATAAATTACTAGCTTTTATCCGCGACCTCGTCCTCATGACCAGGATACATTTACTGACTGGAATAAATGTATAGTATGTCTACGCCAAATTTTATAGTAATTCTTCAAGTCGTTTAAGCGTCAACAGGTAACAAACGAACAAACAAACAAACTGTCACATTTATAAAAGTAGTAGGAACACTGAAAAATTGACAGATTTACTTTCGCGTTTACGTTAGTTATTTTCAGTAATACATAATGCCAACCCTACGGCGTCGCATGCGCAGTACAGTCACGTGTTATCACACGAACGTTATGCGTAGTAATTGATTTCCTTTGGCTCGAAACTTGTTGATTTCAGCATAGCGCGTGGTTACATTGTTTTTCCATGTAATTACTATAACGCCGGCAGAATTCGTTAATATACATGTTTATGTTAATGGTTTGCCCGTTTCCAACCTTCTGTTTTAACAATTAAAAATATTTTATGTAACATATATATAATGTTCCAATTAAATTTAACAATTTAATGTAACAAGTGGTATCTATATAACACGTGTACCGTACAGTGTGGTCCCAGCATAGAATGGGCCACCCCTTCCTTTCCAATACTAATGGTTTGAATCGAGTTTCCCCCTTTTATTTCGCATGGAAAAAGTTAGAGTTTAATTTGTAATAAGGCATACATATTTGAGAGCATATATATATATATATATATATATATATATATATATATATATATATATATATATATATATATATATATATATATATATATATATATATCCATTTAATGCTATAAGTATTTAGGTCTAAAAAATATATAAACCAGTGTTTTTCAGTGTGGGTCGCGACCACTTGGAGGGTCCCCGTGCCTCCACAAGGGGGTGGAGGGTAGGGGTCGCAAGGTATTTTTACATAATAAGGGGGTCGCGTCATGAAAAAGATTGAAAAACACTGATATACATTATAGTTTGTATGGATTCATTATTATATGTTATGAAATGCCTTTAGGCTATCTGTTATGTTTACCAAATGTGTTTTAAATGAATAAGTGCTGTTTAGATATCTACACTCTATCTAGATGCTGTTAATCTACGGTATACGAGTATAACATTTCCAACAAAAGATTCGCTATGCCGTGAGAAATAGTGTCTTCCAGCCTAGTACAGTAAAGTTTATAGTATATTATATTTATTTATTATTGCCTAATATAATTGTTATGTTTTTTGTCGGCATCATGGGGGGTATCATGGGCGAAACAGTATACTCTGTTATGTCCATGGTACTGCTCATATCTGTAGGCGACGGTTACCACTATCCATCAGATTGGCCGTCAGCTCGTTTGCCATTCTAAGTTGTATAAAAAATAAACATTAAAAAAAATGTCCGACTATCACGGATTTTTGCCTTCTAAACGATACAAGTACTTCAATTTCACAAATACGCAGTGTAAGAAACGTTAAAATATATTTTCTAACCTTCCTGGGCTTGATAATGTCTATAAGTGAGGATTACCACATTCCATCAGATGGGCCACCAGTTCGTTTGCCCTTTTAAGTTGCATAAAAAAAAGAATAACAAATACATTTTGCTCCGTGGAACAAAACAGCAATTTCAATTGTAAACACGTAACCCGATGAACGACAAGACATTATGTAGACACATTAGATTGATTAAGACTTTGTTTCACAAAAAAAACTAATTAAATCGTGGCAAAACAAATTATTATGATTTAAAAATTAAACTACTGAACCGATTTTGATGAAATTTTTATGGAAATAATATGAAAGTCTATCCTTTCAGGTAGAAAAAAAAATTATAAATCGGTTTCAAGGCGGTCTACCTGATGGAAGTTTTGGAATGTGGCAACCGTCGCCTATGGATATGAAGAGTACTACAGAAATCACAGATTACACTGTAATGCCCATGGTACTCCTAGGATATCAAATCTCTTTACTCGACTGCTACGTATACATACTTGACCACTGCGCCATAGGGATAAAAAATTAACTGTATAGAAATAAAAATATTTGATACTAGTGATAATAAAAAAAAATAGCTAATAACAGGACCATGCGGTAGTGGGATCAATATAAAAATAACAACTTATATATTTAATTTACGAAAATATAACCTTTCCACGCGATGATAAGATTCAAATTGGAACGACAAGTGTATTTGTTTAACCCATTACTTTTTATTTTAAGGAAAATATAATGGTAGGGTTTAGATTAAGTATTACCGTTATGCGTATGAACATCCCATTTTATTGCCCCAAATTGCACCTTATTTCAGGGACGGTAAGGGATAGTCTGTAAACGATAAATCTGGTAATGTATTCTGTTGTCTAAAACGTTTCATTATAAGAACCTTTTAAAGTGAGAACAAGTAAACACAGTTTTTATTAGATTTTTATTTATGGTGCACTTACTTCCCTCCTTTTACTATGATGGCGAGATTTAAATATTTTAGTTCAAGGTTGTATTTAAAGCAGAGTTGCCAGATGTGAATTTTGATTTTAACCCAAACGTTAAAATATTTTTTTTCTAAATTGCAATACTTTTCAGAATTTTTACCCTATTATAAAGTTGTATCGTTCGTCATTACGTTTTGCCATGTGCTACAAAAGGAACACCGAAAATAAATTCCTTCTGTTTCTACTTTTCCCTCTAATTCTCTTTCCGCTATCTACCTTCAATTGTATATTTTACTGTAATTATCTACCTTATATACTCATACAGAGTTTACAAGTACTAACACTATTACTCAAAATTTCACAAAAAATACCTAAATTTCTCAAATCCCATTTCACTTTTCTCCAAGAATTTAATTTTTCTAAAGTTTAGTGTACAAAAAAATTTTTTCCCCAAAACTGCGAAAAAAATAGACAACATGGCAACTCTACTTTAGCGAGAAGGCAGTAATAAACTGTTGAGCTATTTGTTATTCATCCATAGACATTCCAGTTGTAATATATTTACGTAGATTACCATAAAGTTTCTATAGAGAATGAGTGAAATTATAAAACACTTGCTTTTACCCGCGACTTTGTCCGCATAACCGGGATTTGTTTATGGACTGGGATAAAAAGCAGCCCGTATCCTTCATTATCCCATATTGTACATTTATAACTAATTTCATAGATAGATAATACTCCTTATTGTTTCCTTTAAAAGATTACAGTAGTAAACTTATTATAAATACAAACAATTACAAGAAAACATTACGCTGAGAAAACAATGGGCGGCGTTATCGCTAAAACCTTTGGATAGAGAAGAGTATTTATAAACAGTTTTACCGGAGAGAAAAAAACAGTCTGTTTATTTTATTTAAATACTTATAAAGATATAATATGTACAATAATGTGAATATATAAAAGTTTCAATGATTGTATAAGCTGTTAAGGCGTAATAAGGCAATAAACAAATCACTTTTACATTTATGATTGCCCTTGCATTGATTACCGTTTTTTTTTTAACGAGTGAAAATGGAATGGTAACCCCGTTCTATCGGTATACGTTGACGAGGCACCGGTGAAGGATGATAGATAAGGACGAAAGCAGATCAGTTGGCCTATCATGACTGTTTTATCAAGATTAACCACGATGGTTTCCCGGGGGAGTCACGAGAAGGTCGACCTGGCAGACTATATTGGTAATAACGGGGCTGTTAGTGCCCATTACTAACAATTGCTTCTCTTCTCCCATTGGCCACTGGATCTCAAATGGGATACTATAGCGGTGACTAAATCTGTTAAATTGTTAAAACATCACCAAAACCTAACTGTAGTTGACAATCCGCTTACCAAACGTGGCAACTACCGACAAAACTTCCAACAGGGTGAGGCCTATTTTTTTATACCACTGAGGTGGCAAACAAGAATACGTCCCACTTGATAATAAGCGGTTACTGTCGCCTATGAAAGCCTGCAACATCAGGAGTATTACGCGTGCATTGCCAATCTTGAAGAAACCTCTTTACCACCCTTTTTTTAAAGAACCCCATGCTGTAATCTCTTGTAAATACATTGACAGGGAGCTCACTCCATAACCTAAGCGTTGGAGGAAACATCTCTGAAAGTGCGCTGTATGCGGCCATGTAGGCTCTAAGGTATGTTTTTTTAAGGTTTAAGGTTAAGGAGGTTTGTTGAACATATGAACAGTGAACAGTCAACGGCTGATAAGATGATAACATGATGAAACATATCAACCCGTCAGTCATAGACAATATAGAGTAATCGATGCAACCATGTTACCGAGCTGTTGATGTGATCGGAATTCGCAGTTTGTTTTTGTCCGTTGTAACACTGGCCGGCGGTGTAACGTGTGTTTTTGTTACACCCGCCGACTAATGTCGTTGACCGGCGTTTATTTTATTCGCGGAGGCACGCCTTGTGCTTCTTGTTTTTGTTAGACTATGTGGATACCTATTCAGTACTTAAAAAGGCAACTAAAATCTATATCTGTTTTATTGTTATGCTGAACTAGCGATCTGCCCCGGCTTCGTTCATCACGTCACGTGACGCGTCACGTTCTTTTTTCAACCGACTTCAAAAAGGAGGTTATTAATTTGATTGTATTTTTTAGTGTTACCTCATAACTCCGGCAGTTCTTTTTTTAATTGATATAAACCCGTCCGCGCTATGGCGCGGCGGGCTAAACACACTGGCGGGACACCAGTGCGGGATAGTAGGTGAGGATGAAGTCAGGTCAGTTGGCCCATCGCGACGGTGTTGATAATAATAAATCACAATGGTTACCAGAGGAAAACGCGTGAGGGTATATTGCTAACAATGGGGATTAAGGTCCCCAAACTAATAATCCTTCTCCCCCTAACTCCGGCAGTTGTAAACTGATCTGGAAAATTCTTTTTTTACCTGAAAGAATATTTATTATTTAATCCTCGACGCAAAAAGGTGTCATAAGTTTGACATATTTGTTTGTGGCATCGTAGCTCCTAAACGAATGGCCCGATTAAATGGAACTGTTAGAGATGGTTCTTAGCTGCAATTTATGAAGATCTGTTTAGGCATTTCGCCTCTGTCTTTTTGTTTTTTGAAGTTTTTTCATTAAAAACAAAAAATTTAACCTTTTTCCTTTTATATAAACTTGTTACAGATTAGGACTTTCTCGACGTTTTGTATCTAGAAATTTCTTATTTGATAATGTCGTAGAAATTTCGAGAAATACATATAATAAAAATAAAATTTATTTAAAGAGACTTGTTTACGAGCTCCTTTACGTATCGTCACTTTTTTATTATTCCACCTAAATCTATTCTCAGTCCTCGTTTATGTTATAGTGTAAGAAAACCAAACGGGAAGCGTTATACTAGTCAAATGCATGGGTACATTTGTCCCATTCGCATTTTTGCCGTCAAGTAACTGTACAGGCATTGCTTCCTGGATTATTTATTTTTGCCCGGTGCGACCAATTTACTGAGGCACTGATGAGGTATTAGAACGTTTTTGATGGAATAATTTTGGACTATTCTTTTATTGGGTTGGATCTGGATGATTTCTGTCATTAAGAAACAAGTCAGAGCAACTAGTTTTGAGCGATTTTTGTTTTTTTATTTTTTTTATTTTCTGATAGCAGTTTGGAACTAGGCAATTGACCTGATCTGATTTATTATTATTCTTAAGTAGCCGCATAGCGGAACCATAGATATCAGCATTCCTTTTTAGAAAGTTTAATGCTCTCTTATTTTTCGATAAAAACATTAGATTAGACTGAATATCAATTAGGGACCTCGGTCGTGGTCCTAGGTTTGATTCTTGAGTTGAGTAAAACGTAGAAAGGCAATATTTCAATATAATCATTAATCTTTATTGACTAATGTGTTTACAAATAAACGTGGGAAATAAAAAAAAATACAATTAACACGAAAAAGTTAATACTTACCAATCTATTCCCTTTCTTAATACTTCTAATAACATCTATTTTAACATTTTTTTTTTACAAAATGTCAAGTTACATACATAAAAATTCATCATCATCATCATCATCTCAATTATTATCTGTTCACTGCTGTATTTTTTTATACAACTTAGAATGGCAAACAAGCTGACGACCCATCTGATGGAAAGTGATAACCGTCGCCTATAGACATGAGCAGTACCATGGACATAACAGAGTATACTGTTTCGCCTATAATACCCCTCATGCGTTGCTATTCCTGAGGACTCAGGTGTTATTCCTCCGTACCCAGTAAATTCACGCCATATCCCACCCTTCAAACCGAAACACAGCCATGCAAACACAACTGCTTTACAGTTGAAACACGAATTAGGTCGGCACTCCATTTAGTAAGGGGGGGGGGGGGTCGTCCTACACTACGTTTGCCCGTACGAGGTCACCACTCAAGAACCTTTCTTCTTTTTTAAGGACGAAAACATTCAAACCTTCTGCTTTAAAGTCGGTTAGAAACAAATTATGAGTCAACAGTGCGAGCGTTGATTGTGAATGATGGGCGAGATCAAATGGCTTGTTACTTTGTTCAAACACCTGATAGAAACTCCTAATACAAAATTCGCATCACACCGTCAATAGAAGTTGCTAATGGCGTAGTAACCCGAAGTTTTGACCTTGTCAGGTCGTTGGCACAACTAGGCTTTGACGTCACGCCGGGGCGTCATAAATGGGTGGATTACCAATTAAATCGCATAGGGGTTCCTTGTTGACCTTCACCCTGTTTCAATAAGAATACAAGGGCTGGTTCGTGAGTAATTCTATTCGGTAAATCTTTTTTCTTTTTTCGCCTATTTAAGCACTTTCACGAAACACAAAAACAAAAAATTATGAGTAACATACACACGTGCGAAGATATGACGGTATTTTTTGTAATATATAAACACGTATGAAAAATTGGCGGTATTTTTTACAAATAACATACACACAAACAAAATCACACACAGATGCACACGAAAATTTGGCTGTTTTTTTTTTGTATATAACACACACATGCAAAAAATTGGTGGTATTTTTTATTTTAATTATTTATTTGTTTAAGATAACATACTTTAATAACGTTTCCAGTACTAGGCTCAAGGCATGAATTGCAAAATTTTTTAGTATTATTTTTGTGAATAATATACGCACATGAAAATTGGGCAGTATTTTTGCAAGAATTTTACGCGATACAAGTGGCAAAAAATACGACAAGCATGTAGAAATAAAGACGTCCGAAGATAGATGCGACAAAGGCTAACAAATGTAGATAGATCACACGATATTGTGGCTGATTTCCAAACCAATTTTAAAATAGACATAAAATTATTGAATTAACTATATACTCCTAAATATAAACGACATTATTTTTAAAAACTTATCTCTTTTTTTATTACGAAGTCTATATGCATGGCTTCTTCAGGGAGCGTACAGCGCTTTACGTCACAGCATCTCGCATCACATTGCGGGTTGCAGCTCGTAGAGCCAGTTAGGTGAGTCCGCCCGTACCGACGTCTTCACGACCTTTGAAGACATTCGGATGGATTTGGAAGAATTGTCGCTAACAACACAGTAAGTTCATAAAATTTCCGTTGTGCATGCATATGTACATATATATTTGTGTGAATTGCACACTGCGTTGCAAACTGTTTTTATATGAATTATTCAAGCTGTGAATATAATGTAATTGGATTGTAACCTAGCTGTATCATAATTGTAACTTCTATTTAAGTTTTCTATGGTTATGTTGCGATATTATGGATATGAAGGATAAGCAAGCTGCAAGCTAACAATGGGCTGGTCACATAGCTCGAATAACCGACAAACGATGAGGAAGAAAGGTTCTTGAGTGGCGACCGTGTACGGGTAAACGTAGTGTAGGAGGAACCCCCATTATATGGAGTGACGACCTGAAATGCATTGTAGGGAATCAGTGGATGCAGGTGGCTCAGGACCGTTCTTTATGGCAGTCTATAGGGGAGGCTTATGTCCAGCAGTGGACGGACAATAGCTGAAATGATGATGATGATGATGACGGTTATGATCTGTTTTATGAGTCTAATAAATAAAATTGAAAAAAATACGAGAACACATAGTAATGTAAACGGCATTTTAATTCTGTAACGGGTGGGTGTACTGATTGTCACATTCAATTTACTATCAATATTTTGAAACAAGAAAACAAAATTCAAACAAATCAGTTGTAAAGACTAATGGCGGCGTAGTGGGCTGGGTTGTTGAGCTCCTCTTAATATGGTTGAATACAACGACGGCTAGTTCATCCGTCATACTCGTGAACGAGTGCTTCTAGTAGGTACTGGTCTATTCAAAAATACTTACTACTATGATTGATTGTAATTTTTTTATCAGTTTAAATTTATGATAGTCATTTTATCCATACAATTTTTTTCGTAAACTCGACTTTTATTTATAAAAAGCAATAGTAGTTTCTTGGCCGTTCTTCTCAACAAAAATTACCTATCTAACTGGGCGATAGATTCATATAAAAGTGACTATTCCAAAATGCTTATAGTCAAGTTTACACAAAAAAAAAAATATTATAATAATTTCTCTTACAAACGATAAGGTTAAAACCAATAGGGAATAGTTTCTAATGTTTATTCTGGTAAGGATAGATTCTGTAAGTTTAATTCCTTTCTTGAATTTATATTATTCGCCTACATTTTGATCGACTTCAAGCAAGTTTTTTATGTATATTTTGGATATCTTAGATAATTCTAAACCAATTTTTTTAATACTTTTTTACAATTGGTAAGATTTATTCCCGTGACCTATATTAACATACATTGTTGGCAGGTGGGTTTTTTTATAGGTGATAATGAAATAGTAACCCCACCCGCGCTATCGGTATACACCAGCGGGGCACCAGTGACGGATGATAGATGAAGATGAAACAGGTCAGAGAATTGTTCACGATGGTTTCCAGGGGGAACTACGCGGAGGTTGACCTGATAGGGCATATTGCTAGCAATAGGGCTTTTAAACTCCATTGCTAACAATCCCTTCCCCCCCCCCTGGCAGGTGGGTTAGCAACCGTTAGGCTTTTAATGACGTTTTAAGAGGGACGCTGCTGCCCATCCTTCTTCTAGCATTCAGTTCTTCAGTTGCCTCTTACGACACCCATGGAAAGGAAGGGATGGCACATTCTCTGGCGGTACCACACGGCGATATATTAAAATTGCCATATTTAAATTACTGTTTTAGGTAGAGAAAACTGTGTTTAATTTAAATGTGCTAAGAAATTTTACGAACGCTTTATAGTGCTCATTAGCATTATTTTGTTGCTTAACTGCATTCGATAATGATTTCATACCGACTTGCGTGATTATTTTTTCGTTTTGTTTCTAATATGGTTTAATTATATTCTGTGCTTTTTAACTGACTTCAAAAAAGGAAGGTCGATTCCATTTTGATTGAATGTCCATATACTGACGCTTCTTTACAATATCTTGCATAATCCCTCCATTCTTTGTTATCTCCGCGAGCGTTATGAATATTTACATTTAAGAGACAAACCACTTCGCCCTCAGATACGATTACTTCTAAGAACTCCACCACATCGTACTCAGGCTTTTGGGAATTCCTTTACAGTTATATCCATTCGACTATGGAATAGTCTGCCATCCGAAATAAGGGAATCGGCAAGTATAGGCATGTTTAAGCGTCGTCTAAGAGAGCATTACTTATCACTATGCTGACGTATTATGTATATGTGTATGTATATTTATATGTTTATATGTGTATATATATATATGTATGTGTATATATGTTTGTGTAAATATATGTGTATGTTTACAGGGTATTTTATGTAATTTATAATGTGTAGTTTGTATTATTCTTTGTGTACACATAACTAATGCGTTTATACAATATATGCAGATCGTATGACTGCCTATTTTTATTTTTAAAATAACACAATTAACATGGAATGGTTTTGCTGGAAGAAATCTCATATTAGAGATAAGCTCGCCTTTGTACATTATGTTTTGTGTACAATAAAGAATAAAGAAGGTTCTATTTTCGAATATATGTATTTTCTCAATTGTGGATCAATTTTAAAAATTCTATTTTTGTTTAAAAGAGTGTAATCTCGAGGTGGTTGCTGTTACCACCGATTTAGAATCTGCGGAGGGTTGAATTTATTGAATTGTAAAATGAAATCTGTCATCTTCTCTGATGCTATTTTTGTTAATGATATGTACTTTAATAAATTTCATACACGTAACAATTCAGTAACCATTATAGCTATCCAGTGGAATTCTCTCGCATCGCCAAGAACAGAACTAGATGGAGATGTATTGGGAGTAAATAGGCTATTATTATTTAGGCTCCGAGCGGCAATCTAATAATTTGCCTGAAGATGCCTCATTTAGAAGTGAAACACGTGTCGCAAATGGTGTACGAACAAAATGGCAGTCAGAGATTGATGTGTAAAATAGAAGGTTGTTGAACTTCTTAACAGACACATATATACTAATGGTAGCGGAATTAAACAAAATAATTCTATTTTGATGCAATAACTATCGGTTTAATTTACGTGTAATTAGATCCAAAAAAGCTCGACTAGTTTCGGAATCAAATCATGGTCCTTAATCATGAGCGACTGTGACGCGAGCACGAGCCTGAAAATAATTCTATTCGAATAACCAGTAATATGGACTTCCGAAAAATGACACCTAATTCAGTAAAATATTCACATTGTAAGTGTCTTAATTGTTAAAATATTAATATCCACCACGGTTGACATGAAAACCACAACCAGTCATGATGATGCAAATGCAGGAGCTCATGATGATGCAAGTGCAGGAGGATCTTTAAAAAAGGGATAAAGGTTTTTTCAAGGTCGACAAAGCACCATCAGATGGGCTGTATGTTTGTTTGCCAGTAGTATAAAAAAGAGTGTAAACATTATGGAGTTGCGATAGATGTTTATTTAATCCACATCTGCGCGACAACCCTAGTTATGACCCATCAAGGCCACTATGTCACAGGCCAACCATCACAATGGCGGGTCAGGAAGTCAATTTCACTTTCAAACATACAAATATCTACGATACCGTAACCGTGTATCGAGTTGAATGTAACTGAATAAGTTACCAAGTTTATTTTGTATGCAATGAGATCGTTCGAGATACGTTACTTACCTATTAACTCGTTTATACTCCGCTTTTTGTGTTTCTAACCCCCAACCCGAGTTGAATTTGAAGTCTTTGTCCGTGACATCGTTGTTTGGAAACAGATAAACCGATTTCAATAATTTTTTTTTTTCTATTCGAAGGATAGTTTGGTTTATCTATCGGAAATCAGACAGAAATCAACTTTTGGGATCTCGAATGGTTTGTGTGACGATTAGAGATTACAAATACAGCCGTAGCTTATCCTTTTTTTTCTTTCTGTATTAGTCTATTCTCATTGTTATATGTGTGCTGTAAATACAAATAACTTTATTATGTACTTAATAGAGCTACCGAGACGCAAACGCCGCGATCTAAAACGGAAAGACAAAAGCGACCTGCGCAGTTGCGCCAGTCTTCAGCAACCTCCACCGAGCACATATTAAATCCAAATATTATAACAACACGATTAAAACCAATCCAATAAAATAACCTCTTTCGATCAATACCAGATAGAACCAAAGAATCGGTGCATGTGAAACCTTTGATCCATAATCAATACCTGAAGGTCAACAATGAAATTCAGAATTGTCTGACTCAATTTCGTATTTTCATTCATACCGAAATTGGCCCAGTAAATGGAGCTTAACATTTTATTCATCATAAATCCCATAATAAAAATCCAAAGGAATGTTTTTTTTATGTTTTTAAACGGTATATATTAAGTAATTTTAACATCATATTTATGTTTCGTTCGGTCCTGAAATTTCGGTAAACATTACATGGTAGATCCTCAGAGTACATCTGGATGTACATTGATGACCTTGGTAATGTAGCGATAACACACCGCCTCACCTTTCTATGGTCGATGGGGTTCGATCCTCGCACAATACAAACATTTGTATTCATTAGTTTATTTGTATTGATCTGGGTATCTTTTATGTATAATACGTAAATATACATTTACATAAAAAAATATGCATCAGTTATTTAGTACACATAATATAATTTCAGTTGAGTTTTGGTCTGCAACGCGCTGGATGTTATGCCCAGTGGTATTATTATCCATAAAATCATTTTGAAGACATTCGTGGCGAAGTGGCAGAGACGTTGCTTTGCATAAATGAGGTCCCGGGTTCAATTCCCGGGCAGGCCAACTTTGGAAACGAACTTTTCTAAATGATATTCTGAGCTGGGCTCCCAAATGATCGTTGTCAACTTTCTTACATGTAACCTAACTTTAGAATCAGGTGATTGTATGTGCTAATGTGATGATAGCCGTGTTGTCCCGGCATAGAATTAGTCACTCCTTCCTTCCCCATGGGTGTCGTAAGAGGCGACTAAAGGAACTTAATGGTTGGGAGCTGAGGAGCAGCGTCTCTCTTAAAGTATCACCAAATCCTAACTGCGGTTGCCAACCCGCCTGCCAAACGTGGCTACTACTGGCAAAAACCCCTTTATGGGGAAAGCCAATGAATGGGTTAATGGCTGATACAATAGGTTTGGTGTGATCATATAACACCTTACTTACTTACCAGGTTTTGCATATTTGGTATAAGGTCCTAAGTACCTCGAGGGCCAGGCGATCGGTGTGATTGTGTAGCATTAAAAAAATTATCATAATATGCGACAGTCGTGCGACAGCGCAGGATGTCACGCGAGGCCGTGCGATCGCATGTCTACATCGCCATCGGTGGTACGAAGATACGGACCATGCATTTTGTCAAGGTGAATAATTACTCATCAAAAACTTTCGATGACTGCTATGACATTCAGATGAAGATTGAAATTATGACAATGATGTGGCAGTAAATTTACAGGGTACAAAGGAATAACACCTGAGCCCTCAAAAATGGCAACACATGGGAGCGTATCATGGACGAAACATTATACTCTATTATGTCCATGGTACTGCTCATGTCTATAAAGGACGGTTACCACTTTCCATCAGGTGGGCCGTCAGCTCGTTTGGCTTTTAGACTTGCATAAAAAAAATAATAGAATTCGGAACTAAAGGTTTTATCACTTAGCAGATGCCATATTTAATACATTGTGCTTGGTTAATATGCTTACCATTTTTAATGTAACCTTAAACAATTCCAAATGCAATGCCGCAATATCTTTCTACCCTCTTTACTTATCCATATTCCCGATAAAATCTGGGATCACATTGGGGGTAGATGGCTACATAATCAATCTGTAGTCTAATTGCGCGTCGAGCAGATCAAGTTCCGCTACGATTATAATAAAATATCCACTAGTCGCGTACTAGTTCATCAGCCATGATCTTCGCGGACCATCCAATAAAACATCAGCAAATCAGCAAAAGTGTTGGATAATTTAGAGTAAATTACGAACGCGTATAAAAAGACCTACACGCGGGAACTACGTGAACCAGGTTTGTCCTATATTTAGCGACTATATTCAGAAGCTTCCCATATTCCATCAAATATATAAAGGGGTATTGGAGTAAATTCTGAAGCACCCTCTTTATCTCTTCCTATAAAATTTAAATTACCATTTGGCAAAATTCCCCTTATGGGGAAGACCACGGAGAAAATCGTAACTAAGCGATATCTGTACATGGGAGATATTGAAAACAAATGGACATGAAGGGTCTAAGTCCTTTGTCAATGGACTTAGAGCCTTCATATCCTGTCTGTTTGTAAATCTCTACGTTTGTTCCGGCATCACGCAAAAATTGAACCTAATTGGATACCATTTTCATCTAGAACTGGTCTATTTAATTTCCTACTTCTCAAATAGCGGGCATAAGCTAGTAATAGTTACGTAAATGTATATATATGATTGTACAATGACGAGACGTATGTATGCAGCATGTTTACGGTATAAATAGCTCTAAAACACATTACCCTCATTTACTTCGCAGTTGGTTAAGAACTTTTACAAACCTCTATGATCACCCGTGACGCGACTGCGGCCTCCCAGCGAAATGTGCAATATAAAAATGACTCATGCAACGCAAACTATCTCAGACATTGGTATTTCATATTACGTCTTATCAGTTTAATGTGTTTGTACAGAGATTTTCACATAAAACCTAGCCTAGCATATGATCAGTGGAAGGAAAAGGAATGTTTGTAAAGGGGCATATCATAAAAGTCCCATCGCTAGTAATATACCCTATTAGGTCGACCTCCACGTGGCTTCCCCTGAGAAGCATCATAGTTAAGTCTTGTTGAATTCTTCATTATGGGCCAACTGATCTACTTTCATTCTCACATATCAACATTCACTGGTGCACCGTCTACGTATACCATAGGCGGGCGTTATTATTCCATTGCCATATATTAAAAGAAAACTTATGACCGGAACAAAATTTTGTAAATAGATGATAATGGAATAGCAACCCATATACGCTTTCAATATAGGCTGGTGGAGCATCAATGAGGATGACAGGTGTGAGCGAAGGCAGGTCAGTTATCGCCCGTCGTGATGAATTCACCAGAATTT
The DNA here is from genome assembly GCF_026898425.1 of Galleria mellonella. NCBI lineage: Eukaryota > Metazoa > Arthropoda > Insecta > Lepidoptera > Pyralidae > Galleria > Galleria mellonella. The sequence continues at coordinate 2,976,218 of NW_026442028.1, read as the reverse complement.
AAACAACATGGATACTAAAGGGACGTGGAGATCCAATAAACCTACATTGCCAGGAATGGAGCCAATTTTCTACCCCCATCCCTGGGAGTGGATACTACTGTCTGAGGGGATAATCAGTTTTACACAAAATATTAAAAACTAATACAGTTATGAGACTTTATAAATAGAGAATTGTTATTACTAATTTATATTAAAAAATTCAATTTCTCAATATCAGTCAACATCATACAGTTGTGTATTTATTCAACAATTATTTATTATTTTTATATATTTATTCAATAAATATATTGTACTATAGTAAATAGACTTTATTTAGGTTTGTATGCTTCATTTTAAACCACTTTATCACGTAACATCATGTGAAACTGTGATCAAACGATTCATAACTAAAAACAAAAAAAATTTAAACCTTAATACAATATCGAAAAATATTAAAAATAAACTTGCATAGACATCGTAGGCGATAGATATAACAGGATTTCTAGAAACGTCGGCATCATTCAAATAAAAACAATTTCATGTGATGAAGAATACGGTTACGAAATAAAAATACGTATAAAAAGTGGATAGAAGAACAACTCACTTCTTTTTTACACGTGTACGAGGCTTAAATACTAAAACCTCTTAAATATGCCGTCTGCCTACTCGTAAAACTAAATTGATTCAAAGTACAAATCAGAAAATTCATCAAGATTCTATAGGCGACGATTCTTGGGAAAGACGTATAAAAATAAATAGCTATGTACCTAGTTAGTTATAATTAAATGTAAAAGCGCATACTGTACCGTACTATTGTTAATACGAGTATTAATATACATACATACATATCTGTCACGCTTGTCTCCCATTAGGGTAGGCAGAAACAATAGAACGCCAAATGCTTCGATTCAAACAAACCTCTTTCACTTCTTCCACATTCATCAATCTTTTCATACACGCTCGCCGGTTACGGGTACATTTAATTTGGACCTTCTTCAGCACGTTGCCTATTTGGTTAACATACGTCCGTCTAAGGTGGCCCCTACCGACATCTCCATTCATTCTCGATAAATCTCTTTCGTAATTCTTCTTTCATCCATCCTCTCTAAATGACCAAACCAATATACTAATATAATAAATGTGAAAGGAAGTTTGTTTATTATTTCCTTAACAGCGCTAATCGTTATGACGTTTGGTATATGGGTTCTATTTGAAAGGAATGATATAGGTTACTACTTATCCCGGTCAACCAACATATACATAGGGAGGAGGGGGGTAAAGACTCTATATAACAGAGATCTAACAGGTCAATTGCTAGCAATATACTTTATCAAATTGACTTTTACGTGGTTTTTTGTACAACTTAGAATGGCAAACAAGCTGACGGCCTACCTGATGGAAAATGGTAACCGTCGCCTATAGACATGAGCAGTACCATGGACATAACAGAGTATACTGTTTCGCTCATGATACCCCCCGCCATGCTTGCCATTCCTGAGGACTCAGATGTTATTCCTCCGTACCTAGTAAATTCACGCCATATCCCATCCTTCAAACCGAAACACAGCCATGCAAACACAACTGCTTTACAGTTGAAACACGAATTAGGTCGGCACTCCATTTAGTAAGGGGGGGGGGTCGTCCTACACTACGTTTGCCCGTACGAGGTCACCACTCAAGAACCTTTCTTGTTTTTTAAGGAAGAAAACATTCAAACCTTCTGCTTTAAAGTCGGTTAGAAACAAATTATGAGTCAATAGTGCGAGCGTTGATTGTGAATGATGGGCGAGATCAAATAAATGATCATCACTACATTTTTTTTTTGGGAAGAAAACGTAATAGTTTGGAATATCAATCTTCAGTGATTTTGTAGTTTTTCTAGATATTTCACAAAATCCAATATCCTCCAATGTTCTCATATCTCTAGCTAAAAAATATTTCTTCTCGTAATTAGCTAGTAACGTAGCTATCAGCTCACAGAATCTGTTCAAGATGAAATAGTTTGGCTCCATACAAAATGTTTCTAACAATATTGAAAGTGAAATATAAAGAAATGAGGATATAGAAGTATCCGAAACTAAGGCTTCACACAGGTTTATTAACATTGAAGAAGGTGTCTCAGGAGACAAACATCTTTTCTTGTCCATGATCTTTGTCTTAGGGGAAAAGATACTGGAACACAAAGGAAAAGATGAGGTGAGTAGACAGAGGTCTTTGATATTAATTTCTCTTTTGCTTTCCAACAAAAAGTTTAAAGACAAACACTTCTTAAACCCTATATTATAGATAAAAACAAAAGTACAATCCAATGGAAACGAAATACAAATAATTGGGTCATTGCCACCGTCCGGATTAAAGTAAAACTAATTAATTTTGTCGCGTTTGATTTAAGAGAAAAAAAAAAAACCATGAACGTACAAAGATCAATGACTAGGGATTTATTTAGACGCAATATTTCGCTATCGTCTAATAGATTCGGCGGCCTCGTTAGGTCACTGGCACATGATGTCACGATTAGCGCAAATATTCCGCGCCACTAGCTCGCTAGTGTTGGATGATAGCATCTTTGTTCCTAGGCTATCTAAAATGATGCCCAGATACATCATGAGTCCTGATATTAACAAATCCCGAATGGAAAGTTACTATGGCTGAATAGTAAAGTGCTTTTAAGAAAGTTAAGACGTTGATTTCTCGCACGACTAACTATGGTCGACCGTTGAAGCACCTCAACCTCCCAAAAGACCGCAAACAAAAAGCGTTGTTCCAGAGGAGAAAAAGAATCAGAGCTCTCTGATACTGACCATATTTTTGGCTGACTAAATTGCCCAAGAATTTCTGGTTTGATTCTCATTGGACACCTGATAACTATTACAAACATGAGACTTGGAATAGCAGGTGACCACCTGTGGTATGTAACCTATTACAGTAAACAGTCAACGTACAACTTTATTGTAATAAAATAGGTTGTAAATCTTTCTGTTCTGATGTTTATTCGTTTATTTACCTGAAAGCATTTTTCTTTTTTGCTTTGGAATGGCTATGCAGGACGGTATACCACGAGCGTTACTGTGATGTTTATGTGACCACGACTACTACATTCCATCGATGGTTTGTTAACACTATTGTCATTCTCGGTAGTATGAAAAAGAATAAAATTTGATGAGCCAGCTTTTATAAAAGAGCGGAGTAATATAGACAAACAACTATCTAATAAAGTATATTAATGCAAAATTAAGAGGAACTCTACAAGTTCGATAACTTTTGACATATACCTAATGTCGCGATTGACGTAAACACGAAATACTAATTATATGAATAAAAAAAAGTTAGTCCCTAAATTTTGTTAGAAGTGCTACTATACTCAAGTATAAATATAGCAAGCAATACTACATTTGGTAATGTCACCAAACACTTTATCTAACAAATGGGCCACGAGAAAATGTAATTCAACTTTCAAAATTCTCAATTATATATCAACCTCGGCTTTATCTGGTTTTCAGTAGGGGTACGTTTATTATTATGTAACTGTCTACTGCTAAGCATAGAGTCCCCCATAAAGAGGATTTGGCTATTAGTTCCCATGCTTAGCAGGCGGGTTGGCTACCGTAGCTAGATTTGATGATGCTTTGAGAGGGACGAGGGAGGTTTCAGTAGGGTATCCAACAAGAAACGATATATGACTCTGAGTTTCCATTCAGACTCCTTATGCATAGGATGATGAATCATTTGATTACAAAATGCTATGCTCAAATTTCTATTGTCGTCTTTATAAAGTGACTCCATGAAGAAACCGTACATTATGTTTGTTTCCATCCCGTTTTATTTTGTATAAGGAGATGAGCTATGAAACTTTTTCTATACAAGTCTCAAATCAAATGGAACGAGCCTTTTTGTTCATAGAATAATAGACCACAGGAGAACAATATGCTATGGTTAAATTTCCATAAAGAAGTTGCATCTTAGACTAATGTTTCTGTCACGTCTTCTTATATATAGGACGATTTACCATAAAAGAACAGTAAACTATGTTTAAATTTTTACTTCGTCTTTACATTTATAAGGTAATCCATAAAGAAACTATACATTACACAGAAGTTTCTATCGTGTCTTTTTATGCTTAGAATTATGAACCACGAGAGAAAAGAAATTAATCAAATTATATTTACCTTCTCCATGCACATATTTCTATCTCTTCTTCTTGTACGAATAACTGACAAAAGTTAAAGGGTTACACATCCTAATTGTTTACCAGTTCATACTTTGGATCTATCAAGTTAGGTAAAATCATTTGTTTTGTTCCTTATATTAGAATAACAATGCCTCAAATCGTATACTTATGAGGAATACGACCTCGGTAGGCCACTGGCACAGGATGTCACGATTACCGTAAAAATTCCGCGGTGTGATAACCTTGTGATTTGGTAATCATAATGAGATAAAAAAATCTAGACATATTTTAAACTATATAATATCGATGGCTTCGTTCTCATGCTAATTATACAATTATCAATTTCAAAGAAGAACTATTTAAAAAGTGCAAGGTACTTAATACACCTACAACAATTTTCTACAAAAGTTTTGTAAACAATCTAACCGTAAACTAAGCCAGCCACATTATAACAGTCGAAACTGACTGACATACTAACACATAGTCCAGACGTCTATATTTAGAAACTAGAAATTTAGCAGAGGTTTTATATGTGAGATTTGCAATAACTAAAATTTTCAGGAATTTGAAGAAGAAAAATGAAATTGAAGAAGGCAGAAAAAATAAGGACGGAAAAATAGCGTAAGAGATTGGAATAAATTTTCAAACCTTTCTCACCTTTATAAAATTACAAAAGAATGTGAGAATACAAGGAAATTACACAATTACACTAGGTCTTACTAGAAAGCAGAGATAATACCCAATCTCTGCTTTTATGCAAGGATAGACCTTACATTAAAACAAATTCTTATACATCAAAATACACTATATACCTACTTAGTTCATTGACATATGACGTCATAATAAAATAAGAGCATTAATTGGTCCATTTAGCTGCCAGGGTTGTTGGATAATTCAATTTCGGGACAGCAGAAATCTTTACAGATTCCCGTGAAATTCCATATCTTCCTCCAAATTAAGACAAAGACCAATTATCGCGGATTCGCACGTAATATTTCGCGGCCTCGTTAGGTCAGTAGCACGTGACGTCAGGTAACGCAACTATTTTCCGATGTACGCTAGCTTTGTTTCCATGTTGTCTATGAATATTTCCAGATTTAAAAACTATACATATAGTTTTAATTTGTTTTTGTCTTTAGACTAATTTTATATTGTCATTCTAATATTATAAATGTGAAAGTCTGTTTGTTATCACTTCAAGCTGCTTTTTGTCGGTCAGTAAACATATCCTGGTCAAGCGAATTGGATGATAAAAGCTAGTACAGTAACAATTTATAATTACAAAACAATGTGAACAAAAATGGACTTATTTATATAAAAGATCTCTTTCATTCAACCCTACCGGCAGTAATATTTGGTTACTTCTTTACCGATACTAATACGTGATTGTTAGTAGATCGATTTGTACCTCTCAATTCTACATTACCACATTTATGATTCACGTCTCATTAATAGCACAAATCGACAACAATTCCTGTAAAAATTCCCGTAAACCCATTGTTAGTGGGATTGGGACAAGGATGTAATTTATGTGATATTCATGTAATTTAACTAAAGTTATATATTTATAGTTATATAAGATAAAAATGAAAACATATATGTATGTACAAACAGACAAGCTTAAGCTACGTAAGTTCCTTAGAAAACTTAGTGGAAATGACCATTAAAAACAAATATATGTGACAGTATTACATGATAATAATTCTTAATGAACCACTAGACTTACGAGTATATCGCGCTCAGTCAAATCCGTTTCGGTATTGTGTGTACAAGAGACAATAATATTAAGAAAAACAATGAATGTGCAGGAAAAAATGTTTTGGAAACATGTAAATGTGTTCCGATATTTGGTACTAATTTAATAGAATTCAGCGGCCTCACCAGGTCGCCGACACATGATGTCACGTTCAACCACGCAAATATTCCGTAGTGTAACCGTCTACTACATGACTTACGTGATTGCTATTTACAAAAACCTCACATATTGTCTGCTTGGGTACCTTTGTAACACTCGTGTTTGTCGCTAAGCAGCTGTGCTTGCAAGGCTTGTTTCAGTTTTTTTTTAATGGGTGAAAATGAAATAGTAATCCCGCCTGCATTATCGGTATACACTGACGAGGCACTAGTGAAAGATGATAGATGAGGATGAAACAGATCAGTTGGCCGCTCGTGATTAATTCAACAATTAATAACCACGGTGATTTCCAGGGAGAACCGCGTAGAGGTCGACTTGATATACCCAAGTAGTATACCCAATACTGCTAGCAATGGAGTTGTTATACACCATTATTCTATTATAGACAATACCTTTTCCCCCTGTACTTTCGTTTAGAAGCATAATATCCTAGTCGTCAGGAATACCAATGCTTTAGGGGCATTACGAATGTTGTGTATTCTGTAATGTTCATGCTACCGTTCATGTCTACAGGCGATGGTTACCACGTTCCATCAACTGAACAGTCAGCTTTTTTGTTATACTAAGTTAAATAAACAAAAACTTCAAGGCAGTTTTTTTTAATGGATGATAATGGAATGATAACCCCGCCAATGTCTGCCGCTAACGGTACACATTGGAGGGGCACCAATGAGGGATGATACGTGAGAATGAAAAGCAGGTCAGTTAGCCCGATGGTTTCCAGGGGGGACCACAGGGAGGTCGACCTGTTAGGGTATATATAGCAATGGGACTGGTAATCCGCATTATTAACAATCGCTTCCTCTCCTCTTTAAGGTAGTTGTTCCCAATTGGGACAAAATGATCATCAGATCATTGTCAACAAAACATGATAATATTGTTTATATTTTTCATAACTAAATTATAAAAGCAACTTGGCCAAAATTTGCAGATATACTTGCATTAATTATTATCAAATATAAAATTATAATCCTAGCAGTAAAAACTAACATATTTACCTTTGAGTGATATATTCATACCCAAAATATTGTAACAGAGACTACGGGAACAAAGTACAATATACCGGTACTAATACTGCTGCATGCGGGGGGAAAGGGATTGTTAGTAATGGAGACTGAGAATCCCATTGCTAGCAATATACCCAAAACCAGGTCGACCTCCTCGCGGTTCCCCCTGGAAAGTATCATGGTTAATTCCTGATGAATTGATCATGATGGGCTAACTGGCCTGTTTTCATTCTCATCTATCACCCTTCACTGGTGCTCCGCCAGCGTATCCCGTTAGCGCAGGCGGGGTTACCATACCATTTTTACCCATAAAAAAAAATACTGCTGCATGCTGCCTGACCAGCGAAATGATTTACATTTTCCTTTTATATATTACCTGTATGCAACAGCAGGCTAATTACTTGTGAAAGGTGAAAATTTAGTATCCTCATCTTGGGGAGAGATAATAGGATATTATTGTGCAATATGGAAAATTAACGATATTTTTTTATTTTAATTCTTTATTGTACACACCAGTTATAAGAATATGACAAAGGTAATCAAATGTACAAAGGCGAGCTTAACTCTAATAGAGTTTTCTTCCAGCAACACCCAAAGTGGAAAGGAGCATCAATGTCAGCGGGTAGAGCGGTGTACAATATTGTGTCAATTTTTAAACAAACTGAACAAAATTAAATGTTACAAAGGTTGATAGCGCGCGCATGCGCTTGCAACACCAAAGATACTGCAAGTGCTTATAGACTATTATTATTATTACTGTTTGTTAGATAAGATATATTGACTCTGAGATAACAGAAGCATCATTTTTATATTGCCAACTCTTGTAATGGAAAGAACTTTATTAAACCCCTCAAACTGGATAAGCATAACATGGAAACAAGCTTTTGAAACCTTGTACAACATTTCCCTCTTGTAAATAATCTGATATGCCATATCAGATTATTTACAAGAAAATAAGTGTCCAAGGAAATAAGACAATATTCAGAAAAAAGTTTACTTAATCTAATACATTAACAAATTACTAAATCTACGTGTCCGATAAACAATTAAGAATCAATCGATTTAATAGCGTGTAACAAAGACCTGTGACGCTTTAATTACATAGTCCCGAGGTCACAGTCTCAAGGTGAACATAGAAATAAAGTTTTAAAAATTTACAAATCCTACATTACTTATTGTTACCATATATCTCTTACCTACTAACGAAGGACACGAAGAACTATATCCAAAAGTAGAAAGACCGTATTTATGCAAGAGAATTTGATCCAGTCCATCACTTAAAATAACTTATCCAGAAACTTCAATACTAATCCATCTATGTATATTAAATTTATTTTTGCAAAACCATCGACGACATTTAAAGCTTTTCTAACTCACAAAAAATCTACTTCAATTGTGACTAAACCAGTCATTTTGATCTAAAAACTAAACTACCGATTTTGATACAATGTCTTTGGGACCAATCTGCAAGTATAACCTTTCAGATAAAAAAAAGAATTTTCCAAATCGGTTTAGTACTGACGGAGTTATGAGGTAAGAAACTTAAAAATAAAATATTGAAGCCTCCTTCTTTTGTAATTAATTGAAAAGAATGAGGTTCTTAAGTCGACGCCTATTGTTTTTTTCTTTATGTACCATGTTTTTCTTTCTATTCCTCCCTATTGCTATTGTTTTATTTGTTAAAACATTTCGGGTTAAAGTACACACCAACTCTTCTTACAAAAAACCTTCTAATTGCGACGGTTTGATCATATTTTTTAATAAATCTATCAACACACTGTCAAATCTCATTGTGCAGTTTAAACTTACAGTATAACAATATTAAATATTTTAAGAAATAGATTTTCTATTTATTCTATGATCACGGATGTATAATGATTTGTCATCGTGAGTTCCATGACACTTGGCATACAACAAATACAATGACCTGGTCACGTCACACTGTCTTTTTATCTGAACTTATTACTGACAGGTGTACTGAAACGTACGTATGTTTCACAAAAAAATCCACAAAAAGTCTTTTTCTGTTCGGGTAATTAAAAATAAAAGAGTAACCGTACTAGAAGAAGTCATGCACTAGCGGTACAGTAACTAATTTGAAATAATATATGGAAAAAACCAAAATAGCCGTATGAGGAAGCTTCATGTCACTCAGCGAACTAAAGCAAAGGGATATATTTGAAGTGTCACTGAGTGAAAAATAGAAACTAGGAGTCCCTAGAAAAACTCAAAATAGAGTCCAAAGTCAGACACCTAATGTGGTAATGTGGTGAAAGAATTAGAAACGTATGGAAAAAAAGATATTCGAGTTGTGACCCTGTAAAGATAATCATACCTGCCTTCTGATATAGAAATATTTATAAACATGTTACAGTGAGTGTTGATGAGATAGAAAATATTGCCGGCATTATTTGCGGCTCAGGTTCACTTCATACATTAGAAACGGTTCCCTTACACAAATCTTGCTTCATACAATTTCATATCTCATGTTATACATTCATATCTCGATTCCTAAGTCTCCTTAACAGATTGTCCTGATTTTACACGATCTCAAACACTGTATAGTTTAAAATTAACGAATATTTTATTACAATCCAACTTAGCTCATTAATCTAATATTATGAACTGTTGATTAGTTGATCCTACTAATTTTATATATTGACAGGTCCAGTCGTTTTTGTTGGTAACCAAATCACTTCTGGAAATTCCTTGCATCCCTAGCCCTATCGTTACTATGATTTCAACCTTTGTCAGGGATAGCGGAGCGGCCGGAAACTGGGGGGCATTTCCTACTAGTATTTACTATCAGGAGATTTTGCCAATACTTGCCATGCTTAGCAGATGGGTTGACAATCGCAGTTAGGGTTTTGGTAATGTTTTAAGAGGGATGCTGCCCATTCCTTGACTAATAAGTAGAAGTATAGACCATACGGCACTAATATTATTAATGTAACATTAAGATATTTGTTACTCAGTACAGATCAGTTAAGATTATAGGTAATATCAGTTTATTGGGATGAATTTCCTCCAGTCCTTTTTAATAGCCTGCTGGAAACTAAGGGATTGTTGTAAAATCACTCCTTAAGGGAGTTATATATGTAATAGGAGCATAGTTAGTTCATTTCTCAATAATAGAACGATCTCTGGAGGCAAGGCGTTTAGATTGAAATCTGTCAATAATGTTTAGTGATTGATGGATGAAATAAGTAGTTTATTGAATGCTCAAGAAGCGGTAAAATTTGCTCGATAATCGTAAACCAATTGCAAATCTATTAAGCATTACCAGATTAATAGAAACGGTGTCTTTATATGGATTAACCGCTTTTAATGATTTGAAATCGTCATAAATACTAGGTTTATAAGAAGTACATTTTTATTTGGTTTTTATTACACCGTGTTTCCATTAAACCTATATCATGTATTGTACATATATTTACATGCATTTGGTAATATTAATTTTATGTGTCTACCAAAATGAGGTAACCTAAATTGTCTGTATTTTCTGTTGCTAAGTTACGCAATTATATTGTTAATTCTGAATCGATTTTCATAATACTTGTAGTAATTGCAATTGTTATACGATTTACTACTATGTTGGTCTCTTTTTAATTATATAACGATTTATTGTACCATTTTTCTCTGCCTAGCAACAAACTTTTTGAAGTAAAATTCATATGTAGACACTCGTTTCCGCATTATACATTCAAATATTTACAATCTAATGTATCTACGAAACATTTCACCTTTCTCCAGTATTTTATCATGATTAAAGTCCCTAATTTTGTACCGGAGCAAAATGGATTTCTACTAGCATTTACCTGCAACTTCACTGACGTGAGTACGACCGTATTGACATATTTATTTATTGACCGGGATAAAAGTAAGAAAGAAAGGGTCTATGTCTTTCTCCATTCCATGTAGTATGTGTATAACAAATTTCATAGCAATTGATTAAGCTGTTAAGACGTCAAGAAGTAAAAAGTTGCCTTTTTCAAAACTTTTTCAAAACTCACTTCAAAACTAATACTATTATAAGGATCGGTGTAATCTTACCATAATAATATATATCCGGTTATTTATACCGCATTGGGCAACCCTAGTGTCTCTGTAATGTATGATTTGCGACTAAAATAGAACGGTCTGACATTAGCGGACGCGGTGTTAACAACCTGCCGTGTCCAGATAGATCTACGTGTGACTATCATATTAGCGCAGTCCGACCGTCTCCGCTTTTACTTTGCAATTTGTCTATTGGCTTTACATTCACTTCAACATTTCATGTTGAAGATGTCATTTCATGATGAAGGGTATTACTGCAACCCTCTGAAATTGTAGTTCGATCCATTATATCATATCTACTTAAGTATATAGATAGATATTTGCCTACACTTCTTTTTAAACAATACAGAGATGATATCATATAAGCTTGTTTATATTTTTATGTATTTTACATTACATCTTCCCCAATTCTGAATCGATTTTGAAAATTATTTTGTTGTCTATAAAAAACGCACAAACTTAAATGAGACCAAATTGGCAACCAATTTTGAATGTCACCTATAAAGAGAAAGTGTTGTAACTACTATTTAAAGGTTTAAATTATAATTTAAAGAATCATATACTAAATTAGCAAGTAGTATATGTTGGTATCGACGTGTAGGTTCCGGCATATTATAGGCCACTATTTTCTTTCTTCTGGGCATCGTAAGAGGCGACTAGGAGAGCTTATATGATCGAGGGGTGGGCAGCAGCGTCCCTCTTAAATGATCACCAAAAGCCAAATTGTGGTTACCAACTCGCCTGCCAAGCATGGCAACTACTGACAAAATGGTAAATGCACTGCCTACTTAATTTTCTACTTGCCTCATAGTTGACTTTTTTTTAATGGGTGATAATTGTATGGTAATTAACGCGGATAGAACTGCGAATTATAACTAGTTCCTCTTCGAGAATTGGTAATTCTATGATTTTACTTATCGTTTGGCGGAAACTCTTAAGCATGCAATTTTACAAATTATTGTTTCAAAAATACACCTTGACGTAACTTTGTATAATATACTTTATAGCATAAAATTACATTAAATTCTTAGGATATTTGTATTTAAAAATAGTGTTATCGCAGTCATAAGTCATAAGTCTAATCTTAGCTGCATCATTTTCACATAAATTTCAAGAAAAATTATGTAATTTAAAGTGAAAATGAGAGAGTGAACCTATTACCATTTCCTGAATTAGTAGCCTACGCAGATGATGGATTAGAAAAAAAAAAAAACGCTAAGGAAATTGCAGAAAATGCTATCACACTTACTGCTGATAGAGTAATATATACTTGTGTGAAGTCAAATTGATACCGGTCACAATCAGTTGCTAAGCCGAGCGGAATAGGAATGATGTCATCTGTCATACAAGTTGTGTGTCATGGGAATGGCATGGAATCTTAAGATCCATGCAAGCAAGCGCTCATAAAATGTCAATTGACGTTTTGGCGACGTCACGTCACAGTCTGCACCTTTCATCCTATTATTATTTTTTTATACTACTGAGGCATACGGCACACCTGATGGTAAGCGGTTGCGGTTATTATACTTACTGTAGTTATAATAAGGTACTTAAAATCGATGTAATTGCGGGGAATCTGAAGATACAGGCGGCACAGAATCGTTCCTTGTGTTAATTTATGGGAGAAAGTCTATTGTTTTATTTTTAAAATTTATGTTAATTTTTTATATATTGATATAATTAGAGAACTGGAATTTAATTAACTTACCATGCTTGTCGTTTCCGACAATTGTTTCGACTCGCATTGCATCGTCTTGCCTGGCACTGTAGGCCACAGCTCACAATGGCGTGAAGACCAGAAAAAGCCCAAAAGTTTATGTGCTAAATGTAAATCATCTTCACAGACATAATGAAAGAATGAATGAATGAAATGAATGCAACAATAGAAGACGATTTTAATAATTTCTTTCCTTTAAAAAAAATTCTAATCTGAATAAATATCAATAGCTATGATTTCCCGCTTTATACAATACAAATGTAATAAATATAATTAATTCGTAACAACATGTTATTTTTTTATCTTTTCATTGTACTTAACATAAATAATTTGTTTTCTTTCTTAAATACATAATACAGTGGTATTTTCATGCACTTTCAACCCTTAAACTTCAGCAGGAATTTTAGCTTGTCGAGTTGCAAAGTTCAACAAGTAAATATTACCACGCAGTGAAAAACAATGGTTGAAAATAAATCTATAAACAATAATAATGTAACAGCAATAATAAACAATGTTTACAATTTGAATATAGAATCGATGTAAATATATAAATTAGGAAAATTGTATAGTTTAGGAAAAACAATAAATACTAAACTAAAACGAAAAGCAATGTAAATCGAAATAATAGTATTAAAAGAATAGTTACAATAAGGAAAAAAATAATTGTAAATGTACATAATATAGCAACTAATAATAAACAATGAAAAAACCACAACAAACTAACAGAGCAAATATGCGTAAACGTCATTATAAAGAGAAAGAAAGGGACAGACTAAGAAAGAGAGAGAAAGCTACAAAACATAATGCGGAACTAAATCCTGTGCATGAAAGGCATATTTGTAAAAATACACATCAAAGAAAAGCGAGCCAGTCTGATGATAGCTTTAGATGCAAATGTGTCATCTGCATAAATGTAAGCATTACTACATAACGGTATTAGCATGCTTACGTAACCATTTACATGCTGCATCACAATTAATCATGAATTACATCCTACTAGGTACAACTATAGATATAAATAACAATATTTGCATATAGTGCATGCATTTACTATTCTGTCCCGATGGGTTTATCACGACAAAAACTACCGGGTGTGGTCATATTTTGTTTTTTTTTATATACCACAAAGGTGGCAAACTAGCATATAGCTCATCTGATAGTAAACGATCACTGTAACCTATGGACGCCTGTAACAATAGGGATGTCACGTGCACGTTGCCGACCCGGAAGAAACCATAATATACACTTTTTTTAAAATCTCATACTGTAGTCTTTAGCGACAACCTTGGCAGGGAGCTTATTCTCAGCTTGAGCGTTCGTGCTTTATGAAATAAGGAACTTAAATTATACACCACAGGGAGACTTTGTACAAAAGTCGTTTGCTTGGGCACCTCTGTCCTATTCGTGTTTCTACCGTGAAGCAGTTATATTTGCATGGCAAATTTTTGAATTGGAAAGTTGGGAAATGGCAGTAAATTTACAGGGTACAGAGGAATAATACCCGAGTCCTCAGGAATGGCAACGCATGGAAATATCATGGGCGAAATAGTATACTCTGTTATGTCCATGGTACTGCTCATATCTATAGGCGACGGTTAGCACTTTCCATCAAGTTCATTGCTATTCTAAGTTGCATAAAAAAATACACTCTTTAATTTTGCCCTGTAATCCCCTAAATCCACAAAACATTGTTTTGAAATGTCCACTTGACCCTTACAGGAAGCGATTTTAATTTCAATATTTTAGAATTGCTGATATTGAAATAAGCAGTGTCAAGAAGCAAATTGGAAAACTGTTAATGGGTTTAAATAACCAGACTTCATAAATCACTTTTACCATTTTATATATCATATTTTTTTACATTATATTAAATATAAGTAAATTTTAATGATTAGCCCAATAAGGCTACCAAATTATTTAAGGAACAAGTAGAATTTATGTAATAAATTTCAAGATTTTGAACGCCCAGTATGACGAAAACCGTTCTAGGCCAAGAAGATTTTTTTTGGGTATACATTAAAAATAAAGAATAAAAGATATAATTAACATAACATTATAATAATTTTCAATGACGTCTGCTCATAATTATAAAAATATATATGTGAGCATATATAAATACACAGTATCCGAGGCACTAATAAGTTTTATCATATCGCGAACCTTTATTGACCTTTGCTAAATTACAGGAAAATAATTTTAAAATTTGCTCATTGTAGTAGTTGCTAAGGACACTGTGTTATTTGTATTACCGTATTATTTTGATTAAAACATATTATTATACTTCATTAAGTTTCAATACAGGCATATCACATATTTTTAATTATGTCGTCCACGTATTTCCCCTTTGCGTCAGTGCGTTGTTGCAAAACACTGGCAAGTGATTTTTCCGACTTTTAGCGTTTTGAATATCTTTATTCATATTCTACTTCT
The DNA here is from genome assembly GCF_026898425.1 of Galleria mellonella. Lineage (NCBI taxonomy): Eukaryota > Metazoa > Arthropoda > Insecta > Lepidoptera > Pyralidae > Galleria > Galleria mellonella. Next base: position 2,960,943 of record NW_026442028.1, on the reverse strand, counting down.
TTACTTCTTCTATGAGAGATGAGAAGATGACTAACTGATTATCGATATATATATATATATATATATATATATATATATATATATATATATATATATATATATATATATATATATATATATATATATATATATATATATATATATAAGTAAACTGCACAAAAAGGTATTTGTAATTCTTGCAGGTATGGGATATTATTATAAAGAGATAGTGCATGAGTTATTCAAATAATATATATAATATACTACAATTTCCATTTATTTTCTAAAAATTAATCCCCTAAATTCAAAGTTTTGCCTTCTTACTTCTTGATTGAACCTGTGTAAAATTTCACCACCAAGCCACCAAACTGATTACATAAGAGCTTTTGCTTTCAATAAAAAAAAATTAAACAGCTTAAACTATGTTTAGAATGTCGGTAAACCTGCACTAAACCACACTCTCGAGTAAACAAACAACGTAATATTCTTATTACTTTACAACCCATTCATTGTTGTATCTTTTGAATTATTTTGCATTTTACATTTTCCCCGTTCACAAAATAACTGACTTATAAATACACGGAAATATTTTCATTTTGTAACTGCACTTAATAATTAAGTATCCTAGATATCAATAGTGGAATTCTACCAAATATGCCCAAAAACCCAATAGATTCGTTACTCCATCTAAAAAAATAGTATTTTGTAGAGAAATATTCAAGGGAAGTAAATTCAAGAGTGCACGATAGAGGGATTGTAATGATACCTAAGAACCATTCCAGTTTTTTTTTTAATGAATAATAATCGAATAGTATCACCTGTACTATCTTTATGTTCTAGTAAGGGATGATGGATGGGAATGAAAGCAGATGAGTTAATCAATTGCGACAAATCTATCAGGCATTAGACGGGACTACGGACGGGAATACTACAGGCATTTTAATAAAAAGTATCCTATGTGTTAATTATATATTTTTTTATACGACTTAGAATGGCAATCAAGCTGACGGCCCACCTGATAGAAAGTGGTAACCGTCGCCTATAGACATGAGCAGTACCGTGGATATAACAAAGTATACTGTTTTGCCCATGATACCCCCCATGCGTTGCCATTCCTGAGAACTCAGGTGTTATTCCTCATGCAAACACAACTGTTTCACGGTAGAAGCAATCGACTTTTGTACAAAAGTTGTTTTTCTGATAAATCTGTATGTGCACCAAATTTAATTGAAATTTGTTAAACTGGTTGAGCGTGATAGTAATCCAGTAACAGGAATCCAATTTTATAAAGTTTTAAATATATTTTATCAGTAGAATATAAATGTTTTTTAGTAGGTTAACTGGCAGATTTGAAATACAAAAATTATATTCCAATAATTATCAAATAATTGTTTTAAGATACTGAAGATTTGGATTAAATTTCACACAATAGCATGTTTTGGACCAACACATAGAATATTTTGTACCCTCCCAGAAAATAAACATAGAAATTTTAGCGGATGAAACTGGAAAAACAAGTACCGGTTCACAATTGGCGAAGGTTGAAAAAAATGAAAACCTCCTTTTTTAAAGTCGGTTAAATAAGGGTGACAGACACTATATAGACCTATATAAATATATGAGTCAATTTCCATTGGTCAGTCTGAGAGGAGGCGCCGCGGGGTGGCTGGAAATACCACCGCGCTGGCCTTGAGTGGGACGTCGAACCCGCGTCGGAATGCAAACACGACCTGCCGAAATCGCAACGTATATGGTTAAATAACAGAGAAACCTATTTATTTTTAATAGTTGATGATGGAATGTAAAACCAACCTGCACTATTAGTGTACACTGACGGGGCACCAGTAAGAGATGGTAAGTGAGATGATAACGAATTTAACAAGAATTAAGCAAGATGGCTTGAGGTCGACCTGGTAGGGTATATTACTAGTAACGGAGTTACTAGATATTATTAACAACCCCTTTTCCCCCAGAGAAACGCATTCAACAGTTCGGGTTATATCTTCGCAAAAAAATATAAACTACCAGAAATAGACATCAACACAGGGGGCAAACGAGCATGCTGCTCACCTGATGGTAAGTAACTACCGCCGCCCATGATCACCCACAACACCAGAGGCACTGCAGGTGTGCTGCCGGCCTTTAAAAAAGGAAAATACTCTTTTCTTGAAGGTTATGTTGTCGTATCGGTTCGGATTATAGTATAACGGTTAACTGGTAGAGTCAAATATGACATTAAGATCAGCACTTGTACAAAGCTTTATTGTACAATAAAAAATAAATAAATACATAGTAAATAAATAATGGAATAATACATTTTTTAATGGATAATATTGGAATGGTAACCATGCCTGCGCTATTGGTTTTCGTTGATCGGGATACCCGTCTAAGATGATAAGTTAAGAAAAGGATGAAGTCGAGTCAATTAGCCCATTGTCTGTTTCCAGAAGGGTCTTTAAAGGATGATATTAGAATGGTGACTGCCTGTGTTAACTGTATAAGCTGGCGGAGTAGATTATGTTGCCGGCAATGGGGCCTCCAGTCCCCATTACTAATTATCCCTTCCCCTAATCGGTGTTTCCGTCAGAAGGTTACGAGAGCAAATGGTATTTGTTGAAATACATTGATATTGATCAAATGTGTTGCTCTTGTCAAAAACGTGGACTATTACTATTTAAAACGTTTATTTCAAACAGATACTTTATGTTTTTTTTTGTTTTAATGAATGAACATTTTATTTTGAAAATTTTGTGATTTTATCATCATTAATATCATTAATTAAAACTACTTTTATTTATTAATACTTTGGGTGTGTTGGAAGAGAACTCTTCTAGAGTTAATCTCGCGTTTGTACATTTGTTTCTTTGCTATCATATTTTATTTATGAATTATTAGATTTACAATAAAATATAAATCATAATAATAAATAAATAATAAAAAGTAAAAGCTAGAACTACTAATAAGACAGAAAATTGTGTTTATAAGGAATAACCTGCAATTGTGCACAACGGTGAATCATATCAATTCCACTGCATTGTAATGACATTAAGCACGTAAAGATATGGATTTACAGCTTGTCTTTAGATGTGTTTATCAGCCGCTTTGTAAACATTTAATTATGTACATATTAAAGTCTTGTTGAGAAATGTCTAATGATAATACATGCATGTGGACACTCCCTATCTCTCTTCTGTAACTACATTACGTTTTTGTGCCTACAAAGCATTCCCGTGTGATAATTTCAACTAATCCAGAGTATGGTCCATTTATGTACAAAATTTTATTCGTCTTCTTTTTAGCGAATCGATGACAAAACAATAAATGGTCGCGAAGACCTAAATGGTTAAGGGATGGGCAGCAGCATACCTCTTAAAACATGACCAAGGCTAAACTGCGGTTACCAATCCGTCTGCCAATCGTGGCAACTACTGGCAAAACTCACCTTATTGATAGAACGATTTTAATTTTATTCTGCACATTTATTTGACCGACATATTTTCACAAATACAAGCTATTAATGTAATAAAAAGATAAATATACCCATTAAAAATACGCATGATGCTGTCACGAATGTTACATACAGGCGCTAATACTGTGCTGCCCAGACACGCAACTTGTTGACATGGCTACACTAAATGTATTGTCCTTAAACACGATCAAATAATAAAAATGGCAAAGTGCGAGATAGGGACAAATATAGTGGTTCTTGATAGAAAGATAGATAATTTATTTGCATTACTTACAGCACACAAACAACAACAGACATAGATAATTTTTTATATATGTATATTAGATTTTTGTAAAGTTTCTTTCTTTCTTATTTCTTTCTTTCAGACAGACATGCACAGTGAAAAAAGATAAAAAATGATAATATGCTTGCTACTTTTTTCCACTGGATATACACCTTCACGCCTTTAGACCCCTTACGGAATAGATAGAAAATATCATGTGCTAAGACTTGTAGATAAAACTGAGTATTAATTTATACTATCAATAAATACAGAAAACCGATCCTGGCCACTTCTAAGAAGAAATGTTTAATTAAAAAGTCTATTTAATCAGTTTATTTTTTGTGTTTATGGTAAGCAATATCTACATTGATTCTGAAGTAATGTTGATGATTATTTCTTAAAATTACCGAATTTTCATCGTACCTCCGATCAAACTGTTTATAATTACTCCTCTCCATCCAAAAGTTGGTTGGAAGAGATCGCTTTTAGCAATAATGCTGCCCATTGTTTTCTCACTGTGATCATTTCTTGTAATTATTTGTATCTATAAGTTTACTATTGTAATTTTTTGGAGGAAACAATAAAGAGAAAAAGAGAGAAAAAAATATCTTTCTATTAGGAGTTGGGAGATTCTTATTTGGAGAACTTTGATATTGAACCCTAATATTGGTAATTTATTATAACAAATAAAGTAAACTAACCATAGTCAAAATAATGCTGTAACTAGTCGAACCTATTGTCAATTTTATAATATTTATGTATATATTAAAAGCTTTACATATATTATAATATACTTTATTTCAATAAACTTTAAAGAAAATATACACAAACAAATGGTTGTCCCAAACCTAAAGTATTCTGCTGATATCCAATAGAATAGATTCCTAGTAAGCATTAAATACAGCTATTACGGACCACTCGTATACGCCCATTAAAAATAATAATAAAATAAAATCCACTGTCCTTACTATTATAAATGTGAAAGAGAATTTATTTGTTTGTCATCTAACATCGCCTTAACGGTTTAACTAATCACTTTGACACATTAATTTGGTATACTAGTACTATTATTTATTTATTTAACTCTTTATTGCACCACAAACAAAGATATACGAGTACAATGACAATTGAACAGTTCAAGTAAAATACAGTAACATACTATAAATACAGATTGAAATATACACGTGAAGGTACAAAAGGCGGTCTTATCGCTAGGACAATCTCTTACATTTAAAGGAGAGGTTAAAGGAGAACAGATATAAGTGGGTAGATGGCGCAAGAGTAAATTAATATTTTTTCATGCATAAAATACAAAAAACCTATAATGCATAAAAATATCAAATACATATAACTTATTAAACTACTTACTATAACAATATGGGTTGAAGAAAGAAATAGGTTACTATTAACCAGGTTAGTAAACATCTCCGTCATGCGGGTGAAGTCGCGAATAAAAGTTAGTATATAATTTAAAAAACACGCACGCACGCACTCATGCACGCACGCACGCACGCACGCACGCACGCACGGACGCACGGACGCACGCACGCACACACACACACACACACACACACACACACACACACACACACACACACACACACACACACACACACACACACGTACACAGCTAGTAATATGACTATTAAATCCCATTACTAACAATCCCTTATCCCAGTTAGTAGTAAAAAGATTATAAATTTGCAATACATGGTGTGTTTTCATCTTAAAATCTTAAATATACTGTTAAAACATGTGACCTATGCGAAGGTTACGCTATCTCACACGTCTGCTTACATAATCCGAAGAGGACTACCATATGTGCATAGTAACAACACGACATAGACGTTGCTGGATGCTACAACGTATGATAATCACGTACATATACTAATGTTCTTTTATATTTTAGAGAATTTGGTGTTATTTTCCAGAAATCCGTGTCACGGAGATTCGTTGCTAATAGGAAAGCTCGAAATGTCTACTAGAAGTAGTCAATCCTCAGGATCAACTACTAGAAGATCCTCAGTATCAAAAAACGTTGGTCGTCTCACGTATACTATACTCTATTTCAATAAAACATAATAAAAACATAAACAAACAAATAATTAACCCATAAGATAGTCTGCTAATTTTATTTTATTGATAACTTATTCACTTTTGGCCACAACACAATATCAGTGTTTTGCTCATTTGAGGGCAAAGCAATAAACTGAGTTGTTACCATTTTGTGTTGCTATGACACACGCATGAAAGGAAATTGTGTTTCTTCTTTTTTTTTTTTGTATATATATGAATTTATTTATCTCGCTTTTTGTGTATGTCTTTCGATGTCTGTTGTGATTTGTGTGCTGTAAGTAATAAAAATATTTCTAATGTTTGATTACTAATACAAATCAAAATCGATGAATTAATTAAATATTTCGATTTGTTACTAATTTCATTCATACAGTGTTTCAAAATACACTGTAACTCTTGCTATACCCTTCATTTGTTACCATTTTTGGACATTTAAATAACCATAGTATTCTGTAACTTCACTTTCATATTCCATCCTCTAAATTGTCATGCAAGTAAGCTTGATGATAAAAACACGTGTGGGATAGAGGTATCCATACAAATGGCTTTTCTACGTTTCCTTCTGGTAAATAGAAAAAAAAATCATACTACATACAAAAATGTATTGTTACATACATAAAACTGTATATTAAGTTTCCATAATGGTTTCGATAAACAAAAATGTTTAATTGTAAAGCATCTCCAAATATTGAATATACTATGGGAATGGTCTTGTACGATGGCTAGGCCATCCCACTCTTCTATTATATAACATCTAGACAAACTGGGACAGACAGCGAAATACTTGCATTCCCGTAAAAGGAATGCGATCTAGACATTCCAAACAACAAATTTACAATATTTATTTATCATATTAGACACTTGGAAACTTGACTAACTTTTTTAGTCATACTTATTGTGTAAACAAACGCCCGTTTTTTATACTTATTAGTATAGTACATGGAAAAAGACAAACTATTTTTTAATTTGATGAATTAATATTTTAAACCTATAAATATAATATAACCTTTTAAATTTAATATGTTACACGAAGTCGCGGGTCGTAATTAGTATTTCATTTATTATAGTATTTATTATTTATGGTGTCATGAAGTAACTTCATGACACTTAAACCATAAATAATAAATACTTATAAAAATTTAAATTTATTTATTTATTTAACTCTTTATTGCACAAAAAACATAAAAATAAACAATGACATAAAAATTAGGCTATAAATTTTATACATTTGCTTTACCGTATTTTGTAAACCGATAAAGTATTACTAAAATGATGAGACATAATTGGCCTTGGCATTGTTAAAAAGTAAAGATAGAAATAATGTTTAATATGGAGTTATAATAATTGCACGTACAAACCTTTTATTTAGCATAATTAAAGGAATAACATCTCTCGATCTCGAATGTACTGTCGTATCAGCGACCTGTCTGAAGGCTACATCTCACTTGTCTGGTTATATAATGCAAACTCGAACAATTTGGCGAAATTCCTGCACCGTAACGAAACGTGAAGTTGCCTACGAATGGAGATCTCCGAGCATTGCTTCGAACAAACAATCTACGGATAAGTTAATATATTTTTACTTGATGATTTTTTTATTTAAGAAAATCCCACAGGAATAAAAAAAGTAAGTTTTCTATGCGAAAGAAGCTGTGAGAAATTGCATATTTGATGTTATAATTTTCAATTAGCTTTTTATTGATGGCTTGTTTAATATAATTTAAACCTAGTGATAACCTCTGTCAGAACAAATAAAACATTGTATTATTATTTATAAAAAATCACATTTTCGTAATGTCCGTATTATAGAACGAAGTCGCGGGTAAAATCTAAGTGAAACCGAGACTGATAATTGACCTGCCCAGGGTAAAAATATTTATAAACATTTCCATCAAGACAAATGATTGAACCATGAAGTAAGCGTAGTTAATGGTGAAGAGATACAGCAGCGTCCCTTTTAAGACATCACGAAAACCTAACAGCCAAGCATAGTAACTATTGATAAAAGCCCCCAATAGAGGCAAGGCTATGTTTTTTCTTTAATGGGTGATAATGGAGTGGTAACTCCGCCTGCGCTATCGGAATACGCTGGCGGGGCACCAGTGAAGGATGACAGGTGAGAATGAAAGCAGGTCAGTTAGCCCATCGTGACGAATTCCACTAGAATTAACCACGACAGTTTCCAGGGGGAACCGCGTGGAGGTCGACCTGAAATTACTAGCAATGGATCAATTAGACCCCGGCAAGGCTATGTTTAGCAGTAGTCAGTTAACGGCTGATATGGTATGGTATGACTAGTCAACCAACAGTCAAAGTTTCAAGATAATAAAAAAAAAAGAGGAAAACAAATCTAGTTTCATATTTATAACATTATTAAGGATTATTTCGAACTCAGAGCTTCAATAGGTTGAGTCTAATTAATGTAATTGTAAATAAATGATGGAATAACTGGGATCCTTTTAAAGGACTTATTAATATCCACTAACAAGGAAGGAAGGAAAATTAATAATTGTACAAATTAATACACACAATTTTTTCTATTTACAACAAAGTTTCAAATAACAATTTTAATTGTTTATGTTATTTTTCTTATTTTATTACGAGTATTTAAATATGGGAATACTAAATAAGTATACATATAAATAACATAGCATACTAGTTTTTTAATGGGTGATAATGGAACGGTAAACTCTGCCTGCGCTATCGGTATATCGTACGCTTGTTGGACACCAGTGAGGGATGAATAGTGAGAATGAAGGCAGGTCAGTTGGCCCATCGTGAAGAATTGAACAAGAATTAATCACAATAGTTTCCAGGGGAAACCGCGTGGAGGTCGACTTTATAGGATATATTACTTGCAATGGGGTTATTGGAACCCATTACTAACAATCTCTTTCCCCCGTAACATACTTTTCTTTAATAGATGAAGATCAAATTATACAATATTGATGACGAAATCAGGTCATTGGCTCATAGTGGCGAAATCAGTAGTAATTAACCACGATGGTTTCCAGTGGGAACAAGCATGGAGGTTGAACTGATAAAGTATATTGCTAGCAATGGGGTTCTTAGATGCGTTACCAACGATTCCTTCCCCCCTTCCGCCGAATGGACGGTAAGGACGAAGTCAGGTAAGATGGCCTATCATGATGAATTCAATTAAAATTAATCAAAATTGTTTATCGCGAACTGTGCGGAAATGAAACAGACATTGTGTGCAACTGGTAATGGGAGACACCAAATTACAGTGTGGAATATAATTTAAGATTCATCATCGTCATATCAGCTTTTAACTGTCCACTGCTGAACATAGGCCTCCCACTCATGGATTTTACCAGTAGTTGCCACGCTTGGCAGGCGAATTGGCAATGAGAGGCTTTGGTGTTGTTTTAAGAAAGATGTGAATGTAAATGTGAAAAAGACTCCATTTTCCGCGCTTAGCCTCTCACTTGGGCCGTTGTGCGTATGAGTCGTGGCTAGTGCAGCCAACCTAGCTCCGCCTAGAAGCGCAGAAGGCCTTCCTGGGTTCTTCTCAGGCCTCACGGAGTTAGAAAGATGGTGCTGATCATTCCTAATCCATTGAGTGCCCTTAATCGACTCTTACTACACCTACAGTGAGATGTGTGACCTTGAGTATGCCGGGACCACATGGTAAATCTAATTACACATCACACTATAACTGTTACAGTATAAATTCAATCACTACAAATAAAATACATGCTGTCACAGTGTCTCTCATAAATAGCGTCTTATACTCAAATGAGGATGTAAAACTATACATTCCTTTATACTTTTTCATTTATCATACTCATGAAGAATTCTAGGGACTGATGTGTTCAAGAATACTGGGATTCATTGTATTTATAAATATGACATTTGCAATAGTCAGTGTTGGGGGGGGGGGGGGACTGTTAGTAATGGAGACTGAGAATCCTATTGCTAGCAATATACCCAACCAGGTCGACCTCCTCGCGGTTCTCCCTGGAAACTATCATGGTTAATTCCTGATGAATTCATCATGATGGGCTAACTGGCCTGTTATCATTCTCATCTATCTCCCTTCACTGGTGCTCCACCAGCGTATCCCGTTAGCGCAGGCGGAGATACCATACCATTTTCACCCATCAAAAAAAAAAAATAGTCAGCGTTTCCATTTGCATTTATTTTATAATATGTAAACTTATTGTATTGTATTTTTTTTTTTAAAACAAGAGTTGAATACTTTTTCCATTCTTTCAGCTAAAATTGTATTCCGAACTAGGCAATAGATTCATAAAAAAATACCACTCAAAAATTATTATAATTAAGTATATTAATGTGGCCTTATTGCTAAGCAATCTTTTCCAGAACACCTTTGGGTTGAGGACATTCAGAAAAAATTGAGTAGCTGATGTTTCTTTACTCGAATAAAAAATAATTTTATTTTATAATAGGTATTATGTTCACCTTGAGATTGATCCTAAATAGAACACTTATTAGAATATATGTACATATTATGTAAAAGTAAGAAATTAATATCATATCAATATGGCAAATAAAATAAAATCATATTAGAATTTAAACAGCATATTATGTAGATACTATCAATAAACAAATAAAGAGTTACTCTGTATAACTCTCTTATTTTCATTTTTCATTTAAGAGTTTCCTCTTGTCGGTGCAACTAATTCATGCATCTTCCTCCAGCCAGCTCTATCCCATGCCATATCCTTTATCTCCCTATACGACATGACACCTAGTGTTTCCTTTATCTGTCCCGTGTAGTTAATCCTCGGTCTTCCTCTTCCTCTTTTGCCCTCTATCTTTCCTTCTATTATGTATAACTCTCTTATGTATAATCAGAAATATAAACAAGTACTTAAATGACTAAATAATATATCTTAATTTCAAATTAAAATAAATTACAAGAAAAAATATGATCTAATTTAGAAAATGCATAAGTATCAGCTGGTCTGTAATAGCATAAACAGATTTATTTTTTAAAAAAAAAACACCACTTCATTGTACTAAAACCAGTTGTTTGCATTTAAAAACTAATGAACCAATTTTCTGAAATTTCTATAGGGCCAATTCAATAATATATTCTTTCAGATAAAAAAGAATTTCTTATATATATATATATATATATATATGGAATTATAAGTATAAGATATATTCAGACTTGATGATTTGAAATATCTTATTAGCAATTAATAACAGATTCCATTTGGAAAAATATATTTATAAATAATTTTTAAGGTTATGTTTGTATCACCTGTTTTTGTTCCAATCTTATTAAAAATATTATTAAAAGAAATAAGTAGAATAATAATACAAAAATAATAAAAAAATAGTATAACTAAAGCTGATATATGATAGTAGTAGAAGAAATAACATAGAATAATGTGACTATTAGGTTAGGTTAGAAAATGACTAGGTAACTTACTTGCATAGAATCTGCGCTGATTATTTCGGTTCCGAGTTTCTGAGCTAATTCAACACTTAACTTAGTTTTTCCTGTCCCTGTAGCACCTAATATTATCACCATAGGAATTTTAGAAGAAATCACTGTTCGAAGAGCCATCATCCAGGCGATCCGCACGAACTTCACTATTGTTTTGGTTCTTGACAACTACGTTCAGTTTATGCGTTTCGTTACACGAATATACGTTATGCTTTACGTTTCAACTAATTTCCAAACACTAAAAAAAGTTTGCGAGATTATAAATAGTGTTCTCATACATTTTTTTTTTTGCATAAAATATTGTGATAAAATAAAATGAAGCGATTTATTAAGCGAAAATATGTCACGAGCTGAAATAAATAATTTTGTCTAAGTTTGAATAATTTCTTTTCGTCTGTATATCTGTTACAAAGAGTTTCCATTTATTTTTAAAAATAAATGAAAATTCTAATATTATTAGAATTTTTATTCTCTTAGCTTTTTTTTGCATATACTTGCATTGCAATGAAATTAAAGACTACGAAGGCATCATAGACCTTTAGAATAGGAACGCGTAAAGGGTAACATGGTCATTATTGGTCATTACAGTATATTCTATAGTGTCCACGGTGTTGTTCATGTCTAGACGACAGTTACTACTTTCCATCAGGTGACTATTAACTTACTGCATAAAAACATGCAAGTAAAATGCATATATTCCATCATTTATAACACTTCGAACAATTTTCTCATTTAAATAATGTAAAGATTAATTACTAGAGATAATTCAAGCACATTTATAAAATTTATTTCCATCATTTATTGTGATTGTAGATGCCTTGGAGTACCTCAGTATATATTTAATTAAAATGAGGTTTATCTACAGCTATGGCTTAAAATAATAACAACCTTTACTTATTTGCACATCAAAAATCGACGATCTTTTGGAGCGGTTTAAATATCTCACCTTTCGATGATCACCGGTTCGATTCCCGAACAATACAAACGTTTTAAACTTGTTAGTTTTCTTCAACCGACTTTAAAAAGAAAGGTTTTATTTTTATGTTTGCCAGTTTTAAACTGATTTTAAAAATTCTTTGTTATCTGAAAGGATGTATTTACAGGGATTTTATTAAAGTCAGTACAGTAGTTTAATTTTAAAATCAAAAACTTATTTTGCCTCGATTGATTTTTTTTTTTTTTTTTTTTTTGTGGAACACAATCTTAATTATTACAATTAATAAATAAAATTTTGTATTATATGACCTTGATAATATAGTGCTATTTAGATTCAATATGATAATTAATATAATAATTAATCTTTAATTTTCAATAATAGAGTTTCTTTTTGCGTGTTTCCTTCATCTGTGTAAACTTTATTGATTGATGTATTATTTAATTGTGTAATTGTCTTACTTTTTTTTTTATTGAATGTACGTTTATATATATTATTATCTATATAATAGTGTAGACAAAGGGTAGATGGCCTCTTTGTCTTTTTTCTCAATGTTCTCGGTCCAAAGGTCGTCTGGAAGGGATTGCTTAGCGATAAGGTCGCCTTTTGTATCATTCCTTATTAAAATTAACTGTATTTATTATGTTTTATAAATGGTGTAATAAAGTGTCAATATAAATAAACATCTTATTATATATATGTATAAAAATTATTCAATCCATTTTAAAATTTCTTTTACCTATAGAAAGCTATATTAACTGCAAGTAATACCTTATTTGATATATCAAATAGGGTGCTACAACAGGCAATTGCAAATTAGTCGTTTGTATTTTTGTTACGAAGGATCGACTGAAATCCAGCGCTGTGCAGCTGTACACATTGCACTGGAACACTCACAGCATCAGCTGAGCCGGTTCCTTTTGCCTAATATGCGACACTTCTTTTATATATATATATATATATATATATATATATATAGTCATTAGATTTAGACTAAAATCCTACCGGTCCAGGCCACTCCTCTGGGTGACGTCCGGGTGGGTGGTCGTGTGAGTCGCAATGTGACATATTATTGTTTATTTCCTACACCTACCTACCATACCAGGAATACAGCACAAATATTTACATATATATATATATATATATATATATATATATATATATTCTGTTGTAATTGTTGCAACTGGCAATAAATAATTTCTATTCTAATCTTATATAATATGCGATAGTTTGTAACAATGATTTTTCACGCAAAATCTACTAGATGGATTTGTATGTTGGTACACGGGTAGATTGTCTTACTTGTACTTACTGATTCACGCGGGTAAAACCGCAGGATATAGCTAATATTTAAGGAAAAGAAAATATTTTGTTTTAAATGTTCAACAGATGTCCGGTATCCATAGCAAAAACTTTTGGTCTCAGGTCTATGTCCACGTGCTCCCTCTGGAAACCATCTTGCTGAGTTGCAGGTGTATTCATCACGATGGGCTAACTAACCTGTCTTTTCAATCTCACCTATCATCCCTGACTGGTGCCCCGACAGTGTATACCGTAAGCGCAGACAGTATAACCATTTCATTAGGACTCATTATAAAAAAAATACAGCGTAGGAGGAAAAAGGATTTATTAGTAATGGGGATTAGCAACCCCATTGCTAGCAATATACCCTATCAGATCGACCTACACACGATTGCCCCTAGAAACTATCGTAGTGAGTTCATGTAAAATTCGGCGCGATTGGCCAACTGATCTGCTTTATCCGCACATATCATCCCTCACTGGTGCCCCATCAGTGTATATCAATAAAGCAGACGGGGTTATCATTTCAGTATCATCGATTAAAAAAGAAAAAAGTACCATAGTGTAAAAATAATCGAGACTGTGATAATAACTACTTATGTTTTATTTTTTTGACATCTATGATGCTGTTTACGTCGATAGACATCCCTTACGATTTTCCATCAGTCTCAGTCAGATTCCCAAGTTACAAATAATTGTATAAATCTTTCCTAAAATCCTAAGTCAGAGGTTGTTATTTTTTTTTATTTAAGTTAAGAATCGTCTACATCACCATCTTATAAGTATAGAAATAAGTGTTTGTCATACCAGAGGGAGACTTTGTACAAAAGTCGATTGCTTGGGTACCTCTGTCCCATTCTTGTTTCTACCGTGAAGCAGTTGTTTGCATGGCTGTGTTTCGGTTTGAAGGGTGGGATATGACGTGAATATACTGGGTACAGAGGAATATCACCTGAGTCCTTAGGAATGGCAACGCATGGGAGCTATAATGGGCGAAACAGTATACTCTGTTATGTCCATGGTACTGCTCGTGTCTATAGGCGACGGTTACCACTTTCCATCAGGTGGGCCGTCCAGCTTGTTTGCCATTCTAAGTTGTATAAAAAAAAAAAAAACTATTGCATGTAATTTATTTTACTTCGTACTGCCACTGTCCACAATAAAACACAGTAAATATAAAACCTGATATTTAATATCAATTAAAATAGTTCTTAATAATAAATTAATTTGAAATTTGCAATTAGGATATATATTAAGGTTTAAAGAAATGAAAGAGTCAATATTTTTTTTTTATTAGCCGTCCTAAGCAGAGCGTCGCAACTTCACACCCACTGCACCGCACAGGTACATAAATCACAGTATCTAAACAATTTAATAATTAACCACCCATATTACACCATAAGTATAAAAATCACAATCACAAGCCACTCAGCTCTGCTTCGGCGCGGCCGTTATTTATTACATATTTAATATTACCTTAAAATTTCCATACACATAATTAAGGAACAAAAAACCAAAAAAAAAACTTTTCACAATAATTTCTAGTATCCAAAATGAGATGGCTATAAGTACTATATACCTACAGTTGAGCGCCGCTTCAAAGATTGCAAAGTGCAACGGTAGTGTTTAGGCGGAATTTCTTTGCGCCGTGCATTCTCTGTAGCGGAGCCGCCGCCCCACACTTCACTAATTACCATACAAACAACCAATCGAACGGCTCAAAACAAACATGCGAATCGATTGGTCCCACTGACCGGGCGGATAGATGTTACTATCGGATACCATTAAAGAAAAAGTACACATAAAACCAACTATAACATGACTTACTCCCCTATTTTATAAAATATACACTTGCTATGTAAAAAAATTTAACCATTT
The DNA here is from genome assembly GCF_026898425.1 of Galleria mellonella. NCBI lineage: Eukaryota > Metazoa > Arthropoda > Insecta > Lepidoptera > Pyralidae > Galleria > Galleria mellonella. The sequence continues at coordinate 2,945,600 of NW_026442028.1, read as the reverse complement.
CTTTTTGGGCAATGGTGGAAATGTGCCTTGTCAACATTGTCTGCTAACTCGTTCTGCCTATATTAAATATAAAGCTGTCATTTCGTCCTATGAAACGCTTAGTGCATTGGATACCAATAATCAAAGCTTGATACGACTTTGAGCTAACTAATCTATTAATTAGGATGTTAGATTTATTATTTATGTCAAGATTAACAAAAAAAAAAATAATAAATGCAGGTACAACATTCGAGAATTCGTGACTCTCCAATTACAAAAAAAAAAAAAAACTATCCAATAAACAAGAAAAGCAATTTAAAAAAAAAAAAAGACATACATGTATGTTATCTATTTGCTATTATGTACATTTTATAACTAGTGGAAGATAAATCCGACATCTTTATTAAAAACGTTTACTAGAATTGGTCGTAACCACTACTCTAACAAACTATTTACTCCTACATAATATTTCTTCACAAAAAATATGTCTTGCAACTAATTCGAGTATAAATCTAATTATCTATATTTACATAGCAAGGCACATTCCGCACACAAGTAAAGCCTTCGATCATAGAAAACTGTTTGACCATGTGCTTGATAAAACATCAATTTCTATGTACAAAACTGGACAGAAAAATAACATCGTACGATTTCGCATCTGTGCCTGATTAAAAAAAAATTAACTGTATAAATATAATGTTTGTACAATTTAATTCTCGTTTTTTATTTCAGCGTATTTATTATATGCGTTGCCTATTAATTTATTTTTCTGTCCACTTTCAATCCACCGCAACTATCAAATACATCACTATCTTACTGCAATAAAATATAATAAAGAAAAATGCAAAATTTACTATTAATAGGTACAATGAGGAACTATGACTTGGTTATTTTTTTTTTTTTTTTAATTAACTTTGCAGTCCATTTTGGACTGAACTGACGTTATAGATTTTGATGTTATTATCAAAATACACAGTCTATTTCATTATAAATCAGACTAATGTCATTGAGATTATACAACGGTATGCATTGCATGTCATCTGAAACAAATTTATATGGGGCTACTTTAAAATAAATTTGTTTTAATAATAGAATACTTCCATTAATATTAAATGAGCGAATAATATAGTTTATACATTTTAACAATGTAATTAGATTTCTGAATAAACATATATGCATGTACGATCTTTTATTAGTATGTAGACACGAATATTTCGGTGTCCGTATAAAAAAAAATTGTATTACACATAATAAGTACAAAACTCATAATGTGCAATTACATCGCAGTTACTGGAATAGTACGAAATACCAAAACGCCATTTTCTGGTTGAAAATAAATACATAATTTGTTATGAACGACCACGGCACTAGGTCTTAAGGGCCAACATTACTGCGAGCAATTTCCAACCATGGCGTATTGGTGTTTTTACCATTTTTGTTTCTAATTTTTTAAAACATCACACAAATGCGTAAATTCATTCAATACGAGGTACACCGTTGTCAATTCGGTTCTACATACTAAAGTAACGTGATAAAATTAATTATGAATTTTAGTTACATATAATATAAAAATGTTGAGACACTTGATACGACATGACGAACTTATGAACATTATAAGGTAAGACAAAAGGAAAGAGAGGAAGGGGGAGACCAAGACAGTTACATCAGCCAGATCAAGGAAGGAGTTGGTGTCGTGTCGTATCAAGAGGTGAAGAGACTCGCTGAAAATCGTAGTGAGTGGCAAGAGCTCCACCGACAAGAGCGCAGCTCTTAAATAGGATAGATAGATAGATTATATATAATGCTTGAACGATTATCTGATAAATGCATACTTTATTTATGTCAGTGCTATAGATTCGTACATACGCAATATAAGCTATACATAGTGTAAATGTAAAGTGGTCCAATGTATCTAACAATTTCAATGTTAAAAATAGTGAAAAAAGTTAATCGCGCCACTAAAGTGTAAAAAAAAAAACATTAAAAAGTGTTAAAATTTACAAATAACAAAACACTATAAAACTGTAAGCGAGCTAACCTATGATGTACAAAGTCTACTTTGAAGTCGTTTATTTAAACTTATAATAATATCATAATGTTCCGACATTGACATCACTACTTCCATCGCGTTCACATTATACAAAATGCGTCAAAACTTGTACCGGGCCTAAAACATATACTTGGCCGAACAGCTGAAAAGCTTCCCAACGATATCAAAACGGTGAACGGTCAATTTCACTAACCAGTTCATATATTTACAGGCTTATTTAAAAAATACACAGATCTAAGATACGAATTGATAAAAATATAATAACATATATACTTTTTTATATAATTAAATCTTTCATTTAAATTACCGTTAAGAAATGTGAAACTCAGCTCCGACATGTAGGCACAATACAAATTAAAATTCAAGTAGCGTCGGTAACAATTTTTTTTTTTTTTTTGGTACGATATCAAATTTTAAAAAGTTTATCGTTATAACGACAAGTAAGAACACATATCTATGAGCATGGTATTTTTTAAATAATAACTCTGACTAACAACACACCTCACTAATAATTAGGTACGTGACACTATTATACAATAACTATTAATATTAGACGGGTCCAGTAAAAATGTTTTACCGTTTCGAAACAATACTACAACAAATTTCATATCTTTTACGATGTGTCAACACGGAGTAAATCTGTAATGCGCTGTCAACTATTTGTATACTTTATTGATAATTCAAAAAACATTTTAGAGGTATAAAACCAGTCTACTAGTTCACGAAGCAGTCTGTAACTATTAAGACGTTTGCTGAAGACCTAGGATTATTGTTAACAACAGCTTTATGGCTCACTTTGGCACTGCAAAATATCTTTTGAGCAAATTAAACCCGCGGTTATTGCTACAACATTTATACCTATATTATCCTCGGTACATTCCCACAGAAGCAGAGTAAGCCGTAAAAGCTGACTTTATATCGAAATATAACAAACTCCCAACAACATATAGGCTCCACTCTAATTTTTATTAACCACGAAAATAGAAAAACGGGAATTGGTCTTTATGGCCTAATTACAAGAGAAATTAAAAGACATACACTAGAACGTCCAGAAGCAACTTACGTTCGAACTATCATGCATAAGTGTCACGTTGAGTTGACCCGAGGATTCCTGATACGGAACGAAGCGATGCTCGCATAACATGAATCGTGCTGCTCAATACGGACGATAGCGAGCCGTTAACACACGAAGCTTTTTCAACTTCGTCATTAATTTGGTCTGCTGCTTCTTGAGGATTTCTCTTTGTACCTCTTCGTCCCGAAGTTTGCGACACAGGGCGGCGGCCTCGCGTAATATTACCACTTTGGGAGCACGCTCCTTGTCTCTAGTTGCTGGAATCTGTTTCTTCAGCTCATCAAAGAGATTTTTGAGGCCGATGCGTCGTAGGCGTTCCATGTCGTTGTGTATTGAACGGCGTTCAATCTCTGGTGTTTCTCCCTCCGAATCGGTGTCCGTGTTGGAACGACGTCCGCGTCGACCGGGACCGCGCGTGCGCCTACGTGTGCCTGACGCTGACGTTATACTGGTTGGTGGTACAAGACGTTTCCTTGCGACCGGTCGGGGAGAACGAGGTGTGATCGCACTCGCCACTGTACGTTGGAACACTTGCCTTTCGTGGGCGGATGGTGCGCGTGGCAATGAATCGGTGCGCATATGTGAGGCAGCAGCCATCGGCTGCTGCGTTAATCCAACCACATCTATTTCCTCATCTGAAACAACAGAGAATGCATTTAGCACATTGTCCTATTAGTAGTATAGGTGAAAACGTAAAATACCAGAGTTTATCGAAACCAGCCCGCATTTACAGTTTCATTCCTAGCATACTTTCATTCATAACGCTCATTACGTTCGCATCACCATAAAAGGCGGGCGTCGATTGTCATGCCGCATCTAATATACAACTACGGAACTAGATCTAGTTGGGGAGGGGAAGGCGAGATGCGACTGCAGTAGTCAGGTGCGCGGGATGGGGTGGGCGGTATACCGAAGGGGGAGGGCGACGACCCCATCGTACTACCGCAGCGTCTGCTGCCATCGATCCAGACGCCTGACGTCACGGCGCGCCATTCGCGCCAAAACGAGAGCGCGTGCGCGATTTGCTGCCGCAGCGCAGCGTCCGCACTCAATGGCTGCCGGATTATCAACCGGTGGACACGCTTTCCGGCCTTCGCTGCAGGCATTTATTAAAGCGACGATTCGAAATTAACTGTCACGCGACTACCGTAGTTACGCTACAAGTACATTAGCAATGATGTCGATGCAACGCGATGGCTGTCCGTAGCCGTATTAATTTTAACGTAGCAGCACTATCGGTCAATTCTGTTACTAATTGAATTAAGCTTGAAGAAATGTGAGAGACGTACGGAGTTGCATGGCGTCAAACGTGACTGCCTCAACACGGGCGTCTATCATATTATAATATCCCTGCTTTTTCTAGAACCGAGGCTATAATGAGCACGGGGTTCCCAAATGTACAGGTTTAGGGTATTAGCTAAAATAACAGTTTCACTTAATACGAGCGTGGTGTGGATACATGTCCTAGATTCTGCTAGGTTTTACAACACAGCGTTCCGAATGCTGAGGGGATAATGTGAACATTTCTATGAATGAGTTATGTAGCGTCGAGTTCGCGATCGAATTGCAAGTATTACCAGTGCGGATGTGGACGGCGGCCGCGCGCCATTTGCGCCGTAGTGCATGTTTCGCGGAATCGGTTGCACTATCCGGTTACACTAACAAATAATTATGTCAGCGGTTCATTGTGATTAAAGGTTACCGGCTCGCTGTACACCGAACGCTATTTACGTATCGAGGCAAGGACGAGGATTTCTTAAAACATCTCGGTGGTTTGTGTTCGAAATAGAAACTGGTAATATTCAGATTTCAGGTGAACGATAAAACTGTACGACCGATTCAGGGACGCGGACGATATAAATTTCGCAACTACGCAAATAAAAGAAAAAAAAACTATGCATTGGATACATTATCTACTAAAGCGACGATAAATTTATACGCCAACGCGATCTTGTACTCGATTTCCGCATAGTTACGCAGTCGTTTATCGTGGTTGTGCGTCGATCTAATTCTAGGTTCGACGCTTGTCATCGCACACGCCTCTTTTACATTTAAATGTGTCTGTAGGGCTGTCCGAAATAAATTTTTATAAAAAGTAAAAAAAAAAATTAACATCTAAACTTAGAGAATATAGGATTATTTTTAGAACTATCTTAGCACAACCCTAAAGAATAAAAAGTGAGCTGGAGTCGATTTCCATGCGACGATTTTCTCCCCGGCGCCAACGCGATTAACTAACAGTCACTAGAGTATTTGTTTCAGCTCTGGATGTAAGCGATACGGTATTGTCGCGGTGCGCCGCCGGTCTCCGGTCTAGTGCATATCTATTATATCGCCATAGCTGTAGCTATGCGATTCTTAGATCCGCTGTTCCAATTTTAAACCATACCACAGATAATCCGCTTTTTATTGTCGATGCCGCCATATCTCATGAGAAAAATCGGCTCTCACCGGCCAGTTTCTCGAAACAGCGTATTTTCCGACACGGATCGATAGGATTTTGCATTAATGTAAAACGTTGTCTTTTCAGGCAATAAGTATCGTCTAGACTTAGTAAACAACCTTATTTGCATCTCAAATAAACGTTAGAAGTCATGAATTCTAAGTACTAGTTTTTAGATTCCATAATGTTTCAAGATTAATTGATTTGCAATAAATTGCAGACAAATTTTCTCTATGAATGGAATGCTTATTCTTTATTGGCTTTATACAACATTCCATTTCACAATAAAACCATAGACAAGTACAATGTTTTTTAAGCGCCACGATTTTCCCGCTTCAACAAACGGCAGGTGTCAAAAAAAAATATAAATAAAAGAGTTTGATTTGAAAATGGAACGGCTACAATGGTGTCGTCAAGTGTGACCTGGTAGAAGGCGGCACGGCTGGCTGGTTACGGCTTCGAAGCCAAGTTCACTGGCATTTGAACGCGATAATTAAAAATTATCGTGACGCGCACGCGGCGCACGCCATTGCATACAGGGTGATCAACAACTCTAACTGACCAAGAAAAAAAGCTTATTAACTAGTTATTCGTAGTATGGGTAGAAATCGTTCCGTTATTCATTTGCAATCGATTCAGTGAGGATAAAATAATTTAGTTAGAAAAAAATTGAAAAAGGAAGAGTTTTTAGTAGTATATTTAGATTGCAAAAAAACATTAAAATTAAAAGAGGTATTAATTTTATATATGGAGATATTTTTTCAAATTAACAAGATACAATATTGTTTCGGGACTTTCAACTCGTGACAGTGCAATATTTAATCAAAACTTTTGTTGAAATTCTCTTAAACTCAACCCGTATATACTTATGAATATAGACTATCTTAATTAGTTAAAATCCCGCCAGTTCTACATACAAGGCGTTTATAACGTTTATACTTATTATCCCAAGGAACTGCACGAAAATCGCTCAGTCTTTACATAATTTAATTATACTTTTTTATATCTATGATAAAACGTACCATTTCGCGGAATTCCGGATACGTAACAATATTTTTTATTAGATTACAAACAGATGGCGTAGGAAGACCGTGAATTACCGAGTACAAATGGATAACGTACTTTTTACAAACGTAGGCGTTGGATTTAGACAAGTTTGTCTATGGATTCGTATTGGAATACTTAAATTATTAGTCACGCACACAGCCGCGATCAGAACTTGGGAATCGAAATATAGTATCGGCCGTTATTTCTGAATTGTTACACAACATCGGAAAGCCGGTCATCTGGTCTTGGGAAGCTCTCGAGATTCGCGGGGATTTTAAAATAGACATATGTATAGGCGGGGTGTGATGGCTGTCGATCGCACCAAAAACGACCTTGGTCGAGTACGCGCGGAAGTTCATGGACGCTCACATACTAGTCATGCTATAATGGTAACGTGACGCAATATTTTTTTTATTACTCATTAATAAAGTAGAAGTTCGGACATTATTTATGGGCGTATACAACTGTAAAGGGATTGGTACTTTTCTTAGTTTTGATATTAGTTAGCATTATTTTTTTAAATCACGAGATAGGTACTTTATTAAAAAATGTGATGAAATATACTATACTGTGTAAAAAAAGCGCGATTGTAATAATTAATAATTGTATACTTAAATAACAAAAAAAAAAAGAAATACCCGGGAAAAATTGTCAGCCCTATGACGAGTTCGACTTCTATAAATTGTGATCTTTATTTCACGAATTCTTGATCACATACCCGGATCAATATATTATTGCGTCATTGCCTAATATACATATTTAACTAGATATTAGTGCGTCGACACGCCCATAAAAGTGACATACGAAAACCGGTAAGCACATCACTATACCTTTTTTTTTTATTTATGCAATGGAAACTACCAATGTTAACTCGGACAGCCATAAGTTATCATTCAATTAAATTCGACAGTCCCGAATCCGACCCGAATGCCCGAATGATTGGAGAGATCAAGGAATAATGTCGGTTATCTTGTTGCGATGCCAGCAAATTATTATTCGCCACTTGGTATTTTTACTGATAAGACTGTACAAATTTATATTAGGCTATCACGTTGTATTTAATGTTATCTCTTGGAATTGATATTTGACGAACACGCGGCAGACTATGAGCATGCGAGCGAGCGAACCAACCGTAACTAGACGATTGTAGTTGTCATATCTCTTCGTATTAAATTAGAACGCAAAAATATAATTTTATTTTAAATTCCGAATTCTAATTTATAATATATTAGAGAGTTGTAATAAGAAAGAGTTTAAAATGGCTATCAGAATTTAATCGATTTAAAAACGAATCGATTACTGTTTTTCATTCACCGTCACCAATTGCTAGTCGAAGCTGCGCAGTGCCGCCGATTGTTTAAATATCTAATGCATATTTCTACTGTTAAGCGATAACACCAAGGCCATTTCCACTACTCTCAATTACGTTCTATCTTTTTACAATATCAATGATGTGTGTGACAAGCCACAGATATCTATTCGATAAAAAATATGTGAATACTGATTATTATCAAATAAATAGGTGTCACTAGGTTACTCGTTCAGTTGTTACAGATCGCGTCACTACGCATTTAATGTGGAGGTAACGCAGTAAATGATCTTTTTCAATTCATTATAAAACTCGCTAATAATATAATTAAAAGTGCATGTTACTGAAACTATGTACCTAAAATAAACTAACCAATACCGGGGTGCGTTCACTGTAAGCGAATCAGAAATTCTTTTCGATTATTTAATTTAATTATTCGATACGCACCGTGAGAAAAGTAGATTTAATGCTTACATGTTGCAACAAAACGAATTTCTTTAATATTGTTCTGAACAAATAATTTATAATGTTTGTACTTAAGCCTAATTTAAAGTTGCCAGCGAGATCGGCAGATCGCATACTACAAATGTTAACTAAAATGATTTTAAGACGCTTAAATGTAGGCTAGGCTGGGCTAATTCGACGACCGCCATATTCAGGTCACCATCAAGTATCGAGTACCGCGCAAATCGCGTTTACTACGGCACATGGCGATTTTTGTTGTTCATACTAACAACTGATAAAAGGTACGGTACTACAAGTATAAAGGCCTACATAGACGAATAGCATTTAGTTTCCAAACAATTTTGTTCAATAATAGGGTCAAAATATACATTCATTTCGTGTGTTCTAGACCTTAAGATAACGCGAACTAGTGAGAGGATATTTATAAAATTATTTATTTTTCAAAATTTGTAAATAAATAGTATTTAAAATTGGAATTTGTAAAACATTACAAAATAATATAGTATTTGCGTTTATATCACTAACTTGTCGCGCTGTTAAACTGACAAGTTGTTAAGTGCTATAAAAATTAATTTTACGCAAAAGTAGGTCGCGTAAATGGCGTAAGGGCATAGCAGATCGCTATTTTACTCGATGCGAATTATCAAACATTACATTGATTGTTAGTTATTAATATTAAAAGCCACATAAGTCACGTCAATCAATGACGCGAAAAAACTTGGTATTCAGAAATTGGAGCGGACGATCGCCAATGGAACGAAAGGGTGGAACTTTATTTACGCTAGCGTAAGGATTAAAATTGTTGCGAGCTGTTCTTGAATACGTTCGCAGCCTTGGCTCACTGGACAGGTTTAGGACAAGCGGCCAACCGGATTTAAGCGCCCTATAATGCACTAATAGGAAATTGCGAGTCAAAGTTAAACTATTGCCCTAGTTTTAGATGGCCAAGATTTACACCATACATCACGTTCGCGACGTGGCAACCTGTCGAGATAACGTATGTACCTACCAATCTAAACTCACCTATCAACGTTATCGTAGTGTTTGATAATTACCTAACTGATTTCAAAGCTTTTGAGCCTCAAATCGATATCTTTGGCCGTACGTTATTAATATCTTATTTAGTAATTACTTTATTATTTTTATCACTATTCTACTGAAAAATACAATACTTTGTACATATTTTTTTTTTGTTTTTAATTATACTAAATATTATGTTTAGTACTGATTAATATATTAAAATTAATATTTCAATTTATTTTTTAAATGACATTGGATTGACTAATAACTTACTAGTAACACGATATTGTAAATTATGTAAATTACGAATGATATCTTAATTTGTAATCTAATTTACTTTAGTATACGGCTACGATGGGAAAATCTTATCACATAGTGACACGACTGCGTAATATGATTTCATTAAAGTCACTAATAGGTATTTTAGTACTTTGCCGTGTAAATATTATAATATAAATTTAGATGATAAAAAAAATTAATATTACTGTTACTAAGTAATATAGCGCGAAAAATTACAACTTTAGTCATTCACGCCGTATCTGTGTGTATAGTAATACGTAGCGATAAATGCGCGTATGTATTGGCGTGCGCGCAATAAATTTTTGGCGCGTTCGAGAACTTTTAGTGATGTGCATTATACAGTACGATAATCTAATAAATTTCGATAAAACTTTCATATATGTGGAACAACTTTTTAATGACATTTATCCGCGTCGATACGATCAACAGTTCGTTAAATTTCGAGTTGACTGGTTCTCAATCACGATTATTGAGACGCTGTCTATCAAATTGTCATCCGGTCGGGCTAGACATGGGAGCACCGTGTATCAAACCGGTCTAGCGAGCCAAGTGAGCTATACTTCAATGAGATTCCATTTCAATCCGCTGTATTACACGAATAACGGGGCTGAGATTTGCGGGACAATAGTGAAACTTTTTTTTTTATTTAAACAATTCAGTAACGTGATAGAAGATATATCGATATATTTTTATATTACTTGTAGAGAATGCGCAACAAGTTGAACTGTATATAAACTACAATCGTTCGAACACATGCCCATCGCGACCTTACCCACTGTTATCGACGATAACTAAGTTGCCGCTATAAATAATTACGTAACATTGTACTTGCATTGTACTACATAAAGTGTCATCCTTTAAAGGTCGGCCGTAAACAATACAATACATATTACATTAGGCTGGAGCTAAAAACGAATGTACTTATGAATAGAATGATCGTTAATTAATATTTTATTTTAATTATTATTAATCATGTTTGGGCTGCTCATTACATACTACATAGCGGATATGATCCCAGTACATACGCATATCGTCGGCGCGAAACTTAACCCGCGGGCAAAGGATGCATCAAGGTCAAGAGTTCGAGGCGTCGCGGTCGACGTACTATCTGACCTCAGTTCTGACCTGAACCCTCGCCAGCTTAGAATCGGTCATGCAAGTACCTGTTTCAATTAAACTTGTCAATACGCCAGGATGATCCTACAAGTGTAAAGGTTGCGCAATCTGACATTAAGGAAGGTTGAGGCGTTCAAGGTCGCGATAGACGAAGGTTCCGGAAGAGCAGAGTCGCGGGTGCGTCTAGACGCAGTGGGGGACGCGGGTAGCGGTCGATACGCGCAGTTTCCCGCGCTCGCAGAGAGCGCCTGCGTCCTTGCGACATTCCCGGTCCACCTAACTTGGCGCCTACTTGAAGAAATTAATACCTATCTTCTCATATCTTTGATTAGTGAACTAAAAATCGACTTTCATTTACTTTTCTTCATTTCACTGTTCTATAGGTGCTAAACAAAATTTATAAAGCCCTTAGATTTAATACTAATAATTGTAATAAGCTGAAAATTATTAAATATTGAAAAAAAAATTCGGATAAAAAGAGCTGATCATACACTTTTATGAAATTTAATAAAGTCAACGGTATTGAACAATAATATAAAAATTGCATTCCAGTCAGCTCCTACTGATTTCTATAACAATATACATCCCAGATTTTATTGATTCTTCTTGTATTAAGTACTTTATGTTCGTGAACATACATTTAAATGTTTATTAATATTTTGTAATTTTAAATAATTACGATAACAGTAATTAACAAAATCATTTAAAATAATTATAGAAAGGAACAAATACACGAAATATTTAAAATCTCTACAAATAAGTTTACTACAATTAGCCATTATGTCTATTGGATAATATAACAATATAAAATTATTAATGTAATTATGTTTGTCACAAGTTTTATCCAGTTACCTCATAACAATATCGACATACAAATATTGTGTAAATAGGTACTTTTTTAACGTGAATACTATATATCCAATTAGTATATTATTGATTTAAAAAAAAAACTGATTGTAGTAAACTAAAAGCATGATAATTGCAGCTCTAAAATAGAAATTTTAAAAATGTTATGAGGGAAGCAAAGTTAAGGGTAAAAATATATACCTGATTCACACGAGTCAGATGGTGTCTGGACTCCCAGGTTGTCGAAGTTTTGTCTGGACGCTGTATACGAATGATCAGCAGCAACTACAGCAGAGTCTCGCAACAACCTACGCGCTGTTCCAGCGACGTCCACTGAATGAAGGAACTGTGGTGGCTCATCGCCGTCCAATGATGATGGAGTCTCAGGTCTTGGCGGTGAAATTTCCCGTCGCCGCAGTAAACTCTGGCCAGGTGCGGCAGTACTTTGATCAGTTGGCACAAATGTGTTGCCAGGATTACTTGAATCATAGCCTGCCCACATGATGTCGTAATTAAGGATACTGTCTTTGTGCGTGTCTTCTGGGATTTCATTTATTCGCCAGTCCAATTCATATTCTGTTTGCATCTCTGGATAATTGACAGGCGGCACATCCAATCTTTCAGCCTCGTACTGTACTTGAGCCCAAAACTCGGAAGTTTGTGTCATCTCCAAAGTCATCTCGTCCAGTGTATCCCACACATCGAAGTGGAGAATTGGAGTGTCCATTGGCACCGCCATTTTTTTTTATGTATAACTAAATACTAACTAGTTTTAAAGCTAAAACGAACTTGTCGATATCACAGGACCCTCTTATCACAGGGACGATGCGCGCGGTGGTTTATACGCACACCGTCTGAAACAATAGAAATATAAAATTCAAAACTTCATGTAACGTAAAAGGTTAAAAAGAAGTCAGAAGTGGCAATATTATTTATTAATAAATTAAAGTAACCATAATTTCATTATATTAAATTATAATATAATAATTTATTTCGAGTGGATCAACTAAGTTTGTGCGATTCCGTAACCCGTATCAATGAGAGAGGACGAGACACCTAGTTCGACTAAATCTGTCAAACTAAGAAAAAAAAAAATGTGTAATTTAATTTCAGCAGCTAAATTTAAAAGCACTACTAATTTAAAGTATAAATAAATTTACTATGTTCAGATAAATAGTCGTACCTTTGCTTAACTTAATTTAAAAAATCTAAGTTAAAATCACAACAAAGTCGCAGTATTTTAAAATTCACTATGTCCAAACACTATTTAAAATGTAAGTCACTCAATAACAGATTGCTATTTAATTAAAACAAATAAAGATTTAAAAGTTTTCCAACAAAGGGTGTTGACCCCTTGTGTATTTACAAACAAACGACAACAGTAGATCACTAACTAACAGTGAACTAGGAAGTGTCTACCACGAAGCCCGAAACTAGACTGAAGTCTGGATGGGATATCGAACAGTTTTAAAGAGTGCGTTGGCCTTGGGCCCTATCCCATTTTTGTCTAACAACAATTAGTCATTGTCCTGTCAACTAGCCCCGCATTTTTTTTGTCGACATATTTTACCTGAATGCGGGAGTACATCCCTACTTCGGCGAATTTTTTTGCGATCTCACTGGCCCAGGTAGGAATTCTGCACAAACTGTTTTTGTTTACGAGCGCAGAATGGCGCGAAATGATTGTTTACTAATAAAGCAATGGTACGAGTTATTTTCCCGCTATTTAGTCGATTCAGAGGAATTGACGCTGTCAAACATAATTATTATGAATACATTAATTAGGAACGCATTTAAATATTTAAGCACGTACTTAGTAAATACAGCAATGCATTTTAAATGAATCACACTGATAATAGATAGGTTATATACTAGTTATTATAATTGATTTTTATTCAACATTACAAAATTAATATGGGCAAGACATATTTAGAACATATAGGTATAGTTACGGTCCAAACAAGTTTTAAATGCTATCTAAAATTATATTGCCAATAATAGTACTTTAATTACTTATTGTACATTAAAATAGAAATTTTCTATGTAATTAATAAAATATCTATATAGGTATAATTAAGTAATAAAAATAGTTTTTGCTTAAATATCGTCAGGCGAAGTAGATACCAATATATATAACTAATTTATATATATTTTTATTTCTTAAAGTGGACTATGTTGCAAAATTTTTATTTTAAAAGTTTCCTAAATTCTATGTATAAATTTGTTTATATCTTAAAAAAAAAATAAGTGTCTTTTTTTTATAATATTTTGCAGTTAAAAAAAATAATGCAATTAAGACAAAAGTTAGCGCATATCGCCCGACCTACCCTAATCAATTTATTGTTCAACCTAGGTATAGATTTATTTCTTATTGCACAACAAAATAAAACCTATAAGTATTTATTACCTACATATACTGAGGTATATTTTTTAATATAAAAATAATAATAATAAAAAAAATTATACACTTATAAATTTATTATTCTAATGAAAATAGGTACTCAGTTTAATGATAGGTAATATTACATTAGTTTCCACCTCAATTTTGTAATTTAATATTTCTCTATAAAAAAAAAAATATTATTTTTGATCGAGGAAAAAAAATATTGTGTAACATATGGAAATATGTAAATCGTACACAGACCATCACTATTCATCGGTACGTATCTACATATATTTATACAAATTTACACTCGGGTAGATACTTAGTAATTTTCTATCTTTATTTATGAATACGTAGGTAGGTAGGGTATCCACTTGTAAAATCTTAAGCAATTTAATACATTAACAATTATTTATTTCGCGTTAGCGCACAGACTGATTGGGTGATAAAGTGAATAATTTGGGTGTTGCCAATTCATAGAAATGTAGGTACACTAGGGCCAACCAAGTACGGTATAAACCGGCAACGCCCCGCCATACTAGCTACTAATATCTAGGTATGAAGGTATCCGCACATTATTACTCGAATCTACTTAGTACCCTACACTAATACAATTATTCAATGAATTAAAATAGATTACTTACCAAAAAAGTTTGTGCAAAACGCAATCCGGCCGCAGCCGGCGAATTACACAATTTTACACAAGATTCTTCAGAATCTTCGACAAAGTTTTTTCCGTACACACTGCGTAACACTCACTAAGAATATGCGATCGGTTATACAGTGTAAATTATTAAATACGCTTCTTCCGAGACCTCCGATTGAGTTTGTCAAACACTGAAACATTATTCGGCAGCCGGCCGGTTCAAAGTTTTGCCGCGCGTGCGTTTCGTATGACGCCGTAGACACGACTGTCTGAGCGGTCGCCGGCTCGCCGGTCGCAACCAGCCACCAGGGATCGCAGCGCGCCCTGCGCACCCCGCGCCCCGCAGCGCCCGGCATATTCTATGTTTATGTCATTCACGAAATACTCTGAAAATACAACTTCTACTCCGTGTATGTCGCGATTAGCATACCGTAATCTCTAATTGTTATTTGGTTACTTTTTTGTTTTCATGCAAATTGTAGTTTTACAGAGGAAAAATTCGATTCCAGCCAGTGGCGGGGTCTCGGAGACGCGGGCGCGCGGGGTCTTTCAAGGAAGCAGACCAAGCATCGGCATTCAACACGATATCTACACGAGTGGATGTGTGAGTGAACTTGTTAGTGTAGGTATACCTACTTGTGGGAGGAAAAACGAGGAGGTAGTGTGCGAAGTAAGAAGCCTAGCTGAGTATTATACCTACCTATAACGTTGCGATTCACTCCGCATTCGGCCGCGGGCTCTCCGTTCGTTCGAACGTGCCTCTTTTTGTCAGCTGCCGATATCGTATCGGATCGGAGCAAGTCAGTCGACATTCCTAAGACCGCGAGCAGCTTATGGCGCGAAACAAAAATGCCAGAGCGATTTTGACATATTAGGTACTGAGCTGACTGTCGCGTATTATTTATAATATCTTCGTTGCAAATAATTTGCAACTTTTGTTTAGTCTGAAGTAAAGAGGCGGCAATTTTTTTTTTATTTTATTTTAATACTCTACTTTTAGAATACAGAGCTAAGGACATAATACCTACTTCCGTCTACTGCCTTCATACTTTACCGCGTCACTTTATCCCAAACCGGAATAATCCAAATAATTAAAGGATAGAATCTTTTTCATCAAACCCCTTTAAAGTGATATTTATTTTTTCCATTTTCATCTTTTTTTTTTTTTAATGTAAATAGGTATATGTCTACAGGATAAGGATATAAAAATGAAGATGATGAGCTAAAACTAGCAATTTTCGTTATACCTACTATCATTACCTAGGTGTAATTATAAATGTTACATAATTAAATAAAATTATCTATTGTGAAATATATATTGTTATCAATGACCGTCGAAGGTTAGGAGTATAGAGCTTTATCGAACTAGAGAACTGATTAGATAGTTAATCTATTGGTTATTAAGACAATTTTCCTAAGCCAGGTAGGTATATCGAATTACATAATTGTGTTTCGGTTTGAAAGGTTTTTTTGTGAAATGGTAACCCCGCCTGCGTTGACGGTATACGCTGGCGGGACACCAGTGAGGAATGATAGGTGAGGATGAAAAGGCAAGTCAGTTAATCCATCGTGATGAATTCACTTGGAATTAAACACGATGGTTTCTAGGGGGAACCGCGAGGAGGTCGACCTGACCATTATTAACAATCCCTTCTCGGTATTAACATTTATTCAAAAGTAGAGAAGATACCATGTAATCTTAAGTTATATAGATAGAGCATCGAGTCTTAAAAAACGGGTCAACTTTTTGTCAATTAATTGTCAAATTAGCAGACTCGTTTTTTTATCAGTATTCGATATACTTACTAATAAAATACATCTTGACGTATTATTTAATAAATAAAATGAGTGTAAACACTCATTTTATTAAAAAGATACATATATTTCATTAAAAAGATGCAGAAATTAAAATACAAAATAAATATAGAAGTTATAAAGGAATCACTCATAACTATTTATCGCACAAAATTGTATGAAATAGTTGACCCGTTTTTCTCGAAGCATTTCTCTGGAGACACTCTACAATCTAAGCGTGTAATATTACACACAAAAAGTTATGTTATGTTTGCATGGCTGTTTCGGTTTAAAGGGTGGGATATGGCGTGAATTTACTGGGTACAGAGGAATAACACCTGAGTCCTCAGGAATGGCAATGCATGGGGGGTATCATGGGTGAAACAGTATACTCTGTTATGTCCATGGCACTGCTCATGTCTATAGGCGACGGTTACCACTTTCCATCAGGTGGGCCGTCAGCTTGTTTGCCATTCTAAGTTGTATAAAAAAAATATACAAATTGAAAACATCCCTAAAAATGTCTCTAGATACCCCTACTAGTGATTGCTATCGTGAACATATTTGCCTTGCAACCACCGCCGAAGGGGTATTTGCAGCTAACCAAAAATAGCGACCCCACATTCCCATGATAAAGTGCATTGACCCCGCGCATTCTTGCCTGCGTACGCGCAGAAATAAAACTCGCTAACTGCACCAAGCATAATGGGAGACATTCTTATGGGAGTTGGGTCGTAAAGGTGGCCGGTTTCCATTAATCGGTATACTATATCGTACTATTCGCTTATGGGTGTATTTGATATTAATTGAAGTTACAGAGTGGATTGCAAAATCAACTCATTTTATGTTTATGCGGTTTTTAAACGAAGATACTAAATTCTGTATGTTGTTTCACTATTTGTATCTCGCGGCTTTGCCTGTATATAATTAAATTCAAATCATCTTTATCCAAATATACTCGTACTTCTTTACAAGCACTTTTAAACCGTATTTTTTTCTAATCTACTGAAGAATTCATAAAGTTATTATCTGCTGAGAAGAGACCGCAAGAAACTCAACAGTTACCCTTATATATAAATATATATTTACTTTTATAATTATATAGGTACTCATATATGTATTAATATATCGTCATAGCCGTAGAATACTGGCGGATCTGACAAAGATTACATATAAAGATCCGTCAGTATTCTACGACTATGACGATATATTACTTTTGTAATTTAAAACAGATATTTGCACTTTTGTTCGTCTTATATCCCGTTATCCGGTGTTTTACGTTCAAAATAAAGTGAAATATCATAAAACCACGCCAACTACCTGGCATTCATACGGGACAATAGCTCGGCCGAAAACTGCATTTACCAATTTTGCGGGTGGAATAGAACTAGAGTTATTTTACAAGTATTTTACATTCTTTTATTAATAATAACCTTATCAATTAGCCCACTGATAAGCTAATGTACTATTTCCTAAAGATCTATTACCCAAACTGTAATTAACTTTAATGACCTGATAATAATACTTTATTTACATATTAATGACAATAGAAAATCTATTAATGACAGTAATATTTTCCGTCCCTCTTAAAACGTCTGCAAAGCCGGAGGGGGGGGGGGGTGTGTAGTAATGGGGACTACCAGCCCCATTGCTAGCAATGATCCCCTCCGGAAACCATCGTGCTGAATTCCTGGTGTATTCGTCACGATGGGCTAACTGACCTGCGCTTTTATCTTTACCTAATATACCTCACTGGTGCCCAGACGAGTGTATACCGATAACGCAGGCGGGGTTACCATTCCATTATCATTCATTAAAAAAACTTCTGCAAAGTCTAATTGCGGTTGCCAATCCGTTTACTGAACGCGGCAACTACTTGCAAACCCCCCTCCTCCCAAGGGGGAGACTTATATCCAGCAGTGGACGGTTAAAGACTGGTATGTTGATAATCTATACTTATAATAAATCTGTAGAGAGATCAATTCTGTACATGAAATATATTTCCAAAATAACTATCAGGGGGTGATTAGTGATCGATACTGATGCCAAAAATGTAATCAGTATAATTTTTGTCTGTCTGTCTATATGTTTGTTATAGAAACAAAAACTACTCGACGGATTTTAATGAAACTTGGTACAATTATTCTTCATACTCCTGGGCAGGTTATAGTATACTTTTCATCACGCTACGATCAAAAGGAGCAGAGCAGTGAAGGGAAATGTTAAAAGTGTCCACCCGTGCGACGCCGTGACGGGCCGCTAGTGATAAATTATATATTCTAGCCATTATAATACAAACTTAAACTATTATTTACAAAGTGCAGCACGCGGCTTTATCTGTGTCTACTGAAATAAAAATAGCCAGTAAGACACACAATGGATTATATAATATATTTATATGCTTAATGACGACCTTGGTTGTCTAGCGGTTCACATACGACTTCACATTTTGGTGGTCACAGGTTCGATATCCGAATGATACAAACATTTGTATTCAATATATACATACAATATTATAGATATGTATGTATTTATAAAAGAAATATATAGTATGTCTATTAGTTTCTAATATCCAAAGTAAATATATATGTGATCCCAGCATAGAATCGACCGCCCCTTCTTTTCCCATGGGTGTCGTAAAAGGCAACTAGGGAACTTAATGGTTAAGCGATGGGCAGCGGCGTCCCTTTTAAAATATCACCAAACTCTGACTGCGGTTGCCAACCCGCCTGCCAAGCGTGGCAACTATGCGTTCAACTATGGATAGTTAACGACTGATATATAGTGAAAAAAAAAAATTTTAATTTATATAACACTTAATTGTCAATTTCTTTCAAATCTCTATTTGTAAGCAAAAAAAGGAACAAAGAAAAAAAACAATTAAACTAATTGGCCGGCGCACTCCTCTTTCAGGTAACGGACTTTGACAACTATGCCAAACAGTTTTCGAACGAATTTTCTCGTTCTAAATCTTGTCCTTTAGAGAAATTCCGAAAATAACTCTCTCCATCGGTCGCTATGCAAATTTTAATCAACGATAAGACATTTAGCGTAGCGCCATACTAATGTAAAACATTTTAAGTAAGTGATAAAAATGAAATGGCAATCTCGTCAGCGCTGTCATTTTACGCTTGTGTGGTGAGAAAATGAGGGATGATAGGTGAGAATGAAATCAGATCAATTACTCCATCGGGAAGGGACCGCAAAGAGGTCGACCTCACAGGTGTACCAATGGAGCCGCTGAGCTTCAATATATATATATATATATTTTTTTATGGGTGAAAATGGTATGGTAACCCCGCCTGCGCTAACGGGATACGCTGGCGGAGCACCAGTGAAAGAGGGTGATCGATGAGAATGAAAACAGGCCAGGTTAGCCTATCATGATGAATTCATTAGGAATTAATCATGATAGTTTCCAGGGAGAACCGCGAGTAGGTCGACTTGTTTGGGTATATTGCTAGCAATGGGATTCTCAGTCTCCATTACTAACAATCCCTTTCCCCCCGGGCTTCAATATTAGCAATTCTTTTCTTTCCAATCTACAGCAAGTTAACACGAAAGTACCATCATTAAATGTTATCATCGAGAAACTATTGACACGAAAATTTCAAAGTCAATGATACTTTTGTAGATGAATAATATTGTCTAGAAACTAACTCAAAATACCAGAGCTCACCAGCTTTCACTTCCTGCGCCGAACATCCCTCGATTTGGCCCCTTTTGTTACGCAAACCGTAAAAAAATTTGATCACACTCACTCCAATACCTGTAACCCTTTAACAGCACCCTTCAATTAATTTCACATTCATCCAACCCTATTCTTTAAAAAAAAAAAAAGTAGGAAGTAAAGAATACTTCCGCAGGGACCTAACTAGGGCTGTCAAACAATACTACTTATCATACATTTGTTTGTTCATCACAGAAACATACGGAACGTACGACTTTGTACCCTGTCTCTTTTTATAAACAGAGAAATACACTAACCGATAAAAATAGGGTTACTTCAAAACCCGTTATAATCTGATTTTTTTTTTCAAACGCATTCGTCTAGGGTTGGCAACCGTCATGTTTTTACGATGTGACGTTTTTATTATTTTGACAAGTGTGTCGTTTTGACGATCAAAGTGGACAGCAGGTTCATACTTCACGAATTATACAGTTATTAATCATAAAAATAGATTATTATGTGTAATAAAAGTTTTTGTCCGTTTTAAGGGTAAACGTTGAATTTGTTTATTTGCACATTTGTATAAGATTGTGGAATCTATTGTAGAATATTACGTTTCGCCGTGAGCGAAAATAGATGGAGACACATTGCCAGGACCTAAGTCGCGAAAAAGAGCTTCGTCGACAATCCACTATAATCACGACCACTCCAGCAAAAGTGTATGACTGAAGAGAGAGAGAGAGAGAGATAATTGTATAAGATACTAATTCTTACTAATATTATAAATGTGAAAGTATGTTTGTTTGTTACATTTTAACGCTTTAACGGCTTAACCAATCACTATGAAATTTACTATGTGCATAAGTACCAGGGATACATATGTATAAGGGATAGAATAAGTCACTTTTGATCACAGTCAATAAACATATCCCGATCACGCGAACGAAGTCGCGGGTAAAAGCTAGTATTAAATAATAAAGATAAAGTTTTGTTATAGATGTTAGAATGGCAAACGAGCTGTCGGTCCACCTGATCGAAAATGGTAACTGTCGCTAATTGACATTAGCAGTACCATGGACATAACAGAGTATACCGTTTCGCCCATGATACTTTCCATGCATTGCCATTCATGAGAACTAAGGTATTATGCCTCCGTACCAAATGTTAAATTATTTATTTATGTGTAAGGGTGGGACTTTCAAACTACTAAACAGGTACAGAAAATTAAAAAAACTAATTAATTGATAAAAAAAATTACACTTTCATTATTAATATATTAATGGAAGAAATTCTTTACGAGTGCACAATTTTATGGGAAAATAACATTTACCTATTAATGAAAATCTTGTACAAAATAAATATTAAATTCGGACAAAGAAGGGTAACCCTAATTAAGTACTCATAGGCACTTACAGTACTTCAACGTAAAACATGACAATCTCATCTTAAAATTCATTCAGTATCAGATAGCTAAGAGCTATTAATTCATTTTTCCTATGTTATTTATTTCACATTTTAAATACACTATTGGAACTTAACACAATGAAAAATTTTACAGGCAATAAAGAAGCAGGTAATTTTACCTGCAAAATTTTTCATTCATCGCTTGAAGTCCCGTTAGTGTATTTAAAATATTTGAAAACAATTCGAAATGTTAAAATGTATTATTTATTTCATTTCTCTAATATTTCTTTATCTCTGTGCATCTTCTACCGAAATTATTATGGGGAGCGCTCTGAGGAATTGTTCGGATTGATACCTGCTGCTGATTTTCACCATCGTACAACCCGCCATAAACTAAAGTTTCATCCCAACCATCTGTACGAGTGGCGGTCTTTCACTGTGTGTTTTTCAAGGCACTTTCTTCTACGCATAATCACTCTTTGGAATCAACTTCCAACAGCAGTATTTCCGAACCGATACGACATCATAACCTTCAAGAAAAGAGCATATTCCTTTTTAAAAGGATTTTTTTTCGTTCTTACCAATCATTCCTCACTGGTGCTCCGCCAGCGTATACCTTTAGCGCAGGTGGGGTTACCATTCCATTATCATCCCATAAAATAAAATTAAAAAAAAAACACAATGGCATAGGAAGTAATGAGTGGACAGTAGTAGTGCAAAACAGAATTTATTAGTAAGTATTAATCATTGTCATATTTATTTTGTTACTTTCATACTTTTGTGAACCCTAATAAGGAAATGAACATTTGAACTCTTAATGTAATACATAATATAAAAAAAAACGAGTGAGCTAACAGTTGGCTGACCGTCATTTTTTTGGGGCGTTTTTTGTTTTTGCCTGATCTAAGTACGTCTTGAGGCGTTGGTGTAGCGGTTTGACATACTGCTTTAGTCAGATGGTCGCGGGTTCGATTCTATGCAATACAAACATTTATATTCATGTGTATATTTGTTTATAATGATCTGAATATTTTTATGTATAATTTATATATTTATTTACAACACAGGGGGCAAACGAGCATGCGGTTCGCCTGATGGTAAATGATTACCGCCGCCCATGATCACCCACAACACTATGCCGGGACCACACGGATTTGTTAGTGTTATACTGAGTACTATTAATCCTTTGGCAAATTAAAAAAAAATAGCTACCATAAAGAACTATTTATTATTGGTATGTTATTTTTTTGAATTCGAAATGTTAATTGCTTAATAAATAGCCAACTGAAATAATGAAATAATTAGATACAAATACCACCTTGTGAAAGGCTGCTTTCGATTTTATATTACTCAACGCTTGTTTTGATTCCCGTATAAGCTTTTACCCGCGACTCCGTTCGCGAGGCCGGGTTTTTTGTATGCAATTTAGAATGGCAAACAAGCTGACGATCCACGTGATGGAAAGTGGTAACCATCGCCTATTGAAATGAGCAGTACCAGCAGTCTTCCTTCATCTTTGACATGACAACATAACATAACAGAGTACACTGTGTCACTCATGATACGCTCATGCGTTGCCATTCCTGAGGACTAAGGTGTTATGCCTCCGTACCCTGTAAATTCACTGCCATGTCCCACGCTTAAAACCGAAACACAGCCATGCAAACATAACTGCTTCATGGTTGAAACACGAATGGGACTCCTCTGTCCCATTCGTGTTTCAACCATGAAGCAGTTGTGTGTGCAACCCAAGCAAAAGACTTTTGTACAGTCCCCCTCTGGTAAATTGGTGATATGTTTATTGTACGGGATAAAAAGTAGCCTAAGTCTTCTTTTTTATGTAACTTAGAATGGCAAACAAGCTGACGGTCCGCCTGATGGAAAGTGGTAACCGTCGCCTATAAACGTGAGCAGTACCAACAGTCTTTCTTCATCTTTGACATGTACTTATATACTTAATTTCATGACGATTTACGACTTGAGTCGTTTTCCAAATCGGTTTAGAACTGGCACTCCAGTTTAACAAAAATAAAAATGGCATTCGAATTGAGAACCTATTTCTTTATGAAGAAAGTTGAAAAATGAATCGAACTTTCACATTTTAGCCAGTAAACGTTATTTTTTTTTTTGGTTGGGTGAAAATGGTATGGTAACCCCGTCTGCGCTAACGGGATACGCTGGCGGAGCACCAGTGAAGGGTGATAGAGGAGAATGAAAACAGGCCAGTTAGCCCATCATGATGAATTCATCAGAAATTAACCATGGTCAGGTATATTGCTAGCAATGGGATTCTCAGTTTCCATTACTAACAATCCCTTTCCCCCTAGTAAACGTTGTTTTAACGTAATACAATTAGTTTTTAGTGTGATTCATGAACATTCAATCACAAGAATTTGTTACTTCATAAATATTATTTAAAATCATTAAGTGAAATTACCTATTGTATTAGTGATTCAACACTAAACGTTTTCTCACTTACTTCAATGCGGTTCTAATTGGCCTTACTTGTCTAGTGAATTGACTGGTTTAATTATAAGAACACATTAATATTCATCATCATCTTCGTCTCAGTCATCCATCTAACAGGGCATATTGCTAACAATGGGTACTCCCATTGCTAGCAATGTACAGTACTGCTCATGTCAATAGGTCAACATTACAAACAACTCTATTTTTTTTTTTTTTATGCAACTTAGAATGAACTCCTTCCAATTCCAGTGTTGGAAAGTCAATATCAATAAAATTATTTGAATAAATGAATAAATATTTATTTCTTAATAATAATAATGTTATATACATAAAATTCAAATTCAAAATGTCTTTATTTATTTTTTTATACAACTTAGAATGGCAAACAAGCTGACGGCCCACCTGATGGAAAGTGGTAACCGTCGCCTATACACATGAGCAGTACCGTGGAAATAACAGAGTATACTGTTTTGCCCATGATACCCCCCATACGTTGCCTTTCCTGAGGACTAAGGTGTTACTCCTCTGTACCCAGTAAATTCACGCCATATCCCACCCTTTAAACCGAAACACAGCTATGCAAACACAACTGCATTACGGTTGAAACATGAATGGGACAGAGGTACCCAAGCAATCGACTTTTGTACAAAGTCTCCCTCTGTTTATTCATGTAAGTCTATTACAGACTCTTATGATATGTCAAATATAACGTCAGTTCGGATATATAAGGCAAGTTAATTCCGTCAGTGTCATGGAAATGACACTGCCAATTTAGCTTAAAGTACTTGCAGAAGCACCAACTCTGATTTTCAATTTGCACCTCATCACTTTTCCGGGTCTATCAAGATCAAAAGTTAGCATTTCGGGTAACACAACACAATAAGGCAACACAAACAATAGACAAACAAAGAGAAATATCAGAAAGAATAACAATAAGAGAAGAAAAAACAGGAACAAAAAAGTTTTGGACCCTATTTGTAGAATAAAACAAGTATCTAAATCTATTTTGAAACAAACGATGAGAATGTTGGCAAAAAATACTTAAGAAATTTTTGCAGTTTTATTTCTTATACCTTTTGTCACAATATAACGTACTAACAAAGATATATGTATGTATACTAGCTGTTTCCCTCGACATTGCCCGCGTGATTTATTATAAAAAGTGTCCATATATGACTTATCTGTGTACCAAATTTCAATCAAATAAACGGTTGAACCGTTTAAGAGTGATTAAGTAACAAACATACATATATTTTTATATACTTTCACATTTTATATATTACTAGGATTTTTATCTAAAATTACTCGTACTTAATTAAATTAATTACTTAGGTAGTTTATTTTTAAAGGAATAATACCTCAACCAACAACCGACCTGTCTAGTAAATAAGATTTAAGTCCGAATGGTTCCGGCATAGATTAGATCACCCCTTCCTTTCCTGTAGGTATCCTAAGAGGCGACTAAAAGAACTTAATGGTGAAGGGATGAGCAGCAGCCTCTCTTTTAAAACGCCTCTAAAAGCCTAATTGCGGGTGCCGGGGGGAAAGGGATTGTTAGTAATGGAGACTAAGAATCCCATTGCTAGCATTTTTATATACCCAATTAATATATTCCTCGCGGTTCCCCCTGGAAACTATCATGGTTAATTCCTGATGAATTCATCATGATGGGCTAACTGGCCTGTTTTCATTCTCATCTATTATCCTTCACTGGTGCTCTGCCAGCGTATCCCGTTAGCGCAGGCGGGGTTACCATACCATTTTCACCCATCAAAAACAAAAAAATTGCGGATGCTAATCTATATACTAAGCTTGGCAACTACTGGCGAAACTTCCCTTATGGGAAACGCTTATGTTTAGCAGTGGACAGCTAACGGCTGAAAGTAAGAAGTAAGTCAGTATGGGTCGAGAACACATCTGTGCCAACTTCCGAAAAAAAGGTGTGAATTTGTTAATGAGAGCATGCAAATAAATTTGTACAATTAAACACTTATTATACGTTGATGGCTAATTAATGAGTGTTTCGTAGAAAATGTAGAAATCTCTTAGTAGAGATATGAGATACGTATACAAACATTATTGAATAGAACGGTACGATAATTTGCCACTTGATGGAACGTTGAATTTTCAATCGACTTCAAAAACGAGGACTTTCTCAATGCTTTTTTTTATTTATTTCTAATATATATTTTTTTATTTGTCCTGCTAATGTCATCAATGTGTATGTAAAACACAACCTTCAAGGAAAGAGCATATTCCTTTTTAAAAGCCCGGCAGCACTGCAATGCCGTTGGTGTTGTGGGTGATCATGGGCGGCGGTAGTCACCATCAGGTGAGACACATGCTCGTTTGTCCCGTGTTGTAAAAAAAAGGCCGTTTAAATGTGATAGAGTAACAACCATCTAAACATATAACACAAAGTTTTTTATTTATAGTTTTATAATCTTTACTAATATTATAAACATTGTTTGTTTGTTTGTAATGAATAAACTCAAAAACTACTAAACTGATTTTAAAAATTCTTTCCCTTATAGAAAGCTACATTACCAGAGAGTAAGCAATAATATATAGCATATGTTACTCCTAAAGTAAGTAAGTATATTCTTTCAATAATTTCCAAATCGGTTTAGAACTGATAGAGTTATATGGTAACAAACATAAAAAAATTCAACCAAATTGAGAACGTTCTTTTGAAGTCGGTTTAAAATAACATCCTATTTATTCCGCAGTTGCAAATAAGAAAGTTCTCGATCATCCTAAACAAACTGGGGCTTTTACAATGATTAGGGTTGCCATCCGTCCGGGTTTCTTCGGATTTGTCCTAGTTTAGCACCCTGCCGGGTCAGGCCGAGATTAAAAAATTCTAACTAATTATTAAAACAATTTGTTACAAACTGTAATAAGACTCTATTTCGTCAGGTACATTTAAAATGTTAATAAAAAATGGCTAAATTTAATTTTAAGGTCTGAAAATAAATAAAAAGGTGATTTGTGACATTTTCAACTATTTTTTATTATACTATGTTAAAAAAAACTGTTGATATGTCCAGGTTCTGGGCTCTCAAATCCAGGGTTTTCAAGCGTCTTATATTCGGTTGCCAATTTTAGAGATGGCAACCCTAACAATGATCCTCAGCTCGGATGTTTATAAATATCGTTTCAGATTCAATTTATCATATCTTTTACAAACGATCGCAAAGATCCGATTGCTCTATATTTTCTTTTCTTGTTGCTATATTGTGCGAGTTTAATTCAGAGTTTAAAGCGATTTTAATAATTCGTTTGCAATTGATAGAGTTTATTTTTAACCTACTTTAAACAATTTATGTTTGTATTCTCTAAAAAAATCTGAATTAAGTTGTGGCAAAACTTTTAACGTAGTGTATCGATTTCTATAAATAATTGACACCCTCCTTTATTTTGAAGTCGATTGAAAAAAAAGTGCTCAATCCGGTTGTATTATTTTTTTGTTTGTTACACTTCTTTTAACTTCGTTTGTTATAAACCGATTTGGAAAATTATTTTTTTATCTGAAAGGATATACTTATCAATTAGTCCATTAGAAATTTTATTAAAATCGGTTCAGTGGTTCACTTTTTAAATCAAAATCAATTTTGGTACAACTTATGTCCGTTTTTTTATGGAATACTATTTTAAATTCTATTAAATCGAGTGTTGTTTACCTCAAATCCATATCACGAATTATTTGATTGGGATTATTTTGTTTAATTCTGCTACCATTACCATTTGTATCTGATTAGCATACTCATAGACTTTCTATTTTTGTAACTACAAATAAATTGTCACAATATTGTACACCGCTCTACCTGCTTACATTGATACTCCTTTCCACTTTGGGTTTGCTGGAAGATAACTCTTTTAGAGTTAAACTCGCCTTTGTACGTTTACTTACTTCAGTCATATTTTTATGTACAATCAGTGTGTACAGTAAAGTACACGTATAAATAAATAAAAGTAAAATAAATAAATAAATAAATAAATGCACTTTGCCGGTTTGTTGGAAGATAACTCGGCAGCACACTCGCCTTTGTGTTGTGGGTGATCATGGGCGGCGGTAGTCACAATCCAGGTGAGCCGCATGCTCGTTTGCCCCCTGTGTTGTAAAAAAAAAAATAAAAAAATACAATTTGTATCTTTTCATATTTGTATGTAGGTATATGTATTTATATATTTATTTATAAATACATATACATACAAATAGGATTTACTTAAGTATATATCAGTAAGTTAAAATGTACATTTATATATTCACATTATGTATTTTAAAAAAAGAACAGTGTTTCGTGCTTTCAAGTAAACTGTTTATAATTACTCCTGTCCATCCAAAGGTGGCTTGGAGGAGATAGCTCTTAGCGATAAGGCCGCCCATTGTTTTCTCAAGTGTAATCTTTTCTTGTAATTGTTTGTATTGTTATTTTTAATAAGTTTACTACTGTAATCTTTTGAAGAAAACAATAGAGTATCTATCTATCTGTCTATCACAAATAGAAAACTATAAATCTATATGTAGGTGTCGAAATTTTTGCAATAATTTTAGTAAATTCTAAATATTGTAATCTTGTTGTAGGGTGTATCTACAGATGTTCAACAGACATTTTTTTTCTTTATTATATCCGGTAACCCTGTTTACCATCAGACGGTTTTGTTTTAATAAGTTTTCTCTGTCTATGGATCTTTTGGATGATAATAAAGAGTATCTATCTATGTGTGCGACTGCCAAACTAGAATATATTGGAACTAATAGTATTAAATTTTTAAATGTTAGCAGTCCCACACATACTAACGGTAGCGGAATTAAACAAAATAATCGTAATAAATTAACCAGCGATGAAATTTATTTCCGTTTTTTTTTTAATGAATGACAATGTAATAGCAATACCGCTAGATCTATCACTATATTCTGGTGAGGCACCAATGAAGGATGATAGGTGAGAATGAAAGCAGGTCAGTTGGCCCATCGTGACGAATTCATTAAGGTTAATCAAGGTAGTGTCCAGAAAGAACCATCTGGAGTCGACCTGATAGTGGATATTGTTAGCAATGGGGCTGTTAGACTCTGTCACTACCAATTCTTAGTTTTCTCTAGAGACTACAGTATGGGAATATTCAAAACGGGTGTATTAAAGTGTCTTCGGAGTCAGCAACTCACATTTCATCTCTAGTATTGCAGACGTCAATAGGCTATAGTAACTGTTTACCTTCAGATAGGCTGTATGCTTGTTTGTCACATTTGTGTCATAAAAAATAAAATCCTTTTCCCCTCACCCGTATTGGTTCCATATTAATTAGGCGGTGATTTGAAGTTGTTACTTTGATGTCGTCCATTTTCGTTTGTCCTGTGAGCGGTGGGACATATCAATTAACAACAAGTCTTATTAAAAACTAAATAACGGTGTTTTGAAAATATAATTAGCAGTTACTATCGAAAACCCTTTGTTCCATTCAATTAACAGCCACTCCTTCCCTTTGATGCACAAACACAATGTCAGTCTAAATGTTTTGTCATTCTAATGATCGGAATTTAAACTGACATATACATAGGTGATGTGAACAAAACAAGTAATAATCTCTTTAAATTCCCTCATACACACGATAAAAGAAATTTTTATGACTTTAAAAACGAGTGTGCCGGCCGTCCCCTTTTATTGAATGTTCGCGTTTCTAAAACATTTTAATGCTCAACCAAATGAAAAGGGGATTACCGACACTTCGGATCATATAATGAGGATAATCTGTCCCCAAAGTGACAAATTGCCAGTTACCACCCTATGAGCGGAGAGCCCTCGATCAGGTACGTATTTCGACCTCGTTTAGTGTTTATAATAATATTATAATTACAATAAATGTCAACTAAACATGCACTACTGTACGTATACAAATATCAAGTTATCTATATTTATTTGTTCTTTTTTCTATAAAAAAAGAGTTATGAATATATACAAATGTCACACCTGATGCATGATGGAAAGTCGTAACCGTCAATTGTAGAGACGAGTAGTAAACATGAGTAATATCAGCACAGCTCTAATATCTATATATCGACTTCCTATGGAGATTGATGATGGAAAAATAGCTCATACCTATTTCGGTGTCGCCCCTACCGATCTAAAACCTATATTGATTTCGATGGTGTTCTTTATTTTGATATTATACATGTATAGGATAACTGGTATTAAATTTACATTATTGAGCCAATAAATAGATATTGTAACTAAATTATATGGATATTACTATATATTACCCCCCTCAAATTCTGACAAATCAAATATTAAACTATTAAATTTTCGCTTAGTTCCATGGATACCAAGAAACTTACCGGTCGGGATTCCCCTGGTATTGAAAACTGTTCTCTCAGAATCGGTACGCGAATATCGTGCTTATCATAGCTGGCCTACCATGAAATATTTTCCGAAATTTCCAAAAATTTGATGTTAAAATTACTTGATACATACCGTTTAAAAATATTAAAAATGCTAAAGTATCGTCCCTTTTTACTTTTATGGTAGGATTTGTGACAAATGAAATGTTAGGCTACATTTATAGAGTTTTGGTACAAATAAAAACACGAAATTGTATCCGAAAATGCGGAATTTCCTTTCATGGTAGACCCCCTGTTCTCTCAGAATCGGTACGGGAGTATCGTACTTATCATATTTACATAAGATAGTAAATATTGAATACATCCATTCATAACATACAAATTTATTTATTAACTAGCTTTTACTCACGTCTTCATCCGCGTGACCGAGAAATTTTTACTGACCGCCATAAAAAGTAGCCTATGTCCTTCTCCGTCCCATATAGTACGTGTATATCAAATTTCATAGTAATTGCTTAAGCCGTTGAGGCGGTATAAGGTAACAAACAAACACACTTCCACATTTATAATATTAGTAAGGATTCTTTATTGATCACATCACAAAAAAACACACTTGTAACAAAAGACGGACTTAATGCTATATAGCATTATTTCCTAATCGACCTTTGGGTAAACAGAAATGCTATTAGCCGGGGTAAAATATTAAAAATTGTTATGGATAAATAGTTACAAACGTATCTATTTTGACTCACAAATTATTTGATAACTTTAATATAAGCATGTCTCATTGTATTTCACTGAGATGAATTGTGAAGAGAAAATGAATAGTTAGTTAGAAAATTGTTAGTTAGAAATTGATATTAAAAATTCTATTTTTTTTTTGTCTGAAATATAGACATTTTATCAAAATCATTAGTTTAGTTTCGAAATTAAAATAACCGATTTTTCCACAATTGAAGTCAGTTGTTTTTTTGCAGAATTCAATCTTTAAGTACACTTCATATTGAGGGTTCGAATGCTCAGCCCTTTTTGAAATTTCAACGCAAATTAAGGAAGACAGCTATATTATATGGCAAAATCGGTTATTTTGATTTCAAAACTAAACTCGTAATGATATAGAAGATATCAAGAAAAAAAAAACAAATCTAGAACTTCCTTTTTTTAAAGTGGGTTAAAAAAGATACATATATTTTTGGTACGTATCATTTACATATATGAGTGTATTATGAACTAGTTTGGAACATATGCGGTCTTACCGAGTTCACAGTAACATCAACTAACCTCTTTGGTTACCCACCTTTATTTATTATTTCGTATCGCACCTTGCCTACGTTCCCACGTAGCATAATACTTCATACGAATACACAGTATCTTAAATTACAAATAAAGTCACCATTATAAACCCATCACGTGTCGGATTTGTTACTTACACCTGCAATTATTTTGTGGACTCTAAACACACAAAGACACCGAAGAAAAAAACGTAAACTATCAAATTCTCTCTTACAAATGCAGGATGTAAGCTATTGGAAAAGAACGGTTCAAATCTTTGGCCATTGCCAATTATTGAAGCAGCATTACCAATTCAGAATACAGATATTTTTCAATTTTTCAAATTATAAAATTGTTTTTTTTTTTTTTAATACCACAAAAGTGGCAAACAAGTGGCCCGTCTGATAGTAAACGGTCACTGTAGTCTAAGAACACCTGTAACACTAGGAGTGTCAGGTGTAAGTTGCTGACCCTGAAGAAACCTTATACACACTTTTTGAAGAACATCTTTATCATCTAATAAAATTATTACATCCTAGACATAGAATGAGCCACCCCTTCATTTCCTGTAGGTGTCGTAAGACACGACTACGGAAACTTAACGGTCGAGGGATGAGCCAAAAAATCTCTTTTAAAACATAATAAAGCTTAATTGTGGTAAGTACAAATAAAAATACGGACTATTCTTATTTTAAAACTAATAAAATGGAACAAAGAGGCATTTCGTTATTTAAAAATTAGATTTCAACAATTTTATTAATACGATTAAAATAAAATTGTAGATGACGTTTGTATGTGGGAGATATTAAAGAAAAAATAAAGGGTCTTAATAATATCTATGATCATATAGACGCCAAAATAATAAACTTTTGAAATTTCGTCTGTCTGTATGTCTATTACGGCTTCACACAAAACCTATAGCTATATTTTTGAAGGTTTAACTTAAAGTGTGGTGTAAGTTTACCTTCATCTAAGTTATCTTGATACGCCATAAAAACAACCTAACATAGGTTACTTTTTTTACTTTAACTATTTAACATTGGTTTTCCTACTTCTAAACGCGTATGAAGTGGCTGGCAAGAAGTTATTTTGAAGATAAAATGTGGAATAATTTTACCTTTTACCTTTAGTTCTTATTTTACAGTAGCCATTACTGTGCTCTGAAGAGAACGGCAACTTCAATCGTAATAAACATAATAAGTGTGCAGTATATAATAAATTGCACTGATTTAAAAAAAATATTTGAAAATCAATCCAATATCACAGAAACAATACATAGAAGAAAAAAAATACAAAGCTGAGTACCTCTCTTCCTTTTCTAGTTTACTGAAATACAAAACAATAAATAATAAAAGTTAATTGCTTAACATTGTACTCGAGGACGGGCTCTATTTATTCTATTTTTAAATTTTAAAAATTATTTTATAACGCCCAAACATAAATGGAAACTATTCCTTCACTAGACAAAAAGTCTTTTATCTTATTACAAACAAAGGAGCAAGACCATTACCTGGAATATGGGTAAGTGAAGAAATTCATTTATTATAAATAAAAAGGGCGGCTTTTACATTCATACAATAACACATACACAATAGAGGAACGATGTCTGCGCCCGCGCAGACTTTGTGAAACTAATTTGTTAACAACAATAGATAGGTTATATTAAAAATTTGTGAACCATACGATTGTTTTACGGATTATAATCTTGAACGGTTAAAATTTTATTAAAATATATTTTTTTTTATAGTAAAACCTTAGAAACAGTAAATAATTGCTGGCTCTCCTTGCTAAGATTAAATCATTCGAAAGCCTTAAAATAAGATTTTTTCAAAATGTTCTCCTAAGAATCCAATTCTTTTTAAAAAAATAATTTGTGTTTATTAACAAGGGTTCTCACTGTACACTGCAAATTTAACAAGTAAATGGCCCGATTAGGCTTATGTCCAAAAGTGTTTGCAGATTTTGTCACAATAAGGAAGAAACGCCACAGCACTTAATCTGTGGCTGTAGCCCACTCATATGCAAACGATATATCCCTTTTGGAAAACACACTCTATACCAGGAGGATATAAAAAACATCGCTACCAAAATATATCTTAAAATTCCTATCATTTATAAGAATTAGCAGCGAACTTTAAAAAAGGGCGAGCACACAACATCATGTTTTTCTGCCTGAAAAAGCCCATCTCTACAATAACAATAATAATATTGTATATATGTATTTACTGTTGTAATCTCTTGGAGGAAACAATAAAGAGTATCTACCTATCTGTCTATCTACACTGATAACAATACTATCTTAGGTAATAAATAAATTCACACATGTTTTTTCATATACACGTGCAGTTGTTTTTTTTTTATGGGTGAAAATGGTATGGTAACCCCGCCTGCGCTAACGGGATACGCTGGCGGAGCACCAGTGAAGGGTGATAAATGAGAATGTAAACAGGCCAGTTAGCCCATCATGATGAATTCATCAGGAATTAACCATGACAGTTTCCAGGGAGAACCGCGTGGATGTCGACCTGGTTGGGTATATTGTTAGCAAGAGGATTTTCAGTCTCCATTACTAACAGTCCCTTTCCCCCCTCACGTGCAGTTGTTAGTCATAGGCAAAATTAAGAACTACCCTACTAAAGTACTTACTATTTTTTAAAGACGGTTAGTCGGTAGTCTCTTAATGGTATCAGGAAGTACATTTCAGAGTGGTGAAGAATGTAAAATAAAATAAAACAATTTGATATCACAGTAAAATCTTTAAGAACTAATATATATCTAAATTAATATAATTTCGGTTTAGAACGGATCACAAAAATTTTTTTTTCCTAATAAAAAAACACCCCTTCAATCGTAGCATCACTCATCATGACTTCAATCGGTATTTTGATTTGAAAACTAAATTACTGAATCTATTTTAATATTTTTTTTATGGTACTAATTTGAAAGTATATCCTTTCAAATAAACAAGAATTTTCCAGATCGATTTGTAAATGACGGAGTTATGAGGTAAAATAAACAAAAAAAAAAAAAATCGAATTGGAACTTCCTTCTTTTTTGAAGTCGAATCATAAATTAGCACTTTTATAAAATATAATATTAAAGTATTCTTTTTCGAAATAGGGTTAGAGGATAGAGCTTCCGAACGGACCCCGATGCCTTCAATAGACGGGCGATAGAGGAACCGTTAAATAATCCTTGTTTTCGTTGTTCTACAGGTAACCGAGTCATTAAATACTTGTAGCATAGTGATGTGCTGAGTTAAGAGCGGTCATATCGATATACGGCTACGCCGTTATTATCTGTAAATTTTCGAAAACAAATTAACATTTTCAATGTTTCTGATTGATTATTTAAAAAGTGCTCTACTAACGAACTAGAATGTTAATTATAAATTGCATATAAATCTACAACTAAAACCTTTGCACCTATTTCATATTTTGCTTGAGCGTTGTTGATATAACATTTATCGATTATCGAGTATTATAGTACTCATTAAAAAAGAATCGAATATTGATTGAGACTCGAATAAATGTTTATATTAATTTCTAAAACTTACTTTTAATAATAATGTCAATTTTTATTTTAGCCTTTTTGATCCATTAATATTTATTAGTAACAATATTTTTAAAGCTGATGTTAGTGACCTTACACATACACACACAAACACACACATACATATATGTATTTACATAGTATACAAATAATGACCGCTGTACAATTCCATTGGAAATTGCGCAGCAGTGATTAACGTACACACAGTCCAGCCTGCTTGCTATCATACTCAGGAAGCTGTTGGCGCTTACACGTGCTTTGTGTACCAGGGACGCGCACCTCTTCCGTATCGTGGCATAAAAACAATCTACACGATGCTGTGCGAACGTCCTCGACTCGTTACAGAATTGTGGCAGCTCCATCAACACCCTGAATGCGTTGTTATATTGGAATTTAATAAAGATATCGTCATAGTCGTAGAATACTGACGGATCTATATATATAATCTTTGTCAGATCCGTCAGTATTCTACGACTATGACGATATGAGTAATAAGTGTTCAGTTATTTTATATTTTGTTTTTAGTAATTGAGAAAAAGAAACGAAACGATGAAACAGAAACTTAGTATTCGAATACCGTATATATTTGCATTTCTCGTATCTAATAAATACAGTTTGTATTTTTCAAAATACAGGCTGTATTTTGAGTACTAGCTATATCCTGCAGCTTTACTCGCAGTGAATTAGTACAATAAGTATCCTATATGCTAAGTTAGAATATGACCTATCCATGTAAAAATTCATTCAAATCCGTTCAGTAATTTTTACGTGAGAAAGTAACCAACTATCGTTTATCCATTCCAAACTTTCGCATGATAATATTAATAGGATTCGAGTCCTGAGTATCTATTAACTTTTCGAGTCAGTATTCGAGTTTGTTAACGTCGGCACATCACTACTGTAACATTACCTAGTTATTTTATGAAAGGGTTCAGATGATAATGGAACAAAATAATCTGCTCGCTTTCGCAGAAATGGTTTGTCTTGTGTGAACAAAAAGTGCCCTATTGTTTCGGGCCCAGGCTGTCTTCTATTGTTGGGTTTGTGGTGAAATGACCTCGGTCTAAAATGGTCGCTTTGGGGAAACATAAAACAATTCATGTTTAATCTACTTATAAAAATAGGGAGAACACAGTTAGAAATCATGCATAACATGAAATGATATCATGCATATAAAAGCAACACATTGAACTAAATATTTATAACTGTATTGGACAGCATTTGCCCTTATCCCATGGGAAGTCCTCTGACCTCGACCTTGCGAAATATCGACGCGTCCGTGAACCCGTTTTATCAGTATCGCACAGTTTTATTGCGTTCGCAACTCGAAAAAGAAAATATATAGTCAAATGTGCCGCCATTTTGTTTTGTTTAATTACGAACCGTCGTCCGGTCGTATCGATACTGTTCTTTTTTTAAAAACACGATACGCCCTTCATGGAATTTGACAAATTATATTCTTTTTTACCGTTTGGATTTTAACATGTGTAGTTATACATTCGCGCGGGATTTTCTCAAAAAATAATTAATAATATACTTCACACAATTTTAAGATACAACGAGGAAAAAATAATAAGTACATATATATACTTACTAATATTATAAACACGGAAGTTTGTTATCTCTTAGCGACTCAACCAATCGTCATGAAATTTGATTTACATGAACTGTTTGAGATATTGAAGGACATAGACATTTATCCTGGTCACGTGGACGATGTGCAGATAAAAGCTAGCATAATTAATAAATCAATAAAATAAATAATACATTAGTAGATTCGTCTTAAGAGATACTATAAGTATACAGCGGTAAGGGGGAGAAGGTATTGTTAGTAATAGGGATTAGCAACCTCATTGCTAGCAATATACACTACCAGGTCGACCTCCACGTGGTACCCCCTAAAAACCATCAAGTGGGCCGTTAGTTTATTTGTCATTCTATGTTGCATAAAAAATACCATCGTGACTGAAACTGACTTGCTTCATTCTCACCTATAATTCTTCACTGATGCCTCGCTAATGTATACCAATAGCTCAAGCCGAGTTACCATTCCATTATCATTAAATAATAAATAAAAAAATCAACATATCGACGGTAAATGTAAAAAAATAAAACTAATAAACAATTAATTAGTCATAAACTATCAAAAACATGCATTTCTATAACATTCGTATTTTGATTTCGACGTTAGTTTGTGTAGTTTTATTACCTTCATTTCACACATCACACCATTTCGGTATTGTGTGAAAGAAGGTTTT
This sequence comes from Galleria mellonella, assembly GCF_026898425.1. Taxonomy (NCBI): domain Eukaryota; kingdom Metazoa; phylum Arthropoda; class Insecta; order Lepidoptera; family Pyralidae; genus Galleria; species Galleria mellonella. The sequence goes on along the minus strand of NW_026442028.1, from coordinate 2,908,162 downwards.
ATAAAGTTGTTTTTCTACTTTTAGCACTTCTCGTAATTGGATTATTGAATGAATGTCTGTTACCGAATATTAATCGGCTCCAATCGATTGTAAAATAATCGATTCGATACAGCTAGTCTGGCTGGTTTCTCGAGTGTGATATTAAAAAAAAAGCACTTATGTACGTTGTATTCTACGAATATGATTTATTACATAAGCCTTATAGAAGATCGAATGGCTTAAATTGTAATTTAAGGCTTAAAGATAATGTAATTTAAACATTCAGGCCATTGTCACTTTGAACAAAAAATGTGTGGCTGAAACTAGATGTTTTAAGATATTGATTTCATATGTTGTGTAACTAAAAACACTACGAATATGAATTTATTTTATTGTATCTATACTCATATATGGTTGCATAGACTCATTTTTCAGTTTCGTCAATTTAAGGCAGTGCCAACTCTTAAATAAAAAAAAATGCTTGCTTACTGATCCTAGATACAACGAAATTGGTATTTTAATCATATTTTTCGAAATTATAGCAACTTTATTCTTAATACATACGGTCAATACGGAATAAATTCTATCGATTATAAAAAAAAAAAAAAAAAAAACACTTCAATTGGGGAAGATATCGTGAATAAAATTTTCCATTGTCATTAAATGTTTACTATTGACGAAAGTAATATAAAAGAAAAATATTATTTAAATAAAAAAAAATACATTACAACTACATGACGAATTAAGAATTCCCTCTTATGAAAGCCGCTGATAAACCTTGCCGTGTGGTCCCGGCATAGAATAGGTCACCCCTTCCTTTCCGAATCCTTGGACGAAGGATGAGCAGCAGCGGCGTTCTTTAAACATCATTAAGCCTAACTATGGTTGCCAATCCGTCTGCTAAGCGTGGCAACTACTGGCAAAACTCCCCAATAGGACGGCTATGTTCAGCAGTGGACAGTAACGGCTAATATCACCATCATTATCATATAATCCCTAAAACGTTAATAGTATTTACGAATAAAGCAATGCTATTAAGTGAGTATGCAATATTATTAAGCAAAAACAACAACTAACAAAGTGAGGCACTACTTATTTTATACTTATATCCATCTATTTTTATATTGTTATCCTAATTAACTAACTTTGAAGTTAGTTAAGTAAATTTGGTATCATTTACTAATAAAAATTTAACAAAATAAATAGACATAAAATTCAGTATAAACCTAGTATATTTAATATTTATTAATATAAATTACTAAAAAAATACTTAAGGTAATTATTATTTTAGATACATTATTAATTAATAGGTGTCGATTTTTAGACTTCGTCGACGCCCAAAAACAGTTTTCGTTTATGTCGATCTTAAGGAAACCGATTTCGACTTCCAAGGCGCAGATAATCCGACTTGTCTTGTTATTGTGTGTGAAATATATATTAATTAATTAATAGTATTATAACATATATATCTCAATGTTCACTTATGTTACATTATTTAAATACGCTCTTCTTTTTCTTTCCTCCTTTATCCAAAGGTTGTCTGGAAGAGATTGCTTTAGCGTTAAGACCTTTTGTATTTTATATGTGTAATGTATATATGTATTACTGTATTATTCTCTAAATGGTACAATAAAGAGTTAATAAATAAATAAATAATACTATCCTAACAGGTCGATATCGATCACTTTGGGAACGCCTATTATATAAGATACTTTACGTAATCCTAATTCACGGGAGCAAAGTCGTTGGTTACAAGTAGTAATTAATTAATCAGGGAATTTAATTTAAAATTCATCTACTGGCAGTGCGTTCCCTTTGATTCGCAATATACCTATACAAGTGCACATATATTTTGTTACTATGACGACAGGCGTAAAATTAAAAATTTAGGAGTCAATCCAATCGATATAGCGTTAACACTAAGTTAATATTGACTGTATGTTATCAGTGCTGAAATACGAATCGAATTTATATCGTATGCTGCTAACTACAACCGATATGTGAACCTTATTCAATCTAAAATAAAGCCCAAAATCGGTAATGGCCAAATTTGTTGGACATTCTTGTGTGCGGACAGATAAGCGGGCAATATTTGTTCAAGGCGGAAATAAAGGGTGCGCCTGGCATCTAGATCTATTAGATTACTGTACGTTTCTAATAGCCAGCAACCCGTTACATTAAAACTAAACGTATTTGATAAATTGCTTATTGAAATTTTGAATTGCATTAGCACATTTTGGGTGGCTCTGGCTAGGTCGTTTAGTTGCAATTTCATGCGCTCGACACCGGATTGATGTTGCGTCATTCATCTGATACACGAATTAGAATTACTCGTCAACATATGTAATCGTTAATTCGATTTTAGCTATAATAATAAAGAGTTGAAAAACAAAGTTACAACAGAAGAAACCGGTACATTCTATACGTTTTAGCTTCGGTGGGTGATAGTTAAAATTTTGACAGCTTTGATTACAAAATATATAAAGAAAACAAAAAAAAATGACTTCCTGTGGCAAAATTAGTTATTTATTTCAAAACTAAACTACAGAATCAAATATAATAATGAACTAAATCGTAATAATGAACTAAAGATCGTTAGAAATTTTATCAATAAACTCGATCGATCGATTTTGATAAAATTTCTATGGAACTAATCTCTAAGTATATTTGATTTATAGTTAATATATTTTTCCAAATCAGTTTATAACTCACGAAGGTATGAGGTTACAAACACAGAGCAATATACAATTAATGAAAAACTTGCTTCTTTTTTAAAGACGGTTGAAAAGAGCGGTGAACCCTGAATTATTCAAAATCATATTTTACTTTTAATTATTTCAATGTTCCAGTCATCGAGAGGATCAAAAATTTGTTTTTCTATGATCTTAGTGACTTGTTACCCATACAAAGAACATTCTAAAAGCATAAATGAGTAACGAAAGAAAATTCTTACAGCACTTTTATATAACCAAAGAATACAGGATCATGAGTAGAAGAACATTTAGCTTGTCCGGTCTACATTTTCTGACTTGACCATGCCAATCTTATAACGTGTAATTAATGACTAATTACACTAATTAAATGATTTTTAATCAATAAAATGGTAAACTAGTCGAAGCTTTCACTGATACTTTTTTGAGAGAAAAACGGTGGCTGGGAAAAATCTAGAACTGTTCTGAACGTGACAAGAAGCATTCATTCATAGTGGCCTCGAGTACGAGTAAACCGACTGATAACGTTCCTTTAAGATATGATTAGATTTTATATTTATATTTTTTTATTATTCTATTTTTATTTATTGGACTCAGAACGGTAAACAAACTGACGGCCTACCTAATGGAAAATGGTAACCGTCGCCTATAAACATGAACAGTATCTACATAGAACACAGTATGTTATCCTTGATATTTTTTATGGGATGATAATGGAATGGTAACACCGCCTGTAATATCGGTATAAACTGACGGGGCACTAATGAGAGATGACAGGTGAGAATGAAAAGAAAAATATCCTGATGCCACAAGAACCAACCACGATGGTTTCCAGGGGGATCCGTGTAGAGGTTGTTCATTATCGTCATTACTAATAATCCCCTTCTCCCCCGCCCATAATACTGCTCATGCATTGCTATTCCTGAGAGCTGTTATACCTTGGTACCCAATAATTTTCAGTTCATAATGTTTAAAGCTAGCCAAGTTGGAAGGAATATAGAGAAAGGATCATAATCCACATCATATCAGCTGTTGTCCACTGCTTAACATAAGCCTCCTTCCTAGAGGGTTTTGTCAGTATTTGTCTAGAGACATTAGACGCTTTGCTGGCGGGTTGGCAATTGGTTAGGATTTGGCGATGTTTGTAATATGTACATTATTACAAATACATTTATTCTCTGCTGGACATAAGCCTTCCCCATAAGGAGAGTTTTGCCAGTAGTTGCTACGCTTGGCAGGCGGGTTGGTAACCGCAGTTAGGCTTTTAAAGATGTTTTAAGAGGGACCCATTACTCGACCATTAAATTCTCTTTCACCTCTTACGACACCCATAAGAAAGGAAGGATAGAATGGTCCACCATTCTATCCCGGGACCATACGGCATAGAGGAAAGGTAGAAATCGATAGATATATAGCTGAAGTCGAAAATATTGTCATCCTTTAAAAGGTCTACCAATTAAATTAATTTTTTCTCAAATCAAGATGAGTTAGTTGGCAGAAAATTTGAACTTCTCATATCATCGAGGTTTTCCCAAAGAACTTCTTCTAGAGAAGGTGTTCTTCAAAAAAGGGGTAAAAGGGGTGCTTGTTTTCAGGTGGGGCGTATACTTGTTTGCTACCTCAGTAGTATAAATATAATTTTAATATGGCTCGTCCAGCTAAAGTTAATAAATAAGTCCATTAAAGTTGGACGTAGATGGAGAATCAAAATTTATTGCCAATTTTCGACCTGTCTTTCTAAGAAAAATATAAAGTTACATTAGTAGAACACTCTATAAAAGAAACACCAGTAATTTCGATATAGAAAACGAACTTTGAAAGGCTGTCACAGAGAGAAAGATTGTAAGGCAATCGTTTGTTCTGATTTGAGTATGTTAAGGACTGGGGAGGGATGAACGCGGAGTTCTAAAGAAAGTTTTATAATTAAATTTCGAACGGCCATATTTAAGTCACGGAGAGGGTTTGATGTCAACCTGATTGTGGGGTTCACTTCGAACCCTGGAGTAGGGAGTGATCGTATATCGATGGCACTACATAATAATAGGTATGAACTTGTACTGTGTATTGCCGTTGGTACAGGTATAGGTTGTTTTTTTTTTTTCGAGAATTTTAATTTATTTTTTACAATTCTTGGTAATATAAAATTATTTTTGTTAGGGAGAAAAATTTCAGCACCCTATTAATGAGTATTAACACTAATTTTACATTAAATAAAATATGGTGTATATATATTTTTGTTGGAAACATATTTTTTTTCCGTGTCGTTTTAAATAATATTTAAGATAGGAGGAAGGGGGGACGGACTGCCAGCAATATGCCTAACCAGGTCGACCTCAACGTGATCCCATCTAGTAACCATCGTGCTGAATTCCAGATGAATTCATCACGATGGGCTAACTGGCCTAACTTCTCATTCTCACCTATCTTACCTCACTGATGCCCCGCCAACGTATACCATCAGCATAGTTACCATTCCATTATCATCCATTAAAAAAAAACTATACTGTAATCATACAAAAGGTACCACTACTATGTGTGAGTGATAAATAGGTGGCTGATTAAACTCATATCTCCTTATCACGTTTAACCCAATTACCTATAAATTTTAAATCAACGATATCAAATTAGTTTATACTTATCATGAAGTAGGTAAGTATATCTGATGGATTGTCGAATTGGACTGTATATCACTAATAAAGCCCACGACTCTCTACGTTGTCTTTGTAATCTTTAATGTTAAATGTACCTATTTTTATATTATATATATCGCCGTGTGTGCCCCGGCATAGAATGGATCACCCCTACCTTTCCCGTGGATGTCGTAAGAAGAGACTAAGGGAGGACGACGGATGGACAGCAGCGTCCCTCTTAAAACATCTTTAAAAGCCTAACTGCGGTTGCTAACCCGCCTGCCAAGCGTGGCAACTACTAGCAAAACTCTCCTTATGGGGAAGGCTTATGTCCAGCAGTGGACAGTTAACGGCTGAAATAATAATCTATACTTATAATAAATCTGTAGAGAGGTCAATTCTGTACATGAAATATATTTCCAAAATAACTATCAGGGAGTGATTAGTCATCGATACTGATGTCAAAAATGCAATTAGTAAAATTTTTGTCTGTCTGTCTGTATGTTCGTTATAGAAACAAAAACTACTCGACAGATTTTAACGAAACTTGGTACAATTATTCTTCTTACTCCTGTGCAGGTTATAGTATACTTCTCATCTCGATGATCAATAGGAGCAGAGCAGTGAAAGGAAATGTTAAACCCACCCGTGCGACGCCGGGACGGGTCGCTAGTTTTAAATAAATGTATTTGTAATAATGTATCGACAAATGCAAATGCATTGCAGGGAGTCAATGGTTGCAGGTGGCTCAGGCTGTTCCTTATGGCAGTCTATAGGGGAGGCCTATGTCCAGCGGTGGACGGATAATAGCTGAAATGAGGATGACGTATCTATTTTTAAGTAACTTTAAAAAGGGCAAGTTATATTTTAAGTGCATATATTTTTACCGCAGATCATGTGTATATTTAGATGGAGCATCGAGTGTCAACTGTCATGCGTCCTATAAAAAGAAGTCATCTAATTATGGATGGTAGGTACGTCGTTTCACACTGAGTTCTCAAACGTTCGATTTTTTACTTTAAAAATATTGTATTGATAATATAGTTAATATAAATAAATAAAATTACGGTTTATATGATAAAAATCAGAAGACGAACCATTATAAAAAAAAATTGGACTGTTTGTATTTACTTAAATGTTATAAATCTAGATACGGGAATATTTATTTATTTTTTATTATCCACAATTTACAAATAATAGGTCTAAAAGGCAAATTTAATGGTATATTGTATAATAATATTCAGAATGTCGTTACATTTGTCTTAATTGTGTGGGAGTATTATAGGCTAGACGACAGAATTAAACATGGCGGCTATAAATTGTCAAAAGTATACAAAAATTAAATATTTTTCAAATGCTAACTATGCGTTGAGACTTCTAAAATATATTAGGTTACGAAATTTAATCTCGATATTTTTGTTAATTTTTTTACGACTACTTACTACAGAAAATGGAAACTGAACTGATGATAAAAATGTGGATCGTCATCTACAATTATGATGCTCATTAGGTCTATGGTTGCCTAGTTACCACTTTCCATCAAATGGGCCGTCAGCTTGTTTGTTCTCCTAAGTTTAATTTACGCAAGTACAGAAAGGTTAATAAAGTTGTATACTAAAGACTTACAAGTTATACTTTGCTTAGTAACTTCTGTGACCTTGCATGACTTTCTTTGTCTTTTGTAGGTCGACACAGTACTTATAACATAATTTGTGATTAGATAATTTTTATTTATATAATATTTAACCTTTAATTAATACAACAAGTCTTCAGATTCTCCATATATTGACTTTTACATGCAACTTTATTTGTAAATAAGGGCCCGAGTTCGATTCCCGGTTGGGCGGATTTATGTTTTTAAAATATTTTTCTATTTTGACTAGCGTCTAGGTTGCCTGGTTCCTCACAATACTAATAGTAATAATAGTAATAAAACTCTATTGTTAGTAACTTACCCCATCAGGTTGACCATCACATAGTTCCCCCTGGAAACCAACGTGGTTAATTCTTGTGGAGTACGTTACTACGAGCTAACTGACCTGCTTTCATCGTCACCTATCATCTCTCATTGGTGCCCCACCAGCGTATACCGATAGCGCAGACTTGGACACCATTCCATTTTCACCCATTAAAAAAAAAGGGTATCCTAGACAGAAGATCAAACGATTGGTGAATATGTGGAACTTATTTGCGATTACTAAATGAATAAAACCTTGAAATGACAATTAAGTAAAAAAATTAAATGAAAAGTGCGATTGTATAAAAGGCATAACGTCCTGTCCCTCAGGAGTGTAAGTTTGACGTACGAGACAGATGTACAATACGAAAATGTACTTTTTAGGGAGAATTCTATCAGTGGAGCCTTTGGGAAAATCATTTCCAAAGGAACTTCGAAGGTATATAAACAACTAAACAATTTCAGCCTTCATACTAATATATCATTATTTATTTATTTTTATTTATTTAAACTTTAATGTACAGCAAAACTCTATGTACGTTTGGCGAACTTAACATCGGACGGTGTTCTCTACCAGTCAACCATTGGGCAAATCAAGAAATAAATAGACGGTGCATTATTGAATAGAGGAAAAATAAAGCAGTAAATTCATATATATGATATATCCATATATTATTAGTTATTATTTTATATTATTATCTTATCTTATCTTATTATATATTATAGTTATTATCGATCCTAAAAAGAAAACTGTAAATTAAGCTAAGGATCCCAAATAAACATTTTTATTTTATTATTTATTATTATAAACATATAATTAGACTAATATAAACATATACATAATATATTAAATAGATAGATAGGTAGATACTCTTTATTGTTTCCTTCAAAAGATTACAATAGTAAACTTATTATAAATATAAACCATTACAAAATTATTATTATATAAATATTGTATATATATTTTTATATACATATAATAAATATATGCATAAATAAATACATAAAATATTACTATATCAAACAATTAACTGTAATAAAAGAGCAAATAATCTATAACTCAAACAGAGTAACCAGCCAGATTAAGTTTAAAGGGAAACTGATTTTTTTTCATTTATATCTAGCATTGGATAGATACAGGTTGAAATGGTGACGAATGATGGCATATTTTAGAATCGTTCATTTAAAAAAGTATTAATGAAATCGGTTCAAAAATTTGATATTCATTGAGAACTTCCTTATTTTTGGGGCTGAGAGAATGTGTGAATAAAATATTAGTATAGAGATACAAGGCTCAATACAACTGTACTACAATCGATACCTTACACGCGGGGCCGCCCTGCAGGTGTCTCTGGGTAAATTTTTGACGACGTGCCCCGAAAACGAGAAATGGTATGGAAGAAAAAAAGAAAAATAATTTATTTTGTGACCTATATAGACATTACAAAAGCTAACAATAAAAATAAACTCTTGTCACTAAAAAGGCTCTTACTCTGTATGTGTTGAGAGTCCTTATGGCTCATCGACACTGGTCTTCCGTAAGAGCTTATACAAAGAGTGTTGTGCGCAACAATGAAATTAACTAACAAATAACAATCAGACAAATATTAGTGTTAGGTTAGTATATAATATGAGACACATGGAATATATAGATAAATACATAACAAATGTTATGGTGAAAAGAAAATATGAATCTGTAATTTATCGGTGAAGTTTTTTTTTATACAACTTAGAATGGCAAACAAGCTGACGGCTCACCTGATGGAAAGTGGTAACCGTCGCCTATAGACATGAGCAGTACCATGGACATAACAGTACACACACATACTGTTTCGCCCATGATACCCCCCATGCGTTGCCATTCCTGAGGACTCAGATGTTATTCCTCTGTACCCAGTAAATTCACGTCATATCCCTTCAAATCGAAACACAGCCATGCAAACACAACTGCTTCACGGTAGAAACACGAATGGGGCAGAGGTACCCAAGCAATCGACTTTTGTACTTTGGTATAGTCAAAAAGTCAGCGGATTCCCGCCAAGTGATCTGATAGAGACTGTTTCTCTTGAGGGCGTAGTTTCCCTGTTCATTCAAATCAATTGAATTTGGACCATTTGCAGATGCGTCGCTCCCGCGGCGCCCCTTGGAACTCCGACCCCCTCCTCACCCTAAAGCCGGTACTGTGTACAACCCAGTTGTAGTTCCATTAATAATTCACTGTATCTATACCTGTCGTTTTAGCGAGTTAGATCAATACTAAAACAACCATTCCCGAAACGGATTTCGGGGACGGAATCAGGGGTTGTATTTCAAGACATATATACAGGCTGATACTGATAACATTAGCATCTATTTTTAACGAAAAACGTTAAAGAATTTATAATTTTCAACCGAATTTAAAAAGGAGGGTCCCAATTTGGTTGCATTTTTTTATTTATTTTCTTCTTTTATTTTTTATTATTATTTTTTTTTGTTTCATACCTCATAACTACGTCAATTGTAAACCCAGATTAACCCCATTGAGATTTTATCAAAATAGGTTCAATACTTTATAATCATAACATCTTAGTCTTCAAGAATGGGAACGGATGAAGGATAACATTAGCGACACGGGAAGAAAGGGATTGTTAGCAATGGAGTTTGACAGCCCTATTGCTAGCAATATGCCCTATTCGGTCGACCTCCATGTGGTTCCTCCTGGAAGCCATTGTGAACAATTCTTGTTGAATTTGTCACGATGGCCTAACTGACCTGCTTCATCCTCACCTATCATCCTTCACTGGTACTATCCCTCCCGTACTATCGTTATACACCGGCGGGGTTGCCATTCCATTATCACCCATTAAAAAAAACATTAGCGACACACTATACTCTGTGATGTCCATAGTGCTGCTTATATCTATAGATGATGGTCGACCACTATACATCAGGTGAGCTGTTAGTTTATTTGTCATTTTAAGTGCTTAAAAAAATTATTACATTTTTATATTAAAAATATAGACGTTGGTTTATTATAGACACTTATTTTCGTTCATTTTTCGAAATACCTTACTTTCAAGAAAATGTTTAGCTCCATTTCCGTATTATTATGATTTATATTTTATGTTAAAAAAGAGAGAGTATAATATGTTATATAAAGTAATTTGTTTCGGTATCTTATAGTACCTTAACGGCTTAACCAAACGCTACGAAATTTGGTATTGTTAATAATTCAGCCGTTAACTGTCCACTTCTGAACATAAGCCTTTCCCATAAGGTGAGTTTTGCCAGTAGTTGCCACGCTTGGCAGGCGGGCTGGCAACGCAGTGTGGCAATTACAGATGTTTTAAGACGGACGTTGCTGCCCATCTCTCCACCATAAGCTCCCTTAGTCGCCTGTTACGACACCCACCAGAAAGGAAGGGGTGACCCATTCTATACCGAGACCGACACGGCTAAATTTGGTACACATATACTATATGGAATGAAGAAGGATATAGACTTTTTATCCCGGTTATCCCATTAAACATATCCCGGTCACGCGAACGAAGTCACGAGTATAAACTACGAGTAGTATTATATATATGGAACGGAGTTTGTCTGTTACGTCTTAGCGCGTTAATTGCTCGAACAATCGCCACAAAGCTTTATATAGGTACTGTATATTGGATGGAGACATTGGTTACCTTTTAATCCCGGTCACTCAATGTATCCCGGCCACGTGGAAGTCGCAGGTAAAAAGGACTATTATATAGGTATTCAAACTACTTTAAAGTTACTAAAGCTTTTTATTGATAGCAATTTGGATGGAGAGGACAATCTGATTGGAGGCAGCATAATCCCTCCACGTGAACTCACACATTCTCACACATTCTCACATTCTCATGAGAAATTCAAAACAGTTTACTAATATAGTTTGTAAAAATATTAACTTTTATACTTTAAAGTTAAGTATGTAAAAAATGGGAATTAAGTGATTTACGACATTGAAATTGTAACTTTGCGAAAATCAAAATTCAACACTTTAAAAAGGGGGCAAAGGGATTGTTAGTAATGGAGACTGAGAATCCCATTGCTAGCAATATATCCAACCAGATCGACCTCCTCGTGGTTCCCTCTGGAAACTATCATGATTAATTCCAGATGAATTCATCATGATGAGCTAACTGACCTGTTTTCATTATCATCTATCACCCTACACTGGTGCCCCGCCAGCGTATCCCGTTAGTGCAGGCGAGGTTACCATTCCATTTTCATCCAATAAAAAAAATAAAACACTTAAAAAAAGGAGAAAAACCCAATGAAATATCAACCAATAACAAAAGTGTTAACATTAAATTCTAATTCATTACATTCTAAATCAAATTCGATTTAATTTCATTGCAATTAAACCATAAAAACCGCTTACGCGAAGTTAAAAGAACTTCAAAGACGTTTATTACGTCTAAATGATCGCGTGGATCCCTGTTCCTTATATACTGTTTACCGTAACGGTTGACTGGTAGAGAGTGCCATCAGGCATTAAGTCCGCCTTGTACACTACATACTTTTGCATATATTTTAATGTAGGTATGCAAAAGTATAAATAAATAAATATAAATTTGTTGTTTTGCCATCCTAACAATATTAAGTAATGGAGGCATTCACAGGCTACGATTATTGTTATCTTCGAGTGAGCCAAATTCTTGTTTGACTCTCTGTCTAAAAAAAGATATAACTTGATCACGCTTAAACAAATCAACGAAATGAAATTTATTAGTAGATAAATTTACAATTTTCCTGGTTACGAGTAATTTGTAACTACAATTCTTTCAGTATTAGAAAGGTCAAAGTAAGTCTGTTGCTTCTAGGCTTTTATAGCTAGAGCAATCGTCATGAATTTAGACACTTAGTATTTTACACTACTTTTTATTCTTATCAACTAATATTTTCCGTGTGGTAATAAAAATAAATTATACGCGAGTGAAGTCGCCGATAGCCTATTTACAATTTGGATAGTTCAATTAATTCGATAATTAATAACGTTACTATCAAACTAAATTAGTTATCTAAATTATGCAAACATTTGGATTAATCATTTTGTACTAATGTACGATCAATTTGTCCTCGAAGTGACAAGCCAGCGTTAGTCCGCGTCGGATACAAATCGCCCCAGCTCTGTATTAGCGGTGTATCTTTCGTGCAATGCAACCATATATTATGAAACAATTAGCGCGTTAAACGCCCTATTTTCATATACTAGGAAACGTTTATGGCCTGTTGCACAATTCGTGACAGACAAAACAATGGAAACGTCTAAATATAGATGCGTGTCGGAAAAAAATCGCGCGGTCATATTTCTGCAACATAATACATTGGTGCTTAAGTACAACGATATTATTTGAGTACTTCTTCTACAGAATTCAATGGATAACGTGTGAGGTAAATAGTTTGTGAATATAGTAGAGAGCAGTGGAGACATAATGGCCTACTTGGCACAGTGTCTCCACAGTTTACACCCACGGCTGTCGCGGAAATCAAACAAATTTTGTCACTGAACACGTGCGAGGAGCCGTTGCGAGTGCAATTAGTATCGCGGTATCACATTCCTTGACTACTAAAACTAAAGTAACCGATCTAGTCCAAAGATTTTTTTTAATAAGCTATAACCGAAGTTTATAATGCTTGCATCACAAATGCGTGCCTGATTTTTGTAGTCTGTGTCAAAATACCCAGTAATCTCACTGTCATATCGCCTTCACACAATACAAACAATATAAGGGCAAACAGAGGTATGCATATATTGTATTGTATAAAAATTTAGAGGTAAGACCTTCGCCTATTGGAAACTGATTTTAATTACCATTAACTAAAGTAATAAAACACTTGTGATTAAATTTAATGACGATATTTTAATGAAAATTAACTCAAGAGTGCAAAAGAGAGGGACTTTGCTGAATAATGACAGTGTTTCGGTTTGAAGGGATGGCTGTGAAAAGGAAAAACACGTTAGTCTTCGAGAATGACAACGCGTGGAGAGTATCGTTGGCGAAACAGTATAGTCTATTATGTCCATGGTATTGCTCATGTCTATAGGCGACGGTTACCACTTTCCATCAGGTGAGCTATCAGCTTGTTTACCATTCTAAGTTGCAGAAAAAAATAAGAAGAGTCAATCCGCATAAACCTATTCTAGGTTGGCCAGACGGCTTGGTATATACATTTATTATTATTTTTTATTGAATTTTCTTTACCGGTATAGACATATTGTACTTTAACTATAAGATATATTTACATTAAAAATATATTCTGTCAAATTAACAAATACTACGCAACAACAGCTGAGGTGACGATACCCATTCGACACAATTGAACCTGTGACCCTTCGTTAGCATACGACATGTTTAGCCACCAGTCAAATTTCTAATATTACTAAAAAGGTACCATTGAAGGTCTCGTGCGTTGGAAACACGTGTCCCATAGTTCTGAGACTCTCTCATTGCACAAATTGTAAAACAATGATGTCCCCGCATAGAATAGGTGGTCCGTTCTATGCTCTTTCTTTCCCGTGAATGTTATAAGAGGCGATTAAAGGAATTTAAAGATCGACGGATGGGCAGCAGTACCCCTATTAAAATATCACCAAACTTTAACCGCGGTTTTTTTATAGATGATAAAAGAATGGCAACCTCGCCTACGATACCGGTATACGCCGGCGGGGCACCTGTGATATGATGATAGATGACGATGCAATCAGGCCAGTTAGCCTATCGTGACGAATTCCACAAAAAATATCCATGGTGGAATTCTAGGGGGAACCGCGTGGGAGTCAATCTGATAAGGCTTAGACCCCATTACTAACAATGCCTTCCACACACCTAACTGCGTTTGCCAACTCACTAGTCAAGCTTGGCAACTACTGGCAAAATCCCCAAGGAGAAGATCTATGTTCAGCAATGAACAGTTAAGCATTCTTTACATGATTTTTTTTATTGGTGAAATAAATCAAAGTGATATAATTCATGTTCAAAATCAAAGGAAAAATGGTTAAAAAAATAAATTTACAGACAGCTATGTTTTTTTTTCTGCAATAGACATTAAAAAGGTATCCAGATATGATCAACTTGTAATGCAACTACATGATTGGTGTGTTTTCATAGACGCTCTGCGTCATCTTTTACGGCCGGTGATCGATCGTCCCTCGAATTGGGTACCGGTAGACAGCAGGGGTCGCCGGGGGCGACCACATACTCATTTGTTGCAGTATCCGCCCGTAGTACCTTCCTAATGCTCCTCAAATATTGCGTCTAAACTGCGCCCACCATGTACCCTCTTGTATAGGCATTCCGTCACCCGTATCCAATAGCGAGGACGTGATGCCTTAAATACTATACTGCAAACCATAAAAAAAACACGATCAACTTAAAGTGAACTTGTTTTTTTATATAATTTTTGGGCATTCAATGTTATGATGGAAATTTCCACCGTTATGCAAAGAAGGATTAACAGCTGATATGACGATGATGAAAACAACAATATATAGTATGTTTGTTCTACACATTTGTATCACACAAAAACTACTATATCCAATTGGATGCGGTTTTTACGAATGTATTCCTGAAGGTGTAACTTAATGTGCTATAGATATATATTTTATCTTTATAGGCCATTTAGAAGCAATCTATTTCATGGGGTTTTCTATTTCTGAAATCCATGCGTATCAACTCGTGGACAAAGGAAATAATATGAAAAAGTTAATTTTGTATTAACATACTACAGTATGGCCTATGTTCAGCAGTGGACAGATAGCGATAAATCACCAATTCAGACTTTGTACAAAAGTCGATTGCTTGGGTACCTCTGTCCCATTCATGTTTCTACCGTGAAGCAGTTGTGTTTACATGGCTGTGTTTCGGTTTGAAGGGTGGGATATGGCGTGAATTTACAGGGTACAGCGGAATAACACGTGAGTCCTCAGGAATGGCAACGCATTGGGGGGTATCATGGGTGAAACAGTATACTCTGTTATGTCCGTGGTACTGCTCATGTCTGTAGGCGACGGTTACCACTTTCCATCAGGTGCGCCGTCAGCTTGTTTGCTATTCTAAGTCGTCATCATTTATTTGCACAAACATAGGTATAGTTATAAGTTTCATGTTTTAGAAATGTAGTTTGCTATGTTTCACCATCATATGATATACAAATTATTAATTATGATAATAATGGTACTACTATATTAACATATAGGATCATAATTACTACAGCAAATCTTCGAAATATTACGAGCAAATTTATTTTACCTCAAAGCATAGTAATTACACAACAAAAATCTATCAGCTATTTATAACCACTTTCTATCAGGTGCTCCGTCAGCTTGTTTGCCATTCTAAGTTGTATAAAAAAAGTCTCCGAACAAGTACACTTTGCTCCACAAATTAAAATAAATAATTAATAATTAAATAAAAAAAAAATTGTTTAGACATTTTGAAGTTATGGTTGCAATAAAGAAACTCACATACATACATACATGAAAGCTGAAAACGTTACACTTATTTTTTCGGTATTCGTGTAAAAAAGAAATAACAAAAATATACAGTCGAACATATAACATTCTTTTTTGAAATTGGTTAACAAAATATTTAAAACTTACTATGCTCGAAGCATTGACAACACCTGACATTCAGAATACGTAAATTGACTCAACTATCACAATTTAATTTCCGTTGATATAAAAATAGGAATATTCTTCTTTTTTTACTTCATGTATGTATGACTCCTATAAACACGGTGTATGAAGGGGCCTATTCCGCTAAAAATAAAATCCATTGCTGTCTAGTGACGTGCCGAGTAGACGGTTTTATTCGAGTATTTCGATAATCGTTCGAGGAGTTTATTAGATTCGAGTAATTTTTTGAATCGAATTCTGTTTCGAATTTTTGAATATTCAAGAATACCTAAATGATGAATATCTTTTTTTTTTATTTATTTACTATAAAACAAATTTTATTACTTTAACTTACAAACTACATTCAGAAAGACGAAGGAAATTTATTATGAATGGCTTCTCCCAATTGTATATAAACTATTTGTATATAAACAATTATAGTAACTAGTACTGAGTTGAATTATTCTAATAAAAATAAGTTTTTTGTAATTTATATTTTTACAATCGACGGATTCCTTTAAATTATGTTCCACGTTATTTATAAATCGAAGAATCACATACTTATAAGTTCTGATTCCGTAACTGTTTTGCTACGGTTGTGATTACTTACCCTGTGACAACATGCGTGTTACTATACTGTAAAAAAACAATGTAATCGAGACAGTAATCGAGTCACTACGCGAGTCAGTACTCGAGTCAGCCTGAGTCGACACCTCACTAGATACTATGCAGTCTGCAGTTTACCCTTGTCACAGGATATAGGCTCTGAAATACGTGATATGTCAAGATTGCTTTTGCCAAACGTCCGCATGTTTTCCTTTGCACAAACATTTTGGTGAAATTTACTTTTAGATTTATTTTGTGTAAACACTTGTGGATTCCAGGTTATTTTCAGCTAGTAGGCTTTTGCGGGGATCAATGTAGTCAATTAAGGTGAACATTTGTTTATACCTATATTAAGGATTTCTACAGATTAATTTTATTGTGTTGCTTTTTTTATAACACAGGGGCAAACGAGCATGCGGGTCACCTGTTGGTAAGTGACTACCGCCGCCCATAATCACACGCAACACCAAACGCATTGCAGGTGTGCTGTCGGCCTTTAAAAAGGAGTGTGCTCTTTCCTTGAAGGTTATGATGTCGTATCGGTTCGGTAATACTGCTGCATGTTTAATGAAAATATACTATGGAAAAGGAAAATTGGAATTGAAACCCCATACTGACCATTGTGGTATAAATAAACTAGAATTCTCGTGTTATAGGATTCCCAGCAGTAATAATATAGCCTTTATTCAGATCAACTTAATACTGTCGTTAAAATAAATATAAAATTTAAAAAACTTATAACAAAATAACTTAATCTAATAATTGCTTCTTGCTTATTTTTTGAAGATCTGTTTGCCATTTGGCAAAGGCCTCCTCCAACCGTTTCCACTCTCGTCTTTCCTGAGCCACTCTGTCCCACATTAGCCACTCTGTCCTACATTGTCTTGTCCCACATTCCCAGCAGTAGAAAGTTAATAAATTTATTAAGGAAGGATTATTAAATTCTTCTTTATACCTAGTAACGTCTACATTGCTAAAACCTAGAATGCTAGGTTATTAAAGAACATAGATTCGAAGAGACTTTACAGTTTTCACACTAATAATTAAGACATCCAGATCGATTTATATAACTAAAGATTGTCCCACAAAAACCGACTTCAATTGTGACTAAACCAGTTATTTAATCCAATAACTGAACTTTTGAATCAATTTTGGTTAAATCTTTATGGGATCAATCTATAAATAACCTTTCAGATAAAAATAGAATTTTCCAAATCAATTTACTAGAACTGATGAAGTTATTAAAAATATATATAAATAATTACAACAGAATTGAGATTCGAATTGAACAGAAACCTCCTTTTCGAAGTCAGTTAAAAAACATATCAACACTTACATTTAGTCACAGTAATAATGCACAGGCGCAAGCGCAGAAAAATTACACCGGCACCCAGACACTATAATTCTTAATGATCAAAGTGGCCGCGCGAAAATAAATCTTAAATAACGAACATGTTCCGATGAGAGACTTCTGACGTTTCCACGTTGCTTATCGCGTGCTCGTGCATATTACCTTATGACGCCGTCGCTTGGTCCGGCAGACGTCTCGACTTAATGTTGGAAAACCGTTAATATTTGTGTATCTAATGGTCTTTTGCTTTTAATACAATTGTACAAAGAAGTGGTAAGTTACAAATGCTGTACCATACCATATCAGCCGTTAGCTGGCTGCTGAACTGCTAAACATAAGGCTTCCCCATATAATACTGGTAATGTCGCGCCATGTAGTTCCGGGAAAGAATGGGCCACCCTTTCTTTTCTCGTGGGTGTCGTAAGAGGCGACTAAGGGAAGCTGGTCGAGGGATGGGAAGCAGCGTCTTTTTTTAAACATCTCCAAAGTCTAACTGCGGTTGTTAATCCACCTGCCAAGCGTGACTGTGGTGACCATAATATACACATGAACAGGACTCCAAGATCTAATACAGGATTAATTAGCTCGAGAAACAAATAAATGGCCTTTTTATTTGATATTCTTTAGTTACAAAATATCTTTTTCAAATCTGTTCATAAGTAAGCATGATTGTCAGATGAAAGATCCAAAAATGTTTAGTAACTTTTACAACATTATTCGTAAGAATTGTGAATACAAATGTCAAAAATTATCTCAATAATTAAAAAATAATAAACATTTAATAAACACTTGTCGCGTCGACAACGAAAGGTTTTTGTTATTTGATACAAGTGTATTAAAACTATTTCATCCTCTATTCACTGGAGCCAACTTTGGGAAGCCAGCGAACCAAAAAACTGTTTTAACGTGGAAGTAATCATTAATCGTATTAATACAGCGTGACTGGGCCTTAATTAAGATCATAACTATAGATACAAATACAAGAAGTTAATTATGTAAGTACAAGTACGTGAATAAACTGACAGTTCACTTCCCAAGCTAGCTTGGATCTTCATACGTATATGCAAAGTATGATCTACTCTATTGTGCAATTGAATAGTTTAGTTTCTTTTTCATTTCCAACTTCGCAATGCTTAACACAGGCAAGGGCCATCTGGTGAGTGTATTTATCATTCTAAGTTGCATAAATAAATACGGCCATTTTACATGATTTGACAGTTATAATGAGAAATCAAATAACTCATTACTAAATCACTCCTATTCTTCCAATAAGGAAATAAGAATATAATGTGATATACTTCTTTTCTTCTCATTCTCAGAATGGAGTAAGAGATGACTAAGAGAATAAAATCCAAAGAAGACAAAAATACAGAAATATGAAACACCATAATCCACTGCAAATTGTGTCTAGGACACAATGCCAAATAAAAATTATAATCTTCTGCAAGTCATAAAATTTATAATCTAGGATCGTCTCAGATCAGGCAGACGCTGAACTCTTTGGTTAAAAACCTTTCAGGACAGGAGTGGAGAAAATTAATATAACCATAATGATCGTCACCTTCGCTATGAGATTGCACCAATAGAAAAAGGAAACAAAGCACATTTCTTATAAGATAATGATAAAAGATAATGATAACTTTTGGATGGGTGGAAAAAGTCCAAAAGAGTGCAGTACTACGCGTAATACCTCTGGTATTGCAGATGTTCGTAGGCTACGGTAACCACTTACCATCAGGTGGGCTGTATGCTTGTTTGCCACCTCAGTGGTATAAAAAAAAAGTACTACAAATTCGTCAAACTAAATCCACACATCTCTGAAAACTATATTTTCCAAACCGCCAAAAACATTAACAGGTTATTTATTCTGTGAGATAATCACAACCATGACCCAATGATGAAGACGACGTGAGGAGGTCATAAAGTTGTACCTATAACCACATTATAGATCTTAGAAAATTCCTACGCTCCGTTGACGACGAGTACAATACCCATCACAAAAGAATTAATGATTTAGTCAATGTTAAATTGTAGTTAGCACAGCTGGTGCATTAAATGGTACACCCAGTCACTGGCTGACATGGAAGACAATTCAAATATTAAAAATGTATTATTTGAATTCAGTGTCAATTGACATTGGTAATGTTTTTATCTCGTTATATTATATGGTAATGCGAGGCTAAATTGAGTCGAGTGTCAGGAAAAAATGAGATAATATGACATTTATTTACTAAAGTTGTTTAAATGGTTTAAAAATTATCTCACTGCTCTATCTTATGTCACATTATAGTACTAGTATCGTACAGAGGGAGACTTTGTACAAAAGTCGATTGCTTAGGTACCTCTGTCCCATTCGTGTTTCTACCGTGAAGCAGTTGTGTTTGTATGGCTGTGTTTCGGTTTGAAGGGTGGGATATGGCGTGAATTTACAGGGTACAGAGGAATAACACCTGAGTCCTCAGGAATGGCAACGCGTGGGGGGTATCATGGGCGAAACAGTACACTCTGTTATGTCCATGGTACTGTTCATGTCTATAGGCGACGGTTACCACTTTCCATCAGGTGGGCCGTCAGCTTGTTTGCCATTCTAAGTCGTATAAAAAAAAAAAAAACAATCTTTCAACGCAGTAGTTTTGTTAACATTCAATTGGTGGTTATGTACATTCGAATTATGAAAGTGGATAGATCAAATCTTTTTTCCGTGTCACATCTTACTACATTCTCATAGTTTCGGAGCAAGAGGACGTTTACAATATGCATACAGGCCTTTGAGATACGGTTTTTGCTGCCTACTTCTTCTTCTAGATTTATTTTAATATGTAGGACTGAATGAAGGTCCTGTGGAAGATAACATACAGTGATGTACGGAATCGAAGCATAATTTTATTCAGCGAGCTACCGTTTCTATAACGGAATTCGAAACAAGGATATCTGTAGAATTATAGTATCCAATATAGTCTAAAAGATGAGAAAGCTGATGTAGCAAGGAACCGACCACATAATCCCAAGAATCGTTCAGCTTGTGTTCTTAGATAGCAATTCTGTGTAGAAAAATGCAGTGTAAGATAATTACTTAGGGATATGAAGTAGTTTACTTATAAACCGTAATGAAGGAAGTCAATGGATAGAGATGAGTTAGTTTAGGATGATCCTTTTAATAGGAGTGAAGTTTAGAAAACTTCCGCGTGTGCTCTATTCTCCAAGTAACCTCACAGAGGAACCGTAGGCTATAGACTGGTGTACCTTGGACAGCAATTAAATACTTCTCTTTGAAGATCTTGTTGTTTCTCTTGGTACACATTGCAATATTCTAATCAACTTTTACCTTATTTCCTACATAATAAGAAAATTTATAAATGTACATACACATGTACATACGTAAGTACGACGATTTTATAGTATCAACACAAATCATTAACGTTTTTAGGTAATTTTTTTATTGTTATTTTATTATTTATTATTATAACTAAACTATTTGCTAAAATATGAAATAAATATAAAATCCATTGTAATTGGGTCACCAGACACGACACAATATATTTTGTTCTACTGCTGATCTCGACATCCATGGCTTGGCATGTATCCATGCACGTTTCCACATAATTATATTTTGTCAAGCTGGATATTTCGACTCAGGGCAGAAGAAAGACTCTTTAGTTATTACAATCGCAAGGAAAACACAAAATCGTGAAACACATATTATATTTAGAGATATGGTAATTTTCTTAATTGAAAAATTTTCATATAAATATTATTGAAAAATGAAAATCATATTCCACACACCCACAATATTTATTATTGTGGGATTAAAAAAATTACACCACTATTGAAATTTTACAATTTTATTTTTATAAAAGATATTTCATCATTACGCAATAATTATAGAAACATCTTTTATATATCATGGTCGACATAATCATTATCATCTCAGCCATTATCCGTCCACTGCTGAACACAAGCCTCCCCCATAGACTGCCATAAAGAATGGTCCTGAGCCATCTTCATCCACTGACTTCCTGTACTATACTTTGTCATTTCCATTATACTATTTATTTATAGGCGACAGGTAGCATATTCTATCAGGTGAGCTGCCAACTTGTTTGCCATTCTAAGTTGCATAAAAAAATTAATAAACTTTTCTATTACAGATCAGAATGACAGATGACAACTTCAAATGACAATAAAATATAATATTTAAGGTATTTCCTTATTTAAGATCAACGGAAAAAAGAATAGGGACACAGCACGAAATCAACGCGTCGGAAAACGAAGAGAATTTTCAAAGTAAGTAGAAAAAAGGTTTCAATCAAAAGAGTAAAGAAAAAAAAAAAAACGAATGAATTCACGACCCGGAAAAATTATTCGTCGATGTGTGTGAATAGGCCCTTGTCTGTTATCTCATTCGTCTGTGTGAAATATTTGATGTTTTAAATATTTGCGTTTCCTACAGAACAAGGCAACGTTCGTGTCCATTAAGTAATATTAGTTAAGATTTTTTTTTATACAGCTTAGAATGGCAAACAAGCTGACGGCCCACCTGATGGAAAGTGGTAACCGTCGCCTATAGACATGAGCAGTAAGTACCATGGACATAACAGAGTATACTGTTTCGCCCATGATACCCCCCATGCGTTGCCATTCCTGAGGACTCGGATATTATTCCTTTGTACCCAGTAAATTCACGCCACATCCCACCCTTCAAACCGAAACACAGCCATGCAAACACAACTGCTTCACGATTGAAACACGAATGGGACAGAGGTACCCAAGCAATCGATTTTTGTACAAAGTCTCCCTCTGGTTTATTAGTACTGAGTACTTTTATGATGAAATAAGTATGTGGAGGTTTTTATTTTTATTACGCGTCTTCTAAAGGAGGAAAGGTTTCCATTTATCTGTATTTTGTGTGTAGGTATTTTTTGTCACTAATTCTGAATTGATTTTGATATTTTTTTTTTTTTTGCAATAAGTAAGGTTTACTCTTTTGTCTTGTAAATATTAAATTGCTCTTTTTTGCGGAACTAAAATAAGGTAGTAAGATCACTAGTCTATAGCTATGTTTGCGGAGCAAATTAAAAGGAGAGATATACGAATAAATATAATTTGCGAAGCAAATTTCTCGTGTAATATAGATTTAGTATATACCAAACGAAAATCTTGTGATAATTTTTATAAAACTGAACAACATTTTTCATTCAGCGTATTCGAATTTTAAAAAATATTACTTGCAAATGTATTCTTTTCAAAATGTAATCTGTGAAAGTTGTAATTCACAATTTAAGTGTTCAAACATTAGCAAATTAATAACTTCTACTGCTAACTGCTTCAAATTATTATTAACTTTTTGCAACATGCCTTTCTTCCTGTGACGTCATAGACGACAGCCTACAGGAACGTACATTAGAACAATGCACCAGCGCATTCCAACCGGCCAAAGAGTTTGTTGACATTGCGCGCGCGCCGGCGGAAAGACTGGATGCGCACGGAATACGCTGTTGCGCAGACGACGTCCAGACGAACGCAAGCGCCATTTTTAAATGGCTCTCCTTCCTGTCGTGTAGGGTTGCCACTTTTTAATTCCGAAAAATTTTATTTTTTTTATCTAGTGTTAATAATTAAATATTGTTTTTAAGAGCTTCATCAAACAGATGGCTTTCATTGTCAGTTCTGAACCAATTTTCATAACGATTTTTTAAAAATATATTATATAAATACTATAAAAAATACTACTACTATACTACTATATATAATAATAAATTTTATAAATATTTGTTCAGAGTGTCAAATTTTTTAAAATTAAATATTTGACTTTCATTTACAAATTTCTGTCTAAAATGTCTCCAATAAAAGATTCTTAAAACCTATTTATCAATCGTAAGACCATAACTGCAAGCTACACAATTTTTATATATTAGCATTTCAAATCAATTGCATCTGACTAGAATATAAACATGAGTACAAAGTGTATTTATTCCATTGACAATATGCTGATCGCTCATTTTTATTGCCTCATTAAAGTCCATTTGTGAGGTTAAATTAAATTATTGTTTATCATTATTATTTGTGTAGTATGCAATAAGTGCAATGTCTACACATATTCAATGTACAGAGAGTGCAATAGTGTTGCCTAAAAACTCAATAGGGTTGGCACAAATGTTTCATTATTATCATTGATCAGTAATAAGTTACAATCATAAATTTAAGCAAATCAAAAAACAAACTAGAATTCAACAAAAAAAAAATACTTCGATAGTAATGAAGAACAAAGGATGTAATAAGCAAAAGGACGCATACATTAACATTAGCTACTTCATCATCATCATAATATCAGCCAATTATCCCCATAAGGGTCCCATTCCTAGTAATATATCCTGTCAGACCAACATCCACGCATTGATTAATCCATGAATAGGTCCTGATGACTTCTTTACGATGGGCCAACTGACTTAATCTCACCTATCATCCTTCACTGTTACATCACCAGCATAAACTTCAGGTTCAGGCGGGAACACCATATATTTTTATTCTCAAAGAAAAAAAAAATTCATTATTTTAATAAAGTCTTTTTGGACGTTGACTGTGAATTATTATTATTAGTATTATTTTATTGTAAAATATTAATATTAGTAATAGTAATATTACAGATACTTATTATTACTGAGTTATTGATTATTAATAAGAGATTAATGATGATGATAATAATGACGAATGAGAATAATGAAAAATTAAGAGATTAATGAGATTATTTACTATTACTGAGTTTTTACATCCAAATATTTATTTTAATTACAAATTGATTTTGCTAGCCCAATACATCGCCATTTACTCTCTTTCTGTTTAGCGTAACGGTTGACTGGTAGAGAATACCATCAGGCATTAAGTCCGCCCTGTAGACACATTCTAATGTGTGCAAAAATATAAATGAATATATAAAATTAACACCACTGTCATGTTAATAACTAATTATACATAGTTCATATTCACCCCCATACAACACGGCGGGCGTTTCCAACTGACGCAAAGCCTTTATCTGGGGAATTTAATTTGGATTACATTAGTCATGCTATGTCTGCTGCCTTGCTGGAATACGAATGTTTCAGAGCGCAAAAACATATTTCATCGTCGCTTCAAAATGAATTTGATTGAAATTGCACCTTATATAGGATGAAATCTACATCATTAGCGTGCTTTTTAGGGAGCATTCTATTAATAAACTAAACAGTTTCACTAAAACACGAGTCAAAGAAGAATTTTTGATATACATAATTCTTTTCTAACATAGTCTATGCCATTTGTTTGTTCATAATATAGTCTTTTTTTTTATACAACTTAGAATGGCAAACAAGCTGACAGCCTACCTGATGGAAAGTGTCGCCTATAGACATGAGCAGTACCATGGACATAACAGAGTATAAAGTTTCGCCCATGATATCCCCCATGCATTGCCATTCCTGAGGACTCAGATGTTATTCCTCTGTACTTTGTAAATTCACGCCATATCCCACCCTTCAAACAGCCATGCAAACACAATTGCTTTACAGTAGAAACACGAATGAGACAGAGGTATCCAAGCAATCGACTTTTGTACAATGTCTCCCTCTAGTAGTCTATGCCACATGTTTCTTAATTTTATGTATCACCTATTACTAACAGTTGTCACAAGGGTTGGACGTCAATTAGACTTTGATGATGTTTTGAGATGGACGCTGCTGCCCATTTCTCGACAGTTAAATTCCTTCAGCTGCTTCTTATACAGCCACCGGACAGAAAGGGGTGGCCCATTCTATGCCGGACCCATACTGCAACTTATATATTTATATCTATATAATTAATACAAATTGTTTATGAAATGGAAACATACTTAAGGTAACTAACTACTCATAAATAAAGGTAATAAAATTTTATTATAAACAGTTTATAAGATCTCTGAATGCACAATTAAGAATGTAAAATTTAATTAAGAACCTTTAACATTAGCGCTCTTAATTTATTTTTATTTATTTTATTATTTAGTTTATTTTTATGTATCATTATGGTTTTATCTAACACTAGCGTTATATGACTACAAGTTAAAAAAAAATATTAAAAATAATGCCACTTGAGAGTTTTTTGTTTGTAGATTAATTAAAAATAAACATATTAATTAAAAACAGTGTTTCATATAAATATATAAAAAGTTTGTGTATACCTATTACCCTTATGTTAAAATATAGTTTTTTTTTGTTACTATTTTCATTTAGTATCTCTTGATGCAAACAAATAATTTATCTATCTATTTAGTTTTTTTATTTATTTATTTAGTTTTTAATGTTAAAGAATAGAAAACTCATAACTAGTCATAACCTTCGTCTCATAAATACAAAAAACTCAGTAAACTAAATAAAATAACTCAGTAAAATACTAGATATTTCCACTTAAATAGTCTCGAGTATCTCTTAATCAGATTTTTTAAAAACATATTTCTCACTTATTGAAAACTACTGTTGTTATCAGACGGAAATTTCGTATCGTATTTGTACACATTTCTGAATATAGACTATAACAGTATATTTATAGAAAATATTATTGCTTGTATGCATTTAAATTTTACACAGTTTTGACTCCTTTGACCTCACGTTGAGTTAATATTTGATGAGACTGCATTGTCTTTGTTTGTGTATGCATACAAAAATCATGATTCTTTATTGTATTGCTTCTTGTATAGAAGTGTGCTAGTGTAGTTTGTGTCTAAGAATATTAATATTACATTTCAGTGATTAAATCAGTCTGTATATATATATTTATGCAATTTAGAATGTAAACAAGGCTGACGCCCCACCTGAAGGAAAATGGTAACTGTCGTCCATAGACTACGGACATAACTGAGAATGTATATGTATATATATATATATATATATATATATATATATATATATATATATATATATATATATATATATATATATATATATATATATATATATATATATATATATATATATATATATATATATATATATATATATATATATAACTATAATTCGTTCTGAAAATTATGAAGTCTACATTTTTATATGTATATAAAATCAAATTATATTAAATGAACACAAAAAAATCGTTGTGCCAACCCTGCGCATTATGGAATCTGTTATCTAATAATAAAATAACAATTTTATGGTGTTGTTGATAGATACATTGACACATTAGTGTATATCTTAACTATTAGAACAATGGGTTCGATTCCCATCACGTTTACAGGAAACAGTTTTGGTCATGGTAATTTTGACAATGTACATATATATTGACACTTTGATTTATGCCGCCATTATATGATATGCAAAATATACCTGTTTAAAATTATTAATATTATTTGTCTATACGTTCTTCAAGGTCATAAGGATGAAATCAAACAGGAATAGAATTATTCAAAATTTAATTTATTTTTTCTACAAGTTGATAGTGGTTGATAGGCAAGTACATTTTACTGCGCAAACAAACAGCTACTTTAATCGTGACACAAATAACATGGAATCAAAACGGGAGTAAACCATATCGTTTGCAAAAAGAATCATCAGAATCGGTCGGACTTGACGAGGATATCGCGTTGCTATGGTCTTAATTAGCTTAGTATCATTATTTTTATAATACAAATATTATACCTAAATTTGAATTAGACTCTATTAGTTATGTTAACGACTGAACTGATCCTCATAAAATTTTATATGTAACTATAATTTAGACTGCGGATGGTAAGAACTCGACTTTTTTTTTATAACAGCATGTGGCTCACCTGATGGTAAGCGGTTACCGTAGCCTATGAACGCCTGCAATACCAGAGGTATTAAGCGCGCATTGCCGACCCTGAAGAAACCTCTTTACCCCCTTTTGAAGAACCCCATGCTGTAGTCTCTTGGGAAAACCTCGGCAGGGAGCTCATTCCATAACCTGAGTGTTCGTGGGAGAAAACATCTCTGAAACCGCGTTGTACGCGACCATTTAGGCTGTAAGATATTAGGGAGAATTCCCTGTCGATGGCGAGCCGTACGATGACAGAAAGTGGCCGTAGGCATCATATTGAATAATTCCTCTGAGCACATATTACACACATACACACAGCAAATATATTGCCGTCAGATGAACAAAGTTGAAGGTAAAGACTAGTTAATAATTAAAACACGAAGCTAAGCGTTTCTTGATTTCACAATCGAAACGAACATAAATGAATAATAAAAATGCATATTTTCCTGTCAACATTATTTTATAAAATGCTAGGTGTACACAAAATATGCATAACATACACTGTTCCAATTTTCTGCGACATTTTATGCGCAGTTGCGCAACTAGCGCACTTGGCGCCGCGGCTGAACAAACAGACAAACATAAGGGCCCCTCATAGGTATATTTAAATGAGGTATAACGTAGCATCATCGTCACACCTTAACGGTAAATGTTTAAGGACTTTTAATGGGTGAAAATGGAATGCTACTCTCACCTTTGCTAACGGTCTACAATGGGGGGAAAGGGATTATTAGCAACGGAGTTTGATAGCCCCATTGCCAGCAATATGCCCTATTAGGTCGACCTCCACGTGGTTCCCCCTGGAAACCATCGTGAACAATTCTTGTTGAATTCGTCACGATGGGCTAACTGACCTACTTCATCCTCACCTATCATCCTTCACTTGTGCCAGTGTATACCGATAGCACCTGTGGGGTTACCATTCCATTATCACCCATTAAAAAAACGGTCTACTATGGCAAGACACCACTAGAAATTGAAACGATCAGGATGAGCTCGTCGTGACGGATTTTGTCCAGGGGAAACACGATGGGGTATATTGCTAGCAATAGGGCGTGACAGCAACACGTGTGTAACGCCCCTGGTAATGCAGGCGTTCATAGGCTTCGGTAAACTCTTACCATCCGGTGGACCGTATGCTTGTTTGCTAATACAGCTCCATTTTTTTAATGCCAATTAAAAAAAAAACTGAACTTTTAGACGCTGTTTCTTCCCTTCCCCATAACTTATGGTTAAGTGAAGCGATAACGTAGTATGGCTTATTATACTGGAAGCGAAAAGTCGATGATCATATTTAATTTCGATTCTTGGATGATACCTGTCCAGACAGTAGTACGCTGATTACGATACTTATAAAGAATATTAAATTTATAGTCTGCTTTATCAGGCTCTTCGGCTTTATGAAAGTATATTATATACATATATATTGTAGAGCATCCAGTCCAATTTTTAATTATTAATTTAATTTGTTGAGTCAATAAAACCAGCTCTAATTACAAGTTACTCAATAGTTACTGTATCTCATAATGCTTATCGTTGTTTCGTTGTTTATATATATATATATATATATATATATATATATATATATATATATATATATATATATATATATAATATGTATTAGTGTTTTCATATCTATTAAAAGTAATGTTTATGTATTATATGCGCATTCCTTATGTATTGTGTACGATAGTTTTAATATGTTACTATAATTGTCACATATTTCTCCCCACATCTGCCCTTAATACCCTTTCTGTTTTTACCTAATGGTTGGCTAGTAGAGAATGCCATATGGCGTTAAGCTCGCCATTTGTACAAAGTTTTATTGTGCAATAAAGAATAAATAAATAAACACCTACATATTATTATTAAACCTAAACATAGTGTAAAAATCAAGAATGGGATTGATAAGAGTTCTTTAACCTGTTACAACACTATGAAACAACACAATTCAAATCTTTAACAACCAAAGAACGTCACGCTGAATTCGACAACCAACTCAAGGTTGCATATGGTCACTATGTTTATTACTTTGATTATCACATAGTTGTACTTCGGAGTTCTGTATAGTTAACACCTCGCTCTGTAAGTAGGTCTTTTTAATAGCGTTTATTACGGAACTATACAATGTCAATATACCGTACAATACTAGTGAGGATCTATTATTTATTTATTTATTTATTCAATATTACACAATAATAATTTGTGCAAGTGGCGAGCTTAATGTCATATCACATTCTCTATCAGCTAACCAGTAGGTTTTTTTTATACAACTTAGAATGGCAAACAAGCTGACGGCCCACCTGATGGAAAGTGGTAATCGTCGCCTATACACATGAGCAGTATCGTGAACATAACAGAGTATGTTGTTTCGTCCAGGATACCTTCCATGTGTTGCCATTCCTGAGGAATAAGTTGTTATTCTTCTGTGCCCTGTAAATTCACTGCCATATCCCACCCTTCAAACCAAAACAAAGTTAACACAACTGCTTCACGGTGGAAACATGAATGAAACGACTTGTACAAAGTCTCCCTCTGGATGAACATAGAATAGTTTCTCGCCTGCACCATTGGTATATGCTTGTGGGCCACCAGTGAGGGATGATAGGAGTAGGTGAAAATAAAAACAGGACAGTAAAATCCGTCAGGGCCAACTAATCTGCTTCAATCTCAGAAATTATTTATACCTACGGACGATCGCAGCGCGCCACTTTGCCCAAAAGATAAGTTTGGCAATCCAAAGAGGTAATGCTGCCAGTATCTTGGGTACGCTGCCTCGGTGTGGTGCGTTGGGAGATTACTTTTAATTGTTATTAGTATTTAAGGAATTTTATATTAACTTTAATTTATTGTTCTATTGCTTTTTATACCTATAGACATGAGCATTAAGGGAAGAAGTGACTGTTAGTAATGGAGACTAAGATTCTGGTTGCTAGCAATATACCCAATCAAGTCTGCTGCTGATTTTCACCACCGTACAACCCGCCACAAACTAAAGTTTCATCCCAATCATCTGGACGAGTGGCGGTCTTCCACCGTGTGTTTTTCAAGGCACTTTCTTCCACGCACAACCATTCTTTGGAATCAACTTCCAGCAGCAGTATTTCCGAACCGATACGACAACATAACCTTCAAGAAAAGAGTATATTCCTTTTTAAAAGGCCGGCAGCACACCTGCAATGCCGCTGGTGTTGTGGGTGATCATGGGCGGCGGTAGTCACTTACCATCAGGTGAGCCGCATGCTCGTTTGCCCCCTGTGTTGTAAAAAAAAAAAGTCGACTTTCCTGTGGTCGCCTCTGGAAACCATCGAGCTGAATTTCAAGTGTATTCATCACGATGCACAGTGGGAACTCGCCTAAGAAAGCCATCTCATAAATACTTTTTCTAAAACTCTGTGGATATGCATGTATAATACCTCAAATTGTAGTTAAAGAGTTACTCTATCATTATAAGTATGATTCAAATCTATCACTATTCATACTTCATAGAACAGAGCATCTAAAGTCAAGGAATGAAAAAAATACAAAAATAATTATGAAACTTAAATTTCGTTTGGTATAATTTTATAGTATCAAAACAATAGAAGTCATATAGTGTGATACCATTTTAAAATGCTTAGAATGTGTACTTTACTATAAAATAAAAATATATTTAGTTTAGTACAATATTACTTAACCAAAGATCCATATATCGTTATATGTATTATTTTCTTTTCTAAAACTTTCAATTGGAGATTTGACAGTTGCCGAAGCTTGCCGAAGTTCTGATTTTGGTTTAATTTATTAGGAAATATAATGTAATTTGAGGGCAAAAGATTTTTTTTTGCAGTTTTACTGCGTAATATATTTAAATCTAGTATAATATCATGGTGAGAATGTTTTTTTCTAAGTACGTATATTAAGATTTTTTTCTTTATTTGAGATTCTCTGTCTGGACACTCAAAAAAATACTTTTGTCTCAATTATTACTTTATATTTTATCTTTTACGTTACTTTTAACAAGTATTTCACACAGTATTTAGTTCCCATTTCCATACAGACCTATTCTTTACCGCATAACCACATAATGATGAATTTTTTAAATCAAGTAATTTTGCACACGTCTATGATCATTATTAAGTATAAAATAGTGCATTTACATATGAAATATTACAGTTCTTTATAAGCATTTGTCATTTCTAAACAATTGTTAATTACTTATCTCTCCGCAATGAGTGAAGTCTCGTGTACCGGACGCGACTTAAGTCTCTTATTGTTGAAAGTGATACAAATTATAGTGATTATATCTCAAACTATGTACGAAATAATATTACCGAATCTTCAGATGCGAATATAGCAAAAATTATCGCAAGTATTTAGAAGTCCTTCATAACTCAGTTTCGTCAACGCTATACGAAATGTGGTCGAAAGAAAGAACAGTTTTTAAATCAAAATAGCAATTGGTTTAATGTCATTTTCACTGTAAATCTAGAAAAAACTACATGCGAACCTGAACCTTCTACTTTGACAGAGAAAAGAGGAAGACCTTCTAAAAGATACGATGACAGTTCAGAGAGTACAAAGAAACGGAAAAACAAGAGACTGCTTGATACCTGTGGACTTGATTTCATACTGAACTCATATGTACAGGGTTTAAGGTCACGTGGTGAAGTAGATGAAGCATTCATCGTTGATATTTTACGAGCATGGCCGTCAGAAAAAAAAGAGTAAAATACGCAGTAATCTTCTTAATGAACCGGCACATATAACAGCATATTCAAAAGATGAAGATCTTAGCATTTTTGTAGAATTGGATCTGAACAAGGCACAGTATGAAAATATGATGAGTTGTTTGATAGCAAAGAATTGCTTATTGTTTCCATCATACAAGTTGATTCGTGAAGTTACAGAATCTTGCTATCCGCCAAAATCACAAGGTATTGATTCATCGTGAAAGTGTGATACGTTACTTTTTCTGTCTTGCCTCTTGGGTAATTTTCAGAAGATGCTCAAGAGTCACGGAACAAAGACTATAAACAGTTCAGGCTTCATCATGCAAGACAATGTTCGAGGGTAGCCACTAACGAAGATGTTCTACACGCACTTTTATATACCTCTGACCCATACATAACAAGTTTAAGAAAACCTTCCAATAAAAAATATTTAGAATTTTTTGATGAAGTAAAGGAGCTCTTGAGTGACTTCTTTATAAGAGTTTTTGTTTTTTACGCAGATACTTTTACTTATTCCTATATAAACTTCTTAGGACATAAATGTAAGTCTACAAATTTTATATTTCTTGTATTCCTATATTATTTATAACTATTAGAAATAAATTTTTACTCACAAAGCATACATTATTTAAAAGAATATATATTTAAGATTATCAGGAAAAAAAAAATCATGTACATATCTTTATTAATACGGAAGATATAGATTTATGAGATGAAAATGAGTCAAAGTTCCCACTGTGCGGCGTTACCACTAAAAACCCCTTCTATTATTATAAATCAATTGAAATAACACGTAAAAACTATAACCATTCAACGTTGATAATCGGAATTAGTAAGAAAAACTATAATCACTTTTGACCCTGGCCCGGCCAGCAAGCTTTGTCACCAAGTTTACCATGTCGGGGGCCGTGGGAGCCTCGCATGGGAAACTAAGAAAAACCCAAGCGTTTTTTTGTTAACTCGCTGTCTACATCGTGATGCTTGTTGCTGATTGTTAACTATGAATAAACTAATCATATTTAAATTATATATTGAAAAAATAATACGGGAATAGAGTAAGGAGATCAGATAATGTATTACATTGATTATGAAGTAACAGGGGTTTAAAGGAAGGCGTAGCGGATTCGGAAAGGCGGATAGCTGTAAGAATTAGGTTATACATATAAAAAAATTATAACTAGCCAATAAATTCATCGCATGATCCCGACATGAAATGGGCCACCTCTTCTTTTCCCGTGGGTCTTGTAAGAGGTGACTAAGGGAACTTAATGGTCAAGGGACGAGCAGCGGTGTCCCATAACCAAATCCTAACTACAGTTGGCAATCCTCCACCAAACGTAAATATTATATTTAAAATGCCTTGAATATTTGAAATACCTTATGTATGTCATTTGAAATTTAAAATCTGTGATTCTTTTCTGTAATACAAAAATTTATTAAAATTCGTTTTTTTATGCAACTTAGAATGGCAAACAAGCTGACGGTCCACCTGATGGAATATGAAAACTGTCGTCTATAGACATGAACAATACCATGGAAATGACAGAGTATATTACAGGAATTCAGTGGATGCAGATTTCTCAGCACAGTCTATGCAGGAGGCCTGTGTGGATAGTTAACGGCTCACATGATTATGTTGATGAATAACAGCAATAAAAGCCATAACAATCAATCCCCTGGCTATTTCCTTGTTTAGGATCAGTTCTCCTGATAACAATATTTTTCTTTATTTTTTGTTTGTTTTTTCGGTATCACCCAAAAACTGCTGCATCAAACAAAATACGGTTTAAACAGTTGTTCCTATAAAAACTATCTTGAGACACCATTTAGAAATGGACTTCTACTTCTAAAATTCCCGCATACAATTTGCATACAAAAAGTACATAGATAGATAGATAAATACTCTTTTCTCATACATGCTTGGATATGTGAGCATTATTTTGACAATCTTCTTAAAGATAAATCAAAATTGCCATACTGGCCAGATACATACGGGCAGCGGCCGGCAAAAGTTGGATGAAAATCTATATCTGTCGTGTTTTGTGGTCAGATAAATTACAATGTGAAATCATATCTGTCCTGTAATTAAAAAATGGAGTGACCATTTACTTCGAAACCTCCTTGGTAGCTATCTACCAAGGAGGTAACTAATAAAAGGTTTTATTTAAATTTCGAACTGGCTTGCAAATAGAAAGCTGTTTATTGAAAAAAAAAAAACAGAGGAACATTATGGCGCGTGAAAAATTATTATTGTTTATTATTCGTCATTAAACTTAAAAAGTTAAATTATGTTTTTGATTTCCGCACATTGTTTGAGAAAAGTACTATACAAGCCTTGGCCACACTTAGGCATTGATGGACTCACGTATGTGTGCCTCGGCTATGCCTCTGCCCACATTTGCACGTTCGTCTGTAAATGCCTCAGTTGCTGGCCCCTGCATTAATGTACTATTATTGTTTCCTTCAAAAGATTACAATACCATAGATACAAGCAATTACAAGAAATGATCACAGTGAAAAAACGAAAAGTAATGTTTTATAAAAATGAAGAAGAAGCAATAAATAATTGCAGTCAACTAATTTTTATAGATTATCCATTCTCATTGGCAGGCACTCGACTGTTTAATATATTTTTAATGCACTTCCAATGGTTTCCACGCGAGGTGCCGTTGGATGGGAGGCTTCATTAACATGTTTACTGATAAGGTCAGGCGGACGGTTGCTGCCAATACTGCCGCGCTACACGAACAGAGCTTCACGGCTCGGTTGTCTATTAATGTTTTAATTAATAGTTGTCCGTAACTAGCTTTTACCCGCGACTTTGTCCGCGTTATTGGAATGTTGATTAACCGAGATATACAGTAGCCTATCTTCTAGACGTATATCACATTTCATAATCATTGGTTCGGGTGTTAAGAAGTAATAAATAAATAAATTCACGTTTACATTATATAGTAAGAGAATGGATGCTGTATTGGATAGATAATCACTATTTTCAGCCGACTTAAAAAAAGAAGGGGTTTTCAATTCGGGTGTATTTTTTATGATTGTCACCTCATAATGCCGTCAGTTATAAAGCGATTTGTAAAGCATATATTTACAGACTGGTTCTATAGAAATTTTATCAAAATCGGTTCAGTAGTTTAGTTTTTAAATCAATGGGTTGTTTGTGGGTTACAATCTTTTATTAAAAAATAATTTAAAATTATATAAAGAATTTTCCAAATCAATTTGTAACTAGCTGAGTTATAAGGTAATAAACATAAAAAAATAAACGAACTTTGCCCCTTTTCATTTGAAAATACAGCCCATATTACTCTCACAAGTAGTAATCGGTCAACACTCGAACGCTGCTACCCTCATTTTATTAAGAAAAAAAAAAAAACACCGAACACTTCAAATAAGTCCGTACCTGTGCACAATGATTAATCCACACATTTTCCTTATCGAGCCTTGAATTAGCTAATGTAATTTGGCTCCCAACCGCTTATATTCAGTTACAGAAACTGTTCAAACATTAAATAGTCTACAATATTCAATGAAATAAATTAAACAATACCTGTTTATTGTCCCGTGGTCCTTGAAACATGTTTAAATTTCATGATTCACCGATAATCGTAACGTTATAGACTAAACAAAGGGTGGGTAGTTATGCCAAATCGTGCAAGGTCTGCGCTGACGCAAATTCGCAAATAATTAATATTGATTATAATAATACATATTTTATACATAAAAATTACGACAACTGAACAAACCGTTCACCAGGGCAGTTGGCGACAGACTCTGTTAGAGAAGGACAAAAGAGACCGCCGGCACTGAGGGACCTTTCGATGAGTCACGAAATAGTTATTTAGAGTTATAATTTTTTTTTTCTTCCTTTCCCGTGGGTGTTGTAAGAGGGTATGGGGATTTAACGGTCGAGGGATGGGCAGCAGCGTCCCATTTAAAATCATCATCAAACGCCTAACTGCGGTTGTCATTCGTATTTTAAATTATAAAAAACAAACAATATTCGTTTTATAAATTTTACAAAAACCTTATTACATCATCATATTATCTGTTAACTGTCCATTGCTCATCCCCTCTTCATCATCATCATCGTCATGTCCATACAGCGAGGGATGATAGATAAGTTGGTTCACCGTGACTAATTCACCAGGAATTAAAAATGAATATTACCTAATAAAGAGACCGTTGGACCCCAGTACTAGTACCCCAGACTAAGCGACTACAAAAAAAGAGGTTCGTGAGCTGGTAATGGCCTGCGCTAACGGTTTACGCTGACAGGGTACCAGTGATGGATGATATTTGCGAACGGAAAGGCAGGTCAGTTAGCCCATCGCGATGAATACACTTAGATTCAGTACAATAGTGTCCAGGGGGGACCACGTGGAGGTCGACCTGACAGGGTATATTGCTAGCAATGGGACAGATAGTCCGCATTATAAACAATCCTTTTTCTTCATCACTATTCAATTAGATATTTAAGTACTATGTGGGATAGAGAAGGATTTTTATCCCGATCAGTAAGCATATCCCGGTCACGCAGACAAAGACGCGGGTAAAAGCTAGTCATCACTACATAGTAAAAAACAAAGTCGTTGTCGCTGTCTGTCCGTCCTTTTATATGCTTAAATCTATAAAACTACGCAACGGATTTTGAAGCGGTTTTTTTAATAGATAGCGTGATTCAAGAGGAAGGTTTATACATGCATAATATTGTAGAGAAACATTGATAAATTTAGAGGTTTCTAATGTGATGTCGTACATAAACATTTTTTTACGCTTACATTGCAAACATTGGCTAAATCCTATGAGATAAGGTTAAAATAATGTCGGCGGGCAAATAATACGGCGCTATTTAGTATCAGTATTGCACCCGTGCAAAGCCGGGGCAGGTCGCTAGTACAAAATAAAGTTACTGAAAGTCTGAATGTACGTTATTTAGACGGTAAAAAAATAAGTACAATGATGGTCTAACCACATATAGTGTTTTTTTCTTACTCGATCCCCTTGCCAATATAAAACCGATTCGAGGTTTGTTTACGCTCCTTTCTTAGCTTACACAATTTACAAAGTTAGTCGAAACGCAATTATTCTCACAGTATTCTTCGTAAAAGTTAATTTTAAAAACCACCACAAGAAGTTTGTTTTTAAAATTTTCGCAGCGAACACTTGTCATGTAAACAAACTTCACTAACGATTATGACGTAGGGTAACTACCCCAGTTATAGGCTTAAAGGCTGTTCTTACTTATATTATAAATGTCAGTTATTGGTTAGTTTGTTTGTTTGTTACCTCTTAACGTCTAAACCAATCACTAGGAGGAAAGGGATGTAATGGAGAGGTTAGTCCCCATTACCATCAATAATATCAGGTCGACCTCCACGCAATTTCTCCTGAAAACTATCGTGACTAATGTTTCGTCGAATTCATCACGATGGGCTAACTAACCTACTTCATTCTCACCTATCATCCCTCACTGGTGCCATGCCAGTGTATACCGGTAGCGCAGGCGGGGTTACTATTCCATTATAATCCATAAAAAAAAACAAACACTGAAATTTGGTATACACGTGCTATATGGAATGGAAAGGCGAATGAAGTGAAAACTAGTAAGTTGTGATTAATTAATTTACTCTATGGTGAAATATAAGCATTACAACATAACATGGGGAGTATCTTGGGCGAAACAGTATACTCTGTTATGTCCATGGTACAGCTAATATCTATAGGCGACGGTTACCACTTTTCATCAGGTGGGCCGTCAGCTTGTTTGCCATTCTAAGTTGTATAAAAAAACATAATGTTTATGGTTAATTCATGGTGAACCCACCACGATGGGCTGATCCTCACCTACCATCGCTCATTAGCATCTTGATAGTGTAAACCAATAGCGCAAGCGAGGTTACCTTTAAATATTCAACCATTTTAAAATAATTAAAATTATGTTCTAACAAAAACAAAAACGATTAAAACCAGTTATTTTAATGTAAAAACTAAACTGATTTTGAAACAACATCTATGGGGGCAATCTGTAAGTTAAAAAAAAAAAGTAAAAAAAAATTCACTACATTAGAAATGTCTTATGTTAAAAACAGTATCTCTGTATTTAACGTGTGCCATACAAATATTTAATTTGGAACGGGTCCTTAAAATTTGACATTAAAATAGTCTTTAAGTGAGTAAACACTTTTCTAAGAAAGCCAATTGTAAGGTTTCTCATTACATTTTTTATCTTTGTCACATAAAACATTTAATTCTCTGTATTCTGTATTTATTTATATGCCATATTTATAATCTGTTTGAACAGGACTTATTAAAGAAATAAACAAGTTCTCTTGAAATTATCACAGAAGTATCTAAATGTAATCAGTAACAAATCGAAACAATTAAACGATTAATCGATTGAGCGGTTTCTTTTGACACAAACAATCTTTACTTAACGGGAGATACCAACAGAGTTTGTATGTAGCTATAGCAGTAGCAAGGTGTAACTATTTTCGTATAAAGAAATAAATATTTTCTTTTTTATACCACTGAGGTGGCAAACAAGCATACGGCCCACCTGATGGTAAGTGGTTATAAAATTATTATTATTATTAATCGATATTGGTTTGTACTACTGTCCAACAGTTTATGTCAACAGGCAGACTATGGTCGGGTCATCAGCAGACTGTCTTATGACCCGACCATAGTTGAGTCAATTATTTGTTTGTTTACATTTAATTTTAATTTATTTTTACATTTTGATTGTAATTCAGTTCTGTTGGAATAAATTATACTTAATATCACAAATACTTTAGCCTTTTTACCTCAGCAGTCGGTTGAAGAGCACGGCCGACATTTGCATGTTCGCCCTATTCGATCCAACGGAAACTGCCCATAAAAGGAGCGTATGGTGCTCACTTTATTATCACTTCAGCGCATGATCAGGGCCCATTTTATGTGTTCCCTAATTGGTATATGTGCAAATGTGAATCTGCAGATTAATGGTTACAACTCAGCCGTTCTGGACATGACTAATGTCATATAAACACATTTTATATCGTCTTGGGAATTTTTGTTGCATTCTTTAATTTGGTTGATTGCAAGTTCGATTGAGATTGTGAGATGTTTTTGGGCGCCGAAAGTGTCATCGTCCTTTTGACGTTCCACTTCTATATTTGAGGAAGTAATGATGAATAATGAAATACTGATTTTCCTGTTCTTCTGGTGTATCCTAGCAGAGTATCAGTAAGAGATGGTTTCTGAGATTGAAGCTGATTAGTTGGCCCTGACGGATTTTACTGTCCTGTTTTTATTTTCACCTATTCGTGTCAACCCTCACTGGTGGCCCACAAGCATATACCAATGGTGCAGGCGAGAAACCATTCTATGTTCATCCAGAGGGAGACTTTGTACAAGTCGTTCCATTCGTGTTTCCACCGTGAAGCAGTTGTGTTTGCATAGCTTTGTTTTGGTTTAAAGGGTGCGACATGGCAGTGAATTTACAAAGTACAGAGGAATAACAACTTAGTCCTCAGGAATGGCAACACATGGGAGGTATCATGGACGAAACAATATACTCTATTATGCCCATGATACTGCTCATGTCTATAGGCGACGTTTACCACTTTCCATCAGGTGGGCCGTCAGCTTTCCCATTCTAAGTTGCATAAAAAATCCTTTAAAAAACCACTATCAGGTCGATCTCCACATGATTCTCGTGGAAACCATCTTAATTATTTTAAGTGGCCTGACTACATCCTCAATGTGTCACTTACTGAGTATTAAGGATAAGTGAGCTATCGTTTTATTTTTAGCCCCCATACTCTGTAATTTTAGTACCATATTTATTTATT
This sequence comes from Galleria mellonella, assembly GCF_026898425.1. Taxonomy (NCBI): domain Eukaryota; kingdom Metazoa; phylum Arthropoda; class Insecta; order Lepidoptera; family Pyralidae; genus Galleria; species Galleria mellonella. The sequence continues at coordinate 2,867,972 of NW_026442028.1, read as the reverse complement.
TAATAGTATCTGCTATTTATTTATTTAGAATAAAATAATAAATAGTAGTGAATGTAATGGACACACTATATATATACACACACACACAACATATCCCTAAATATTTTTTTTTATTCTTATTAAGGAATTTCGCGGCTGGCTTTTGGCCACAACAGAATATCAGTGTTTAGCTCTTTTGAGGGCAAAGCAATAAACTGAGTTGTGGTCATTTTGTGTTACTATGGTACACTCGTTTTCTTTTACGTATTTTGATTTTTTTTTATATGTATTCTTTTATCTTTTTTATTGTATATGTCTATCTATGTTTGTTGTTATTTATGTACTTTAAAGTGTAATCGTATGTACATTTTGCGAACTCAACATCAGATGATATTCTTTACCATTCAACCATTGAGCAAACAGAGAAATAGGTAGGCGATGTATTCATATATCCATATTCAACCCTTCAGGCCATAGCACAGTCATGCAAACCCAAGTGTTTTATGGCAGAAACACAAATGGGTCAGAACTAAAAAAAAAAACAAATGACTTTTGGACAGTTTTTATCTGTGCTATCGTAACAAACTTTGACCTCTTAATTAAATAATTGACATTCCAATAAAGAGTCTGTAATCACAATGTATATTTATATTAATAATCATAAAATTCACATACTTACGACATCATAGAATGGTCACTGGTGAACTTGTTCACGTGGTCACAACACGTGCGTGTATGAATCGAAGGAAATCCGCCAATCTCCAGCCGATGAATATTTGATCAGACCATTGTTCCTGCATCGAATTTTAGTTGACTTACGTTTTATTTTCGTATGTCATTGAAATAATGTTGTTTATTACACGAACTCGTGTTCAAAGGGAGTGATTTTTTTATGACACAAAAGTGACTAACAGGCATATAGCCCGTCTGATGGTAAACGGTCACTGTAGCCTATGAATGCCTGCAACACTACACATACACATACGCGTTGCCGACCCTGAAGAAACCTTAATATACCCTTTTTGAAGAACTCCATATTATTGATACATAGTTGATGTTTTAAAAGATCGACATATAGAAGGTTTTGATTATAAAATCAACATTTATTTAAAAAAAGCAACACTCGACTGCCTTGTCCGTTCTTTTTGGCTGAAATTGTATTCCAAATGGACAGTAACATTATAAAAAATGATATTAAAAAATGCTTAGAAATCACTTGAATAAAAAATATTGTTATTCGTATTCTTGAATCTGTCTATATTTTTCCAATATATTAAATGATTAGTTTAGTAATGAAGCTGTATTCTTTTTGATGGATGAAACTAGAATGGTAAACGTGCCTGCGTTTGATTAATTGATCGATGAGGATGAAAGTCTCAGAAAAGATGAAAGAAAAAAGACAAATTCAACAAGGATTAACCACAATGGCTTCTAGGTTTCCAGGGAGACCCGCGTATATTGCTAACAATCCACTCCTCTCTTTCCTTTGGGTTTCGTAAGAGGCGACAAAGAGAATTTAATAGACGTGGAATGGGCAGCAGCGTCCCTCTTAAAACATCACCAAAGCCTAAATGTGGTTGCCAAGCGCGGCAACTACTGGCAAAGCTCCCCCCCCCTTATGGGAAAGGACTATGTTCAGCAGTGGACAATCGACAGTGTTAATGTCTATATACGACAGTAACTTCTTTCCATCAGGTGGGTAAACATCTTGTTTGCTACTTTAAGTATAATAAAAAAGCGGCCATATTAATTTATACTATCATCATGTAGGCCATAGCCCTCTCGCAATTAAGCCAACGTCCCATTGAATAAAATCCATGAAGTCGTTTAGACGGTATGTGGCGCTAATGACCCGGACATAAACATCAAAACAAGTACATTTTGCTCCGCAAAAAAACAGCGATTTCAATTGTGATAAAACACAACGACGAAGGACCAGATGTTTTGAAGTGTTTTTTTTTTATAAAACTCAGAATGGCAAACAAGCTGAGGACCCACCGACGGAAAGCGGTAACCGTCCGTTTATCACAAAATACACTGCGCTACCCATAGTGACCGTCATGCGTTGCCATTCTTGAGAACTATGGCGTTTTCACATCGTACCTTGTAATTTCACAGAAAAATAATTTTATTTGTAGTACATATTTATTTTATTAATGTTTTTTATACATTTAAAATATGTATTTGAATTTAGAACTTGGAATCGCGTGACCTTATAAATTTCAAAAAATAAAATCAAATAAGGATGAAACTGAGGCCTTTTTACACTTCTACGGTGGCAAACATGTATAAGGCAGGTCTGATGGCAAACGGTTACCTTAGCTTGTGGACGCGATTATTGTATAGATACATTCTACACCGCACTCACGGTATTCACGCTGCGTTTAAACAAATTATCGTGATAATATAATAATAGTGACAATGTGAGGGTAACCGAAAAAACTGCGCGCGCTGCCAGAAAAAGACGCCGCTCACTACAGTCCTGTCATGACCACGACGTAGTGCAATACACGTCGAAACGTTCGTCAATAAAAATCAATTAATTATACGTACATACTCGTACATATCTATCATGCCTATCGCCCATTAAGATAGATAGAAACAATGGAACCCCAAATGCTTCGATTCAAACAGATCTCTTTCGGTTCTTCTAGATTCATCAATCTTTCGCTACTTTTAATTTGGCCCTTCTTCCGCACGTCGCCTATTTGGACAACATTCGTCCGTTTAGGGCAGCCTCTACCGACATTTTTATTCATTTGCGTTCGATAAATCTCTTTTGTAATCCTTCTTTCATCCATCAAAAGAAGAATGGATGAAAGAAGGATGGATGAAAAAAGAAAAATCTTTTGTAGTCCCAAAAACAGTTATCTAAATACATCGAACCTTCCCTTGCGTCCCATTAAGTCCCCACAACGTATTTAAAAGTTTTTTAGGTTAAGCTAAAATAGACGAAGTAATCACGAACAAAGCAATAAAAAAAACTTAGAGACAAATATAGAAAAATGTTACTAAAAATAAAAAGCCAATTTTTATGCAAATTCAAACTGCACGTTATCAAGAGGACACCCATCAAAGACGCCTATCAAAAGGGTATCTCAAGGGTATCTCAAGGGTATCACTCGACAATTCAGTACACGCGCCACTTGCAAAAATTTGTATAACGTCCGGAATCTTTTTTTTTTTTCGTCAAACCGACGACTTGCATCGGCGACGCATTCGTGTTGCGTTATTGATTCATGAATTAATAATATCACACAATAGTATCAGACTCATGCTGAAAGGCCGTTCACACGACCGTGCCACGAAACTGGCCGATTTACACTCACAGGATAAAGTTAGGGCAATGCCACATTGAACGGAGACTCCATTCAATGTGGCAATCCGCGGCAATAAATCCGAAACATTAACGCCACTGAGTTAGAGGATAATTTTTAACATATGATCCATATGATCTATTAATTCTTCACTGCTTAACATAGGCTTCCCTCTATTGAAAGGTTTTGCTAGTAGTTGCCACACTTGGCAGGTGGGTTGGCAGCCGCAATTAGATCTTGAAAATGTTTTAAGAGGCTGCCCATCCCTTGAGCATTAAGTACCCTTAGTCGCCTTTAACGGCATCCATGGGAAAGGAAGGGGTGTCCTATTCTATAGTGGGGCCACACGGCAAATAAGTAATAGGTAAAAATGGAATGGTAACCTCACCTGCGCTATTGGTAAAAAGATGGCAAGCACCAGTGTGAGATGATAGGTGATGATGAAAGCAGATCAATAAGCCCATCATGGCGAATTCGCCATGAATAAACCACGATGGTTTCTAGGTGAAAACCAAGTGAAGATCGACTTAATAACATATAGTAGTACCCGATATTATAATTTCTTCCTCTCATTCCTTCTCTCTCTCAGGCAACCTTTATTAAAAGTAAATAAGTCTGATTTAATACAATGGAATAATAACCAAAAGTAACTACCCGGGAGAAAGGGATTATTAGTAATGGGGTCTAACAGCCCTATTTCTATGGTCAATTACTAGCAATGGGGCTGTTATATCCCATTATTAACAATGTCTTTCCTTCCAAGTTGGAAGGTTAATCGTAACAGGTATTCTCCTTGCATGTGATTTTAATAGGCCTCTTGCGCTTAGAGAGTAATATTTACAAACTAGTACATTTAAATTGGCAGGTTATACAAAGAAAGACCTGTTATGGTGGACCTGTATGGACCCATCAGGTGGGCCGTCAGCTTGATTGCCATTCTAAGTTGTATAAAAAAAAATATAAAAATTACAAAAATCTCTTTAATAAATAACTATAACGTAGTAACTTTACTTAAAAAGTCTTGCTTAAAGTATTTTGTTTATATCCGACATTTATTATTCTATATGTCAAGCTGACAACGATAAAACAGTGTGAATGGTGCCTAACGTATCCACCATACTGGTACAGAATATGAAATTAGCTCGTCCGATTAATTCACACGAAATGTGACTTAGATTAATTATAGGAGCATGATATGTGTGCCAAATGTGCATGTTTGTGCATCGAATGGTAGCAATTGGTGTAGTTAACTAGCAACTGTAATAGCTCGAGTTATAAATTACCAGAGGGAGACTTTGTTCAAAAGTCGATTGCTTAGGTACCTCTGTCCCATTCGTGTTTCGACCGTGAAGCAGTTGTGTTTGCATGGCTGTGTTTCGGTATAAAGGATGGGATATGGCGTGAATTTACAGGGAACAGAGAAATAGACACAGTATACTCTGTTATGTCCATGGTATTGTTCATGTCTATAGGCGACGGTTACCACTTTCCATCAGGTGGGCCGTTAGCTTGTTTGCCATTCTAAGTTGTATAAAAAAATTCTTATTTTACTAATCTATATATTAATACATGAAGCAAATATGAATAGCGTTTGTAGCCCCTTTTGACGAAAATTGCCCAGTCAGCGGAGTATGAAATTTGTCGCACTTATAGTTTATATAGAGAAGGAGTGCAGAATGCTAATATATTTTTTTTTAATTATGCATAAAAAAAACATTAAATCAACAAAAAAAAAAGACATTACACACACTACCGTGCGTCCTGCTTACCGTAGACCTGCTTCATCCTCACCTATCACCCTTCATTGGTGCCCTGGCAGCGTATACCGATAGCGCAGGCGAGGTAACCATTTCATTGTTATCCATGAAAAAAAAATACAGTTTAATCTTTTCAACCGACTTCAAAAAAGGAGGTTATCTATTCGGTTGTACTTTTTTACATTCTTTATCTCATAAGTCCGTCAGTTGTAAACCGATTTGGAAAATTCTTTTTTTATATTAAAGGGTATACTTACAGATTTGTTCCATAGAAATCTTATCAAAATCGGTTCAGTAGTTTAGCTTTTAATAACCGGTTTTGCCACAATTGAAGTCGGTTTTGTTTTCGTGCAACAAAATCTTGTTATGAATGGTATTCGTACAATAATATTGAGCAATGAATTATTTAATGACTAATGTATTATTGTAAAATAATATTGTTTTATATAACTGAGGATCATTTTACTTATATGCAGCTTTATTTATGTTACATTCTACCTCACGCGTCCTCATTTTATTATACCTAAGCGTAAGAATTTATAATTGTATTATTATATTATTATTATATTTTCTGTGTAATCACGGCATGGAAATAGGCCACCCCTTCCTTTCCTGTGGATTTTATAAGAGGCGACTAAGGAAGGGCGTGCGATGAACAGCAGCGCCCCTCTTAAAACAAAAGCTAAGCTAATCTCTAAAGCCTAACTACTGTTGCTAATCCAACCAAGCATGGTGACTACTGGAAAAATCCCCAAGATAAGTGTTAATATGATGATGTGTGATACCAACATAGAATGGGGTAGCCATTCCTTTTCCGTGGACGTCGTAAGAGGTGATTAAGGGAGGAACAATAGGCCGCAGTGTCTTCCTTAAAACATCACCAAAGCTTATGTAAATAGGCTTTACTGATCTCGTCTTCCAAATGTGGCATTTATTGGAAAAACTTCCTTTACGAGATCGGCCTGTGTTCAACAGTGGACAGTTACTGGTTGATATAATTAAAAAAAATTACTATATTTAATACTATTATGTTCCACATCGCTGTAGTTTCTTCAAATAAATAAGTAAAAAGAGTTTTATCAAACCTTGATGTCTAATAATTCCTTGAACTTGTTTTTAAAACCAACTAGCCAGAAGCATGTATTTCCTTGAATTGGTTACGTAAATCTTATGCAGTTGCGATAAATGATATTTTATCTATATATTATATATATATTTATATGTAGACAGATAAAATTATATTGATAATAATAATCATAGTACGTATGTTACTATTACTACATGTGTGAAGGTGTCGCTCCCTATTGCCAAAAGTGTATGCCGGCTGCAAATCCAGCGACCCGGAGGTCGTCGCCTCCGGAGTAGAAGCCGGGGTAATGGGGTACGCCCCGAGGCCCCTACCTCGCCGTCCCACATTATTCCCACATCCGCCATTATCTGGCAGGCAAAGAGAGGATCCTGTTGTTGTTGTTACGTAAACCTTCGACGTGGCTGGCGATCTTAGGATCCCTGGACTGCTGTCAAGGAAGTCAAGTGAGTTGGTCCATCGAGCCGGATTTATCAGGAATTAACTACAATAGGTTCCTTTATTTTAGTTCTAAATTAGTTTAAACTTTATGGTAATAAAATTGGCATAGTACCAACATGTGAAAAATACTAATAATTGCAAAAAGAATTACCAAATCGGATAAAACTACAATACCGCGTAATTTACAAACAAAATATACCACTAAAATTATAAACCTTATGAAGTAATACAAAGATGAAGTAAGATATTCCTTAATATACCTAATATATATTTAAAGAACAAATTTGACTTTTGTACGTTTGTTTGTATGTAATGTATAAACACAAAAACTACACAAGCGATTTTAAAAATCCTTTCACTAATACATAATGTATATCAGCGAGTAACACAGGCTATATATTATTTAAAAAAAAATTAAAATCCCTACGAAAATCACAATGACGTAATCAAAAGTATTAAAAATTTGGCTATAATAATATAATATAGTAATATAAAAACCTATATTATCTTTCTATCTACATATATATCTACATATATATATATATATATTTAAAAGGCCGGCAGCACACCTGCAATGCCGCTGGTGTTGTGGGTGATCATGGGCGGCGGTAGTCACTTACCATCAGGTGAGCCGCATGCTCGTTTGCCCCCTGTGTTGTAAAAAAAAAAAAAAAAAAAAATATCCATGCTACACCGGGGGGAATCGTTAGTAATATAATATTTATTTATTTATTTGCTTTTGTACATTTTGTACATTTTGTACAACATAACCTTCAAGAAAAGAGCATATTCCTTTTTAAAAGGCCGGCAGCACACCTGCAATGCCGTAGGTGTTGTGGGTGATCATGGGCGGCGGTAGTCACTTACCATCAGGTGAGCCGCATGCTCGTTTGCCCCGTGTTGTAAAAAAAAAAAATTTACTTGTAATATAGATTTAGAAATATAAACATAAAATAACTATTATACTATATTTATGTAATATAAGTAACTCAACTGTCAAGTGTATTGTATATTTTATTTGAGCATTGACGTCATGAATGATCTGCGTTATTCGTAGTATAGATAGATAGATAGATAATTTATTTGCATCACTTACAGCACACAAACAGCAAAAGATACAAAAGCAAAGTGAAAAAAGATAAAAAACGATACATGTACAAAAGATTAAAAAAAAAAAAACCAAAAACAAAATCAGAATGCATAATAAAAATTTTTCTTCATGTCATTTGTATATGTCATTTATATATGTCTATATATGTAAATTGATTATATAGCTAAAGTTTATAAATTAGTTAATAAGATTTGTAATCGAAGAGGGCCCATGACTTCACGACACAGGGAATCCATTGTGTGTAGTCTTTGGAACAAAATATATAATTGTGACATAGTTTCAAGAAATATTATTATTTTTATTTGGAAGGGAATTCAAAAGTCTAGTAGCTTTGTAGAAGCATTATTTTATACAAAGGTCATCATCATCGATCGTGATGATCATAAAGATTCAATCAACACGAAATCACAGCATTACAACTAAGCATCGTGCTACACACGCTCACACTGATAATTTGTGTATACAACATGCATATATACACGATATAATTTATGTATATATACACATATGTATGTTCAAGTCAAGAATTCTGATAACAGAACGCGCCACGCCCCAGGCGCCATACAGCGACGCGATAAGGTAGAAATTCTTAAGTAATCCTCTACAATAATCTATCGATTAATGCAATGTATTAATACTTAGAAAAAGTAGATAAGCCCTAGTTTCCGCTTAGTAACTGTGCACGTGTAATAAAGCATTGTAGCCGTTAACACAATCTCCAGATATAGATATATATGTATACACACATACACACACACGCACACATACACACACACATGGTATCATGGTACAGGGTATCTGAAGGAACTCTACCTGTCAGATTAGTGTTACCCATTTGTTATTCTTCTCCGTTATTCGCTGTTCGAATATAGTTGTTGGGTGCTTGCTTTGTAGGCAGTGTACTTTTGACAATGTCATCATTTCAGCCGTCATCCAACTACTACCGGACATAGGGTAACGGTCGCCTATAGACATGAACAATACCATGGACATAGCAGAGCATACTGTTTCACTTATGATACCCTTCACCCATACGTTGCCATTCCTGAGGACTAAGCTGTTATATGTATCTCTCTATACTGTAAATTCACTGCCATATCCCACCCTTCAAACCGAAACACAGCAATGCAAACACAACTGGTTCACGGTAGAAACACGAATGGGATAGAAGTGGCCAAGCAAACGACTTTTGTACAAAATCACTACTTTTTAGTCATCAACCTCGTGACCGGGATATGTTCACTAACCGGAATAAAAAGTAGCCTATGTCCTTCTCCTTCCCTTATAGTACGTGTGTACCAATTGTCACAGCGATTTTTTTTTATTCAACTTAGAATGGCAAACAAACTGACGGCCCACCTGATGGAAAGTGGTAATGTCGCCTATAGACATGAGCAGTACCATGGACATAACAGAGTATACTGTTTCACCCATGATACCCCCCATGCGTTGCCATTCCTAAAGACTCAGGTGTTATTCCTCCGTACCCAGTAAATTCACGCTATAGCGTGAATTTACTGGTTTGAAGGGTGGGATATATCCCACCCTTCAAGCCGAAACACAGCCATGCAAACACAACTGCTTTACGATTGAAACACGAATGGGACAGAGGTACCCAAGCAATCGACTTTTGTACAAAGTGTCAACTTTTTTTTAATATCACTGAGGTGGCAAACAAGCATACCACCTGGTAAGCAGTTACCGTAGCCTATAAACGCCTGCATTACCAGGGGCATTACGTGCATTGTCGACCCTCAAAAAATCCCTTTACCTCTTATTTGAAGAACCCCATGCTGTAGTCTCTTTGAAAAATCTCTACAGGGAAATTGATTAAGCCGTTAGGAGGTAATAAACACTGCCAGTTTTCACTCTTCTCTCTTCTTTTCTCATTCATTCTTATTCACTCTATCAGTTAAAATATTAATAAGGGGTGGGGGGAAAGGGATTGTTAGCAATGGAGTTTGATTGCAATATGCCCTATTAGGTCGACCTTCACGTGGTTCCCCCTGGAAACCATCATGAACAATTCTTGCTGACTTCGTCACGATGGGCTAACTGACCTGCTTTATCCTCACTTATCACCTTCACTGGTGCCTCGGCGGTGTATACCGTTAGCACGGGTTACCATTCCATTATCAGCTATTTAAAAAAAAAATAGTAGGTAAGGACTCATGCAGGCGAAGCCGCGAGTCCATAATGTTACTACTCCCTCAGATTATGGACTTTGAAATTTAAACAATACATATCTCAAATACCAATCTTTAATATTTATTTTTAACTAATATTATACAATAAATGTGTGGGCTTGTTTGTTATCTGTCGATGACTCGACAACCGTTCATTCATAATTTTAATAAACAATTAGAAAATAGGTTTTATCGGGTTTGTTCTACTGTTTAGACATTCTTATTAAGCCAAAGAACATTTATTTATTTTTAAAAGGTACATCAACACTGCAAACAATTATTTTACAGGGCAACAATTATACAGGGCTTGCATCTTGCGTTTACACCAATTACAGATGTACACAATATTGTTTATAAAATGTGCTAGTTCTTGTTTTTATATTTTATTATTGATTAATTATATTATTTGTAAGTAAAAATGCCGTCTGTTGGCTTGATGAAATATATATTTTGTTATAATTCATCTGTTTTCAATTTTTTTTTTTATAAAAAAAAAATTACATCTACAGGAGTATGGAGAAAAATTTTACCCAGTTTCGTTAAAATCCGTCGAGTAGTTTTTGTTTCTATAATGAACATACAAACAGACAGACAAAAATTTTACTGATTGCATTTTTGGCATCAGTATCGATCACTAATCACTCCCTGGTAGTTATTTTGGAAATATATTTCATGTACAGAATTGATCTCACTACAGATTTATTATAAGTATAGATAGAAGATAATGGGATGGTAGCCCCACCTGCACTATCGGTATACACTACCGGGGTACCAATGACGGATGATAGGTGAGGATGAAAGCGGGTCACATAGGCCATCGTAATGAATTGAAGAATTAACTACGACAGTTTCCGCGTGGAGTTCGACCTCTTAGACAATATTGCTAGCTTTGGGGATGTTAGACCCCATTACTAACAATTTCTTTTCCTCCCAATAAAACCTATTGCAACCGAAATATATTTAATTAAAAGTTTGTGGTAGCTCAGTTAATTGCTTTATATTCCTTTGTACAGTATATTGAAGACAGGGTAAGACATGAGTATGGGACGAGGAATAATTTTAGACAGAGGATCGCACTGGAATCATTTCTAGAAATAAACTATGCTTTGTAATCAGAATCCGTCATTAAAAATGGCAACTTTTGTCATCATGAAACTATTATATGTAGAAAAAACATGGAAGAACTTTATAAATCACAGAAAACCTATCGAAATCGTTTAAAAAAATGACGATGTAAAAATTAAATAGTCTATTTTTAAATTTTGATAAAAATTTCAGAAACTTTCACAAATATAATAAAAATAAAACAAACGGCAGTATCTTTTAATTTGCTATAGTATTTTCGTAAGTGTTACAATAAATATAGTATCATTACAAACCGATTTGTACCTTAATACGTTGTAATTAGATTATAATTTCTATTATCCTATTATCTTTTATCTTATCACGTGAATGATTAACCCAGTTTTGGCGTTTGTATATATGTTACATCGTTTTGAAATGTTTGTTTGTGTATCACTCAAAAGTTAAGCAAGTGGGAAGAGGCTAAAAATGCATTTCTAAGTTTCTATGAACTAATTTAATTTAGACTAGCTCTTTCTCGCAGCTTCGTCTGCGCGGATTTCATTGTCTCGGATTTGTGTGGAAATTTTAGAATATTTTATTGAACCACGTGTTATCTTGTGGAAGTCCATATCACATATTTCTATAGAATTGTTTTGTTTTATTCCAATACGATCAGTAAGCATGTGATTGCCAGCAGTCAAAGATTGACCACCACTATTATTACCAGAAGTTCCACAACTTAAGTAAATTAAGTTTAATGTTAAAAGTTTCGTAAGTACATATTACATTAAAACACTTTTGTAGTATTTAATTTTTTTCTTTATATACAACTTAGACTGGCAAACAAGCTGACGGCCCATCTGATGGAAAGTGGTAACCGTCTATAGAGACATGAGCAGTACCATGGACATAACAGAGTTTACTGTTTCGCTCATGATACCCCCCTCATGCGTTGCCATTCCTGAGGACTCAGGTGTTAATCCTCTGTACCCAATAAATTCACGCCACCCTTCAAACCGAAACACAGCCATGCAAACACAATTGCTTTACGGTTGAAACACGAATGGGACAGAGGTACCCAAGCAATCGAATTATTAATTTTAATAATATTTATTTCACTACATAGTATAAAACAAAGTCGCTGTCGCTGTCTGTCCGTCCCTATGTATGCTTAAATCTTTAAAACTACGCAACGGATTTTGAAGCGGTTTTTTTTTAATAAATAGAGTGATTCAATAGAAAGGTTTATGTGTATAATGCATAATACAATAGAGAAACACTGATAATTGTAAAGATTTCTAATGTGATGTAATGTGCACCCGTGCGAAGCCGGTGTGGGTCGCTAGTACTATATATTAAAAAATAGTGAAAGGTTGACAAAATAAACAATTCAAATATGGACGGATATAGGTACCGGGGCAAATCTAGAATAACTAACCTATTATGATCAGATAGAATCTTTCTGAAGAAGGGCTCAAGAGTCTCCGGAATCTATGTATGAGTACATACATGAGACGAATATGTAAGGATAGACGTCTTTGCACTCGTTTATCTCTGCCAACTCCACGTAGTACTTGGCATGAAGAAAGATAAATAGAGTATAAATTAAGTAGATAAAAAACATAATTTACGCAAACAAAACATAATTTATTTAAGATAATACAAGTTGTTTATACTTTTTTTTTCTGATTATCTTCATAACAACTTATCAATGTATTTGATCTTAAAACGTATTGATTAATTATAATCGATCAATTAGTTATATTTGGCGAAGCAATTGCACATGGGTTTTTTCCTATAAAAAGTATATTAACCAGCTATTCTCACCATAGGAGAGTTTTATACAAAAGCTAATCCTAAAATATTGGGTGGGACAGGTTATCAATGTAGTGTCTTTTGACCGCTCATTTACTAACATAGTTTAAGTAAATTGTAATTAACAAAATGGACTTTATGTTGTCTAAATAAAAAAACATATTATTATTTTTATTATTAAAAATAATCCTGTGATCTACTCATAAATCTACCGCTAATCAGTATTGCTTGCTTGGCTGTATTTTAAGACTCAATGGTGGGTGCAGCCAGATATACAATCTATTATAATATTATATACATATAACTTCCAAATTCACATTCAAGCTAAAAAACCTGTCTAACTCGAAGAACTGTTGAACGTACGTATTTTAAACTTAAAGATTGATCAAAATAATTGATATGGCTTTACTGACCTGTTTCCCACTCCATACAATAACGCGCTGAGTGTAACCGTTTGTTTAGAAGAAAAAAATTTTCGCTTACGTTATGACAGGATACGTCGAGAAACGAGAAACCATTCAAAAAACATCTGAGCCCATAACCCGAAACAGCAAATTCGAAAGCCCCATTTACGTGAACTAACGTAAATGCGGTCCCGGATTCGATTTCTGAAAGTGCATTAATATCCGATGGTTGGGGGTTCGATACCCATACGGTAGATATATTTATATTCATGAATATGTTTGTTTGTTTTTTTTTTATGGATGGAAATGAAATGGTCACCTTACCTACCCTATTGGTATCTATTCGGAGTACCAATAAGAGATGCTAGGTTTCTTTTTATACAACTTAGAATGGCAAACAAGCTGACGGCCCACCTGATGGAAAGTGGTAACTGTCGCCTATAGACATAAGCAGTGCCATATACACATAATAGAGTACACATATACTGTTTCGCCCATGATACCCCCCATGCGTTGCCATTCCTGAGGACTCAGATGTTATTCCTCTACCCAGTAAATTAATAATAATATAAATAATGCTTCAAATAGTCATTTAGCGAAATTACCAAATTAAAATATTAGATTAAGAGACCGATTCTAAGAAACAGCGTCTCAAAACGGCATTATTGAGTCAAATTAAATTGTACCATCAAAAAATCAATCTAGTAATAAATTATTTATATTTATAATAAGTTTACTATTGTAATCTTTTGGAAGAAATAATAAAGAGTATCTTTCTATCTAGTTTTCTTTCCGCCACGTTTATACTTTCTATCATGTTTATAATTACTAGTAATATTTTTTATATATATTAATTAATTGTTATATTCATCCAAATAAATAAATAATTTTTGATTAACCTCTTCAATTCCACACAAACAAATCTGGTCAATAACAACAATAAAAATTAATGTTTTGTGACACAACATTCAGATAATATTATGCAATGACATTACGTACGCATGCGCAAAATAATATGTTTTGAAATTGCACAATATTGCACATTTTATCAACTCGTTAGATAAACATTGATTAGACATATTATTTATGTTAATTTCGAGTATTAAAAGTCGAAAGTATATAAAACATTTATTTATATGTTTTTGTACATTCACTTACAATATAGATATTAGGGAATCCCATTGCTAGCAATATACCCAACCAGGTCGACCTCCTCGAGGTTCTCCCTGGAAACTATCATGGTTAATTCCTGATGAATTCATCATGATGGGCTAGCTGGCCTGTTTTCATTCTCATCTGTCACCCTTCACTGGTGCTCCGCCGGCGTATCCCGTTAGCGCGGGCGGGGTTACCATACCATTTTCACCTAGAAAACCACCTCAAAAAAAAGAAATATAGATATTAGGTTATAACAAAAATGTACACGGGCAGACTTATCCTTTAAAGGGATTTCTTCAAGTCAACCTTGACAACCCGAAAGGGGAAAAAATCTATAGAGTTTGTATATAAAGCATAACATAACATTATTCCCTCATAGATCCCATTACCAGGTTATCACTGAATGACATTTATTATCAGATCTATACAAAAAAGTTTTTACTTATACATTAACAAGGTTTTACCCGCATCTTCGTCTGCGTTACCGAAGTATAATTAACCAGAACAAAAAGTCCTTCTCCATCTCATATAATACGTGTATACCAAATTTCGTAATAATTGATTAAGACATTAAGACGTTATAAGGTATCAAACAAAATAAACTGACTTTTGCATTTATAATATTAATAAGGACTGATTCTTGCTAGACCTATCCTTATCCTTATAAGAATGGGTAAGAAAAAGAAAAGAAAAATAGGTACTATTAGGTAAATCGCGTTCGTGTCTGTATATTTCTCCACTCACTTCTTCTAAACTACGCAACGAATTTTGACACGTGTTCTATTATTATTTTTATATTTTTATAAAGTTTCAATTGCATATGAAGCCAGAACGAGTTGCTAGTCTAAGATAAATCGCACCCCCTTAATTGCTTAATTATCCAGAAGATGTCTATACTAGTTAAGGATCCCAGGTTCAATTCCACGAAGAACACGGAAGCAGGAAGAATTCCATCGAAAAATATCAATATAATATATATATATTCTTTATTGCACTAAAACATGCAGTAACAACAATAAGTTAATAACAATGTTAACAAAGGCGAACTTATCTCTAAAAGAGATTTCTTCCAGTCAACCTAGCACAGTGGCATAGGAAGTAGTGAGTGGGCAGTAGTAGTGCTAAACAGATATTAAAATATTATAATTCACATGAAATGGTTTTGTAGAAGAAATCTCTTATTAGAGATAACTCGCCTTTGTAGGGGGGAAAGGGACTGTTAGTAATGAAGACTAAGAATCCTATTGCTAGCAATATATCCAACCAGGTCGACCTCCTCGCGGTTCCCCCTGGAAACTATCATGATTAATTCCTGATGAATTCATCATGATGGACTAACTGGCCTGTTTTTATCCTCATCGATCACCCTTGACTGGTGCCTCGCCAGCGTATCCCATTAGCGCAGGCGGGGTTACCACTCCATTACATCCAATAAAAAAAAAAAAACTTGCCTATATTTATGTACAATAAAGAATAAATGAATCTTAGCTTACTCGAAACAGAACAAATCCCGAAACACACATTAGCGAGGCAAAGTCCTTCGCAATTACTTAACCCCAATTAGCCACTGATTCCGTACATATAGTACTCGCACCATAAATGAGACGTAGTGAGCCTGTGATAACAGTCGTGGTTTCCTTAATCATGACCTCGGTAGTACTGTCGATAACACATATCAAACAACACTTCTGGTTACGCGGCGCGTGAATGAAATCTTGATAGTACGAACTATGTTCCAATCTCGAACGAGCTCAAAGCATTCACTGATAGTAAACAATCGTTAGAAATCGCATAGATTATTAATTGTACTAGTTATACACCCATGAGTTGGAGGTAAAACAATAAAACAGCCGTCAGCTATACACTGTTGAACGTAGGCTTCTCCTTTGAAGGGTTTTACCAGCCTTTCATTATCTATAAATAAACATAGATCACTAGCTTCAAAACTTCTATTAAATCCTACTATTTCTCCCTTTCGTACTATTTTCTTGTATTCTCTCTTCATTTTCCTTCGTCATCTCTCCTGTTGTATGTGTGCTATTAAGTATGTGTATGTTTATGTATATATTCGTTTTATATATATATATATATGTATATATATATATAAGTTTGTATACATTAGTATCTATATAATAGTGCGTCACCTACCTTTTCATCCTGAAAGGGGATTTTTTTATAACACTGGTGTGGCAAGCAAGCATACGGCTCTCCTGATGATAAGCGGTTACCGTAGCCGTACAGTACCGTAGGGATCTGGTACTCATTCTAAACCACCGCCTTAGATTTTTTAACCAGCAGATTCGACATCTTCTCAGTCTTTGGCAACCTTTGCTATAATAACAACACGACCTATGATACCTGTAGAAGGATAGCAAGCAGCTAATAAAAGCCAGTATGTTGATCACAATATAAACATTTTGTATGAAACTTGTGGCACTGAACACAGCTTGTTCTCTGTTCGTACAGCAAAACTAATAACTAATTCTAGAAACTTGTTTGCCAGCACTAAGCTGGTTATTTGTTTGACTGTTTGCACTTCTACTGGGGAAACTGCGATACCTAGTAATAACAGAAATTCATTGTTTGCTATGCAGAACGCCGTTAACTCGCTTGGCCTCTGATTAAACATTTTAATTGTTTTGAACAATTTCAGTTAAATAAATGACTACCGTGAGTCATACTGTATTATTGTCTATAATAATGTCTACTTTATTCATGTTTGAAGTTTGGGCAAACCAGACTATTTTTCAACTCATTGGAGATAAATCTCTCTTATTATATACATATATATATATATATATATATATATATATATATATATATATATATATATATATATATATATATATATATATATATATATATATATATATATATATATATATATATATATATATATATTTTGTCATTCATATTAATTAAAAAAAAATGTTTCACAATTTTTTTTAAAAAGAGAATCCAACTTCGATTGTCTTAAAACCAGTTATTTCTATTTCTATTTATATATATAATAAGTAAGTAAGTATTTATTGATAAAATTTCTACTACAAATCTGTATGTATATTCTTTTATATAAAAAATAATTTTCCAAATCATTTTTCAAACAGACGGATTTGATGTGACAAACATAAAAAAATACGACCGAACTGAATCTTTTCTAAGTCGGTTAATTTTTTTTTATACAATGGCAAACAAGCTGAGGGCCCACCTAATGGAAAGTGGTAACCGTCGCCTATAGACATGAGCAGTACCATGGATATAACAGAGTATACTGTTTCGCCCATGATACCCCCCATGCGTTGCCATTCCGGAGGACTCAGGTGTTATTCCTCTGTACCCAGTAAATTCACAAGTAAATTCAATTAAATATATACATATGTATGTGTGTATATATATGTATATATATAAACTATAAATCTTTGTATATATGTATATGAAATAAAGATTACAGTTTAAACGATAGTATGATAATGATCCCATTAAACTACGAGTATTAATTACTTTTTACATGTTTACGATCATATTTGACCTACATATACGTAAATGTCTAAAGTATATTGAACATTGAAGCCATATAAATTAATGACATTTAATGAATTATATAAACAATGGAAAATCAAGAATAATAAACCCAATTAATAGAGTTTACTTAAAAAAATCTTTTATTATTCACACTGAAGCTAAACACTCATCATGGAATACATGGAAATGTATAGAATATATATATATATACTTCTGTGTGGTCCCAACACGGAATAGGCCACCCATTCCTTTCTCGTGGGTGTCGACAGAGGCGACTAAGGAGGACGAGGGATGGGCAGCAGCGTCTCTTTTAAAACATCTCCAAAACTGCGGTTATCAACCTACCTACCTCGCTTGGCAACTACTGGCATAAATCCTTAAGGGAGAGGCTTATGCCCAGCAGTGGACGGTTAAGGGCTGATACAGTGATGATGATTTTTATGTTTCTGGAGCAATAAAAAGTTTAATAAATAAATAATCTACCCGTGTAGATAGATAGATAGATAATTACATTACTTACAGCACACAATACACAATAAAAAAACATACACATAATACACAGTAAAAGAGATAAAAGAATGAAAATAAAAAAGCAACAAAACAAAAAAGAAAAAAAAAAGAAAATAAAAACGAAATATGTAAACCATCAATTTCCTTTCTTTCCTTTCCTTCATGCGTGTGCCATAGTAAGACAAAATGGTCACAACTCAGTTTATTGCTTTGCCCTTAAAAGAGCAAACTACTGATATTCTGTTGTGGCCAAGAGTCACTGTACTGAATTTCAGTAAAATCTCTTCTATCGTTTTTCCGTGAAACAGTAACAAATATCCACCCAACCATCCATTGTTACAAAACCTTTCATAATATTAATAGAATTAATAGGATGTCAATATGCCTGTTATTATTTTTCAAAGTATCTTTTTTTGCAGTATGCATTTCCGAAAAAGCAAACACGACTGCGCAAAAATGATGGACATATGCACTCATATTTGCATTAACTTAGCATCGGCAACCGACGTTTCCCACACCCCTTTTTGTAGGGTCAACAAAAAAATAATGAAACTCAAACTTCACAAAAATCTTATAAAAAAAAGTAGCCTAGGCCTATCTCCATCACAAATCCTATTAATATTATAAATAACAAAGTTCGTATCGATGAATGGATAAAAGGATGTTTGTTACTCTTTCACGCAAAAACTACAGAACGGATTTGAATGAAATTTGGTACACGGGCAGGTTATATCTTAATTGAGCACCCAAAATACTCAGAATTGATTCACGCGGACAAAGCCACAAGATACAACTAGTACTACATACTCATATATAAAATTTCATAACGATAGGCTGAGGCCATTAAGGTACAAAAAGATAGCAAAAATAACAATAACATACTCATTTTCATATCTTATATAACTAATATAATAAAGTTGTAACTAGATGATGTCTGTACATGGAAGATATTTAACAAAATTTTCAAAAATTTGTCTGTCAGTCTGTCTGTATAAATGTTTGTTCCTGCATCACGCAAAACTTATTGCAACAATTGAATGTGATTTTCATAATTGAATTCCTGAAGATCTAACTTAAAATTTATTATGTATTCTATCTTGATAGGCCATTTAGGAGTGGTCAATTCTATTGATATTCCTAATTTAGAATTTTACGCGTATGTAGTAGCGGACAAAAAGCTAGTTATTTAAAAAAAAAATCCATCAATATACAAAATCCGCACCTAACACTAATTTAAATATCGCTCCGAAAATCACCGAAATCATAAAAACACGTCTAATCTTAGCGGTTGCTACAGACAAAATGAACTATAATTACTGTCTAAAATTGTATCATACTTCAAGGTCATGCATACCAACATAATAAAAAAATAAACAATCGGACTCTACAAACCCGCGAAATTTAAAAATTCCCGTTACTTTCTGAACGCACCTCGTGTGTATTCTTTATAATGAAATTTTTGCATACTATATCGTAAATTATGTTATAACTCAAGATTATCAGATTGTATGAAATTGAACGCGTGCGACTTTAAAGTTTTACATATAAATGGTGTCGAAATTGTAAGATTGTCCAGAATTTTCAATAACAATATTTCATTATAAAATTATTTTTCCATTGAGAACAGCCAAAATGTTGTTTTCTTGAAGCACTATATATTGTAATGCATCGGTATTCACTTTTATAAATTGTATATATTTTTAAAATAATCTTTTTTTTCATATTTACATATAAATGTTTAAAATTTCATACCGCCGTTTCATAAATACGAATTAAATACAATTTATTTTATTAATATTAAATTATAATAAAGGACAATTTACAACTACGCCAGTGGTTCGTTTTTTAAAATTTCCAAATTTAAAACAATAAAATATATATTTTTATTTCATACGTACGATTTTTACATATACCATTTTAAAGAAACGTAACCAAAATGTTTGTACGAGCTTTTATTGTGAAATTTATTTAGAATCTTTTACGTTACAATGGTGTTCATAATTATATCGATAAATAAATAAATAAATTTAGGAACAGGAGGGCAAAATTTTAGAATATAGAAATAATATTTTAATAAAAATATTTTAGAAAAAATAGCCTATGTTACTCATTGATAATGTAGTTTTCTATTGGTGAAAGAATTTTTAAAAATTTTGAGTTGTTTTTGACTTTATCCATTACAAACAGACAAACGAACAATCAAATATTTCTTCTGTATAATACCAGTATTTATATGTGTTTTCACTATTGTCCATGCAAAATGTTTTTCTTTCCTCGTAAAAAAATATAGTATTCAACCTTCTAGGTATAAATTCCGATTTTAAATAATCTACAGTAAATATTAGGCATGGATAATATGAGTGCTAATTGAGTGGCGACTACGTACGGGTAAACGCAGTGTAGGACGACCCCCCACTAGATGGAGTGACGACCTGAAATGCATTGCAGGAAGTCGGTGGATGCAGGTGGCTCAGGACCGTTCTTTATGGCAGTCTATGGAGGAGGCTTATGTCCAGCAGTGGACGGATAATGACTGAAATGATGATGATGACGAATAATATGGATACCGATCGGATATCTATATATTTTGTTCCTCTGGACATTAATGACGATATCGCCTATATCGGTCGGATATCTATTTTCGAATATGTTAAAAGTCTGCTAAACAATATTATTTTTTGGATAACAGTCTTTTAACATATCCGTTGTTGGACTAATATATAGTAATTGGGGGGAAAGGGATTGTTAGTAATGGAGACTGAGAATCCCATTGCTAGCAATATACCCAACCAGGTCGACCTCCTCGCGGTTCCCCCTGGAAACTATCATGATTAATTCCTTATGAATTCATCATGATGGGCTAATTGGCCTGTTTTCATCCTCATCGATCACCCTTCACTGGTGCCCCGCCAGCGTATCTCGTTAGCGCAGGCGGGAATATCATTCCATTTTCATCCAATAAAAAATATATATATATATATATATATATATATATATATATATATATATATATATATATATATATATATATATATATATATATATATATATATATATATATATATATTGTATAGATATTACTGTATATTACCTATCTCTAGTAGATACCGGTTATAACATTCCTAAAAAAAAATTAAAATATGCAATTGAATTTCGCTCAGTCAGTACAAAGGCAGGATGTTATTTCACTTCTCACTTAGCGCTTGCAAATAAAATAAAACAGTGCTGTTAATGAATAATGGCTCATTTGTAGCGGGACATCGTTGCACACTACCGCAGCGGGTCGCGGTGCATTCATAATTACGAGTACATACATACTTATACAATGTCATTATATTATGTAATTTTACGTATTAGTCGTTCAGCTTTTTTATCAGCTTGAAAAATAAAAAAAAAATAAAAATATAAAAATACGAAACCATCTTATCTAAATAAAGATATATCCGGTTAAAACAAAGCTCAATTTGGTTCGTGATTAATTCTCCTCGAATGCATATTACAGTGTGTCCGTTATTTTTACCTTTGCCTACATTTAAAACGTTTTAATCAGAACGCTGAACGATCAATCAACCACGGTACCATGCGGCCCATTCGTCTCGTATACGAGTTGTGTGTCCGAAACATTAAAGGGACGCGTCACGTAACGAAGCTTCAAACGGATGCCAAATAGTTAATTTTTTTCTATTTCCCAGTCGTTGAACTTTTGTCTGCTATTAGAAAAGTCACTGGCTTCATAGGTTTTCTCCTTTTATTTTTGTCATGTTCTTATTTTAAATATTTCGCGCTCAAACTCCTTGGAAATAACTTCCTAGAAATAAACTAGCCCACGTCACTTCGAATGGTAAAGCATTTGTAAGAAATCTGTGCAACCAGTTCATTGATTTCAAAGTTTTACTCTATAAAGTTCTCATATCTATTTCTTTTATGATATTCATAATATCGCTATTTTGGACAGTATATATAATATACTTACTATATGACTATATTTTGAATAATCAACTATGGTAATTTCCAGTGGCGAAGTTAGACCGTTAGGGAGGTGGGGGAATTAATTTTTTTTTTTCATAAATACACCCGTGCGAATTCAGGGTCGGACATATATTATATATAGTTACAGCATTTATAAAAAATATTTATTCATTTTATATCAACCCTTGGTCATATCTCTATCGATTCAACGAAATCATTGCTTATTACTGTATCAACATAAATATCACTGGTTAGTTGGCCATTTTTTTAGGTCAGCTTGTAAACAAGTCTATTTAAATAAAAAAAATATATTTATTCTATATTATATCATAATTTTTCTTCCGTCCTTTTCAAATGACTACATCAACGCAACATTTATATTATACTAGCTTTTACCTGCGACTTCGTCTATGTAACCGGGATATATTTACTGATCGGAATAAAGAATAGTCTTCTCTATTCTGTATACTAAGTGTACCAAAACCAAATTTCATAGTAATTGATTAACCCCATAAGGCGTTTTAAGGTAAAAACAAACTCACTTTCACATTTATAAAATTAGTAAGTAAGGATCTCCTATCCTTTGCTTTTATCTATTTCTATTTTGAGATATTGTTCTTATATATAATAATAATAAGCGACACATAATTACAACAATCGCCTGATCTTTGAACTAGGATAACTTGTGCCTTGAGCCAGGCAACGAACATCTGGTTGTAACTTAGAACACTCATAAGGGGAATGGGAATATTTGTAATGGGGACTATAGGCCCCATTGGTAGCCATATACTCCATCAGGTTGATCTTCACACATTTCCCCCTGGAAACTTTACCAGAGGGAGACTTTGTATAAAAGTCGTTTGCTTGGGCACCTCTGTTCCATTCGTGTTTCTACCGTGAAGTTGTCGTTTACATGGCTGTGTTTCAGTTTGAAGGGTGGGATATGGCAGTGAATTTACAGGGTACAGAGGAATAACACCTGAGTCCTCAGGAATAGTAACGCATGAGGGGTGTCATGGGCGAAATAGTATACTCTGTTAAGTCCATGGTACTGCTCATGTCTATAGGCGACGGTTACCACTTTCCATCAGGTTGGCCGTCAGCTTGTTTACCATTCTAAGTAGCATAAAAAAAAATATCGTAAGTAATTCTTATTATAGGCTAACTGACCTGCTTTCTTCACTTATCATCTCTCACTGGTGTGGATACTTAATTACACAGGAGGGGTTACTATTCCATTATCACCAATTAAAAAAAAAGTTTAAAACACAAACGCGAGCCGAGAAATGAAAAAAGTCTCTTAATAAAGTCTCGCAACAGACAAGTCGTCACCAAAACGTCGTATTCCAATATCTGAGCTAACTGCTTAGGTGGCGATTAAATTTAGCATATCCATGAGCTAGCGCGTTTAAAAATGATCCTAAAACGATACAAAACTGGAACAGAATGCGATGGTAATGTACGACACTGGCGTGGAACGGGCGGTTTTTTTGTGGGTTCGCGAGTTACAGACGATCTGTCACCTGAGTGACGAATGTCTCTCCCCATTTCCCGTGTTGAGTCCAATTCTATTACGGTATTTGTAATTTAGATTGATTTTCTTTTTTTTTTTTTTTTGATTCCAAATGAATGGTGGATTGATTTCAATTTGTTTAATTTTTTAATGTAATCTATGTTACCAGATTCAGAACCAATTTTGCATAATTTTTTTTTCCCTTTCTTGGAAATTTACCAGAAGAAAGATGAAAAGTGAAATTTTCTCCTGTTGTGACCTCGGATCATATTTTGGATCTTATCATCTCTTACCATCAACAAATCTACTCTTAAATCTACTCTTAAATCTAATATCCTATTTTAATACAATAAATACTAAACCGCTTTAAGTGGAATTTGGTGCATGACTAGGTAATGACTCAACATAGCACATAGGATACCTAATACTTTACGCAGGCAAAGCCACAAGATACAGTTAGTCAAAAATAAATTCAATCCAATTTATTACCAATGATAACATAGGGTCCAAACGAGCATGTGGCTTACTTGATGGCAAATAACTACCAACTCCCATGAGCACAACCAACGTCAGAGGAATTGTAGGTTTCCTGTCATCCTTTTATAAAGGAATATGCTCTTTCCTTAACGGTTACGATGTTGTATCGGAATACTGCTGTTGGAAGTTGATTCCAAAGCGTGATTGCGCATGGAAGAATGTTCATTAAAAGACGCACGGTGTAAGACAGTCCCTTGTCAAAATCCGAATGTGATATACATTCCCAATGTCAATGAATCCGAATTGGTTTCAAAAATAACCCTATTGGTAATGTAAAAATTAAGCTAAAACTCATTTTGAAATAAAAAAAAAATAAAACTATAACCAGTTATTTTTTCTCGATATAATTAAAATAATAATTTTAGCAACATGATTGAAACACGTATCGAGTGCCGGATAGGTGTACTAATCCAACGGTTTCTCTCGCAAAAAATGACCGTACACATTGACCTATTGGTAATAAAGCTTTATGTATGCAAATAAGCGATGCACGATGTAAGTGTGCTTTCACAAAATCACTTGTATGAGTCGACGGTCCCTAATTTGGCACTTTCGCCTCTTTCTTAAGGTTGTCAATTTTTTTTTTTAATTTATATTCTATTATGTTTACATAACATTTCTATAATAATTATAAACAGTATACAATTGTGTCAATTAACTAGTCTTTAAGAAC
This sequence comes from Galleria mellonella, assembly GCF_026898425.1. Classification (NCBI taxonomy): domain Eukaryota; kingdom Metazoa; phylum Arthropoda; class Insecta; order Lepidoptera; family Pyralidae; genus Galleria; species Galleria mellonella. Next base: position 2,842,928 of record NW_026442028.1, on the reverse strand, counting down.
CAGTCAACTAATATATGAATCATATAGCACACCCAAAACTCCTACATTTTTTTTATTTGAACGTGTTTGACCATAATCAAAGCCAATGTGATATAAGCTAGTGCAACAAAACTAATGCCAATTCAGTAGCCTTGGAAGACCCTAGGTTAAGTAAACCAAGAAGTAAATAATGAAAAATCTATCAGCAATACTGCTCTACGGAGATCGCCTATATTCACGCAATATTAATTAACTTAAATTTGCAATCTGTAGTTTTTGTTTTTTTACTTAAATCTTAAAATAAAAAAAAAGGCAGCTAATAATAATGTTTTTTCTTTACAATAAATACTTATTTCTATGCAGGAAAGAAATCTACTGTAATTGCTGTAAAACTAGAATCTACATAATATTATATAAATATATGCACTAACACATATAGTAATAACAAGACGTTAATAACAATGTTAGCAAAGACGATATTATTATATACTTAATGTATAATATTTTTTCTCAAACATGCCTGGAAATGTGAGCATTATTTTGACAATCTTCTTCGAGATAAATCAAAATCGCCGTACTGACCAGATACAGGGCAGCAGCCGGCAAAAGTTGTATGAAAATCCATATCAGTCATGTTTTGCGGCCAGATAAATTACTATGTAAACTCATATCTGTCCTGTAATTTAAAAATGGAATGACCTTTTACTTCGAAACATGGCTACCAAGGAGTTAACTAATAAAACGTTTTATTTAAATTTCAAACTGGCTTGCAAATAGAAAGCTGTTTATTGAAAAAAAAAAAGGAACATTATGGCGCGTGAAAAATTATTGTTCGTTATTCGTCACTGAATTTAAAAAGTAAAATTGTGTTTTTGATTTCCGCGCATTGTTTGAGAAAAGTACAATACACGCCTTGGCCACAACTAGGCATTGATGGACTCACGTATGTGTGCCTCGGCTAGGCCTCGGCCCACATTTGCACCTTCGTCCATCAATGCCTCAGTTGCTGGCCACTGCAGTAATGTATTATATTTTTAACTTATAATATTTGCCAACCCTATGCATATAGCAGAAAAGGTTACTGCGAATCAATATCCTGGTAGCGGCGTGACTTCAGTTATTGAGAAAAATTCGGCCAATTAAGACCTCCTTGATTTTATGGTACATAGGTACGTCTAGCGTACGCTTGTAACACGAATCGATCGCGTGAGATACGAATTCACGCATCATTCGCAATAGAATGGTGATATAAATTTTAAATTCTTAAGTATATTTTTTAAATTATGTGTACAAATGTATTGATGGCATTATGTATCGATATATCACTAAATTAATCGATTTAAAATACAGCATACTTTAAGTGACATTTTACTATTTTATGCAACTTAGAATGGCAAACAATCTGATAACCTATTTGACTGAAAGTAGTAACCGTCACCTATAGAGATGAACAAAATCATGGACACAGCACGTAATCTATGAATTATATTGCCCATGGTTTCTCTCGTGTGGTGCCATTCCAAAGGAATCCCCTATAATATCACCATCATCGTATCAGCTTTTAACTGTCCACTGCTGAACATAAGCCTCCCTTTTGCGGGGTTTTGCCAGTAGTTGCCACGCTTGGTAGATGAAATGTCAACCGGAGTTAGGCTTTGGAGATGTTTTAAGAGGGACGCGGCTGCCCGTTTCTGGCCCTCGCTTAGTCGCCTTTTACAATACCGAGAAAGGAAGAAGTGGCCTATTCTATGCCGAGACCACACGGTAATAATATAACTTCGTATAATTTCACCTTATCATAATTATTTTTTTATCTTATTTTAAGGGAGTTATGTCTTGTAGAAACAATTTGAAAACAATATTTGGTTGAAAACAATAATTGAAGCAAATTGTATCACAGGATTTGCAAGACGATAATTGGGTTACCTCTGGCCCTCCAACAACGACTTACCAATTACTTAGGTAAATATCTATTGACGCTAATATTGCAACACTAAGAGCTTCAACCATACATCGTAGAAGAACCAGACATTCACACAAAGTGATTTACGTCATCATTCTTAGTGCGAACTACTAAGGGTTGAAACACACTTTCTGTTTTCGTGTTTCTAACGAAATGCCCACAAAGTGTTCAAATTGTACACGAATTTTCTTCTAGTACAGAAAATAATTCTTCTAGAATAATCTTCTAAGTAAGCGTCTTTCATCTTAGGTCTTAATTATTTTCGATTAGCCGAAGTAAAAGCAAGGGCGAATCCATCATCTAATAAAAAAATAAACATTTATCAAGCAATAATTTCCGAAGTTGAGAAAAAAATAAGATAAATCTAGGAAACTGGCGATACTTGGCCGTCGACGAGGCCTAACTACTTTGCCAACTATCGTAATTATCAGGCAGTGAACTATAAACCGATAACTAGTTATGGTTACCAAACTTCCCACCTAAATGGACTTTGGGTCAGCCGACCGCGACCTTCGAATTCCCTTTCTAAATCAAACAACAGGTCAATTAGGATCAAGGTTCCAGAGCAATTAGATGAGTAATTTTTCTCCACAGTATTTCTTTTCTATCTTTGCTATTGTTACAATATATTCTATGATGACCACGGTACTATTTATGTCTATAGGCGATAAGTGCCTTTTCTATCAGGAAGACGGATAGTCATTCCATTAAAAATTCACCCAATCCAAAACTCCAGTTTAGGAAAGCATATAATTCCTAATATTCTCGTCTGTAATTTCGAAAGAGGTGCTAAAATATGATTTAGCAAGTTATGCAAAAAACTGCCATCTCCTATGGGCCTACCTAGTATAGGTAATATGGTTGTTTTCTGCGAAGAAAAGATTGTACAAAAGTCGTTTGCATGCGTACCTCCGTTTCACTCGTGTTTTGCTGTGAAACAGCAGTGCTTGCATGGCTGTGTTTCAGATTGAAGAATGGGATATGACAGTGAAATAACAGGGTAGGAGACTAACATTCTAGTTCTCAGGAATGGCAATCCATGAGGGGTCATGGTACCCCTATATAGTATATTCTGTAATGTCAGTGGTACTCTTCATGTCTATAGGTGACAGTTACCACTTTCCATTAGGTGGGCCACCATCATGGTTACCATTGTATCATAAAAAATATAATAATGAAAAATCACAATAAAAAATCTATTAATCACCAAGCGAAATAATATTAAACCTATCCCATATTAATCTACGATATTAGATATCTATATACAAAATTTCTGCCCTGACAAAATTAATGCGGGGCCGACGTAGTAAAAAACCTTCACATTTAAAAAAAATATTGATTCACACACACAGGGAACTACTCTCACATATTTTTTTGAAAATGGTATGGTAACCCCGCCTACGCTAACGGAATACGCTGGCGGAGCACCAGTGAAGGGTGATAGATAAGAATGAAAACAGGCCAGTTAGCCGATCATGATGAATTCATCAGGAATTAACCATGATAGTTTCCAGGGAGAACCGCGAGGAGGTCAACCTGGTTGGGTATATTGCTAGCAATGGGATTCTCAGTCTCCATTACTAACAATCCCTTTCACCCCACTCTCACATATTGGAACCGTAAGTTTGATAATGACGTTTTAATTAAATGCGTAGACTAATCTGACAAGGGATGGCTTTACAGAAGATAAAAGAAAGTTTGAGATCATATTGACGTGGTAACTGGAGAGAAAGTGCTTAGTTGGCACCACACAGTCTCATTCATTGTTCGCGTGACATCATAATTATAGAAGTCGCGCAGATAGATCAGATAGCAAATTCGTTCCGGTTCTTAAGAACCAGTATGCTACATAGTATATAACGCGTGTAGCCAAAGAGAGACATTGTACCATAAGAATATATATCCAGATAGAACTGTCACTAACGTGACTTCAATAATAATAAGTACATATGTTCGCACGCTGATGGCTCACGCCCAATTAGCGTCCTATCAGTCAGGGCTGGCAAGTTCATTTCGTACGATTTTTTAATGTATGATAATGGAATGGTAACCCCACTTGCGTTATCGGTAGGCACTGGCGGGGCACCAGTGAGGAATGATAAGTGAGAATAAAAAGGCAAGTCAGTTAGCCCACCGTGACGAATCTAACAATAAATCGATCACGATGGTTTCCAGTGGAAACCACGAGGAGGCTGACCTGATATAGTATACTGCAAGCAATAGGGCTACTAATCCCCATTACTAGCAATCCTTTCTTCCCCCACTCATATGTATGTGTGTCACTGTAAATGTATATAATTTTATGATACTCCCTCCTACCTCCTATCACATAACCCTCCCAAACTGGGGGGAAAGGGATTGTTAGCAATGGAGTTTGATAGCCCCATTGCCAACAATATGCCCTATTAGGTCGACCTCCTTTTTATCCTCCACAGTTAACCTATTTTGAATTTCATCGGTTTAATACAACGACGCCTAGTTTTAGATTGGAACCTATCAGTTCAAATGATGTTGCCAAGTATATTTTGTCCATACAATCAAACGCAATTGGGACTGATGGTATTAGTCGGGACATGGTTTTGCTTACCCTACCACATACTCTCTCTATTATTACTGATATAATTAACAAATCAATTGTAACAGGTGTGGTTCCTCATCAGTGGAAAAAGGCATTAATTACTCCTCTTCCTAAAGTTGACCATCCAAAGGAATTTAAAGATCTGAGACCTATTAGTATATTGCCTTTTTTATCTAAAATATTGGAAAAAGCCATATACTTTCAATTATTAAAATACATTGAAGTCAACAAGATACTGCCGCTTTTCCAGTCGGGGTTTCGAAAGGGCAGAGGCACTGTCACAACATTGCTTGATGTGACAGACAACATATTGGCTGCTCAAGATGATGGTCAAGGCTCTATATTGACTTTACTTGATTTTTCCCGCGCATTTGATAGTCTCAATATTTCATTGTTACTCTCTAAATTGTCATATTATGGGTTTGATCATCACTCGATTAATTGGTTTAAGAGTTATTTAGGAGAGCGATTTCAGGCGGTTAAATTGCTGAAGGATGATGGTACTTGTATGATATCTTCCCCCAGGTTGGTGAAGCGTGGAGTTCCTCAAGGATCTATACTGGGCCCACTTCTATTTATTATATACAGTGCCGACCTCCCTAATGTTATTAAGAACTGTAACTATCATTGTTATGCGGACGATGTACAACTGTATATATCTAGAAATCAAATTGGGATATCTAATGCCGTTCAGAAAATGAATGAAGATTTAGATCGCATCGCTGCATGGTCTAATAATAATGCTCTTGTTCTTAATCCTTTAAAATCAAAATATATGGTAATTGGCTCGAAAAATCAAATTGAGAAGGCATCGAACAATAATCTAGTTGTAAAGATCGGTGATACAAATATTGAACATGTTTGCGAGGCAAAGAACCTTGGTGTGCTTTTTGACAGTAATTTGCGTTTTGAAAACCATGTGTTGGGTTTGGTCCGGAATTGCTTTTATCGACTTAAAATATTATACAAGATACGAAATTTGTTGTCAGAAAGATCACGAATTACACTCTGTGAATCTCTTGTGTTATCCAGATTAAATTATGGTGATCTGGTCTACGGGCCTCGTCTCCTTTCTTCATCTCGTCGAATGATACAGAGGATTCAGAATGCGTGCTGTCGCTTTTGCTTTATTGTTTCACCTCGTAGTCACATTACACCATATTTGAATGAAGCATCTATGTTGAACATGGACTCACGTAGACGATTGCACCTTGCTGTACTTATGTTTGATCTTCTGAAATTTAAATCCCCTGAATATCTATATAAAAAACTCAAATTTCCGACTTTCAACAATTATTATGGATGTAATGTGTCTCGATCAACGCGGCCCCCGTTGGCGGTTCATAACCATAGGACAGTCGCTTTTACCGGATGTTTTCGCCACCAGGCGACTAAATGCTGGAATAACATACCCCCTCCAATGAGACTAGCTGCATCCAAATCAATTTTAAAAAAATTGATAAAGCAACATTTATTAAATAAGCAAAAATTTGGATTAGTCGCCTGGTAGCGACTGCTTTTAACATAATTACTGTGGCGAATTATTATTTATATATGTTAAATATTATGTTTAATTAATTATTGAAATATATTATATTATTTATGCATCATCTATATAAGTATGTATCTATATAATATAATTTTACCTTTTGCTATTAAATTGGTTACACAGGTTACACTCTGGGTTTGTTGCACGCGTCCGTGTAGCCTTGCTTCAGGTTGCAGCTGAAAATCAGTGCTTTGCTTTTAAGCAAAAGTATCACTGAGCTGTAGCCTTTTTGGGTCACTGCGACACACTTGGTGAAAACATATCTCCAATATTAATTTTATGTTTTATATGTTGTTTTATATTTGAAAAATGTAAATAATCAAATTGTATCATTTTATTCATTAATTTACGTGTGTTAAATGGCTCAAATAAAGTGTTTATCTATCTATCTATCTATCTATCTACCTCCACGTGGTTCCCCCTGGAAACCATCGTGAACATTTCTTGTTGAATTCGTCACGATGGGCCAACTGACCTGCTTCATCCTCACCTATCATTCTTCACTGGTGCCCCGTCGGTGTACACCGATAGCGCAGGTGGGGTTACCATTCCATTATCATCAATTTAAAAAAAACCCTCCCAAACTACGTGGGCTTTGAAGAAAATAACGAAAAAAGAAAACATATATTAGTGTTCCTTTTGCCCAGTCTATTTATTCGTCTACTTTCTACATAGTCGTCTAATGTATATTTATCTCTCACATATTCTGCAACCAAGCAAATTAGAAAAAAGCCCAATACACCAATGCAAAAAGGGAATCTTAGAGTAAACATTCATATTATAGTGTGAATATTGCGTGTTTTACATATAGATTTTGGTTTTTAATAAAAAGTTATTTTTTTTTTTTAAAGAAAAACAGTAAGTTCAATCGCTAGAAAATCAAAATTAAACCAACACTGGAGTAAACCCTAACAATTGCAAAAAGAATAAAGAAAATCGATTCAGGATTAGCGACATAATCGTGTAAAATAATCTCAAATAATATACCCCAATAATAAAAAAAAAAACTTAGATTAAAGTAATCGTAAATTAAACTTTTTTTATTCATTTATAAATTCTGTATCATATATCACATTTATGCGATTCGTCACTATATAACTACGTGAATGAGGCTACCAAAATATTATTGTTACTATTAACACAGAAAAACAGCGCGCTTTGTTTTGTTTTAAAGAAAATTACGTGTCAGCCAACGGTTCGTTGACCTTTTTTTTGCGACGTTTTTAACACTCTACGCTCCATCTAGAAGTACCATGATCCAAGTTTTAAGAGCGTTATTACACTGTCAAATATAATCATAATTATGAACATTTTAAACGAATTATATTATATACTTAATCATTATTTATTATTACTATTTTTTTAATCTGTGTACTGATAATGTAACGTTGTTTATAAATAAGTTAAACTGAAATTCGAATGTCTTTCCGAGTTGTGAATCGAGTTTAATTTTCAACGATAGGTTTTATCTCCCTAATTAATTTTGCTAGGCTTGAAGTTGCTGTTCAGAGCTGGAGATAATCCTGGACGTACTTGTATATTTTTATCCTGCCATAAAAAAATCTAAAATTGCGTGATATAATATACATAGATGTGTTGTTCAGATAAGTACACGGTTTTTTTTTAATGGGTGAAAACGGTATGGTAACCCCGCCTGCGCTAACGGGATACGCTGGCGGGACACCAGTGAAGGGTGATAGATGAGAATGAAAACAGTCCAGTTAGCCCATCATGATGAATTCATCAGGAATTAACCATGATAGTTTCCAGGGAGAACCGCGAGGAGGTTGACCTGGTTGGGTATATTACTAACAATGGGATTCTCAGTCTCCATTACTAACAATCCCTTTCCCCCCAATAAGTACACGTTTTGCAGAAGGAAGTTTTGCCCGCAGATAATATCTCCTTCGAGGGGGGTCGATCTCCACGCTTTCTCCCCTTGAAACTTGCGATTAATTCTTGATGAATTCGTCACGATGGGTCATCTGACTTCCTTTCTTTTTTCCTTTGAGGTTTCATCCTTACGCATCATCCCTCACTATGCCCCGCTAGAGTATTGCGTTGCGTTAACGTCCATTAAATATATCTTTTAATTATATTCCAGTAGCCTTACTGGAATACTGCTTAGTAATTAACTAATTACTTGTATTTATCTAAAAATTCCAATTACGTAATATGTATTTATTAATGTCATTAATAATTAATGTATTTTGGAATATTTTAGAGCCTGCATTCATAATATTTTCGACACGATGTATATCGTTATTAAATACATTAATTTAAAAAATAAAACATCTCTTTCGACCAATATAGCTGTTGCCCGTTGTATTGCACGCATGGTGTTTCCCGTATGCTGATGCTTACGTCACAAATCTATGTTCCAAATTTCATTTTTCAAAAGTTTCGTACTATCTTTTTGTGCCATAGTCAGTAAGACAGATTATAAGTATAGATTAAAAATAGATCAATACCTTTATAAATTGCTGATTACTTGACAGCGTAATAACCCCTAAGATAGATATGCATCAACGTGTCAGAAGCGCCTACATGTCTAGCAGCATAGACCCGTATTCTGGAACATTAGATCACGCCCGCTACATTTTTTCTGTCACATCACAACCAACCTCGTCACATTCCAATAACTAGTTCGCGGCTAGACGGATTAGCGACCGACGACGCCTGAGGGCGATCGTGACTTCACTCTCCCATGGTCCACTAAGTTACTAACCCTTATTGTCACTACCGTAAAATCTATATTTGCGTTTATTAACCACAATTATTGTACAGTTGTTCGATGACCGACCAGTATTAATAGAGCTCTTATGCCGTTAACAAAGTAAGTTACTAACCGACGTATCGCAGTTCAATTATATTGGTCGTGTTAAGTAAGTGATAATTTGCCCATACCTATATAGGCCGATCAATTTGACCATGTTGGTTTTGTTTTACAAGTTAACGGATTTTTTTTTAATATATCATTAAGTATTTAGTGCCCCACCTAATAAGGAGAACTTATGTTATAATATCTATATAAACTAGTATATCGCCGTGTAGTCCCGGCATAGAATAGACCACCCCTTCCACTCTCGTGAGTGTCGTAAGAGGCGACTAAGGGAGAACGAGAGATGGGCAGCAGCGTCCCCCTTAAAACATCACTAAAGCCTAACTGCGGTTGCCAATCGCCTGCCAAGCGTAGCAACTACTGGTAACCCCCATCCCCCTATGGGAAGGCTAATGTCCAGCAATGGACAGATATGATGAAGCTACTATATTTAATAATGTTTTTTTTAATAAATCTGCATATATTAATTCACTGGCATTTACTCGCTACTTTGACTGCGTATGTTTTACTTGTATGCTGGAAGCTTAGATTATATAGATAGAGCATTGAGTTTCAAAAACGGGTCAACTTTTTGTCAGCTAATTGTCAAGTTAGCTGACTCGTTTTCTATCAGTGTTCTATGTACTTACGCACACAATGTATTTTGACGTATCTATATTTAATTATGTAATAAATAAAGTGAGTTATTTACGCATTAAAAATATAAAACCAAATAAATATAGAAATTATACAGGAAACGCTCATAACTATTTATCACGCAAAATTGTATGAAAATGTTAACCCGCTTTTCTAGAAGTATTTATATGGAGACTCTCTATCTATATAATCTAGGGCTGGAAGAATTTGTCTTTCAAAGCAGAATTTTTCTATGCCAATGCGTATGATGCAGTATGAAAGTAATTTGTTAAGTACATTATTTTTTATTAATTGCCAATTTAGCATTGCACGTACTAGGTTAATGTGTAGCCCCGCCATACCTATCATATTTTTTCTTTGTTTACCATTTAATACATACAATTTTATATATTACTAGCTATTAGTCCCGGCATCGCGCGGTTGTATCTTTTCTGTACGATATTTCAAACAGTCTGTTACATACAAAACATTCTCCTGACAATAACAAACACAAAACACTCTTCTTCATTAACAAAAAGGGTATTAAGATTTTTTCAAAATTGACAACGGGCATGTGACATCCCTAGTGTGGTAGACGTTTATAGGCTACAGTGACCATTTACCATCAGGACTATATGCTTGTTTGCCACCTTTGTGGTATAAAAAAAATTATAAACGCGAAAGTTTGTAACAATGAATGGATGGATGGATGTTTGTTACTCTTTCATGTAAAAACTACTGAATGGATATGAATGAAATTTGGTACACGGGTAGGTTATATCATAATTAGTTATGATATAACCTACCCGTGTATATATATATATATATAAAATAATTTATATATATAACTGAAACAAAACTGTACATTTATTTTTATTTTTAAGTGATGACTATATATATATATATTCACTTATATATATATATATATATATAGACAATTTAGATACGTAGATAGATATTCTTGTTTCCACAAAAATATTACAATAGAAGACTTAGCAATAAATGAAAATGAAACCCTCAAACTACTACATAGATTATAAAAAATATTTAACAATGTAGCTAAAAAAATCTTTATTGCATACTTAAACAAAAAACGCATATATTAATTTTTATTCGAGCAGTTTTAAAAACCATACGCCTATGAAAGATGAACGATAAGCCCTACGATTGCCCCCCTGTACTGCCAAATCGTTGCTACCTGCTCATTATTTTAAGAAAACATTATTATATATTATCCACTTAACATAAAAAATTTGAGTCGAAAACGCGATGCAATTACCTGCTGTACAAAATTGCAAAGTGCATAATACAAAATGGCGGGCGAACATTGAGCCATAAAGTCCTAAAAGTGACATTACACGTAATAATGCTATCAGTAACTTCATATGGCTGTTCATGTATTTTATACTAACAAACAAGACCACCAGAGGGAGACTTTGTACAAAAGTCGTTCACTTGGGTACCTCTGTCCCATTCGAGTTTCTATCGTGAAGCAGTTGTTTACATGGCTGGGCGAAAAAATGTACTCTGGCACTGCTTATGTCTATAGGCGACGATTACCATTTTCCATAAGGCGGGCCGCCAGCTTGTTTGCCATTCTAAGTTGCATAAAGAAATGTAAACATAACTACTTCAAAATATACCAACATTATAAATAAAAACTTGAGCTAAATTCAATTAGTGTCGGAACGTAAATTAATCTACAGAACATTATTTATATAATTCCCTTCGGTATTTTCTTAATCAATGTACGATACGAGCCGGACCTACCCGCGCGGCGAATTCGAAATTCGAAAAAAATACAAAGATGGCGTCCACCGCGCCGCTCCAGATCAAATGAGAAGGTTGTGATGGTCCCCCCCTTTGTGCCCCTTATAATAACTACCCTCTAAACTAAGCTACACATGGAAAACCTACAAAGCCTAAGAAAAGCCTACGAAGGCTTTACCTAATGAAATCTATGAAAATATAATGAAAATCTACCCTAAAGAAAGGCCTAACACCCTCAATATAACCCCATACCTATATTGCCTTATACACCCCAAACATCCTATGAATCAAATAAACCCTTACAATAAACACTTAATATTGAACAGATCTTATAGTGGAACACTTGATCATCTGGCCAGATAAATAAATGTGTGATCGTCTAGTAATGTAGGACCCGTCGTGTGTGTAATAACCAAAAGGTTCTTTAATTGGTATATGATAGGAGTTAAATAATGAAGATGATTGATAAATATTTAAGGATTAAGAATAATTAATGAATTATACTCATAATTCATGTAACTAGGAAGTTAGAATATAATATATTAATTTAATAGTAAATTACAGAATAACTGTAATAATAAAAAAATGGGGGAGCGGTCGGGCCCCTCACACGCCCGGACCAGTGGAAGACTTTCCAACTATCTATAACTCTTCCTCCAAAAGGTAGGGAAGGGTATTACTATTTATTAATGCACTCTGATGGTAATAAGGGAATGAGTATTCTCAGTTCCAAACCAAACATAAGTACATTTACTTCAACATTACAGTGGCTCCACCAGCCCCACGATGCTTCCAGTATAAATTGGTGTTTGCCAGAGGCAAAAGGATCGGAACTGAAATCCCAGGATCACTCCGACACGAGAGCTTACTCATGGGCGATGACCCTTTCAGTCCTATATGGCGACATAGAGATCACCCACTAACAGTACGAAACTGTTTCCCAGCGTCACCCTGTTACGAGCTTACTCAATGGGGGTTTCCCTTCGGCTCCACAAGAGATCAGACCAAGAAGCGAGATCACCCAGACACCAGAACCTACTTTGATGGGACATAACCCTTCGGCCCTATAATGTGACATTAGAGATCACCTGTGAAGACAGTCCGATAGAGATGAAGATTTGTGTGATAGGGGATACCTTCCACACCCTGGAATTGGCCAAGCCATATAATGTTGATAATTGCTATATCATAACATAGCATTGTCAATTTAATATTATTTACTTAATACCAAGAATACTCAAGGTTCAAGTTACATCTGTTGATTAGGCCAGAGCCTAAGAACGAGTAGTCCAACCCATAGGTCGAGAGCTACTAAAAGTAATGAGTGCTATTGAATGAACTATAAGTCCAGTCAATTATATATAATATTATTGTTGATTAACCACATTGTGAATTAACCAATTATTTATTCAGAGAGATATATCTAAAGGAACTATAAGTCCTTTAAAAGACACTGATTAATCACAAGTTAACAACGTCTCGTGAAATAACCAGTTGGGTTTTCTATAAGTTTGAGGACACTAAGTCCAACAAGCTATTATTGTGTTGAGAGTAATAGAGATCTTTTGTAATATTTGTAGAGGTTTGATTAATCACATTGTGAAATAATCAGATTAAATAATTATGTAGCTTTATAGAGAGGACTATAAGTCCTAATTGGTTGTTGTCATAAGTACTGATAAATTACACATTAAAGTGCCAGGTCAATTATTATATATAGGTATATAGGAAGGACAATAAGTCCTATTTGTGTATGTTGTAGTAGTAGAGGCAATATATTGCATAATTATAATGTGAAAGATATAGATTAAATATATATTTGTATAGAAAGGACAGTAAGTCCCATACAATTATTGTAGCTGTACTATAGTTATACTATATCTACTTCCTTTTAGTGTCTTAGTAAACCTATTTACTAAGAGGATTTCTCAGATAAACAAGTGTTTTAGTGTTTAAATCATCATGATTAAATCCCTAAGAAATTAGGTCTTTAAATAATTATCATATCATTTAACTGAAATTTCTCATATAAATAATTCCAATATTTCCCCTACAGTTATTATAAAATAATAGAAAATTATATAAATTTTCTATAGACTTAGATATAGAATCATAACGTGTATAATCTCCTTTTGTTTGACATCTGTCACATTAATGACGTATTGAATGACGTATTGATGTATTGAATTGAATTTTGATTATCTATCACGACTGTCAACGTAACAAATACTAGCAAGTTTGTTTATTTGTATTTGTTTAATATAATTAAATATAAAATCATCATATATCAACCGTAACATACAACTAAATTATCAGTGACATAAATAATCATGGTTTACTCCAGAAATAATTAATAGTATCCAGTAATGCTGCAGTTTTACATTCATATCAGTAGCCAAGCTTACTTTCAAATTCAAGAATGAACAGAAGATTAGAAGTTTAACATTCTTATTGCAATTGTACTTGCAATACTATATACATACAGTACTAATTCTCAAGAACATTCCTCAAATACATGTGTGGTGAAGATTTTCCCAATATGCTATCTATTTGATTTCTAACCTCTAATGTAAATTTATTAAAGAAGTAAATAATCAGTGTTAGTGTTTGCTTTATTAATATTTAAAGTAATTGTCCTAACTTGATATTAATAGGATAATATCTCCTTGGATACAGTCTGACATAAACATATAACTCAATAATTAAATTTATAAAATACTAATATTATATTTTACTACTTGTATATCTCCATACTATTCCCATAAAATATTCAAAACATGTATATTAAATATAAATCCAGTAAATATTCACTAATATTAACCCTGTCTGAACTTGTCTAGTCAATATAACATGAACAAACAACACACATACAAACCTTATCGCCATGACAACTTTCCTCCTAAATATGAGTAAAATACATAACTTATACTTGTCATTTAATACTAATTTTATACTGTACCTCATACCTAGTTAAGAATAACTATAGTCAGAGAATCCTTTAGTACATTTATTACCATTAGGAAATAAATCCACACCCATAATATCAGCATAATTAAATATTATTAGAAACCAGTAATACATACAGAATTGTTATTATCAGCTTGCTTACTACAATAAAATCAATATTAAAGTTTATAATAAATCAAGACAAAATATCTATTTAAACAATACAGGCTTGTTTACCATAAACACCCCACAGTCACATGAATTTATCTAGTAACACAATTAATAATGTATTAAAAGTATTACATTCACATAATATCACTTGCAACAGTTAAGCTGTCTCTTTGTACATCTGGTGTAAAACAAATCCCCACATGTAGTCATGGATAATCAAATATAGACTAAGAATCATTAATCTGGTCGACCGAGTAATGGTATAAAAACACTTCACCATGAAGCGTTAAGTATGAACAGATATTCCAAACCAACACTGTAATAGTGTAATAAATACAAATATTTCATCATCATCATCGTCTCAACCATCACCAACCCACGACTGAACACAGGCAATTTCCACCGACTGACACAAGGAACGGCCCCACAATACACATAAAACAGTCACTCCAAACAATGGAGGTAGCCCACACCGCACTTGCATTCACAGGGTCGCCACTCAATAACCCCTCTCTCTCATCAATGGCTGTTTCCCCAGCAATGAGACCAGACCATAGTCACTTTAGTCTATTATCCTCAATAAATAAATAAATACTTTATAATAACTAGATATGAAACTGTTAGTATTGTAATAGTTCAATAGTTGATTCAATAAGTATTTTCCAAAACTGGACAATTAGAACATTGAATCAAATTGATGAAGTTCTATCAAACGACCATATAATTGGATTTTGTATATGAGTAGAATAACGTAAGTACGTAAATTATATTGATGTAAACTTTGTTTAAATGTGATTGCATTTAACGATATACGCATTACCTAAAGGTATATGGACTCGACTAAATACGTATTTTAATAGTTGTTGGGAAAAATATTAAGTATAGACTTTGCCTGTGATCACAGTCAAAAATCTAACTCCGTAGTAATAAATGGAACAAGCTCACCGGATTCTCCAGTCTTCTATTGATTAATTTCACACACTTAATCGATAGTGATACACTAAGATCTCAAACCCCTTCATAGATCCAGTCCCTCCTAGATCTATATTCCAGTTATTTTTTTATTTTATTGCGCAGTTCCTTAAAACACGACTCCCGCGCCATTTTTTTCTTTTTTTTTTCTTTCCAACTATCTATATTGCGCAATTCCTAAAAAGCGACTCCCGTGCGCCCGCCGATCTGCCGGCTCTCCTCTTTTTTTTTTTTTCTATTCTTTCTCTAATAACGTCATAGATTATGTCACCGAAGGGTAGATATTTCAATAATCAGATTTAGCCTATTATTCGAACTGAACTTTTCTTTAAATTCAATTTAATTATATGTTAACGTATTTTGGTATTTTATATTAAATTGATTATCGAATTTATAAAACTTTAAAGACTCTCATAAACCTTATTAAACTGTGTTGTATGTATCTTTTTTTTTACACCTAATGATAAAAAGGTAAACTATAATTTGGTTAATATAAAATATAATATATTTTTGTTTAATTTATTTAATTTTCTTGTGACGTCCACTACACTTTGGAAACACATCAAAGGAGTTTCCCTTCTGTGTCAATATTTCATATATGATAACGTCTTCTCTGTATACTATTGTGAACCTTGACTTTGAAGTTTGTTTATATTAAATAGCTCAGCTTTCGCAGCGGTCACCCATAGGAACCCCTTGTTTCTTTTCTATGTACTTATATGGTATTAAACCTATTGTACTATAGGCGAACCGTCACATCCGGCCCCTTAATTATCAAGGAGTTTACCGGATTGATAATTACAAATATTCTGTTGCACTCCCCTTCCCCTCTTGAATCTATTTCCCTATAAGCGAACCGTCACATCCGGCCCCTAATTATCAAGAAGTTTACCGGATTGATAATTACAATAAGATAAGTTTTATATGTAATAAATTCAATGCATGTAATTACAATGTCATAAACAGCATAAATGAATACAATCCTAAATGTGTGTAAAGGAATCTATAAAACCTAAATGTTTGAAAAGCCTAAGTTTGTGATGAGTCTAAATGTATAAAACCTGAATATGTGAAGAGCTTCAAGTAAAGAACCTAATAGATACTCTATTTGTATCAGTAAATTTAGATAAAGTATCTATTTAAAGATACAAGTTAAACATCTAAGTGGAAGTTCAGAATAAAAGCCTAAATGTATGAGTGTAATGTATCAACAAGCGAAAGAGCCTAAATAGAAACCTAAAGCGAAATGAAGTGAAAAATCTAAGCATTAAAATGTAATAAATGCAAAAAAAAAAACGAATCCTAAAATAATTGTCTAAGTGTAAATAAATAATTAGATAAAATCCCAAGTTAATTAAATATTAAAATGAAGATGTTCAAATAAATTTGTTAAAATAAATTTAAACAATACGAATAAAACTTTATGAAGCGTCTAAGTAACCACAAATACATATTTCATCTAAGAAATAACCTAGTGTTCATTGAATAAAAAAAATAATAGTCCGTAACAAAATTCAAATAAATTTAATTTTTATTTATTAATCATAGAAGTAAAGCTTATATAAATAATAATTTATCACCACCGGCCCTCCTGTCTGAAAAATTTTGCACGGCCCCCCAATTTTAAGACTCTTATAAATATGTTGCATAAAATAATACAAACGGCCCCATAGTTTAAAACTCTTATCTGTCTGACAAATTTTGCACGGCCCCCCAATTTTAAGACTCCTATAAATATGTTGCATAAAATAATACAAACGGCCCCCATAGTTTAAAACTCTTATTATAAGAAATTCCTTTAATATACTTAAATTACCAATGACTATTTCTTAATACTCTCAGAAATAACATGATCAATAAGTTTTATAATAAAATATTATGTAACCCCATTAGATAGGTAGATAGACACCCCCCATCGCCTCCTCCAAAAGATCACAACAGCAAACCCAACATAAATACAACCAATTATATTAGATACATCAATTAATTTATTTTGTACAATAAATTATCATTTAAAAAGATACAAATGTCTTGTGTTATGTGCAATTACAAAGAGCAGAATAAACTAAGTGTGCGCAACATCTAAGTATGTAAAATGCTTAGGCATGTAAAGAGTGTATATGTATAAATAACCTACAAAATCTCCCTCTGATATAAGTATAAAGTTTTTTTTTTTTTTATAATAAGTGTCTAAGTCAAAATAAGCGAATAATCAAATAAAATCTGAAATATAATTGTAAAGTGGAATAAAGAAATTATGTATAGAACCATAAATAAAATATTATAATAGCATCCTAATAAATTGTTGGAATTAAATTTAACAACATGAAAACACCTAATTAGATTTTCAAATTTAGGTAATCAAAAAAAGTAACTAAAGGCCCTAACTAACCTTAATGATATTTTATGAAACGTCTAACTTTCAATTTGAAACCCCTATAAAACATTATATAAGCTATTTAAACATCTTAGGATGATCAAAATCAAATCATAATTATTTAATATTTTTTTTTATATATATATATATATAATCAATGTCACTGCATCATAAAAGTTTATGAAATAAAAGTCAATAATTTCCTCAGAAATAAATAATGTCATTAATTCATCTTAAATCATTTCTTTCACAATAAAAAGAATTTAATAAATTTTATGTATAAGTCATTATAGCATAATTATTGTTTATAAAATTTATATAATGTTAAATTAATAGTTCAGTAAGTATTGAGAATTAATGAAGCAAAAGAATAATAAATGTGTCCTATAGCATAAAATTAGATCAATGTGAACTGAATATAACCTAGTAAGCTATCCTCACTACTATTGTTATGTACCTATTAGTGTAATACTTAATATTATTTACTCAATTGATATAGAGTAAAATAAAATATAAACCAAATCATGTAAATTTGTTGTATAATTGACTCCAATAGGTAACCACTGAATGAATTTGATAAATTAAATCCTAAGGACATGAGATAACAGTAAAATAGGCTATTTACCTATAGACATAGAAATCATGAAATTAGGTCCAAATCCTAGATCTATGACGGTATAATTATTTAGTCATAATCATCAAAGTTGGTTTTGAGTTATACTATTAGCAGATATTACTGTTTAACTTTATACTCCTTCATATTTTAATAACCAATCCCTGAAGTCACAAGCTCCAATTGTGACCAAGTGTTCTTATTGATCTGATATGTAAATAGCCATGAACCAATTATATCCTGGTCACGGCACCAATTGTGATGGTCCCCCCCTTTGTGCCCCTTATAATAACTACCCTCTAAACTAAGCTACACATGGAAAACCTACAAAGCCTAAGAAAAGCCTACGAAGGCTTTACCTAATGAAATCTATGAAAATATAATGAAAATCTACCCTAAAGAAAGGCCTAACACCCTCAATATAACCCCATACCTATATTGCCTTATACACCCCAAACATCCTATGAATCAAATAAACCCTTACAATAAACACTTAATATTGAACAGATCTTATAGTGGAACACTTGATCATCTGGCCAGATAAATAAATGTGTGATCGTCTAGTAATGTAGGACCCGTCGTGTGTGTAATAACCAAAAGGTTCTTTAATTGGTATATGATAGGAGTTAAATAATGAAGATGATTGATAAATATTTAAGGATTAAGAATAATTAATGAATTATACTCATAATTCATGTAACTAGGAAGTTAGAATATAATATATTAATTTAATAGTAAATTACAGAATAACTGTAATAATAAAAAAAAATGGGGGAGCGGTCGGGCCCCTCACACGCCCGGACCAGTGGAAGACTTTCCAACTATCTATAACTCTTCCTCCAAAAGGTAGGGAAGGGTATTACTATTTATTAATGCACTCTGATGGTAATAAGGGAATGAGTATTCTCAGTTCCAAACCAAACATAAGTACATTTACTTCAACATTACAGTGGCTCCACCAGCCCCACGATGCTTCCAGTATAAATTGGTGTTTGCCAGAGGCAAAAGGATCGGAACTGAAATCCCAGAATCACTCCGACACGAGAGCTTACTCATGGGCGATGACCCTTTCAGTCCTATATGGCGACATAGAGATCACCCACTAACAGTACGAAACTGTTTCCCAGCGTCACCCTGTTACGAGCTTACTCAATGGGGGTTTCCCTTCGGCTCCACAAGAGATCAGACCAAGAAGCGAGATCACCCAGACACCAGAACCTACTTTGATGGGACATAACCCTTCGGCCCTATAATGTGACATTAGAGATCACCTGTGAAGACAGTCCGATAGAGATGAAGATTTGTGTGATAGGGGATACCTTCCACACCCTGGAATTGGCCAAGCCATATAATGTTGATAATTGCTATATCATAACATAGCATTGTCAATTTAATATTATTTACTTAATACCAAGAATACTCAAGGTTCAAGTTACATCTGTTGATTAGGCCAGAGCCTAAGAACGAGTAGTCCAACCCATAGGTCGAGAGCTACTAAAAGTAATGAGTGCTATTGAATGAACTATAAGTCCAGTCAATTATATATAATATTATTGTTGATTAACCACATTGTGAATTAACCAATTATTTATTCAGAGAGATATATCTAAAGGAACTATAAGTCCTTTAAAAGACACTGATTAATCACAAGTTAACAACGTCTCGTGAAATAACCAGTTGGGTTTTCTATAAGTTTGAGGACACTAAGTCCAACAAGCTATTATTGTGTTGAGAGTAATAGAGATCTTTTGTAATATTTGTAGAGGTTTGATTAATCACATTGTGAAATAATCAGATTAAATAATTATGTAGCTTTATAGAGAGGACTATAAGTCCTAATTGGTTGTTGTCATAAGTACTGATAAATTACACATTAAAGTGCCAGGTCAATTATTATATATAGGTATATAGGAAGGACAATAAGTCCTATTTGTGTATGTTGTAGTAGTAGAGGCAATATATTGCATAATTATAATGTGAAAGATATAGATTAAATATATATTTGTATAGAAAGGACAGTAAGTCCCATACAATTATTGTAGCTGTACTATAGTTATACTATATCTACTTCCTTTTAGTGTCTTAGTAAACCTATTTACTAAGAGGATTTCTCAGATAAACAAGTGTTTTAGTGTTTAAATCATCATGATTAAATCCCTAAGAAATTAGGTCTTTAAATAATTATCATATCATTTAACTGAAATTTCTCATATAAATAATTCCAATATTTCCCCTACAGTTATTATAAAATAATAGAAAATTATATAAATTTTCTATAGACTTAGATATAGAATCATAACGTGTATAATCTCCTTTTGTTTGACATCTGTCACATTAATGACGTATTGAATGACGTATTGATGTATTGAATTGAATTTTGATTATCTATCACGACTGTCAACGTAACAAATACTAGCAAGTTTGTTTATTTGTATTTGTTTAATATAATTAAATATAAAATCATCATATATCAACCGTAACATACAACTAAATTATCAGTGACATAAATAATCATGGTTTACTCCAGAAATAATTAATAGTATCCAGTAATGCTGCAGTTTTACATTCATATCAGTAGCCAAGCTTACTTTCAAATTCAAGAATGAACAGAAGATTAGAAGTTTAACATTCTTATTGCAATTGTACTTGCAATACTATATACATACAGTACTAATTCTCAAGAACATTCCTCAAATACATGTGTGGTGAAGATTTTCCCAATATGCTATCTATTTGATTTCTAACCTCTAATGTAAATTTATTAAAGAAGTAAATAATCAGTGTTAGTGTTTGCTTTATTAATATTTAAAGTAATTGTCCTAACTTGATATTAATAGGATAATATCTCCTTGGATACAGTCTGACATAAACATATAACTCAATAATTAAATTTATAAAATACTAATATTATATTTTACTACTTGTATATCTCCATACTATTCCCATAAAATATTCAAAACATGTATATTAAATATAAATCCAGTAAATATTCACTAATATTAACCCTGTCTGAACTTGTCTAGTCAATATAACATGAACAAACAACACACATACAAACCTTATCGCCATGACAACTTTCCTCCTAAATATGAGTAAAATACATAACTTATACTTGTCATTTAATACTAATTTTATACTGTACCTCATACCTAGTTAAGAATAACTATAGTCAGAGAATCCTTTAGTACATTTATTACCATTAGGAAATAAATCCACACCCATAATATCAGCATAATTAAATATTATTAGAAACCAGTAATACATACAGAATTGTTATTATCAGCTTGCTTACTACAATAAAATCAATATTAAAGTTTATAATAAATCAAGACAAAATATCTATTTAAACAATACAGGCTTGTTTACCATAAACACCCCACAGTCACATGAATTTATCTAGTAACACAATTAATAATGTATTAAAAGTATTACATTCACATAATATCACTTGCAACAGTTAAGCTGTCTCTTTGTACATCTGGTGTAAAACAAATCCCCACATGTAGTCATGGATAATCAAATATAGACTAAGAATCATTAATCTGGTCGACCGAGTAATGGTATAAAAACACTTCACCATGAAGCGTTAAGTATGAACAGATATTCCAAACCAACACTGTAATAGTGTAATAAATACAAATATTTCATCATCATCATCGTCTCAACCATCACCAACCCACGACTGAACACAGGCAATTTCCACCGACTGACACAAGGAACGGCCCCACAATACACATAAAACAGTCACTCCAAACAATGGAGGTAGCCCACACCACACTTGCATTCACAGGGTCGCCACTCAATAACCCTCTCTCTCATCAATGGCTGTTTCCCCAGCAATGAGACCAGACCATAGTCACTTTAGTCTATTATCCTCAATAAATAAATAAATACTTTATAATAACTAGATATGAAACTGTTAGTATTGTAATAGTTCAATAGTTGATTCAATAAGTATTTTCCAAAACTGGACAATTAGAACATTGAATCAAATTGATGAAGTTCTATCAAACGACCATATAATTGGATTTTGTATATGAGTAGAATAACGTAAGTACGTAAATTATATTGATGTAAACTTTGTTTAAATGTGATTGCATTTAACGATATACGCATTACCTAAAGGTATATGGACTCGACTAAATACGTATTTTAATAGTTGTTGGGAAAAATATTAAGTATAGACTTTGCCTGTGATCACAGTCAAAAATCTAACTCCGTAGTAATAAATGGAACAAGCTCACCGGATTCTCCAGTCTTCTATTGATTAATTTCACACACTTAATCGATAGTGATACACTAAGATCTCAAACCCCTTCATAGATCCAGTCCCTCCTAGATCTATATTCCAGTTATTTTTTTATTTTATTGCGCAGTTCCTTAAAACACGACTCCCGCGCCATTTTTTCTTTTTTTTTCTTTCCAACTATCTATATTGCGCAATTCCTAAAAAGCGACTCCCGTGCGCCCGCCGATCTGCCGGCTCTCCTCTTTTTTTTTTTTTTTATTCTTTCTCTAATAACGTCATAGATTATGTCACCGAAGGGTAGATATTTCAATAATCAGATTTAGCCTATTATTCGAACTGAACTTTTCTTTAAATTCAATTTAATTATATGTTAACGTATTTTGGTATTTTATATTAAATTGATTATCGAATTTATAAAACTTTAAAGACTCTCATAAACCTTAGTAAACTGTGTTGTATGTATTTTTTTACACCTAATGATAAAAAGGTAAACTATAATTTGGTTATATATAAAATATAATATATTTTTGTTTAATTTATTTAATTTTCTTGTGACGTCCACTACACTTTGGAAACACATCAAAGGAGTTTCCCTTCTGTGTCAATATTTCATATATGATAACGTCTTCTCTGTATACTATTGTGAACCTTGACTTTGAAGTTTGTTTATATTAAATAGCTCAGCTTTCGCAGCGGTCACCCATAGGAACCCCTTGTTTCTTTTCTATGTACTTATATGGTATTAAACCTATTGTACTATAGGCGAACCGTCACAAGGTCCCCGAGGCGTGCAGAGTAATTCAATGTACAGATACTACAAAGTTTACGATTATTTGAATAATTTAATCGACATACACGTGTTTGTGGGGCGGGCGGAATTCGGCCATTCCCCTACTCACCCCTTTGTATAACAGATACCTGTGAACGTTGCCTGCAGCTAATGGGAACAAAACCTTGAGTGTACTAGTATCTATTCCGGAATATTCTATATTATCTTTCCAGCCATTAATTATTCAATAGCAAATATAGATCTTCTGTATAGTCTTTCACTACCATATTAGAAACCCCATACACGGTTCCACAATTTATGCAATTGGCCAATGTATATTTGCATAGAGCAACGGAGAGTAATTCGAGAAGTCACATATAGTAAAGCACCGTCATGAAAATTAATCTTTTCGAATAAAAATTAATCATTTAAATCGGTTCACAATCGGTTGCAAAAAGGATGACAGACGACGCAGAATGGGCGAAGATATCACGCAACCAACCATACGCACCCAAACCAAATCTGATGAAAAAAAAAAATATATAAGCAAATTTTCGAAAATGCATTGCTCTGTGGTCGAATTACTATATAATAACGTGTTTAATACACAAGGTTTTCGATCGGCCCCGAAGAGCTCCAGTTCTTACGCAACCTGCCCATTGATGCAAAATCAGTTCGAACCGGTTCGTGGAAACCGATACTGGACCGTGTTTTGTATCGGGCTTAGACATATATACCTCAAGATGGAGCACCAATGTAAAAAACGACACGTTTTTTAAAACGGAACAAAGCGCGCCAACTTTCTGTGTTGCAAGTAAATTGATTAAAAATTCCTCAGGTCAGGTGCGACCTTATTTAAAAATCCACAAATTTTTATAAATCTAAATTGTGAACAAATTTTTTCACATGTAGTACAAAAATATATCTGCATATGATTATATAATTTCATAAAAATGTATTAATTAAATTGCAGTTGCTTTCAATGATTTTAATTATGACGAATAGTCTATTCTCAGACATCAATCAAAATAGTGAATGAAGATAAGCATCATTATGAATCATTGTAATCAATTTACTTTAATCTATCTTTTCGTATTTATTCGTAAGAATTCTGTATTGCTTTTATTTTTCAACTTAACCGTACGATATAAATATTTCCCACTTACGAGTAATAACAACATTTTATTATCTCCATTTACACATACATGAATAAATAAGTTGACATATTTTTGGCAAAGCGTTTTTTTTAAGACTCTCCATCTGAAGGTTTATAATCTATGATATTGTTATTATATCGACCTGTCATGTTTTCGATTGGTGAAATTTTAATACAGACCCCGGTGCTTTTGCCAAAAGCAGAAAATCCGGTGTCTTAATAAGACGGTCTCGCAGAAATTTTATTTTTATTTCCAAATACCCTCATTCTTAAGCGGCTTTCAAAAAAGAAGGTTCTCAATTCGATTATTGTTTTTTGTGATTACGTCTGAACCGATTTTCATGACTCTTTTGCAATCGATAAAATTTACTCCTTTGTTAAGGTTCTTTATAAATATTTACAACAATTTAAACTACTCTTATATATTGTTATATGCTGTTGTAAATTTTTTAGCGGAGCAAAAACTGAAGAATTATTTGTTACAAAGCGTTCTGATTTCGGATTCTTAATAAAAAAAAAGAAAAATTAAAAGTAACATATCTAGAAAACATTTCGTCGTTTATCGGTGTGCGTGTATGTTTACGATAAAACTCGTTTTTGCAGATTCTTATACATATCAATAAGTTTTCTAATTGGGATTCCTTATTGGTAAATAATTGGGATTTCTTAATTATATTTTACTTGAAACTTATACCAGATACTACAAGCATTAAATAACCCGTTGAAGTGGCAAACTGACAGAGACAAACTCGATTTTACATTTATAATACACGTATTATAAGTGTGGTTAAAACAAACGTTTTATATATCTATAAAAACGATCACGTAACATATGTTCGGTTGTCCGCACCCGTTTACGCTACAATGGGTTCCCTTGCGAGACACCAACCGCAAGGGTTCACCGCAAACAATTTAAGTATTTGCAATATCGAAGCTTCACTAGACCGGCAACCGATCGAAATATTCATTGCTGATTTACCCGACTGCAAATGAAAGAAGGGGGAATTATTGTCATGTGTATGTATTGCTTGAATATAAAGTAAAGCTTATTGCTTTAACATATATTCAAGTAGATATAGAATTTATTATATTTTTAATGTAAACATTTAAAATATTTTTTTATACAATTTAGAATGGCATACAAGCTGACGGCCCATCTGATGGAAATTGGTATCCGTCGCCTATAGACGTGAGCAGTACCATGGACATAACAGAGTATACTGTTTCGCCCATGATACCCCCCATGCGTTGCCATTCCTGAGGACTCAGGTGTTATTCCTCTGTATCCAGTAAATTCACGCCATATCCCACCCTTCAAACCTAAACACAGCCATGCAAATACAACTGCTTTACGGTTGAAACACGAATGGGACAGAGGTACCCAAGCAATCGACTTTTGTACAAATTCTCCCTCTGGTAAATATTTAAGACAGTTTTTTGTTACCTCGGTCAGTAATAGTCCCAAAATTTGGCATAGGTATTTATAAAATATAGTCTACTTTTATCATAATCTTGGGGATCATCATATCAGCCTTTAATTGTCCACTGCTGAACATAAGCCTCCCTCTTGGGGGGTTTTCCAATAGTTGCCACGCTTGACAGGCGGTTTGGCAATCGCAGTTAGGCTTTAGGTATTTTAAAAGGGACGCTGCTGCCCACCCCTCGCTCTCTCTTAGGCCACTCTTACGACACCCACGGAAAAGGAAGGGATGGCCTATTCTATGCCGGAACCAAAACGACAAAAAAGAATTTCAAAAAACGTGTTTACAATTATATATAAGGCTAACAACGTACAAACAACTCCTCTCGTGTTGCAGGCGTTCGTGAGCGACGGTAGCTGCTTTCCATCAGGTGGACCGTCTGGTCATTTGCCTATTATTACATTAAAAAAAAATTATAAACCTTAGGAAACAACTTAAAATCAAAGGTAATTACAAGTAGATCTCGAACCATCAATTACATTACGTCCATGACTGCATCGGATTCGAGTTCTTTGCACTTCGTTCAATTAAGGATGCAATTTCTAAAGGGGGCTGGACGCAGCAAGCACCTCCCCGAAATTCGCGTTGTCTGAATGCATATTAATAATTTGGACGCAAAAAAATAATTCTTTTTTCTGCAAATGGCGGGAAACTTATCAACTCATAATTGCTTAATTATCAATGTTGTATAAGTACACTGTAATGATCCCCATATCGCTTTGTATTTATTTATCATTAAGTTTATTCTTTTCATATATAGCATCAAAAGATACTGTGATGCTTAGAAAGTAAATCAAAGTAAAACAGAAATGAGAACAATTCACAGAATTTTGTAAAAAATATAAAAGACAGTCTTATTACTAGGGCAGACATCTAATCATACGAACAGTTTTTTAAAGAAAAAAAAAACTGAAGAAGGCTGTTATTCATGATTATATTATGATGATGATGATATGAATACAGATAGAATACCTTAAAAGAAAAATAAACACAAACACTTCTTAGAAGAAGAATAGACAGTAAAACAAAATAACAAGACAAAGAGAAGCCTGAAAACAAATAGTTCAGAACTAATTTATCTCATATAATAAAAATAATAGACCATATGGTTTATTGATACTAAGTGGTTACATGAATTTCCGTGGATTGTCTTTTACTATTTGCAAAACCTGATGCACTCTTGCATTGCCAATGCTTTTGGTATAAAAATCTTGATTCACCATACCCAGTAATTTCACTTACTTAGCTTAATCTTGAAACCGGGGTACAAAAAATACTTTTGCAAAATACTGAATACTTCGAATGAACGTAGGCTACTTTTTAAAAATCAAATGCTGTCAAGAAATTACTGGCATTCTCGCTTACTACGGTGTTATGTAGAGTGATAAAATTTTATCATCTGGCTTACAGTTCTTAAGAACCAGGTGCATTGATTCGAAAGGAGCCCGAAAACTTAATTCCCATAATTATATTTCAATTTTTGATATGTACTGACATAATATTATTTCTGACAGGCCAACTTGGGTGGTAGAAAATTATAAATACAGTTATTTTACCGAAATTTCTCGACAATGATAGTTGTATGAAAGCCAGTCTTGAACTAGATCGAATCTCGTATCTTTTATTTATTTCCTTTAGCAGGTTTTATAAAGGAATTTTCTTATTTAGTCACTCATTTGGAAATTATGAAACATATATATTTTTTAAATGACTTGACATGATATTTAAATTGATGGTTTACATGTTCTATATGCCTGATAGCACCATAGTTATTACAGATCATTCTGTGATGTTTAAGATACTCTTGGGTCTGCAGTTCTGTACATAGTCGATAGACAAATTTTAATATCACATTTAACAGGAAATAGTTAATATTTAGAAGTCCAGCGACGGTACCTATGAATCTTATAATTGTCATTCAAGCTGTTAATCAGAGCCCTTTGACTGTTAGCATTGCAGTGAACATAAATAATTTGACCACTTTTTCACGCTTTATGATGAAGATACAAATACTATCTGCTTGGTACTTATATCTTATAATATCATGGACCTGAAAACCTGGAAAAGAAAATCCAGCCTTAATTTCATGAGTGTTTATGGAAATATGAAATTAAACGGGCGTACTTACAAATAAAGTTAACATATCAATGTCTTTAAAAATATCTCTTGCAAAACTCGGCGAAATGTTATCTTTTACAGCAGATTAAGTAGAATCCCGAAAATTGTATACAAATACATTAAAGGTGCACAAAATCCCAGCATAGTAGACCCTTACCATCCCACGGTCAAGGGCTTTTTTGGGCAAATAATTTTGGACCAGTTCCTCCGTGCGTTGACCCTACAACGCCTCGAGCGTTGGAAATTGAACCGATTTCAGGTTGGAAATTGGACATCGCAACGTTGTTTTTGCTTTGCACGTTATTAATAATTAGATCACGGAGATGTCCAATGTTGGAAATTGTTAGGGTTGAAGCATGTGCTGTGTTTTGGTCTTTATTTTCATTATTTAAATAGAAATATTTATATACAAGCAACGCACTATATCTACCTTTTAATTTATAATTTTTTTGGATATCAGCAGACTGTCTAGTCTAGATTATTAATTTGTATATATTTTCATTTAGTTCTTTTTAAACATTAGATATTAGTATTTCTTATTCAGTATTCTGTCATGTGTTAGTATCACGAGAACGAAGTCGTGGATAAAAACTAGAATAGAAAAATACTGCAATGTGAAAATTTATTTTACTTATACTTTATTGTACACACCACTAATACATAAAAATTTGACAGAGGTAAGCAAATGTACAAAGGCGAATTTAACTCTAAAAGAGCTCTCTTCCAACAAACCCAAGATTGCAGTTGATGTGAATATGAAGTTATCTTAAAGTTTACTATAGTATGAAGCTATTGGATTAGAGATTACACAATATAAAGCATTACAACACATAATAAACCATGAAATAATCAAATTCACAAAGTTTAAACGCTTTCGTTCTCAAAAAGGGCTACTAAAGTTTATTACCCGTATAAATCACATTGGGCTGTACAAACTGTAAATTTGGCCAGTATATTCAATGTGGCCGCTATTTAGTGGCATAATATTGTTAATTTGTATGTGTCCAAATGATGTTGGTTAGTTGCGATAGTGCTGTGAGTATATAATGAGGTTGATTTGATTTTGGTCGGGTTTTAAATGTTTAATTACGTTCTGTATTTTGCATTAAATAATCCAGTATACCAACGTCAAGGATTACGGAATAATGTATTATTACAGTAAAATAAAGGTACAAATAGACTCGTGCTTGGCAAAAAAATGAATTAGTATGGGGCCAACAAGAATAAGCACTACCGAATGTGATAAAAACTGCCTAACAAAATTGGTTTAAATTGGAGAAGATATCTTACGTTAGTCTTTAGAAATGACAAGTCCTGGGAGTTATAGAATAGTCATAGAATACTATACACAAAAATTCTTAGTAATGCTTAAAAAGCATTAAAAATGGCAAATTGACTATTTATGTTTCTCAGGATTTGATAAATTGAACTATTGCCTTTATTGTAATTTAATACAGTCAGATATCTAATGTCTGATAATTCGATGTCTGATAGTCTGATGTCTGATAGTCTGATGTCTGATAGTCTGATGTCTGATAGTCTGATAGTCTGATGTCTGATAGTCTGATGTCTGATAGTCTGATGTCTGATAATCTGATGTCTAATAGTCTGATACCTGATAGTCTGATGTCTGATGTTTGATAGTCTGATGTCTGATAGTCTGATAGTTTAATGTCTGATGTCTGATACTCTTATGTTTGATAGCCTGGTATCTGTCTGATACCAAGCTAGTCCAAAATTTGGCAGTTTGATGTCAGACAGACAAAGTCACAAATATGAATTAGTGCTAAATATTTTCGAGTTCATATTAAAGGTTAAAAATCTCGGTCTCGTTAATAAAGACATTCTCATGGTGCCCTGCTATTTATTCTCTTCAGGTTTCGGTACTGACATTTTATATTCTGTGTCGCCAACCAACCTGTAATTCTGGGAAGGCGGCGGCATGCGATCCTTTCGTTAATATTAGCTTAATGAGTGCATAACAGCCACAACTTTTTACAGTGCTCTTTTGTACACAGTTGCTTATTGCAATTGCCATTTTTTTTTTAATTTAATAAGTGTTGAAATTTTATATGTCGACTGTTACTGTTCAATTAAAATAAAAAGGAATTTGCCAGTTCAACTGTACTTTGATATAGGTATGTTACACGACACATATGTCATTTGATGATTGTTCTGAAACTATTGTATTTACTTTCGAGATTGTGTCTCGTAGTACTTTTATTTTTATTAATGAAATATAAAAGTTAGTAAAAAAACTACCTTACATTTTATTTTAAAAATATATTAATATATTTTTACAAGTCATATAGAAAAGTCAAGAAGGCAGTGTGAGGCAAAGCCAAATGGAAGAAGATACATAATTTTGTAGCCTTAACATCGAGTTATTTTTTTTTATACAACTATAAAATAATAAATGGTTAATCTATCTATTTATATATAACTGATCAAGTGGAATTTAAAGAACTT
Organism: Galleria mellonella; assembly: GCF_026898425.1. Lineage (NCBI taxonomy): Eukaryota > Metazoa > Arthropoda > Insecta > Lepidoptera > Pyralidae > Galleria > Galleria mellonella. The sequence goes on along the minus strand of NW_026442028.1, from coordinate 2,812,311 downwards.
ATTATATTACCATACTTACCTTATGAAATTTCTGTAATGAAATCAAAAAAATATGCGATCATAGAAACTTCGTTAAATACCAGTTAACAAGTTACATATCAATACATATAAAATAAATAACCATTAGTTTTAAAAATATTATTTATACTTTATTGTACACAAAAATTATATAGTTATAATTTATATTAAATGAAGATGTACAACGGGCGAGTTTAACTCTGTAAGAGTTCTCTTCCAACAAACCTTAATATATTAAATATTGCATCCCTAATTTTATTACTGGTATTTCGTCGTGGATTGCATACGTGTAAAAAATACAAAAATTTTAAATCAACCGAAGATATTTTAAATACCATTTAATTAATTATAAAAGTTTTAATTAAAATAATATAGCGGTCCTTAAATATAATGGGAGGCAGTATCATCTATTCCGTCATCATAACGTGGCGTGAGCCTACATAATTTAAGCCCTTTAGTATCGCAAAGTGTGAGTTATGGCAATCGTTATACACATTAATAGATCAACACCATTACAACAATGTTACCACCATATAAATTGGGAATTTATCCCGGTACACGTTGTTTTATGGGATAATATTATAAAGACATGCTGATATATTTCTATTTTTTAAATTGATATATTGGCATAGAGCCGTGACGGAATTCGATTAGTTACTAAGTCTTAGTTAATTTTAAATTTTCGCGTTGTTTATATATATTTTAAATTCACAATCGGGACAGGTGGTTGATTACTAAACAAAAATTGACACGAAATACTAGATGACGTTAGAATCAAGACTTGTGGTTTTTGTTCATTATTATGGAATAAATAATAAATTGACATAAAATTTCTAAATTGGCGGGTGGTTTTATTTATTTTTTATCGATATAGTAATAATATATAATATTTTTGCCTTTATTCTCTTGTATTGTACAACTTTATAAAAAAAAAAACACAAACAAGCAAGAAATATTACGATTTTATGGATTCTTTATACAGGAAAAGATTGCATATTATCTGTCACTTTACATTCATATATAATAATAAAAACCACTCGTCAAATTAAAAATTTTACTTCAAATTATCTTTTATTATAAAATAATCAACAAAATCAAGTCTCGATTCCAGCACCATCTAGTATTTCTCATCACATTTTGTTTAGTTTTGATCACCCATCTTAAGGAGACGCGATGACAGTTAAATACATATGTCATATTTATTGTCCATTGAAAAATTGGTTCATTAATTTTTCTTTTTTCTACATAACAAGCCATATATTTAAATATATTTGAGTCTAACAGGCGTCTAACTAATGATACAATCCGCGTTGCCAAGAAAAATAGCGTGCAACTAAAATAGACCCGGTCACCGGCAAAGTCAAAGGAAATATAAGTCCTGGAGGCGACCGACAGACTGTGCTGATGTGATCACTTTATACTGACCACTTACCGCTTATATCAGTAACTGCTACAGGGAAAGTGCATAAACTTAGTTTACTAGAGTTTTATTAGGTTTATTCCATCTGTACCAGGGGTGGCCGACTTGACTAGACCCAAGATCTACTGACGAAACCCTGTGCAATCTACCATAATTGATATTTATATATTTCTTGAAATCTCAATTGAAACAACATAGTTCAGTACACAATTATGTAGTATTGTAGTATTATTTATTTTATTAAAAGGGAAAACATACAACTGAAAATTATTCTTAGTAACTATGTACTTATTTATATTAGTGAGGGCATCGCGTTTGAGCATCTTCCGCTAGATTAGCGCAATATTATATTTTTTGCTTTGCCACAATCGACTGGACTAGTAGTCGCGGTCGACCGGTTCGCCACCCCTGATATCAATATATATATATATATATATATATATATATATATATATATATATATATATATATATATATATATATATATGCAGTCACTCTCTATAAATATTTGTAAAACAGTCCAACTTTTTTTTTATTCCAGTATAAGTAAATCGAATAACTTTTAATAATAATAGATTAACTTTTATTAGCGACTTCGTTCGAGTGACCAGAGGAACCACCATGAAATTTTTCCTAAATTTCTAAGGTGAGCGGAACAAAAAATTTATGTTAAAAATACATATCGTTTAAAAATACAAAAATATCGTTCCTTTGGTCTATCATGATAAGATTTATAACAAATGAAATATAATATTAAGCTTCATTTACTGGGCCGAATTCGATATGAACAGAAACATGAAATTGAGTCCGAAAATTCCAGATTACAATTCATGGTAGACCCAAGACTACTGACCGGAATAAAAAGTAATCTACGTCCTTATCCATCCTATGCAGTAAGTGTATACCAAATTTGACAACGATTAGCTAATCCGTTAAAGCGCTAAGAAGTAACAAACAAACAAATTTATTTTCATATTTATAATATTAGTACATGAATATTTATTTTTAAAACTTATGTTAATTGTTTTTTTTTTTAAGAATACTACTTACTTACTTACTTTTTTAAGAATACTTAGAATGGCAAACAAGCTGCTAGCCCACCTGATAGAAAGTGGTAACCGTCGCCTATAGACATGAGTAGTACCATGGACATAATGTACCCAGTAAATTCACGCTATATCCCACCCTTCAAACCGAAACACAGCCATGCAAACACAACTAATTCACGGTTGAAACACGAATGGGACAGAGGTACCCAAGCAATCGACTTTTATATAAAGTCTTCCTCCGGTATAGAAGAATTCACATATTTTTTAATAATCTTTTCTTATTAATATAAAAAAATATCAAATCGATGAAACGGCCGCATGTTTTGTAGGAAAAGTATTTTAATATTTATAAACAAAAAATTATTTACATCCATTTGTTCGTTTTTTTTTTATTATTATATCAGCTGTTAATTAGCTCCTCTCCCCCTCCATTCGGGGGATTTTGCCAGTAGTTGCCATGCTCGGCAGGCAGATTGGCAACCGCAGTTAGGCATCGATGACTTTTTGAGAGAGACGCTGCTGTACATCCCTCATTTTTTTACATATCAGAATAATTATTTCTAACCCTTTAAGATAAATCAGTGCATTAATAAACCAATCCCACTTTCTTTTTTAATTTTTGTTATAGAAACGTAATAATTTGAGATATTTCACTCTTCACCGCCACACTATCGGGCGGTGAGTGACCTCCCGATTGGTATCTCGCCGCCAAAACATGCGCTTGCACTTAAAATACCACTAACATGTATGTTATTCTAAAAATAAATTAATTACAGTATAATAATATGCAGCACACAAAAATAAAAAAAACAAACTTTTCATTCATCAACGTATCAGCCTTTAACTGTCCACTGCTGAACATAATCCTCGCCATTGGCTGGTTTAGCCAGTAGTTGCCACGCTTGGCAGTCGTATTAGCAACCGCAATTAGGCTTTGGAAATGTTTTAAGAGGGACGCTGCTGTACATACCTCGCCTTCCCTTAGTCGCCTTTCATGACACCTACGGGGAAGGAAGGGATGGCCTATTCTATGCCAGGACTACACGACCACTACTTCAGTGTCTGTCTCAAATTCTTTTTGCGATAATAAAAGAAACCGATTTTCTTTGCGGGGCAAATTTTTAAGTCGAAGGATGGGCAGCAGTGCCCCTCTTAAAACAACACTAAAACCTAAATGCTTTTGTCAACCCGCTTTCCAAACGTAAAACTACTGACAAAACTCCCCTTAGGGCGGGCCTATGTTCAATGGTGAACAGTTAAAGGCTGATATGATGATGATGATGAGACTGAAGTAAATACTAAAAATTGGAGAAATAAACAAAATCTATTGAAAAACACAAAAAAACAAAAAAAAAGACAAGTTGAGAACTTCCTACTTTTGGAAGCAACTAACATGCAAATAATGTGCATTAAATCATAAATACGAATCTATAATCGTTATATTTTATAATACATTTTGAAATTCAAATTACTCAGAAGCAAGGAAGTTTACAGCAAAGGAATGTCTGAGTGGCCAGTGGGTTTTATAGGGGTTTTTGCCATAAAATGAATATTCGCGTGTTACGAACTCCCATGATCCATACTGTTCTGAATAATGGTTAGCGAATGCCTATAAAACGTAATGAACTAGATCGTTAACATCTAGATGGAGTATTTCTTAATAAATGAGACGTAATAACTGCTTTTTTTCTTTCAAAAAGGCGTGTTTTTAAATTTCTCAGTGAAATGTTTCTTAACAAAATGAATGTATAATATATTTATGTAATATTTATATATAATATAAATAAGGTAATGAGTATTTAAATTATAAAACATAATAGCAGTATAGTTTAAAACTATGTACCACAAAATAAAACCAACTTCAATCGTGGCAACTAAAATCGTGGTATCCTTTTAAACAAAAGAAAAACAATCCAAATCTGTTTATAAGTAACGAAGTTATGAGGTAACAAATAATAAAAAAAAAACTCAGAATTGAGAATCAAATCCTTTTTCTGAAATCAGTTGAAAAGCTTGCTTTACGTTCAGAAGTGAAGAAAAATTAATTTGTGAATGTGACCGACAAAAGCCGACAGGAGTCGATCACAATCCGATTGGACTACCTAAAGGGTAGGTCATGCACTTGCTGACTACTGTACTTGCTAACTGTAATAACAATTATTGAATGTATGTACATCACACACCCTGACAAGAGATTGAAAAATTGAACACTTAGTATGAAAAAACAATAGTTCACCGTTTTTGAACATTTTTCGAATCTCGACGCCCCATCTAGAAGCGTACAATCTAAGGTAACGGCAACTCGTATGGTAATACGTATTAACATTTTCATAGCCCGGTGCATTTGCACGTCGAATCGCGATTATTTTGTTTTTGCTAAAAAAAAAAAAAAAAAAAGTAAAAACGCAACTAACTTAATCCAAGCGGTAAGTTTTTTTCTCTTAATTATGTAACGCCTTTGTCTCCTTAAATGGATTAAGGAATTTATAAGGGTTAAGAGACTCGTTATTTTTGCTCGTTATCAAAACACGCGATGCGGCTTATTTATGTAACTGGGGGTCGACAGGGTCCTTATGGGTGGGTAGATAGAACCATGTAGGTGCAAAAAATATTTTACTGAGCTAGGTCTTTTGTGGAAATCCATATCACTGGCTAGCCAGCCATTAATATATGTGCGACTGCTTACATTTAAAGATTGAATAGTATTGTTCTTAGTATATATTCTTAGTAAATATATATATTCTTCCAGTCAACCTAACACACTGGCACAGGAAGTAGTGAGTGAGTAAAATAAATATTTACATAGATTACAAATCATTATATATATAATAATGATTTGTATATATGCACTTATGTTTAATCACTCAGAATTGATATCTAGCTAACATCTTTGAATATGTTATCATAATTGAAATTTCCGTTTCCTCTTCTTAAGACACCATCTCCTATCGAAGGTTGGCGCCCATTATAGCGATCTTTACTTTATCCACCGCCATTCTAGAAAAGAACTTGTTAATACCGAAGTAGCAGTTTAATGATAGATCATCATATCAGCCTTTGCTCCACTGATAAATCTCACCCTTGGAGGTTTTGCCAGTAGTTGCCATGCTTGGCAGGCGGATTGGCAACCGCAGTAGGTAAACGTAAGGTAGGGCAATGGGCCTTTTAAGGTAGAGTATTGCCTGTCAATCCCCCAAAGATACGGCCATGCGTCTCTGTTACCGTGTCAGCGCCCTTCTTAAAACACCACCAAAAGCCTAAATGCGGTTGCCAACCCGGCCGCCAAGGATGGCGACTACTGGCAAAACCTCGCAATAGGGAGAGGCCTATGCTCAACAGTAGACAGTTAACGCATGATGATGATGATGCCACCATTTATTGGTACCCCACCAGCGTACACCGATAGCAGAGGCGTGGTTACCATTCCACTATCATCCATTAAAAAAATGCCTCATTTTACTTATAACTTGTCAAAAGGAAATGAAATGAAAAATTTCTATAATTAGTTTACCCACGTTAATTATTTTAAGCTAAAATTGTTTACTAATTATGCTAAATATAGAAAAACATGCTTTTCCAAGCACGTGAATATAAATTCAGGGTCATCTAACTTCATGTCACTTTGTAGACTATAACAAATTAAGTTTTGGATGTTATCGCGAACAGATGTTCGACGAAAACAGATATTATCGTAGTTCCGAGCGTTTATAAATTAAGCCGCCGGTGCTATACCCCTGTAGCATTATTCCCTATACGAATAGAGTTCAAAATTGAATACACAAAAATTGTTTTCAATGACACTTTTAGACTTTCCAAATACCATTTGCTGACGATATCATTATCTCTTATTGGGCCGGCCCGTCTAATGTCTATTTGGTAGATGTTAGAATGTATACATATGTTACTGTAAAAGCCCCAACTACGGTAAATTTAAAATATTCTAGTAAAACCTAAGATTTGCCAACTTTTAAAAATGGTAAAAATCCGAAACGTTCTGTGACCATAATTACATTAGAAATGTGGTAAATGTCAAAAACTAAACATACTTTTTACACATATTTAATGCATAATGCGCGTACTCGTGGTCGTGAGTAGATAATAGTTTGGTTTGGTGAAAGACTTATAAAAATTACCTTTTTCTTTAAATCCTTACATTTATCAACTCATGTTGTTAATTCCTAAGATTTACTGGTTAAACCAAAGATTTATTGTTGTACAAACTTTTACAGTAAATGTAAATAAAAAAAGTAAATATACATTAAGAATGTATGACTCGATATAGATATAAAAACAGTGCAAGATTAAGCAGACGTGTTATAAAAATTACTAAGTAACTTCAAAAAGTAAGAGGTTCTCTCAACTTGTCTATATTTTATACACAAATTCTAAACCGATTTTGATAATACTTGTGTTGGTCCGATATAATTAATCTTAATTTACGACATTTAAGATCCGAAATATCCAACTTTTTCCTTTTATATATCTCTGGCTGTATCCCGCGACTTTGCCCGAATGAATCAGTACATAAAGTATTCTATGTACTAAGTTCGGATATAAGCTACCAATGTACTAAATTTAATGCAAATCCGTTGAATAGTTTTTGCGTGAAAAATTAACAAACAACCCTCCATCCTTACAAACTTTCGTATATACGTATATAATATTAATAAGATTGTGCGTTTGTACTGGATTTTGTCTCATCATATCAGCCTTTAACTGTCCACTGCTGAACATAAGTCTCCTCCTTGGGGGGTTTCACCAGTAACTGCTACGCTTGGCAGGCGGATTGGCAACCGCAGTCAGGAGATGTTTTAAGAGGCACGTTGCTGCCTATACCTCACCCTGCCTTAATTGGCTTTTACGACTTACGAAAGGAAAGGATGTCCTATTCTACACCGGGACCACACGGCCATTTGATTTTGTCATTTTTGGTAACACCTTATGGTGATCAGAAGGAAACTGTACAAAAGTCTGACATACTTATAGTATACATGCATAGCTCTATACTTGCACTGCTGAGTTTCAGTTTCAAGGCGTAAAGCAGTCAGCAATGTCTTAGCCCTCAAGAATGGCAACTGAGGAATACCGTAAGCATTATGAAGAGTGAACAACTTTACCGCTTTCTATCAGATTGGCCGTCATTTTGGTTGCAGTTTTCACCATCGACTTGAACCGTTCCACGTCATATTGCTCAGGGAATACGTGAGCCAGGAAAGCATTTTAAACCTTGACAATTTGCATTAGGAACGATTATGCAAATCGCTTTACTAGTATTAATGATATTTCAGAGACTTCAATACCTATATAATATGGGTAGTTCTATAGTGTTCGACACAATAAATGAGAGTGATAGATTTTCAAGGCACTTTCTTCCACGCACAACCACTCTTTAGAATCAACTTCCAGCAGCAGTATTTCTGAACCGATACGACATCATAACCTTTAAGAAAAGAGCATATTCCTTTTTAAAAGGCCGGCAGCACATCTGCAATGCCTTTGGTGTTGTGGGTGATCATGTGCGGCGGTAGGCACTTACCATCGGGTGAGCCGCATGCTCTTTTGCCCTTGTGTTATAAAAAGAAGATGCCTTACTAGAATTCCGATTTAGAAACATACATCAATATCACTGTTAAACAAATAAAATTTAAATTAAGAGCATACATTCTGTCCAAAGTTGCTAAAACAGCAGAATATTAATGTCAGTACTTACTGTTTGAGAACGAAACGTAAAGTGCCACACACACGAGCCCAATATATTTTGTATTGTATGTATCTTTGTATGCGTTTGCATGCTAATTAAATAAAAATAAATATATAGGCTCCACCCTCAATCAGACAGGTGAACTTACAAGCACAACGTTAGTATATTAACAAATAATGAATAAACCTTAAACTAGAAAATAAATTCCGTTATTTTTTTCCAATTGTAGGAAGATGATAGCACTGGCGAAGCGCTTTGGTCCACTGACCACTGTCCAGACGAGGTACCGTCAGCAGAAACACGACTTAAAAAATATATCACCCTTAAATAATAATGGGGAGATAATAATGAGTTATAATTTGCCCAGCAGTGGGACACTTTACAGGGTTTTTAGTATCACAAAATTATCACAAGAGCACAACCAAGTCTCAAACCAAAAATATACATGTTATAGATAGTTTAGTTAATTGAACTCTATCACCAGACACCAAAGTCGTTTTCTGAACGGGCAAGAAATTCGATTAACTTATTTAAAATAGATTGAAATTGTATTAATACCAGATTTCTGAATATAGAAAAGCTCGATGTTACTAATATAGATCATACCCGTAATCTCAGCTTTTAATAAATGATCACTATTGAGTATATTATTTTATTAATAATACATTATTTTAATTGTAATTTCTAGGCCACCATTAATAGGCTACCCCTTCCTTAGCCGTGTGGTTCCGGAAAAGAATAGGCCACACCTTCCTTTCCCAAGTTGTAAAAGGCGCCTAAGGGAATTAATGGCAACAGCGTCCCCCTTGAAACATTATAAAAAGCCAAACTGCGGTTGCCAACTACTGGCAGTTAACGACTTATATAACATTGAGTATTTTTTTTTATACAACTTACCCTTTACTTGATACCCCCCATGCGTTGCCATTCCTGAGGACTGAGGTGTTATTCCTCTGTACCCAGTAAATTCACGCTATATCCCACCCTTCAAACCGAAACACAGTCATGCAAACACAACTGCTGTACGGTTGAAACACGAATGGGACAGAGATACCCAAGCAATCGACTTTTGTACAAAGTCTTCCTCTGGTGGTAAGTATATGATTTTAACATTAATTCACTTTGTGTATTGTAATTTTTTAATTAAATGTCATATTATCCTACTATTATTATAAACGCGTAAGTTTATGAGAATGCATGGATGAATGTTTATTACTTTTTCACGCAAAAATGATTTAAATGAAATTTAGTACACAGACAGGTTATGTCCTACTTACATACATACATTATATACATACTTTATATGCTGATATATGCATTCAAAGCCGCAGAATATAGCTACTTATAACTATGGCTGTTTTTTCTTCATTTTTTCATCATTAAGGCCTTAAGCTAATTTGTCATTTGAAATTGCATAATTTTTTTTAATTAAATGTTTGTTTGCTGACTGTACCGAGCGTCGGCTCCTCACACAGACTGCAGAGTAATGAATATATTTTTTTACCTTTTTTGTCCGTATGTATACTTAGTGAGGTTTTTACCACCGATTCACCACCCGCGACGCTTTCTCCGCGGTCACCCACTGTTCACTATTTGGCTTTACAATTTAAAAAAAAAAAACATAACGAAGGTACAAGTACTGGACGCATAAAGTCTTTTTTTTAATCAGTTGCAATGGATGAATGTGTAATTATTTAATAAGTATATTCTACATATGTTAATTGACTCCAATTCGATAATTTCAATAATGAATTCTATTAACAATGTAGTTAAGTTTCTTATAACAAACGAAGTTTCTTATTAGCTTGATACTAATATTGCTTTTATTAATTTTGAATAATGATCCTATGTTTCATCGGGGACTGTGTAATATTTGAAATCAAATATTTAAAAAATCACTTTCGCGTAAAGTCATTTTTAAACTTTACTAGCTTTCAGCCGCGACTTCGTCCGCCTGAAATTTCTTTTTAGATTTCTTTATCAGTTTTTAGAAAACTTAAGTACTGAACCGACTTATATAAAATTATTATGCGATCAATCTGTGAGTATATCTTGTCAGATTCAAAAAGAATTTTCCAAATCGGTAAGTTATGAGGTAACAAACATAAAAAAAGTAACCAAATTGAAAACTTTCTTTTTTTAAGGCGCCTGAAAAGGAAGCTTATATTACTTACTACTAACTAAAGTTTTCTCTTAGCAAATCCAAAATTTAAAATAACACTAATGTCACCGTGTAACACGGTGTACAATATTTGACAATTTACATACTATAATGATATTATTGGCCGTGTGGTCCCGGTATAGAATAAGCCACCCCTTCCTTTCCTGTGTGTCGAAAAAGCAGAATAAGGGAGGGCGAGGGATGGGCAGTAGCGTCCCTCTTAAAACATCTCTAAAGCCTGACTGCGGTTGCTAGTCCGCCTTCCAAGGCAACTACTGGCAAAATCCCCCAAAGTGTAGGCTTATGTTCAGTAGTGGACAGTTAAGGGCTGATATGATGATGATGATGATGATATTATATTTTTATTTACATTTATTGACATCACCTTTAATTTATACTAGTACAAATCCATTTATATTCATGCAAGTGATGTATGTAAGAACACTGATGGGAATTGCCTTTTACTATTTCGTATATCTTGCTTTCGCCTTAACGGACCTGACATTAATGATATAATGATTTATAATTTATGTAAATATTTATTTTAATTTCTATTTTGCACTACTACTGCCCACTCACTACTTCCTATGCCACTATGTTAGGTTGACTGGAAGAAATCTCTTTCAGAGATAAGTTCGCCTTTGCTAACACTAACTTATTGTTTTTACTGTATATTTTAGTGCAATAAAGAATATACATATTAAAATGAATAACACATAATTAAATATCAGATTAATGACATGTTTCCATTGCACTGCGAATCGGAGGTTTAACAAGTAAAAGCTCTTAAAAAAATAAATAAAGAAAAAAGAAAAACTAATTACATACTTATTGCAATTTGCTTTACATCACGTGAATGTCACGTGATGTAAAGCAAAATTCATGAATCCAAATGAGCTGTATCCAACACAACTGTATCTTTTAGGACAGGGGTGGCTAACTGGTCGATCACGATCGACTGGTCGATCGCGACTATTGGTCGTATCAAGGCAATAAGTATAACATTTTGCTAATTCAACGGAAGATGCTCAGACGCAATGCTCACACATAATAAGTAGTTACTAAGAATAATTTTAAGTTTTATATTTTCTCTCTTAATAAAATAAAAATACTACAATACTAAATAATTACAGAGGAACACAGAGAAATGACACCCGAGTCCTCAGGAATGGTAATGCATGGGGGGTATCATGGGTGAAACAGTACACTCTGTTATGTCCATGGTACTGCTCATGTCTATAGGCGACGGTTACCACTTTCCATCAGGTGGACCGTCAGTTTGTTTGCCATTCTAAGTTGTATAAAAATAATTGTGTACTAAACTATGTTGTTTCATTTGAGATTTCAAGAAGAATGTAATTGGTATATCACACAAAGTTTCGTCAGTAAACAGTAGATCTTGGGTCTAGTCTAGTCGGCCACCCCTGTTTTTGTCACAACGTAGCTGAAACGAACGATTTCGAACGAACTGAGCAAGTTCGTGGCATAATAAATCAGCCACTTAGCCTCGTTGCCATGGCAACGCGGTCTGCTACAATAATTGGCCGAATGTCCGCCAGATAACATCGTCAGTAATCGGTACACTTTGGTTTTTTATTTAAAACGAATATTGCATTCCAATACCTGTACTGAGATAGCATTTCGGCGAAACCTCTCTTAAGCGAGAACTCGTGTTTGTCCCGTTCTCACCGGTAAGGTGTGAAAGAGACAGATGCGGTTCTGTCGGCTTGTAGGTGTGCCCTGTTTTGATTTCTTTATCATACGCGGATTGGCGTGAATTTATTACTGTACCGTTCGTTGTGAGGCTAATTTTTTGCTGATAGTCATATGTTTAATTATTAGTATAGGCTTAGTATATACCGTGGAGTGCAAAGACTTGATTCTAATTGTTTTTGTTAACATTCAAACCGGCTGATGAATATCTATTTATTATTTATTGCGAACAAGTAACAGCGCGATTTTGAATGCATGATGGAACGTCAGATATGGCGGCTCGTATTGCTTCTATGATTATTTGGCTTCCAAGAAAAAAAGAGTAATGTTTGTCGGATATATGTACAAGTGTGTTCAAATATTAGGGCTTCTACGCAAAACTTTTATTTCTGTTATGAATTAGCAACGCGTGTTTTATTTCTGGAAGACAAAAATAATTGCTATCTCTAACTCTAAAAACTCTTTTTTCAATGATGAAAATGGAATAGTAACTCTGCCTTCATACTGGTACGGCACATAGGTGATATCAGTCACCAGATAGTAAAGCTAGATTAGCCAATTGTCTTAAATCTACTAAGTGATAAAACCACGACAGTTTCCAGGGCGTGGTTGTCTTGACAAGGTATATTGCTAGCAGTAGAGTCCACTGGGAGGAAAGGAATTGTTAGCGATGAAGTTTGACAGCCCCATTGCTAGCAATATGCCCTATTGTGTCGACCTCCACGTGGTTCCCCCTGGAAACCATCGTGAACAATTCTTGTTGAATTCATCACGATGAGCTAACTGACCTGCTTCATTCCCACCTATCATCCTTCACTGGTGCCCCGCCGGTGAATACCGATAGCGCGGGTGGGGTTACCATTTCATTATCACCCATTAAATAAAATAGAGTCCGCACTGTTGTCCCTGGAAGCTATCGTGGTTTACCCTTGACGCATTCATCACGATGGACAAACTAATCCGTTTTCATTATTCTTTATATGTTACACAGTACTAACATTGCTGTTCAAAGGAAAAAAGGGAATCATTATAAGATCACTTCGTTGTCTGACTATCAAGACCCTTTTTCTTAAGAACGCGTGGATGTATCAAGTTGAAATTAGTATCATATACTCAGGTCTACAATCTCTTAAAGCAGTGAAAAGATCAAGCTTCTAAATCGACGTAATCAAAAGATACGGCTGTTTATGTTCCATTTATAACATATATTTTGATATTCGCAAAGGGAATCAAAATCTATAGGGTTGTTTCCGTCGACCTAGAATCATGAAATTTGGCAAGAAGCAATGTCATGTAGCTTAAGTAAAGGAAAACAATCCGAAAACCGTAAATTAATAGTTATATTACAAAAAAAAACTTGACAATTTTGTACGGCAACCTTTGTTGCGTGAGCGCGACTCGCACTTGACCGGCTTTTTATTATAATTCTACAAGTTTCAGAAGGTCGTAACCTTCCCAGAAGGAAATATATTATTTCATTATGAACTTTAAATTATTGATAATTAGATTCAATATAAACTTTAATATATAATATAAAACAAACGCATTTATTCCATGATCTCCATGGTGTTGTTCACGTCCATACGTCATTACCACTTTCCATCAGGTGGCCAGGTACGCTCGTTTACAATTCTTAATAGTGTAAAAAAACTTTATGATCTATAAAAAGTGACTAACGTAGACTTAACTTTATAATTAATGCCCGATAAAAACATGAAGATATATCTTAACATAATTTAAATAGCAAGAAATAGTTTTAAATTTGTATTATAAAAAGCTGCCGGTTACAACTTCGCATTCCATGCAAGAATAATCATGAAAACTAAACCGTAAACAATCGCCGTAAACTTTATGGACAAGATCCATAAATAATACAATATCGATACTGGTATTAAGCTTATGGCTGCACGCAAAATAGTGCATTGGAACTTTTTTATGCATATTAAGCTTGAATTATATATAGTAGATAGAACATCTGAGGGTTAAACACGGGCGAACATTTGGTCTGCTAAATTGACATATTTTGACACATTTTTTTTAACAAAACACAAAACGCGCAATTTTTTCAGTGTTGCAAGGGACTGAATGTAAATTTCCCAGATCAGATGTTCTTAAATTTCATATGGAAACTATTTTTTCTGATGTAATATCTACTACCAATGATCTACCAATGGAATTGAAAAATTTTTCCAAGAAATTTGGGTTGAAATACAACAAAATGTTTTTAACGTCCCATACATGCTATCTCATATTCTCGATAGCTGGGTTTTTTATGGGTGTAAATAAAATGGTAACCCCGCCAGCGCTATTGGCATATTCTGATGTAGTACCCCGTTAACGAATACCGATAGGGCAGACGGGGTAAGGGATGATAGATGATGAAAGCAGGTCGGTTAGCCCATCGTGATGAACTCTACAAGAATCGACCACATGGTTTACAGAGAGAACCGCGTGGAAGTCGATCTAGAGGGTATGTTGGTAGCAATGGTGTTATTAGACCCTATTACTAACAATCTTTTCTCTTTTCATTAGCTGGATGCCGTATAAGAAATTTAAATTTTGGCACTTTTCGATTTTTCTTTAAACATTTCCTTAAAAGGATGGTGTTTTTTTGGTGGGTGAAAATTGAATAGTAACTCCGCCTAACTGCGCTAACGGGATACACTGGCGGAGCACCAGAGAAGGGTGATAGATGAAAATAAAAACAAGCCAGTTAGCCCATCATGATGAATTCATCAGGAATTAACCATGATAGTTTCCAGGGGGAACCGCGAAGAGGTCGACCTGGTTGGGTATATTGCTAGCAATGAGATTCTCAGTCTCCATTACTTACAATCCCTTTCCCCCCTAAAAGAATGGTTATAATTAGAATTTTATTCTGTAATATTATGTATAATGGTGATCATATACATACAGATACAGCATCACCGTGTGGCCCCGGCATAGAATGAACCACCCTTCCTTACACGTGGGTGTCATAAGAGATTAGACAAGAGAACAAGATTAAGAGAACATAATGGTCGAGGGATGGTCAGCAGCGGTTGCTTACCCACCTGCCAAACATGGCAAATACTGGCAATCAGTATCGCAGTAGACAGTTAACGACTTATGTGATGATGGTTCTCGGAATCGGTTCTCTTTCAAAATTTCGTTTGGAGAAATAAATTCTTTTTTTTTTTTATTCTAAAAATGGTATTCTTAGCCCATAGCATGGTGTCATTAGCCAGTGCGGAGTGAGAGCGGATGCTGTGTCAATTCTCAACATCTCTTCAGCGTATTATACTGCTTTAGGCGTAAAATAGAAATAACAGCAGCAATGTAATATTTCTGTAGGAGGTCTTTCACCCGACCGTGGGTGGCGGCTGATTTCGTTCAACGCGACCACTAAAACTGGTAACTTTTTGCAACACGAATTTTATTAATATTGCCCACTAATCTGTTGCCCACATCCTCGTCTGCGTGACTGGGATATATTGTTTGTTCGGGATAAAAATAGCCTATCTACGTCTTTTTTTTTCATTTAATTTATTGATTGAAATAACTTTATTGCCCAAAAGAAATTATTGTACAAAAGGCAGACTTACTGCTAGTAGTATTAATTTATTTATTTATTAAGGCACACCAACAGTACATACGTAACACATTTAAAAAATATGTATACAAAATTAGATCTGATACAAGTTCCTATAAAAGGCTAGTACCTACAATATTTATAATTTAATTGACGTACTTACAATAATCAAGACAAAATGTAGACATCCAATAAATGTGTATTACATAAAAAAATAAATAGAATAAAAAAAAAAGCAAAAATGATCAGTTTTTCGTTAGCATTTATATATAATATCATCTCAAATAGTAATAAATAAATCAATACAATTGCGCCAATTGCATTGTTAATAACACAAGAACATAATACAGAGTGTATTAGTGGAAAAGCAAAGAAATGTCATCATTATCACTACCCACATAAGAGCTAATTTAGAAGGCTCGGTTCTAAAAACCAAGATCTCAGACAGTTGAAATGTCATTAACATTACTCGAGTAAATTCTCAGGTTTCTAGTTTTCGTGGTAGCTGGCAAGATGACTGATGTCGGCGTTTTCAGATGATGATGATATTAACTGGATCGCGTTACGTCAAACGTACAACTTACGTTTAAAGCTCTAAGAAACAGTACACGTCAATGCGGTGGAAATTTAGCGAGAAATGGTCATTACGGTTGTCAATGTATTAATAGTTGCTTTCTTCGGTTATTCTTTTCCATGAAAATCAATATATTTTCGTCTCATCATCATCACTTCAATCCTACCTATCCATCATTCACTGCTGATCATTGATCCCCCAAATATTTTACCATACAGTCCTCTACCTTAGACAAGTAGCAAACCTGTCATTATATACGTGTTCGTCATCGCCTGTGTATAATAGAAAAAGATAGCAGTGTTCGATTTTTTTTCTCATACTTGCGGTAACGAAAATGTATCTACCGTTTGCCACCCTCTGCATTATTTTCGAAGTCATCATTTTGTAGGCTGCATTACTACACTGCGTTTGCTTGTAACATAATTATGTGAGCTTTTCTCCATCAGTTAATTTTTTTTTTCTTTTTTTTTTTCATCTGTAGTATTTTCCTCTGATACGGATTTTCTTTTTAAATAAATTTTTGTGCCCGTTTTTCAATCTATATTTCTTTGGTGAAAATGTTTGGTTTTACGGATAGAATACTATCCTAAAAAGATACAATCTCAACCTCGTCCCATTTAGTTTCAATTTTAAATTCAAAATAAATATGGCGGCCCTCGATCTGTCAGTTTTGAATTTTAGAACTTCAAATCGGTATTAAAAATTTTGTTTCTTTTAAAATAAATAAATTTTCGATCACGCACAAATTGGTAAATTTATTTAGGTATTAAATATTTATTTAATATTTTTATGAATTTTGACGAGCAATACGCATCGTTATACTTAAGGGCTCCTTAAAAGCTTTCGAAGATAAACACTATCAACGTTTCTTTTGATGTACCTACTCCAAATATATAAATAAATTGGCACTTAGTCCTTTCGAGGCAATTTGTATCGGGATTAATGTGGGAAAATAAAGTTGCGCAAAAGGAATCAAAATTCTTTTGCGCACTGATCAAAAAAAGCTGTACAAGCTGATGTCGGTGCTTAATAAGTTCTGAAAAGAGACAGGTACCAGTTTTTGGGGTCAATAACCGGGGCGCGTATTTCGACAATGTGAATACACATATATGTATCTATGTGTGCAAGAAGCATGATAATCTTATTTACGGTGCGCTAATTTAATGTGCGTTGTTTAGTTTTTCAATGGCTTAAAGAAGGGTCTCAATTCGACGGTATTATTTATTAGTAAATTACAATAATATAAGTACACAATAAAGTTACCAGAGGGAGACTTTATACAAAAATCGTTTGCTTGGGAATCTCTGTCCCATTCGTGATTCTACCGTGAAAGAGTTGTATTTACAGGGCTGTGTTTCGGTTTGGGGGTATAAGGGTATAAGGGTGGGATATGGCAGTGAATTTACAGGGTACAAGAGAATAACACCTGAGTCCTCAAGAATGGCAACGCATGAAGGTATCATGGGCGAAACAGTATACTCTGTTATATCCAAGGTACTGCTCATGTTTATAGGCGACGGTTACCACTTTCCATCAGATGGGTCCTCACCTTGTTTGCCATTCTACATTGTATAAAAAAAATATTAGAAGCACACGGTAAAATTAGAAGAGATAGAATAATGATTACTACTGTGATCCAAGATCGTCATATAACAAGGATACAACACGAGCGATTTCTCTTGTATTGCAAGCGTTTACATATATTCATCACAAATATTACGCGTAAGATAAATTTCATGACAATTAGTTGAGCTTTAACTTAACGTTAATAAATAAAAAGAAAGTAGTAATTATTCTTATTAATTATCTGAGTTAGTTAATAAGAATTATTTGTGTAAATATAAATAAAAAAAATTAAGGTCAATGACACAGCACAAGACTGCGCTATTGTTCAGCAAGCGGGTTACGTTCGTCAGAATTGGTACCATGGTGCACTTGCGTTCCACAGTGGGTGCAAATTTCGGTGCTCCCGAACTGGCACCTCGTTATTTCGTACTGCGCCTGGACCGTATTTGGAACCAAATGGGTCATTAAAGGCCATTCATCTTACATACAAATGTCTTTCGGCGTCAAATTGACAGACAGTGATTAAAAAAAATCATTTAATCTTTAATTGGAATGTTAATAAAAGAATAAGACAAATTCATATAAAATAACAATTTGGACAGAATTAGTATGAACGAGACCAACACGGGAGTAACTGCTTATGATTGAAAATGAATCATTAAAATCGGTTTAGAGTTGTCGAAGATTATATTCAAACGACATCAAGAGGCGTACGTATCCGCGATTTTGCCCTTGTGAATCAGCATATAAAGTATCCTATCTGTTAAGTTAGGATATAACCTATCCATGCACCAAATTTCATTCAAATCCGTTCAGCCGCTTAAGTCTGACTAATGAATCAAACATTCAAACACCTTTACAAATTTTCACATGCAACTTTTACAATAAAAATAATCCGTTCTACTTATAGGTATATCGTAATTATGAATCGAGTTCCATGATTATTTTTGGTCTCGTATTAAAAAAATAGCAATTGTGATATGATCACCATTGCTATTTTTTTATGCTGTACAACTGCACAACTGCTGTATACGATTTCCTAGCATTTTTATATATATTTATATAAACTTACACAAAACAATTTGCACACATCAACATTTTATTCGTGCGTATATTACGCGATATCTTCGCCAGCAGTAAAAGTCGAGTTGTAAACTAGAAATAGGTTTGTTTTTTTTTAGAAAAATATTTAAATTTAGTTCGGTTATCTCGATTTAAAAATATAATATATTTTTTCCGCGAAACTCGTTCGATCATTACAAAATAAACTAATAAAATACATAATGTCGCGCGTCTAATTCTTCTGCAGGGAGTGGCGAAGGTCTTTGCCCTAATTCGAAATCATGGTGGTCATGAACCACTCGAATACGTTTCTAAATATAACATCTATTTATATTATTACTTGGCTTTTATGATATGGACGGTATTGGTTATTAAAGAAATAAATTTGATAAAAAATTTGCAAAAAAAAATTGCAGTATTTTGAATCTTTTTTTTTTTGCAACTTAGAATAGCAAACAATTTGACGGCCCACTTGATGGAAAGTGGTAACCGTCGCCTAGACATGAGCAGTACCATGGACATAATAGAGTATAATGTTACGCCCGTGATACCCCCCATGCGTTGCCGTTCCTGAGGACTCAGGTGTTATTCCTCTGTACCCTGTAAATTCACTGCCATATCCCACCCTTCAAACCGAAACACAGCCATGCAAACACAACTGCTTCACGGTAGAAATACGAATGGGACAAAGGTGCCCAAGCAAATGACTTTTGAAAAAAGATTGTCATCTGCTTTGCATTTCCAACACCAAAGATTACATCAGACGTCTCCATTTACAATTAAAGTTGTCTTGAGTCCTACAATCCTAATGACACAATGCACGATTTACATCAAACGGTGCGAATCGGTGCGCACGTTATAAAGAAAACTTTTCACGGTAATTTAAAATTCATAGATAAATAATTAAACAACACATAATTAAAATTGTGTTCCCCAAGAAAATCGACTGCAGTTATGGCAAAACAAGTTATTTTTATTTAAAAACTAAATTGCTGAAACGCTTTTGATAACATTTCTATGGAAATAATCTGTGATCCTTTTAGAGATAACAAACATAAAATAAATACAATCGTATAGAGAACCTCCTTCTTTTTGAAGAAATTGCTAAATAATTTTGTCATTTTGACAACCCGGTCGCCTGCGCATACACAACTATGCCACAAAGTCAGCTATACCTGCATTCCACGGAATGCAGTCAGCTATACGAACATTCTACACAGAGCATTCTGAACAGACGTAGTCTAGTTTGCTGTAGTACCTATACCCATGCCATTCAAATCCATTTCGATACGCGCAATTTCATATAGGTAAATAACCTATTTAAAAAAATAGGCAAGATTTATATACACTTTTAAATGATCATAAATAAAAAATTTGGCCATGTGGTCCCGGCACAGAATAGGCCACCCCCGTCCTTTCCTGTAGGTGTCGTCAAAGCCAACTAAGGGAGGGCGAGAGATGGGCAGCAGCGTCCGTCTTAAAATGTCTCTAAAGCCTGACTGCGTTTGCCAATCAGACTGCCAAGTGTGGCAACTACTGACAAAACCCCCCCCAAGAAAGAGGCGTATGTTCAGCAGTGGACAGTTAAAAGCTGATATAATGATGAAATCAAAAAATATCACTAAATATATTTACAATGACATCTAATTCCAAATTAAGCAGAACTTATAATATAGTTACTGACTAAGCAATTGATACACTTAGATAGATAGTTTTTGTATATATATATATATATATATATATATATATATATATATACTCAATAATACAAATGTATTTATTGTACAGGAATCGAACGGGATCATCGGAAGTCAAATTCTACATTATTATATTCTAAAAAGCAAATCCGAAACATAGTCTATGAGTGTAGTAATTTTCGTCTACATCCGTTGAGGCATTTACGAGTGTTTTGAGTTGTTTATGGTTAATAAACATCCACAAATATAAATTGTTTATATATTTTTTAAAACTTAATACAAAATTAGAATTTGGAATAAAAAAAAAATGCTTCAAATGTTCTCTTCACATTACTAATATTAGTAAGAATCAAAGGGCACGGCATACCCCCGCCAAGTCGAGCTCGTCGAGCTGTCGTATTATCCTTAAATATTATTTAAAAATTGTGTACTTACCTATTTTTAGTGCAAGAATTTTTAGAACCAGTTCCATTGTAAGCACTACTTTCTTAGCAATTTGTTTACAATACCCAAAAAAAGGAAATTTCTCTAAAACATAACTGCCTGACCTAGCAACAGATTAGGCTTGATGATAAATTGATTCTCTAAAAAAATTAAACTAAATCAACCGGCCTCATATGTACAACACAGGTGCTTATTTATAGTGGTAAATTATTAATAACTTTAAATCTATGACGGTACAATACAAATTCGTTCGCCATCTAGTATGAGAAATTGACAAATTTTGAGTTCAAGGAACTACACACCCACATTTATATATGTAGTAAGAACTAAGATTTTTTGTTCCATACTTCTTGTTAATGATGAATCGTCAATTATTTCAATAGATAATGCCACTAAGACCAATAGACAACTTGATATTTTATTATAACAGATTATAAAAGAAACAAAAAAGTATAGATAAAAAATTTTGACCACTTGGCGAATATCGCATCTCGCTGCTACCTACATGTAAGTGTAGATTATTTCATTGTGATTTTATAACAATATGATTTTTTTTTTTACACAAGAGAGAGAGTTTGTATGAAGTCATTTTCATATCCGTGAGATTTGTGGTGTGTGTGGTGTTACATAAACGGAGAGGGAGTTTAAGTGTAAGTAGTTGCGACACTTGGAAAGGAAGGGGTAGCCTTTTCTGTTCCTTTTCTGTCTGTTTATTTTATATATATATATATATATATATATATATATATATAAAATTATAGAATACAATTTTTTCACTTCTGACCAAAAAACATTTACTACTGAGTTTACACTCTTGCCATTTGTCAATTTGCCAGAAGTCAAACGTACTTCTCAAGCATATATACACACTTAGATATTAATTAAACATGTACAATATTTTTTTTTAGTTAGCTTAGCTATAAGTATATATACTGACGGAGTACCAATTAATAGTAATAGGTGAGGATGATGTTACGTCAGTTAGCCCATCGTGACGTATTCACCAGGAATTAACCGCGATTGGTCGACCTGATAGTGCCAGAAATGTGACTGCTAGTCCCCGCTGTAAACAACGTGTTAATGCATTCCAAGTGCTTGCCACTTCATTCCAATTGATTTGTGTACAAAGATCGTATTGGAAATAAACTTATAAGCATGCAAGCTAAGCCAAATGCTTTAACCACGTTTGTGCTTTTTGATGGGTGACGACCGTAGTTTGGCAAGCGTGTAAATCCAGTATCCAACACTATTAAAAACAAAAGCCAACGACCGAAAAATAAAGTAAATAAAGAAAGCAACGTACGTCAATCAGGAAAATGTTAAGACCGCCGCCCACTGATCAAAAGCACATTTAAAAATTCAGTGTTCGAATTTCACTATTTGTAACGCGGGCGCACCTACGCTTTCGCCTCAGCGCACACTGCGCATGAATGCACAAATTAAATAATAATTGTATGATTGTGCTACCCACTATAGATTTTTTATCGCAACTTCTCTCTGATTGAGATAGTATAAAAAAATTCAAAAATTATTTCTAGTATTGGCTTTCTTCCATAGAGCGTGACGTCGTGGACCTTCACACGCTTACTCATGTAGGCGAGCATAGGTCCAGGAAAGAAATTGGTACATGTTTTTGTTTTGAGCAGAAAAACAAATATAAAAAATGATTATAGCAAGAGCATTCATATTTTCAACAAATTTCAAAACTAGTTAATATTAAACTTCCTTGTCTTAAATTAATTTTAGGTTAAATAGTACCTACAGCTGGATTTATTGCCAACGTTCCGAAAAGATGGTTCTCAAATTTTGCATTTTCTGTTTCGGTATACATATCTTGATTATTGTTAATCTAAAGTTAATATTAATTTTGTCAAAATAAAAGGAATGAATAAAAATCATTATTTATCCCTTTAATGAATGATACAATTAGATAAAATATGTGCTTTATGCACAAATCAAAAACAAAATCAAAATTGAAAAATATTATATTATGAAAAAAATTCAATTGTTAGCTTAACTAGCCTACATGCACGACGTAGGCGTGCGCATTTTTTTTTTATTTTTCGATAAAAATAAAACATTTTACCACAGCAAAAGTGCCCTAAACATTAACTTAAGAACTAAGTCAATCACTACACCTAATTTCATTAAAATCTGTCCGGTTGTTGACTAATGCGTGCAAAAATCACCGAAAGTATTATTTTTTTTATTTTGCCCAGTTTAATGGATGTATAATAGTTTGAGAAGCGCTGATCTATATGAAAGTTGTCGTCAGTATGCGTTGCTACTTTGTCGACACCCCCGCGACCGGTTGGCATGGAAAGTGATTTATTCTGAGCACAGAACAGACAATGATACGTAGGCGATCGGCTCTCGACGCTTTGTTCTATAGTACTATCCGACATAACACGATTGGCAACCGGCATTGACCAAACCAGAATATAATTGCTTATTTATCTATGTATCCTAACTTTAGAGCGTCCTACAGCATAAAATGGTAACCTGGCTTACGCTATCGGTAGACGCTGGTGACCAGTGAACAAGGATAGTCGAAGATGAAGTCACGTCAGTTGGCCCATTACATCGAATTCACCGAGAATTAACTACGAAGATTTCCAGAGATATGTTGCTAGCAATAGTGTCCTCAATCCTTGTTAGTAATAAACCCTTCAACCTGAAGAGAGAGTAAAGTGAAGTGGATTCTCCAGTAAGGAATACCTTTGTCACTTTGTTCTTTCTGCCTACACCGCAGGGTCTTGCCGTGAAGTCTTAACTCCTCAGAACCAGACCTTAAATCTGTCTAATCTTATAAATTTAGTTTTAAGTGACTATTCTTGGCAGACATTTCTTTTAAAGTTGTCATAAAGGGCCCGAATAGAACAAACTAATTACATACAAAATATAAGAACATCATATGATATCCATGGTGCTGCTATTTTTTATTTATTTAAATAAATTTATTAACCAAAATAAAAAAAGATACAAAAGACAGACTTAATGGTAGTAGCATTCTCTACCAGTCAACCTTTGGGATGAACAGAAAATCACGAACGCGATACTTCATTATTGGAATAGATAAAGAAATTGTCGACAGTGAGTTCTTTCGATCAATTGTGTAGTCAGCTTGTTTGCTATTCTAAGTTGCATAATACACATTTTATCAAACAATTTTTCCCTTTCCTGTCATACACTTATTAGACTCCAAACCAGAATTGTATGAAGCTTTAAACAATTGTAGAAAAGACTAAAATTCAGTTTTAATCTCGATGATAAATTTGATATATTATATATAAATGTCAAACAATCTAATGTTATTCTATGATCATATATAATAGATTATGGCCAGATACATTTTTTTGTGAGTATATTGTTGTATAGGGGACATTAGTCAATTTTATTTATATATTCAAACATACACTTCTTAATGTCTTTTTTATATTTGACCGATAAGATATATTTATGTTTCTTTTAAATTTGTTAATTTTAAATATATAAATTCTCACAAGATTTTTTTTTATTATAATAAAAAAGAATGACTAATGACGTGGTACGCCTGTTATTTAAAAGTAGAACAATAAAATAATTAACATTTTTAACTGTTCTAAATATACAATATAAATTATTCTGCCACACCCATACTCTTTCTAGTTCCGCCAGTGTACTCCAATTCTGGCAGTTTTGTTACTATAAAGTGCATTTAAAACTCACACAGCAGAATTTGACAGTTCTAAATTCCCCCTAGATTATTTTGCATCAGCTATAGGTACTCTTTCTAGTACCACATGCGTATTCCAATTTCGTTAATATATATTTTCATATTTAAACTAGCACAGTTGTTGTTACATTGTTTAACAATTGTAAAGTTTCGTCCATGTAATCACTCTCTCTAGTTCCGCCAATGTACTCCAGTACCGTTACTGTACATTTGCGTATTTACAACAATCACAGCCTTCAAGGCTGTAACAATTCTAAATTTTGCCCACATTGTTCCGGATCATTCGTTTCTTCGCTTTTTCTAATTCCGCCAGTGTACCCCAATTTCATCACTATATGTTTGCATATATAAAACTAAAACAACCCTGAATGTTACAGTTCTAAATTTTCCCTACATTGTTCCGCATCACCCATCTCATAACTCTTTCTAGTTCCGCCAGCGTACTCCAGTTCCGTCAATGTACTTACATTGAGTCGTTCACACTGTTTCATTAAATGTCGAACGCCGATATAGCCACATTGTTTTAGGCACGCATCGATCTAAAATCGTCCAATTAGAACATTAGATGGACACGCCCGATTATAAATATTCCAAATTTATTTACATAGATACGTTTGTAATTTAAGATGATCATATACTAGAAGTGGCAGAGGAATTGTAATAAAAAATAATACATTTTATTGAATTAGTTGTTATATTGCATTATTAGAATTATTTTGTTCAATTCCGCTACCATTAGTAATAATTAGGCAATTAAATTGCAATAAAAAAATAATCTGTCGCTTTGTATCACAATATATATATATATATTTCAGGAATCCAACCCGCAACCGTCGGAAGGTGTTCAACACCTCCACCACCAAGGTCGTAAAACTACGAGTATGATGAGGAAATGACTGTATTGACGTATGTATGTATGACGTTCGCATAGTCGTTAGCTTGAGCAAGTCATGCTCACTATAATGTCCAGACTGAAGGTGGACCGATAGGCCGGGTCGTTGGACTTTCTAATGTATGATCTCGTTGACACATGTCTTGTACTCCTCTTTCCATAATACCATGGGGGTTAAAAAGCTTTTTTATACTAGACAGACCATATAGGAAATATGACTTGTCTTTCACTCTTAAATATTAGTGACAATGATAATGCCATATTATCGTGTGTATGTCTGTTTGTCACTTCTAACGGCGTGCCAAACAATTACTATGAGGGATACACATAATACGATCACGTGGATGAAGTTACAAGCAAAGACTAGTTCTTATCAGTATATATATATGTATATATGTATGTATAGGTATAATATATTACATACCGTTGTCAACTCGAAATGATTTTTTCATATTTCATCTTCACCTTTTCAAACTATTACCATACATTTATTACGTATGAGTCATTTCAAATTACTTCAATTGCTCGTAGACGAACCTTCTAGACGCAGACAAATTATCTAGACGCATGTATGAGAAAATAATATATGTACAAATGTAAAACAATTTAGATTTATACCCATCTTGTTATAGCTTTTAATATAAATTGACCTTGTATGTGATTTGATGGACATGTAATTTTATGACTATTGTATCGGAAGTATAATGTATTGAAGCACGTTTATCAATATGTGCATTTCGTTTTATTTTATATTTTACGTAAAAACATATATTTGTAGATGATTGTAAATTATCTAATCCGAAATAAAAAAAAAGACAATGTAGTCCAGAGTAGTAAAAAGTGGATCGTAAATATTGTTCTTAATCTGAGACACGTATTCCAAATTCAAATTTATAAAATGAAAACTATTCTTAAACTCTATTCTATATTTCGATTTTCAAATATTTTTTTCTTATTAATTATAATAAAGACTACGCATGTTGTATTATACAGTTTAATGTTAAATGTTAGGTAATTTAATAATTAACCCAGTACACAAACTAAGATTAAAAATATGTGACACAAAAAAATAACAATACTAGTGTAAATATTTGTTCTTACGAATATTAAACAATTCGCCAGCGAGCAAACGTACTAAATCGTATCGTAGTCAGATTTTGTGGAGAAACGAGTATTACGCAAGCTAAATTGCCAACACAACGACTCGTCACGTAAGAATCGTAAAACGGTGAATGTACTGGGAATTAGGGAATTCTCTTCCCCTCGTGGGACACATGGGCGCGGGCTTTTGAATAATTAAACGTCCCTACGAATGGTTGATTTGAAATCGGAAAATTCTTTTAACTCCGAATTGTGGAAGCTATATTTAATACTAGCTGTCTCATGGCTTCGCCTGCGTAAATTAGCACATAAGGTACTTTACGTGATAAGTTATGATGTAACTTACATGTGTACTAAATTTAATTCAAATCCGTTCAGTACTTTTTGCATGAAAGAGTTACAAACATCCATCCATTATTACAAAACGCATACGCTTTGTCTTTACTCTGTCATTACAAGACGTGAGAATATAATTTTTAGCACTGTTATTTACAACACATGTGCAAGAGACGGTTGCTTGAAATTAAACCTTATAAAAATAGAAAACAGGGTTCAGTTTCACTTCTTCAGCTTGATTACTTAGTTATCTAGGCAAAATTGATATCCATCACCTATTAATATATATTTTACAACACAGGGGGCAAACAAGCATGCGGCTCACCTGATTGTAAGTGACTACCGCCGCCCATGATCACCCACAACACCAACGGCATTGCAGGTGTGCTGCCGGCCTTTTAAAAGGGAATATGCTCTTATATAAATATGCTCCCAAATGTATATGCTGATTTACGTAGTAACTGGTTAAGCCACCTTAGCACTAAGATGTAACAAACACACGTAAAAAACTCCACATTTAAAATATTAGTAGGGATTAAATACAGGTATATAGTTATCAAAAACATGTAGACAGCTATGAAATTAGGAGTTATTACCCCATAATATATACCTCAGCTTATACAAAAATATTTTCGGTAAATTTAGTACAGTGACTATAATACTATAGACTACAGCATGGGGTTCTTCAAAAAGGGAGTAAAGAGGTTTCTTCAGGGTCGGCAACGCACGCGTAATACCTCTGGTATTGCAGGTGTTCATAGGCTACGGTAACCACTTACCATCAGGTGGGCCGTATGCTTGTTTGCCACCACAGTGGTATAAAAAAAATACCATAAATTAAAAATGGTGTAATCTAGATTAGAACAGAATAGAATTATTTGTTTTGAATATATGATACAAAGCTTTTATTTAATAATTAGATAGTTCCATATTCAGCTAATATTAAGTATGCAAATTATATGTTTTTTTTTAATTACTAATTAATTTTAGGATACATAAACAAATTTACACTAAACAAATACCATATCATATGAATTATTAAATAATTGGAGATAATTAATTTTAATTATTTCCAATATATACATAATATCATTATATCTATGTATTCACATAAACAACAATAGTAATGATATAACATAACCTATGATCTCACATCAATAACATCTCATCTCACTCTATTACTTTCTAATGTTAAACATTAGATAAAGTAAGTAGATTTATCGTCGATCAGAAGAATAAGTCTCTGGAACTATTTATAATATTTTTTATTAATACACTATACACTATATATATATATTGCCGTGTAAGTCTTGGCATAGAATAAGCCACCCCTTCCTTCCTTTCCTGTCGATGTCGTAAGAGACGACTAAGTGAGCTCATGGTGGAAAGATGAGCAGCAGCGTCCCTATTAGAATATCACCAAAAGCTAAACAGCGGTTTCCAACCGCCTGCCAAGCGTGGCAACTACTGGCAAACCTCCTTTATGGGAGAAGCTATGTTCAAGAATGTACAGTTAACGTCTGATACTTATATACTGTATAAATAAAATCAGCGTACAAATTTATATTCTATTAATAATATGACATTATGTCAGAGTTTCATAACAGCAATAAATAACTTCCCGAAACCACAGTAAAATTTGAATCATAACTGTATTTGTAAACAAAATACGCTCATGACTTTAATGGAGGGATGGGATTGTTTAGTAATGGGAAATAATTGTCCATTTCCAGCTATGACCCTTATTAAGTAGATCTCCTTATTAACTCAGTAATTTTTTTCTATACAACTTAAAATGGCAAACAAGCTGACGGCCTACCTGATAGAAAACGGTAACTGTTGCCTATAGACATGAGCAGTACCATGGACATAACAGAGTATACTGTTTCGCCCATGACACCCCCATACGTTGCCATTCCTGAGGACTCAGGTGTCATTCCTTTGTACCCAGTAAATTCACGGCATATCTCACCCTTCAAACCGAAACACAGCTATGCAAACACAACTGCTTCACGGTTGAAACATGAATGGGACAGAGGTACCCCAGCAATCATCGAAGTTAACTCATGACTCTTCATGATGGTAGAACTGACATGACTTCCTCCTCACCTATCATCCGTTACTGGTAACCTAGTAACCATTAGTACAGATTTTGATACATTTACTTTCATTAATCTATTTATCTTCACGCCAAATCCCTTTCAGGGTAAGTAGAGAGATAGATAGATACTCTTTATTGTTTCCTCCAAAAGATTACAGCAGTAAACTTATTATAGATACAAACAATTACAAGCAATAATAATCGAGTGCTAAAGAAATTTACCCTTACCTACATCTCTTGTTTCCTGCACTTTCATAACTTCCATTAAAAAACCTTAAATAAAATAAAACTCCATGCCATATCCAGTCAAAACTTATCATCGCCAACGAATCCGGCGTCCGTGAGTCAGCAGACTGATCGATGGGAGTGTTTCAGATCATGCGATCGACTTTCGTTTGCACCGAGTGGGCTAACAATGTGTACTATTGTCGTTTGATTGTACAGTAATAATCGAGGTGTGTTTTTTGTGATTTCATTTGGTAAGTGCGAACTGGGAACATCTGTCTACATGTAGACCAGTTGTCGAATGCAAATAATGTAATTGTGAATTCATAAAAACGTCCATTGTTCCGAAACGGTTAACTAGGCAGAGAAATGATCGGATGAAAGCAGTTTGAGACGCAAGCACAAATGATAACTTCTTGCCTTTTTATTTAGTATATTATCTAAGAAATAATACTTGTAAGAGGCAATTATAGTGGTACTCCGCATTTTGTTGTATTTTATTAAGAGAGGGACTGGCTGAAAACCAGCGCTGTGCAGCTGTTCGCATTGCGCTGGAACACTTACAGCATCAGCTGCGCCGGTTCCTTTTGGCTAGTATGGGACACTTCTTGTATATGTATATTATTTATTTAATTATAAAAGACACACCAACAATATGCTTACAACAATTAAGCAGACAATATACAATGTTATATATAAGTCGATTGCTTGGGTACCTCTGTCCCATTCGTGTTTCAACCATAAAACAGTTGTGTTTGCATGGCTGTGTTTCGGTTTGAAGGTTGGGATATGGCGTGAATTTACTGGGTACGGAGGAATAACACCTGAGTCCTCAGGAATGGCAACGCATGGGGGGTATCATGGGTGAAACAGTATACTCTGTTATGTCCATAGTACTGCTCATGTCTATAGACGACGGTTACCACTTTCCATCAGGTGAACCGTAATTTTTTTTGCCATTCTAAATTGTATAAAAAAAGCAAGATTCAGAATATAATGTAAGTACAGTCCAAGAACAGGATCATCCTGTGAGTAAATCAAATTCACCGCTTTCTAAATACTTTTTCACACGTCTCTTAAAGACCTCAAGATTTTACGCTAGATAAAAGAGGTCGTTCCACATTTAAATAATACGACCTTAATAAAAGTGTGGGATATAATGAATTTATCATGTCAACAGGATGCGTAAACTTTTGTCATGAGTTTTTCATCAGCTGGTGAGTTTTTAATTTGGTTTTTTTTTTACGTACAAACATAAACTTTTTCAAACTTTCACAATCTGCTTTTGAACCTTTTTAATCGTAAACTGCTTGTTCGCAAATTTAATGTATAAAATATAAAATGTTAGCTATCAAAAAATAAATATATTACTCAAAACGGTCTTAACTTTATCGAAGTTACATTTTTAGATATTATAAACATAAAATACATACATACACCTATTCAATGTTAGTATATGTACCTATTTTATTTACGGGATAGGTATATAACTCGAATTACTACACTGATGAAGTAGCTTTATATTTTATTTTAGTAGATGATAATGTAGTTAATCCTCGGTCTTCCTCTTCCTCTTTTGCCCTCTATCTTTTCTTCTATTATGCCCTTAAAAAAATCGTCATGTCGTACAAGGTGGCCCAGCATTTTGCCTCTTCTACTACATGGGACAGATAAAGGAAACACTAGGCGTCATGTCGTATAGGGAGATACAGGATATGGTCTGGGATAGAGCTGGCTGGAGGAAGATGCATGAATTAGTTGCACCGACAAGAGGAAACTCTTAAATGAAAATGAAATGAGATGATAATGGAGTGGTAACCCCACCTGTGCTATGGTATACTCTTGTGGGGCACCAGTGAGAAATGATATAATAGATGAGTATAAAAGCAGCTTAGTTGGCACATCGTGATGAACTCATCAACAATAAACCATGATGGCTTCCAGGGAAACCTGCATGGAGATCGACCTGAAGGAGTATATTCGTAGCAAAAGGGCGCTAATTCCCATTACCAACAATCCCTTCTGCTGCTAATAGTAAATTGGTATATATAGATAGATAGATAGATACTCTTTATTGTTTCCTCCAAAAGATTACAATAGTAAACTTATTATAAATATAAATAAATACAAGAAATAATCACAATGAGAAAACAATGGGCGATGGATCTTATCGCTAAGAGCGATCTCTTCCAGGCAACCTTTGGATGGAAAGAAATAATTATAAACAACGTATATATGTAGTTTCTTTTGAAATTTTGATACTGCACTGCCATATCATGTATCATGCTTTCTTTCACCAGTCCCATCTCATCATCATATATCTACTGGAAATAAGAAGAAGTGATAAGACTTATTCTTACCCCATCACCACGGTAAGTTATTGGTAATCTAGCAAATAATAAAATTGTTAGGAACCTTTACGAGTAGTAACGTGTGATGTCACATTTTACTAATCTGGAGACAAGTTTACCGAGGTCAGCGAACTCTGTATAGACACTTGTATCCCGTGACTCCTCTTATATTTGAGATTTTTTATGATTCGACTAGTGTTTATTACCTTGACAGTTTTAAGTTTGTCATTCAATTCCCGAATAAAAACAAAATTAAGAAGTTCCTTGACTTGAACGATAATCAAGTATGAGTGTGCACTTATTGGTAAAAATGTTGAAATCGTCTAATATTTACGCAGAAATATAAGATAATCTTATACAGTCTACACCAATAATCCTAATTTGCAATGGGATCCTGGCGTAGAATGGACCACCCCTTCCTTTCCCGCGGGTATCGTAAGAAGCGCCTAAGGGAACTTAAAGGTCGAGGAATGAGTAGCAATATCCCTCTAAAAACATCATCAAATCCTAACTGCGATTGCCAGGGGGGAAAGGGATTGTTAGCAATGGAGTTTGACAGTCCCATTGCTAGCAATATACCCTATTAGGTCGACCTCCACGTGGTTCCCCCTGGAAACCATCGTGAACAATTTTTGTTGAATTCGTCACGATGGGCTAACTGACCTGCTTCATCCTCACCTACTCATCACCTACTCATCTCGCACTGGTGCCCCGCCAGCGTATACCGATAGCGCGGGCGATTAAATAAATAAAACTGCGATTGCCAAATCCCCCTGCTAAGCAGGCAACTACTGGCAAAACCTCTCTTATTAGGGAAGCCTATGTTTAGCAGTGGACGGTTAACGGCTGATTAAACAACACTATATAATAATCAACACTATAAAATAATCACCTAGATACAATATTAATATACCTTTATTATCCCATCAAATATTCTGTTAAAGGAGTCGTTAAAACAGACTAAAACCATTAAGAAATTGGGATACGTATTTCTTGGAAATCGCGCGCCTAAAGTCTAGACTCCGATCTGATTCCTGGAATATTTCTGTAAGCACTAACTATAGAACCAGGCACAATAATTTATCTATTTTGATTGAATTAATCCAGACAGACATGGGGTCTGATAGCAGTTTCTTTTTTATTTTCCTTGACACGATTATTAATTCTTTATACCTGAACAAAAATTAAGGACTTTAAATAGTCAACTTTTAATAGGTAAACAGCGCTGTAAATCTAATTTAATGAGATTATTTTTTAACTAAATTTATCTTTACAAAATTGAATAAAGCAGTAATTTTTCCCCGTAACAATATAATAAGTAGAATTGGTTTTAAACTGATTCAGATATCATGTATTGTAAAATATACAAAAAAGATTCATTTTCATTTATTCGTAAACTTTATTATTTCAAAGTAATTATAACTGCTAGAAAGGTGTCTGTACTCAATTCACGAATTCTAATTATAGTAAATTTGAATATATACCTATATTGTTTATGTTAAGAGATGACTAAGTGACTGTAATATTTGTTTTATGCTTGATTTAATTTATATTTTATGTACTGAATGAAATTATTGTATCTACTATGACATTCAAATACAAATTTTTGATTATGAATAAATAAAAATAAAGAAAAATAATAATAAATTAATAATTAGTAAAAACGACGCTGGTAGGAGAGGAGGGCAGCGACAATAGTAAAATAATATTAAGAGAGAAGCTTACCAATATATTTTCTTAAGACATACACACTTCATACAACAATATGTCAATCAAGTAGAAAAACAAAAAAAGTATCAAAGATAAATATTCATAATATAAAAATATAAATCTAAAAAAGGTAAACTTGTATGAAAGGAGGTCTGTCGCCAACAATTAGAATTAAGTTAAAAGGGTGGGTGTATATATTAATAAAACAGACTTAATTTATTACTATTTATAAAACATTATCACTATACAACTTAGTAATAACATAGGCTGGTAATCTTTTAAAATAATTATGTTAATAAATTCAAACCCGTATAATTAAAGTAGCAATTTCTCCCAAATCTACTATACATATTCTACTAAAACACACTCATTAATGTTGCTAGGTTTGTGTAAGTTAAACTGCCTGGGATTTTAATTGGGTCTTCGCCCATTTACAATTTGGAAAACGTTAATTGTATTCCAAAAACATAAAAGAACCATCCTGATTCGGCCAATTACCGGGGTTCGGCAGCGCGTGCCCAGTAAACATACTGTGGCGATAATATGGGGTATATAAGGAAATGATTTATACAACAATTACTACCAAAGAATCTCACAGATGGAGCCAAATTATAGTTTTCGTATAGGCAGTGAGCTGGCGGCATTTTATTACGAGCAATGCCGAAAAAACTCACAGAAAATTAAATGCTGCGTATAAACATAAATAATACAGTGTACGTTGAATAATTATTTGTGGTTATGTAACTCTGAGGTAGTTGTACTTTACTATAAAAGTTGGATAAAGTGATACTTATCTAGGTAACTCCAATGAAGTTATTTCTCTTATCTTAGACAGACAAAAAGGATAAATACTTCAAAAGGCAAATTTCATCCAAACATCTAAGTGCAAGTGCATAATTAGTGCTTTTGGCATATATGTAGTTCTCTCTCTTGCTCTATCTGTTATTGATTGATATAAATAATAAAATTCATTGTCATTGTTGATAGACTTTACATAAAAAATAAAACATTTAATCTCCATTTTTAAGTATAGATGAAAAAGAAATAAAAAGATATTAATGATAAAATTTTAATTAACTTATTAATTTATATAGAATAAAACTTTGATTTAATTATTTATCTATAAAAAAAAACAACTATCAGCTCCCTGACTATATCTAGCAAGTTCTTAACTACACGCAATAATTATGCTTTATATCCCTTATAATTTCCTTGTTGAAAGCAAGCACGCATGAAGAATATTTGAATAATAAGCGAATGACGCTAATTGATTTACGCCGAACAAAAACAAATAAAACATTCGTAATATATGGAAATTGTGTCGTTTGTAGCACTTGTTTTAGGGTTCAGCTGCTTAGGGTTTCATAGTCGAAGTAAAGACATGATATCGCCAGAGAAAATTTGTACAATAACGTCTGCTTGAGTACCTTTGTCCCATTAGTGTTTCGGTCGTTAATCTGTGTTTCGGTTTGTTGTGTGGGATATAGCAGTGTAATTACACAATTAAAAAAAAAATTCGACTCGTATTAACCAACTTCTAAAAGAAAAAAGTTATCAATCCGAATGTATTTTTTTATATTTGTTCATAAAAATTATATTATAAGTCTTAATAAAAGTAATAGAAACTAAACTAAAATTTTTTGAGTATTTTGTCTGTCGATTAATTTGTTTCGGCATCACACAAAAATTACTACACCAAATTGAATGCAATTTTCTTAATTGTATCACTGAAGATCTAACGTAAAGTTTAGTGTATATTATATTTCGATACGTCATTTAGAAGCGATTATTAACTTTCAAAATCCAAATACTAATTTGCGAGTGAAGGTAGTAAAATATATAGTCTTTCTTTGTTACAGTAAGATACAGTAATACTTACTTATCTCTTAGTCATTAAAGTCGAAGTATTCAGGAATAAATAGCCTGTCACAAGTAGCCTTTAGGCCACATTTGGACTTAAAAATAAACTTTCACCTGGACTCGGATATTTCGTGCTAATCTTGTCTTTAAAAACTGTCTATAACTTAATGTCAAACTCACCGGTTATCAAAGTATAGTCACCTAAATAACAACAGCTTTCACTTACTCAATATGTCAGCGGTCTAGTCTAGATCTAGACGTTTAAGGCTTGTGCACACGATGCGTTGCAGAGCGATACATTGCGATGTTTTGCTATATAGACACTTGTAGGTATCGGCGAATAATTCCAGTAGCCACAGATAGGGAAAGGGATTGTTAGTAATGGGATCTAAAACCCCATAGCTAGTAATATACCCTAAGAGATCGACTTACACGTGGTTCCCGCTGGAAACCACTGTGGTTAAGTCTTGTTGAATTTGCTGGGCTAAATGACCTGCTTTCATTCTTATCTATAATCTCTTACTGGTGCTCCGCCAGTGTGAATCAATCACGATGGTTTCAGGTTTCTTTCCCGTGGGTATCGTAAGAGGCGACTAAGGGAACTTAATCGTCGATGTCGATGTCGATGGTCGAGGGATAGGCAGCAGTACCCCTCAACTAAAGACTACCCGCAATTCTCAGCTCGTCTGCCATACGTGGCAACTACTGGCAAAATCTGCTCTAATGGGGAAGGACTTTATTTAGCAGTGGACAGTTAACAGCTGATATGATGATATATATATATATATATATATATATATATATATATATATATATATATATATATATATATATATATATATATATATATATATATATATATATATATATAGCGTATACTATGTACGACAGGCTTTATACAAACCACACAGCCTGAGGTCTTATCTGTTAGTGTCTTTATATTTCACAATTTTAATCACTAATAAACCGGACTGCGATAAAGTTAAGAATTATTAAAGTTAAGCTCATATATTATGCATATCAATGTTACAGCAAATTAACTCCTTTTTAGGTTAATCGTGTTTTGCTAGAAAAAAAAATAGTTTTATTAAACACCTTTCTTACATTTGCAATATTAATCATATTTTTTTTTTATTGAAATTAGCGTATTCCTATCGAAATAATCATTACGTAAAAATGAGGTAAATTTCATATACCTGCATTGAAACCATGCAACCGTTAAGTAATAGCTGAATCAGCTGAATTTAGAATCTTGAAATTTTACAGTTAGGTTCATTATAGAATGCAGGTAAACAACAAGAAAAATTTGAAAACTCCATCTCTAAAGGGGCAAATCGGGGATTGAGAATTTGTATCGAATTTCGTCGGTTTAAAAGTTAGACAATTGAAATTTTATGTAGCAAGAAATTGTATACCACACGCGAGCGAAGCCGAAAACAAAATCTATATTCTTGTTTCATCATTTCAGCTATTATCTGCCCACTGCTGAACATAGACCTCCCCCATAGACTGCCATAAGGAACGGTCCTGAGTCACTTGCATCCACTGATGCCCTGCAATGCATTAAAGGTCGTCACTTCATCTTGTCTAGAGTCGTCCTGTACTGCTTATACTAGTATGGGGTCATCACTTAAGAACCTTTCTTCCCCATCAGTTGCCGGTTCTTACATTTTCGACAATATTCTTGTGTTTACTTGCTTTTTAAAAAGGAATATGCTCTTTCCTTGAAAGTTATGATGTCGTATCGGTTCGGTAATACTGCTGCTCGAAGTTAATTCCAAAGAGTGGTTGTGCGTGGAAGAAAGTGCCTTGAAAAACGCATAGTGGAGGACCGCCACTCGTCCAGATGGTTCGGATAGCAGTATGCCCGTTTGCCACCTTTGTGCTATAAAAAAATCACAAGCTGATCACCATCGCGGGACATTCTTGCATTCGTAAGACAAGCGAACATCGATATTTTTTACTTCCTTCCATAACTGACGTATTTATTGGTAAGATCGTAAGATAATTATGTAATCATACCAGTTTATCTTAAATGCGGCCGCTATGTGAAAATTCAGCTGCATACTTGAATGTAAAACCAACTGCATATCGAAAGCAATGCGATCGTTTATATTATATATGTAATGAGTACACATATATTTATTTAAATGATAACTATATCTAAAACATTGTCATTAGAAATTCCATGCATGATCGACTAATACCATACACGTTTGTCATTCAAGTAATCGTTTAGTGTAATAAGCTTTGTTCAATAAATGTTTTTTAATAACAGTTTTAAATTTATTAAAAGGTAGACCCAAAATATTCTTTGGCATCTTTTTTTTATACAACTTAGAATGGCAAACAAGCTGACGGCCCACCTGATGGAAAGTGGTAACCGTCGCCTATAAACATGAGCAGTACCATGGACATAACCAGAGCATACTGTTTCGCCCATGATGCCCCCCATGCATTCCCATTCCTGAGGACTCAGGTGTTATTCCTCTGTACCCAGTAAATTCACGCCATATCCCACCCATCAAACCCAAACACAGCCATGCAAACACAGCTGCTTCATGGTTGAAACACAAACAGGACAGAGATACCCAAGCAATCGACTTTTGTACAAAGTCTCTGGTAAATCTTATTACATATATAAAACTCTTATTATTTAAGACAGATATATAATTTTATCTAAATTTATACAGATGGAGACTGTGACATCCATCTTCAAAGTGAATGTGTTTCCGAGCTATCTGATTCATTTTTACATTGTAAAAATAGTTGTGTAAAAATATTTTCTGCATCACTTATTCTATTGGATTGGAACACAGACAAAACAAACTAAAATGTAGAATTTACGACTTGCATTCGCTTACAACTTTAAGACTAATGACCTCGGTATTTTTTAAATATAAATGCGATTGAGTATAATATATGGATATATTTTATACTTAATTATATATATAAGCCTTGAAAAAATTTGAAAAACCATATAAACTATAAAATTTGAGGGTTATTTTCCCTCGATTTCTTTGGGATTCCATTATTATATCTTCACTTGATGACAATGGGACCACTGCAAGAGTATAATTTTCCAAAAAAAAAGAATAATTTTTTAAGTTGGTCCATATTTGACGGAGAAATCGATAGATATAAAAAATATATATACAATCGAACATATAAACGCCTCCTTTTTTGAAGTTGGTTAACAACTAGCTTTTATCCGTGATTTCGTTCGCGTGACCCGAATATATTCATTGACTTAGATTAAAATACTTGTAGTCTATGCACTCTCTTGAGATGCTTCTCCATTTGCGTATATTTGTTTTTTTAATTTCATAGCGATTAATTCGTTAAAATGAAACAAACAAACAATCCACTATCACATTTATAATATTAATGAGGATAAAGAATAATATTCACTTTATATATATATATATATATATATATATATATATATATATATATATATATATATATATATATATATATATATATATATACTGTTCCAATAACGAATATGTTAAAAGTCTACAATCCAAAAAATAATATTGAGTAACAGACTTAACATATTCGAAAATTTATATCCGACCGATATAGGGGATATCGAAATAGATGATATTTTTTCCGTCATAAACGTCCAGAGGAACCCAATATACAGATATCGGATCGGTGTCCATATTAGCCATGCCTAAATTAATTACATAAGTCGATTAAGACTTTTTAAAGAACATTATACGAGATACGCCAAGCTCGTTTTTGTATCACTTTTTATTGGTCAATAAACTTCTAAATAAACATATCCATGTTTATTTCAACAAATTAATTTTCGTAATGATGATGACATGGTGTAATTGTATATCTTAATAGCCACTAATATTGATTTACAATTATTATTGAACAACATTCGAGATCGTAACAACCTTAGTTCTCAAGTTTTACTTTATTAAGATACTGCATGCCACGTCTGTAGTTGCAAGTGTCAATAAAATCAAATGTTTATTGCATTAAGTAATTGGACGTGAAAAAGAGAAAGGAGTAAAGCATTACATTTCTATCGCGAGTCACGCACAGTCACAGATTCTAAAAATAATTAATTTGCTAACATAATAGTAATTAATAATTTAAGAAGCTATCTAGCCAATGTGTTACTGTAATGGAGTCGGTGATTGCAATGTTTCAGATAATAAAATTTCTTGTTTTTAAAATTATTACTAGTATTTATAGGCACATTGCACAAAATGGCTCTTACTAAAAACAAAAATAATAAAAAATCGGTTTGAAAGATTTTAAGGGATATGGCGTAAATTTACTGGGTACAGAGGAATAACACCTGAGTTCTCAGGAATGGCAATGTATGGGGGGTATCATGGGCGAAACAATATACTCTGTTATGTCCATGGTACTGCTCATGTGTATAGGCGACAGTTACCACTTTCCATCAGGTGGGCCGTCAGCTTGTTTGCCATTTTAAGTTGTATAAAAAAAACATTTGATAATCAAATCATTATCATTATCACTTCGAAAACAAAATTAGATTGAGACTTAAGCTAAAAAAATATTAGGATATTCTATAAATTTTGTAAATGTTAGAATTTATTTATTGGAACTTAATCTGTATGTTTAGATGTTTGTTATACGACAATAGATTAACGGAATTGAACGAAATTTGATCCATACACAGACCATACCTTGGATTAATACTTATTATTATATCAGCGATTAACTGTCCACTGCTGAATATAGACCTCTCCTATAAGAGGGGTTTTGCCAGTAGTTGCCAAGTTTGGCAAGCGGGTTGGCAACCGCAGTTAGGTATTGATAATGTTTTAAGAGAGACGCTGCTGTCTATCCCTCGAGCATTAAGGCCCCTTAGTCGCCTCTTATGACAACCATTGATCCATTTTATGCCGGGACCACACGGCAACATTATGCTTAACACATACGAAACACTTTCTATTATAATTCACCCGAAAAACGTTACTAGTTACATAGGTAATTAAGTCTTTTTTATTAGTTTAATAAAATTATATATGATGATATATGTAGCAGAAAAAAAAAGATAAATTGTTTTTAAATTATTGTCCAAGTGTAAAGAAAAAAAACCTGAACTTTATAATGATAAATATAGTTTTATTGTTTGTAAATGACAGCCAAAATATAGAGACGTTATCTATATAATATTGATCTGGTATTTCACATTCAATTGTCTATTGTAATTCTATCATTTGCTTCTTGAATGAACTAATAGTGACTAGGGAGTGACTTTGATTTACGACTTCAAGTTTTTGCATAACAGTGTTTTAATACATCGAGATGCCAATATAATATCACATATCTTTATTATATACACACCTAATTTTCGTAATAAATACGTAGTACTATAAATAAAATTATTATTTATGACATTATTTTGCATATATATCGAGAAAAATCTGAAGAACTATTAAGATACTTTTACCTGCGACTTTGTTCACGTAACCAGAATAAAAAGTAGCCTCTGTCCTTCTTCATTCCATGTTGTATGTGTATACAAAATTTCATAATGATTGGTTAAGCCGTTAAAGCGTTATAATCTTTTAATATTATACCTATACCATATATAGACTTTGTACTAAAGTCGTTCGCTTGGTTACCTCTGTCCCATTCGTGTTTCAACCGTAAAGCAGTTGTGTTTGTTTGCCTGTGTTTCGGTTTGAAGGGTGGGATATGGCGTGAATTTACAGGGTATAGAGGAATAACACCTGAGTCCTCAGGAATGGCAACGCATGGGGGGTATAATGGGTGAAACAGTATACTCTGTTATGTCCATGGTACTGCTCATGTCTATAGGCGACGGTTACCATTATTCATCAGGTGGACCCTCAGCTTGTTTGCCATTTTAAGTTGTATAAAAAACAAAAATTACAAAATTAAAAGACTCAAATGGAGATGGGCAGGGCACATGATAAGAGGATTTGACAAAAGGAGTACGAAAGTGACAAGATGGTATCCCAGGAAAG
This sequence comes from Galleria mellonella, assembly GCF_026898425.1. Taxonomy (NCBI): domain Eukaryota; kingdom Metazoa; phylum Arthropoda; class Insecta; order Lepidoptera; family Pyralidae; genus Galleria; species Galleria mellonella. The sequence continues at coordinate 2,771,054 of NW_026442028.1, read as the reverse complement.
GCAAAAGGAAAAGAGGCAGACCCTAAATAAAATGGGATGATGACATCAGGGAAGTGGCAGAAGCAACATGGGATGGAGTGGCTCAAGAAAGACGAGAATGGAAACGGTTGGAGAAAATCTTTCCCGATTGGCAAACAGATCTACAGAAAATAAACGAGGAACAATTACTAGAATAAGTTATTTTGTTTTATTACGTTTTTTAAAGTTTAATGTTTGTTTTAAAGCATTGTTATTGACTAAGTTTATCTAAATAAAGGCTACATACAAATGTAATATCATAAATACATGTGACTGCTTTCCATGCTTTTGCTTCGTTGAATTAAAATAAAAAACATATTCACTCCATCTATGATCTGAGAACACACACATACAATCAGACCAAAGATCAGAATACCAATTTCATTTCAATGAAAATTCCGTGTTATTTACAAAAATGGAAGGCTAATTTATCTATGTAACATGTCCGTTTATCTTTTTCAGATGAACTACTCGAAATAAAAAACCATTTGACGCTTTTATAAATGAATAGGGTGGTGAAATATGCCCCATACTCAATATACTCTTAATTTTCTAATATATAAAAATTCCGTGTCTCGATGTTCGTTCACGCTAATCTTCGAAACCGCTCAACCGATTTTAATGAAATTTTGTAAATGTGTATTGATTGTTCTAACTTAAAAAAAAAGGAGCAAAACAATGTTCACCGGTTTAGCTAGTATTATATAAAATATATAGAAAAAAAAAGAATTTATATTTAAGTAAATTTAAGTGTGAACATTTTTTAATAATCTTTTTTATGATTCTACCGTTCATTCAAAATCAAATTTCTCCTATTATGTTACATTTCTATTATAAAATATATATTTAATTATAACTGAGTATAATAATTCTGTTTATTTCCCCAACTCCTATTACTTCATTGCTGCGCGTGCGCATTCGTATCCGATACTGGATTGCGATCTTTAGAAATCGAAATTGTCGGCGATCCAGTGAACTCATAAAATTTCGCAAGCACTAAAACCAGTGTTGTGACCACTTTTATTGACATATACCGTATTATGCTGTTGCCATTTATAAAAATGTTGCTGTAAGTTTATATTTTTTTTTATTAATTAATTTCATCGACATGAATACCAATGTCCGCCACTCTTATTGAGATATAAAAGGTGTGACTTCTTAAACTCAGACGCAATTTATTGGTTATTTTCTCTTTAACAAATAATTGCTTACGATTTTCAATGTGCCGAATATTTAAAATTGGGCCTTGATACTTAAAGATCTGACCTCATTTTGCCTATTAAAAAAATATCTTGAGGTTATATATTGGTTTATGTAAGCACAATAAAATATATCATCTTATCAGCAATTATCTACCCACTGTTAAACATAGATCTCCCCAATAGACTGTCATAAGGAACAGGCCTAAGCACTTGCATTCATTAACTCCCTGCAACGCTTTTGAAGTCATCTCTCCATTCACAGAGGAGCCGTTTTACACTGTATTTGTCTGTACGGGGCTGCTATTTAAAAATTCATGATGTAAAAATAAAATATAAAAAAAGGAATCTACTTATTATTAGGTTATTATTAATTTATTACTATTATTAGGTACCACTACTGTTGTTTTGGAAATCTAATATAAAATAAAATAAAATAAAATAAAATTCTATCTTGATTAAGAAGTAGACATTTGAAGAACTATATTCGATTAGCTATTACTTAGTGAAGATATTACATTCAACATATTAACTTAAAAGTACAGTGAAATTGCAAACCTCTTTTACAAAGTCGGTTAAAACCTTAAATGTCTCTGTTTGTACAGTAATATCATAAATTAGATTTTAAACTCAATTTTCGTGATCGGCCATCGCCCTGGCAAATATAGGCGATATGATAGATAACTATCTAATTATCTTTGCGAACGAGGGTGAATGGCCGGCGTCGCCAAGATAATAGAAAGATCTCGGCTGATAAGGTGCGGACGACCCGGCAGACATCACTGAAGTAAGTACTAATTAACCGACATCAAATAGAAGGTGGATCCAATTTGCCAGTGTGGAGACTATATTTCGTCTGGGTATTTCTATCCCACTCGTCTCTTCCTTGGTAAACGGTTGTACTTGCTTGACTATTTTTGTTCGATTCTTGGACAAATAAAACTCACCCAAATCGCGGAAGAAATTAGCCTTCAATTTCAGAGCAAGAAGGATTCTAATTTCAAAACTTTTAAAACGACGATTGCACGATATAAAATTATTATATCCTTGTAACAATAAGTAAAAATGTACCTAATATCGTTTCAATAAACATAAAGACTATATATTTCAGTACTAAACTACTTCTAGATATGCCACAACAATGTGTAAATCAGCTGTACTCCACTGACACAGTAAAAGCAATCCAGTTCAAATATAAACAACCGCGTTCTAGATACGAGAAATGGTACAAAAATCTCGTGAAAACTTCACGTGACCTTCAGCAATGACCCGAATATTACACTGTTGGACCTGCCAATGCGATCATTTAGTAGTTCCAAGACAAGCCAACTGTTCAAATTTGCTAAAAGTCTACATTGATATGAGAATGACGAATAACATAAATTAGTTGTTAATGAGCCAACAATAAGGTAGATTGTCGGATGGACAGAGCACGAAACTTTGTTGAATACAGCTTACTTAGCCTGCCCGAAGAGGTCGCGCTGTCCTGATGACATTGGATTAATTGAAAAATGACTTTATGTCCGACCTCCAAATGCTATTCAACAAGATATGCAAAATTGTCGTGGGAACGTCTTCATCAGTGCACGGATATACCAAAGGGAGACAAAGTCATCTGCCTATAAAGTCAACTCTATCTCACCTATTTCTGCCCCACGCAGTATGCTTGCTTCGCTTTGTTTCGGTTTGAAGGACGAATATACATATCAGGATACTGTTAGTAAAATTAATGGCGTTAACATATTCATAGTTATTATAAGGATTGGCAACGTGGAAGTATTATCTTACGCCTTTGGTGTTGTAAAGATTCGTTAATTACGATGGCTTCTTTCAATACTTAGACATACGGTCTGCCTAGTAGTGATGTTTGATTTCCATTAACTATTTTTTATTAAACGTATTGTTACACCTCTACCAGATGCTCTGCTTCATCATAAGACGCCTGAAGGAGATTACTTTTCCATTCAATAAAGATAAGACCGTCCATTGTTGCCTCTGTACCTGCTTCATATAATGCTGTTTTTGCCTATATATTTCATGTATCTTTCTTTAAAGTGAATAATAGTTTTCATTCATCCATTCACTCCAATGAAACTAACAGATCATGCCGAAACGTTTATTACAAATTTCAAATCATATTAAATAAAACAATATTAAATTCTCACTGATATCACATTTAACAGATTGCATAATCAAATTTTTCATCTTAAAAAAACAAGAAAGCAATCTCCGGGTATTGCCATTGACTAAAACTCGAATTTAAGTATTTCAACAGATTTAACCTAAAATCAAGTTTTATGGAGCAAGGCCTACGACAATTGCAATAGATCTCAATATAAATATTTCATTGCTTATAATAAGACGAATTGTTGAAGTAAACATTTTCATAATCAATAAAATAATAATTAAATATTACACAATAAACATGTCAGTATAACAAGTTGTCTAAATATAACAATAATTATAAAGAAAAATAAAATTAAAAATATTAAACTTTACGTCATGCACACTCGCGAGTTGAATTCTAAAAATGAAAAGTCATGCGTTAGAATGTTTAGTGTTTGTTAGTCAATATTATTCAAAATAGCTAAAAAAAATCTATAATGTATATAAATAAAACAAAAACAATACAATAAAAAAGAAATGCGCGAACGTGTCAGGATCTCGCAGGAAAGCAGAAAAACGTTATTGGGATCACGATAAAGAAAGTCATATAACTTATAAACTAAGGAAGCATTTTTGCGATTCCCTGCGAGAACTTATCAATGTAAATGATAACTTAAATAACAATAATAATTCATATGGTTATATTGGTGCACTGTATGTTACAAATAAATTATTCCTAAATACAAAAGAAACTGCAGTACTACGTTATCACGTAATAATGTAAGGTATTAGGAAGGTGAAAGTGGTTCCGCTGATAATCGATAACTGCAAGTTACTAATGCACCAGATGGAGGTAGGAGTTGTGATGTTTTATATTCTTTAAATAATTTATAACATACAGAGGCTAATCTAACATGGTGGAAACACAGTGATGATATAAAGTACTGCATCTGACGTGTCACGTGGAATCTGTAACAAGAATAAACACTGATATAAAATTTTGATAAAAATAATATAAAATTACAAATTTAAATAAGTAAATATACAAAGTAATAAACTGACAGTTAAATTTCACGGCTTTTTGACAGTCAATGACAGTTATATTTATTTTATACCATTTGCTGTGTGTTACACTACACCCACAATTAAAGAGGAATTTACGAGTAACAACGCCCCATTTATTAAAATACTTCAAGCGTTTTTGGTTGTTGCGTTGCGTTAAAGATCCGGAAATACATGCTAATTGAATATACCCGAAAGCATAGCAGTCCGTTTAAAACGATCATAGATTAGTCAGTAGAAATAGTATCAAGCTTTATGATTATTTGATACAATTTTATAATACAATAAAAATAATAAATAGTGGTAAATAAACATATACTTGTAACTCACGTAATAATGCAGCCACATTATCTGTGGCAACACCAATTATGCAAATTACTGATGCAGCTCAAGGAAGAAATGATAAAATAATATTTAAAACATTACTAACTTTATTGACCAATAAAAAGTTGTAGAATAGATAGGGTTAATGCCATTAGCCTTTTCTACCATCCAACTCCTTTTATAGAATCCATAACCATAACAACCCTTACAATGCCCTGCTGCTGTTCATGGTTCCATATAAAATAATCCTAGCCTATTATTACATTGCTGGTCAGACCACTTTCTTTTGCACTGTTAAATTGTACTTTATTCTCTTTGCCGCCTCTTACGACATCCCAGGGATAAGAAGTGATGAGTGATGACACATTGTATTCTTATGCCGTTACACTCAATTAAGTACAAAGCGGAAAAGTTCAAATTACTTATACTTAACGATAATACACTATTTCATCGTAATAATAATATAATAGTAGAAACGTAAGTCTCTTGTAACTACTTCGATAAAAAGTCTACGAAGGTAACGTCTTATTTTCAATGATGTTCACTAATGTGTAAAACAACTGAGGCACTATAACAAAATAGGTGAAACTAATTTCTTTTTTTAATACCACAAAGGTGGCAAACTAGCATACAGCCCGTCTGATGGTAAACGGTCACTGTAGTCTCTGAACGCCTGCAACATTAAGTGTGTCAAGTGCGCATTGCCGACCGTTGAGACTAGTGGATTTTATACTTTGCCAATCAAGTGCTTGTAATTATATTTGGTACATTTATTTATTCTGTCGATGACAACTTAATTATTCGTTTTCTTATAACAGTTTAAGGTGTCCAATGGACTTCATCTGCGTAAGTGTACTATTTAAACTCGATAAGAATATCTCTCTTCATGTCAAACACATGTAACGTATCTCAAATTTCTATGCTGATCATGACAGAATCAAGAGGAGACTTACAAGTAAAACTCTCTTTCTCATTTATAATATTAGTAAGAACAAATTACCTAATTCAACTATCAGTATAAATTTAGAAGTTATTACAGTGTATGGAAGCTATGACACAGAAAACAATGAAATTAACGAAACATAACTTCGTATTATATGTAATGCAAATCAATACAATATTTTACTCACGTACTACGTAAATACTCACATAGAGACCGTTAACTAAAAGTGCTAGTACAAATATTTTAGAAATCATTGATGTTTCACAGGCTATATTATCTAGAGTATCCACTATCAAACAACGGTTGCAGATAAAAAGAAAAGGTTAAGAATGATCGATCAATCAATGCGGAAATTCAAAAGTGTATAGTCACGTCATAATATCTCAAACTTAGAGCACTTGAAAAGGATGACGCGGTAAAAACTATTACATTTAATAGTGTTGAAATTGACAAAGTTAACAAAGACTTGTGAAACTGTGAACTTCGTGTGAAATGCATTAACAATTTAGTCAAATTACGGCGTGACGAATCTCTTTAACAAAATGTACTATAGAGGGGTGGAAGGTGCGACCAAGATTAATATATGCGGAATGAGATTGCGTTTTTACTGAGCTTACGAATCCAATACAAGGGAAAGGGATGTCACACTGAGTGACCGATGTGTCAAATATATGAATCTTTGGTAGGTAATTATACTCGTATATAAGTTGGGTAACAACTGCATTCTATAATTAATAAATAATATTTCTAAATAAATATTGAAAAGTAAAATAAAATGTTAAAATTGCACATAAATCGAATAATAAAAACACTGTGCAACGCTCCTATCCAACAATTCGAATTTTGTATCAAATTTTATTAGTAAATCAGACTTTTTATACTACAAAGAAAATTAATTGAATACAAAAAACCTCTAGCGTTATATAAATCTTTTATTTCATCTCTTTTCATACATACACATCGTTTACGAAGATTAACTCCTCTCTCAGTCCTCTCTCTCTCTCTCCACTCCCCAGAAACCTTACTTATGTTTTAAAGTACATCCGTTACAATTGCAATGCACCAGTAATTGGATACTATTGTTGTCATCTATAATTACTTGCTAAAAATAAAAAGGCAGACTGAATTATCTGGCACCGCGTGTCTACTTGGCATAGCAACAATGATATCGGTATACGTACGTAGGACGTTATCAATCAGTGTTTCGTCATGGCCTCGATTCAGCCCACGCCCCGCCGTAATCTTTACCATTTACCCCGTTTCTTAATCCAACATCGACCAAGATATTCTGATCCACTAGCTATATAAAGACGGGGATGTTTTGGTGTACATACTACGGGTAAACAATACGACGGCTCACCTGTAGGAAAGTAATTACCAAACATGGTTGCATGGATAGCAGAATATGACATATGAGAACTCATATAGTTAGAACAGAAATTATCTTGACTCAAATAGATTCGTTTACAACCTCTTTAAAAATCGTTATATTTATGACTACTGCTGGGTTCAGGGTGTTATCTGCAGAGAAGAATCCGCAAGAGACAAAATAGTTACTAGTTTCATTTTACTTAAGTAAAAAATCATGATTTTAAACTTTCACTTTCTGTACAGATTATTAACATGGTAGGCACATGCAAAGTCTAACGAATTAAACATTTGTACTATCATTATGTTATTCGTGTAAAACTCGACAAACAATCTCGGTAATATTCTATTGCATTGTTACTCTAAAAATGTAAAGGGTTACACCTCTAGTTTTCTGTTACAGGAGTTAGTTCTGATTACACTATCTTGTCCTCTGGACTAACATCAGAGATATCATCTACATTGCTGACCCTTTTGACACGAACCTCGAGCACTATGAATCTCAGTACAGAAAGTAGATTCTCTGATTATGTAATAGATTAGTATGCGTTCATCACACACTGGTAGTATGAGAGCTTATATTTTTTTCATTTCAGTAAAAGAAATCATAGCCAAGAATATCCCCCTTACTTGTTGGCGATTACCGTTTAATTTGACTTTAATATTCGTGTTTGCCCTCAATAGCTGTGGCTAATGGGATTTTAAAATTCTATTACTAACAGAATTAAATAGTTTAGATTTTATCTCTTTTATTGCTTCGCTATGGTTTCATTATAATCGTATGTTATTATTTTAGATGTCATTTTGTTCGGAAGCGACCTTATCAAGGATGATCTTGGCGGTTTCGGTGAAAATTGATTCGGCGGGAAAACAGGAAGCCAGGGTCAGGATATGGCATTAGAAACGTAATATTCAAGATTAGAACTTCCTGTCAACGTGTGATCTTACATATTCTAAGAATATTTTATGTGTGTGTGCAGTGTATAATCGCAACCAAGATTGGTCAATGTACTCTCATTGTTCTAGGTGTGTAGGTACAATTATGACGTCATACAACGTCGTGTTCGCGTCACCCATATCCGCAATAAATTTAAATTATTAATAAAGTCGCGGTAATTTTGACGTATTTGATTTATTTATAGCTTTACTAACCGCAGAATACGTGGTACTAGGTGGACTTAATGCTAATAGCATTCTCTTCTAGAGAAACCTTAAGGAAGTCTTGATGTTGACAAGGTCATTGTTATAACATTATCATACACCATGGCTGACCTTGTGACAACTACTAGCAAAACCCCCAATAAGGGGAGGCCTATGTTTAACATTGGACCATTAAGGGCTGATATGAGGATGATAATGTCTCTGAGTTTTAATGTCTGAGTCGAATTGACTTAATTTTTTTCTAAGTGCTAACAAATCTTAACAAATACATATAAACATCGTTTTACATATGCGGTAATATAAGAACGTTCTCACATAATATGTGTTTGAGTTCGCACTAAAGAACTAACTTTTTTGCAGGATAGAAATCTGTCAAATTTTGACCCATCACTTACAAATTCAAGATACTGCATCTTTCAATTATAGCTCACGACATTTCTTGTTCCTATCCAGATAAACCTGATATTTGTACTTCAGTTTGAATTTCAGCAATTCCTTTCTTAGTAGATGCCTATTTCTTAAACTCATATTTGAAGATTCTAATCCTAACCACACTTTTATTTGTCACATTTTAGACAACAGGTACCTAGGTCAGTCAGTCACTCATACCATGTCTTCAAATATTTACTGTGTCAATTTTAAATTTATTGACGTCATTACGAAATCATACTCTTAATGAGTGTACAGAGAATGACCCGGTGGCATGGATAGTATACAGATCCTATTGTCCCGGGTCTAGGGTGCTGCGGCATACACCTGTACAAATCGGTTACAAAGCATTGTCTGCAATATATGACGCAAGTAAACGTATTGTTTGTTTTACTACATTCAACTGTTATTTGCGTTTTATAACCATCTTTGAATACTATCCAATTGTCAAGTGACAACTTTTTCTCAGGGTTGCCTTAATTATCTCAGGGTTATCATCTTATTTGACCTCGGCGGCACAGTGCATTGCGTTAACGGGGTCCCGGGTTCGATTCACTATCAGGCTAATTTATGAAACATTTTTTGCCTAGATCAAATTTTTTTGGGATTAAAATGTTTACTCGTTATCTTATCCCCAACCCGAGTTGGCTCTTTATTGATTTTCTATAATGGATAAAAAACTGTTTTAGTTACACACGATTTTCCGTTCTAAATTCAAATATTCGAATATTTTCAATATTTGTTTATCTGTATATGTTTTATCAAGATTGAAGTCTTCTTTTTTGGAGTGATAAAGTTACTTTTTATTGTTTAGTCTATAAGAGATGTCCATTTATGTGAGACCACGTCAATTTCGAAAACCATTGAATAAAATAATGCGGTTTCCAGTGCAAAAATGCACATTACTTGATCAGCAGAGTGACCTATCACGCACGATAAACCGGAGTGGTCGGTTGTCGAATCCATTCGTATTCTCATCCTTGAATGATACCGTGTACGTCGCATGATTATAATCATTGAACGGTTTTCCTATTAAATAATTTATTGATTCTGCATAATTTATTAATAGTTAATATAATGATATCTATATATATTCTTTAGTAATTAGAAAGATTTTGTTCCCCAGCTCCTAGCACTTTCTACAGGATTGTAATTTATTGAAAATATCAAAATAGAATGTATCTGTTAACGTGTTTACCTGTAAATTAATAAATAAACGTAATACAATTTTAACTGACCGACATCTGTATATAAATTATCATCATCATCATCATCATCATTTCATATGAGAAGTCTTTACAAGAGAAAAAAAAATCTTTAAATACTACTCTTTTTTTTTTCTGTCTTTCAAATTGTACGTTTGTTTCGGTAATCACGCAAAAATTTGTGCAGCAAATTGGGTGCATTCCTGACGTTCCAACTTAAAATCTAGTTGACATACTGTATCCTAAAATGCAAGCGTACAAGTAACGGATAAAAGCTACTACTAAATATATTTTTACGTATTAAAAAATGAAATTATTACGCTTGTGAATATTTTACAGTCCAATCATAATGAAACCCCTAAAACTGCATACTACTATGTTATGCAGCGTACACAACTTACGCAAAGAATATTGTGTTTACATATAAAATAAACATACCTACATGAACTATGGAAACTTTTATAATGATACTCTATCTATCCCATTTGGAAATACAGCCGTATGTATGTATGTGACATCATTAATACTTGGGTGATTATTGAGCAATCAATATCTTGACCTAATACATTAGTTTATCGTACTTTAATAGATAAGTCGACGTTAACGAATAGGTTTAAGATAATGTAAGTCGATAATACCGCCGAAATAAAACTAGATTGGCGCGTAATATGCATATATATTATATATAACAATTGTTTACATCAAGGTCTTTTACCTTTAGTATTTATATAGTTATTGATTAAAACGACTGAAAGATCAAAATAAAATCAATACTACTGTATTTCTATATTTAATATATTTTCTAGAATTACACATATGGAAAAATGTGATTAAATTAATTTAACTCATATTACTTGTTTCATTTCATATAATCCGTAGCAATATTCCAGTACTTTGTTCTTTATATTAATTATCATCATGGGTGGACAGAAAAAATTGTTTCTTTTACAAAAATACATACAAGAACCCAGGTAATAGTATTTCAAGGTTAAATATTTACCTGTATTACCACTAAAATTTATACGATAAAACCAATTCTAAAAATATTTGTTTAGACTAGGATTTAAATAATCTAACCTAGATTTGCTTCGATTTATCTGTCTAGCTGTTTAGGTAGAATCAACTAGAGTCATTACGGATTTAGAAAACATATATTTGTCTTACTAATATAATAAAAATGTAAACAGACGTTATTTGTACATGAGAGATATTTAAAAAAAAAAACAGTTTTAGGGACCACAATTTTTAAACTCTTTGTTTCTACCAGCCACTCTACGTATGTCGTCATTCTACCTAACAACAAGGCTCATACTGTCTGTTCCAATGGTTGTCGGTCCTATAGCAGATATGACCAGTCCATTGCTATTTCAGCTTTTTGTTTTAATAGATGATGATGGAATAATAACCCCTCCTGCGCTATCGGCATACACTGGCGGGGCACCAGAGAGTAATGATAGGTGAGGATGAAAAGACAGGTCAGTTAGCCCATCGTGATGAATACACTTAGAATTCAGAACAATAGTTTCTAGGGGGGACTACGTGGGTACCTGGTTAGACATATTGCTTGCAATGGGGCCCTTAGTCTCCCTTATTACCAATCCCTCCCCCCTCTAATTTCAGCTTGCAAATCCGCTGAGCTATGTCCGCAACTTTGGAGCTTATCAATAATTAAGTCAAATCAGTATGATTCAGGATAAATAAATAGTAACAAAATTAATATGAGAGTACAGAATTAAACTTTATATACTGAAATGGGAAATATTAAAATCCATTTAGAATTGGCTTTGTAGTCGCTTAATAGGTATAGTCGTAAAAAATCAGCCAAATTTCGTAGCATGTATTTTTTAAAGTCACTTTAAAAAGTATTAATGGACCGGACGGAAAGTTATTATTAGTAAAAAGGTACAACAGCCGCATTGCTAGCAATATACCCTAACAAGTCAACCTCCACGCGGTTTCCATAGAACCATGGTAGTTAATTCATGTAAAAATAATCACATTGGGCCAATTGGCTTGCTTTCATCCTCATCTACCATCTTCCACTGGTTCACCGCCAAGAAAACTTAAGGGTACACCACTCCATTTTTGCTCCATTAAAAAAAATATGGATGGACCACAGCAATTAAAGGGCAGTACCATTTCATCTCTTAAAATACACATCACAAAACCACTTAAAAAATCACGTGAGCCCAGAAATAACCAGAACAACAAACCAGAAGTGTTGTAGTGCGATTTTAAATCGCCTATCCTTCAATATATCAATAGGGATAATTTATTTATCTTCCGATAAAACGATAGGCGAGGCCACACAGTAGCGCTCTTATTACCTTGAGGCGAATAACTGTAAAACTATCTTATCTTTATGGTGGCCACATGTATAGAGTAAGGAAATGTGGATTTTATGTATTTACTGCATATTAGTAGTGGTTAGTGCTGACATTCTTATGATAACTATGTTTATTGCTTTAAAACTATTTCTTTAATTGGGGCACATTTTTTGTGGTCACCTCGCTATTTGAAGCTAAAGATATCGAGCGCTTGTTTACCTCACCGTAATACGGCACGTTACCGTACAAATTTCCCGTCACGATATGTTTTAAAATGAAAGTAAGTTTGTTACCTCTTGGTGCCTTAACTACTCAACAATAGGTGACGACACGAAACAATATCGTTATGAATTTAGCATACACGTAGTACTGGCCATTTCTAGCCTAGGCCAACCAACATATTACAGAACGGATGGGATTGTTAGCAATACAGACTACCAGTTTTATTGCTAGCAATATACCTTGTTGTCGACCTACACGTGATTCCCCTGGAAACCATCCTTTTGACTTCCAGATGCATTAATCTGGATGCCTTTTCATTCTTACTAGTTTATTACAACACTAGTTTATTTATATTTTGATAAACATTTACCCGCGACATCATCCGTATGACAAGTATTGTGTTAACTGGCCGGAAAAACAAGTGATCTATGTCCTATTCCATCCTAAATATATAGTATATATTTGCTATATTTTGCGACGATTGGTAGAGCTGTCAAATCGCCAAGAGGTGGCAAACTCACATTGTTATTTATAAAATTAGTATTTTAAAATTAAGGATTAAACGGGCAAGAGACGATGTAACCTCATTTACGAATAGATTGTAATATAAAATGGTATTAAGCCTTATTAGGATTCCGTACCTTAAAAGGAAAAACGGCACCCTTCTAGGACCATTCTGTAGTCCGTCCGTAGGTTCGTCTGTCAAGACACTTTCTCAATAACGCGTGAAGGTATCAAGCTGAAATATAATAGAAAGCCATCAATGCTTCAAAACTGAGAAAAAATCAAACTTCTAAGTCAACGCAATCCAAAGATACGACCGTTTATAGCGTATATTTTGACATTTGCAACGGAATCAAGACGTACGTTTGTAGTAACATCATAATTTTTATTTGTGAATTTTTTATTTATAAATTATATGGAACCCTCGGTGTGCGAGTCTGATTCGTACTTGGCCGTTTTTTCTATATTAATATTAATAACACTTACCATTGCTACAAGAGGTAGTATTGGGGCGCTGCTTCTGAATTATAATACCTGAAAAAAGAACAAAACTGTTATATATTACAGCAACTTTTTTATTATATTATATTTAATAAACAGAATTTATTTTTTTTATTTAATGTAATTTCAATGCAATTTTGAATTTGCAATACAAGTCCTTATTTGCTTAGAATAGCAAACAAGCTAACGGCCCACCTCATGGAAAGTGGTTACCGTCGCCTATAGACATATAGACACAAACAGTACCATGGACATAACTGAGTATACTGTGTTGCCATTCCTAATAACTAAGGTATTAAATTCCTCTGTACCCTGTAATTTCACTGTCATATCCCATCCTTTTAACCGAAACACAACTGCTGAAACACGAATGACAGAGGTATCGAAGTAAACGACTTTTGTACAGTTTCCCTTTGGTTCAATTATATATGTATTTATTATACCTATCCCAAAATTTTGATTTATAAATGTTAGATTTTTTTTTAGTTCAGATGTTTCTATACCGTGAGGTGCTTAGCGGGAAAGCAAATGTAAATCCCATTTTAGACTAGATTTCAAAACTTTTTGCGATGAAATTGTAAAAATAAGATGAATGGATTCTACCCAATTCATACATTAAATTCGAATACAATATAAATAGATAGATAATTTATTTGCATTACTTACAGCACACAAATTATAACATAAATGATTAAAAAAAATACATAAATCCAAGTACAATTTTTCCTTTTGTGCGTATGTATATAAGTCAAATAATTCAATACAATATAAGACAACTAATACAGCTTACGAACTAAAAACAAATTTACAATAATTTGTTAAATAAAAAAGGAGTTTCTAAATTCGTTTTTTTTCTTCTTATGTTTGTTACTTCATAACTCCGTCAGTTATAAACTGATTTGAAAAATTTATCTGAAAAGATATACTTCTAGATTGGTCCAATGGAAATTTTATCAAAAAAAAAATTATCAAAATTTAAAGTCGGGCTTTTTGTAATAATATAATAATAATATACTTTATTATTCAGACTACAATTTGGTCCATTTTGTTAGTAACAATTTCCTTACAAAGTATGTTAGTAAAAAGAAAATCAATTAGAGTGAAAATTTAATCAAAGCAATTCTATTTTTGGAAACACAATCTTAAAAGACTATATAATAGTATAATAATTTTAAGTATATGTCGGCCGCTTTCAACACGTTCCGATACCTCGTAATATAATTCCATCGCTGCACTGTAAACAGCACATAAAATCTTAAAGTTTGTAAACACTATAGAAACCCGTAAACCCATGGACTATAGAAACCGGAAATACAATGGGGTCCTAAACAAACAGGCAGACGCGAAACACATGTTGCTGTATGGAACGTTACCCGTACCAGAATCTGTCGGTGGACAATACAATAGTGTTTTTATGGCAAACTCTATTCGGGAGGTCTCGCTTTGTATCGATATAGAAAATTTCATATTTTATTAACTTATGTATTATTGATTACAATTGTAATACACTTTTAAATACATTTAATGTAACACCAATACGGCTAGTATGGTCTTAGAAAACAACAATTTAATTAATTAAGAATTTGTTTCACAAAAAAATTAGCTTACGTGAATATAGGAAATATTAATAATTTTATTTAGGACTAGCAATCGGGCCCGACTTCGCACGTAGAGATATAATTTTCCAAAATAATATATAACTAATAATATATCTTACTAGCTGATACTATAGTTTTCTATAGGTGAAACAATTTTTAAAATCGGTTGAAAAGTTTTTGAGTTTATCCATTACAAACCAACAAACAAATCATCAAAACTTTTCTCTCTTTAATATTAGTATAGATAAATAGCTTACAGTAAATGTTTAAACAAAATTTTTGTATTAAATAAATATTATACTAGTTATGAAGTAAGTATAAATATCACGTGTGTGTCACGTGTCGTCAACTATGAATTGATGGCTATACACTCTATAATTTGAAAATCCCGCCTTTAAAATCCTTTCAGACTTATTTATAATACTTTTTTGCACCAAATATCAAATTATTAGCTACATTATGATTATTTTATAAAATTATTTAGCAAATGAATAACAACTGTAAGTAGGTTGTAGTACATTATAAAACCTAAACTAAGAAAAAATCAATAATGTCGCGTTCGACTCTCAGACTGCAAATATAAACAGCTCCATTCATAAAATACATGTACCGACCACACCCACACAGCGGCGGTTGCACTCAAATGCACCCCGCCTCGCATACAACGCACACATATATAGCATACTACGATAGTACGATAGAGTACTATAAATGGCTCTTCATTTTCTGACCTAACTTTACAGCCTATATCGTACTGTGAACGTGCAAGCGAAAAGCTACCTTATCGCTCTAAATTTAAAGTACAAATTACTAAAACTCAACACACCACTACAAAGGCGAGCCTATCATACGACGGCAGTGGGTTTGTATGTTGTGATTGCACTGGGTATGAGAGCTGGTTCCGTAGTGAGATGTCTGCCGAGACAGTCGTTCTATTTATAGAGATGGGATGTTCGCTTAATTTTAGTACTCGATGCAGTTAATGCAGCCGGCAGACAGTTGCGAAGTTACAATCGATGCCACGTCTAGTTTGTTTGTGCTAGCAATTCTGAACGGCGTTGAACAACGTAACACGATATTGTGTATTGTTCATTAAGTTAAGATACTTTAATGTAATGAAACATGTTGCAAATAGTAACTTGTTTCATGAAGTGTATCTATCTTTTAAGCCAGATACCTTATATGATATCAGCAGTTAACCGTCCACTGTTTAACATAGGCCTACCTCTTGGAGGGTATTACCAGTAGTTGCTACGCTTGGCAGGCGAGTTGATAACCGCGTTTAGACCATTAAACAGTATACAGAAAAAAATCTTATAATTTTTTATTTCTGATTTCTAATGACGATAGGATGAAATCAAGTATTTTTAGTGATTATAAAGAAATAGTAACCTCCGCCTGCGCTATCGGTATATGCTAGCGGTTTACCAGTGATGGATGACAAGTGAGAATGAAAGCAGATTAGTTAGTCCATATTAATGAATTCATAAAGAGTTAACCACGATCATTTCCAGGGTGACCATGAGGAGGTCGATCTGGAAAAGTAAATTGCTAATAATAGAGCAGCTTGTCTCTTTAGTTTTTTAGCCAACCAAAAAATAATAAACACACATACTGGTACATTTATAACTCTGTAAAGATTTACGCAGAAAACAAAAAATATATTTAATATATTTCTCTTTTCCGTAGAATAAAATTTAAACATGATCTGTCTAGCTTCAAAAAGCGTGTTTCAAAAACTCGTGTTCATTATTTTAACTTCCATTATCCAAATCATTAAAACGCGGTGATTATAATTATATGAGATGTCCATTAACTGTTGCCCAACAGTGGACCATTAGATAAATATTCCTTTTGATCTTACAACAAAATACCCGATATTTTGCGGAAATTCATCTCGGTATACCCTATTATAAATAATGATGGACAACCGGTGTATTAGAGATCAAGTAAAAACAGCGGTTGGTAACATTTTATTTACGCGCAATTTATGTCCACAAAATATTTAGGTAAATACTATTAATAATCCTGATAGAGTTATCGCTAAGTCGAAGTTAGTGAAATTATAGAAATTAAGTTAACATAAAAATACAAAATTTCGTATTCAGGGCTCTGGTATAAATCCAAGAGACATATTTAAGAATCATTGTTAAATGATCCACCACGAAACTGAAATACTATATGGGAAGTCCGTCATTTTCGTCACTAAAAAGTTACTTTTGCCTTTCACCGTGTGGTCCCAGCATAGTATAGGCCACCCCTTCCTTTCTCATGGGTGTCGTAAGAGGCGACTAAGGGAATGAATGGTAAAGAAATGGTCAGCAACGTCCCTCTTAAAACATCAACAAGGCCTAACTGCGGTTGTCAACCCGCCTGCCAAGCATGGCAACTACTGGCAAAAGCACCCAATAGAAGGTGGCCAATTTAGCAGTGGACAATTAACGGCTGATATTTTATGGTAAAGATTTATCTATATTTAGTTTCTTTATACAAATTCAATACACACTTGTTTTAAAAATCTCAGAAAACCATCTACTGATTTGTAGAATGTACAGGACCGGAAGTTAGCGTATTCCTAGCAATAGATAAATACACGAGAAAAAACTTCTACAAACTACATTTCCTATGATCGCCCGTGGCAGTCCAATAGAACAAACAAACATAATTGAACGATATATGTACATTAAGAGTTAGCATAAATAATTAAGGGGCACCAAGCGCCGGCGCTGATTGATACAATGTAACGTAGAGGGCATTTAGCGAAGTAACCCGTTGTTACGCGTATAGCTTCACGCTCAGTGCCCAGGATAATACCCGGTATACAACGCCGGCCCGGATAAAATCATGTTTTACGACGTTCATAATGAAAGCTGTATAAAACTAATATTTACTGCCTCTACAATGAATGGAAAAACTTATCTTTGCAGCTCATATAAGCGGCGCACGAGATAAATCTCTCCGGTGGAATATTGCAATAAATGCAGTGTAAAAACTTATAATTTCTGATCTCATGATGAGATAGAATGAGGATATAGCAATGATGATGACAATGTTGTCAGAAGTGACAATGGGCTGAGCTGAAAGAAACAACGACCGACTACAAAGAAAAGCTCTCGTATGGTGACCTAGTACCGATAAATGCAGTGTAAAAGAAACGCCCATTAGATGAAGCGACAATCTCTAATATTTTAATGTACTCATAATAAACCGGTTTAACTTACGCGTATTTTAGTCGAGAAAGTTCTGATATATAACAAGGAACCCGTAACTGTAGGTAATCAGGATCGTTCCTTATGAGAACCTATAGAGAAGAACAGTCTTCAGAACTGGCATATAGCATATTGTACAATGTTTTACAATAATTGAGTAGCGGCCCTCTACAAGTAAACGCTGTGTAGGACAATCTCTACTAGTTGGAGTGACGACCTCATATGCATTGCAGGGAGTCAGTGGATGTAGGTGAACTATGTTCGGCAGTGGATAATGCACATTTATTGTATTATAAATTAATCCTTATCCCAATAAATACTTTTAACATTTTTGCTATATTTGGGTAAAAAATTAAAAAAATATAGGCAATGAAAAAATATTTTATTGTATCATGTGAGTAAACTACGTAGCCATATTAAATTTAATTCGTTTAAGGGTGCCATATTAAATTTAATTCATTTAAGGAACAGGAGAATAATTAGACTGCTTTTTATGAAAATCTACGCGATGTCGCAGGCAAAAGCTAGTAGATAATATTTTCAAAAACAAATTTAAAAGTTCCTTATCCAAAAATATATGGGCACGAGTAAATTTGCATTGCTATATTGGTAGAAATGAAGGACATTGCATGACATATCCGAAAAGGATAACATAAAAAACCTCGACAGACACATCGGACAATCATAAAACTTTATCGCTTTTTGGATTTAAAATCATATAATTAATAAAAAGAATAAAATTTTATTTGATCGTAAAGATTTTTATAGCAGAATCTGGGTCGTTCCATACGAGGGATTTTGATATTTATTTTTTTTAAATTACAAATTGAATACAATTTTTAAATTCCCCTTACAACCAGCTAGGTGATAAATTCTCAATAACACTTTCTTATTACACGACCATAATATCTACTGTATAATTTAATTTTGTTTCACAAGAAAAACACTTAAATCTCACAATTTAGTTTTTGAACCAAAATAACTGGTTTTACTAATTTAACCAAGTATTTTAATTTAATAACTAAGCTATAAAATCAGTTTTGGTAATTTGTCTATGTGGCCCCTAGATATTTTACCAATATTCAGTAATTTAGTTTTTAAATCAAAATTTTGGTTTCTCACAACTAAAGTCGGTTCTGTTGAGGAATAGAATAATTATATCCAATACTATAGTAGTCATAAAGTCCATTTACAACTGACTAAGTTTTGTGGGAACAAAAAAGAAAAAAAAAATACAAACGAACTGAGAACTGAACTTCTTTTTGAAGTCAGTCAAAAATACCTCTGATTGTCCCACCTGCAACCTGATAACTTTAATTTTCTAAATTTAACGGTAATATAATATGTATACATTATAAATTCCCACATAATTAAATTTATTGTTGAAAATTAACGGCATTCTTGCAGCTCGTTATGCGTTACATTCTTTACTGCACTTTACGAGTTTACACTATAGTTAAAAAAAAAGAGTTCATACGCCGTATTCTGAGAATGCGTTCATTCATAAGACACATGGGAACAACGCGCAGCATTTATCACTCAAATTGTCATCTGTAAGGTGGTCTGAAATGCAATAAATCGTATCTTTAAAATAAAAAAACTATACACTTACAAAAATGCTTATAAAAACTAATATATCTGCTGAAAAAAACAGACGACTGTCGCAAATAATTCGCTGTATGATGTTGTTTCTAAATGGAACGTTTCAAAAATGTTGCTTATTGTAGCGTTGATGTAACTCGTGCTATTAGTTTTTGCAGCGAAATTCTATTTAGTGAGGCGCGGTATTGTAACGGGTCTCATGTAAAAAACGTATCTCACGACTCCCGAGTGACTTGTGTATGGAAAAAAAAGTTTGCCAAGCACGAACAGTACTGAGAATTGGGGTTTCAGTATATGAAATTAAAGCAAACAACAAATATGAACACACATTACAATAAAAACGTTAAAAGATTACGAATTCAACTAAATCCATATACATATCAGCCACTAACTCTCCACTGATCAACATAGGCCTCCCCTTTGAAGGGTTTTACCTGTAGCTGCCACGCTTGGCAGACAAGTTTACAACAGCAGTTAGGATTTAGTGATGTTTTAAGAAGGACACTGCTACATATCCCTCGACCATAAAGTTCCCTTAGTCACCTCTTATGACACCCATGGGAAAGGGAGGGACCGATTCTATTCCGAGACCACACAGCAAATTCATGTATAGGATATAAAAAAAATGCAATACTGCTCTTTTGACATCTGAAGAACAATAAAAGTGGCACATATACTAGTAATGCGAAATATCAGCAAATCTTTAGAAGAAAGCTCAGGTGTCAACATAGTTTCAGCAGTGAATAAAAGCTGAGATTATATTAAAAAAAAATCCCCTTTATCCTTTTGTTACTTCTTTCCCCAAAGAAAAGTTACTTTTCTGCCATACATTTTACACAGGAAACTTCCTTTCTTTTTAAATTTTTCCTTAATAACTTGAGATAACTAACAAACATATCTTGATTAGTCATAAACAACAGCAAGCTCACGTAAAGCCAGATCGTATAAATAGTGTTAACAGGCGAGACTAGCTTACTAAGTAGCTTTTTGACGCTCACGAGTCACGCTTAAGTTCACCATCGTAAAAAGTTAAAGTTATAGCTGGAAAAAAAAGTTGTTAAGTTTAGGCTGTCAACTTAACAGTGTAGTAGACATTAAAGAAAGATAATATAAATATAAGGAGACAAGCGTGTACGTAAAGGGTGAGTTGGAGACAAACCAGTTTGTCGAGTGGCCTTTGACCAGTAAACATTTATTTATACTTGTTGAACAACTAAATATTAGTGGACCATTTTATTGTTCATTTAGGTACTCATTAGCATATAAACATTCGTAATTATTTATTTATTTTGTATATTTTTTATTGTATCTTTTTTATTTATTTATTTTGTGATACATAGGTATCAATGGATGGTAAAACATGATAAGTCCTCTATGATCAACCCCATCTATCGAGGTATACAAATTCGCTTGGCAATTATATTATTATATTCGCATAATTTTCCATAATATTATAATATTTTACTGTAAATGTGACTATATATATATATATATATATATATATATATATATATATATATATATATATATATATATATATATATATATATATATATATATATATAATAAAATCAACAATGTCACATTTACAGTAAAAAATTATAATATTATGGAAATTTATTGCATTTATCTCTAAGGAAATCGTCAATTGAATAGTATGTTCTGTTTACTAGTTATATATTTATATATTATTACTATTTGTATATAAGGGACTGTACTTTTTTATCTTTATTATTACTGTATGTATATTTAACTTCCTAAGATATTTTATTGTTTAGACGTTAATTACTCAATTATAATTAAATGGCAGTATATATTAAGGGGTGGGCAATATCTATATACTGGTCCAATAACAAATATGTTAAAAGTCTGTTATCAAAAAAATAATATTGGATAACAAAC
This sequence comes from Galleria mellonella, assembly GCF_026898425.1. NCBI lineage: Eukaryota > Metazoa > Arthropoda > Insecta > Lepidoptera > Pyralidae > Galleria > Galleria mellonella. The sequence goes on along the minus strand of NW_026442028.1, from coordinate 2,749,374 downwards.
TTTTAAGATATTCGAAAATAAATGTCCGGACGATATGGGCAATATCGAAATGGGCGATGACCTTTTTTCCCGCCATCAATGTATAGATATCAGATCGATATCCATATTACCTATGCCTAGTATGTCTATGTGGATTCGAATATATTATACTGGTCGATCATATTGTAGTTCAATATACTGGATAGTTCATTCTCTAATTTAAGCGCGCAAAACCGCAGGTTATAATTAACGTCTATCATGTATGAATTCACAAAAAAAAATTTATTTAAGCATGTTTATCAGTTGTGTGAAACCCAAATACATACAAGCTACACTTAGTTAAGAACTAGATGGCGTGATATATTATTATTACATATAAGATGAAGACGTGCGATTTCGTCCATGAAATGAGATATCATACTGTAATGAATTTAAATAACTGTTTAATATCTAATTATAAAACGTAATTAATTATAATTATCTACAATTAATTATTTTAACCCATATAACTGTCTACAAGTCAGTATGTCGTGAAATATGTCTAATACTATACATTTAAATAATTACTGCCTATTCCAATCAAATGCCCTTTCTGTGGATGAGAAGGGAATTCTTGAAACATAACTAAAAGCCTATCTGCTGTTGCCAACTTATCTGCCAAGCATGGCAACTATTAGTGAAACCCCCCTTATGAGAGAAGCCTATGTTCAGCAGTGGGCAGTTAACAACTGATATGATAATTCCAATCAAATAAAGATTAACAGATGAATTGAAAAACATCAAAGTTCAGTGATTCAAGAAGTGACTAGAGTTACTAGAAGAGCAATGGGCTAACCATATAGTTTGAAGACTGACAATCGATTGAAAAGTTCTCGAACAGCGACCAACACACACACAGGCACAATTGTAAAAACTCTCATTGGATGATACAGATAGAATATGTATTAACAGGGAATTAATAGATATAGTGCTGTTATTTTTTAATGTGATGAAAATAGAATGGTCATCCCACCTGCGTTATCGATATCCATTGGCGGGACACCAGTGAACAATGACAAGTTAAGATCCCATCTTCCTATCATCCCTTCATAATTGTTTGAGTCATAGATTACAATTTGCTCTTCTATTGCAGTTGTTTTATTTAGATGATTTATATAGTAATATTTTATGTATTTATTTATGTATGTATTTATTGTATGTATATATTTATTTATTTAATATATTATGTGTATGTTTATATTATATGAATTTATCAAGTATTGCTTTATTTTTCCTCTATTAAAAAATGCACCGCCTCCGTATTTCTCGGTTTGCCTAATGATTGACTGGCAGAGAACACCGTCCGGTGTTAAGGCCGCCGAATGTACATAAAATTTTACTGTGAATTAAAGTTTAAATAAATAAAAAAAAATATCAATTTACTAAGAATTAACCGCATTGGTTTTCAAAACGGATCGCGTGGAGGACGATTTGATGGGCATATTGCTAGTAATGCAGTCTTCGATCTCCACTGCTAACAATTCCTGTATGCAAGTGGCTTTTTCTTAATGGGTGTAAATGGAATGGTTAACCCCGCTTGCCCTATCAGCATACGCTGGCAGGTCATCAGAGAGATGTACCAAATTATATTATATATTCAGTTCTCACAATAGTATTCCTAAAGGTCCAACTTAAAGGTACAACTTAGGATATTTGTTTTATCTTAATATTCCATTCAAAAATTGTTTATATTATTAGTTTTCCTACTTTTGAAATCTACATGTACGAAGTAGTGGCCAAAAATCTAGTTTGTCATTTTAAATGCTCAAACCGTTTGAGGATCCCAAATTTCAGGTCCAAAAAAAGGCTGTGAGACGTCTTCCTGGAACTGCTGTGAAGAGCATGATTGGATTTTCAACTAGCCTAGACAGCGATAGACGTATTACTTATTTACGTTTTTTATACCGCTATAAGACGTTTAGTAGTTTTTTTGAGATGCGGTCATATTTAATGTTTTTTACTATTAAGAATTTATACGTAGTTCAGTCAATAGATGATAACGGTAAGAACCTTCTTTCTATGGCTAAAACGTTTATTATAAAACTAAAATATGTTTACGACCGTTGGACTGAATGATAAACAAGATCAAGTCCACTTGCCATCGTTTATGAACATAACATAGATATTACAGAAAATGCATCTTTAATACCGTGAACTAGTGTGTTATGTCTCCTTACCAAGTAATTCTATTGCCATATCTCCCATCAATATTCTCCAGAACATGCAAAGCTGATTTACGGCAGAAATGTGACTGGGACAAAGGCATAGATACACGCAGATGTCTTTTATGCGTCTCTGTGTATTATTTTGTTAATAATCTTAACTCTAAAGGCGAGAATCCTTTTAAAAAACATTAAATATCATCACTTTAACCAATCTATCGTCCACTGCTAGACATAGGTCTCGACCATATTTCACATCAACTGCCTACTGTCCAATACATTCTGCAACATTTACGATTGTCACTCATGTATGTAAATCAGCAGAATTGGTTGGGAAATCAACTAAAGAGACAGTTTTATAAAAATAAACATGCCAATGTTAAAAAGGTACAGCTTCGCAATTAAAAAATATCTGTCCAGTCGCTTTCACGAGCACGCAAACAGATATATATCATACATACCATAAAAAAATAATTAAAAACTGATTCCCTTTCACTAAACACTAATAACGAAAAGAATAAAGAGTTCCAGGAATCCACGAGTTTGATTGCTAAGGAAACAAGTGAAGTATGGGTATATCAAGGCAGAAAACAGTAGCAGATGGCTTGATCTTATAATAATAGTGTACCTTTCTAGAGTTACATTTTACGAGACACGTTCACAAGTAAACGAAGATGGTTAACATATGATTAGATACTTAAAAGGGTATAAATCTTTCAGACCAGTTATTATTGTGCAATAATATATTTCTTCAGACTAAAATTAACTATAACAAAATGCCACTAGAGGATATCCGGTTTTTTAATTCAATCCCATGATCCCACGCCTACACGACGCTACCTACACAAAACAACTTTTTACAGTCAACAATTTAATAGAATAAAACATATGAAAGTACATCTTTTTTTAGGGACTCAATCGGAAACAGATCTTATCGGATTAGACGACATTCATTTAAAATTGAGATTTTATAAGCAAAAAATATTACCTGAGTTGTGCAAAGTAATTTCGGAAATGTCGCTCCACGCCTTTGTGGATAATGCAGAAAATTTAATTCCAACCGAAACCGGACATAACCGTAAACCATTCGCGAGACGGGCGTTTATCTAACGCCGATTGTCAAAACACGGACATAAATCAAAATTGACAGTGGCCACATGATAGTAAACCACAATGGGACTTCCGCCCCGAAAAAAAAATACCGGACAATAACGTTAATCGTCTCGGCACGCCGGCGAAAGCGACCATATGTTGCGGTAGGACCCCATTGTTGCCTCCTTGTTGTTATTAGGTGTGAAATGCCCATTTAATCTCATTTTATAGCGCACCACATGAAACGACCCAACATAAACATACAAAGAACATTTGTGTCAATTTAAAAGTAATAAAACGCCCGCGTTATCATAACTACGGAGGTGCGTTGAAAGTGGTTATATGAAATGCGTTAAACAGGTTCTGATAACGCAGATCGACACGGTAACAACTGTTCGATGTCCGCGCCGTACTCCCTTTCCAACTTTCACACGGAATGCACATGTACGAGTACTGTTCATCTTGCTCAGCGGATGTCGTCGCAATTACGAACGGCCGCGATTATTATTGCATGGTATTGTACGGCCAAATTACAGCATCTCAGCTTCCCATCCGGTCTAATATAACGAATAGTTGACGCACGAAATTGGAACTTATCACGTCGAAATAGAAACGAGATCGGTCATTGGTAATTTGTAAAGAGCGACATGATTACACGACCATTTGAGATAGCGCTGCGGCATCTACAGGATGTGAAGAGGTCGAACGTCTGTCGCTATCGGCGAGCTAATAAAGGGATGGACAAATCGCAGGTGAATGAAGGCGCACAATTGGTGGCGGTACAATGCACGTCTCGACAGTATGATACCTTGTGGACACCTGCGGCGGTGTAGTGAAAAGGTAAACATCTGATTTATGGAGGCGAATGTAAATGTAGGCTTAGCGAAATGCACCGGTGAAAATCGCGGCTTTCACAAGCACAAAGGCTCGAACTAGTTCTGCTATCAATGGATCCACCCGACTGAGAGGACTCAAGATATTGTTTTCGAATAATGCAAACTGTTCGAGCGGTCCGCGAACAATGTTTATGAATAAGTTTGCAATAAATGGGACGACTTTTGAAATTTTTTCCTTTGACTAAAACTATTGAGGATGATTGAAAAAATTGTGCAAATGTTACATACAATGTCTCTATATAAATTACATAATTCTATTCAATAAAGATATATTTGTATACAACTTTCCATTAATAAAATTGATAGCATATTTAAACAAGTTATTAAATATTGACAATAGATTGATATGATTGAAAAAATCAAATTAATCTCATCCCACATATTTCACACGAATAAAAAAGAGGTTGTAAACATTAAATTAAATGTACCAACAAATCAATAGATTCAAAACAAGAGAATTCAAAGGTTTTCCGGCACTACCGTCTTTGTAATCAGCTACATTGCATTCACTACATTCATATCTAGAATTTCATAACACCGCATTCCATCATTATTCATCAGTATTCATTATTGATCAATGTTATTTAAAAGAAAAAAAAATAGACGAGTAGTGATCGGGAGAAAACAACCGTTACACATCAATTAGTGTCGATGATCGCATGGCATTCAATAGAGCCAGTTGGTTCGGGTTTGGTATACGGCAAGGTAAAAATATTGATATGTCACTTGAGAGCGATCACCCTTGTAGTACAGTCGTGTTTAACGCATGTTACACGGTGCAACAGAAAGAGGTATACTTTTTATCTTTTTATGGGGACATACCAGGAAAAAAATAGAAAGTAGACTTATGATTAAGATTCTCCATGTACGCCATCTTTATAATGATTATCTATCTGACGATCGAATAAGAAGATTTATAACAAAGTCAGGTCTTATGGGATAAACAGAAATAGCCGATAAGTTAAAGTTATATTCTCTACTTTTTTAATTCTCGGGCATAATTTAACTCAATTAAACGAAGCACTGCCATCTTATACCAACGTAAGTTAAATTCCAAATAGTCTTATAATTATTTAAAAATTACTATATACATAATACGAATGTGTTTACATATAATTATATGCGACTGTACAAGGTTCGAGTACCAGCCAGGAACGCATTTATGAGTCAGAGCCCTTGGTGACCCGGTTCGCACGGAGCGACTCCGTTAGCAATGGGTTATATGACGCGGAATGTGAAATGCACAAAAATGACAATTAAAATTCGCCATCATTATAATGAGATGCATATGCACCAGCTTTTAATTATACAACAATCATATTGTTAGACATAGGTATTACGTACACATAATGTCAAAAGAGATTTAATGACAGATACATATATATACACATATATATACATATATATAAATACAAAAATCCTAATAATTTAAAAGTGCTTTTAATACAAGCCTATTTAAATAAAGTTATTTTGAACTATAACATACTCTTCAAATACAGCTAAATTAAATTCGAGACGTATTTAATATGGAACCGTAGACGGGTAAAATCTTATCAATTGCAAAAAAGAATTATCGAAATCAGTATTGACGTAAATATAGCTAAAAATAACATGTACACAAATAAAAACCAACCGACATTTTCTTAATTCGCTTAAAAATATCAAGTCGTATCTGAAAATTTTAAGAGGTGCTAAGATGTATCTCACTGAGGTCCTTAAAATTATATAACACTCGACACGAGATCTCCTATCACAAGAGCAGATCAGGTCAGGTCAAGTCATCGAATATTTCCAATATTCAAAAGATAACACAACTGGTACCGAATCGAAGTGTAACGTCAACAAATCAATTTTATTTATAGTCGAGCACCAAAATTAGGCCAAGAACTAGATACTGTTAATGACATAGTGACTCCCTGATAACAGATGTTAGTTTTGAACGAAACCGCTTGATAATATCGCGTTATATACACGAGGCATATATCATCTTTGACAAAAAGTGGCAGTGAACAAAAACTAAATAAACTGCGAAGTAATTAGTATCATATCTTAGAAAAACCTTTTGATAAAGTAATGAGGTTGTGCTGTAACCCGATTATAGCAATATACGTTGTATATATACGTTATATATAATAGATTTTACGTTAATATGTCGATCAAACTTTTTGCACATTCGTATGCATATTTAATATTTAATTTGAGGTCGGTCCGGCCCGTTAAAAAAAGCTCTCTATATATTCTCAAACATGGCACTAAGTATAGTTAAAAACTTCGCTCGGATTCTAGGGTGAACACCAGATTATTCTTGAGGGGGAAAGAGATTGTTAGTAATAAGGTCTAACAGTCTCATTACTAGTTATACTCTATCATTTCGACATCCACGCGATCCCGCTGGAAACCATCGTCCATTGTAATTCTTATAGATTTTGTCATAATGAGCCAAATAGCCAGGCTCTCTAGATAATTGACAAGCGAATTCGTCAATGGAATCGACAGGTGTTGCTAGCTCATTTTGGACTCGCTAGCAACACCTGATGTCTTATTCCAACTCAAGGACTTGCTAGCGATGTCAATTCTATCGGTCAATTCGCTTGCCACTTGTCTAGAGGACCTGCTGTCATCTTCACTTATCATTTGTCACTGGTCGTCGTTCTCGTCGTGCATGCGCCGTGCGTCTATAACGCAGGCGGCGTTATCATTCTCATCCATTTAAGCAGTAACGGATTTACCAGCAGGCTATGTAGACTGTAGCTTAGGGCGGCAAATTTCAAGAGTGACAAATTTAAAATCAAAAATTATAATTCCTTGATAAAAAAATATAAATTATTAATAAGATTGCAAACTAGGGTATCGAATGGTAGACGTCGGTAGAAGCAGAAAAATTTAAATAGCATACAGATGGCAAATATAATGCACCACTACATTTAAGACTAATTCTGAGTTGGGGATGACCCTTTCCCTTATATACGCCGATGCCCGTTTGTGTAATTTAAACTATTGCCATTTATCCATAATATTATTAGTATTTTTGTAAAGTCAATTGTAAATGTTAAATATTTATTTGATAATCATAAAACAGTGTAGTTTAACTTGAGTTCGGTTAAAGCTATCGTTTTCAGCAAAATATACTTGACGGATTTCTCAGAAAGTGGCTTAAAGTATGACAAAAGGAATTATTAATGAAGAATTTCCCAGAAGAAAAGATATTTTCCTTGGATAAACAAAGTAAATCAAGATACAATAAAATACAGAATGTAATTTGAATTTCCACTGAATACTCAAGGTTAAGCAGTATTGATTTTCTGCTATTTGAAGTCATCACTAATGTGACGATGACTCCCTCTAGTGTCAAAAATTTTTAGGATCCCTTTGTTATATAAAACTTAGTTATGTTAAAATTGCTAAATTTATTACAATATTTATACTAGGATATCCGCAAAGAAACCAACGTAACCGATATAGCCCGAAGGATAAGCAAGCTGAAGTGGCAATGAGCAAGTCACATAGCTCAAAGAACCGAAAACTGATTGGAAAGAAAGGTTTTCAGTGGTAAACGCAGTGTAAGACAACCCACCATTAGATGGAGTGACGACCTCAAATGCATTGCAAGGAATCAGTGGATTCAGGTGGCTCAGGACCGTTCTTTATGGCAGCTTATGGAAGAGGCCTATGTCCAGTAGTAAACGGATAATGGCTAAATTGATAACGATGACTTGCTCGTGTTTTTTTGTATTTTCCACGGATAACATCGTATTTTGGCTCTACTGCTCAAGTTCTCATTTCTGATAATATAATTTACCATGCAACAAACCGAGAATTTCAACATCAGACCATAATACACTTCTATAGATTGCCGAGTATCTTAAAGCTTGTTTTAGACCTTGGAAGGGCCTGGCCAAATATTCGTTCGTTTTGTGTTCATGCGTCATAGCGTTTAATTCTAGATATTTTATTATAACTGAACTTAAATATACGACAAGCATCGTTTCTTATGGGATCTTAAAAGTTTGCACAGTCAAGGCTGACATAAAATCATTTAGTCTTTGGTCATACTGTCCTTCATTTGCGTAAGCCACACACGACCAGCGTAAGATTAAAATTCAATTTTGTATATAACTTATCATAGGGCGAAGACAGTAGAAAACAACTGTGGCTCGCCATAAAACCGAGCTAGGCATGTGAACCCCCCACTAGCTGCAGACTCGACGTCGCAGCCGGCGTCCGGTCGGGCCGGTCGCGCAGATGCCGCACCGTCGACCTTGTCGCGACAGAAATGGCTGTACGGAGACCACGAAACTTATACATAATGAAGTTATAGGCTGTGTTCATCACTTATGATCATACTAGCTTTTAAGCGCGACTTTGTTCGCGTGACAGATATGAAAAGTAGACCACGTCCTTCTCCATCCCATATAGTACCTGTATACCAACTTTCAAAGACATTTATGAAGTCGTTAAATGGTGTCAATAGTTAACAAACTCATTTATATTATAATATTATAAGGATTATAATAGCGATAATTAAATCCTTATCTAATTTATATAATTACTTAAAAAACTATAATGGCAAACATGCATAGGGTCTGTATGACGATAAACAAATACCGTAACCTATTGATGCATGAAATACCAAGGGTGTCACGCACACTATGATATTTTTTTCTTAACTTTATTACACCCCAAATATAAATGTGTAATTTTGTTTCCTCGCTAATGGTGTTCTTATAGGTAAAACCAGTGGAAAATAGAACGTTGAGAAAAAATTAACCAAAAAATTCGCTTATAGTGATTTAAGGAATTAACCACGATGATTTCCAGAACACTGTTTATCTTAGAAAAAAAGTATTGAATTTATGTTAAAAAAAAAAGGTGTTGAATTGATTATGAGTGTATTGTTAAATGAAATTGACACTGACAATAAAGTGTAGCTGTTAAAAATGCAGACATTAGCAAACCCATAGTAATGTTGTAAACTAGAGCGGTAAAAAGACCGCAAGAGACCTGTTGTGGAGATAGATAAATAATTAACAGACATTTATCAAAATATATGTTCGTAAACGTCAACGTTTTTTATACAAATTACAAAAAAAAAAGCGGTCCAAAGAGTGCGACACTAATAATCTGTTTACAATTATACACGTGTTACACAAACATACGTAAGAACATTCTTTAAATTTTATTTTAAGAAGACTGTTTACTAACAAACACATGACGAGAGCGATCTATTCTAAGAAGCGCTCTTATTTTTTCCCGATTCTTCTAAAACCGCGATGGGTAATTTATTGATTCCCGTTTTGCGAATATATAATTAAATATGTCACTTCACGTTAAAAAGCAGCTTCAGAAGCTGTCACATACATCCGTAGCGTCCATATTATATATGTCCCAGTTTAATATGAATACATCTGAGACTCACATACAACAATATATTTCTTTTTTATCTTTAATGATAATTAGAATAGCAAACAAGCTGACAACCCACCCAATGGAGATTAATAATCATCAACAGTAGATGAAGACCAAAAAATTCATTCTGATGACCATGGTATGAAGGGTCCATTTCCTTTGTTGTCTATCTTGAGGGACTCAATTTTTCCCAAGTCCCGGGAGTCCGATTTTTTATGTCCCCGTACTCTCGACTTCTCAATCAGTTCTATAGCTTTTCTTATGCAATCATCATCTTCCTACCCTTATCCGAATTATTTATTTGGGGTCGACCCAATATGTTTTTGTCTTTCATTCTTCTGTACTCGCAGTCATTTCCGCGTTCACTCCCATTCTAGCTGTATCATCTTTCACACAGTCCATTACATGTCCCTTTGTTTTTCCTCTACCCTTACATATATCCAAATTCATACTTAATACCTCTTTTAAAGAATGCTCCTCATGCTTAAGCATCACGTGCTCCAAAACTTTTCTTATACTGTATTTAATAAAAAGAAATGTCAAGGTTGTGTATTAAAGTATAAAAAAATTATAGGCATAAATGTATATTATATCCATTAATACAAGCAATATTTTATTATACGTCGTCACAGCCATAAATGTCGTGGCAAATACACTTTCATAGTTTTATAATAACAATGCGGCGTCTATGAGATTCGAGTTCATGTCGTAAAATACAGAATGTAATTGACAATAATGAAGCCTAAATGTCAGACCGCGATATCCTGGCAACTAGTGGTTTTACGATGGAAGAATAATCGAATGCGAGCTAGTGTAAGTACTACGAAATGGCATATGGTTCCGTTGATTTTTCCCCCTTTCAATTCTTGATAATATTATAAATGTTATTAATTTGTTTGTTCAGCAACCGTCATTAAATTACTTATAATTTGCTGATAAAGTCGTAGGTAAACAAAACAAAGTAACAGCATTTTTTTTTTACCTCTAAGCGCTTTAAGGATTTAAACAATTTAACGAAATTTGATATACGCACTTTGATACGGAGAAGCACTATTTATTTTCTTAGACATGGTAACAAAGTCATAGCCCTTGTGGCTAAATTAATTAATAATTAAATTGTTTCAAATTTTTACAATATCAGGACTTTAACCACGACCAAGTAGGTTACACGTGATTAATAATAATACTCACAAATAAGTGCTACTAAAGCACTTGAAGCGAGTATCTTGGTAAAATAAATTGGGCCTAAACGATAGCTTTCAAGTGACTCTTACTATTTGGTTTAGTAGAGCAGTGTGTGGTATGGAATACTCGCACGTAACAAATGCTATAGAGCAATTGAAAGGGCTTTTTGAATCCTGATATGACAAACTGATGGGTTGGCCCACCTGATGGAAAATGATAACCGTTGTTGATAGAGACACTGATTACCTACTTTGTGATACCTAAGGTAAGAAGTTCATGTCCAACTCTCGTGCTTCCAATTTTCGAGGATTATTGTTCAAACTGAAACAGAGCTATGAAGACACAGCTATTTAGTGGCAGAAATACGAATAAAACAGAGGAACAAAGATACCGACGTAGATACCTTTTGCAAACCGGACTGTACCCACAGAAGAATTTTTTGTTGTAGTAAATAGCCGTAGCTAATAGATTACCTGATTAAAAGTCGTAACTTCACTTATAACCAAACAAAAACCATGTACATCACAGAACAAATACAAATATTCAAAATTTCATTCTCATATAAAAAAGTATTTTATGATACGATCTATTAAAAATCAGATCTTGTCGCATTAGTCACTGGGTCAAAATACCCGAAAACTCGAATGAGCAACTGCTCAACAGATTTTCCCTAAACACCCTCATGACGTCACCATTTGTGCCAGTTTAATCAATAACGATGACTCATTCAAGACCCAGCTTTGGGCTTTAAGTAATTAAAAAAAACACTAGAATTGATTACTAGGATTATAAAAATATGATATGATTCATGGTCGTAATTATGTAGATTCGTTTCCTTCTAAGTTCTTTTACGTTCAATACGAAGAATTACCAAAGAATTTCTGAAGAAATCATATACTACTATAAAGACCTTAACAACTCTAACCCAAACTTTTTTCAAGTTTCCCAAAATATACAGGGTAAAATCGGAATTATTTGCATAATTTTAAAGACGTATTCTATTAGTGAAATTGAACCATTTTTCCAAAGAAACATTGATCAACATACAACGAAATACTTCTTTAAAAGGATGCTTACGATTTCAATTTCATTCTGTGTTCAATGATTTAAACTCGATCTCACAAGAGTGAAATTCGCTTTTCTCAGCAGTACAGGCTGACTATTTTTAATTACAGCCCCGATTAAATACAATCAGATGGCAAAATTCTCAACTTCAACACAATTAAACATGACGTAGACAACACTTGGCATGCCAATAAATTATTATCCAGCGTCTCGCATCCCATATTTCGAATAGGACTACACAAAAAAGTTTTAAATATGTAAAACTCATTTGATTCCACTGAGATGTTGTTTGGCAGAAAGCCCTCATAGAACTACGTCCGATAATTCCATGCCCGAAACTTTGATAGATCAGCTAGCCTATGATATTCGTGTCTTCTCAGTTTGTCGAAGCGCAAGAGTTGAACTTAATGCGTATGTAGAATTAATGGTAAAGAACTGAGAGAAAAGACTGTTATAAAGATTATCGGCCATTGTTATCAATGTTATCAATGTACCCTAATAAATCGATCTCCCTGCAGTTCCTTATGAAAATTATTCCTGGTAAAATAAACACGGTCCTCCACTTTACCTATCATCTCACTGGATACACCGTTAACGTAAACCAGTAGCGCAGACGAGGTTACCGTTCTATCATCATCCATTAAAAAAACGGTAGAAGATTATCACCATTTAGATATTGAAGAGATGGCAGATAATTTTAATCTCTATTAAAATAGTCTACCTACTAAATTTAACCTACGTTTTGAGGTCATCATTAACTTTCTGTTTAATATAATTTCAAGATTAATTGAACTGTAACTTGGAGGGCATTAGAAGTAATTAGACAGCAATTTAGACACTTCTCAAGAGCCTCTCCAAATTTAACTTAATAAACGAAGATATATTGATACATTTGACACTATGAAAATTAAATCTGGTGAGATTTACTCTAGTTAATATGACAATTTGGTGTACAATTTGGGAGCCAGATTACATAGCAACTTAAATGCGATTACATTCAATACATACAAGAACAAAAGTTGCCTGCATGGGTATCTCTGTCTCATCCATATTCCTGATGTCGAGCAGTTGCATGGTTGTATTTTAATTTGAAGGGTGGCAGTAAAATTACAGGATACGACATTATAACATCTTCATCATCACTATATCGGTCGTTAACTGATCGCTGCTGAAGATAAGCCTCCCCCACCAACTGCCTTTCGCCACTATTGTATATTGTCAGTAGTTGCTACGCTTGACTGGCGAATTGGCAATCGCAGTTAGGCTTTCAGTTATATATTTCAAGAAGGACGCTGCTGCCCATCCCCTGACTGTTTAGTACCCTAAATCGCCTCTCGACACCCACGGGGAAGTAAGGGTTGGTTCATTCTATGCCGGGACTACAATTTTATACCACATGGTGGTATAACATTGTAGTCCTCGATAATGGGAACATATTTATTTACATTTTATTGCCCCATTTATGAAAATAATTAATACAGTTAATTTTAATGTGAAGTAATACAAAAGGCAGGCTTATCAATAAACAATCTCGATAAATATAAAAGGTATCTATTATTAATATTTATTTTTAAATTGCTATTATTTTTTTTTTATTATACTATTATTGACATTAGAATAATCTGCAATATATTTTTTTGTAAAGCCAACAAAAAATTTGCATACTAATATTGGTAAAACGTGTTCAAACTATAACCTCATATAAATACCCAGTATGTATCTACTGCACACACGTTTATGCAAATAAATTTATTTTATATTCTTTTTTGACGTCACACCGAATTCTGTGACATTCGTGGACCATTAGCTTGTTTGATATAGCAGGTTTTATAAAAAAAACTACTATTAGGAAGGGAATCCGTTTAAAAAATCAGATCGTTACCATCTCTACATCAGAATTACGACATATGTATATTTTATACACAAATTATGTATCACGCGATCATTCAAAAAACTATCGACAACTGTCACATGACGCCTATTATTATGCGGAATGAATCAGTAACTTCCCGCGAGGGCACAAAAACTTTAATTCTGACGACTTTTTAATTTATTTGGACACTCCTCCGCAAGGGCTAATGACGAAAAAAGAGGTGAAAAAACAGATAACGGTGTTCGAGGGATTGAAACAAGACAAAAACTGGAAACGGGTTGCTACGACCTACGTTTATGCGTTGATACGGCGCTAGCGCTTTTTGCTTAAATACATTTTAAGCTCACTCAGGCATATTGGTACAAGTATTAGTACGAGTGTGACAAATAGGTACGACTTAGCATTCATAATTTGATTGATGATGTATTATAAAAATGGATATTGGTGATTTCTTGTATGGTGACGGAGAACTAATATGTCACCATCCCATTCGATCCCAGGAAACCATGAGGCTAATTTCAGACGGCATTTATGGATGTAGACTAAGCATATATTAGGAAACGCGCGTTTACGGCGATATAGAGGCCTAAAAGATTTTCGCTACATTTATATCGATTCATAGACTCAAATTTCTGGTCATGACTGCATCTTGTTTGAAAATTATTATCTACATATATAAAATACCCTGTTTACTTAGGCTCTAAAAATAAAGAAACCAGAGTAAAAAATTAAAAACTCTAAATAAAACTCCGTATCAAGCCGCCTGCCAGTGTGAAAATCATAACTGTCTTATCTTTGTCTCATTTCGACGCAGTATATTTTTAATCAGTGTGACAATAGTAGTCTAATAACATAGATCTAGTGCCGACAGTAGGACATAAATGGGGTTGATGATAAAGACGAACTCAAGTGGAAATCAAGGAAAGATTGAAACAAATATTATTGGCTTAGTATTGAGAGTGATAACCGTCGAACACCCGATAAAATGAGACAAATCTCGACATTTCCACAAAGGTAACAGATACTAACACAAATATCACACTATCGACTAGGAAACAGACAACACAAGTGTATTTTATCTCGGCGCTGTCATTTTTCTCGTATACCCACATTCATGAATATTTTTTTAGTCTCCCGGCCCATTCACCAAATACGTTTATCTATTTACATCCTTATCGAAGGGTCGCCCTTCGCGGAAGTGGGGTTATCGACTGTCGATATCGACTGCCGACACTCCACTTGATAAAGCGTGAGTGTGAGATTTGGGTTTCAATCACGAATCGTCACTCTCGCATCCGACATATTTTACACTGTTCCAAATACGAAGACGAATATGACAGATAAAGAAATTCAACTTAACGGCTTTGAAATAAGAATTGAAACTGAAATGACAGTAAAATACTTTAAACTTTATGTAGGTATTCGCAATGGCGGTTCTCGTATGACTGACAAGTCTACTCTACAATACATATATGATATATGAAGAAATTATAATTGGTAAAACTTTAGAATTTTCCATATTTTATAAATTAAACGAGCAAAACAAAAGTTCTCACGTAGCAGACGTCTTGAGGTAATCATCTGTAAGCGCGCTTATCTGAAGATCTGTAAACTGCCATCATAATATGCTAATAATATATACATAATATAGAAAAATTTAACAAAAACACTGTCAACACCTGGATGCACATAACAAAGAATAGAGTCAATTAAATAATTAGCAAAACCATGAAGAGGTAAAACTCTAGATGGGTACAGAGTAAACCGTACTAAGATAGGATATAGAAGGAAAAATTGATTAATAAACGTATGCACTATCGACGACAATCACACATGTTCATTTAACAAAAAGCTTTGCACGTGCTAACCGTGGATAGATCCGTCCTGATGGAAATTAGCCCATCTGATGGAAATTAGTAACCATCGCCTAGACATGAACAGTACCGTGGACATAACAGAATATACTGTTTCGCCCATGATACACCCATGCGTTGCAATCCCCAAGAACTAAGGTGTTACTTCTCTGTACCCTGTAAATTCACTGCCATATCCCACTCTTCAAACCGAAAAACAGTCATGCGAATGTAACTGTTTCACGGTAGAAACACGGTAGAAAAACAAATCACAAAACTTGAGAACGGTTGGATTAATTCGGAAAATTTTTGATGGGATCGGATTACTCGATAGGACTACAACCATTGACTGAATGGGACTTCATATATATATATATATATATATATATATATATATATATATATATATATATATATATATATATATATATATATATATATATATATAATATAAAAAAACTTCGCAATACTTGCCCCGCAACTTTTACGGTATAATATGTTGTGAAATCTCAAGTTAAGTTTGGCATTCTATTTACCAATAAATCTTCCAATCTTTCCATAGTCAGTGATGATAAACGGGTCAAAGGGGCCCTGACCTCTATTACGAGTCTCTATTTATATACATAATAAGGAAACTAAACTTTTGCTCGTGCGGCACTCGTTTCTTCTACTTCCGTAAATATATCTAAAGTGATTTAAATGAAAAAAAAAACCTGATTCTTTATTCGTAAATAATTTTACGAAAGTAATTCATAAAAGACATTCTTTAAAGGTTTTCTTGCAACAAATATGCGAAGCAACTAAGGTAACTTTAAGTATACCAGAGGGAGATTTTGTACAAAAGTCGTTTGCTTGGGAACCTTTGTCCCATTCGTGTTTCTACCATGGAGCAGTTGTGTTTGCATAGCTGTGTTTCGGTTTGAAGGAAGAGATATGGCAGTGAATTTACAGGGAACAGAGTAATAAGACCTGAGTCCTCAGAAATGGCAACGCATGGGGGATATCATAGGCGAAACAGTATACTCTAGTCTAGTCGACCTCCCCGCGATTAGTAGAATTATGAACCTCTATTGGAAATCACTTACAAATACAGTTGAATTAAGAATTTCTTTCACCAACGAGTAGTAGTCACTAGTCATTTGTACACGACTAGCCAAAATTAGACTTTTTGTCTAATTCAGGTTTCATACATCTATGTAAGTTTCTTTAATCTACCATAACTTCTAAATTCCTGAACAGATTTGAGTATATGGGGTATCGTTTCAATTCTTATATTATTCCTAATGACACCTGTATTTTTATTGAAAAAATTTAAAGTAGCAGCTTTATGACGCCATTTTTTTAAATAACAAAAAAAAATCTTTAAAAACAGCATTGACTGTTTTTAATCTTAAAAAACCTTGTTCACTAGCTACATTAAAATCTTTCCAGCCACGACTGACGACGGAAACTCAAAAAATACATTAAATTTTTCAACAACTACATCAAACAAATTCCCCGAAAAGTGTGGCGATTATAAAACGGGAAGATAAATAAAGTATACTCACTGCATACGCTGTTAGTATGCCGCTGCTTGTTGTTTAATCTGTAAACAAATAAACAAACGTCTTAATTACAGGCTTTTCAAAGAAATCCACTCAATTTGGGAGAATCATTAATACGTTTAAATCAAGTTTTGACTGGATTTATACGTATTAGTACAGTGTAGTATCTTCAGGTTGGTGTCCATACTTATAGAAACATCGTGATGCTCTACAAGTATGCACATCAACCTGAAGATGCATCAAATATGGCAACTGCATACATATTGCACGGGCTTTAAACCATAGGGTCGTATATACACGCAAAACCCTTCAGGATTAAAACTAAATATTTTTTTTGCATAGACCAAATTTAAAACAAATTTGTATTTATATTAATATAATAAAACTGGAAGTCTTTATTTGAACTAACAGATGGATTTGAAATATTCTTTTTATATAGATTTAACTTCACGATAAGACCACGGACAAAGGTGTGGGATAGAACTAGAGTATAAAGAGATAGTGTATAAAAATACTATCTTTTTTATACAAAATGCATCATTCTAAGACAACTATATAAATTAGCAATTATATATTATATTTATGTCTAAAATTGTTTTCAACGTTAATATATGTATAAACTCGCATTTACACTATAGTACCATTTTACATCGTACATGTATCTTTTTAACTATGATGGGATTAATATAATAGTCTGGATGAAATTGTTATCTTTCTACACTAATATTGTTAAGAGGAAAGATTTGATAGTTTGTTTATTTATTTGTAACAGATATACTCAAAAACTACTTCACCGATTTTTAAAATTCTTTCGTCATTACTTTTTTACCTTTACCTTTACATTTTTATTATTTTTACAAAAACATATACTTGATACATAACCATGGAAAATAGGGTTTCTATTCGAAAATTGAGGAAAGGCTGAGTAAAGCACACAGGGTGCAAACCCTACTCGATCTTGACAAATTTTTGTTTTTATACACCTACTATATATGTATAAAGAATTTATTATTAATTAAAAAGCCGACTCCATTAAAACATAAATACGTCGCAATGTCTTACTCGATCCATCCAGAGCCATAACGGTTTTATCCAAGACATCGATGGTCAGATCTGACTGATCGATAGCCATAAAAATGGACAATATTATAATAATGCGTACTAGCTGAGATCGCGACGTCATCCGCGCGGTGAATTACATTTTCCCACGGGTTTGAGATATTTTCACGTAGAAAATGTAACTATATACAAAGTTATTATCACATCAAAATTTATGCATAGACAGGTAGATAAAAATTTAAAAAAAAATAGGACTTTACGCTTTTAATTAAAACTATAGGATCATAATTTTCTAAAAATGTTTCGTCTATAAAAACGGTTTGTTATATTTTTTTATTTTATTTGTCGTGTAGTCCCAGGACGGAATGAGCCACCCCTTACTTTCCTGGGGGTATTGTAAGAAACAAGTAAGGGAATATAATGAACGAAGTATGGGCAACAGCGTCAGTCAGCGTCAACAGCAAAACTCCCCTTACGAGGAAGGCCTATGTTCATCTGTGGACAGTTAACGGCTGACATAATATCTTATATTTATATAAAAATATCATGTCACGGTATTTGTGGTCGAATTCTTCCGAAACCGATTTTTATGAATGTTTTTATATTACTATATTATATTTAATACTAAAAAACCATATGGGTGATTCTTATTCTTACATTTTTTTGTGTGAGTTGTAAGAAATTAATATATTTTTAAGCAAAATCAGTAAACTGTATATTAATTTACTTAGCAAACTACTTCTAGTATCATATCTTAATATAATTTTTGCCATGAAATCATTAGAAAGATATTAAAAAAAATCCAAAGTCCAAAATGTCACGGACCGTGTAGTGTGAGATTGCCGGATTTGGAAATGAAATATTTTTTTCTAAAGAAATGTCATGTTAGTTTGCGAAAAACTACAGCAATTATGCAAGACTAACCTTTGTTCTATAAGACAGTTTAAAAAATATATTAATAATAATGACTATTTATGATTTTGAACAACATAAAGTTTGTGACGAGTTTTTGTGTCACGACCATGTACGATACTATAAAAATGGGTTACTCGGTAGAAAAGCATCTTTGATATTGGCAACTCTTTCTAAGTTCTTTTAGAACGGTAACACTGTCTTCTTATCAGATTTGCAAATGGCTGAATGTAAGATGTGTTACGCAAAATAATTTTTTTCATTTATTTGAAAAAAGGGACAACCTTAACACGTCATCGCCGTGTACGAGTTCTGAACGTAAGTACCAGTGTCATGCTATTGTTTGAAACATAATATGTACCTCATACAGTGTAGTTTAAGATAATTACTTAAGATTTGCAAAACCATGGCTAGTTTTTAGGTTATATCGAACACGTTTCAAATTGTCACGGCCATGGTATGAAAAAAATGTCACCGCCACGGACTTTTTGAGTACATGGTCGTGACACATATAATGCGTGGTCATGACATTCCATTTCATTTGAATAATTTATTGGCTTTTGTTGTTATACTAAATTATTTTGTTTAATATGCACTTCTTAGAAATTTCCTTTTACTAGGTATACTGATTTTTCACTATTCTGATTCTCTAGATGCCACGAAAGAAGAATAGCAATGCCACGACAGAAGCAAGAAAAAAAGGCGTGAATATGAAAAGAGGAGACGTGCCAAAATAAAAGCAGATCCCGTTAAATACGAGGAAGCAAAAGAAAAAGAACGAGCATGGCATCAGCGATGAAAGGAGCAAAAGAAAATATTATCAATAAAAGATTTATCACGTCGTGATCAGAAGGCACAACGAGAAAAATGGTGTAAACGTACTAGAAAAAGTCGAGCATTAAAAAAATGCAGAGAACGCGAGATGCAACTAATCAGGGAGAATACTCCTCCGTCTGATTCGGAAATTAATGAAGCCCTGGCGCCAGATCCGAACGTCTCTTCACCAGTAAGACTGCGCGATACAACACCGGAGGTTAGGAGAGATGATACACCTACCACATCATAACGAGGTGAAACTCCATCCTCCATCAGTCCTCGAGGCAGCGTAATGAGTAGACAAAGGCGCCAAGCGTTAAAAGAACACAAACAACGCAGGAAACTAACTGATGTTATAATTATGAATCAAAAAGCAAAAATAAAAGTACAGCAGAAAGCAATATATACTCTTCAAGTTAAAATGAACAGGCTGATAAAGAAGGTTTCTCAAATACCGATAGAAGCCACAAAAGGCAAAGAGTTTTAAAAGATATTTGATGTAAGACGGATTATTCAATGGTTCTACGTCTGAGGTCGCCAAATAATCGAACGTTTGCCTGGCGGTGTGCGACGAAGCATTGTCGTGGTGAAGGAGGATCCTATTTCGAGGTCGTTTCCCACGCACTTTTTCCAAAACACGTGGCAAACAATTGTTACTGTACCACTCTGCAGTAACTGTTTTTCGATCCTCTAAAACAATTGTCGCGTAATGACCTGTCCTTCCAACGAACGAGCCCCCATCTTTTTTCTCACGCTTCGACCTCTCTTCACTTTAGTTGACAACTCCTCGGAAGGAAACACTGAGCTGACTGTCTTTTATTTTCGGGATCATAACAGTAAATCCAGCTTTCGTCTCCCGTAACTATGTCAAACACAGAATTTGAGTCATCTCCGTTAAATCTTTCATGTATTTCACGGCACCAATCAACACGACGCAGTTTTAGAGCCTCGGTCAAATTATGAGGTATCCACCGGGCACAAAGCTTCCTGACCGCCAAATGTTCATGGAGGATTTTGTGCACTTGACTTATACCAATCCCTAGATTTGCCCGGATCTGCTGATAGATCACTCTTTTGTCAGTCTCTATCATACGCCGCACAACACTGATGTAATCTTCAGTCGTCGCCGTAGAAGGCCTTCCCTTCACGCACATCATCGGTGAGATTAGTGCGACCACGTTTAAACTTATTAAACCAGTTGTAAACGCCACTGTTTAGAGTATTACTTTTTATGTAAATGTACGATTTTACTTCTTTGGAAAAAAAAATCAATCCTTTAATTTTGTTGGGTTTAAATTTTCTTTTTTCAGATATTTAATGATATTGTGTTATTTTTTTTAGAAGTTTTATTTCCTTTCTAGATTGAAGTTGTGTTATAATTTACGAGAGGATAAAAATGAGTCCAGCTTTGATACTCAGTTATTATGTTTAATATTTACTAATTATAGGTACTATGTGATATCAAAACAATGTTACCTGTGACTAGATAGTTCTAAGAATAAAAGGCAGATTTGTTGTATTAGTAGGTAGAATGATTACCTGATGGTATTTTTGCCGGGATCTTATTTATGATTTAATTATTTGATGTTTAAAAAGAAGTATACTAAATAAATACTGTTGATTAAACCAATTCAGTGTTTTATTCATTGCTCAATCACTTTAAACTAAGATGACACAAATTTAATAACTTTAATATGAACAATTACAGTGCAAAATGTGAAACTGCCATATCCATATCATACAGTGTCACAGCCACGTTTAGTAATGTCACGACCGAGGCACAGTCTGTCACAGCCGTGTTTATGTACCAATTTTTTTTACCTTTCCTGAAGGCATTAAGCTTGTTCATATGCACCAAAAATATGCTTTTAGTATATATTTTTGATGTACATCGCAATATGTCGTTAAAAAAAAACTTTCATTTTTTTGGGTTATCTGAAAACTATATAAGAATCACCCATATATCATAAGCACTATTGTACAACTATTGTATATAAAACATTTTAGCCGACCTTATAGAGATTGGTGTCGATAAACTGGACTGGCGGAAAAAAAATGACAAAAAAATGGCATCGAGCATTGCTCTGTGGCTTTATAAATATTTATATATCTGGTATCTGGCCTCGTATTAATATAATTATAACGTGGATATGGAAAGAACTAATGCATATATGTATAATAAATAACACAGTGTATTGTAAGTACATGACATGTCAAATGAATAAATTATTACTACGGCGTAAGGACTGAAGAAGACACATGAAGTAATTTATGTAAGTTTGCAGGTCAGCCGGAAACAAATGTTCTTGCAGACGGGCTAAAATAACTGCTTTACATATGTTATTTATAATAATTATAGTTTATTCAGCAAGCATTGTTACACTTACAAAGAAGACTCATACAGAGTAACATAACATGTAGAGGAAGTAAAGATTTTCTTTTAAATGGGTGATAACGGAACGGTAACCCCGTCTGCGCTATCTGTATACGCTGACGGGGCACCAGTGAGGAACTGCGTGGAGGTCGACCTTACAATTGCTAGCAATGGGGCTATTAGATCCCCGTTACTAACACTCCCCCCCCCCCCCGTAAAGGTGTTAAGTAATATTTGCCAAAAATCAATCTATGTGTATCTGCTTATAAGCAAATCCAATAAAATAGATACTTCTAAATGTTGTATGAAAATAAAACATATATCATATTTAAAGGTTACATCTCTAGAAATAACTGTGAAAACAGCATCAATACAAATAATGTGATAGAAAAAAATGGTAAAAAATATATTATCTCGACTTTGATTACTCTTATTAAGGACGCCTCATATCAATTTTTTTAAATGTCCTCCATGTACAGACATAAAGTAGTTACAATTTTAATATTTAAATTTTATTATCTTTTGGAAGAAACTATACGCACTCATACACATACACACAAACACACACACGCACACATGCATGCACACACACGCACACATATGCATGCACACACACACACGCATTCATGTATTTAGATATACTTATTACTAATACTAGATAATGTTTATGTCTTAATTTAATAGTACTATGATTTGTATTTTCATGGTTATGCTCCTCCATAACGTGACCTTCTGATACAGGTGATAACACTTACTAGAAGGTCACAGAAACTATCTTAGTATTGTATCAATTTTGTTACGAAATTTTTTTTTTACACTATAAAGAGTATATATCTATCAATACGAGTATTAGTAAGATTCGCATTTGTACCAGTAAACAGAAAAATAAATGGAAAATATTAAGTAATCAAAAATTGCTACGCAATACTTAAACTTACAAGTACAGTACATCAGCAACTTGTTTCTGAGCTTGACAAGGACAGATGATCCGTCGCCTACTCCTCACCATATAATTATAATTGGTTCGCGGTGGCATATAAGGAGGACGCAAAAAGGTCATGCACCTTTTTATCACCTGCCTCCATCGGTGTATAAGGATTATTGCTTTAAAATTAAACTTCAGAATACTGTGTACATTCAGTATTCGGAAATAGTCCATTACGCTATCAGGAATTCCTACTTGAGACCTGTCGCCTCAAAGATAATTAAAATGATAATAGGCCGGCCGCATCGTGAACTAATTACTAATGGGGAAATAAGTACATTTTGTTCAACAAAAAACGGCAAATTTAATCGTAGCAAAATTAATATAAACAAATAAATTTACTATTCTTATGAACCGACTAGGGACCCGCTCTAACATCACATTTTTTTTAATGAAATACAACCCATTTTGCTCGCTTATAATGTGCCTTTATTTAAGTGAAACCATTTTTAAAATTGGTTAAATATTTTCCTACTTTATCTTTTACAAACAAAAAATCAAATACTTCGTCTTAATCATATTAGTTCAAACGAGATATTTCATAGTTTTAAATTAAACAGGAATCGTGTGTGTTATATTTGAGTTTATGAGTTTTGTTTAAATGTTTGCAAAATTTTGCTCCACAAAGAAAAACGTCAGCAACATTCAACAAAATAATACAATAGAAGTAACACGAAATAAACGCTAGCTATTCCAAAAATAACTATCAATATTGACTTAGAATTGATATCGGGTAAGGCACAGATAATAAAAAGAATTAAGAAACTCTCTCATAGTCCTCTTTCATATAGATTAAAAAAGGTTATCGAATGCAACCCCACACAGGTAAATGTAATGTACCGTGAAAAATGTATATATGTAATGTGTAGGGTAGAAAGGGGATGAAAAAGGGCTCAAAGTTTGTATAGAAAAACAATAATTTAATGATATCTCTCCCATAAAAAAAATATATTTCCTCAAAACGCTCCTCTTTATTCCAGTTTTCGCCAAGAGGGTTGAAATTCTTTCTATAAAAGATATTTATTACACTATTAGCTGTTGCCCGCGGGTTTACCCGCGTGAACAGTATATGAAGTACATCATGCGTTTAGTTCTTAGAGGGAACAATGAAGAGTAACAATCTTTATGTTACTTCATAAATCGATAGATAGATACATATATAATCTAATAATAATATAAGTGTAATAAATCCGAAATGAGGATATCCGCAAAGGAATCAAATGAGCATCACAGCTTGGAGGGATAAACAAGTTAAAGTGATAAGGTTACATAGTTCTAAGAACCAACAAGCGATGGGGAAAATTGTTCTTGAGTGACGACCCCGTTCAGACAAAGTGTAGGACAATCCCCTACCAGATGGAGTGGCGACCTCAAATACGTGAAAATAACAAAAAATAAAATCAACGTAAATATGACTGAACCCTACGCTATTTTGATAGAATTCAAAATAAGAATTTAAACTAATATAATCCGTCTGCTTGCTACGTACCGCCGCCACGGTTGAACGCGTGATCGCACCCCGTCTACGTTATTCCCAAAGTACGAATGTATATTCCATACGCATTTCGAAGAATAAATTCAATTCGAGTTGCAAATACAAATTGGACGTACGATTGTACACAAACATGCACATAGCGTGTGACTCTCAGATTTCTCAGTAACGAAAGAACATCTTGACAGATATAAATGTATGAATCACAGCGGTCAAAACTCAGTAGACGATTGTATGCGTCATAGATTATGTGTAATGCATTAACTAATTACAAGGAAAACTGATCATAGGTTTTTTTTTTGGTAATGAGATTATAAATCCTCATTAGATTATGTATTTACTAGTCTTTAGCTGCGACTTCGTTCGCGTGACCGAGATATATTGATTGATGGAATAAAAAAAAAGATGTGAGTAAAAGTGTGAGTGAAGTACCCTTCATCATACATATTTGGTATATATGCAGTGTTGCAGATGTCCATAGACCTTTATCATTAGACGGGTCGTATGCTTGTTAGCCACCTTGGTAGTATTAAAAAAAATAGTAACATTTAGTTTGTGCTAAATTTCGTGACTTTTTTTTGTCTCTTTATAGCGCCAAATTATAAAAAAAAACTTACTTTCATACTTTTTATATCAATAATAAATATGTACATATTATAATCAAGAACCATAAGTGGTTACAGGAAAAGAAACCTAAGGATCTAGAGAACAGAAACCTCTTTCCAACATCCGTTTTTTTATACTACTTAGAATGGAAAACAAGCTGACGGTCCACCTGATGGAAAGTAGTAAACGTCGCCTATAGACATGAGCAGTACCATAGACATAACAGAGTATACTGTTTCGCCCATGATACTCCCCATGCGTTGCCATTCCTAAGGACTCAGGTGTTAATCCTCTGTACCCTGTAAATTCACGCCATATCCCACTCTTCAAACCGAAACACAGCCATGCAAACACAACTGCTTTACGGTTGAAACACGAATGGGACAGAGGTAACCAAGCAAACGACTTTTGTGCAAAGTCTCCCTCAGGTATATACGTCTCTCACTTCATTCGTACATATACACGGTTTTGGATACTCTCGACTTACGACTTTATCTGTAGACTATTAATTCGATTCTCGCATCGAAAATCGCATCGGTCGTTAAAATCATTCATATTTTTATTTTTGAATGGTACTAATTACAAAGTTGTAGTATCAAAATGTTATAATCGTTTTCGTATTATATCTTTACTAATATTTTTTTTTATACAACTTAGAATGGCAAAAAAGCTGACGGCCCACCTGATGGAAAGTGGTAACCGTCGCCTATAGACATGAGCAGTACCATGGACATAACAGAGTATACTGTTTCGCCCATGATACCCCCCATGCGTTGTAAATTCACGCCATATCCCACCCTTTAAACCGAAACACAGCCATGCAAACACAACTGCTTCACGGTTAAAACACTAATGGGACAGAGGTACCCAAGCAATCGACTTTTGTACAAAGTCTCCCTCTGGGTTCCAATTATAAAGTTGTTCTATCGAAATATTATAACCTTGTCGTATTATATCTTTACTAATATTATAAAGATAAAAGATTTATTAGTTCGTTTAGGATGGATAAACTCAAAATTATTAAGCTGATTTTAAAAATTCTTTCATCTATAAAAGCAAAAACAGCTACACTACCTCAATGCTACTGCTACTAGCTAAGCCACCTATAGAAAACTATATTATCAACGAGTAACATAGGCTATGTATTATTTTCGAAAATTCTATTTACCCATGCGAAGTCGGGCCGGATCGCTAGTATTATATATAACATTTTACATATATATATATATATATATATATATATATATATATATATATATATATATATATATATATATATATATATATATATATATATATATATATAAACTATATCATAATGTTATATGATTTTTTTATATATTCAATGTCAATCAATGTAACATTTTTTTTTCATTCATGAATTTTCAAGGAAACTTCAAAATACTAACTGTTTCTGTTTCGATGTACTTCAAATGCTACCTTAACATTCATAATTCTTTACTAATATTATAAATGTAAAAGTAAATACGTCTCTTTATTAGATTTTCATCGCGCGTACTCTTTTAATCTGATTGAGCTCGATTATTCGGCAGTTGTTACTTAAATGGACCTTAATGTAGTTAAATGACTTTGAATAACCCTAATATTAAAGCATCAAGCAATTTGAATATGCCAGTATTTGTACGTGATGTTGCCTATAAAAACCATTACTAAAACATCATTACATCTAATCACGTCGAACGGTCATCGGCCCATCTGAACGGATCTGAACCCGTGACCTGTGCATCCGTGGCCTATCAACACTAATAACGCAATGGTTACCAGTTATAAAAAAATATGAGTAACATGCCCCTATTTTTTCATAAAAAAGCGAAATCTGCACTTTAGTGTAAAAACACATAAAACTAGCATAAAAATAATTCAAAATCCTAAATGAAAGACAACCATTACTGATCAAATATTCAAATTGAGGTTTCAGTGATTGTATGTTTCAGGGAATCTACCACACATAAAACAAAAAAAATGTTATATTCTGATTAATTCTGGTCATAATATGCAAAGTTTAATAAATACATCAACAAAAATTAAATAAAAAGTCTCAACTGCTTAGAAACTGAACTACTAATCTGCAGACAATCTAATTTTGTTAAAAATCAGCAATATACAGAGATTCGCTGATAAAATCACCGCTGATTAGAATTTCATTGATCAAATCATTGATCAAATGGACGTTACAATTAGATCCATTTGACGTCTATTGTGATTTCGATTTGATCACAATTCGAAAGTTTTAAAAGTAAGCCTGCTTGTATTAAATATAATGAATATTTAATATCTGTCACGGTCCTGATTGCTTAATATTGACAAATACATTTTGTGAAATTTTGTGTTATATTAACAAACCATAAATACGAGTATGAATATAAATTATTTATTTCGGAAATATTAAAACAATGAACACATTTGTAGTTAAACTATATGACACATATGTTGCCAAACCGTAAGTAATTAATACTTGGGTAAATATGACTGCAGACGGTAAGCTATACATGAGTCAGATGACAAAAGTAACGAGTGGGTCTGCAAAAATATATACAAATTTATACGAATAGACAGCTATGAATTGCACAAAACCATTGGATGCGAGCCCCATATTATGTATGATGCCAATTCACGTATCTATAAATGAAAAAAAAACCGTTTAACAAACAGACATGATTCATTAGCCAACATACACTTGAATAATATTAGACTTAAAGTGAAGGTGGAATTAGACAAAAATTACAAAGAGAACAAACAAGAACTAAAACTGAACAACAACTAGAATTTAGAACTAGATAGGATTAGACTAAACAATAATGCAAAGCATAGGATTAGTCGAAACAATAAGGCAACGCACAAAATTATTCAACAATGTAGTTGAGCAATTGAAGAATAATCTTAGAATGTTTATAACATGTTTACATTAAATTAAAATTGTAGAAGAAAGAGAATAAAGATAAGAAGACTAAGGATAGGAATAGAGACAGGACAAGAATTCACTCCTTTTCCTTAACAACATCACGCTGTTGGACATGAATCTTTATCCCTGTCTATCTCTCTCTTATCATGCTGACTGTGCGGCTTAGTATATTGTTTCATTTAAAGTTTTCCTTCTCTTGCGTGTTGCAATTTATAACCCTCAGACGTCATCCTCTTTTCCGAATTTCTGAGGATGACAGTAGCACGATATGAATGATATTAACGATACATTATATTCTTACTTCGTCATCACACGGATGATTCATATAATAAGGACTAACTATATAGTTCCGATCGCTTGGTCTATATCTAAATATAACACAAGACCATTTAAAATAGAACCAAATCGATCATTAATTATAAACGAATCAATTACAACGACTCATCTTATACATTATTATTATACTCATACATATCCACCTCATATTAACTGTGACAATTCATGTAAGAATATGTCATGTGAGGATATATCAGAAATCAGATTTCACAAAAGCGAATCAAGAAAATATGGCAAAGTTAAATAAGCAATCTCCTATCCGCTCTTTCTTAATGACTAACATTGTTTTACAAATTGGGTGGCATCATCGTTAAATTAACTAACCGACCAATCAAATATCTGTGATTGTCCTTATTCTCGTCGGTCCAATAAAAATCATCATCCGATTCGATTTGATAAATCGATTGGCCTTTTATTAACTGATTACAAATAAACATTGCGATTGAAACATTTGAGAGAGATGATTATTTTGTATAAACAAAATATCATTGTTATTGCAGTATGTGTACGTACTAATGATAAACCCGTGAAAATGGACAGTGCTAAAGTGTGACACATAGTGGCGCAATAGATTATTTCGTCAGGTCGTTGAGGCGTACATCATAAATGTGACTGCTTTATCCGTACAAAGATGATATGACAATTTTTCTTTAAAGTAATGTTATCGTCGTGTAAAAAAACAGTCAAGAAATTGATTAATTTCTCCCCACTACAACATCTGCCACGCCGTAAGCAGGAAGCAAGTAATAGACAACGAGCTAAAGGCGGTTTTTTAGTCAGTCGCTCGACAGACACAGAAGAGAACACATCGGTCTTTGTGTAGTTTTACTAAGTATAGAATTATCAATTTCATTTATAATTAGAAAATATCGTTATGATTTATTAAACTTCAAATTCATTTAATTATGTTACTGATTAGATGTCATTTATAAAATTAAAACTTAGTAACTAGGTTATTCAAAAATATTAACGTTATAATTGCCTAATTAGAATTACAACGGTTTAAATTTATCATTATCCTAATTTATATAAATAATTATTGATTATAGTGCTGTTAAAATTGTCAGAATATTACGGTTTACTATGTGATATGTTAAAAAAAAAGTATTAATCCTGAAATTGTTTTTAGTAATATAATAACAGAAAAGTAATTTTCATCTTGCAAATCTGCAAGTGCTAGAAATAAAGGTTACACCCCAATGTGGTAGTTAGACCAACTTCCAACTAAATATTGCATTACGACATACCCAGGATCGTCCATCAACAGAACTCAAATCCTAAATATACCTCAGTTATCCAAGTAATTTTAAAAAACCAATAGATATTAACATTGGAAACAACATATACGTAATTCTTAAAGAAATAAAAAAATACAAACTGATAATACACCTTTTGTAGCGTAATTGGTAATACACTCAATCTAGACAGTCTTACTTGACCTACCAACAGTAGTCGAAAGATACGAGGACTGATGACAGATAAAATTTTTCAATCTAAACTTAAAAGTCCTATTACAGATAAATTAAATTTACATTGCGGTAGTAAATCATTAGGTACTTATTTATTGCGAAATGATTGTGCAACTTCCTGTATATTGTATTTCCGCATATGTCAGTCCCTTTAACAATTTTATGAACCCCATAAAGTAAGAGTGACTCATCATCTATTACCTATATTTAGAATATTGGGGGTACAATAAAATTTTGATTGCTCGAGTCTCGAACGACCGCGACCTTGCAACTGTTGGGACTTTGCTCGTAGCATGAATCACACGCCTACACGTATACAAACGCCGCATTGTGTGTGTCACCAAATATGTAGATTGTAGACATCAGTTCCATCTAGGTGCTAGTGTACGCGGTGAACCTAAACGACCGTAACTAAATGCTATTATAGTAAGAGCAATATATGGTGATAGCATTATCTTCATGTACTTGTTTAATTTATACTCTGTGGCATTCTATCTTTATATGTTTCACTATTATGCCTAATAATGTATGCAAATAAGTAATAAGGGCGATACCCGTTCCTGTGAATATTCAAATAATACTCTCAATAAGGTGTAAAATCGAAATCTTTATCTTTCTTTTATTTCATATAACATTTCTATCCAAAGAAACACGAGTTAAAAATGTCAAAAAATATAGAACCTCCAAGTGATTGGAGGGCGGAACATTAAATTTTTTTTATCATTATTTTTAACTGATAACTCTTCGCGAAAAATGTCCAGTTTCAGTAATAGAATATGTCCAGCAACGCTATGATGCTAGAACTTTCAACTTCGTTTTATACTAGTTGTATCATGCGGATTTACACACGTGAATCAATGCATAAGTATCATATACTCAGTTAGGATACAACCTACCGTGTACCACATTTCAGGAAATCCATTCAATAGTTTTTGCATGAAAGAGTAATAAACATCAATAACAACAATCAATCGTTATCAAACTTTCGCATTTATAATAAGACGATAAGGAACTTGGGTGCAATCTCAGCTGTGCATTGTCAATCAAGCAATTTCTATTTTACCTGCTCTTTGTTTTCTTTTATAGAACCACATAGACCCAACAATATCTAATAACGGATACGAGGAGATCAACAAATAAAAACAAAGATAACAATGTTGTTATTACTGTTAATGGTCAATTATGTACTTAATGGGAAAGACCCTTAGATTACAAATTGCTACATGATTAAATAACATGAGTATGTTATAAATTGAGAAGTACTTCAACATTTTTTTCTCTTTCTTTATACAGCCCAAATTCAGGTGCGTTTAATGATTACGCTTCATTTAAGGCCTAATTAAATTAATTCTTTTTACACTGACATAAAGATTAATTTAGTTTCACCAGCACATTCTTTTCACTGACCTGAATTCGGGCGCTGTTTCTTTTAACTTCGTTATATTATTTAAGTACAGACAGTGACAATTTTCTGTATTCAGTGGGAACAGTCTACGCATCTGTTTACAATGGAATTTCTACTTACAGACACACAAACATTTATATTCTCAACGGTACGCTTTACAGACAGTCGGTATGTGAACAAACATAGTTACCATCTAATTGTATATTTATTTTACATGACAATTGGTGTAACAAGTATCCAAGAGCTCCAAGTTGTCCAGATAAGCTGCGATTTAAAAATACATGCAATATTTAAAAAAAAAAACTGAGTGAACAATATCCAGTATACCAAAACCAATCAAGATAAGGGAGAATAAACTAGAATTAACTATGGGATTCATAGAAACTATTTATTTACTGGTAGAATTAGACCGAAACAAGAATTATAACAAGATAATTTACTTTAGAGCAAACAACAAAAAAAAAAACATCGTAATAAATGGAAATGAAAAAAAAAACGCGAATATAGTAGAGAGACTGCTTTTAAAATACTCGTAAATTTTTTATGCATCTAAGAAACAAACAAGCTGACGGCCCACCTAAAAATGTTTTTAGCACGAGGAACACTCATATCTTATCCATCCATAGATTTTTAAGTTTCATTGTTTTGTTTAATTAATGCCGACAGTCCTTAATGTCATCTATAGTTATAATTAACAAAAAAGATATACACTAAAACACTGTTACGTTTTAAAAGTATAAGAAAGAAAACATATCAAATGATTGCGTTCACGCAGAATTATAAATAGTGCCTAGGAACATATACTGGCGCTGTTTCAAAGTATATAATTCACAATATGAAATTATCCAGGTATCTAGAAAAACGCTGGTTGATTCCATGCTACTGCGTATGTTCTTATATTCGCCAGAACGTAATACATACGAATAAGATTGTGCGTATATGATGAAATTCATGGACGCGCCGCCAACTATAATGTTGTACCTAGTTCAAATATTGTAGTCGTGTCATAATACTACGCAGTTACTAGAAAAGTCTATCCCATTATCTCTCTCTATATACTTATATTGTAAAGACCAATATCCTAACATTCATCCCTAAGGGGGAGAAGGAATTGTTAGTAATTAGGATTAGTACTCCTATTGCTAGCAATATACACTGTTAGGTCGACCTCCTTGTGGTTCCCCCTGGAAACCATCGTGATTGATTTATTGTTAGATTTGTCACGATGGCTAACTCACCTGTTTCACCCTCACCTATCGCTCACTGGTACCTCGCTAGTGTACACCTACAGCATAGGGGGGGTTACCATTGCATTATCATCCATTAAAAAAACATTCATCCCTTTATATATTAATTTCCAAACAACTGTTATGCATATATACACAAATGTTTCTAAAGAGCTTTCTTTTCTGTATTGAAAAACTAAATTAGTTTATTTGTTTGGTCTTACAGTCAAGAAGCTTTAATATTAGAAAAAAATAAGAAATACGTTATTTATCTTTGAATCTCTTTGTCATCTTTTTGAACAGTATACTTGTAGAAAAATATTGTGTAAAAAAATGTTAGTAATTTACAATATATCAAGTAAACTTGTGCATCGAACGGATTCCACTGTATTTACTAAGAAAACTCCATTAAATACACTCATAAGCCGGAAAATATGATAAAGAAAAAATGCGACAGCTATCAGTGTAATAAGGTTTCCAATGTGGTGTCATGATCAAAAGACAAGTCATGTTACATTTTAGTAATCAATCTATACGTCTAGGATGCTAGTTACAAGCGACGCAAAACGAAAGAGTAACGACCCGCCTAGGGTACGCCCTTGAACTTCGCTAGAACACGTGCCACCGTAGTGCTCAGTCATAATTCATCACGTATCTGCTTAAGATTCTACATACATCTCGAAATTGGAGGAAGTGGCAACGGGCGCAGATATTTGATGGCTAAAATGACGCGCATCCTCTATCTATGCTCGATTGCTAGCTATTCTCATGCACAAAGGTAACCATGATTATTTTAATGTACCTACAATTTAATGTGCAAATCTAAGAACTGATAAATTCCATTGGAAAAACAATTTTTAAAGCAAGATGCGTAAGGATCCCATTATTCTGGGATCGCATTATTTATACACTACGATTCGGTGTCTCCCAGAAAGTTCTACTATTCTTTGATTTATGAAGTCAGACAAACGATGTTGTCGGACGAGTTATTGCATCCCGGATTCTAACATCAGATGTGTAATCACTCCCAGCTCCCGTTTAGCCCGCAGTCCGCATTGACCGACCTTGAACCTGACTACACATTTAGACTTGGCAAGATATTTTATTGCGATAAAACATTTTCGTTGCCGGCTGCGTTTTTTCCTGTTCTCTTTTATAGCAAAACCACAAATTTGATATCTCAACGTGACAAAGAGAGCTTCCAGAGTGTACAGCTTTAAAACTTTAATATATCAATCATCGTGATCATGATCCTTGTCTAAGAAAGAAGCCAAAAGTCTAAAAGTAATGGAAGTAGATGAAACAAAATTATATATGTAAGAATAGAAACTATTGGCACTGATTTTTCTTTAACTACTTCATAAGATACCTAACGAGAACACAAAAGAGTGAAATAGCACAAATTAAAAATATACTAAAGCTTGATAGAGTGAAATTAAAATTAACGAAAAATCTTGTCGTTATCAAAGTGATCTTATAAAACTACCCTGAAACAACAATATTGAAACAGAAATCGAAAAGTCTTCAGTTGCTTGTAGTGTTCACACGAAACGTGCTGTAGAAGTAAATGCAAGAGGTGTCAATTAGGAATATTATGAACCATTTAATATAATAATTAGGTGTGTATGTGAACGTTATAATGCATAAGGAGGCCCCAAAATAATAGGTCATGAACTCACAACGTACATCGACATAAAGTGGGAAGTGAGCTGGACAAATTGTTTTTGGCACCTTTTTATTGCGACGCAGTTTATACTACGAGCCCGCCCCTTTGTGAACACAAATAACTCACATTTCGCTCGATTAATTATAAGATTAACTAGCTATTACCCGTAGATTCACCCGCGGAAAATTTGTTTTATTATTAAAAATCACATAACTTTATTAATGCAATAATTTGATGACGTGGAATGCAGGCAAGTATTTACGAGCGGAAACTAACTTTTATTTCATCTATCTATACATTACTCTTATTAATTATTTTATGAATTAATGTTTTATTGAGTGATTAATTACTTAATTACTTATTGAGTGCATTCCATTGATCCAATACCAAACACGATACCTCTGCTTTAAGTTTATAAAGATTATCATAATCCTCACAATTTCACTGAAGTAACAGGCTATCAAATTTCAAATCTATCAAATCTGTGAATATTGTTTGTAATCATTTCTTAATTAAATGAACTATATATAGATATTCAAATAGCCAAACAAATTTTTATAAATCATAGCTAAGAACACTCTCGATTAAGTTATCTTTTCAACAAAATAAAATTAGTAAACTCGTTTGTAAGTCGATACCACAAATAAACTTATGATAAACATTATAACACCCCTCTTTTTGTATGGAAGTCATTAAGTAATGCCAATACAGTTCTACAACTATATTGTGTCTCCTTAACGTCTGTACATTAGTCGACCGACCTTCACCCTAGTTTGATTTGGACATAATAAATTTAATGAATCGATTCACTGAGCATATGAACTGAGGCTCTGAGGAAACATTGTGAAACATTTTTCATTGCCAAGGTTATACTAAAATAGCTCGTTTACCACTTTGGTC
Organism: Galleria mellonella; assembly: GCF_026898425.1. Lineage (NCBI taxonomy): Eukaryota > Metazoa > Arthropoda > Insecta > Lepidoptera > Pyralidae > Galleria > Galleria mellonella. Next base: position 2,714,111 of record NW_026442028.1, on the reverse strand, counting down.
GAGTAGAGCGAATTTGTTTTGATTAATTCCGGTTCTTTTATAAATACTTGTGAAATACTAGGGTAATGTGTATTTTTTCAAATAAGCTTACTCGTTGCTCTTGGCCTTTACAACTTCACCGTATGGAGCCACAAAAAATTACGACTGCGACTGATTTACTCTTACCCGACTTTAACCTGAGCTCGCTCTGTTGGCTTAGACCTTAGATTAAGGCGTCCTATTTCGAATCCCATTGAGGATTTATAGAAAGATGAGATTGTTGAAAAACACCCAGGTAGGTACTCTTTAATATCAAGTGTACTGTGCATGAGCAAATTATTAGTAGTAACGTCTCCGCCGACAGGGACAGTGTCTTGAATGAATACAGATGTAGAGGTATGGAAGAGGGAGGATAATTTATTATCATATCTTTCTTTTTGTGTTTTGCGAATTCAAGCCTTGGGCGATGGTGTCTGAGTGAGATCTTACTCGTAATATAGCACGATTAGCGAATACTGGTGGAACTTGGTAGATTTGAAGGGATAAAAGATTTCCTATGTGTATTGTTTAAAAGAAACGAGTAGTTTTTTTTTTATAATATTTACATATAAACATGTTGATGACAACTTAATTACCACGTTTGCGGCAAATAGTTCACTTAATGAAAAGTAGTCTACCATAGCTTATAAATATGTAGAATAAACAAAAACCATAGGCATCATAAGACAGGTTATATATGAAATGTTTACAACACCGACTCATCGGCCATTGATCCATCTCGATTCAAATGATATTTGTGGCAATTTTCATCGGATCATTTACGTAATTTAAATGTAAACACAGAGACCCGACGGACTCACTTTTATACTTGTTTAACTTCAACAGTGCCAGTAATTTTGTTTCACACCAAAGTTATTATTGACATTGAAGTCGACCCTTTATTATGGCGTTAAAACATGTAATTTACATTACTTGTGCAAATATGTATAATTACACAGTACCATTAAAACTTATATACACAAAGAAATAACACTTTTTTTCACTATTTCTCTACTGAGAATTAAATATGTACTTTGAAAGTCATTAATCGATTTACAAGTAGAAAGAAAAATGAAAATTCTATAATTAAATCACCTATATATTATTAATTTAACTAATAATATTATATAACTGCCTTTTATAATGTGCAAAATTAATCTGAATTAAAATCAACTATTGAATTAAGTTAAAACTAAAAAAAATATTTAGTACGATAAATATGTTTCTGCCTACCCTAATGAGAGACGAGAGTATATGTATATGTAAATACACATCAAGCTCGAGACCATTTTTCAGCACACAAACACACACACACAGAGAAAGAGAGAGAGAGAAGGAGTTAATTAACAAACGAAATAAGAACCCCTCTACACAACAAACAAGCTAAGTTAATGAATAATCGCTATAATATTTGCATAGAGCCATTCGTCTCGTACCTACCCCAGGGCCCTCAGCGAGGGTAGGACGACAGACAAATCGCCCGCGAAATCGTCCCGGGAACTTCGGGGTCACCTTGACCTTCTCGCGGGCGACGCTCGGCCTTGACCGATGTCACATTACGCTCAACCCACGTACAATTCAAGAATTTATAATATTTGCACCACGTGACGACGGTTTATTTACGATGATATCTTGTGATTTATACGCTCGTCTCTTGCTTATTATAAAACTTTTCATCGTAATTTTTAAAATTTTATATGTGTACTATTTCTAAAAATTTTAAAAGTTTATACAAAATACTTCGTCTATTTTTTATTCTGAAAATTTTTAATTCTAAATAAAATTCTTCAATCAAAATAATTTAACATAATTCAAACTAAGAATGCAATCCATGAATAATTCAGTGCATTCCTTGTAACGGTATATGGTGGACGCCTATATACAAGACAGGGCAATCTATGTTTGAAATTCCTAAATGATTGTTAAACTTGAGTATAGCGGTGGAAACAACTTCGATACAGTAATATAGGGGTTCCCTAAACTTTTAAGATAACGGAACCATCAAATACCTTTTAAGGAACCCCATATCAAATGATTACAATCGAAGACGCTGTGACTTAATACTATAAGAACAAAAAGTTTTATGAGAAATATTTTAAAAGTGACTTTCAACGTGAAAAATGAAATTTATATCACTCTTATAGATTTACATACAGAACCCTGGTGATTATCCTACAGAACGTCTAGATTTTGCGGAACCCTAATATTACTATTACCTATACCCTTTGTTTGTATGTATTAACTACTGATATTATAAATGTAAAAATGACTGTTTATTTGTTAAATATTTATATAAAATTAGACAATTGCCAATTTACTAATTATTTGCTATTACTAGAATTCTAAGTCGATTTAGATATTTGGTATAAAGTGTAAATGCCCATCTTTGGATTTAAGTTACTGATAACGCCAATAAATCCATAATATGCCAAAATAAATCACAACTGTAGTTATATATTTATAAAGACTAAATTCCTAACTCCAATCAGATGAAATTAATATAGTATCACATTTCACATCGGTTCTAATATATCCACACTCCAAATCCTTTCGGTCAGGATCATTCCTATGTATAATCCTTTTATCCCATCTGTCCGAGCAAGGACATATCTGTGTATATGTATGTATATTATATCTTATATAACGTAACGGGGTCGTAGCTATTGTAACCTTGATGCGGGTGCCGGTTGTAATCTTATTGTACCAATTACAGTCCGTCACCGTTTTGAACTTGTATGACAATTGGTTTAAACAATTTAAGATTTTGTTCTAAATAAAAATCCTCTTCAATCGGGACAAAATTAATTTAAAACCAACATGGGATAGGTGTAGTCATATCCCACGTTAGTTCGTTGGTTCCTTTCACGCGGATGTCGTAAGAAGCATGTCAGGAATTAGCAACAGCGTCCCTCTTAAAACATCTCCAAAAGCCAAACTGCGGTTGCTAAGCGTGGCGACTACTGGCAAAGTCTTCCCACTAAAGAGAAATATGATCGAAATGATACCGAATGATAGAAATCTACGCTTGTTTGCCACCTCAGTGATATATAAAAAAAAACTAGATATCTCTAGATTTATCAACTAATCATCAAAATTTTTGTCTCTCAAATTCTCGATTGAAAAACTTTTTGAGGTAAGGATAAAAAAAGGTGTTAAACATATTGCAAAGATTCAATGGATGCAGATGGCTCAGGATGCTTCCTTGGGGCAGTATAAGAAGTGATGCCATCAGAGTTTATCATCTGAAATGATGATTAAACTGAAGTTATCCATTTGCAGATTCTCGTCGATAAATAGCAGTTAGATGCATTTATCGTTATGCAGTTAGTTAGCGCATATCATTTTACGATTAGGAATCATCAAAGCAGTCATTTTAGTCACATAATGACTGTCTTAGAACTCAAACCGTTAATGAGATATATCGTGAAAGAAAATCAGCGTAAATTGATGTACATAAATATAAGTAGCTTCCTTCTCCCATGCGGGACGTATATGGTATGTTGCCTGGTTCTAATAATAATCATCAAACGGATGTCCACTTCCTAACAGGAAAATTAATGTCATACAAGTTGTATGACACGGTCCAAGGTTGATTACGAGCTTGTACACGTTACTACACTTCGTAAACATGAAAAGCAGGCGTGAGTCTACAAATATTTGTACGAAATCAAGATCAACATACTGAGAAGGGTTAAAAGAGACGCTTTATACGAATGCTAGTAATACTATTTAATTTATAATTGAGTTTATTACCGAATTTATTAACTGAACTAGGAATAGATAAATTATTTATTTTAAAATACATTATTTGCTGAATTAGATATTTTGAAAAGAAAAAGGATAAAAAAAAGTTAAGGTCGAATTAGACTCAGCGAGAGAGAGATTGGAAGAGTACGATTTAGATTGATTATAGATTGATTGCATTTCGCAGTATTTTATAGAGATTCGATGTCCTATTGTCATAAAAATCATTAAAGCTTACAAATCTCCTTTGCATGTTTTACTTTTGATCTTGAAAACTTTCATGATTGGAAATTGTCTATTTCAATATGAACTCAGCCTTAGAGTCAATCCAACGAAATCCGAACCGCCCGCCGTGATTCTGCATTTATTCTGTTATCTTAGGGTTGTCACTGAATGATTTATTACTCACAGCCATTGTTCAAGTTTGACGAATGGTTATCATACAGCTGGCTGAAAACAAAAGTGACTTTAAGCCTCTTATAAAATCATCAACAGCCGTCTAGTGTCCAATATATTGATTACCAAATTTTGGTATTCATTTTTGGTAATTATAAATAGTAAAAATTAAAAAGCAATATTATACTTATCTATGACAACCTATCTATATAATCTAATAATTCTAATTGTTTTATATTCTTTTAATAGCAGTAAATATTACAAATTTATCTTAAAAGCCTTTCGGAATTAAAATTGCTCTTTATATTGTTAAGTATGTCAAATAATTTGAATTGCCAAAAACTTTATATACATGAAACAAAATATAAATATTTAAAATAATACGTTTTTAATATCCAAATGATAGATTAGGGATTATTATACGAAAATCGATCGCCTTTAATGTAACAATTAGTAAATATATCAACATAAAAACAGAACATAAAAAAAATTAATTGAAGAACTATATATAATTGGTCAAAATGAGAACCTCCTCTTTCTGTGAAGTCGATTAAATACGAAAAGACTATTATTTTTTTCATCCAAACATAATAGCATCTTTTTATCAACGTCCATTTAAAATAAAAAAAAAGTAAAAGCAATATTGGCAACCCTAGCACATTGGCATACTATCTCATCGGGCGATATCATCTAATTCAACCGGCGGGTACAATGACCCTGATTGATAGCTTGGATATTACTTACGCCTGTTTCGTATAACAAAAACCTCGGTCGTCGGTAATTAAACTTCGATCTACCAGTACAAATTTGAATAGATTTTTTTTGGAATATATATAAATTTAAATACAGTAATAATAACTCGCTGCAACTCGTGGCTTTACTTACATGAATGTGGATAAATATAACCTATGAGTTAATGCAGAGTATGCTCCATCTGTATTACTCAGTAGTTTTACTCAAATCCATTTAACCGTTTATGGATAATTAAGAATCAAACATCTTTACAAATTTTTACAATTACATATAAAAATCATGCCGAATGTAAACTGATTTAATAATTTATTAAATAAATAATCATTATTAAAATCAGAAAATCAATTCGTAATAAGTGTATATCGCGCAATATCACACAACAAAATTAACAGACTCGTTTACAATTATTTTCAAATTATCTTTCTTTACGGATAAAGGTTTCTCCATAAGAAGTTTCTAGTTACTTTTTTTAATATAAGCCTAACATTAACAGACTCATTTAAAAAGAATAACCTACAAGCATCAGATAACAGCAATAAACTTAAACCATACACCTAATTAATTTCAACTATATAATCTGCGAATGTGGGATACATTAAAAGTTTTTGTTACAAAAACTTGAAGAAATAAAACCTAATTACATTTTTACCATAGAATGCTAAGTGGGATATAAAAATTAATCAGTGAACTGGCCACTTGAAAACCGGAAACAATAAAATCAAGGGATAATAAGAAGCATTTACAAATTAAAAAACCAACTTGAAAATTATCACGGGGAGTAGGAATCGTAAAAATCTTACCATGTAATTATATAAATTCTCCTATTAACGTTCCGTAACCGAATTTAGGTTAAAAAATGTTAACAGCTAGTGTTGCCAGTTTCAGTGTAGATTTTTTATGTATTATTATCATATACATATATTTCATTTGTTTTTGCATAACGTTAATTTTCGATAATTGGTCTATTTTATTTTTATTTTTAGCAAGCATATAATCTTTATATAATAGATACATAGATAATACAGCCAACAGGTATTAGATGTTTGTCTATTTATCAATCTACGTTTTTCATTAATTTTCACAATATTTTTTTAACTTTTTTAAGGTATCCTTTAAAAAATCATAATTTGTGATTAATGTAGTAACTATAGTAATTACTACACTATTACGAGTATTATAAAATTAAATTAAACAATACTCATTCCTGTTAGCAGACTGAAAAGCAATATGGCAACACCAAGTCGCGTGAACATATGATATTATTTTACTAAGTTGGTATTGTCACGGTCGAGTAAAGACGCGGTTCGAAACTTTTTCTTACAATATTTAGTGATGATACTATGCATACGGAATGTCAACCAATTATTTTGTATATTTCATGAATTACTACTTTTGGATATAATATTAATAACTAGAGCGAGACAGCCACTACATGTGACGTGCTCACTCCCCTTTAAATTAAAGGGTGAATTTACAAGACCATGATATGGTCTGTTGTCTTGTATAGATTGGACTGCTACGTCGTAAAAGTGACGGATGAAAGACGACTTTATACAAATAAGATACGAATGTTGAGATGGATGTGTAGTGTGATGGAATAGATAGGATAAAAAATGAGTACATAAAATGAAATTTGAAAGTTGTGCCAGTAATAGACAAGTTGAGAAGTAGTGCTTTATCTTGGTATGTGCATGTAATGCGCAGAAAGGAAGATGATGCAGTAAAAGAGGTGTTACGTATCAATGTAGATGGTTATAAATGCAGAGTAAGAGAAAGAAAAATTCAGCTTATCCGAGGATTTGGAGTGCTCCTAGCAATTATCGCATGCTCAGTGGAGCCGTAAAGGCTTTCTGTGACCAACTATTATTAGACTAACTCAAACAAGTATTTTCTGGTTTAAAAATAAAATTCAAAATAAGTACTGTTACAAAATGCTATTAATATAATAATATGCCAAAGTTTGTAATGATGACAAATGTAAGGATGGATGATGTTTCTTACTATTTCACGCAAAAACTACTAAACGGAATTGAATGAAATTTGATACACAACTATGTTATGTCCTAACTTAGCATATAATAAAATCTATATACATACTCACATAGCGTGTGAAGCCGCGGGATATAGTTAGTATTCTCAAATCATAAGGATTAGCGTGATGCCAAGGAATGCGCTGACCACTTACCATCAAGTGAACCGTATGGTTGATTGCAAAAACGTTACATAAAAAAAATACTAATTTAACTATTACACCTTAAGCTATTTCTTAAAAAAAAAAACCAAGTGTCGTGATTCCAACGATTATTCCAAGTCGGTTTACGTACACGCAAACCGCGAAAAAATGCACTCGTGCAGATCGATAAAAAAGCGTCTGTGCGCTAATGAAGAGCTGTAAGGGCATGGCATTAATTAGTTGGCGCTCGGCGGCGCGTGCGCACCGGAGCAAGCATTCTTGCCACTATTCTAGTCTCGACATATCGAACGTTATCTTGAAATATCGAGTATTCGATTGTAACTTTAAAAGTGAAAAAAGAAATGAGTTCTAATTGACAGGTAGATTAGAAGTTGCGTGCGCGAATGACAAGTAATAACTGTTTAGGTTTAGACAAGAGGCATTTTTATTTTTATTATTCATTGTTTTATAACATAGAGGGCAAAAGAACATGCGGCGCGCCTGATGGTAAATGACTATGGCCGCTCGTGAGCGTATATAACATTGGAGAAATTGCAGGTGTGCCACTGGCATTTTAAAAATACCTTTTACAGGGTATAGGGCATAACACCTTAGTCCTCAGAAATGGCAACGCATGAAGGGTATCACGGGCGATACAGTACACACTGTTATGTCTATGTTACTATTTATTGTCTATAGGCGATATAAGTTGCATAAAAAAAAAACGAAATATGCTCTCTACATTTTAATTGCGTTTAAGCTATTGCTTGTATAAGAACGGACAAGATGGCACGTTTTTTATGCTTTCTAGAAATTTAATTACTTAATTTAATTAAAGAAATCTAATATTAACTTGATTATACTGGGTGTAATTAAACAGATTATTTCACAATAAATACTTGGATGAAAAACAGCGAAAATAAAGGAGGAGAGAACAGCAACAGAATTGCGAATGACCTTTATTTATGTAATTATAAATATCTTTTTCTTTACTACAATTATCATATAATTTTCACGGTCACGTTAAAAGAAAAATCATGGATTCAAATGCTGTGTGCATTTCTGACACATCACAAAAACGAATTCACGTACTTTTAAACGTTTTTCATCTGTAATAAAAATGCATGTCAACATACAAAATTGTCAATTAAAATTGATAACGTTCTCCCTAAATGAATATTGAACCCTTTACAGAATAGGCCCCCAGTAGAAACAACATTACTAGTTATTGCGGATAGTACAAACTGAAAAAAAAAAAAGTACAATTTCCTTTCACAAGGAATTGGATCTATCGCAATTTGTTAGAGGTACATACATTAGTGTCTTTGTATTGTTAATATGCACATACATAATAATTAGATCCGGACGGTTATAGCATACTAACTACGATAGCTAGCTGTAACTAGCTATAACTAGCTATAACTAGATAACTCGTAGGTATGTAGTATCTGGGGAAATCACCAATAATCCAATTATATAAATGGTTAGAGGAAGAAGAAATTGTTAGGAATGGGGATTAGCCACCTAATGCTGGCAATATATCCTATCAGCTCGACCTCCAAGCGAGTTCCCCTGGAAACCATCTTGATGGGTTAATTGTTGAATTCGTCAGGATTGGCTAACTGACCTGCTTCATTTTTACCTATCATCCCTCACTGGTGCATCGCCAATGTAAAGCACAGACAGTGTTACCATTCCGTTATCATCCATAAAAAAAAATAACTATATCAATTAAGACGTCGGAAAAGATGTTTGAATGTTTGTTACTAAATCACACTTGAAATTAAATACACAGATATAATTAAAATACATTAACACAAAAAACACTTTTTGCCCTTATCCAAGTGGGCAAATCAACGTGTAATAAAAATGACAGAAGGACTAACCGATCCAAAACTAATCCTTTTTTAGCCATTTCTATTAAAAGAGTCTACAATATTATTAATTACAGTCACATGGTTAATTATAAAAAAAAAAATATTAAGACCTAATAAAAATGTTTATAATATCACGTATTGTATTTAATATATGTATACTCTGTGCTGACAGGTATCTTTTTACATTACATTACTCTGTGTTTAAAAAATTCAACACCAATAAAAATGTGTTCTGCTATACGAGCCCGTATTTCCATTCAAAATCAGTTAAATTATAAATAATGACAATAAAACAACTTATACATAAAAAGGATTTAAATATACAAGACAAATAAAGGATATTTGATAGTTTGTACATTTATTTGTAATGGATAAACTAAAAAAAAAATAAAGCCGAATTGAAAACCTATGTTTCTTAAGTCGGTTGGAAGATACAGTAACATTCAGACGGAAGAATCTCGACGTTTTGAAGTCAGTTAATTATACGACAGTGCAAAAGTGAATGCTCGGGCCATTATCATCGCACTCGACGTTTACCGAGAAAATAAACTATTTATGAGTTCATAGTGAATTGTTTCACGGCACGTGCTGCAGGGGACGCGGTGCGCGACCGTGAACACCCAGGTTCGTTTCCCAGGTCGACACCCTTCTTATACGATAATAAGTGTTAATTAATTGTGATTTTATTCTAAATTCAACACTTCTTATGATTATATATTTTACACACTTGCCATTTATTTGCTATTACGTTTAATTCGTGAATAATGTTTGCAAAGTAAATGTACTTTTTTATATAAATTAAAAATGTAATATTTATTTATATTTATTAGCATGCCACACGGTATAAATTAATTATTTTAATATAATAAGTAAGTACATAAGACATGTGACACTTCGCAGGGTCACCGTAATTTACAGAGAGAAATACAAATGTCTTTATTGTGGATCATAGGTCAAATTAAGTTATTACATCAGTTAAATAGTATCTCCATGTCCTGCTATATAAGCATACAATATATGGAACAATTATAAATAAAGTACATGCATTATTTAACAGTATATATATATATATATATATATATATATATATATATATATATATATATATATATATATATATTTAATTATTTTAAAGGCTTTTACCTTTTTCAGGTATATCAGTCCTATTGTACCCTGAACTGATTTCTCAAACAAAACTTTATCTACTTTCCCTAGAAGCGGAAAGAGAAGAATTAATGGGCATCAATAATTTACATTTAACAGTATATAAAACATAACATTTAAAATTATATAGTGAAACAAAATAAATTAATATGAGACATTATTTTTTACTAATGATGACTATTTATCTTTATCGAGAACTATCCACTTTTGAAGACAGTTAAAATCATATATTGTATCATGTTTTATTTATTATTTATTCATTTTGTTAGTAGATTTTAAATTTTGATGCAACTACATATGAATATGTTATATAATTGCATATTATTATTACGTTACCTTATTATATACTAGCAGCGTCGCACGGGTGGACATTTTTAACATTTCCTTTCACTGTTCTGCTCCTATTGATCGTAGCGTGATGAAAAGTATATTATAACCTGCCCAGGAGTATGAAGAATAATTGTACCAAGTTTCGTTAAAATCTATCGAGTCGTTTTTGTTTCTATAACGAACATACAGAAAGACAGACAAAAATTTTACTGATTGCATTTTTGGCATCAGTATCGATCACTAATCACCCCCTGATAGTTGTTTTAGAAATATATTTCATGTACAGAATTAACCTCTCTACAGATTTATTATAAGTATATATTTGCAAAGGTATTTGGGTGTTTGATACTCAGTTACAGATTTGAATGATTTGGAATACAAAAATGGATCATACCCCGAATAATTCCCACAAGTGCCGTGGGTTACAACACTTAGTGAATTAGAATTTGTTCATTAGTGGTTCAAAATAAACGACGGAATTTCTATATCATCATTATCATTTCCATCTATCAATCATCCACTGCTGAACATAGATAGTGCTAGTTCACGTATAGGTAAAAAAAAACCACGGACGTGGACTTAAATAGATGTCGCAAATAAATGTAATATGCGTATCAATTTTTGATCTCAAGTAGGTTGAATAGAGTCCACTTGAAACTCGTGAAAAATTTCGATTCGGAATTCTACATAATTTAGAGGTTTTAAAAATTTGCCACATTAATTCAATTCTTACAAAACATACTTTAAATATTGTTGAAATAAATAATACATAAGACGTCGCTCAATGAAATTTCCGTCCACAATTGCAGTCTTCATCCAAATAATTTTTAAGTGGAATAATACTTCATGATAACTATCAATGGAAGAACGATAAGATATGTAAATACGATTCAAAATTCGGCGACATTACGACCGAACGACATTACAGTTGGCGCCATTCAAGGATAAGGATACGGGGGATAAGGATAAGGGTACTCTACAAACTTGCACGGAATAGATGCAACCAAATGGTAAGGGCAGCTAAGAGACAACATTTTCACAATAATGTTTCGAATGCTTCTTCAACCAGCATTTGGAAGTTTTTACGTTCTCTTGGTCTTGGGAAAAGTAAATCTGATTCTACTTCCTACCCATTCACATCAAATGAACTTAACCGTCACTTTTCATCCACCAATTGTATCAATTCATCGACTAAATCAGCTACTATCTCCAATATAGTTCAATCGATTTCATCTGAAGATAATTTCGCTTTTTCTCCAATAACTCACGACGAAACCCGTAAAACTATATTGTCTATAAAATCTAAGGCTATGGGATATGATGGTGTAAGTCGAGATTGATTCTATTGGATCACATTACTCCAGTAATTACTCATTATAAACTTCTCCTTTTCGTCTGGTAACTTCCCCTCTCTGTGGCGTAATGCAATTGTTCTCCCTCTTCCAAAGGTCTCAGTACCTCAATCCCTAAATGATTTTCGCCCCATTTCTCTTCTTCCCTTTTTGTCCAAAATCCTGGAGAGTGTAGCAAATAAGCAGGTGTCCAGCTTTATTCATAAAAATAAAATTTTAACTCCTTTTCAATCCGGTTTTCGCCCTGGACACAGTACCACCACTGCTCTTCTAAAAGTCACTGAAGACATTCGATTTGGCATGGATGATGGTTTGGTTTTTCGTTCTTATTGACTTCTCCAACGCTTTTAATATGGTAGACCACAAAATTCTCCTTCCCATTTTGCACAGTAATGGGTTCTCATCTTCTGCAGAAAACTGGTTCTCCTCCTATCTGAGTGGTCGACAACAGGCAGTTATTGATAAACTCTCAGAAGGAATTGATTGCCGGAGTTCAGGGTGGGATCCTCTCTCCTTTATTGTTCTCTATTTTTATTAATCTTCTTTCTCTTGTCCTTGGCTGTCATTACCACTTTTACGCAGACGATCTTCAGATATATACTCAGAGCACTGTAGATGATATCAATCAATCTGTAGCGAATATTAATAACGATCTGAACAGCATTCTGGCATGGTCGTCTAACTATGGATTAGCTGTTAACCCCTCTAAGTGTCAAGCTATTGTAATTGGCAGTTCTAGACAATTAGCTATTAATGTTAACACAATGGCACCAATTACATTTAACAATTTAGTTATAAAATTAAAAACTTGTGTTAAAGATCTTGGCCTTTACATAGACTCATCACTCAGTTGGTCACATCAAGTTGCGATAAGTCGCTCAGTTGTTGCTACGCTACGCTCCTTATATCGCTTTAAAAACTTTTTGCCTATCGCTACAAAAATTAATCTTGTTCACGCACTTATTATTCCGATTATTGATTATGCTGATGTGTGTTATCCAGATCTTAATGAAGATCTTCTCGATAAGCTGGACCGTCTCCTCAACCAAGCTATACGCTTTATCTTCAACCTCCGCAAATTCGATCACATTTCTTTATATCGGTCTCAGCTCAAGTTTCGTCAACGCAGAAACGTTAGATTTGTACCCTCTACACTCTTCTTCGAAACCCCCAGTCTCCTAACTACTTAAGGAGTAAATTCCATTATCTTTTTGAAACTCACGAACGTAACCTTCGTTCCAATAATACTCTCCAATTATCCTTCCCCTCTCACCGTTGGTTACGCTTCAAACTCTTTTCTCCTACATTCTTCACGACTCTAACGCGCTTCCTGATGCCATTAAATAGACTTCTTTCAAAAAAAGCGTTAACGTTTTTATTTTTATCCGAGCAGTAAGTACTTTATATTATTCTCAATTTCGTGTATAACATAGTATATATCATATATGTGTGAGTATATTTGTTATTTATATATATTTATTCTTTTATATATGTAATTTTAATACGTATGTATATTAATAATTAGTAGTACCGCATTCGAGTATTCTGACACTTCCCTATGGTTGACTGGGAGAGAATGCTTTTAGCATTAAGTCCGCCATGTACACATATTTGTACTAATGAATAAATAAATAAATAAATAAGGATACTAAAATGATATCAACGGCTAACTAAAATGATACTACGATAAAGTTACGGGTTTCATTGTATCGAATTAGAAATTTTATTTTCCTAAAAATTTTATACAGTTCATCCATATTTTATTTGCATTTTTTTATTCTAACAATTCATTCATTTCATTCATAATTTTTTTTTTCAACTTTATCTAAATATTTTAAAAGAAGCTTGTTTTATATAAATTAAAATACTTGCGCCGTCTAACACCATCTATGTCAGTGGTCACAACAGTTGTATACGTAATTAATATTAATGTTCTATATCACACATAAAATATTAAACCCATTAACAGCGATAAGATTACTGTGATAAGTGTTGTTTATTGTTAATGTTTATGCTTTAAGTGCATTATCTGTTAAATATGCATTTATCTATCTACTAATTAAATTATTATGTATTACTCCTAGTTGTAACATTATTACAAAATAGTTTTAATCGTTTTGTCTTTATTGTATTAGGGTTCCGCGGAAGTAGTGTTATTTTCTATATTTATATTATGAAGATGGAATATTTGGTTGTTTGTTTGTAATAGATAAACTCATAAACTACTCAACCAATTTTCAAAAATTCTTTCAAATAGAGAAAGCTACATTATAAGCAAATAGAATAGACTATATATTATTTTCTAAAATTCTATCTATCCGTGCGAAGCTGGACTAGACCACTAGTATTTTATATGACTTATTATCTATATAACTTATATATTATAATAATAATAGCATAATTCAATAGCATTTAGATTTCGAATTATAATAAAAATTAATCAAATGTATATTTTATTTTATTTATTTATTCATTAGTACAAATATGTGTACATGGCGGACTTAATGCTAAAAGCATTCTCTCCCAGTCAACCATAGGGAAGTGTCAGAATACTCGAATGCGGTACTACTAATTATTGATATACATACATACTAAAATTACATATATAAACGAATAAATATATATAAATAACAAATATACTTACACATATATGACATATACTATATTATACACGAAATTGAGAATAATATAAAGTACTAAAGTACTAGTATATATCATTATTACAAATAATTAACGGATGATATAAATTAATGAATAATAATATCAAACTGTGGTAAAAGATTAACCCTCTTCCTCTAAAGAGACGGAAAGAGTGGACGGGCAAAAACTGCCGGCCAGCTTTTAACGGGAATACGACTTCCCGGAACGAGGACTTTACAGAAAGAGGAATTGCATGGAAGGTTCTTCGAAGCCCTTTACGGGCCGTACGTCAACACAAAGACCTCCGTGCATTGGCTACGTTTCGAAGAGATCGAGGATTTCGTTTGTACAATACAGGATCAGGTGGTTGAGGTTCAGATTTGGCAGCTCACTATCGGGAAAGATGCAGAAAACGGTGCTCTTGGATGCTCAGAAGCCCTGAATCACACCAAGTCGTGAAGATAGAAGTGCATTTATTCACCAAATATGAATATTTAAACACAGAGATTTCAAGTCAACAATTGCAATCACTATAGAATTTCCACAGTTCTTATAGCCTTGCTTATATATAGTCTTAGTTGATTATTCTTATTTTCTTGAGAAGTATTCCGATCATTATCGCTTGTATACAGAAATTGTCTTTTCGACCACGTATCGCTTACTTATTATACCTGTGGAGCCAAGCCAATTCCTGACGATTCGGGATGAGTCACTGTAGGTCAAAGCCCTTTCCCGAACCGTGTAACCCGATATCGATTATTCGATTCTGGGAATTTCTTTATAAATCGCGATAACACTTCTATTTGGTCTATGTATTTATAAAAAAGTATTCAGAGCAATCTGTTTTGAAATTTTGAGGGTACCGCGTAACCGTTAGAATAAAAAATTTGCTATATAACTTTTCATTGCAATTCAGGCGAGTAAGCTGTGAGTTACGACTAATTTACAATAACTCTGTTTCAATTCCGTATTACGAAGTCAATACTGCACCATAAAAGGTATCAATTAAAAAAATGCAAATTTATACGGCGTTGAATAAAGAAATTCAATTTGAATAAGGGTCTTGTGGTTACACAATGTTTAATGTCCATTAGTATTCGACAGAACCGTTTAACGGGAAACGGAATGTCGCGGGAACGGACGGCTATCTATAGACAGTAATCAGTCACTCATCGGAGTACGATTACATCTAGCCGACTCGAAGCATTGATAATTAGATCTTGAATGACGTGACTATCAAGAACATTTGAGGTTCGAAATAATTTCGGACGCATTGAACTCCTGAATCACGTGCTTTGTTCTGCTAGATCAGCTAAAAGATTAGTGCTTACTCACTTTGCATATGAGGTGATTACAATTTAAACATTTTATTTAAACTCCTGCACCTTTGCGGTACAATGAAGCGATAGTACAACTGGTAAGATCACTTGCCTCATCATGGCATCTATCTATCCTACTTAAGAGCTGTGCTCTTGACGGTGGAGCTCTTGCCACTCACGATTTTCAGCAAGTCTCTTCACCTCTTGATACGACACGACACCAATTCATCATCATGGCATAGAAAACATTAATTCAAATTTTGCAATCAAACATCGGAGTAGAATTATATCTAACTACTTGTTGCATAGATTATTGGATCTTGAATAAACTTTTGGTTGAACATCTGAAGTCTCGAGTTATTTGTCTCTAGAATTACTACTTGCGTCCTACAATATCAAACAAAAAATTGGTGCCCACGTGAGGTGATTTCAATTTAAACGTTTTATATAACTAGCTATATCCCGCAGTTTCACGGTATAATCACGCAGTAACGCAACTAGTAAGAACACTTGCTTCATTGCACTCCTTAACTGGTGCCCCGCCATTGCATGGGCGGGAGGTAATTCTATTTTCATTTATAAAAAAAAGACTACCTAATACGACTTTTTTTTCTATTACACAACAATTATTCTGTTTATAGAAATATTTGTTTATTGAGAGTAAGAATAGAATAATAAGACGCTATAGTTGGCCTAAATTTTAACTATATTTGGGTATGAACACAGAGAACAAAAGACCAAATCCTGGCATAACTCCATGCAATGACACAGCACGAGATAGTCACAAACACATCATCATGTATCTAGGTAAAAACAATTCACATCGTATTTCGTAAATAGGACGGCACAAATTCCTTTCTAAATTGATTCTATCTCAAATATCCCAATATGTTTGTCTCAATTTGCGTTCTCTTTCTACTGAATGAAAAATAACAGTTCTTCTAAATGTCACAACCTCTTTACATTAAAAAATATCCATTGCAACATGTCCATTTGTCTCTTTGTTACGTAACAGGAAGACTATAGTTGCAGGAGATCCAGAATTAGACAGAAACGACTCAGCCCGATTTAGAATTGTCCCGGGAACAAAAAGTATAGAGGAACGACCGCGCCTAATCGACTAAGGGACTCTGTTACACCGACTAATAACATTACATATTTATCATCAAATAGTTCTGTTGATGTTACACCAACTTCAAGCTGAGTTTACTTGATAATATGGCTATTATATAACAAGTTTTATTTGTAACAAATAGATTTCTAGAGTACACCACAAAATATAAATACATATTGAACATATTTAACCAAATAAAATTATTTTCCAATATTGATTCGTAAATACTCAACAAGAAAATATAATTTAACAACATTTGTGAGTTTATTCACGACTATATAAATATCTTGTTATCGAGAATATGATGTGCCAGTATGCTTTTTATCTAAATGTATTTAGTCAGGTATGTGTAATTCTATAACATACCTATATTGAAACATTTATACAACTTCACAAACATTTATGTTTCTTTTTTTATATTTGGATTGATTTTCATATTTTATATTTGGCAAACAAGCTGATGGCCTGATAGAAACCTCGATACTCAAATAGCTACTAGGACATACATCGAGTAAGCATACTGGATTGCTCCGATAACTTTATGCCACTTCTGAAGATCATGTCATGTCTTCGTACCATAATTTCGCTGCAATATCCCACCCTTCAAACTGAAAATAAACCAAGCAAGCATAACTGAAAATAATTATAAAGCACACGAATGAGACAAAGATAACAAGGACAACTTTTGTATAATCAATTTCTTATAAAATATTTATTTGTAGGACTTGATTCGTATGTAAGTATCTTTACGCTGCTGTGTAACAGGTATCCACGTTAAATAGCCGGATATTTCTGGACACGCGACACCCTACACTGACATCGTAATAGACACGCTTGGTGTTGGTGGGGACACTTGACTTATACGGCGGGGGAACGTTACGTCACTCGGTAAGAAATCCGAACTAGTTCCCTTGATGTTGTTAATAATATATCAATTGCTACGTGAGAGTCTAATTCCGATTGCAAGTGTGTTTCCAATCTGTATTATTAAAGTTGTGTATTTACTAAATAAAAACTTGCAAGAAGAATGCAAGCGTTCTTATTGAAGATCGAATTACATAGCTTATTGAGTCAAAGTTATTTAAATGGAAACTAATACAAAGTTAAAAAGTCGATAGAAATTGGCTATGGTGTCAACAATGTAAAGCAACACAAAACTGCATCCCCGCTTTTATGTTTATAAACTTTGCCAAGGTTCATTTAATGTGAAAAGTCAATCTTAATATCCTCTAGAACATGCCAAACATTTTTCAATATCTTAAATTTGATATTAATATACATTTTAATGCCACACAAACTAGCAACTGATTCTCTATTAGACCTTAAGTAATCTAAACTGAGTTTCTTATATCGACCTGACCAATCATCGAATCTAGAACCTCAGTCTAGCAAAGCAGATTGCATGCTTCTTCTCCAAGTACATAAATTAGATGATTTTTAATCTTTGAAAGTCCGATATGGTGGCAAAACGTGTCGGTCAGTCACGTAATAAACCCCACACACCTTAAAGTGACCGCGATGGTAATCGCCGGTCACCCTAATCTGGCTACTTGGATCTGTTTAAATTCGTTAATTACGCCTGGCCCCCACCTTGACCTCGGCATGTAAGAATGCAGACAGTGAACGACCGACCGGCCAATTAGTATGAAAATCATTGACAATGAAATTAGTTTGCATCTGATTTGGTACGATAATACCAAATGCATTAGGCGTTTATATTTACACATATAAATGTATGATCCTTGATCTTTACTCAGTAATCATCAAATACAAAGTTTTTGGGAAATACCAACAGGAGCGCGTAAAGCTGTGGAATTTCTCCAAAAGAAAAACACAACACCGTCCCAGATTTAAATAATGCTAATACTATAGATATAATAATATTAGCATATAGAACAAATATTTACTTTAAGAAGCGTTGTAAGACAATAAAGATATCTCTAATTTATATAGAAAAAGCAAAATTAAAAAAAGGAAAACTTATTGCAAGGGCTAATCTGTAAATCCAACGAAAATATAAGTTACAAAAACAAACCAAGTGAAACAAGAAAAATGTTCAAAGTAACGTATCCTGAAATACCACTGACGGCTTAATAAGACATTAGCCAAATTGAAAAAGGCCAAAACCATTCAAAGGGAAGATTTCAAAGCCGACAAAAATTTCAAACAACGATTCCTTCTATCAAAACACTGTAAGTTCTGAGAAGTGATTCTAACGTTTAAAACGGAGTAGGGTTAACCCTAAGGGTTGCTAATCACCTCATTGTTCCATCGAAAGCTAAAAAGGGGCACGAGGTTTTAATCGCTGCGAAATATTTGCTGTGTAATTCCGCTTTTTTGTTGATTACACGAAAAACAAAAAAGGCAGTTCTTTGAATTTAAGTACAGGTAACTACTTACATTATTGAAACGACAAACATTCGTGAAATTGTAAAGCAAAAATCTAGTTAATATTCGAACTAAATACTTTAACTATAAAAAAAAGCCGGTCAAGTGTGAGTCGTACTCGTGCAACAAGAGTTCCGAGCAAAATTATCAGGTTTAATTTTCTTTTTGTGAAATAACCATAATAATTTATAGTTACATAATTTAGTATTAGTTTACATAATTTACAGTTTTCGGATGTTTTTCTTTACTTGTGCTACATGACATTGCGTATTGTCAAATTTCATAATTCTAGGTCAACGGAAAGTACCCTATAGGTTTTGATTCCCTTTGTGAATGTCAAAATATGCAATATAAATGAAACATAAACGGCCGTATCTTTTGATTGCGTCGTTTAAGAAGCTTGATTTTTTCACTGCTTTATGATATTGCAGACCTGTGTATATGATATTAATTTCAACTTGATATTTCCACGCGTTCCTAAGAAAAAGGGTCTTGCCGACGGACGAACGGACAACGAAGTGATCCTATAAGGGCTCCGTCTTTTTTATTGAAGGTACAGAACCCTAAAAACAATGTTAAGCGATGTTAACTAACTGTCTTAAATAAAAAGAACTTATGTTCCTTGCCGAAAAAACCGTCCTTTAATCTTGCGGCTAGCAATTATTTACCCATCAATTTTCGATCAAAGGCTTCAATTTCACGAAATACATATTCAAAAGTTTGTTTTCGGCGAGTGTTTAGTAATATATCCATATATATATTCAATATCTGTTAGTAAAAATACTAGAACATTGTTTTTAAGGCATTATAGTATTATTTATTTACTAGCGACCCGCCCCGGCTTCGCACGGGTGCACATTACATCACATCACATTAGAAACCTTTAAAATTATCAGTGTTTCTGTACAATATTATGCATGTATTATACATATAAACCTTCCTCTTGAATCGCTCTATCTATAAAAAAAAAACCGCTTCAAAATCCGTTGCGTAGTTATAAAGATCTAAGCATACATAGGGACGGACAGACAACGACAGCGACTTTGTTTTATACTATGTAGTGATTTACTAGGTTCTTATCTTCGACACCGTCCGTGTGACCATAATATGATTGAACGGAATAAAAATTATCCCACCTATGTCCTTCTCTGCCCCACCATCATCGTAAGTTAATAAGTACTACGTATATACGAAGATTGATTCAAATTAATTAAGCTATTAAGGCGCCAAAATTAAAGAAATAGGCTCACTTTTACATTCATAATATTTAGCAATATACCCAATTTCACATTATTAAATATCAAAATATTTTAATAGTATGTCAAAACACATTAAAAAAAATACAACAGTATTTTTTCATTTCGTACGTGCATAACTACCCAAAAGCATTCTAAGTTAACACAATCTGGCAAATTGTTACAACAAAAAAAAAACTGGAGTTTTTTGAAGGCGCCAAAAAGCCGCTGCAATTCTTAGAACGAAAAAAGGAATGAATGAAAAAAGATGTAAACCTAAGCTGCTCTCAGCCGACAAACGGTTTTACAAGCCGATGCACCAAATTATTGGAGGTTTAACAATTCGGTGATAATAAGGCCCTTTCTTGTGACGGCTTATCTTAACGTGATCGATTTTACGCCGTGTTTTGAAGACAATAACACTTATATTAGCGATATCAGTAAACAAACGTTAAGAGAGAGGTTGACTAATAAACACAAACAATAAATAATATCTTCTAATAAATTGAACCAAAGAGAGACTTTGTACAAAAGTCGTTTGCTTGGGTACTTCTGTCCTATTCGTGTTTTTACCATGAAGCAGTTGTGTTTGCATGGCTGTATTTCAGTTTGAAGGGTGAGATAAGGCAGTATAGTAATTATTGATATACATATATACTAAAATTACATATATAAACGAATAAATACATATATAAATAATAAATATACTTACACATATATGACATATACTATATTATACACGAAACTGAGAATAATATAAAGCACTTACTGCTTTAGATATGTGAGAGTGATAGATAGAGAGTACGAGGTCTGTCCGGAAAGTTCGTATAAAAGTGTTCTGGAATGCGAGAAAGAGGAGTGGGGAGGCCAGGTAAGCGCAGGACCCCTTCCTTATGTCCCTAACAATGCTTCAGTTCTGGTCTGACCGCCGTGCGGTGCGAACTGGCTTGTCACGCCATCTGTGAAGTTACCTCTTAACGAAACCCCGTCGGCATGGAGCCCGCTTCCGTTGAAGAGCAGCGCGTCGTAATCAAGTTTCTCTCGAAACTCGGCAAGAATGGCCGTGAATTTGATGTCGAATTAAAATCCCAAAGCAAAGAGTGGAAGACATCCGGGGAACCACGAACAAAAAAATCAAGAAAATCCCGCTCAAATGTCAAGACAATGTTGATTGTTTTTTTCGATGTTCGGGGGATTGTCCATCAAGAATTCGTCCCTCCAGGCCAGACAGTTGATGGAAAATTCTACGTCGATGTGCTCAGACGCCTCAAAGCTTGTGTGGCACGAGTTCGTCCAGAATTGGCGCGAGAGGGGCGTTGGATTCTTCACCACGACAATGCCCCTGCCCACACCTCTCTTGTTGTCCGTGAGTTTTTGAGTAAAAATTCCATTACGGTGACCGAACACCCCCCTATTCGCCGGATTTGGCCCCGTGTGACTTCTTCTTGTTCCCAAAAACCAAATTGGTACTTCGGGGGCGGCATTTGGGGGACATAAATGAGATAAAAAAAGCTACGACGGGGCAGCTGAGAAACCTACAACCAGAGGACTTTCAAGGAGCCTTCTCACAGTGGAAACGGCGTTGGCACAAGTGCATTATGTCACAGGGGGAGTACTTTGAAGGGGATAAAATTGATTTACCTGAATAATTGTAAAATAAAATTTT
Organism: Galleria mellonella; assembly: GCF_026898425.1. Classification (NCBI taxonomy): domain Eukaryota; kingdom Metazoa; phylum Arthropoda; class Insecta; order Lepidoptera; family Pyralidae; genus Galleria; species Galleria mellonella. The sequence continues at coordinate 2,691,942 of NW_026442028.1, read as the reverse complement.
TAAAAAACTTTTATACGTACTTTCCGGACAAACCTCGTATTATTGGAACGAAGGTTACGATCATGAGTTTCAAAAACATATTGGAATTTACTGTTTAAGTAGTTAGAAGACTGGAAGTTTCGAAGAACAGTGTAGAGGGTACAAAGAGTCCTAACATTTCTGCGTTGACGAATGGAAAGCCATTTGAGCTGAGACCGATAGAAAGAAATTCTATTATATTTTCTATTATTCTATTAAATTCTATTCTATGCCGGGACCATACGGCAATATTTATACGCACATGTATAAAACTTGATAATCAGACTATGATTCAAAAACCCTTTTACGCGATCACATTTCAATACAATATCTTGTATCTAAATCTATTGATTGGTTTTAAGTGTATGTTTCTATTTAATCTGGAGTCATATTACAATGGTACTAAGATTAAGATTTCATTGCTAAACATAAGCTAAGTTATTAAACAACTAGCTATATTCCGTGGTTTCACACACGGGAATTAATATATAAAGTTTATAATATCTTATGTACTAATTTAAAAGACAGTCTACCCGTGTACCAAAATTTTATTCAAATCAATTCTAGTAATATTTGCGTGAAAGAGTTATAAACATTCAACCATCCATCGTTACAACTTTGCCATTTATAACATTGTAAGACTAGTGAGCCACTCCGGCTTCGCATAGGTACGCAGATAGAACATCTCTAATTCTTTTCAAAACAATATACGCCTCGGTTATTCGCTGATAATATACGAGTAGGGGGGGGGGGGGGGGATCGTTAGTAATGCGGGCTACCAGTCCCATTGCTAGCAATATACCCTGTCAGATTGACCTCCACGCGGTTCCTTCTGGAAACCATCGTGCTGAATTGCAAGTGTATTTATTCATCACGATGGGCTGGCTGACCTGCTTTTTTCATTATTCACCTATCATCCCTCTCTGGTGCCCCGCCAGCGTATACCGTTAGCGCATGCAGGGTTATCACTCCATACATCATCCATTAAAAAAAAATATATACGAGTAGTTTTTCTATAAGTGAAAGAATTTAAAAAAATGGTTAAATAATTTCTGAATGGTAATGTATTCAAAGAAATTTCGATATTTCAAACAAAAACTTAAAACATTCCTCTTTATAATATTAATTTAGATTAATTTTACGATAAAAATTCAACAATTACGATTAAATATATAAATACGTTAATTTGAAAATAACTTCATTTTCTACACCACAGGGACGTTATAATAAAATATGATTGACGATTGATCAGATACGACTTGTTAATAATATTGTGAATGTCAAATCGTTTTAAAGAACAATTAAAGCAATAAAAATGAATGGAGCTATAGTTACAAGCACAATAGGAATCGTTTATCGGATAAAATCATTTTATTAAACAAAAGAATTGAAATTATTTGCTAGTTAACAGCAATTAGTTTTAATATTTATAACTTTATTAGATTCTGTTCGGTTTTTTTTTTATTAATTTCAGCTATTATCCGTCCACTGCTGGCCTCCACATAGACTGTCGGTTCTGAGCCATCTGCATCCACTAATTCCCTGCAATACATTTGAGATCGTCACTCCATTAAGTGGGAGGTTGTCCTATACTGCCTTTCTCCATACGGGGTAACTACTCAAAAAGTTTTTATGGTACCTCATAAGGTCTTATCTCTTTATAATATTAGAATTGACTTTAATAACTGCTTAGATTATATAAGTAGTATTTCCGAACCGATACGATAACATAACCTTCAAGAAAAGAGCATATTCCTTTTTAAAAGGCCGGCAGCACACCTGCAATGCCGTAGGTGTTGTGGGTGACCATGGGCGGCGGTAGTCACTTACCATCAGGTGAGCCGCATGCTCGTTTGCCCCCTGTGTTGTAAAAATAACACCAGTTTTACTAAAATAATTTCAAATATCATAAATTTGAAAAAAAGTTTGTGTACTGAGAATTCATCCGGGAGTTTTCTTAAGAACGACAAATTTTTGAAGTATTTTTTTATTATACATTTATATATTGTTTAGTTTTAAGCATATCGAATGAAAAAAAAAGTAAAAATTACGCTATCATACTGAGCAGAACAGAAACAGATATCACCAAAGGTTAAACTTACGTTTTAAAGCACCACATTGCTTCCTTTGTCGTCATTGAACATTATTCGTTAAAAGTAAATAATAAAAATTTATTCATCAAAAATTATGAAACAAACTCTCTTTACCATGGTCGCATTGTTCGATTATCCTCAGCGAGAGAACAAATGTTGAACGGGACTATTGTTTAAATTTTTTTCTTATAGTCTATGCGTGCCTATGGGTGGTATGGTGGACATTTATTTTTGTAAAGAATTTCAAAGAACTGCAAGTAAATATAGTCTTGCCCATTGTCTATTCAAAGACAAATATCCGAAGCGTCATTTATGACACTTCCATTTTTTTAACCTTCCAAGAGGTTTTCAATTTGTCTGAATTTTTAGGGTTCCGGACCTCCGTAGGAAAAAAACGGAAACATTATAGGATCTCTTCGTTGTCCGTCCGGCTGAAGATCCTTTTTCTTAGGAACGCGTGGAGGTATCAAATTGAAATTAATACCATATACTCAGATCTGCAATCTCTTAAAGCAGTTAAAAAATTAAGCTTCTAAATCGAAACATTCAAATCAAAAGATAAGGCCGTTTATGTTCCAATTATATAGCATATTTTGACATTCGCAAAGGGAATCAAAACCTATAGAGTACTTCCCGTTAACCTAGAATTTCATATTTAGTAAGAAGCAATGTCATGTAGCACAAGTAAAGGAAAAAATCCGTAAACCGTAAATTTGTAATTATTTAACAAAAAAAATTATATTGATGTTTTTGCACGGAACCCTCGTTGCACGAGTCCGACTCGCACTTGACCGGCTTTTTTTGTTATACAATTACTTCACTATTACCAAATCGATTGTCACAATTCATTTTGCCGTACATAAGATTTACTCTGGTGATGCTTTTGTGGCGGCTAAAGCTGCAGAAAGTATTTGCAGCGAAGCAAAATCTACGTGTAAACACGTGATTCCGTGTTCTCAATTCAAATATTTACAACTAATTTTTGTTCATGACTTTATATGAAGTAAAAAACTAATAAAATAGAAGATTTCTAAAAGACATATTAACATAATACGTACACCAGATCAAGAACACATGCAAAAACTGCTTCTAATTCGGTGTCGTAGTTTGTACGGGATATCTAAACAAATATACAGGCAAAAATTATAAATTTTTTTGGCTTTGGCTTCGACTACTATTATTAAAAACCCTCATGTCAATATTTGGCATAACCCAAGGGAAGGCAGTCCAGCAGTGGAGAATTGACACCTGATGTGGTATAAATTTTTCTATCTCCTATGTATAGACATAACTTCTCGTATGTAATCTGTAAAACATCGTGACTGATGCCACTTTTTCTACTAAACCTTAACTTTTTGTATATAACTTCAAGAGACTGCAAGAAAACATGCCTTTGCTCATTGTCTACTGTAAGACAAACATTACCCGAAGCGTCATTTATGACACTTCCCTTTTTAATGATGGCAGCTGCGCCGTGCCAAGGTGTTACGGGTAAGGTGATCCCGAAGGTCGCTTTGTTCTATTCGTAATTGCCATCACCTGCCCGACGTTTCCTTGTTAAATTACCGCTGTCCCTTGTCCCCATTGGGGCATTTATTTTGATGTTCTCTTAATGATTTGGATTTGTATCCGTCAAGTTTAATAATGGTCACGAATTAGGAATTTAATGAAGCATTAAGGTTTTTGTGTATTATCTATTTATTTACTTATTGTACTAATTCTTTCTTTTTTTTAATAAAACACTCATTGAAAAGCAATATATTTTACAATAATATATTTAGCATTTCGTCATAGTCGTAGAATACTGACGGATCTTTATATGTAATATTTGTCAGATCCGTCAGTATTCTACGATTATGACGATTTATGCTTTTAAGCATTAAGTGTATCTTTTGAATGGTCATTAAAGTATATAAATAAATAAATATTTTTCAGCGAATATTTTACATCTAATATATATATATATTTTGTATTTATATAGAGTACAATGATTTCGATGTTCACGAATACCGAAGATTTGTTATTTATATTAACCGGACTTTTGTATATCAAAAGGAGATTTTCAATTTGTATTTCTTATGGTTTAACATTACGCTTATTACCACATCGTCCATTCCGAACCAGCAGCACACCTGCAATTCCTCCAGTATTGCGTGTGCCCATAGTTGGCGGCGGCAGTCACTTATCATCACGCTCGGCTGCCCTCTATATTATATATAATTGAGGACTGTCTACCACAAAAAAAAAAAACTTTAATTGTGGCCAAACCAGATATTTTGATATTAAAACTAAACTATTGAATTATATCTATATAGGACCAATCTGTACATATAATCTTTCTGATAAACTCTTCGTTTAATATAAATTAAAAAATAAACAATGTAATTTTTGTATACAATAAAGTATAAATAAATGAAAAAAAAAAATTTCCAAATCCATCTTACAAGGTAAGAAACTTAAGAACAATACAAACCAATCGAGACTCTCTTTTTTGAAGTTGTTTGAAAAAATATAGACTGCTCAGTAAAATAAATCCACATACTCGGGTCACGGCAATAAATAATTATATCATATCGAACACCAGGTGACGGGTACGTTGGGAGTCGTAAATTTTAGCCATTGCAGGTCCGCGTCCCGTCACTCCCATAATGAGGTCTAAACATTCGTTAATATACACTCAATGGATTTTTAATGGTCCTTTTTTGCCGATTTCTTTTTGTAGGTCTCAGATGGTTTACTTTGTTATTAGAAAATCGTATATATGCATTGTTTTGTAGCGTTAACAGCAGGTGTTTCAGATATTGATCTATTGTTTGTTTGAAGTCGTATCAGATACGTTAAATGGACTATACACAAATTGGTCACCCCTTTCGTATTAATAAAAGATTTTGCTAAATGGTCGATTAATTAGGTTATTAAAAGTCTTAAATAAAACAATCTTCAAAGTCCTAGATCATAAAGTGAATCAGGCGTGAATTTACTGGGTATAGAGGAATAACACCTGAGTCCTCAGAAATGGCAATGCATGGAGGGTATCATGGGCGAAACAGTATACTCTGTTATGTCCATGGTACTGCTCATGTCTATAGGCGACAGTTATTTCAAGTTGTATATAAAAAAAATCATGATTTTGCTAAATCACAAACTATTAAATTTTTAAATATAAATTAGTAAATAATTAACTTCCGATAATATACTGTGACTAATTATATGACATATTCTGATACCTAATGAGTTAAACAATCTAACACTAATGTATAGGTACAAATAAAAATAAATTTATTTTTAATGGATGACAATAAACTGGTCACCTTAAACGCGCTATCAGTATACACTGACGGGGCACTGGTAAATTATGATAGGTGATGATGAAACCAGGCCAGTCGAGCCATCGTGACGAATTTGACAATAATTGAAAACAATAGTTGCCAAGAGGGATTCGCGTGGAGGTCGACCTAATAGAGTATATTGGGTTTATTAACGATCCTTCTCACCCCCCCCCCCGCATTAAAAATCAATTAGCGAATATATGTAAACGCATCATTTCATAATGGCTTCACCTATTTAGCTAATGATATATATAAAATAAATGACAAATTGGTTTATAATTGACTAGTCAATTCTAAAGCAACAAACATAAAAAATACAACCTAACTGAAAACCTACGGGGGGAAAGGGATTGTTAGTAATGGAGACTAAGAATTCCATTGCTAGCAATATACCCAAACAGGTCGACCTCCTCGCGATTCTCTCTGGAAACTATCATGGTTAATTTCTGATGAATTCATCATGATGGGCTAACTGGCCTGTTTTTATTCTCATCTGTCACCCTTCACTGGTGCTCCGCCAGCGTATTCCGTCAGCGCAAGCGGGGTTACCATTCTATTTTCATCTATAAAAAAAAACTAAAAACCTACTTCTTTTTGTGAAGTCGGTTAAAAAGCAATAACATCAGTCAACCAAACAGCTTCGCAATATAGCAGCAGCAGTACGAATACTATTATTTTTTCTACGACACTACCTAACAACCAACAATTTATTTAATAAGCTCAAAATTGTATGTGAACCCACCATGAATTTTACAGTAAGTTCGCTGTCCCATGAATTAATGCTAACTACCAGTTAGCTTCAAAAACTTTGATTGGTTAAATACCTTTTAATTCTACACGATCATATACAACTTAAATTATTTATTGTTTAAATATTGTCCCCCTTGTTCTTTTAAACTGAAATCTTCTACACATCTATTATTACATTGTTTTGTCACTTTCTCTCAAATTGGAAATTTAGTGTAAAAGAAAGAGACAAAACAATTCAATAATTAAAATAGATTTAAAAGAGCTTTATAAATAGGAGGGTAAAATTGATAAAAAAAACGGTGCCGCGTGTAGGTGCAAACTGAAATTCAGTGCTGAACACACATGAGTCTAGCAAAAGCTGAGTTTATATCTAATGTCAGGTATACGGGTACTTTATAATGTCCACAAACAATATATGTTCTACTAACCTAGTAATTATTGTACCGTATCTATAAAAAAATGACAATAAACACATTTATTATTATTATTATTAAAACTGCATTTCAATTTGCTTAGATAAAAACCAAATCAGAGGGGTTAAAAAAGCCGCTTTAAACAATCGTGATACTAATCCGTCGAGTTTGCAACAATCCATTTCAATAGAACTTAATAAAAAAAAGTAAATGGTAAGTGACTACCGCCGCCCATGATCACCCACAACACCAGCGGCATTGCAGGTGTGCCGCCGGCCTTTTAAAAAGGAATATACTTTTTTTTTTAAGGTTATGTTGTCGTATCGGTATAAATTAAATTAAACCACTGTATACATTAAATTAAAAGCAAATAGAAACATTCAATAGATTTATCTTGACTTTTTACTAGGTTTTACTCGCGAATTCGCCCTCATGATCGGGGTATGTTCACTGACAGAGACAAAAAGTAGCCTATATCCTTCTCTATCCTACAAATCCCATCCCATCCTATCCTACAATTCAACAAAAATATCAAATACATATTACTTATTAAATTACTTTTTATAACAAATAATATATAATACATAAATGTATTTCCTTGTATGCTATGTATATGTTTATATGTGTACATATAAGAAATACGACGAATCAAGTAAAATATTACAGAAGAAAGGAAAAGAATAAACATAAGTAATTAAAAAAAAAATACGATTAATTTGTAAAAAATTGTAAAGATTAATTTGTTAAATTAATTTCTATGTAACTTATCCTTTAAACGAATTTATAATTATTATATAAGATTAAAATATGTTCACTTCAAAATTAATCATACAATCCTCACTAAAAACGACAAGGCGTTATCTGATAACTACAAAATAAACGTCCATTTCGTACAAATTAGTCGCGGACGGCCAAAAAAACAAAATATGTCGACTCGAAACAATAAGCGGCCACCCAGTAGTCAGATAATAATCCATTTCGAGGCACAATAATTATATCATTCATTTGATGTAGAAAGAACGTGAATAGGGTTGCCACCTGCACCTCATAATATGGCCTTGTATGTCATTTCGGGAAATATTCTATACTCTATAAGAACATTATTATAGTACGCGAAAATACTTTAATTTGAATAGAGTGGTCTACCTACGACTGATATTACGTAAGTAAATTATTAAGAAACCAAAATAACGAATAGTTTCAGGTAAATGTAATAAATTGGCTCATGAAGTATTTATTAAAGTAAATAAAATTGTTGCAAAGTAATATGCCATTAATAAAATTATTCTTTACTAAGAAAGTGAACTTTTAATTTTTTATCTTTTTTAATACCTCTTGAGGCCTTAAAACTCTACCAATGATTCTTCGTCACGGTCAATAAAAAAAAAATTATGCCGATCATGCGAAGTCGCGCGCACAGCTAGCACACACTTTATTATAAGTCAAGCTTAGGCTTAGCTTTTCATATTGTTTCACTAAAAATGTTAAACAACAACATATGGAAGAGGGCACTAACTCCTGAAACACAGGTTTTTTCATACCTACCTCGGGAGTTAGGGACTTCAAATTATATTGTAACAAAGAGTGAAATAAAGATTATTTATTATTATTATTTATTTATAGCTTAGAATTCAAGTACACGTTTATACTTATCCTAGATTTGTGAAATCAATATTATTCACTGAAAAAGTAGCAACCCTATAGGTGAACTAAATTGTCGACTGTTCAAATACTATTTTGTATAACTTTAAAGGTTTTGAATGAAGGTCGCACGTGTCTAGGTAAATGAACCTATAGAGATAAAGACGATGTCCAAAAATGTATGGTGAAATTAATCGTATCATATATTCCGATACATTAAGATTCAATTTCAAACGTCCTGACAACCAAAAGTAAAACGGTTCCGTAATAACATCTGATCATAAACACGATACGATCCCTAAATTGTTTGACATTACTTGCAGTCCCTATTTCAATAGTCATAAAGTTAAAAATCGAGTATGAACACCGCGCGCATTCCAAAATTATTGTTCTCCGAAATGCAAGAACGTAATGATAAGTAAAACACAACCGCCTGTAATTTCGTGTAATACGGTGCTTGTTTTTAGTTAAAATAACGATATTTAATTATAAACAATCCCTGTAATTACGTTAGTTAGCGCACGTTACTATTCAATTATAGACATTGGGCCCCTTTGTTCGGATATCACTTAATTTTTTGTTGTAATTGTAATCTTCTATCTTTTGAATGTTAAATAGGTAACGTACTATTTCGTAGTCGTAGTATAACGTGTTCAGTACTCATGTACCTACTTACGCATTGTAATTACAGAGGTACGAACAAACAAAACAATTACATTAGTGTGCGTGTAATATAAATGTGCGCATGCGACACTTTTAAATTTGCAAAAAATAATTGTTTTTAATGAAATTAAAAAAAAATAGTAGATAATTTCAATTAATATAATTTTATACATAAATTCAAGGCTGACGACCGACCTTTGCCAAATCCCACCATAAGCTGTGACTAGCATACCACCTATAAGCTAAAACCTTTTACCTATTACTACCTGTACATTATTTCCAAAGAGAAAGCGCACAGCTGGGGAGGAGGGGATAGGGAACTCTAGGAGTCTAACTGTCCCATTGCTATCAACTATAATGCTAACAATGGGGCAACTTATCAGGTCGACCTCCACACAATTGCGCTTAGAATTAACGTAGTTGTTCATTGTTGATCGTCATGATGGGCCAACTGACCTGCTTCATCCTTCCTCACCTATTATCCCTCACTGATGTCCCGCTAGTGTATACCGATAGAGCGGATGGGGTCACTAATTCGTATTCACTAATTAAAAATGCGCTTAGCTGTTAGTTTCTTTTAGGAAAGAAGTTCAGTTTCACTGGTAGAACTCTCGTTTAATCGAATGTTAATAATTTCGAATGCAATCTGATTATTGTAAATTATTGTAAAATGTATAAACTATTATAGAGGGGAGAAAGTAACTGTTAGTATTGGGGTTCTAATAACCCTATTGCTTGCCGGTTGACCTCTCCCACTGGAAACCATCTTGGTTAATTCTTGTGGAATTCGTCACGATGGGCTAAATGACGTGCTTTCATCCTCACCTATCATCTCTCACTGGAGCCCCGTCAGCGTATACTGATAGCACAGGCGGGGTTGCCATTCTACTGTCATCCATAAAAAAAACACTTATTAAATTGTAATTTGTTGCCTAAATTAATTCATACGATCAAGTTACCGAACTTAATAAATTACTACATCGTATTCGTGTCAGTCGACACAAATGGAAAAACAACGAGACAAATAATTTAAACTCAATTTTTGTTTTAAATAAACTGTAGTTAAAATAATAATCCGAACAAATTAACATACTTCCGTCAGTCAATTATACAAAATAAGTGGGGTTTCGGAAACACCTACGTATCTCTAAAAAAACTGACACCATACACTTGAATCTTGTTAGCGGAAATAAATCAAGGAACGTTACCCCACCATTGTTTACATAGCGTCGAACCTGCGACCTCAGGACACCGAATTAACCATTCATTTATTCATAGTGTACCTCCATTAACATATTTTAATACGTTCATTTTATTTTATTTTTTGCGGCAAAAACAAACCATGAGCCTCATTTGAAAGGGAAAATGAGGTAATGTATACCGAGGTTAACATGAAAAATTCCATTATGGCACCTCTCGGCTGCGAGTCCCATGGTTTATTGAAGGTAAACTTTTATGTGGGTGCGTTAGTTCGCCCTTAATGGTAAGTTACTTTAAGAACCTCTTCACCACGGATACCACTTATGATTGAGTGATACCGAAAAACGACTTTAGCACGTGTGTTTTAGATATATTTCAGATTGTTTACAGATGGAATTTTAGCTTGTAATTGATACTAAAATTAATATTGTGGTTATTTATATCGTGTTGTTTATCGCCGTCATTAGTGGCGAAGGTGGAATTCTATCACTCTTTCAGATTGAAAATAATTAAGTAAGTATTAAGAAAAGTTTATTGTTCGCTTTGAGCATTGAGCGCTAATACACATAAGGGATAACGAAAAAAATTATTTCACATTGTATAAAATAAATCCAACCGTAGCTATAATTACATTATTTAAGATAATAAATCAATGTGTCTAATGAACTCAGGAGTCTAAAATCGCTATATTGCTGATTCATGATAACATGAATTGATAACTTAAAATGATTCACATTTAAAATTCATCTGGTTGATGGAGATCTACGAAAATCCGTAAAATTGGACAACAAAAAAGGACCATTATAAAACAGTTCTGTCGATTCACAATTTGTAAAATATCGGACTACATTCCTTCCAAAAATAAAAGACAATTGAAAAATCTCTTCCTCAATATAATAATCAGATAAGCAATCAGACTGAAGAGACGAGTCAGATTGTTTATATATACACTTTTTTTATTTTAATATATAAAAATTAACTGTCATGATGTTCGTTCATGCTAATCTCTGACACCGCTCTCTTTGCTCCACAACATGAGAGTTAAGAAAATTTTTAACAAGATAAAAAATTTACCTAGTTGCTGGCGAGTCAAAACTATGGGACCAACATGGCATAAAACCTGTTTGCAACAAGTATAAAAATCTGTTCAGAATCGGCACGCGTTGTCCTTCGAAAAGAATTCTAAAATTATATTTTAAAAAATTATAACTTTTAAATTTCCTGCTCACGAAGTACGTCTCAGAAGCAATAGCGTACAGCCATAAAAACACATGGACCGCCGCTATTCCATCGACAATAGACACGCGAGAATGTTTACGATGTTTTTACTACATACTATGGCGTGTGCAAATAAATAAGTAAATACTGTACTGTTGTTACAAGTGCTCAAAATAGGTCTTTGTTTTTATGCAACAGTTTTTTTTTTTTTTTTTTAATTAAAAAGATAAAGGGGACTAAAACGTCAAAAACGAAATATTGATAGAAAATATGATTGAAACTGATTAAAGAGAATGATCAAGAAACAAGTGCATAATGCGAATGTGACACAACAAACAAACAATGTTCACCACAATGTTAACAGTTGACAAATACGTCAGATTACTTCATACTACATATGATACATTACATAATACATTAGAGTAGTCGACTTAAGTTTTTTCTTATAAATATACGAGTATTTCGTCCTAGTGCTCTACACGCGATATGGTCCGTGTGACCGAGACATATTGATTCACAAAAACAAAAATTTGCCTATATCCTTCCACTTCCCAAATACAGTACGATACACGTACTGTATTCGGGAAACTTCGTGACCATTGATTAACATTAAGCTCTCAGCAGCGATCTATTAATTTGCCTGAAAATGTCTCGTTTAGAGGGTGAAACACAAGTCGCAAAACATGCGTGGACTGAATAGCCGTTGGAAATTAAAGGATAATATAAAATGTAGTAGAACTTCTGGTAATAATAATAGTACCTATTCAATCTTCGAGTGTTGACAGCTGATGCATACTAATGGTAGCGGAATTAAACAAAATAATTCTTATCGACTACCTCGATGATATGAACTGCCAAATAACACCTAGTTTAGAAAATACCATTGGTTAAACGGGTGACGTGCCAAGAGGTAACAAACTAACTTTCACATTAAGAATATTAGTAAAAAACCGTAATAAGCCCCCTTAGCAACAACAATTTTATTGCACATAACATAAACATGCAATAACTATATTGCGGACCGTTGTAACTGCGTTCGGTGGATCGATGGAATTTATTCACCCCACTAAAAAGATCGCATTTCCATTCACGCGAGCGGAGGGGAGAAATATGGTGTTCTGTGTAAATTGAAACTAGATCATTTGTAATAACAATATTTCTCTAAAACGGGTGTCAGTAGCTATTTAATCTTTACAAGATAAGGGGTCGTCCGTCACACGTCACGTCCCCGTGGTTAGGGATGTCAAAATTCTTAGGGAATTTGTTTCCCTCTTCATAGGATAAAATCATACATTCTCAGTGTTGATATTATAACCATACATTATCAGCCGTTGGCAGTCCACTGCTGCAAACACGCAAGTGTTTCATTTTTTCCTTTGGAGTTACGGAACCCTAAAAAATCACAGAAACACTCGAAATGAAATTAATAACAAATCAAAACATTCAATCAATTAAACGATTTTGGATTTGTACCACTATTGGACATCAGCAGACAGTCTCATATTCGGGTCAATTATTCGTCTACATTTTTAAGTTTTATTTAAACAACTCGAAAATATCGCGTAACATGCACATAAAATAGAGATGAATGGAGAACACCCTTCTTTTGGAAATAACACAAAAATGTTCCCTTTTTTTTATACCACGAAGGTGGGAAACAAGCATAAAGCCCATCTAACGATAAACGGTCACTGTATCCTATGGACGCCTACAACACTAGGGGTGTCACGTGCGCGTTGCCGACCTTGAAGAAACCTTAATATACCCTCTTTGAAGAACGTCATACTGTAGTCTCTAGGGAAAACAACGGCAGGGAGCTCATTCTACACCTTTAGCGTTTGCGGGAGAAAGCTCCTTTGAAACCGCACTGTACGTGACCATTTAGGTTCAAGCGTGTGAAGATAAAACCCCTGTTGATCGCTAGTGATGCGATAATAAAAGGTGACTATGTAAAATATAATTACTATTTCAATAAACAAACACTCCATTTTTTAGCAGGAACAAAAAAGCACATATTTATCCTGTACTGACTTTTACCCGCGACTTCGTCTGCGTGATCGAAATATGTTCACTGTCCGGGATAAAAACATAGCCTATGTCCTTCTCCATACCTTAAGGGACGTGTATACTAAATTTCATAGTGTTCAATTTGTAACAAACAAACTAGCTTTCCTATTTATAATATTAGTAAGAATGTAATATCGGTATCAGTGAATTGCAATGAATGCAGTCAATATTTGTCGATGTAGCTCTCTGAAACATTCCCACGGTTGTACCACTACTTTCCTGTTATCGGTCAATAACAATCACGGTACGTGGGATAACGTAACTTTATCGACAGAGATAGAGCGATTTCTCGCGAATTTTTTTTTATTACTATTATTATTAAAAATATAACAATACTAGCTTTTACCCACGACTTAGTCCGCGTGACTGGGATGTATTCAATGAGCGGGATGAAAAGTAGCCTACATAGCACGTGTATCACTAAATATCAGTGATTGGTTAAGCCGATAAAGCGCTATAAGATAACAAACAAACTTTCACATGTACAATATTAGTAAGGATGTAATGTTTCTAATAACAATGTTTGAACGTGGGCACACGTGGTTTGATGGCTTAGTAAGTGAAATTGAACTGAATCGTAGAACAATACGGATATAATCAAAATTATTGAATTAACTTCCTGTTTTTTTTTTTTTTTTTATTTGTCTTGTAACACACTGACAATATCAAAGTATAGACAGAGAATAGACGATCCTAATTAATTTTTTTACTAGATCATAAACTGTAAGATACAGAGATCGTACCTATTAGGAATAAATTATGATTAATTCAACTAAATATAAAAAGTAAATTTAAACATTTTGAAACATATAATACTGCGTAAGCAAATATTGTTTAAATAAATAGAAATGTATGTAATAATTAACATTCTTAAGTTGGACGCTTAGTCCAAAATTACCTTTGAACGACGCCATACATTCAATATAAAAATATTGTACTATTTTTGTTTACAAAGGCAATGTAAATAAAACACTACACTGAACCAATAAAAAAAAATTTACGCATCAAGAGTCAATGTTCGTAGGACCTTGGACAATGTAAGTCGCTGTAATAAATTTTGTTGTTAGAAGCAGCTCGCTATAATTTGACAGCTACTCACGTCTGAGACTACAGTTAATAACAAAAAAATATGTAGTACCAACACGAAACAAAAAAACTATTTCAAATATTTGTAATTGAAAAAAGATTAATACAAGACAACACAAGAATAAACCAAAATAATAATAATTTACTAGAGAGAAACTTAGCACAAAAATCGTTTGCTTGAGTAACTCTGTCCCATTCATGTTTCTATCCTGAAGCAGTTGTGTTTGAATTAACTATGTTTCGGATTGAAGGGTGGGTAAGGCAGTGAATTTACAAGGTACAGAGGAATAATACCTGAATACTCAGCAATCAGAATGGCAACGCATGGGGGGTATCATGGGCGAAACAGTATACTCTGTTATGTCCATGGTGCTGCTCATGTCTATAAGCGACTGTTACCAAGTTGTTACTGTTAGTATAAAAAAAAACCAATCGATCGCAAATCTGTTTAAAACATTTCTAAAAACAAGCTCTTATAGCCTTTAGGCTTCGTCCAGATAATATATCACAAACGCAACTAATTTATAATGTTTGCGATTTGCCATAGCCATCTTACCATTTTCATCGTCAGTTCAGCGCGGTACCATGAAATTTTATTGTCAGCGAACTACGTATAAGTAACGTCAGCAAATGGTTAAAAATAAATTGCAAATTTTGAACAAAAAGACCTACACACAAAAGAAAAAGACGTGGCACATTATCGTAGAAAGTAAATAAGTAGTGTAATCATTTTAAAGACACTTACAAGCGACTAGATATTTTTACAAAACCCTCATTGAAATAATTTTATCGCCTTTATCTATACCTATACTAATATTATAAAAAGATTTTATATTTTGTGTATGTTTGTTTGTTATGGATAAAATAAAAAAACTACTCAACTGATTTTAAATTTTTTTTCACCTAAAGAAAGCTACATTACCAGTGAGTGACATAGGCTATATATTATTAAAAAAAAATCCCCACGAAAATTACAATAAACAATTTAACTTAAGGTATCAAAAATTTGCTAAATAAATAATAAAAGCTAAATAATATAAGAATATAATTTATGTTTCTATCTACCTACCCGTACAAAGTTGGGGCGTATCAGTAGTAGTAGTAAGTAAATTTCCATAAAAGCATCCCGTAAACGTGTAAAGGTCTAAGCGCCGACCAAGGAGAATCTATTTTAATTTAAATCACGTTTAGTTACAAATCATCGGAATCAGATCACAACATGAACGGAGCCGTTGGCGCGTAAAATTCTACGAAACGGTGCAAATAGAATACGTGACGTTATGGCATCTCACTCTATTGGATCTCATTTGTATAACACTATGCTATCATTACTGGTAACAAAGCGTACTATCGTCGGGTAATTTGTTTCAAAACTGTGGACGAATGATAAACACAAAAAGCATAAAACACAAAACCTTCAACGGCAAAAACAATTGATTTGAACGCCGGATTGTTTATTTTATGTATTTATTTATGTTTTTGTTTTAATTGACCTAATTGGACATACGACATTTTTTATCTATCTATTTAAGACAGCATTTGCCCATTGTTATTGGTGTCTTCATCCTCCTTCAGAATCCTGTTCTAATTTTTTTTTAAGGATGATGTTGAAATAGTAACCCTGCATGCGCTATCGGTATACCAGTAAGGGATGATAAGTGAGAATGAAAGCAGGCCAGTTAGCCAATGGTGACGAGTTCCACAAGAATTAACCAAGATAGTTTCCAGGAAAAATCACGTGGAGATCGTCGCAAAATCAAATCACCATAGAAGGAGTACCTTCTATCGATTACAAAAACAATTACCAAAATCTTTTTATGATTGTTGTACGTCATGGAATCACTTAACATAGTCACAAAAAATTACAGACGAATTGAGAACCCCCTCCTTTATTAAATCGTTTAAAAACTCAGCAAGTAACACATAAAACCCGCCAAGGTAAAAGCTACTAACTACCACTCCCGGAATTTACCCACAATGTCACCCATCTATCATGCAGCAAACAATAGGTGGAGCGGTTGAAATTTGCAACCGCCCTGATTTATTACTACGGCAATACCAGATAGCGCCCCCTGTCGATAGAAATATTGTATAAAAACTCCTCATATAACAATTAAGTCGTATAGAAGTTGGGTTGGTGATTTATATGGCGACGCCCGCATTTGTGTGTCCATCGGCCAGCTTGAACGGACGAAATTGTTGGAAACATCCAAATAATCAGTATCGAACTTGTATACCGAGGTTCCGTAGAATATTATTGTAATTAAATAAGAACTTTCCTTGCATAAGATAAATAATTGCCAATAAGTGCATCACTTCAGAACTGCTATGCAAACTTGGCTTATTCTTTTTTTATGTGTTTGTAATTGTCCATACAAAGCTTGTAGTAAAAAGAAAATGTTTGAAAAACGTACGGAAAAGTGAAAAATTAGTACAGTCACACCTCGGCCCACATTTGTACGTTCGTCCATCAATGCCTCAGTTGCTGGCCGCTGCAGTAATGTACTATAAAAGACATGAAGGTTCCAATAAATATATTATTAAACAACTGAGTTGTAACCCTTATGGCACGCAAGAAAGAAAAAGAATTTGTTACTTTACATATATTGCTTTTTTGTGTATACATTATTTTGTCTCTTTACTGTGTATGTCTGTTGTTATTTGTGTGTTGTAAGTAATCCAAATAAAAATAAATAATCCAAAATAAAAAAATACTTGGTGACTCATACGGGCTCCTTAAATATTTTATAAGTCACGATGACTCAATACATTCTTAGTAATATAATTTATTTATCGTACCGATTAAGGCGCATACTTATTCTAAAATAAACACACTACCAGATATTAAACATTGCAGGTGGTAACAGCAAACACAGTCGTTATCTACTGAAAGAATTCCATTGAATCGTCCAAATTGATATCACCACGGCAACAGAACAAATTATTGCAAAATTAAAAAAAAAATCGATATGAGTTTATACTTACATAGATAGTATATAGACAGTTATCGGCTACTGAACTCAGACCTGTAACAAAATAGAATACTTATTTATATTTATTCGATATAAAACTTAGTAATGAACGGTCGGAATCTCATTTACGTTACCAGTTACCAAGCAAAATAATAGGTATCTAAGTAATAAGAGAATCCACTACTTTTATAGCACAATCAATAATTAATGGCCACAGAAGCGTTATTATTTTATTACACTTTTTCTATAATACAATTTAACAATTAAAAAATAATACACTTGGGTCATGTCAATATAAGATCGACTGTCGTTGCCAATTTTTTCTGTAGATAACCTATAGAAAAAAAAAGTTTTTAATAAGAACATCCCATATTCCAAATTTAAATTTTCACGTTCGGTAACCGACCGATAGGTTATCTCGCTGGCGTTCACACAGTGCAAGAATGACGGATGGTTGGTAACGTTTCCGTGAAAAGACCAGTTTACTTTGATACCCCATACAATATAAAAGGCATTTAAAATGCCAGTTCAAATTAAAGTAGAAAAATATGTAATTACAAAATCAAAGCTCAAGTGCTACACAAACAAACCTACGTATGTCGCTTTAGTTACTCGGGTTTCGTAATATAGGCTTTTCGTCACGTGTAACAAGGTTTAACTTAATACCATTGAAATCGCGGATATGTCTTAATTAAACATATAAAGAGGTTTCACGTGTGTTTTATTGTTGATATACGAAAATTATTATTTAGATGCTCTTATTATTTGTAATTCGTGATTTAAAGAGCGAGTCCTAATTAAGCTCTGTCAATAAAACGATCGAAGAAAAAATCATTTGATATGTGAACGAACTTAACAATCATTACATTAATTTTTTGTGAATTGATTTTTGATAAAGTTCGTTCACACTATTTTTTTTTTATTAATAAACCTCTCAACTCACTTTGAAATTATAAATCGACAAAACTTACTTATACAGTCCCTTTATGATATCAGTCGTTAACCGTCCACTGTTGAACATAGGCCTCCTCCAAAAACTGACCTGGTATTTACCATTGGGAGGGGATATCAGTAGTTGAAACGCTAGGCAGACTGGTTTTTTTAATGGATGATAGTGGAATAGTAACCGCACCCGCGCTATCGGTATACACCGGCGAGGCACCAGTGAAGGATGATAGGTGAAGATGAAGCAGGCCAGTTAGCCCATCGTGACGAATTCAACAAGAATTGTTCACGATGGTTTCCAGGGGGAACCACGTGGAGGTCGACCTAATAAGGTATATTGCTAGCAATGGGGCTGACAAACTCCATTGCTAACAATCCTTTTCCCCCCAGGCAGACTGGTTGGCAACAGCAGTTAGGTTTAGGTGAAATTTTAAGAAGGATTATCATTATCACCATATCAGCCATTACCTGTCCACTGCTGTTTTAATGATATTTTAGTTACCTCTTACGACATTCACGGGAAAAAGGGATGGTCTATTCTATGCAGGAATCACACGCCAATCCCTTAGCGTCAAATAATATAAATTTAACACAAATAACGAAAATATAAGTATCACTAGGATATAATTCTGATTATGTAGACATTGTCATAGACAAAGTCCACCCTTACAATAATTAGAACGTATGGAAAAGAAAAATGTAAGCTCGCCCACATTTTATTGTCTATATATAAATAAGGAACTCTTGTTACAAATTTATATAAACATCATATTGCGTCATTTATAGTTATTTCGTACTCACTTCGGCGGCACCAAAGTAAATTGGAATGAAGAACAAAAACTTATCTATATCAGACGGCCGGTGCAACGACCCACAGTTACGATCGGGCGCTTGTATCTACAATCAAAACAAAATCATTTGTAAAGGATTTATTTAACGGACGCACGATAACGGCTTACCGAAACAAATCTAGAAATGATAATGTATTCGGACGTAAGTTTTTAAGCCGCTTCAAAATGGAGTAGGTGCCCAATTTGCCTGGTACTTTTAATATACTGTTTCACCTTCCGAAGGTTGGGAGTTCGATCGCCGCACAATATCAGCATTTATATTCACGATATTATGTTTATTTAGTATGTTTATTTATATCAGTCTGGGTGTTTTCTGGATATCATTTACCAGAGGGATACTTTGCAAAAAAGTCGTTTGCTAGGGTACCTCTGTCTCGTATATGTTTCTGACGTAAAGCACTGTGATTTAAAAGGTGGAATATGGCAATAAAATTATATGATATAGAGTCATAACTCCTTAGACCTCAGGAGTAGCAACACATGATGGGTATGATGGGCAAAACAGTATACTATATTATGCTCATGGTACAATTCATGTTTATAGGCGTTGGTTACCTTACATTTTCCATCAAATGGGCTTATTTGCCATTCTAAATTGCATAAAAAAATCTATTAATAACCTTTAAACTGTACTTTCAACTTCGAGTTCCCAGAAAAGACGATTCTCCCAAAATATATAAGGAAGCGTTTTATATTTTAATAGGGGATTCAAGGTTTTTCTGAACATTCGAAACCAAAGTAACTAAAGTAAACCAAACAGTAATTCTTAATGGATAATTCAATGCACAACCAAGGTAACACAAAGGTATAAATTTAAATTTTAAACGTTTCCACTTTAAACCTAAATAAATGGACACGAGTGGGCATCAAACCGGCGAACCCCCGCAGCAAAAGCATCGCGTTTACAAAACCCATTTGAACATCACCCGTGATATAATTTCAATAATAACAGGCGGGTGTAACACAGCGTTGCCAGATTGGGTATTTTTGCGCAATTCCAGGTAAAAAATTCGCCCCTGGAGAAATGGAGAAATGTTCGGAGAAGAAAATTATTACGGGGAATTTTGGATAATTTACTTTGTTTGAGAACTTTCCCGTATTTAATGACGTGAGCAAAATCGTATTATGTATGCTAGTATTTTGGTTCAGTTAACGCTTTTTTTCGAATTCGGGTTTATTCATTTATGTATTGTATAACCTACAAAATTATAGTTTTTGGTAAAAGATGGCATCTATTTTGAGAATAATATCAACATTTATTTATATATAAAAAAAATTATAGACCAAATGAAAATATGGTAAAAAGGCGGACTCAATGTTGAAAGTATTATCTATCAGACAGTCTACTGGATAAACAATGAATGTATAAATTGGGGAGAATTAAAAAAAAATAGCACCTGGCAACCCTGTCGTAATGGTATTATTATGAGGAACAATTTAATGCAATCCGCAACCCGTTATGGTGCAATGCGGCGTTTGCGGACACGGCTGGTTGCCAACGCGCCAGGACGCTCCGTGAATGTAATCGACTTTACACTTACCACTCGGTGTGCCTTAGAAATTTATTACACCTTCCCAATCCACAAATGTATACGAATTCACAGAAAATTTTACGATATACGACTCGGCATTTTCGATATATTTCTGTGGGTTCTCTACTTCTGATTTACACAGACGATGATATACAGAGTGAAACCGTTAACGAGTTTAATAATAATAATTTTAATTTCAGACTTACATCCATATTATGTATTAGTAACAAAATTGTTATAATAACGTTAGGACAATCTAAAGAAAATTACGCATGTCTACTTTTCCGTATAGAGAGAGACGTACCCAGCGTCGAAAAAATGGAAAGTTCCATCGGGCGATCAACACGCTCAGAATGCTGTTGGAGCTGGCGCGGAGGCGACTAAGCAGAGAGGCGCTTTGTTTACGTATGATGACAGGCATCAGCATTCGTCTCGGGAAGGGAGTTTTCTATTAGAAAAGCTAGACACTTTTACCAAAGAATCACGGACCGAAAAACGTTAAATATATTTCAGCGTTTTACACTAACACGGCGCGCCCAACTATTAAGTTACACTGTATGAGAGACTGAAAATTTTCGTCCTTTCTGATGTTGATGATGATGATGATATATAATGTTTATATGTTCCATAGCGTGAACAGATTCTTAGTTTTAACTATTTGCTAATGGCTTAGATTCACCCTGTATATTCTAATATCTTTAGATTTTCTACTTAAGGTCTACGCTGATGGTGGACACTTTATCTGTACAAAATTTCCTTTTGTGTAAGCAGTGTAACTACTTGCACAATACGTGTGCATTGTAGCATGCAATTTTATGTGTTTATGACTAGACTTAAATGCACTCCGATTGTCTGTAGTGAACTTTAAAAGCTGAGCAACGACGCAAACACCTCTACAAACACAAAGGGAAATGTTCGCGAATAAAATACCCCTCGTCTACATAGGCCATTAAATTCAGAAGTTAGGAACTATTTTACTTAATAAAATAAGGGCGAATGAAACACACAAAAATAACGAAGAAATTTTAAAAAAAGAAGAGATGTTTGAAAAAAGAGATGTTGAAGTGACAATTGCAAAGGGCATGTTGCATTGCTTGCATTGCTTTGGTTAGAGAGAGAATGGATGAAATTAGAATTGCGAAAGATATTTATCGAGTATTTGTGGAGGTTTCGGTAGGAGCCGTCCTAGACAGACGTATACGTCGACCAAGTACGTGAGATATTGACAAAAGGACTTAAGTAGTTAAAAGTAATTATAACCTGTGATTGTGTATCGAAGATCCGAAAGAGGTCTGTTTGGTTCGGAGCATTTGGCGTACCATTATTTTCATCTATTCCAATGGAGGAGGCTAACATTTACGTACTTCAAAAGACCTTACAAATTTAATCTTATTTATATTTTTATACATGATTGTGCAAAAAAATGCAAATAAATTTAATACTCATATGCTTTGAATTTAAATTCTTTTAATAAACAAAATTTTAACACTATGCACATAAACTTAGTAATGTACAATGGTACATAAGCATGCAAAATTACATTATATGTTCATTTGCTTTGAATTGAAAATTATTTAACAAATAAAATGCGTAACTTAATAGTGCACATAACACGCATCAAATATGTTCGGCGCGTAGTTGAAAATCTAATTTCTTCGCAGAGGTCGACAGCAAGGTGGGTTGGGTGCACTGAACTTGTGTTCTCTGAAAACTAGACAAAAACGCTTTTGGCAAGCTCGCGTGTCTAGAATTAGCATGAGAAAGTACAACTAACAAAGACACTTAAAAAAGGGTGTGTTGAAAATTGACCAAACCTAATTATGGTGTCACATTTTGCCGGTTCGATGCGTGGCTCATACAATTAAACAAGTTAAAAAAGTTGTTTTCATGAAATTTACGTTTTAAACACAATATTATAATTTTTCCTTTCTATAATAATTGCCTTAGACAATTGTATTCGTGTTCCTTTTCCATTTTCTTGGAATTATGTTCAATAAGTTTAGAACGACAATGTCTGTTCAAAAAAAGCGACTTCGATTACCTCAAAATCACAAAAAAAATATGATAAATTACGAGATTTTTATTTCACACATTAGATTTGAATTTAGAACGCGGAATAAACTATAAATTAATTTTGCTTCATAGAGTTTTTTGCTTCACAAAGGAAAACATCAGTCTCTTCTATGGTCACATAATTAATATGGGACTACCAGCCATCACATTGATACCGATCGCTTCAGAATTGGCGACGCAATGGCGTGACATAGACAAAAAAACACAAACGAATTGAAACTCTTATCATTTCGGACGTCGCTTAAAAATGACGCGTCATAGTAAATGTAATGGACTTGTATGAATAAATAAATAGTTGATTGATTGATTGATTGATTGATAGCCCAAATTTGAACATTTTAATGACCGATGGAAACAACTGACCATTTATTAGTGCCGCTATAGGTGCAATTAGATATTCTGTGTTGTATTTAGATGCGACATAAATTCTTTAAACTTCTTTACAAGTGCGTCCCATTGACAACACAGTATATTCTATGTTATCCGTCGTTTTTTTTATAACTAATTGTTACCTACGATTTCGTCTGTAATTGGGATATGTCAATTAACGCCGAGATAAAAAATAGCCTAAATACTTCTCTATCCTGTATAGGTCACCATATCTCTATCCAATATATATCCACTGCTGAACATAGGCTTTCTTTATAAACTAACATAAGAAATGGTCCTGAGACAATCCACTTCACACAGGGGCGATTGGTAGAAACCAACTGCATTGCAGGTGTGCTGAATAATAGGTTATGTACATGCCAAACACAACGATTGGTAGAAACGCTGAATAATAACAAACAAATTCACTCTCACGATTATAAAATTAGCAAAGATATAGACAACGGTTACTTATTACCATTAGCTCATCAATTATTGTGAACGTAAGTGGTATGAAACAATCCGGTAGCTTTCTGCTCCGAATAAAAACCCAAATAAGATATTTATGAAATAAATACCCTTATGGTCGTAAAATTCAAATCCTACGCCCAATAAGGACCACACCTCTGTGTTTATATGTAAAAAAAAATATCATTTGCAACGCCGAAATATTCCGGTGAATGACGCACGGAATACTAAAAGTACGCTACAAACGGTACAATGCCCAGTTTATGAGTTTACATTGACGGCAGGAACAATATTTTAGACGGCGAGCAACATTATTATGAACTCACGCCGGTGTCTCATCGGGGTATGCAGAGATTACAACATA
Source organism: Galleria mellonella (assembly GCF_026898425.1). Taxonomy (NCBI): domain Eukaryota; kingdom Metazoa; phylum Arthropoda; class Insecta; order Lepidoptera; family Pyralidae; genus Galleria; species Galleria mellonella. The sequence continues at coordinate 2,667,890 of NW_026442028.1, read as the reverse complement.
ACTTCGCTAGGTGGTAGGGCGTGACTCGCTTTGATACATATACGTACAGTCAACAGCGAAAATATCTGCATAATACCAAAAAGTCAATATTTTTTTTACTCGTGTAACTTATTCTTATTCGATTTCAAGATTCAGATTCTGTATACATCATAGTAAACTGATAAAATAGCATTAATATTCTTCTTAAGTGTAAGTAAAATATAATACTAAACATTAGCTAACCCCTTCTTTTCCCGTGGGTGTCGTAAGAGGCGACCAAGGAAGGGCGAGGGATGGACAGCAATGTCCCTCTTAGAACATCTTCATAGCCATAACTGCAGTTGCCAAATTGCCTTCCAAAGGTGGCAAATACTAACAAACCCCACAAGGGGGAGGTTTATAGTCAACAATGGACAGTTAAAGGCTGATATGAAGATAATGATTATTAACTAACGTAAATCGCTTCAAAATTAAGAAATGAAAAAAACACATTGAATCTTATTTCTGCTAGCATCTGATATTATAGACCATCAACTATTACAAAAATATATATTATTTTCTCTTTTCTGTGCCGGCTCTACCAGAGGTTCGTCACGGAAGACTGCGAAAGCGCACCCGTGACATCAGATCACAGCGAGAGGTGCAACACCATGGGATACTTTATGAATAGGAATCTCACAGCATGTAGCATGATTGATATCAGCTGCATTAACTTATTACGATGGGCAAGTAAAGTAAGGAACCGTTGGAGGGCATTTAGATATAGTTAAGGAACATACAGGTAAGAACCGGCATTGATGGCCGAGCAGTTATGGCAATTGGTAAGCAACAAAGAATTAACGCAACTGACGGCCATCCTCAAGAGGAAATGCTTCTTATAGCAGCCATCTTCCCCAAATTGAATGTATCAGCAACTAACAAAAACCTAGATCATGTACTTTTAGATAGAACGTAAATTCAATCACACAAGAATAAAATAAATAGATATATTATTAAAATTTTTCATCGCAAACTTTGATACGACGAAAATTATAAAATGGCGCGTAAATATATTTTCTACCAATATAATAAATAATACATATAGCTTCATATTTCATGTCACTCTGATACATGGTCCAGAATCACTTCGCAAAGGTCACGAAAACGCGAGGGACACATCCAATATGCGGACCCTAAACAAGGAAAAGTCCAGGATTACCGCACACATGATCCTCGAAATAATGAATTTGTAATACATTTCCAGTCTATCGCAACTTTATTTGTGAAAGGGATTGATGACAGCCTAAAAAGAAGTTTGGTATAAGAAAAATGGTCCAATGTCCATTTTTTTAACAAACTTGTTTTCGTACATTTATCGATTGGTACAATTCTCATTTTGTTGGCACACGATGCAATAACAGGACTTATTTCTTTTAGAGTTTTGTATACAATATATCGGAAGGTAACTGAAGCTATTTAGATAAAATTTAGAAAAAGACGGTCAAGAACAATAAATCATAAACGAAAGCTTCAGTGAGAGAAACTAAACATCTTGCTCTTCATTGTGACAATATTTTTACCTAGTTAACAGAATTAATGAAGTTGTAGGTTTTTGCTAAAGAAATATTAAACAGACTGTTGCGTTATCTATTATATTTAATGAAGCTTATGCATCTTGGTGGACAGCAAATTTGACTTTCTCCTTTTACTTTCTTAGATAAATTCTTATATTTTGCTTTGACCAATACTGTATCTTTGCTGTCCCAAGGAGCAGTCCTTATCCATATGCATTCTATTTACTGCCTGCAACACCATTTAGGTCATTCTTCTATCTAGCCGTAGTTGTCCTGCACTACATCCAGTAGTACGAGGTCGCCACACGAGAACCTTTCTTCCCGAATAAAATACGGTTAGTTTACTACAAATTTTATGGAGATCGTGTACAAACTGCGTAAGGGTCAATGATATTCAACAGTCGTCGCGTAATGTCACTCTGAATTGTAAACAAGGAAACCGATTTAATATCGCGTCAGTGGAACGGGACCAATGTCAAGTTTGCAGCTCTCGGATTTCTTATTTATCCACAGACGTATTATTTACGCAACTCCAAAGGGGAGTTCTCAATTCGTCTACATATTTGTGTGTATGCGATTTTGCAATTTCAAAACCGATTTTGACCCTTCTTTTTGTGATTGATAAGATTTATTCTTATATAGGGGTTCCACGTAAATTTCATCACGAATCCAGACTTAACAGGGATCTCTGACGAATAAATAATCATTTCTGAGGAATAAGCTTTATTTATGATCTTCGTAATGTCACTGCTACAATCCCCCCCCCCCCGCCCCTTCAAACTAAGCAAGCACGGTTGCTTGGCAGCAGAAATATAAGTGTATTAGAAGTACTTACTCATGCAGAAGACTACTGTACAAAGCGACCTCTGGTAATTTAATTAAAGTTTAATAATAAAGTTGAATGTATAAGGAAACTTATGAAGGAAACAAATTATTAATATACAATAAATGTCAAAATCAAAGCCGTATGTTCCCGGCATAAAATGGGCCACCCCTTCCTTTCTCGTGGTCGTCGTAAGAGCCGAGTAAGGGAGGGCGAGGGATGGTCAGCAGCGTCCACCAATCCACCTGCCAAGCGTAGCAACTACTAGCAAAAGCCCCAAAGGGGAGGCTTATGCCCAGCAATGGCCAGATAAAAGCTGATTTGATGATGATGAAATGTCAAAAGTATGCTCATTAGAAATAATTGGAATCGAGAATAATAAATTATAAGAGTTATTTAGAACAGCTGCGTGAATAAAACATTGACCCGAGTACAAAACACTTTTGGTAACGACAACATAAAAATTCTGTGTGTACCACTATCAATGCAAACATCAAAATAAATTTTAAAATGTATCACATTATTTTCTAAGTAGAACTGATAAAACGTACCACGTAAACAATATAACGACAACAGTAAACATGCCGACGAACCCAATTCGGACTTAATTCGACGCCGGCGCAACTGAGTTTGCATTTTTAGCAAAACGGCTGGAAGACTTCAACTTTAATTGACCATACAAACTTTATTGTTCTCGATCTTTCGATTAAATAGCTACATTTAAATAATCGTTGAACGTATGCAATATAATACATTAGTTGAGATAATTAGGGCAGTCATTTTACCGATATATAATATCAATACAGAAACTTAAAATATGCATACTAATGAATATTGAAGAAAATATAGTAATGCCAGCACGATTCGCGTTATAATTCAGACAAAAGATGGGTAATATCCGATACCTATATATTGGTTTTTCTGAAAATTAATGACCACTCATTCCGATATCGCTCATACGAGTAGGATATATAATATTCATTACAAGCGGGTATTTAGTTTCCTTATTATATATTGGATAACCGATATCTTAAATATTTGTTATTGGGGCAATACATATACAGATATTGTAACTAAATGTATAGATATAGATATTACCCACCCTTAATTCACAACCCAACCACTATCCCACAACGATACAATAATATACAGAATAATTGCACTGCGAAAATGATACATTGAATCCTATGTAAGTATTATGGTCATGAATGAAACTTGAAGAGACATATACAAAAATTCAAAACAAATAAAATACACCAAAATTTTAAATGCAGCCAGTCGTATAGCGAAATATTTCAGCATAGATAAGGATAAAGTCTCTAAAATTGCGCAAACAAACGGTACACCTGGTCACTTACATAATGATATACAATGTAAACGCCTATTTGTCAATTTATGAGAGTTGGGTATGGAAACTTTCGAGACGTGTAGGTGAATAAAATTAAAGCACCCTTGCAAAGTAACAAGTTTGCGGTATAAACTAGTTGTCAATACTGAAACATGATCCCTGAACCCAACACAGCCTACGACAAATAGACGAGACAAAACCAGTAAATTGGCTCTGCGGTTTCCTGTAGTTTCTTCGATATCTCGATGACGCACGTTATGTTACTTTGTCATGTTTATATATTTAAAATGAGAGAAATTTGTTGCGAATCTTATTGCATACAATGCATTCTTGATGAAATAAAAACAGACTACTTTTATTTTTATGTTCAAATAACGATACTGTAACATGTCATGAATTACGCGCACAAAATACCCAGTACAATCCTATTAATATAGTAAATGCTAAAGTTTTTAATTATCGATAGATAGACAGATTGATTGACGGATGTTTGCTGCTCTTTCACGCAAAAACTACTAAACGGTTTTGAATGAAATTTGGCACACAAGTGGGTTATATCCTAACTTAGTACATAGAATAGTATCTTGTTAGCACATAGATACAGTTAGTATTAAATATTATAAGTTAAATATGCCCATCTGTGCCGTTAAGACACACACACAGACATGTTAATTAACATTTCGCCGGTGAGCAAGCAGCGTGCCGTAATCCGTTTAGCATTACTTGGTTATTTAGTTTGTTTACCTCTTTGCCCAATGTCGAATAGAAGTGACATTGTCTGGCTTTAGCTCGGCCGGCTAAAACCTGTTTAGCTCAAGATGGGGGGGATCCGTAAAGCTTATCCTGTGCATTCAATGTACATCATACTGTATAATGACGTAAGTACGTAACAGCAAAAAGCTTCACAATTTGCAAACACGCCGAGATGTGATTTCGCTAATAGATTCTCGTTTTGTAGAGCTCAAAATCGTCGGTATCGAAGTAATCTGCTTTTGGTTGAAAAGAAAATCTTCAAAAAGAAAGAGATTTTCAATTCTGTTGTATTTTTTTACGTTTGTTACCTTATAACTCCGTCAGTTACAAAACTACATCGTCGACCGAACACTCCATGATCTAGAGGAATTTGTTCAAGCCGACCCTGACGCCGCTCACATCATCGGAGGGGATCTCAACGGATGGCACCCCATGTGGGGCTCTCCTAGAGCTAACCGTCGAGGTAATGAGATCGCCGAGTTTATAATGACGTCCAACCTGATTGTGTGCAACACGGGTGTCTCCCCCACCTTCGTCTCGACAACATCCGGTGCAGTTCGAGAGTCAATAATAGACATCACTCTGGCCTCTGGCCGGGCTGCGGACAGAATATCCAATTGGAGGGTCAATCCCGACGCATGTCCAACATCAGACCATCATGCGGTGGAATTCTTCTATGATGTCAACAAACGCGATTTGAACCGCCATGCAAAACTCCACTTTCAAATACGCCACCGCGGGGTCTCTTGGAGTGAGTTCAAGGACAGGCTCGACGAGCTACTCCCTGCGGAATTAAAAGAATACACTGACATCCCAACCATGAACTCAATGGAATTGGAGAACTTCATAGAGGAATTGACAACTGCAGTTCAAACCGCATGCGATCAACTGCTTCCTTGCACCCAACCCCGCACTGCCAGGTGTCCGTGGTGGAGCGAGGAGTTGGAAAGCAGCAAAAGGAAAGTCATCCGGCAACACCACAAATTAATTAGGCTGAAACGGCAAGGCAGACCCCTGGAAGAGGCTATAGCGGTCAAGAACTCCCTACGTGCGGAATACTCCAAACTATTTAATGAAAGCTCCACCAGGCACTTCCGGGAATTTTGCAACCGGCAGGGAAAGGAAGACGTCTGGTCCGTCACTAACCGGATCGTCAAAACGCGTCCCTGCCCGCAGCCCCCATCCACTGTCCAGAAAGCTGATGGCTCATTCACCCGCAATCCACAGGAAACCGCAGAGGTGTTACTCGACAAATACTTTCCGGATGACACTGCGGACACTAGGCAGTCGCATCTCAAATATCGGCAGGCGAGAGAGTCACCGCCCCCCATTAACCGAGACGAGCCCCCGTTCACGAAAGAGGAAACACTACTGGCGGCCAGGGAGATGAACCCGAAGAAGGCACCTGGACCGGACCATCTGACCGCTGACATTGTTCTAGCGGTCACTGAATACCTCCCCGAGGTCGTCACAGCGATCATGAACAGATGCCTCACGATCGGCTACTTTCCTAAAGTATGGAAAGTGGCCCGTATAAAACTCATTCCGAAGAACGGGCAGGGCAACGGCAACGCCGAACAACCTAAATCGCGTCCAATAGGTCTCCTCAATAACATGGGCAAGCTTCTAGAAAAACTCATCACCCGACGTCTCACTCACCACATCCACACGACCAACGCCAACAATACCCAGCAATATGGGTTCAAGCCTCAGGTCTCTACCGCCCACGCCCTCGACAACGCCATTAACCATATAAAAGCCGCCTCTACAGCACGAGACCAGGTCCTAGCCGTGTCGTTGGACATCAAGGCAGCATTCGACCATGCTTGGTGGCCTATTATACTCAGCAGACTCCGACATATCAAGTGTCCGCGCAACTTATACTGCATTTTGGACAATTACCTGAAGGACCGTTGGGTAACATTGAATCTGGCCGATGTCACGGCAGCCAAACCACTGTCCAGAGGCTGCATCCAAGGTTCAGTCTGTGGCCCGACCATGTGGAATCTGGTCCTGGACGAGCTGTTCGATCTGCATCTGCCGGAGGGGTGTCATCTTCAGGCCTTTGCAGATGACGTCCTGCTGATTGTGCGTTCGGACTGCTCCTCCAGGCTGGAACAAACCACAAATGAAGCCCTCAACATAATCCACCAATGGGGTCTCGACTCCAAATTAACATTCGGTCCATCGAAGACCGTCGCCGTCCCATTTACCAGCCGGGCTCGCAAGTGCCGTTTATACATGGACGGGCAGCCTATTCCTCTCTGCAACCAGATGAAACTACTCGGAGTAATCATCGACAGGAAACTCAAATTCGTCAACCACGTCAATTACGTCATAGATAAATGCAAAAAATTGTACAACAAACTCATCCGTTTCATCCGTCCCACCTGGGGAATAAACCCACATAACGTTAAGACTCTTTACCTTCAAGTTATCGAACCCATCCTTTGTTATGCATCCTCTATCTGGAGTACAGCCCTCAAATATAAATACTGTCGAGACAAACTCGTGGCTCTGCAGAGAGGAGTAGCCATCACCATCATAAGAGGCTTCAGAACCCTAAGCTCTCCCGCGGCAATCACGCTGGCCGGATTATTTCCCGTATGCGGGAGAATCAGGGCGGCGGCGCAATCCGAGTCGGCCCGCATCAAGAAGGTCACCGACGCGCTCCCGCATGACATCCCACTGGACTCACCTGCACCTCCTTCGGACCTCTTACACCCCAGCCTGCGCCGAGGCATCACTTACCAGGAAGCACACACCGTCGAACAAGTCACTGAACTTCTAAACACAGACTCCTACTCCTGCTACACTGACGGGAGTAAGCACGAACGTGGAGTCGGCGCCGCTGTGATCATCCGAAGCCCAGGCGGGGCAACTATCGCTACCAAGAAACTCAAACTTCACGGAGCGTGCTCGGTCTTCCAGGCGGAGATGGTCGCCATCGACCGGGCCTGCGAACACATCCTGCATAACAATCTCACACCTGCAACTGTCCTAACAGACAGCATGTCGTCCCTTCTGGAACTTGCCAACCCAAACAGTACCAATCATTTAGCCAACAGCACTCTCCATACCTTGCACAAAGCCAAACTTAAAGGACTACAGATATCATTCATATGGACCCGTTCGCACATTGGGATACCCGGGAACGAAGAGGCAGATCTGGCGGCAAAGGCGGCCGCAAATTCCCCAACAGCTCCAATGTTTGCCAAATTTCCGCTCAGCTACACGAAACATCACTATCTGAAACAAAGCAGCGAAGAGCTTCAGGAGCTATACAACGACGCCAACAACTATCAACAGATAAAACAGTGGTGTCCGAACTACGACGTTCTTTCCAAAGTTATTCAAGTGCTACCCCCTGACTTCCATTTCACACAATTCTATACAGGACACGGATATCATAAAGCTTACCTTAAACGTTTCGGGATCATCCCTGAGGACAAATGCCCATGCAACGCCGACCTCCAGCAAACCATGGATCACCTCATCCGGGCCTGCCCAAGGTTCGACTCCACCAGACTCGACCATGAGACCGCTTGCCGAATGGCCGGCGTCGCCGACCCATACAACTTACTAGAGATCATCGGAAAAGAATCCACTGTGCATAGCTTCAAAACACACATCAGATGCATTATCAACAACGCCAAGTCTTTTAACCGAACCTAACACATCTGTGTTGGGCAAGGTTAAAGCACTGTATAAATATATAAATACATATTTATTTACGTATATGCAAATATATATATATATATATCTATATACTATACATATAAAATAAATAGATGTACATATAAAACTATATAAATATATATATACAATACTCATCCTCTTCATAAACTCTCAAATCTTCTCCAAAATTTTCTATCAACTCCATCAACTGCCAACCTGCAAATTGTAAACCTCACCATGACAACTCATCAACTCATCGTCCATCAATCCGCATTAGAAAGATCATGCTCTCAGTACCCACTAAATGTTGAAGCCCAAATCCATCATCCATATTATAAGTTAACCAGCTGCAAACCTTGGCATATGCAAGCGTACACCAAAAGCGCAAACGCAAGTGCTTGGGAACTCAAATCCAGTACATAGCACAAAAAAAAAAAAAAAAAACTCCGTCAGTTATTTAATCGATACGGAAAAGTCTTTTTTTTTTTACTCAAATTAAGTTACCTTAGTTATAGTTACAGATTGAAATTTTATTAAAATTTGTTTAATAGTTTTATATTTTAAATCAAAATAACTGGTTTTGTTACAACTGTAGTAATTTTTTTATAACACAATTTTATAAATAAACTTTATCAGTGAGCGATTAGATTAAAATTTTTATTTACTTTACAATTCGTGATATAAAGAGAGCCACATATAAGAGTACTTTCGCAAAATCACAAATAGATTTATTATCTAATACATCTCTTACAGACACTATTAAATTATCTGAATCCTGTATATATATGCAAAAGGGTAAAAATTTAAGCTTTATAATTTGGTCACAGTATCATACAGTTATATATTCTTAAAAGTATTAGGCGATCTACCAAAAAGTCATATAAAAAGTAAAAAACATATGTTGTTTTTCAATTAGCTTGATTACGGATGAAAAAAAAAATTGGATCCGAATTACATCTGACCAGCGCGGAAATAGTAAGTTAACATCGTCTCTGGAGAGACCAGTGCAAAGCATTAAAACCTTCACGGATTGTTTCTCTTTATGAAAATGATAATGATGAAATCTACAGAAGGCGCTACGTAACCAGAAACTATGTTTCTTTTCCTTCAATTTCAAATTATTCTTCTGTTTCGCTAATGCACTTAGTTTTATTAACTTATTCGCTGTCTTCATATATTTACTATTACAAGTTTTTCTTGAAAACTGGATTACACGAGCAAAGAATAGATAAGAGTGAAACAAATTAGTAAAAGCCTTTACTCGAGAAGGGGTTCCTATCCAACAAAAATAAAAAATAACTCATATTTAACATACTCACTTATTTAAAATAGTATTTTAAATAAGTGAGTATGTATACATATCATACTGGCCGTGTGGTGCCAGCATAGAATAGGCCACCCCTTCCTTTCCCGTGGGTGTCATAAGAAACGACTAAGAGAGAGCGAGGGATGGGCAGCAGCGTCCCTCTTAACACGTTTTAAAAGCCTGACTGCGATTGCCAATCCGCCTGCCAAGCGTGGAAACTATTGGCAAAACCCCCCAAGGGGAGGCTTATGTTCAGCAGTGGACAGTTAAAGGATGATATGATGATGATAATGATGATGACTAACATATCAAATACTAACATTTAATATTCAGGTAATTACTAACACAAATAACACTCAATATGAATTGTAAAATAAAGATAAGGAAATAAAAATGCTATAATATTATTATTATTCCGAGTTAATAAGACCTAATAAGTAGGCATTGCAAACGGATACAACTCAATTTTTTACCATCACGCTATCTTTCCTTCGGCTATCGGTCGTCGCCACTTCGAATATTATCGTGTGATAATGACGATGGGAGGTCGTGACATCGCGCCTTGTCGGTTATGTTGGGGGAATATTACCAATATTGATATGGTACAATGACTGTGGAATTAAAAACCGGTCAAGTGCGAGTCTGGCTCTCGCAACGAAGTCATTGAGGCTACATGTGTGACCGATTTTGGTAACAAACATAAAAAAATATAACCAAATAAAGTCCTTCTTTTCCAAGTCAGTTGAAAATTAATACGGGACTAATACGGAAGTAAATCATATCGATGGAAAAAAATAATTATCAAAATCGATTCAAAATTGGCGATGTAATCGAATAATATAGCCAAAGGACGAATACGAACGATTAATGAACTTATTCGTTCTAAAGTCACTTAAAAATAGGTAGTAAGATTTGGACAATTTTAGTAATAAAAGTGAAACGTACTATCTAGATATATTCCGACCCTAAATCGATTTACTAAGGTCAATCGAGACCCGGACCGTGTAAACTTATTTATATGTATGTATATGTTACGTGACGTGCATAACTGGCCTATTACGGTCGTTTCCAATCTATATTTCTGTATTTCATTGAAGATTGAAGCCGCCATTTTTGATCAAGAAAATCCTGTTTGTTGCGAAGCAATTTATTTATAGACATACAACTCCACGTTCTGAATTTAAATAATTTCAATATGTGTCTACGAACCATCTCATAGGTCATTATGGTGTTTTATCACGATTGAAGGTACTTTTTTTACAAAGTAAAATGCATTTGCCAGACAACACAAAAAAAAAAGTAATTTGTAAATGTTATCCCCCCTATACCGTAAAATAACCACCACAGCATTAGGTACTATTTGCAATAACTTCTTTGAATCCAGGAAATTCTATTATTATATTAGGAAACTCTATTAATATTTTGTTTCACACTAGGGAATATATATAGGATAAAATCTTTAAAATTCAGTCGTTAGCATCTTAAAGCAACTACCAGCTTATTATGGAAGTCAAATTTTTTTTGTACATTTTCGAGCCATGTTTCTTTGTGAAAAATATTTTTTTTTTTATACAACTTAGAATGACAAACAAGCTGACGGTCCACCTGATAGAAAGTGGTAACAGTCGCCTATAGACACGAGCGGTACCCAGTAAATTCACGCCATATCCCACCCTTCAAACCGAAACACAGCCATGCTAATACAACTGCTTCACGGTTGAAACACGAATGGGACAGAGGTACCCAAGCAATCGACTTTTGTACAAAGTCTCCCTCTGATTCACTGATAGAACGCTTCCTTAAAAGAACGCAAATGATTCCTTCTCCTCCCTGTATTAAATAATATTCTTCCAATCAAATTTAAGAATTACAAATGCATAATTTTGAATTCCACAAATTAGTTAAAAGTCAAAGCAAACATCCGGGTTAGTTTATGGTCGGTTGGTATATTTTTCTACAAAACCCGTCTATTCATATAGTTGTGCCAGATTTTTTTTCATATAACGGCCTACTAATTGTCGTTTCGCAGAAGGTTTCTGTTGACACTTAGTTGGCGTTATGGGTTTCCGCTATAGTTTTTTTTCTGTATAGGCATCATGTGTGCTTTGTACAAAGTTTTGAATTTACTCCATCAACAATTACCTATCAGTAGGACAACAAATTCCATTAAGTGTTAGGTAATAAAATAAGAATGTGATAATAAATAATTATTTATATTTGAGAAATATGTATATAAAAATAATTACAATTAAATTATAATAAAATGTATTTTCATATAAATATTATTTATTATTGCCAGCAACAAATATTAAAAAAAATCTTTTTATATTTTCTTTTTCATGTACGTTTCTGTAACTTTTTTTCTGATTTCCTAATATACGATTTTGATTTTACTTTGATAGTGTCACTGTTCCTCAGCCACACTTATTAATTTTTTATTTTTATAATATTTATAAAATTTATTTTACAATATCAGATGTTAGTCACTTAATACACAAACCAAAGGTCAATTACTGTAACTAATAGAGAATAATATACAATATTATCAATAAAAATGGATCAATGTACCTTAGTAAAATAAGCGCCTGGTAACGCAATGTAATATCTAACGGTATTGTTAGGTAATCGGCCGATTCCCTATGTGATTATCTAGTATATATAAATAAATAATAAACAACCTACGATAAAAGCTTATATAATATTTATTTAGGCAGAAAAAAAATACTACGAAATTCCACTTACAACTAGATACTGATAATATCTACCTCTGTAATAACGTATATTTTTAAATCAACTTGGTTAAGTTTAAAATTAAATAGGTATATTATTTTTTACAAAAAAACATTGACAAATTAAATATCCGATCACCATATATGATAATAAAAATAAATAAGTACCTACTTAAACCTTTATGATTAAAAAAAAAAATAGATTGTAGCATATGCAAAAACCAGTTGGATTCGACAACAAGTCAAAAATCTCATACATTCTTCTTAAAGTAAGTTAAAAACTATAGTTCTCTATTTATTATGTATATATTCGTTTCAACCTACTAAACATCAGAATAAAATAATCTTTTATGGTTATTTAAAATTCTCTATACAAAAATGTCATAATCCCGCAGTTAGCATGCAGAATGCATAGTTACGTACAGAACGTGCACTTTATTTAGTAGAAAAGCTTAAATGACAATAGTAAAAAAAATATACAAATTAGTGGAAGAGTCGCTCAAGTGTAGTATCTATTATGATTATCATGTAAAATTGTAATAAAAATAAAAAAAAATGAATTTGAAAATCTTTTTTTTTTTGTAATAAGAAAAATTCGTTGCGAATGGCGAAAGTAAAAAGAAATTCACAATTATTATTTGCGAATTACTAAAAATTGATGATTTTTAAATATCTAATCACAATATCGAATACTCTTAAATATTATGCCAGAAAGTGTATTAAATATTATTGTAAATTAAAATCAGCTACTCTAAATTTGCATTTTCTTAATTTCAAAACAAAATTATGTAATTCAAAGTGAAAACACGGTCACTAACTGTTATTCAGTGTCAAGTAATAACAGTTTTTTAGACAAAATTATAACTAAACTATTATAATGTTCGCTAGATATAGACATTTTGTAACCACTTGCATTACTCGCCCGTTGTAATTTATATTTAAAAAATCGTTTGTCCTGACTGTATCAACGCACAGCTAAAACTACTAAGCTATATTTCTAGAAAGCTGAAATTTATATCATAGGTTTACTTAATAACATAAACATCCACTAAAAAGGATTTTTAAAAATTTCAACTTAACACTCGAACCTCGGACCGGTCATTGTGATTGGTGTTTTAAATGTCTTAATGTTTCCGAAATTTGTTCAGTTCTAGGAATACAAACCACAAAGTGATAATTATAATATTTTTTAATTGTAATTTTTCGCATCATGCAGTATAATGTGGTAAATGAAAAGTTACAAAAACTTAATTCTTCATAACAACAATTTTCGGAAATATTAAGTAATGAATTAAAAACACCGGTCACAACGAACGGTCCGCGGTTCGAGTGCTAAAAAAAACACGACACCATACGGACAAAGCTGCTAATCGTTGCTCACTAGTTCAATATAATAAATCTCTAACTATAAACACTAAGGACCAACCCAATAAAATATTATATGAAAGCCACTTACAAACTAGAATTTTTATTTAATTGACTATTCTATCTTTTTATTTCCGTGGTGTAAAGCGTGCCCACACTCAGTTAAACTACTCAAACAAATAGGTGAAAAAAATACAGTTTGGGGTCCGATTTCCAGCTTCGTTAGAGGCGCGTGCGCAGCATGCGGGTTGAATTTACTAACGTTTATTATTGTGCACTTTAATGACTTAATAACAATTGTCCAGCCATCTCGGAATGGTCCCGTATTCACACGAAGCGTGTTGCATTTTAAAGTAGGGGTGAGTAGGATCCATTTAGATTTTGTATTTAATGAGTGACAGTGGACAATCTGACTAAATAAAATTGATTAATATTGTTCATGATGCTTTTAAAGTAATGGTTTGTAGTGATAAAAGGCCCTCACGAACAATTTAATTTTTTAATAAAATTGGTATAAGTACATTACAACTTCATGTCGTATATACATGCATAGGGATTTGAACTAATAGTAATAGTGTATTAATTGAAGAATATTGTAATGTTAAACACTGCCAAATTATCAGCTGTAGGTATAATAGATACTAGACTAGTAATTCCGTAGTATTTTGGTGGGCTATGGGAATATCCTGATAAGTCGATCAAAAGACATATGCAACGTTGTACGTCTCCCAGAAACAGACTGGTTAATGACCCAGCATAATGACGCTGAAATGATAAGATCTTTATTGCATTGCGATGTTATTTAAAAGTCGAAACCACTAATTGGGAATGACTCACGTCCCCTATAACAAAAATTGCAACCATTATGTGGGCATTTTAAATTTCGCTGGCTTATTATTATAGTGGAATGGGGTGTTGCGATTCTTAGTATGATACTGTGCGTTAGGGGTAACAGTGTATTTAGAATATGTTTTTGTTGTATTCATACGTCTGTTGCCCTTAGTGACCACATTTGGTAGTTTTATTGAACCGAATAAAAATTTGCCATGTAAATAGCTATGTAAAACAGTTTAAAATTACTCGTGTTGTGTTGTGAAATCTTTATTGTACATAATTTACATTGGACGTTTTAAAAGATTTAATTATGTATATTGTATATGTATGTAAAAATGTATATTAAATATAATAAACAAAAATTTTAATACTATGTACTAGTATACATTTTTAAATTGTTCAGAAAAATAAGAATGACTTCTTTTTAAATATTATTTAATCACTGCCACATAAAATAAAACCATCTTACCGACGACCACGTTGCATAGGATTCCTAAATAGAAGCCTAGTCCTCTTCTCATAAAAAAAAAAATATTAAGTAACGGGACATTAATGGATCGTTATGATGTATGTATTTTTTATGCAACTTAGAATGGCAAACAAGCTGGCCCACGTGGTGGAAAGTGGTAACCGTCACCCGTAGGCATGACATGTTAGAATACTACTAAAAATGTGAAACAAACTGACGGCCCACTTGATATAGGATGCTGACACGAACAACACTGTAATCGTGGAATATTCCGTAGACATTACCCATGGTACATCCCAAGCGTTGTTGAGGTATTTATACCTCTTGTTAAAGATTGCAGTATTATATTATGTAATATTCATAATTGAAGTAATCGGTAAAAGTTCTTGAAGATTGAATATACGAAATAATATTATTTATAATAATTTATCTTTTAATAATTAGACATTCAAGCAGGATCTTAAATGAAATTACTTAAAAGAGCTATTCATTTCAATTTGATAAATTGCTAAGTACTTACATTTTAATCACTAATTTATTATATTGAAATTAATTTTTCTACAAAATGTATTAAATTAAATTTTAAACTATAAAAGGAAAAAATAATGTTATTCACTTTGTTGATAGTCATTTCAGGCGTTAACGGTGCACTGCTAAACATAGGTTTCCTCCATAGACGGCTATAAGGAACGATGTTGAACCACCCGTATTCAAAGACTACTTTATAGGTTTAAGATTTTATTCCACAAAAAAAGTACTAACTTTAATAGCGACAGAACCAGTTACTTTGATTTTAAAACTTCTGTACTGATTTGGATAAAAATTCTATGGGAACAATCTGAAAATATATCCTTTCAGATAAAAATAGAAGAAGGTTTATAAATGACGAAGTTATGAAGTAATAGTCATAAAAAATAACCGAATTGACTTCCTCTTCCTTTTTTGAAGTCGGTTAAATAGGCCAAAATTTCCCAACTAAATAAAGATAAAACATTTTTTTACTATTGAAGGATCCTGCGATTGATCACAATATCACCTGAAAAAAAGCGATGATGTTGGTCTAAGATAGGACTCGTGGACCCACGAATAGTCTATTCACATTTACCTTAAATTGGTACAGATTATATTTCAATAAAAAAACAAAAGCAGAGAGAGTTCCACTTTTTGGCCGTATGCATAATGAAGAATGACACAAAGCGCTTCGAGCGTATAAATGGTGTCTATGACCAAAGGGTGGAGGCTTTCGCCCCGTCCGGTCATCTGATGCTGAAAGGGAGAAACAGGAAACAAATCATGCAATTCTTAAGTACACTCTCCAAAATTTATCCTGTACAACAAAGCGAGTCACGCAATTTTGCGGCGATGTTCTAAAAAATAAAATTTGGAATGCAGCAACAAATCGTCTACTATGAACTTCTTGGCTCGGCGTTCAACAGAAGTTCAAGTGAAGTCAACTGGTACTTGACAGAGCCGTCCCAAAGGTGGCAGCAGTAATTCATGGATTTTTGAACCTTATAAACCACTTTTAGACTACATTTTCACTGAAGTTAAATATGATTAATAAACACAATGCGTTAATGGATCGATCAATAAGAGTCGAGTTACTACTTACAAGTAATTATTTCTAAAAGATTACTAAAACCAGATATATAGAAAGTGATAAATAAACTCCTTTTTCCTTCTGTCAACAGAAGCGTTACGTCAATCAAAATGCAGACGCTATTTTAGTAGTAATTTCACGGCAGGATAATATGGAAATTGTAGTGGTAGGTTCTTAACGGAACAACTAGCAATGCCAACTGGCAATATAATAGGTAATTAATCACTTTCATACCTGACAATGGATATGTTAATGTCGACCCGTATATAACGCACACTCATTGTTGTACAAAAGATGTTTCTTATAATTTATTTCGGAGTTCTACAGAAATGACTAAAGACTTTTTAAAGTGTTGCATACGGAGTCGAATACTGTCCTCGTCCGATATTAGAATCAGTATAGTTAAGTGGCCTGTATTTTTCAGTATATATGTAAGACGAAATCTTTGCTAATTCTGGACCGATTTTAATATTTCTTTTGTAATTGATTGATCGTCTACTCTGGTGTTGTTGTGTTTCCATATTATTTGTGTCCTGAAGTATTTAGTTGTTTGTTACGGGGCTATATCCCTCTTTTTATTTTAAGTAAATCTTTATTCAATAATTATACAATGTAATTCGAAATATAGACATATTATATATTATACAAAAGAAAACAAGTAAATATTAATTATAATTTTTTTTTATACAACTTAGAATAGCAAACAAGTTGACGGCCCACCTGATGGAAAGTGATCCGTATTTTTTACCGTGGACATCAAGACTTTTCGCCCATGAAATGTTTGCCATTTCTGAAGACTCAATTCCTCTGTACCCTGTAAATTCACGATATCCCACCCTTCAAATCGAAACACAGCCATGCAAACACAACTGCTTCACGGTTGAAACACGAATGGGACAGAGGTACCCAAGCAATCGACTTTTGTACAAAGTACAATTAATATAGATTAGGTGATATAAATTAGGTAAAGAAAATCCTATTTTTTCATCAAGACTTCGGTAAATTTATCTGCAAAGTAAATGAAGTACAAACAACATTACAATATATACATAATCATACATTTTACATCGTGCGTTATAATTTCCGACCGACGAAATTATAAAAACTTTTTAATACAGAATAATACATATTTTAACGTTTCCTTTGTGAAAATTTTGCAAGCGTCATTAATAAAGATATTTGCCGACCACCTTCTTTCCACCCTGCATTTAAACTCTGAAGGGACGTACTGCGCAAAAAAAAACTGTTCCATATTTAAATTTGCATCACGGCGCTACTTCTCGATTCAAAAGCTTTACAAAATGCCGTTAAACTTTTAAAGAACAAACGGCGATTTTCGGTTATGGCTTGGTGACAATAGATGGGTGTTTTTACCAATATTGTACATCATTTATCACTGGTCCTCCTTTGAAGGGACACGACGGGGATTGGAATTGACAATGTGTGGTTTATTGAGAAGCCTGAAGCGATTTACGAAATTCTGTTACAAATATAAAACAAATATCTGTATCTGTCCTAATGAATTTAATAATTTCATGATGTTTTTAAATGAAACCTCCCGTTTTGACAAAAATCATTATAACAATATTAAGTATAAAATTGGTATAATCAGATTCATTTTAAGACTACGGTCTTTTCCTACCGTATTGGATTTGAGATCACGTCAAAGTGTTGATTTGGACGTTACTTTATATATAAACAACTATCAAATAAATTTCCACCCGGTCCCTCCTGGAAAATAATTATTCGTAACGATAATCACAAATAATCTCATTTCATCCTCACCTTAATAGGTGGTTTGACAGTAAAGGATGTTCCTTTCACTAGCACTTTAGTAGTATAAACCAACGTAGTCATCACCATTCCATTTTCAATAAAAAAAAAACAATCAAATCACACCTCTTTTATCTTAATCCACACCCAGTAACCAAAGCACATCCAACGAACCGCCGATAAGTAGTGGATTTAGCAACCATTATACTATTTCCCCGGCGTTTACAATGATTAATGTTGGTTACAGTGTGACAATCCGGAGCAATTTGTGTGTGTTCGTCACGCGTGAAAAGCAAACAAACCGGCAAACCGCCACTGCGAACCGCCGCTGTCGCTAGCGCTCATTGTTATTCCACGTTACAGTTACACACTTTTTAATGTCACGTGTGACTAATGGTTACACTTTTGAATAGTAATAACCGATTAACAACGGGGAGTAGACCGCCGGATTTATCTGTTGGCGCGAAAGGTAATTTACATTAGGTCAGTTACAGGCTTCTTTCTATGTTGGTACTGAAAAGTAACTCGTATTGAAGTGAGCGATCAACTTAAAATAAATTGAATGGAAATTTTAGAGTCCGACTTGATACCAATTTACATGATGGTAGTAGTGGGTCATGGTCAGATAACGACGGTGATACCACTCCCAATGATATCGCAGTAAAATGTGGAGCAGGTTTCATAAGTGTAGAGAGGAAGAGGCGTGCCCCCTCCAGAAGAGTCTGGTGCCCACCTCAGCAGGTACACTTTTATGGGACCAGCTCTTCCTCCCTAAGCTCCTACTTGAAAATAATGACACCGTTAAAGCCTTTTGACACCATCGCATTCAAAACTAATACATATCACATCAAATGGATGTTAACTACCTTCATTTGTATTTAACGAGTATTCTATATTATTTCAATTTGATCCTAGTTCAATTTAATCGAAAGTCAACCTGATATCAAGAATTAAATCAAAAATTTATTAAAAAAAAAACCTGCATTTACTTGTACTAAATGAAATAGAATATCATGGCATAGAATGAGTCACTCCTTCCTTTCCCGTGGACGTCATAAGAGGCAACTAAGGGAAGTTAATGGTCAAGGGATGAGCAGCAGCTTCCTTCTTAAAATATCATCAAAGCCTAACTGCAATTGCTAAGCCGTCTGCCAAACGTGGCGACTACTGGCAAAGCCTCCTATAGGGCGAAACCTATATTCACCAGTGAACAGTGAACTGATAATATGATGATGATGAAACTTGCATTTAAAGTGTACTGGAAATTTATATCACCGATACTGAGAACGATACCACCATGTTCATCTATTCCTGTTGTAAACCAACAATGTATGCGAATGTCAGTACGATCTCTGACAAAAGAGATACAATACTTTAATTCTCAGGAGCGGTATTGTGTCAAATATTGCATGGCAACCACACCCCTAATTTTACTGTACCCCAGAATACAATATAATTTATTCTGTTCATGGTATCATCTATAGTTTGCAACCAACTTGATTATCATTTTAAGTAATAAAAAAACGTCATGTAGTCTACTAATATTATATGAAAATTTGTAATAATGTGTGGATATTTAGATAGTTGGACGTTTATTACTTATTTTAAAAAGATTTTAAGAATTTAAATAATTTAAATACATAGTCGTGCACAACTATATTAATAAATAATGCTACCAAAAAAATTAATAATTTATTTCTACCTATCCCAACGGGAGTTAGGTGTGATAAATACGTATGTAAGTATGGTACCAATATATAATATAATTTATAAAATACGCAGAAAAAATATTCCTAATAATACAACTTATTTACACCTTATATAAATACAATTAATTAAACAATGAACTGCTAATTATAATGTAACAATGTATAAGGTAAATAAATATATTAAAAAACACAACACCGCATGACATTATTAACATATACCGCAGTAACCGCAAACATGAATCACGACGTACTTATTATAAATTCAGTGGAAACGAAGTCCGAAGTATTTTGCATTCCTCGCATAGCCTAAGCACAACCGGTAGCGTGCCAAGTACATATATACTGAAAATCTACTGAAAAGCACGAAATAATGCCTACCGCGTCCGATCATTGCAAAATACAGCGTCGAATCAAAGAAATGTTTGGGACAACACGTACGGGTTGCCAAAAAATGGTCACACTGAATACTTTATGCTAAGTGCAGTGCAGAGGTAAAATGAAGTTTATTTATTCATAGCAGTCCAAGTGAACCGAATGCAGCTGCGAAAATGGGAGGGCGTGGGCAAGAAAATGAAACGAATTTCTTAGACTATAAAAAAGTATATATAAGACTAATAAATAAAGAAAAACAAAAGAGAAAAAGAAGATATATAAATTAATTCCATTGTGATATTCGTAGCTGTGTATTTGATCTAAATTCAGTGGGAATTTTAAAGAAAACATGTTACATAGTGTATGCGCAAAATATATAGTTCTAATATTCTGTAGCTTGACCTGTGCTATGACATGTCAATTAATAAAACTAGATCTTACACTAGAGACATTGTGCGAATAAAATTTTGATTCAGGGTTTTTAATATCCCGTGTCCTTTGGGGGGAAGGGATTGTTAGCAATTGAGTTTGACAGCCCCATTGCTAGCAATATGCCCTATCAGGTCAACCTCCGCGTGGTTCCCCCTGGAAACCATCGTGAACAATTCTCGTTGAATTTGTCACAATGGGCTAATTGACCTGCTTCATCCTCACCTATCATCCTTCACTGGTGCCCTGCCGGTGTATACCGATAGCGCGGTTGGGGTTACTATTTCATTATCACCTATAAAAAAAAATATTAAATACGATTACGATTTCACCTTTAGATATTCTGTGAAATAATATGAAAGCTAGATTTCCAGGCAAAATTGTAGACTTATGGCTTAAAACTGAAGGCAGTACCTACTTGCGTATTACTTACAGTAAATAACTAGTAATTGTATAAGGGCAATCTTATCATGAAAATGGTCTTATTATTCCTAGATCCTTCTAGTAATAATAATACTTATTACATTATTAATAATTGACAGTGACAAAACGTTAAAACATAAAATATTACGGCGCTTCATAAATTTTTATTGAGGACCCCGTAGCATTTTAATAGCGCTCGTCGTTTACCAGTAAAGATGATATAAAATTTTAATATCAAAGTCACGATGCTGCGCAGAGCTCTCACTTCAGAAACATTTTATTTTCTGCCCTTGTTATTTGCAAAAATAGTGGATATTTTTTGTGAAAGTTGATGATTATAATATAGCATGTATGTATACGTGGACGAGAGATGGGCAGCAGTATCCCCCTTAAAATATCTCTAAAAGCCTAACTGCGATCGTCAACCCGCCTGCCAAGCGTGGCAACTACTGGCAAAACTCCCCTTATGACGAAGACTTATGTCCAGCAGTGAACAGTTAACGGCTGAAATAATAATAATAAAATTTAAATAAATGTTCCTTTGAATGGGTAAAAATGCAATAGTAACTACGTCTGCACTATCGGTATACGAAAGCAGGGCAGTTAGCTCATAATGACGAACTTCAAAAGAATTTACAATGATGATTTCCAGGTGAAACTACATGGAGGTTAACCTGATAGAATACTGGTAGTAGAGTGCTCATGTCTATATAGGCGACGGTTACTACTTCCATCAGGTGGGCCGTCAGATTGTTTACCATTCTAAGTTGCATAAAAAAAGACCTGAAAGGGTATATTGCTTGTAATAAGGCTTCTAGACACTACTACGAACTCTTTCCCCCTGAAAATACATGTTATATACGACCATCATTTTATTACTTCAAAATGAATATGTTCAAGGCATAGTTATGTTTAATAAGTCGTTATTATTCAAATGGATGTAATAAATTGGTCAGAACAATTTCATCATATGATGATTATATGTTGACCCTGAACAACAAACCATGAATGTCACCTCTTCTGAACTAACTACTCCAAAAGAGTAGGTGATTACCATTATCATAGTGTTTAGACAGCTTAGTATTGTGATATTATTTGGAATTTCCCTTCTTTTTTATTAGAGTGTTATGTTCTCCTGAACATCTCTTACCAAAACTCTTCTGAGACATGTATATTTTATTTTCACCACAAAAAAAATTTTACATCGTAACCAAATCAGATATTTTTACCAAACTACTAAACGGATTTTGAAAAAAATTCTATGTAATCTCAGATAAAAACAGAATTTTTAAAAACGATTTATAAATGACGAAGTTCTGAGATAAAAAATAACCAAATTGAGAACCTCCTCCTTTTTTAAAATCGGTTTGAAAGTAGTAGTCAACTAGTGACATTATGTTGTTATCCTATCGCCACTAAATACACATTAATAAAATAAAACATAATTAGGAAACTTCTTTTTGAAGTCGGTTGAAAATAGAACATATCATTAAATAGACAATATAATATTTCCCATAAACGAATACCTTGAAACAAGGTACTTATGTGTGAACAAAAATATACACGCAATTTTACAATAGGACCTAAACCTTGTTGTCATATAAATAAACGTCATTTTCGTCCAGAAAACGGATAGTAAATCAGTCAGTGCAACACATTTCATGAATGATTTGTACTTGGACTACAATACTCGTGTTATTACTATCGTACAAGTACAAACTTAGTAAAATAGTTATTGGAAAATAGCTCATTTGACAGTGTCTTTAAAGTTCATAATGAATACTTGGTAAAGTTTGTAAACGATAACATTTATGTGTCAAGGACTGTTTATTTCTGCAACACAAACTAACAGCGGAATCCCTAAATCTAACTGCCGGGTACTTTTGATGTTTTTCCTTATAAAAAAAAATATTAAAAATTAGACTTAGAGCTTGATTTGCCAGGAGAAAGGTATATCTCGCTAAATTCCTAAGGAATAAGAAAAAATGGGAAAGGAAACCTTATTGCACTAACTCCAAATAACGGTACAAAAATCAAAAAGATCTGGCTATATCAAACTGTTTATAATTACTCTTCTCCATCCAAAGGGTGCCTGGAAGAGATCGCTCTTAGCAATAAGGCCGCCCATTGTTTTCTTAATGTATATATTTAATTTTCTCGTAATTGTTTGTATATATAATAAGTTTATTATTATAATCTTATAGTGTGACAATAAAGAGTATATATATAGTTATCTACATTTGTAATTTAAGCTGTTCCACCAGTTAGGTTAAACAACTTACTTACTTTAGTTATAACTTAATTGAATTATCGATTAATAAACAAGAAAAAGCAGTTTGGACACATACCGCATTATATACGTAAGTATAATAGACTTTTAATATTTGCATTCATAAATGTTTGGTATTGTAATAAATTTGTTTAATTAGTCAAGTTAGTTATTTGGCATAGTAATGAAACGTTGAGCACATTGGTTTGAAAAATATGTTACTGGATAAAATTTCTAATCGGACGAATTGGAGCTAGCTATGTAGAAAACAGCCAATTTACCTGAGATATTCGTATCGCACGCCCGTTTTTTGCATAACTAGTTTTCCAAATTTGAAAATGAACTTCTTTAATTTTGTTGGTTTTTGTTCGGTTTCAATTACTTTGTCAGTTAATTTGTTCTTCGACAAATTTCAGAGGCGTTCGTGTTAATGAAGTCGGCCTAGAAACTTCATACCTAAGAGCACGACATCCTCACACGTGTAGTAGTAGTTGGTTCGAGGTTGTTGACAGCTCCAGATTGATGTGATGGACATTTACGTTTGATAACGATGTTTTATGTTATCAATCTGTAAAAAAATAGGTTCCTCATTGAGATAACACTGTTTCTATACAAAATATGCATAGTAACAAAACTCTAAGGGTCTTTATCTAAATAGGATATACTATATACTATTTCTTGTACTTACACATATACATAATCAAATATATAATGTTAAGCGAATAAAGTCAGATTTAACGAGTTGAAATATGAGTACTGAAAATCTGCGGATTAAGTCTGACAGATCGCATTCGTAATACGAGAATAACGTGAATGTGTGTGACAACACAGATAAACAATGCGGAAGTTGAAAAGTAACAGACAACGGAAAATCTGATATACATATATACCGTTTAATGTTCGAGGAAGATGTCCAGAATTTACGTGCTTACCTATGACGATTTATAAAAGTGGTGCAAACAGTTTATAAAAAATAGAAGCTGTTTACGTTTGTTTTCTCTGCTCACCCCATGAGGAACACCAGCGCGTGATAAATACAATGTAACCTAGAACAACCATATCCGCAGTAGCCTATAACTCGCACCAACAAAAATAATAATAGCAAACAACTCGTAAATCATAGAGTCGGCATTTCTGGCGAATGTGATCCAAACTTAGATAGTGACTAGGGAATTTGCGTTATATTTAGCAATTTACTCAGCATTATATGAATATGTAGTAAACGCCGCATTGTTTCTGGATTTACGATAGTACATTTTGTAAAACAAGAATAGCAAGAGAATTAAAAACTAATAATAAGATGCTAGTAGCCAGTTTGATAATTAATAAAACCATGATTAGTAATAGGAAAATATTTAGTTATTATGTCAATATTAAAATGAAACAGGATCGCCATATAATCAGATTTATGTTCAAATTTTCTATTAAATCTAATCTGTCACTAAATTGCCAAGTGACTATTTTGTATTATATTTTAATCTTAAACATAAGGCCATATATTTTTATATCGGATAATAATGGAATGGTAACCCCGCCTGCTCTAACGGTATACGCTGGCGAGGCACCAGTGAGGGATGATAGGTGAGAATGAAAAGGCAGCACTACGGTTTCCAAGGGGGCTAAGTGGAGATCGACCTGACAAGGTATATTGCTAGTAATGGGACTGTTAGTCCGCATTACTAACAATCCTTCCCTCCTGTTTTATATTGTATTAGGCCATAACCTAAACCTACTGTTACAAAGCTTATTGTGGTGATAGACAGGTGTGCAAAAAGAAAAATTTGTGGCTCAATTTTGGAAACAAAATCATTTCATAGTGTCAGAAAAATATATTCCCAAAAGGAATGGACTATAAGGATTTTATAAATAAATTCTTAACTGAATCCGACTTCAAAAGCAATGTTCCTTTTTACAGAAGCTAGATGGGCTAGCGATAAAAGTTTACTTCCAAACAAAGGTTTCATATTTTATTGACAGTTTCAGTACAATATACTGATTATTTACTCAAAAATGGTCATAAATGTCGCTAAAAACACAAAACTTCTTCAAACATCTCTTTGTGATCAGCTATTCAACTATTTCACTATTTCATGTGTTCTTTTACAATTTCATAAATATAGTAAGCTCGAAAAGTTGCAATAACATGACTGGCTACGGAACCCTAATCCTAGAAAAAAACAATTTTTTGTAGTACAAGTTATCTCACTTTATGTAATATTTCAGTCTATTGCCCAAGAAAGATAAATACTCTTTATAGTTCCCTCCAGAACATTACATTGTAATACTTGGCAGAAACAAAAATTACTAAGCAGATATCCTATCTAGATTTAGGTTCACAACAATAAGTATGTTTGTTCGTGACTTATAAATAGATGTATTGTGTTATACGAGGATAAATCATAAGGAAACGTCGCTTCGAAAATCCTGTACTTCTTATCCCCGTATTTATTACATTACGTAACTAAAGAGCTAGGAAGTAACAATACTATTGCTCTATTTGTTAAACTTAGGTTGCAGCGTGTGATGCCACTCACCGTGCAAATATTGACGATTTTCAAATTCTTCTTTTCAATCATATCCTAAAATTCGAGGGATCTGATTATTGACCTTTCTGGATAGTTCAACACACCTCGATTGTATACGTCTTTCAGTCCTCTTTCCCCAAACACAACTACTATTAACCTTTCTCTGCTACCCTTATTTCGTAAGTGCCCGAAGAACTTTAGCATTAGCTATCAACAGACTATTGGTCGTTGCGTATATTGTAAACCTCCGAAATTATACTCATTTTCCGGCTTTATGTTCAAGATAAATACTTTGATTCTATGTCACTATCAAAAGAGCAAAACTGTAGTAAAGCAACTATTGGCTGACAAACAGAATATCAAAATAAATGAAGATATTGATTATACACTGAAAAGTAAAATACATACGAATAATAACCTCCTTTTGCAAGTCGTTTAAAAATAAAGATTTTATATCATTGAAGGAGGGCATATCGATTCAGATGGTGGACAATCGATCGATTTGTTCATGAAAACAGGAAAATTTTACAAACATGTATGTTAAGATTTTAAGTATGAGCATACAAGTATTTATAAAATTCAACAAATAGTTACAATCTATTTCACCGTTCGCCGTTCCCTACTGACATTAGCAAGCGGTATCAGGACATGATAGCTTCCGCAGATAAATCCTCTACAAATTGCTCGATAATAATGCTCTTTACTAAATGGTTTTCCCAAACTAAATTACATTTAGAAAATATCTTTCAGACATTTATTATCTGAGCATTTCATCTGTATTCTGTAAACTTTTACCAGGGGGAAACTTATACAAAGACGCCCTATGGGTACCTATGTCACACTTAAGTTTCTACGTTTTGTTACCACGTGTTATTTCATTTCATGTTTATAGACGACAGTACCTATTACCATTTTCTACCGGGTGGTCTGTTAGTTTAAAAAATCTTCAAAAGGTCTTACCTATACTAACTACGTAAATAATTACTTCAACGACGCTCAGTAACAAGCACGTGATGTCGCATTAATGAGTTCCAAGATTCGATTCTTTATCAGACTAATTACAAACTATTAATTATTCTAGTTTCGAACCAAACGAGATAATTATTTATTTGACTATTACGATAGTAATAAATTATTTAACCATCATGAATCAATTAAATAATTATGTTTGCGTACATACAATATTATGTACAAACGACAGATATTAAAATGACGGGCGCGTAGTGGTTTACTATCTTGATTTAAGACTTCCAACCACGTATAATATAGAACAATGAAGTCTAATGTGAATAGATTATTCGTGGGTCTGCGAAGTCCATCTCAGATATCATTACTTTCCGTCAGGTGAAATCGTGTTCAATTGCCAGACTTTTCAACAGTAAAAAGAAATAGAGTACTTACTAATACTATAAATATGAAAGATATTGTATTTACTTGTTACCTGTTAAAGTCTAATTACTATAAAATTTGGTAGGTATATAGTATATCGGATGGAGAATGTTACTTTCTATCCCGGCCAGTGAACATATCCTGGTCACGCGGACAAAGTCGCAGGTAAAAGTTAGTAAAAAATAAATTGGAATGTCTTGATTTCATACATACATATCTGTCACGCCTGTCTTCTAATAGGGTAGACAGAAACAACGACTTTATACTTATGGTAATACTAATAAACCGATGGAAATAGAAAAATTCTAAAGTCTACGTGTATATTTTCTAAATCAATTCTGTGGTAATGGTAATCTAATATACTTTTATTAGATATAACTATGATATAATATTATACACATCATACATCAATCAGTCTATTTATTCTCACTGTTTGACTTTACAATTCCAACAGCAACAACTATTCCAGTTTTTCCTGACAGATTCATATGTTTTACCATATTTCAAATTCATCAAAATTCGTAAGTGAGAACTTAAGAACAAGAGTTTATAAGTCACTGCAAAATAACAGCGATTCAATAAAATATACAATTTGTGAGTCTGCGTATGATGCATGAGATTCCTATCACTGCTCGCATATAGCCAATCCTTGTACATTATTCATTATGGGAATTCACAAGACGTCATAAAGAAAGCCCAGATGGATCCGTCACCGTGCCCTTTCGTGGGCGAATATAATTTCGTGCGACGAATATTAGATCTGCAAATTGGTCGTGTTATCTTCCGCCCTCGCTATTTGCGGTGACCATGAGTTCAGTGAAAGTGCGTAATATTTTACATTGATATACTCTATTTATGAACATTTTATATGTAGTACAAGCGTATAGTTGCGATAATTACATCGTTTTGTATAAATAAGCTTCTTTATCTGAGTTCCCGTTGAGTAGTTTTCAATATTAACACAAAAATTCTTTGAAAAACTTAGTGACGTCTTAAAAAATATCATGCAAATAGCTAGAAAAAATTATGGGTGAAAATGGAATAGTATCCCCGTCTGTGCTATTGGAATACGCTGGCGGGGCATCAGTGGGTGAGTAATAGGTGAGGATAAAAACTCGTTAGTTAGCCGATCGTGTCGAATTCAACGAAAAAAAAAATTAAAATTTGGTTTAGACAAGTGAACAATTAAAAACGACTGCATGTAAAATTATATAATTACTTTACAAATATATTTCTTATCTCAAATCCACACCACAATTTAGTTTCATTTACAGGTCTAGTGTTTATTCGCTGTACAGAAACAATGCTGTAAGAATTGTGAAACCAACGCGAACTAATGTAATATGAAATTAACTTAACCTCGTTACGGTAACATGAAGGGATTAAATTATAGTTACAATTAGCTTAAATAAATCCCTTGGAGTACTCTGTAAATATTTCTACTTGGCATCAACGTACCAGGAATTACTAAGTAGCGTGATTAACCCAGTCCTTATCACATAGCGACAGAAGGACAAATAGTGGAAAGTAATTAATAATGAGCGCTACAGTAGTTGACACTTAGAATTACGTAAAGATTTATTTTACTTAAGATACGTAGAAATTTCTATTAGCATAATAAATGCGAAAGTTTGTTAAAAATGGAAGTTCCATACTTGTCTTGGATGGATATTTGTCATTCTTTCACGAAAAAACTACGAAATGGATTGAAATAAAATTTGATATACGTGTAGGTTTTATCCTAACACATAGAATAATTTATGTACTAATTCATGCAAGCGGAGCTGTGGGATACAACTGGTTTACTCATATATTAATCTACTACTTATAAAGTGATAGCGGTGCCCTCTGTTGTACTTTTCTTATCTAAAAAAATGAATTTCTAATTATTTTCATGTTATCCTTTTAATTAGTATAAAAATTTCAGCGACGAATAATTATAAAAAGTCACATTTTTGGTCTGCGAATCAAATACAGGATTTCTAGTTTCGCGGTCAATTATTCTACCGACAAAACTATTTCTGTTTGTATTACTAATACAGTTATTAGAATAAATTATTTCCAATCGTTTGAATTTCATTAAACTTTTGAGCAGGATTATATTATGCTCTTTGGAATAATTATCGCTCGGGGCAAGTTTATGGTCCACATGCTACCATAACGCAAACAAGGGACTATTACCCATAAGAATGGTGCACCATCCCTTGTTTTCGTACGACAGAGGCATACTAAAGTGATATCACAACTCAAGAATAAATGAAACCTAAGCGAGGAGAAGGTACATCCATAGGGTTTTGGTGGGTTGTACTCCGAATTGTCTTATACAGTTCCCCCGCCTTGAATATTTTTTCCATATAAAAAGTCTCACACTCATATGCTACATAGTTAAAATGACAATAGATATTAATAATGTAGCTGTTTAAATAAATTAAATGATAGAATCCATAGTTATTCTGATATGTATAATAAGAAAAAATATTCCTTCGAACATTCAGTTAACCAATTGTCCGTGTAAACATTGTCTTCAAGTAACAATTTCTATCCATATAAATATAACAAAAGATAAATATTATTTTACAAAAAATGCAAACAAAAATGAACTCTAAGTTCAACTACAATAAAAATATTACATTTAATATAAATAGTCTTAATATATCTTACAGAATATATGGTGACCCTACTTAAACACTATCTGTAATGGCAGACGCAACGCCATCTAATAGCTTTATTGACCCTCGTATGGGGAGAAACATTCCTATAACTACACTCCATCATGTGGGCACAGAGTGAGCCAAAGAAACTAATAAGGGTTTACAGGACTACCACTAAAGAATTTATGCGGCTCGGGGTGACAAAATACGATGCTTTTGGGTGCAATTTGTAATGCAATCATTTTTTTACGGAAATATAATCCTGTCCATCCTGCAGTCTATTTAGTATCTATTCTAAAAATAGTAGTGAGCAAAATTTATATTAAACGAGCACCATTTTTTTTAACACTGGATAGAGCGTTTAAAAATAGTATTTATTAAAAAAACCTTGATAAGTAAGGGTGTCTTTAGATCTCTTCTACAAATGTATAAGAGCTCTAAGTAACCCGTAAATAGTCTAACTAGAAACATGGTTGAATCTAATGTTACGCCCGATTTCTTGTTACATAGATAAGTACTCTCTCACTACACTCTTTATTGTTACCTTCAAACATTACATTACAATTACAATAGTAAATTTATAATAAATACACACAATTAAAAAGATAACACTGAGAAAACAATGAATAGAATTAGAAAGTAATAAATCGCTGATGTTTTAGTTTATTTCAATACTGATCCCATCGTATTAATTTAAAAACAAAAACCAAGACTGAGTCCAACAACTCAACTTCAACATTTTTGTTTCAAGTATCCATTGTCCACTGCTGAACATAGGCCTCCTCAGACTGCCATAAAGAACAATTTTGGCCACCTGCATTAACCCATTAACTATAATCCGGAAAATCAATTATTGAGGTCATCGCTCCATCTTATGGGGATAAACTAATATAGCTAATTTTGGGCCTAGCACACAATGACAATAAATGATAATGAACAATCATTATCATTATCATAAGATGATAATAAACTAGGAATCACGAACAAGATTGATGATAAGCAATCGTGACTGCTATTTACTTCTGTATTATAAAAATTATTACAACAAAGGCATAGCAATAACGAAACACAAGATAACAATAGAAGCGTTTTTTCCTTATATATGCAAACAGAATTGTGAAATAAATTATTTAAAAAAAAACCTATTGAGAATTTAAGACGTGTATGTGTATATACCTATATAATACACAGATAAAGTGATGGATGTCGTAAGAGGCGACGAAAGGAATTTAATGGTGAGAGAAATGGGCAGCAGCACTCCTCTTAAAGCCTGACTGTGGTTGCTAATCCGCTTGCCAAGCGTGGTAACTACTGGCAAAACCTCTATTATGGGGGAGGCCTATGTTCAGCAGTGGACCGTGGATATGGTATAATGATGAATACGATAATATATATATATATATACGTATATTTCGTCAATACCGAAAGAAATATTATGGTTTTCAATCTGCAATTTCACATAAGTAGCTTCTGAAACATGGTAAACAACTTTTATATTTTAATGATGTTTTTCTTCCTATCAATACACGCCAATAATTCCATTTCGTAACCTACGCATATCTGCACAAGCAATTATGATAAAGGAAAGAAAATCTCTTAAAAATCTCACATCAATACCGTCTATGGTTGTATGCAAAATCTACCATTATGTAAAGCAGTAAAAAGCAACATACTAAAAACATGACGTCATTAAATAAATATACTGAAATACAGGTAAGTATACATATTGTATGTACATAAAGTAAATATGTATCATAAAATAAAAGTGTATAATATGCATTACTTTTTTTAATATACGCATAAAGTATAGGTACTTAAATATCGTAAAGTAAAAATATAATATGTATTTCTTTTTTTTAATATACGCGTCTATCCATTTTGTTTCCGCGACTTTTCTCGCCGACTGTACGTTACACACCTACAAACTCGTAAATCTACCGCGTGACTAGTGCCGGCACACTGACCGAGATGCGACGCAGCGGCGCCGGCGCCTACGTTTTCTATGACGCAACCGCAGGGCTGTTGTCACGTGAATATGCCTATCAATAGTTTCAACTATGCCGACTATTAAGTATACAGAACGACGTATAATTATCTATTATACGCTCGTCGCACAGTCACGCCCGATTGTCAGCGATCATGGGAGTGAAGCAACATTCTGCGCGGGTTATCCTTCAGCTGGATTGAACAATATGCAAAATTTAGCGTTTTGAATAACATTTGGTTGAGGCTGCCATGGGAAAATAACAGATACATCTCTTTCTTAGGTTATGGGCCCAGTAATATATTCTACACGTACAATGCATCTTATTAATAAAATTGTTCTAAATCTATCAAAGCACAATGAATTTATTCTCAAATAATTAATAAAAGAAGTGTCTCGACGTTACAAATAGTTACTTGATCGAAAATTTGGCTTTTGATTTGCCACGAGGTTTGCACATACATTTTTAGCTCCAAAACTATTTAATCATATAAGTAATAGCATATTTGACGTTTGTTTCAATTGCCATAGGATCTAGTTTATATTTCAATAACTGCTTCAGTGTACTCGTGAGTGCCCAATATAACCTAGATGAAACATCGAGATATCGTACTATACAAATGTAGAGATCATACTTTAAATGATCGCATTAATATCCGTCTCTTATAAACGATAAACCATGCAACGTCTTAGAGTATATAATTGTAACATAAGACATTTGCGGTGTATCTCATATTTTTCAAACAATTTCAAAAATGAGGTTCTCCTTTCGTTTGTATTTTTTTATGTTTGTTACCTCATAACTCGGTCAGTTCTAAACTGATTTGGAAAACTCTTTTTTTTATTTGAAAGGATATACTTACAGTTTGGTCCCATAGAAATTTAGTAAAAATCAATTCAAAGTTTAGTTTTTAAATCAAAATAACTTTTTGTCATAAATGAAGTCGGTCGTTTTTGTGGAACACAATCTTTAATTATATTAATAATTTATATGAATGAGCTATCCCTAGTGTGGGACGATGAGTTGTCATGCCATAATGGGGCAATAAATAGTCAGATTGTAAATGAAAAATACCTGATAGCGATAATAAAGTGCTTACGCCTCATAATTGACACATGTCAAATGTGAGCGGATAAATACACCGTGGGAGTAGTCAATCGTCAGTAATTATTATAATTTGCAATTGAATTTAAAATAATAATTGTAGCTACCATAAATGTTGGCTTGTCCAAGAAAAAATCGTAATTATGAAACCCGAGTTTGTGGACATTCGGAAAACAAGTAAGCAGTTTTTTGCTTAACAAATAATAAAGTATAGAATCTAGGGGTCAACAACTTATGACGCAAACAAATTAAGATCAAATAGAAATTATACCTATAATTATATTAATGGACTAATGTCCTTTATTCATATTTGACGTTTATTGGATTTGATTTCTCCGTCTGATTTACATATAGTTTTATCTGCCCATTTCGTAAAGAACCTTGTATAAATATAAATTATTATAAACAGATTTTTTTTTATATTGAAAATAGCAAACAAGCTAACAACCCACCTGATGGAAAGTGGTAACCATGGTCTATAAGACATGGATAGTACCATAGACATCGCAGACTAACTACACTATGATGCCTATGGCGTCTCTCATATGTTGTCATTCCTGAGAACTAAGATGTTATGCATCTGTACCATGTAATTTCATCCCATCTTTCAAACACGACGTACAAGCTTGCTTCACATCAGAAACGCGGATGGGAAAGACCGACGTAGATGGCTTTTGAATCTTGGAGTAAAAATTTATAAAAATTCCATGAAATCGATATGTGACAGTAGTGCTTAAGGAAAGAATCGTTGAGATTGCAGATACACCGCCTCTATTACACAATAGATATATTGAAACAAAGAGTTATTTCGGTTCGGTCACAGTACAAAATAGCCACTTGGCAAATGCAGCTCATATGTCACCACATCGTTGCACGATTACACTTAAAAATAATTATGATGAAGCATACTTCAAAAGAAACTATATTCAAATTTATGTAGTTAATATAAAAATAAAATTTTAATACTTAGCTGAAAACCAGCATAAAAAAATTGTAATTTAATTTTCTGTACCCTTTGCAGGAGGCAGCAAGCCCTCGCCCCCCATATTTGGATATACAAGTGTCTCTTTCGTTGAGCCTACTATTACAGGTTCTAACAACTGAGTGCTGATTATGACTTCATTATACAGATTTTTGGCACTTTATCTTTCTATTTCATATTTTAGCTTTTTATAATACCTAGAATAAGAAACAACACATGAAAAAAAACATAAGTTTTTAATAGATGCAATCTATAATAGCATACATTCCAACTCCTGAATACTGACGGTGTTCCAACTGATTGAAAATAATAAAAGTCATTTTGGCAGCAAAGAAATAACACCATACAATTTGCTATCAATACAAACTATCCAAATATTTACCAAAGTTAACATAATCTTAATTGATTATTTCGGCGTTTTTCTCTTTCGTTTTTCCCTCTCTTATCTTTTCTGTATTTAATTTTTTCTGCGCTTATTATCTATCAAAAATTTTTTTTGTGTGTTGCTGTAGTTTTAAAAGCAAGACTTCCTATAGTGTCTTTCTAACTAGTAAAGGTTGGCTAACAGTTCACGAAATCAGACCTTTTCTCTTATCAGATACAATAATTCGGCTGCATTCGCAATGCCCGTCTACTCCCGGTTATTGCGAAGCTGAGACATTTTTCCACGATCAAATCTGCTCTTGCCGGCAAGTTTCCGTATCATAACCATGTGTAAAAGATGATAGTTGTCGTGTTTAAATTAAAACTAACATAGTATAAAAGCGGAAAGTAACACCGTTCGATACTGATGACACGTGAAGACATTTGCAATGTTCCTAAAATAAAAACTATTTCACTAACTCGTGGAATCGCGCGAAATCTTTTTTATATTTGCAAACAATTCAAAGTTTCAAGATAATATTTATAGAGATTGATGCCGGAAAGCAACCATTCCATAGTACCCTACATTCCCCCGTAGCTACAATAAAACCGTGAAACCTTGAACAGATTAATTCCTGAAAATTGGCACACATATTTAAATTCGCATAGTGACAGCGAGTGCAAATTTAGAGCTCCATTCATTATGATAAAAAAAGTCGCATACGCAGATAGATTAGAATGGGCTACCGGTATCTTCAATCTTATTTCAAGGGTGATAGCAACACATTATTTAGAAATTCGCCTACATATTATTTCTTTTATAAACTTTAAATATGTAGTTAAGTCCTTGAAATGAGAAATAGCCTCAATACCGTAATATATTGTTATATTAATAAATATGGCAATGAGAAGATTTTTACCCTGGACGCAAACGCAGAAAATATAATTTATTTTGTACCAAAATAAATAAGGTACTATAATTTTAACTTTCGAGCTTTCGGCTTCCTGTCTATGACACGATAGTCTTTAAACCAGTCTTTAGTCCAGTTGCAAAACTCACAAAAAACACTTATTTAAGTAATTGGAATATATGAAGAATATTAATATCCATATTATTTATGAAGGCTATTAGGGTAGTAAAAAATCTCTAGTCTATGGTACTAGTACCATAGACTAGAGATTTTTTAGTATAGGTTGCTTAGTACACACTACTCCCTCTTAATCATAAAAACGTCAAACCTCTCATAAAGTGTACGGTCTTTTCTTGCGCTGATTTCCCAATTTAAAAAATAGTGACAAAAAACTTCAATAGGTAAAATAGATTTGCAGTAGGTTTTAGTTTTTAGGAATAAGGGGGTACGTGTATTCATAACAAATTTAATAAAGTACAATTAACAATTAATCGTCATGAAATTGTACAAAGAGATAAGGGGCACATTTAGTTTCCTATTTTTAATATTAGTAAAAATGGATTAATATAATCTGTAGTTGAATCAAGTTCAAATAAAAAAAGAAATGTTATTTTGGGCATCCCTAAGAGTATTCGCAATTTCATTAGAATAATGTAAGTTTCGCGCACAAAATATATTTATCCGGTTGCTACGTGGACGACATAGGGGCGATACGAAACAGAAAGTGCTATCTGTGGGCGGAATAGTCACGGGAGCCAGTGACTCAGCCGGTTATTCCCGACATCCTGGCCCAATTACGCGTACCACCGCACCGTTAAGGCGCAGACTCGCAGTTGTTTAGATTATCTAGTTTTCTTTTTTGAGCGATTTAAAGTTTATTTGCGATTGATTTTCAATTTTGAAAGTAAATTGAACTGATTTTCAATTGACTTAAAAAACTACTGACTGAAAAAACAGGTTCTGATGTAGATTGATTTT
Source organism: Galleria mellonella (assembly GCF_026898425.1). Lineage (NCBI taxonomy): Eukaryota > Metazoa > Arthropoda > Insecta > Lepidoptera > Pyralidae > Galleria > Galleria mellonella. The sequence continues at coordinate 2,631,590 of NW_026442028.1, read as the reverse complement.
TTTAAGTTTATTACCTCATAACCCCATTTTTTATATACCAATTTGCAAAATTCTTTTTTTACTTTCATACAATTTTAACATTCTCATTAAATCGATTCTGTAGTTTAATTTCTGTATTTATTATCAACTAAATGACCCAGTTCAACTTCTTATCAACTACAACGCCATCTATTAAAAGTAATCCGAAGTAGCGATTCGCATACAAAATTACCTTAAAATTACAAAATTACTATAGGGTGTTTATGGCTTTTTTTTTTCTTCTTATTCATTCCTTAGGCGATGTGAGTCAACTTAGAACTATCTTGATGATGTAGTTGTTTAACACACTGACTGGCCTACCTCCCGATAATTGCCGATTCAATTCCTGTACAATTCAAATATTTGCATTAATGAGTCTGTAGTATATTAGTCTAGGTACTTTATATGTACAATCTATATAACAGTAGTCTAGTACCCAGTAATAGATCTACTTAATTTCAGACAAAAAGCCGGATGTAAAATGTCCAGTTAAAAAAATTGCAAAATACACGGGCGGATTTAAACCTTGAAGGTATTTCTTCCAATCAACCTTGAGAACACGAAAGGAGAAAATAAATAAGGCATTTATTATATTGGTCTGAAGAATTTCTCGAAATTACTACAGGTTCCTGATCTGGACAGGTAAGGTAATAATTAAGCAACTAGTCTGTATTATTAAGTATGTAAGTACACAAACAAGTAATGTGGTATCGTTCTTATTACATAAGTAAGAATTAAAACTTTCCACTTTTCATAAGAAAACATAAGAAATGTCTGAACGCGGGCGGTTACAACAGCAATGCATTATTTTTTGTCAGTTTATTCACGTACAAGCAAAAATATGATGATTGAGACTGCATTGAGAGCTTTTACTTCATGAGTTACAATATTAACAGACAGAATACGATCTATCGAAATAATAAATCGTTTTAATGCAGTTTTGACTGATTCCCATATAAATTGCCCAATTTTTATGCTTACAATGAACATGTTTATCAAACCGGACTAAACAAGTTCTCAGCAGTAATATTGAGCTATTTTATAACGTAGATATCAATTATAAATTATTTGGATACCAACCGAGTTAGTATACTATTTTTAAACTTTAGTGTTAATAAGTTATCATTTTCATAAAAACATCGACGCCAGACGTCAGTTGTTGATTTAAATAAATTGTACCTAAGTAGTAGGCATGGAAATCAATGCTACATTTAGTTCTTTATCATTTAGTGAAATTATTATTTTTATTCACACCGATATCACTAGTGACAAGTCACAAAAAAAGTATTTTCGCTCGCAATGATAATGTCGCATTCGCTACTATTTGCTATTAAAAATTAAGTTATAATTTTTATAATAAGAGCAAGCGAATACACACTTTAATGCAGTGTGATAAAGTATATCGCGCGCATTGTATGACCCAATCGACAGTCTGATGCAATTTCACATAACTGCTAACCGAACGCTGTCGATTACTCACGAATAAATACAATCGCAGCATTTATCTGCGATTTCAATTAAAGTGATTTACAGCACCTTTTGTGAATTAACCTTACTGGTGTATGATTTGGCGTAGCATATGAAATTTCACTTGTGACATGTGAAATATCCCATGCCTACTGTAAGTAGGCATTTAGATTGTATTATGTATTATTCGTATATATGCTCCATTTCTGATATCCACTATCGAAATAAAATTATCGCTTTTAACATATTAATAAGTAATAAGTTATTTCTTCTTGCTAATGAAATTTACAAAATGAAAATGCCTACAATACACACATATACGTCACGCTCGTCTTCCACGGGGATAGCTAGAAACAATGCAATACCAAAGATTTGCAAAAGACGCCTTTCTACTGCTCCTCATTCATCAATTTATTCATACATATTTGCTGGTTCCGAGTATTTTTACGTACGTCCATCTAAAGCGACCCCTGCCGGCATCTTCACTACCTAAAATATTATCAGATATATCCCATTTATTTATGTTCCCTTATCTTTCAAAGCGAGACATAAAAATATTCAAATTTTCACATAATATTTAGCATTAGAATTAAATACATACTGCAGTGCTATTTGAGAATTTAATACATGAGACGTCGCCTTAACAATAGGACGTGGGAAGACATAAGCGATTAACAGAATCTTTATTGAGCAAAAGGCGGAGAATGCGGAATTTAAGCTAACTTGAGATATTCAGTTCGCAGCTGAGCTTCGAAATAGAGCAATCTTTTATCACTTACAATGTTGTAATTACAATTTGTACTTTATATTATTATACTAGCCGTTTCTTGCGGCTTTGTCCGCGTGAATTATAATAAAAAGTGTCCCATGCGTTAATTATATACGGCCCACGTTTTTAGCACACTTCATTCAAGTCTAATTAGCTCTTAAAGTGTGACTTGTGTAACCAACTTACAAATATCTTTACAAACTTTCAGATTTATAATATTCGTATAACTCTACTATTGACGTAGAAAATCTTTAAAGGTTTTTATTAAAATTTAAGGAAATTTAATTATATATCTTATCAATGGAAGAATTTTCGAATAGGTACCTACATTAATTTCAGAGATTACTCCACTGTCTGTAAGCACACAAACATCTTTTAACCCTTTTGTACGACGTTGATAATTATTTAATAATTAAATTACAATTTCGATTTTATAGTAAATATTATTGGAATACCTATTAGATATTCTATTAGAATTTACATTTAGAACTGACCTATCGTAATGAGCGGCCGCGTTATTACCGCAGCACGGCACGGCGCTTCACGATGTCATCATCACGATACAATAATAGATTTTCGTCTACAAAACAAAAAAACACCGTTTGCAATGGTGGCAAAACAAGTTAGTTTGATTTAAAAACCAAATTTCTAAACCGATTTTGATGAAATTTCAATGAAAACAACCTGAAAGTATATCCTTTCAGATAAAAAAGTATTTCCCAAATCGATTGATAAATGATGCAGTTATGAGTTTTTTTTGATGGGTGAAAATGGAATGGTAACCCCGCCTGCGCTAACGGGATACGCTGGCGGAGTACCAGTGAAGGGTGATCGATGAGAATGAAAACAGGCCAGTTAGCCCATCATGATGAATTCATCAGGAATTAACCATGATAGCTCCCAGGGGGAACCACGAGGTGGTCGACCTGGTTGGGTATATTGCTAGTAATGGGATTTTTAGTCTCCATTACTAACAATCCCTTTCCTCCCCGCAATTATGGGGTTATAAACGTAAAAATAAGACGGATTGGCAACCGCAGTTAAGCTTTGGTGGTGTTTAAAGAAGTATGCTGCCCATCCCTCGACCATTAAGTTTCCTTAGTTACCTCTTTAGACACCCACGGGGAAGAAAGGGGTAGCCAGGCCCAGATGGTAACGGTTTTATTGACGTCAGTTGAAAAAAAAAAGTAATTTTATGAAGACACTTTTAATTGGAGTTGCAGTCGCATTTATTATTGGATCATGCTGTGTGTACATGTTGTGGCAAGTTCACCTGATCAATACATTATGTACTTGCATGTTATAATTTAAGTTTGTATTTGTAAACTTCTGTTATGTGCGCCTAATAAATAAAATAAAATAATTCTTCGTGGACGATAACGTCACGACGTGCATACCCACATTATCAAGAAATAAATTCTGGAAATAAAATATCATTTTCACCGTTTCCCACATTCTGCTTTTCTGTTATATCGTGACGCTAAAGTCCTATAGTAGCTACATTCATGATAAATAGTGTTAGTAGTTTAAGATTTTCCTCAGTAAAAAAAGCTATTTCTATTACTACAAAATTAATATGAAACCTGCATGAGAGTAAATCTGGGAGTATTGCAAAAAGAATTATCAATATCGGTTTAGAATCAACATTTTGGAAAAGTTTTTATAATATAAAATGACAAACAAATTGACGATTTACCTGATAGAAAGCTATGACTGATAATCATTACAGAAATACATCGTCATGTTTCAACGTTATGATTATAAAGTACCCACAGCACCCTTCAAAAGTCAAGTATAACAACATTCAGCCCTAAATGTGCATCAAAAAATTAACGATTGCATAAACAGTCATACAAATTCAATCCACTATTAAGAAACAGGGGAGGGTCTTGCCACGTTACAATATATATGTGTGGTCGTAAAATTTGAAATAGCAATAGAATGTATTAAAGTAAATGAGGCAATATAAAAATACATCTTTGGCTATGAACTTACAGCAATGGACAGATATCGTAAAATTGTATATTTATTTACATCTTTTATTGATGTTTAAAGATTATTTGACATATTAATATCTATAAATTAATAAATTAGACTCTATTTAGATTTATGATTAAACAGCTCGACCTTGTGAATTTTGCAATAAATAAAAAAATACTTTGAACCCTGATATATAGAAATGAAAGAATATAGACTGTTTTTTTTTAAATCGTTACCTAACTCGACAAATGGATTGTAATTCTAAATTTCTATTTCTTACCCTAAGAACTTAAATCAGAACTATTACAAACATTAAAAACAAAATACTCGAATAAGTTCATTCGTTTCCAAACGATACTTATTTACGTTTCCCAAAGGGCAGTATTGCATTTTATTAACAAACAATACAAAGTACTAACTGTATACGTAATCGATGGTAAAAGCTACTCGTGTGGTGACAGTGTAGGAAACAATATGTTACCACTTCTTTTAAAACCCACGATGTCCTGAGGAGCTACTAAGAGAACAAAGTATAATGCACAATTTTAAAAGGAAAAATCTAGAAAATGTGGTAAATCCTAGTCTTATACAAAAGGGGTCTGTATTTACTAATGGAATATAATAACGTGCCACTGTTATTAAAATTAGGATTACATACTGGGTCGCTAGGAAAACGTCGTGGCCAAGTGGTATACTACTCCAACCTATTCCCTTCAAAAGTCGTGAGTTAGAGTCTAGGCGACACCAAAAAGTTTGCAGTAATTGAAATTTCCGACTAACTTTCTGATGAATGAAAACACTGACGATAAAACAAATTGATACATTGATACAAGTGATAATAATACGCTCGTCCCCTAATACATTGGATTGTAACATGCTCGAGGAAATGTAGAGATGTGGTGGAATGTGTCGTACATTCGACACCAAGGCAAAAGTAAAAAAAGTTGATTCTAATTGTTAACTTCATGAAAAGCAAATTACCGTTTCATTGGACGCTTGTAACATAGTAATCATTACATCCCGGTTACCGACCCTAAAACAAAACTTGTAAAAAGGTATGTTTATTATTAAACACTTAAAAATACACCACTGAATGGCATGTATACAACATATATTATTACAGAATTGGCAAAACCACTCTTACGTGTTACACAGAATTAATAATAGCGAATCTTTACAAAAAAAAATCTTTATTGACTTTAATTCAATTACACTAAGTAATCAGCTAAATGAAAACAACAAGTAAAAACGTTTTTTAACATGCACTCCTTAAAAAGCTAAAGAGTTCATTACACGACACTCGATTCCTTTCACAGATATGGACAACAGTAGATGACGCAAGTACTTAAATGTATATTAAAATTAAATACGTCACTATTAAACTATATGCTGTGATTACACAAAGGCTGTTTATTTAGTAAACCCCTTTTTGCAATAATCCCTTTCGGAAATATCATAATAATGCTGTTCTTGTCTGTATTCAGACTAAGGCAAACGCCAGATGGAGACGTACAAAAGTCGTCTTGCATGGATACCTCTATCTCATTCGTATTTCTGTTGCCAAGCAGCTTAGCTGGCATAGCTGTGTTTCAGTTTAAAATATGGAATGTGGCAATGAAGTTAAAAATGTAGTCGTCAGGAATGTGAACGCATGAAAAGTACCATGGGCGTTACCGTCTGTGATGTCCGTGATTCATGTCTGTAAGCAAAAATTACTAATCGTATTATCCATTAGACAAGCCATCGGCTCATTTATCATCTTAAGGTGCACAGTTTCGTCATAAACTTCTCCGAACTCCGAATAAAAATTTTGCCTGCATTCAGAGTTATTTCGAGACAAAATTGACACGCAAAATTATATATTTACGACATCTGTTTAAATCCATGTCCATGGCTCCTTTAGTGATGCGAAACCGATGACTATAACCACTTGAACGGTCGCAATCACATTGCGATTTATTTAAATTTACTGCCATTTGAAGATAACGTTCGCTACGTAACCCCCTTGAGCTGAACAATAACATACCCACTGACAATAACCAATAATTCTTTGCGGAACGACGAGAAAATGGCGTGCGAACAATAAATTCGAAAAGGAATCGCCTCCTCGTTCGGGGTATGAAAACTGCAAGAGTACAGTTGGCCCAGTCTATTATGGTAGCGCCAAATTTATTTTTAAGTTTACTGCTCGATTTACTGTCATAATTTCTTTTGCAGTTTAAATACGGGGTGCAGCTTATATGATGCTATTTATTTCGTTCTAAGGCAATGCTTTTCAAAATGGGGGCGCAGAAACCCGCAAAGGAAGCAAGGGACGACTGTATATATAAAAAAAAACGCTGAAACCAACTATTTGGACTACAACTTGGGTTCAATTTAACGATATAGATTGACACAAACAATGTTATCCTGTTGTATTTACCAATCTTAAAATTCCAGCAAAGTTTGGATGGAGAGGATTAATTAAAGAGTATAGGTAAAATAGCTGAATGAAATTCAATTAAACCAAAAATGTTTTCTTCAATAAATGAAAAAGATATGAGCTTCTGCCTATGCTAATACTTAAAAATAGATAATTGCAGCAAAAAGTTACAAAATCTTTCATTCCCGAAAAAAAGGGGGCCGAGCAAAATAACTTTGGGAACCCCTATCCTATACTATTAGTTACTACGCACCGCTCTTTAAAATTTTACGCTAATCCGAATAGATTGTAAGAGACGATTTATCTTATTGTGTATGTCTGGTTGTTGCTATGAGGGGATTTCTTCCAGATCACGATCGTATAGGTAACGTTCGTATTCTATTGTTCAATGTTAAACGAAATAAATACCCTAAAGAGACTCACTGATACAACAGTACGTTTATAAAGAAAAACCTCTATAAATTAAATAGATATTTCTTAATTTACAGAGACGCGACAAGTTTAATAGTGTACAATTATGGAAACTAAGCATATTATTACAAAAACAATCACTACGACGTTCCAAATGCTATTTATAGAAATCAAAACTGAGTGTGCCATATCCGAAATTGGACAAGTCTAGTCTTTCATTTGGCCAAAACTATTACAGACCTTTGCGGTGTGGTCCCGGCACAGAATGGGCCACCTTTTCCTTTTCCGTGGAAGTCGTAATAAGCAAATTAGAGAAATTAACAGTCGAGGGATGGGCAGCAGCGTACCTTTTAAAATATCACTAAAAGCCTAACTGCGGATTTTTTTAATGAATGACAATAGAATGATAATCCCACCTGCGCTAACGGTATACGCTAGCAAAGCATCAGTGATGCATGATTGGTGAGATAAAAAGATAGGTCAGTTAGCTTGTCATAAAGAATACACCAGGAATTCAGCACGATGGTTTTCAGGGGGAACCATGTCGAGGGCGACCTGGCAGAGTATATTGATAGGCCTAACTGCGGTTGGCAACCCGCCAGCCAAGCGTGGCAACTACTGGCAAAACCTCCCAATAGCGGAGACCTGTGTTCTATGTTAAATGACCACAATCAACACCTATATACTGCTAAATTATCAAAATTGATCAAATATCTAACATATAAAAAAATACAGACGAATCGAGAACCTCCTCCTTTTCGAAGTCGGTTAAAAAGCCGCCAGTAATCACTTTATCAGCAGACTTCTTGATTAAGGAAAACTCGATTCCTTTACGCGCTAAGAGCACCAATAAAACATTTCCATGTTGCATTTAATATGCGACAATAAAACAAACGACTTGCCTAATAACAGTGTTGGGGTGTAGTTTACGATCGATTCGTTTTACTGCATGTCGTTAATGCAGTTATCAAATCATAGAATAGTATGCGCTGCGTGTTTGTTTTGGCGCACGACGTGATACGCTGCGATACATAGTTGTAAATCGTCGTGTTATGTCTGTATGTACAATCACACATCATTCATGGATAACAATCCTTCAAATTCTTCTGTAGGTAGAATAGCTAGTATCAATAAGTCAATGCATTCGTTTTTATAGTTATCAAAATATAGAATAATATATATCGCGTGTTTGTTTTAATGCATAACGTGAAACGCTGCGACACAAAGTTGTAAATCGTCGTATCAAGTCTGTATGACAGTGAGGTGTTTATTTCGCATCCTTCATGGAAACCATATATTCAAAAGCAATAAAAAAAAAGTTTAATCTTTAGTTGTAACGGTTGCCACTAATGAAAATTGACGATATCGTTACTACAATTGTAGTCATAAAACAGAATGCGTAGCGTAAAGTACGAATCGTATGCGTTAGCTTTACTGACGAATTGACCAAGAATATAAAATACATGATTTGTACCAAATTTAACTTATTTAACGCTGACAATCGACTGATGTGTCCCTTTGAATCCCTTTAAAACATCTCTAAAGCCTAACTGCGGTTGCTAATGCGCCTGCCAAGCGTGGCAACTACTAGCAAAACCCCCCAATAGCGACCACTTCTGCCAACGCAGTTATCAAATTATAGTACAAGTACACGTATCGTGATTATTTTGGTATACAACGTGAAATATTACATCTATTACAAGTTAGTTAGCTTGTCATAAAGAATACACCAGGAATTCAGCACGATGGTTTTCAGGGGGAAACCACGTCGAGGGCGACCTGGCAGAGTACATTGATAGGCCTAACTGCGGTTGGCAACCTGCCTGCCAAGCGTAGCAACTACTAGCAAAACCTCCCAATAGGGAAGACCTGTGTTTTATGTTAAATGACCACAATCAACACCTATATACTGCTAAATTATCAAAATTCATCAAATATGGTGAAATATTACAATAGATATTAATAAATTATACGTAGCATCAGGTTTGTATATACAGTTATTTATTCATCGATCGCTAACGGATTTATCTTCACACTAGAGCCTAAACGAGGTGAATGCTAAAACAAAATCTTCTATAAGGACAATAATTTACAAGACACTAAGATAGAAACACATCTTATTAACTGTAAACTTTCATTTCGATTAACTGCTTTATAATTATCGGATTTTTTTAATTATTATATATCACGTACTTTAATGACAGACGTGCAAAAAGGTAACAAAAATGAATAAGTACTTTAGGCGCCGCCTTTGAGTTATCATTGTAAAAATCTATTGTGACATTTCCGAGAAGCGGACGAGTCCATTCATTTCGGTCTTGTTGTCCGCAAAAGCAGGTAAGAAATCCAGGTAGAAACCCAGTCAAACACAAGGTAAACAGATCTAGGCGGTAGATTTAAAAGAGAACTAAGGATCCGCTATAGTTAAAGACGGGTATCATTTGTTTAATTATGAAATAAAAGCACCGTTAACCAACTATTGAGCTATCATGTTATATATATATATATATATATATATATATATATATATATATATATATATATATATATATATATATATATATATATATATATATATATATATATATATATATATATATATGTATCCGTGTCAATAAAAAAAAAACAAAATTTTCTATTTCCGTGTAAAATTTTATCCCATAAAAAAACCGACTTCAATTGTGACGGCAGTAGAGTAAACGTTATTAAATTCTAAACGTTATAAAATTGACGACGTAGCCGTGTCACATATCAACAAAAAATCTGACGAATTAAGAACATTATTTTTCAGATATCACTTAAAAATTAAGCAGAAACAAAATTACAAGAAACAGACCACACAGAAAATACAATGGACGAACTTATCGCTAATAATGATCTCTTGCAGGCGACCTTGGACGGAGAGAATAATTAAAGATTAGGTGCAATAGCTGAACAAAATGCAATCAATAAAAAGGTTTTTTTTTAATAGATAAAAAAGATATTAGTACCTGCCTATTAACAATGATATACAGTGGTATTTCCTCAGTAGTCCATTACCCTATTGTTTTTTTTTTAATGAATGATAATGGAATAGTAACCCCGCCTGCACTAACCGTATACGCTGGCGGGACACCAGTGAGGAATGATAAGTGAGGATGATAAAGCAAGTCAGTTAGCCCATTGTGACGAATTCAACAATAAATTAGTCACGATGGTTTCCAGGAGGAACTGCGTGGAGGTCGACCTGATAGGGAATATTGATAACAATGGGGATAGCCTAGCTCCCCAGCCTCTGTATCTTCCTCAACCGATTTTATTGAGCTTAGAGTCATTTGCGACTATTATTTGCTTCACAATATTTGTATAAACTTTTTTTTTTATACAACTTAGAATGGCAAACAAGCCGACGGCCCATCTGATGGAAAGTGGTAACCGTCGCCTATAGACATGAGCAGTACCATGGACATAACAGGGTATACTGTTTCGCCCATGATATTCCCCATGCGTTGCCATTCCTTTATACGGTTTATACGGTGTGAGCACACCGTAATAATAAATAAATAATAAATTAATTATTAGTTATTTAGTCTTTAAATTTTCTTTTCACAACAGTGAACCGTCGTACTCGCACAACAATAATATAAATTAATATAAAGTCAAAATGAAGAAACAATAAATGAACGAATAGAATTCCATACAATTCTGAGGCCCACATACTACGGTAACCGTGTACAGAATGCGTTCAGCAAATATTTGTGTTGCATGTTAGATAACCGACCACGATCGACCGCCCGGCTTGCTCACGATCCGATCGATCAATATTTAAAAGGCTTCGCATCTATTACAACTGGTCGAATTAACACGTCCATAATAAATATGAGGTAAAAAATTGGATTGATTAAAGCGCTTGCTTGCGAGTATGTTACACACTCGTATATACTTCTTTGTAATGGATTATAATGGAATGGAACGCCATGTGGTCCCGGTATAAGATGAGCCACCTCTTCTTCTCCCGTCGGTGTCGTAAGAGACGTCTAAGAGAACTTAACGGACGAGGAATGGGCAGCAGCATCTTAAAACATCACCAAAGCCTAACTGCGACCAACCCGCCCACCAAGCATGGCAACTAATAGCAAAATCCAACGTTATGGGGAAGGCTTATGTTCAGCAGTGGACAGTTACCGGCTCTTATGACAATGATGATGAATGGAATGGTAACCCCGCCTGAGCTATCGATATCCGTGGGCAGGGCGTCAGTGAGGGATAATGATAAGCGAGAACGGAAGCAGATCAATTGGTCCATCGTAACGAAGAAGTTAGGGATAAATTACGATAGTTACCAGGAAGAACCGCGTAAAGGTCAACCTCATACAGTATATTGCTAGCAATGGGGCTGTTTGTCCCCATTTCTAACAATCCCTTCTACTTATGTATTCTGGCCGATGTAGATGAAACCTAACTTATTTATATTTATTTATATGTCGATTATCTGATTAACAACTCTATTCTCCGTACAAGTACTGAAACCTAAGAGTACTAAGAACTAGCGGGTTAAACAAGTATATTTTGTTTATATTATTAAAAAAAAAAAAAAACACTTGTACTTTTCCATAATAAAAAAAAATAATAATAAACACCCAACTAGTTTCACCATTTAGGGCATTTTGAAAGGCAAATTTTTACACTAGTTTTTAATAAATAGAAATAATACATTAATTTAGTAGAATAATAACAAATTATAAGGAAGTTTAAAAAAATGCAATTTTGCCAACATAGATTAATTGTTATGTTTAGTAGAAAAAGAAATATTTTGTTCCGTAAAAAAAATTACTTCAATGGTGAACTCACTGATGAACGAGATGTTTTCTGACCATATTTCATAGAATTAATTCAGAAAGCAAAAACGCGTGTTGCTTCTCAACGAATAGTTTTTTGCACCAAAAAAAAGGGCAGCTTCAATCACAAAAAAAAAATTCAAAATTATCATTGAATTTTGTCTCTATTACTAAATAGATTCACACTAAACTATAAAGAAAAAAAAAAAAAAGAATAAAGAACGACCTCTCTGCATGGCAACACGCCGAATTTAATTCCGAATACCTAGACTTGAAAGTTGCAGACATAAAAACGGTGTAACGCAAAATTACTCACCAATTTCGTTGGATATTTGTGATTACAAAAACGATTTACTCCCCCTTCTAAATCACCAATAAATTCCAATGTCTAGACAAACGAAATGTTTATTTTGAATAACAGAAAAGATTTACTGTGTCCTTTTTGCTCTTTGTAGGGGTGGTAAGGTGAAAAGTACACATAGACGATACTATCACCATATTAGAGCAGTTAATTTCATATAATGGAGGGGCTGTCGAGACATACTGCCAGACAAACGTACAATATAACAATTAAGCTCTCAGCGAGAGCCGCACGACGTATAAATAAAAACTAGTGCTTAGAAAATCTTGTAGGGTCCATCCCTTCCTTACTACTCGTTTATTATTGAGACATTCATCATAACAGCCATTTTCTGTCCACTGCTGAAGATGCCTATCTTCTCCCCCTTTTGGGGGGTTTTGCCAGTAGTTGCCATGCTTGATAGACCTAACTGTGGTTGCCAACATGGGCAGCGCAGACAAGTTTCCTTAGTTGCTTTCTACAACAGGAAAGACAGGGGTGGCCTATTCTATGCCGGGATCACACGGCAAATATATGTAAACCAAATTAACAAATGGCCAACAGGGAGCGAATCAATGGGGCAAAAAGAATAAGTATCAAGATCAGAAATGACAACGTTATTGCATAACAAAGCTACAAAATTGAGAATTGAAAAAATTACTAACACAGAGACGAGTTTAAGACTGTTTAGTGAAAGTATTTAATAACTCAACATTAATCAACTAAACATATAACAGAATTATTGTATTATTATAATTGTGCAATAAAAAATAAATAAATAAATAATTTAACAAGTAGCACTATAAACTATAAATATACTATAAATAATTTTACTATAGACTACACTAAACGCATATAGCGGGAAAACGAATGAAACTACACATAAGTCTTTTTTTTACAACACAGGGGGCAAACGAGCTTGCGGCTCACCTGATGGTAAGTGACTACCGCCGCCCATGATCACCCACAACACCAGCGGTATTTGCAGGTGTGCTGCCGTCCTTTTAAAAAGGAATATGCTCTTTTCTTGAAGGTTATGTTGTCGTATCGGTTCGGAAATACTGCTGCTGGAAGTTGATTCCAAAGAATGGTTGTGCGTGGAAGAAAGTGCCTTGAAAAACGCACGGTGGAAGACCGCCACTCGTCCAGATGATTGGGATGAAACTTTAGTTTGTGGCGGGTTGTACGGTGGTGAAAATCAGCAGCAGGTATCAATCCGAACAGTTCCTTAAAACACTCCCCATGATAAATTCGGTAGAAGATGCACAGAGATGCAACATCTCTGCACAGTTCCAGTGGGTCAAGTCGGACAGTAAGGAGAGTCTTGTAAGAGAAGTAAATATAGTTCATTCTACCTACACTGTAAAACATCTGGCGTGATGATACACAAAATATCCAATTAATTCTACACTTCTAATTCTATTCTTTATTCCACCCTGTGTAGTTCCACTATGTATGAGCTATCACTTTTGGCGCGTAAACACAATATAGGTTTATAACACCATCAATAGTTCACCAAGTTTTGTTTCTCATGTCTACCATATATACAAACAATAAAGTTCGCTATTGGAGTAGTCATACAGATCGTAAATTTAAACGACGTGAAATATACCCACTAGCACCAGTATATTATTAACTAGCTGTATCTCGCTGTTTCACCCACGTCAAGCAGTACAATTTGCTAAGTTATGATATAGGAGGGAAAAGAGACTTAATAATGGGGATTAGCAACCATATTGCTAGCAATAAACCGTATCAGGTCGACCTCCACGGGTTCCCCCTGGAATCCATCGTAATTGATTTATTGTTAAGCCATTTCAAAGATTTTGTAGCTTCATACGTCATTGTTTATGATATAATATAGTTTAAACTCAGTCAGTACACTCAAATACCTATTTCAACTTCGTGTTAAGAATTCCTATCGTATTTAATTGCACTATAAGGAAACCTAGTTTAAATAACTACTCTGTTAGCGGATAGATGCTAGCATAATTATTGACCGATGTACAAGCATGTATGATGTAAAATACAAATTTTATAACATGTATTTGATGCAAGTACTTAAACCTTGAAAAAAAAAACAATTCAAAAGATAAACTCATCCGACCAAATTTATTAGTTTTATATATTGAAATACCAAACCCAAAATATAAATATAATTTATTTTAAAAACCGAACCTAATGACTTTCAACAAACATTTTAATAGGAATCGCGCATCATCACGAAATCTTCCTACAAATTAATATGTCACATTGAAATCTGTCCATACGTTTAGGAGATAAAATGCCGCAAATACACACAAAGACATCAAACTACTCTATTAAGGTAAAACGTATAGTATGTAGCGCATCTCGCTTTGTATTGTAAGTTAAAATTACTTAAATACCTATATATATTCAACACACAAAAAAAAAAACCAATACCGCAAAGACGGGACTTAACGAAAATATAGCACAATATTATATTTCAATGACTCCAATAGGAATCATTCAAATGTAATAACATATTTAATACTTAAGATTGATATATGATGTCCTTAAAAAAAATCTAAGGCCCTAATGTCCCGTCATTTTACATTCAAATCCGACGTGTTTATTGGTCCATAACTCAGAAGTAGCGCCGTTATGTGTATCCGGCATTCCACTAAAATTAAATCAACCCTTCATGTAACTATACTCATACCGTTATAGTAGTTAGGAAAACAAAAAATCTTATAGTACTATTACGTACAGAATGGGCGTCTTTATAATTTACCATAGCACGGCACTATATCGTTTAAATTTATCGTCACAGTAACTATAATACTATAAAAATACAGATAAATAGTACGTATAGATAGATAGATAGATACATTTATTTACTAGAACATTAGTTTTTACAGATCTTGATTTATTGTGAAGTACAATTGTTCGCCTTAAGTCTAAATCATACAAATTCATTGATGGGTAGGTACAAGTTATAATACTTAATAATATATGATAAATAAGATTACACAAAATCAAGAATTCAATTGTAGCAAAACCAGTAATTTTGATTTAAAAACTATTTGAAACTGACCGATATAAAAAGTAGCCTATTATGTCTTCCTTCTCCATCCTGAAAATACCAAATTTCCGGACAACCTGTTATACCAAATTTCGAGATGGTTGGTTGGCACCAAGAGGTAACAAAGAAACTCTTTTAGATTCATAATATTAATAAAGATCATAAGGTGTTACTAATACTATAAATGTGAAAGTTTTTTGTGTCTTACCTCCTATCGTCTTCACGATTTAACCAATCACTACGAAATTTGATGTAATTAAACATACAAGATATATGTCCATGTGGCCCGGTATAGAATAAGTCGCCCCTTCCTTTCTCGTGAGTGTCGTAAGAGGCAACTAGAAGAAATGAATGGTAAAGGGAAGGGCAGCAGAGTCCCTGTTAAAACATCTCTAAAAGCCAAACTGCGATTGCCAACCCGCCAGCCAACCGTGGCAACTACTAGCAAAACTCCCCTTAAGGAAAAGGCTTATGTTCAGCAGTGAGCAGTTAACGGCTGAAATGATGATGATGATACTAAATATATGAAATGGGCTAGTTTTTAAACCGGTCTGTTATTATATCCCTGTCGCGTGGACGAAGTAGCGGGTAAAAGAAAGTCAACATACAATTGCAATGCTTTGTAGAACCACCATACGGAACGAAAACAAGATAAAATATTTACACTTTCTTTGAAATCCAAAAACTGACAGTCTTATGATGCGCTCCCTCTTAAGAGAGCAACGTGAGCCGAATTCAATGCGTCATACTAAAGTGGCCGCTAATTTTATTAGGCACGAAATGGACAGATGGCGGATCTAAACTGAAGACATTTTGTATGATTTATTACTCAATTTTGGCTTTCATGGCGTGATAAGCATTACATCAGGGTATTAAAGATGTGAACGAACTTGATATACTGATATTCGTCATGTACACGCAACTGATATTTTTTTTATATTTATTAACTTAAAACAATATGTTATTTCTTTCACCAGTGTTTAACCTTGATTTTGACCGAAAACTGAAACAAAAGAATTCAGTGCAAAAATTTGTTCTTTTTTTATATTGGCTAATCAAAAATCTAACTTGATACATCATTTACGCAAAGGAACCTACACATAATTGTAGCTAGGGGGTTAGAAGCATTGAGGGTCAATGCCCTACCTTAAAAGGCCCAATGCCCTACCTTAAAATTTGACAGATCTCTAAGTAAATTAGACAGATTCGCTTTTTCGAAGCCACTTAATTATTTATGGCTTCTGCCCGACCAAAAAGTTATTTTGGTCAAACCTTAAACATAGGTCTAGCTACAGCCCTGAACCTACCTACTTTTAAGCTCGTAATTTTTTTATGCAACTTATAATGACAAACAAGCTAACGGCGCACCTGAAAGAAAATGGATTTTCATCATTCTTATAATTAGGAAAAAATAGATATTTTTCGTTATTTATGAACTTTACGAAACCCAAATTCCATTTACACCGAGAACTGAGGTAAGACCGTAACTTTCAAAGCACGTATCTCCAAACTCAATTCTAGAATATAGGCAATAACCACGGCCTATTGTTTAGTTTACGAGTCCATTGCGTAATATATAAAGATGTTTTATTTTCTAGTATTGTTAATAACGCCGTTGTATTGCCTGACATCAGTATTTACGGGTGAGGGTGCGAGATAAGGCTGTAACATCGTTTAGTGTAAATCTTGTAAAGGTCTAAATAGGGTCGAATGGACTCTATCTGGGTAGGGAGGGACACAGATGTTCGTGCCAGAGCGCACGTTATCACTCCTACGTGACCGGATTTCACGATATATGGAACTGTTAAATATACAAACCTTTTCTTTCAAGACCGAAGTGGCGTCAGAATGTATAATTAGATATTATTTGATCATGTCCGGTATAAATGGACGGTAGTCGTAAAAGTTTTAAAAATAAAACATTAAGTGATTCTATTATGATACAACAAGGCATGTAATTTTTAAAGTACTTCCTCGAGCAGTAAAAAAGAAAGTAATAACTTTTTTTTTTAATATTCATGTTGCTCAGGTGTCGTCAGATTTTTTTCAATCGCCTATAAATTATATTTCATATTGTATATACGTTTTAGTTTATATAATAAAATGTTTATAACAAGTTTTCGGTTATATGGATGGTATAATCAAGAACCGAAGCATCAACCGACTTCAAAAAGAAGGAGATTCACAATTTGATTGTATTTTTTATGTTTGTTACCTCATAACTCTGTCAGTTAGAAACTAATTTGAAAAATTTGTATCATAGAAATTTTATCGAAATTGGTTCCGTAGTTCAGTTTTTAATACAAAATAACTGGTTTTGCAATAACTGAAATCGTTTCTTTTTTGGAACACAATCTTAATTATTATATAAAATATTTACACAAATTAACAAAATACCTATATTTCGCTGTTAAAATAATATCATAATTTTCTTAGCACAATTGTAACAATAACAGTAACATAATCAAATGCTTATTGTACACAGCAACGCTATAGAACG
Source organism: Galleria mellonella (assembly GCF_026898425.1). Taxonomy (NCBI): domain Eukaryota; kingdom Metazoa; phylum Arthropoda; class Insecta; order Lepidoptera; family Pyralidae; genus Galleria; species Galleria mellonella. The sequence continues at coordinate 2,613,820 of NW_026442028.1, read as the reverse complement.
CAGCCCTCATAATCCAAATCCGCGATAGCAATGTTCCCACAGCAAGTTCGCAGAAAAGTAAGGCCAACAGAAAAATTTCAATTTGCTTAAGGAACGCAGAATTTCTCCGGACAATGCATCGCAATACAATGCACACTACAATAGCTGCGATCACAATCAGTTTGGGGGCAAAAAATATGGATCTTGGAAGAGATGGCCAATAGAAAAGGGAATGCCATATGCCGCAGCCGGCACTCTCTTGTGTAATGTGACCAGCCTACCAGCCGTCCCACGGACAAAATTGCGCTTAATGCGCTCGTTTTGCAGAATTCCCCATCTCGGAGGCGATAAATATTTGAAGTCTTGTAATTCAGGGCAGTAATCATTGAGGAGAAAATTTTAGGGGACGAATAAAAGATCTACGAAATGACTTTTTCCGTGCAGATATTTTAATCGTATTTTCAACTAAATTCTGTCCGCGTCATCGTTTCTTTACATCGGAGATTATGCGCAGGAAACACTACGCGATGATACCATTATAAGTTGATTCCAATTTATTGAACAAAAATAAAAACTTTCCCAGTGTGAAATAATTTGGTCATAATAATACGAAGAGACAGATAAAAATACTTAATAAGATAAATAATTATCAGACGACGGCATTAAATACTTCCAAATATGAATTTGATAAATTCTGAGATATCTGGCCCGAAAACGTTTTTTCTCGAACTGTTTGCAATAACCGATTGTGTGTAGACTCTCTAAGAGCTATTAATGGGGCGTTTGCTAAAATCCAGTATAGGTAACCTCCATACGTCGATATACATTTGGACAGTCTCCAAAGACGAGTGAATCGATGCCACTATACTAAACTACTCTGACATGATATCAAAACTATATCGAACAAAAGCTCCGGGGACGTAATTTCTGGCAGCACGTGTTCCGATTCTATGGCGCAATTTTATGGCAAAAAAAACAATGCTCCCTCTTTGCTTTGTTACATATGGGTGATCCAAATGGGACTTATCTGTACATTGCCTCAAGGAAAAGGTGCAAGACCCAACATTATGGTGAGATGATTTCTAGCTGAATAAAAAATCGTCATTTTTTTTTCGTCTATGACATATGTTGAGACCTATTTAAGTAAACGATAAGGAGTGGGTTCATGCATTCAGGTTTAAAAGTAGTCTATAAATACATTTTTAATATAATTGTAACAAATCTCATGTTGTCCATGGATCTCCATATAAAAAGGGTATATTAATGAGCATTTAATTACAAGAACTAGAAGGTTTATCAAAAGTTTTATTTCGTAACATCCTTTTCAGGCATTAGTACGTTCGTACTTTTAGACCCGTACTTATCACTTATGATCCCAAGGATAAAAAGAAGTGCTCACATATTGTATTCTCATAATGTCAAATACTTTGACATAACCTTTTTGAGATACAAAGAACAGTAATCAAAAATATCTTAAACTTCATATTGTTTTGTTATCCGTTAAACGATTTTAAAATAATAACACTTATTACTCATTCACAAAATGTTACTTTTTAAATACTTTACGCAACAGTCGGTTTCTCGTGGAGCTGTTCAAATTAAAAGGTTTAAAAGCAGCACCATTAAAAACCGTTCCGTTTTAAGTTTCTTGGTACGCGCAGGCGACGAGGCGGCGGCAAGCAAAAAGGTCAATTGCAACTTTAAAAAAAAAGCCGTTCATTCACATTCCCGCCGTAATTCAGACCGCGCCGCGAGGGTTTCTCACGCGCTCTCGTTTCGAATTTGGGCGCGAACCCGAACACGCGCTAGGGTTGGCACTATAAAATTAAAAAGTATTAGGGCCGCAGTGGCCTGTATTAATATAATAAAAAGTATTGATAGATGGATAGATAGATAGCTACTCTTTATTGTTTCCTCCAAAAGATTACAACAGTAAACTTATTCTAGATATAAACAATTACAAAAAATAGTCACAGTGAGAAAACAATGGGCGACCTTATAGCTAAAAGCGATCTCTTCCAGGCAAGTTTTGGATGGAAAAGAGTTGTTTGATTGGAGGCATGATGAAGATCTTATTAATTTAAATATAGATACATGTAGTAATTTAATTTAAATACATGTAGTAATGTAAACATATATGAAGTATAAAATATGAAATTTCCATTTAGGTAGTAGAGTTCCCGTATAGTCCCCCTGGATACACCATTGTTTCATCTATACTATATCTGTTCATGGTATGTTGTTTAAATTATATACAGAGCCGATACAATACTTGTAGTGAGTACAACAAGATATTTGTTTGATATTATTTCTTACGATGTTCTTATTTATATGTATATATTCATATATATACAAATCAGTATGTGGACAATATGAAGAATAGAAAGAAATAAAAATAATATTTGATAAAGTACAGACTGCTTACTTTCCTAAATCATACTGGCGAAACAACTTATTCTTTTGAGTTGCAAATTATCCAACACAGCTCTATTGTTGGCAGCCCTAGCTGTCACGGCAAGTTTCAGAGATTGCGCCCGAGCAACTTACGTGTCAATCATCGCGAGGCAATATTAGCGGGCCATTAGCCTGTCCTGTGACATGTTGGAAAACGACTTGGAGCCGTTAAAATGATGGAAAACACTACGCTCACGGAAAGATTTGTTTTTTAGGTTAATTTCGACTTATATTTTAAAGATGAAATAGAAATTCGTGTTTAGCAATAATCGTGGAAAATTTGGTGGAGATTGGAATTCAAAAAGGCTGTTCGTATACAAGACTTATCATGTAGGTGGAAAAATCGCTGACATTAACAAGATTGATGTAATATCAAACATACAAGTATACAAGTGTAACTTCAACGCATAGGGGGTATCATGGGCGAAACAGTATACTGTTATGTCCATGGTACTGCTCATGTCTATAGGCGACGGTTACCACTTTCCATCAGGGGGGCCGTCAGCTTGTTTGCCATTCTAAGTTGTATAAAAAGAAAACTTAACACCGATAATGAGTGCATTCAAGCAAATTATACAAGCACTAATCTTACAAATATTAATAATTAATTAAAAAAGGACATCCAAACACGTTTTATATTTCCAGTCCTCTAAGTCTTGCCTTCTTCTACACAACTACATATTTCTTTCAATTTTAATCCGACACAATTTCGAGTTAATTTTTATATGGAAATATAAATCTAGGGGTTTGCATATCTATGGTAGGTGGTGGTGTATTTGGGAGAAAATTAATTATTATAGTTTTAGCATCGACACGCAAAACGCACGTGTATCGTAAATGGGTCGCGTAATCGTAAGAACTTTAATATAAGTACGAGCAAAGGTTAAAGTAACTATTTCTTATCACAAAATATTTAATTTTGCGTGCTTTACGTATCACGTGGTTTCGTATACACGTGTCACTAAATTGACAGCTTATGGTTCACTGGTTTCTATTCGCCCTGTGGTCCCGGCATAGAAAGAGCTACTCCTTTATAACCTGTTGATATCGTAAGATGCGATTGATAGAACTTAATGGTCGAGGGATGGATAGTAGCGTCCCTCTTAAAACATCACCAAAGCCTAACTGCAGTTACCAAGCCAGGTGCCAAGCGCCTATCAACTACTGGCAAAGCCCCCTATAGAAATAGTAGCCCCGCCTGCATTATCGGTATACGCTGAGCCCCCTATAGAAGGAGGCCTATGTTCAGCAGTGGACAGTTAATGGCTGGTATGATGATAATGATAATTCGCAACTTCGTCTGTGTACCAGGGGTATGTTGATTGATGTAGCCTATGCCCTTCACCATTCATTTGTTTGATTGTTAATAATGGAGACTAAGGGTCCCATTGCTAGCAATATACCCAACTAGGTCGACCTCCACGTGGTCCCCGCTGAAAACTATCGTGCTGAATTCCAAGTGTATTCATCACGATGGGTAAACTGACTTGTGTTTTCATCCTCACCTATCATCACTCACTGGTGCCCCGCCAATGTATACCGATAGCGTAGGCAGTTTACTATTCCATCATCACCTATTAAAAAAAAAGTACACGGATAAAAGTACGTAAAAAGTAAACGGAATACAGCCATTATTTATACGTAATTGTTACCTATTATCTACCTATGGTGTGTAGAAATATATCCATTGTAAATTGGCATTATTGTAAAATAAACAAATATAATATATAAATATATACTCATTAATAAAGACGCACCATTAATCAAATCAAATAAAAACAAGACACGTAGTAAACTGAGGTAGGTTTATCGACCGCCAGGCGGCGTGCGGCGTACTCGGTTCGTTTCCCGCATAAATACAAATATTTGGACGCGTAAAACAAGTGGTTATTTGGATTGAAGTGGTGTTATGTCATTATCGTTTAGAAAGCACAATGGATATCGCGCCGACAACGAATGTTTTTTGTCTTTTTTAAAGACGAACGCCCTTAAATGGAGATTCCGAAGGGAAGCTGCGTGGTTACAATCCTTACTAACTTTACAAATGGGAAAGTGAACTTGTTACCTCTTGGCAACTTAACAGCTTAGCCAATTGATAAAACAAATTTGGTATACACGTAGTGCTTAGGATGGAAAAGTGTATAGGGTATTTTTTATTCCGGTTTATAAAATATCATGGAAAAGTGGACGGAGATACAGAAAAAAATTAGTTAAAAGTATATGAAAGGTTTTTGATGTTCATTATTGATTTCATGTGTGTGTGCTGCAAATAAAACATATTCTCCCTATCTTTCTTTTTCTTTGCATGTAAAAGAAAAAAAATACCTAAAAACTAGACGTGACAATCACAATAAAAAAAAATCAAAGACAATAGTAACAAAATTAGTTCGGAAGCAATATGGAAATAAATTAATTTAAAAAATATTCAAATCAGTAAAGAAAGAAACTTTTTGAGTAAATAAAATATCGAATTCAGAACTTCATATATTTTGAAATCATTTAAAAAACTCGAACATTAAGTTTCATAAGCTTACCTCAATTGGGTAAAAAGGTAAATGTTGGAAGGACCTTCAATATTAAATTATTATATTTTACTATTCTAAAGAAACATAATTTATTGTTAAATAATAATTGTAGTTAGCAATACTGCATTATAACTGTTTATATTGGCTTTAAATCGAATCCATTCTTTAATTTAAAACATAGGTAACGCAAAGCAAAGTAGACATAAATAATTACAAACAAAATTTAATTCATTTTCAACCGAGAATCAAACGCAACAGCGAGAAAAATAACACCTGTACATTTACGGCGCCATCTGGATCAATTCCGAGAAGCGAATCTCTCTAATAGACGTTTTAAATTTAAAAAACAACAAGCAATAAAACTTCCATTTATTAATTCATAAATCATATAAGTTACATTTATTACCTCATTGGGACATCGATAAAAAGTACATTAACTGAAGATAGTAAAATTCCAATGACGATAAAAAATTCCATTACATTATATAAAACTAAACAAGATCACTTAACATATACTTATAAAGCACAAGCTGTTACTAACCGACCGATAAAGAAAAGAGGATAATGTGTTTAGGGTGTATGTATACGAGTCTTGATTGATCAACGAATAAAGTGTAGTTAGATTCACCTTAATTTTGATTGACTATGTTAAATAACATACTATTATTTAATAATTATTGAGAAACAGGCTTTTTTAAGCAGAAAAACCTGAGATACTGCGACCTTTGATCTTTCGTATTCGCCCTTTTCTAAAGTTCGCTGCTAATTCCTATCAATGATAGTAAATTTAAGATGATTTTTTGTAGCGATGTGTTTTATCTCCTCGAGACACAGAGTGTGTTTTCCAAAGGAAATATATGCATGAAATTTGCAAACAGTTTTTGAGCATAAGCTAATGCTTGTTTAGTTTGCAGTGTGTAGTGAGGGCCCCTGTTAATAAATAACAACCTAATATTGAGCGCATAAATTACTTGTTCTGGTCCCAACGTGATTAAATCATAGAGAATTCGTCACAATCCGTCAAATGATTTAACTTAATCCCTTACTAGTATCCTGCCTGAGGAAACCAGCATAGGCGAGGTTACCATTCCATTTTCACCCATTAAAAAAATACTCCCCTAGTGTTAAAAAATCAAAGCAGAACAAAACTAGCTAAGGATAGAACAGAATAGAACGTTCTGGAGAAATCTTTGTCCTTTGAACAAAAAAAAAATAGCAAAACTACTGATATGTTGTTATGTACTTCTTTTCATATCATGTTGTTATCACAGTTAGTAACTTCAATACCTCAAATAAATTCCACAGTAAACACGTAAAAATATTATAAACTAGCTTTATCCCCGCTACGTCGCTCGCGTGGATTTCACAAGTAGGAAAATTGACAACAATACCATAGACCCACTACTAGAAGGCGTATCAAGTTGAAAGATACATCTATCTTTAAGTTAGACCTTCAGAAATACAACTGTAAAAAATTGCACCCAATTTGGTACAATATTTTTTACGTGAAGCCGTAACAAACAAACAGACAGACAGACAAAATTCCTAAAATATATTGTGCTAGTCTTAATAATTGATCTTAATAAAACCCCTTACATAAATTTTTCTTACATACCTATATCCCAAGTACAAACATGATCTAGTTAAAATCTTTACTGATATATATTATAAATGTGTAAGTGAATTTGTTTGTTTGTTACCTTATAATGCACAATTACTTAACCAATCGGTATGGGAATTGGTATACACGTACTAAATAAAATAAAATATATATATATATATAATAAAATATATATATATATATATATATATATATATATATATATATATATATATATACACTTCTTTTTATCCAGGTCATTACACATATCACGGTCACGCGACCAAAGTCACGGATAGAAGCTAGCTTTATTACATTGCAAAGATAACCAATGGCACGCAAATCTACTCCACACCCGATCATTACATAAGCAGACAATTATCTATAAACTGGTCCACGATTACGTAACACGACCAGTTCCTACCCTATCAAAGATTAGACGACAAAGGGGGAGGGAAGAGTCAGATTTTGTTCAATCCATAAAAACAACTTTACAACTTCCTGTCTAGACATACTAGCGTGCAGTTGTGGACTAACTATCGCTATTAATATTTAATACAACGACCATATAAATATTTAAGTTTTACACTGAACGATTTTACGTCTCTGTCGGCGTACGCCGGCATCCCTGATATCCGGGGCAAATTAACAGATCGAGGTGTGGCGCGACACGCAAACATAAAGCGGCCAAACAAATGTATGTATACATATATATGTACTTTTTATCAGTAACCACTGCAGAGCAGTACCTAACAGTAGTTCAGAGACATTAAATGAAGTAATTAATATAAAAACTGATTGTTGTGAAATTATATGTAACTTGAATTAGGTTGGAAGATATATTATGCCATTTTTTAAACATTATAAGATACTAATTTTAAACAAAGTGTTTTTTTTTAAATTTCAGAATTAAGTAAGCAAATATATTAACAGCTGAAACAATAAAACGAAAATAATAATTTTCAAAATTAAAAAAAGTCGAACTCAATACTTCAAACTTCATTTACACAAAAACCGTCTACACAACTACTACTACAAATGTCGTTTTGATAAAAGTATTAAGTTTTTAATGTTCTAAATTTAAATTTATTTAGATATAATGAATGAAATAGCTGAAAAAATTAACCACTAAACTTTATGGTCCGCGACCGTGGCGATAAGCACGTAACAACAGACTTATATACTTACACAATATTTTTTGCTAATTTCATTATTAAACTAATTAAATTGACGTAAGTAAGAGACAGAAAAAAAATATGCAAGTGCTCATGCAGTATAGTTTAATCTCGGGTTCATGTTAAAGAAAAAATAAAGAACCAAGGAAATAGCTATGGGTAATTACATAGTTTTTGCTGTGGTATTATGCTACCATAGTCAGAATAAGATGGCGGCACCGGCGCGTGCGAAACGAAACGTTTCAAATATTCAAAGAACGCGATTCTGCATTAATAGATTACGGAGTCGGATCTATCATACCGACACAGGCGTGTTTGCCGCGTTGAAAAAAATACGTTAATCACCGACGCTGTGGATTAATAAACAAAATAACGATTGCTGTATATTGAAAAACTTATAGCAAGTACATTTAGCAAATAATTAAGATTGTATTAGTTACAACAAAAAAAAATCAATTTGAGCACAACCAGTTATTTAAAAACTATAACTAACTACTTATAAAGATATTTAGTGTAATTCTCAACGTTAGTCATGTGCAATAAATTAATTGGAATATTCAAAAACAGTTAAGCAGTTTTTGAGTTTACCCATTTTACACAAATATACAATCCCATCGTACCTAGTCATAATATTAGTACAGTCTTATGTATACCGCCCACTATTCGCTGTCGGTTTAATTATAGATTATCACTGGACATAGGCAATACCAATATTTTTTTTATACTGGTAAATGTATTAATCATTTGACGCCATTCCGCCCCTTTGAGTCATGTAAAGTCATTATTAATCAGACATGGTATAAGCACAGCGCTCTTTAGACTATGATTAACAAGATCTATATAAATAAAAATGCATATATATACTTATATCTGTATTACTAATATTTATAATGACAATATGAATTCAATTATTATCTCTTGACACCTTAAGAAAGTCAAGTTGAATTATCTAATCGTTATAATTTTGGTATTTACATGGTACTATTTATGCCGTTTAATTAATATATCCCGGCTACGTAGACGAAGTCACGAATAGAAACTATAGTAAATAATATAAAAATATATAAGAACGGAAGGAGAACACAAACTTTAAAATAGTTTTCAAACAACTTTCAAATAGAGAAGGTTGTGAATTTGCCAGTGTTTTTGTGTGTAACATGTAACGCGATACCTTTGCAAATTCTTAGCCAATTTCGATAATTCTTTCTACAATCAATAGGACTTCGTCCCGTGTTTGTCCCATAATAATTTAACCCCAGTTAAAGTTACTTTACGGAACAAAATAATGACCATCTTTAAGTAGTTATTACTATTCCCTGTACATACCTAATTAAACCCATGATAATCTGATGTTAAATTAAAACCCCACTTAGCGGATGCTACTGAATATAGTGAAGCAATTGTTATCCGTTCATTTCCGTGTTATGGCTGATTAATTATTTATTAACATTTCACGGCGATGTAAAATCAATGCACGTATATTAATTAAAATCATAACCGGGTAAATAAGAATGTTTATTAACTAACGTGGCGGCCTCATATTAAAACTTATTTAACATATTAATTAAATATTTAATTATTAAGTAGAATTTTCTATGCGGAGACCGTTACAATATTCTATGCAATTTTATTAGAGCTGCGCCTGCGACGCCATTACGTGCCCATCACCGGAACATATTGATGATATATTCATAATGATAAGTATATTCAAGTATAGGTATTTTCTTCAAAGCGATGGTGAATAAGTATCTTCTGGGTAAAGGCGTTCTATCCAAAAACCTTATCATCGCCTACCATCCAAGTTCCAATCAAGCGCAAACCCGTCTTGTAATAAATATATATATATATATATAATTAAAATAATATTGCGCAAAATTTCATCTCGGTCCGATCGTTTGGCAAAATGAAAACACTTATAAAGATTAATTCCAAATCCCACAAAGTATCAACAAACTCCAGCATCAACAGAAACGGTCCAATTGCCGGTAAAATAAAATCCATAATAATTCCTTGACTGATATATATTGAAATGACATTGAACCAAAATTTTTTTTCCTTATTTATTGAAACATAATACATATTCGATTTTCAAACGGAAATATTTACTTCGAGTCGTCAAATGTCACCAATACAATAAAGTACGGAGTTATTCATTCAATACGTCATTCATTCGATCTTGTGTTGGGACAGCTTAAAAAAATCAATTTGACACCTCTGTTACCGAATGATAGACATGTCACTTTGTGAGATAAAGTAAATATAATGAAATTAATTCTCTCACGGTTAGGGATCCACAGCCAAATATTAGTAGATTACATAATATTTACTTTCACAAAAAAAAAAGTGTAAGAGACTTCATGAAAAATCAATTCGATTGTAAAAAAAATAACGTCACACACACGAAAGTCAAGTTTACAGTCAAGTTCTACGAATTAAAAGTTCTAGAAACTTAACCTCGTATTTTATAATAGTTATACAAACGTTGAATAAACACATTATCATATTTATATTAAAATTTGCAAACTAAATACGATTAGTCCCAAAAAACAATTGATAATCGCCAATGGCTATGCAAATTTCAATTGTGCTCGATTATTACCCACCCTCCTTCGACCACAATGACAATCGTGACGAAGCTCGGAACATCATTGTTTTGACAACATCAATTGAACGGCCGTACACGATTGGTCTTGCAAACAAACAAATGTATCTGCGAAAAGGATTAAGAACTGCCATTGTACAACGGGCGACAAGTTTTTACAACGCCCTAAAGGCAGATGTTTAGCGATTCAGCCAACCTTTAATATTATTCTGGTAATCCACTGCCATCCCAAATGGGCACTTTGAATTAAAACTAAAAGTTACGCGCTCCGTGTTCGGAACTCCGTGGGTATTGTTATTTAAAAATAGTTAAATAATAAATGAGCTTTCTTAATCTCGGGCTATGAATACAAGAAGAATCATAACGGGTAACTGCGACAGAACGTGGTAGAAAAGCCATTAATAAAATCAAAGTATGGCACGCGACCGCGCTCTACCCGTACCCCGTTGCATCGCTATGCACCGTTTTTTTCAAGCCCCCTTTTTATAAGACGTTTTTGTGCAAATCTCGCTTCCATTGTGAATCGAAACGAAACCGAAGCTCGATCGGCGAACAAAGATAAAAAAAAGTAGCTCGCACCTGGCGGGAAGACGCCGTTGGCGCGATTATCAAAAGGCCATAACCGTCAAAATAGTACAGTCATAAATCAATACTATCCCCCAATAAATAAAGACTTAATTGCTCAATGCGGAACTACGCGCATACAGACCGTCGCCAAACAATAATTCGAGGATAAAAGCGCAAGACATTGAGTAACGAGAAGCCTGGTACTGCAGGGGTCCCATTTTTTGTCATCAGCAAATGCAGGTGATGTTACTGTTATAGAAATCGTAAAATTCAATTATTGTACTATTGACAATGCGAATTTGGAGCGTCTCGAATGCAGTTTCCTTAGAGAACGCTGGGAGGGAATTAGAAAAAGGCTCCCTTTATGCTATATACGTTTGCTTGAGAGTGTCGTAAAACGGCCACTCTTACAAATTGGTCGTAAATTATATGGATAAGTGAATATGCAACCGATGAGCGGCAAACTCTATTATTATGCTTACTTCGGCGCAATAAAATGTTCTTAAGTACACTCGAAATAGTAGAGCGTTATTATTAACGGATTTTATAGCTCACGCCAGATACAAATGTTATTTAATCATTAAAACGCTGTTACTGGCTACATCCTTGCTTAATATTACAAATGTAAAAGGGAGTTTGTTTGACTGTTACCTATTGGCGTCTTAAGAAACAATCACTATTAAATTTGGTTTTTATATACGGGATGAAGAACATAGGCACAAGTACGAAGTCGCAAGTGGGGGAGGGGGGGGGGACACGATTGATAGTCACAGGTTCTAACAGCCCTATTGCGAGCAATCTAATCACCTATCAGGTGGACTTCCATGCAGTTCTCCCTGGAAACCATCGTGGTTAATTCTTGTCGAATTCTTCGCGATAAGCCGACTGACGCATCTTCATCTATCACTGATGTCCCGCCAGCGTATACCAATAGCGTAGACGAGGTTACCATTCCATTTTCAAACATTAAAAAAAAAAGTCACAGATACAAGTCAACTAGACAATAATGAAGAGAAATAAAAAATGGAATTAGTAATTAAGATTTTAATTAAGTAATAATAAAAAATAATCGAGTGTACATTGTAATATGATATCATTATTTTGTAAAGCTAAAACTGTCGTGCGTTAAACTTTCACCGTGAGTAAATTAGAGATGGGGTTTTATATAATTATTATTTACCGATTAATGCCGTGTTCAGTCGTTATAAGAAGCGGTTATTAACCATAAAGTTGATGACACACAGGGGACAGGTCGAGCAGATTTTTTAATCCGGTATATAATATGTTACTACAGTTCGCGACATAAAGATAAAAATGCAAAATTCACTTAAATTCAATCAATCAATTTAAGTGTGATTAATTTAAAAACATTATTCCTTATGATTATTAGAGATCCCTTTATGGAATAAGTCCGCCATTGTATATTAAATCTTTTAATGTATTCAGTATGAATTATGTACAATAAAGATTTTACAATACAATACAGTTCCTATTCATCACATTTATATTATTTTGTACCAGACATTTTTTTTTTGTAATGTGGTCAATAAAGCATAAATAAATAAATAAATAAATAAATATTAGTAAAGCTGCTAATGTCCTTAACATCGACACTTGTAACTTTAATCAATCAATCTTAATAATTAGTGACTTTTGATTTCACTAAGACTCCTTCCCATCCATCCATCCATCCCCCTTATTTAAATACACTAACTTTTGTTCCTTTTTTGCACTAAATTCTCAAATTGAAAGTTAGTGATAAAACACCATAATTGTCAACATAAGTTTGCAGAACGTTTTAGTTTTTATAAATAAGGCGGTATATGTATTAGCTTTCATTTGCGACATCATCCACATGACTGAGATTATATTAAATGTCCAGAATAACACCGAGCCTATGTTCTCCACCGCAAATAGTACGTGTATGCCAAAGTTCTTGACTATCGGTTGAGGAATTTAATCGCCAAAAGGTAACAAACAAACAAACAAACACGCTTTCACATAACATTATTAAGGACTTTAACACGCATAGTGTTAACCCGCCCGCTGTGTGTCAACAACCTAAACAACATATAACCATTGACTCGAAATGTCAAGTAGCTTAATCGGTGATTTTAATATGAGCTCCGTTTTGTATAATCGACGTTTGCTTCCACTTCCTTTAAACATTATCCATTTTTGTACAACGTCCGGTGCGCCCAGTGCTTTGTTTGTAAATATAAAGACATTTTATATGTTAAATGGTACGTGAGTCACACGCGAGGTTAGTCTGGACGAAGGGTTAAGTTACATTTAGAACGTGTTACAGTGTTGCGGACAGAATATGAACCAGGAATAACATCTCAACAAAAACTACAGAACACACACGAAGAGGTTATGAACGGTCATAACAAAGTATGGCAACATTTTCAATATTTTTTATTAATTGTTTAAAAAGTTCTCTGTTAGCAAACCAAAACCTTAATCATGCTACAGAATTCTTATTAAGCTGTCACAAAAGATTTGGATTTTAGTGGCATACTTAAATATATTTGAAAAATTCCAAAGCGAAATATGAAGTAGGTGTAGTTTTTAATGATAACACAACATAAAACATTCATTTATAGTTAAAAATATCTTAAATGTATAGTACTTTAACGGATTTTTAAAGTTCACAAAGGCTTTGATATTCATACATTGCGTGATATTAGATCCTAACAAAGATAATAAAAATATAAAATTTATGCTCTCAATTTGTTTAAAATTAGACTAAAAATCACGAGATTGACTGCTTCAAGACTCTTAATTTATTTAAAAATTATACGCCCTTCTTACTAGGTATGGATAATATCGGTACCACCCCGAAATCTATAAATTGAGTTCCTTTGGATATTTATGACGGTAAAAAGATCATCGCCCATTTTGATTACGCCCAGACCAATCGTGTATATGTGTATTCATTTCAATATTTTTTTTTATTTCGATATACGTGTATATCGAATAACTGGTATTTAATATATCCGATATTGGGTCAATATATAAATATGTAACAGATGTTGCTAAATATTACTCACCCATACTTCTTTTTTTTTTTATACAACTTAGAATGGCACACAAGCTGACGGCCCACCTGATGGAAAGCGGTAACCGTCGCCTATAGACATGAGCAGTACCATGGACATAACAGAGTATACTGTTTCGCCCATGATACCTCCCATGCGTTGCCATTCCTGAGGACTCAGGTGTTATTCCTCTGTACTCAGTAAATTCACGCCATATCCCACCCTTCAAACCGAAACAGAGCTATGCAAACACAGGGCAGAAACACGCTGCTCTTCGGTAGAAACACGAATGGGACAGAGGTACCCAAGCAATCGACTTTTGTACAAAGTCTCCCTTCTGGTAAACTTCTTAGTGGTAAACCCCTAAATACTGTGAGCATTTACACTGGATTTCGGTGTTGAAATTATAAAATTTAATAACGTATTACGTATTCTTTCGTTGTAATAGAAAGGTGGATGTGATCATAGATAACGTCAATTATTGTAACAAGGCACGAAACTGTATGTGACATTTATGAATAAACAAATGCATCAAAGAAATAAAAGTTCCCAGTTTCTGCATATTAAACAGTTAAGAAACTGTTCGCAGCTAGTTAAACGGTTTTTATTTCAAGATAACAGCTAAATGTTACAAATCACAAAAAGATGTACCGATGCTAAACATTTATTCGTCTGGCGTTACGATTATTTTATATTTTAGCTTTGCATCTTATTGTAAAAAAAAAAACTTTTTTCTTGTTATATCACTTCCTGTAATAATAACAAGAAAAAAATTTGTTTTTTTTTTTTAATAAGAAAGTTATTAGCGTTTCAATAGTATAATAAAAAGATTTTGTTTTCATACATATTTTATTGGCGGCATAAAATAACATACCTACATACATAAAATTTATTATTGTGTTAATTGAATTAATTCACGTGTACAAAAGTGGTCATAAAGCTATATTGTCCAACTTCAGTCTAAGCTTCTATCTTATCGCTATATTTGCAGTAAATGTCACCGATTTGTAATTTAGAATAAGCAATTTTAGACGTTACTGATACGACCTTATTATTAATTTATTACGAAAGAAAAAAAAGGATTATCATACTGTGCTCTTTACCTGTCCGATTTAGACGAATTTTAAAAAAGGAACAATCGTCATCTTGTTTGATCATGGTGATAGAGAAAGCAAACATATAATCTGTGACCATAGACACTGATAGTCCTAAATCGTATAAATAAAAAATAAATTCGTCTCTTAAATTTTATACTGTAATAAATATACGGCTAGAATCGCGGCACTTCAAACAAAAAAGTTTGTATGGAACCTATGCAACTAGTACATTGAATTAATATTTTTTATAATAGAAACAAAATATATTAGTTATAATAGTTGCATATTAATCCCTCTACGTAATTGTATAAATTAGGTGTTTAGTTCCGTCAATACACAGGCAATGCCATCTCTTAAATAATAGTGATTAAAATTATCTACATAAAATAATAGTATAAAAATTTATACCAACTAGAATTGCACGTATCTATTTCGTAATCAAATTAAAATTTCAAAGCATCTAAGGCTGCATCGGGACCACAAAATGTACAGCCGACGCAACGAGAAAATTAAATGAATATTGTAGGTAAGTGCCGAATCTACACATACCGACGCGTCTCTAACTGGAAGCCGGTGATCGTATTCAAATGAAGCACCAAATTCCGATACAATAAACGATTTACATACACCTTTGGGTGGGTATGTATCGAGCAGAATTAAGCTTACGCGGAACGGACTTTGACATATTTCGACATATAGTATTATATTATCTGTGACATGGGTAAGTAATTAGTAACTTGCTAAAGCTTGCAATCGAGGCGAAATTGACACCTATTCGTCGAATACATTATTCTGCTGAATAAATTGTTATACTAATTTTCCACTACGAATACGTAATATTCGAACAAATAATTATATGCAATTACAATTATTTAATATTGGATAAATACTTCATACTTTATGAAAGAGAAACAATGCTGTTACATATATATATATATATATATATATATATATATATATATATATATATATATATATATATATATATATATATATATATATATATATATATATATATATATATTATAACACCATGGTATAAGTACAGTAGTGTAGTAGTGTTTTAAGAATTATTTTTAATTGTTAATTTTTTATGTAATTTGTGGTAATTATCGCAAAACAATATTGCAATTACATAAGGTAATTCCATGACAAACGCTACCAACAGCTTAAAAATGGAATAATAAATCATTCGAAATTACATTTGTAACTGGTAACGACATCTGCACAGAAATTTACTAAACATGTTTATATCTACTCACCGTCAGATGTCACTGACGCCATCCAAAATTAGAGCACTGCAAAAGCAATGCTTATCAACGCCACCTATTGGTGAATAGCTAAACAAGTAATACACTTGCTTAGCAACGATTCCAACAACGCCATCTAACGAGAAGCACTGCATCCAATGGCACATTTAAATACACTTAAAATCGACTTTATGATGTTCACTATATTTTTCACGTTTTATATTGGTCGATCATAACACAATTTATACTATTAAGATGGTTCACTAAATTAAAATCTGTTTCACAGACTACACTATTGCACATGTGGTATTGCATCATCGGTGTATTTATCTGTAACAAAATAAAAAGTTAGGTTATTCACATATTTTTTTTTATAAATACACAACATAGACTAACTACCTGTACCCATATTAATTAATGGAATAAAACAAATTTATATTGAACAAGTATATTCTGTGACATTAAATGATGTCCATGTTTATAGGCAATGATTCCCATTTGCCACGAGATGAGTCGCCAGTTTCATAAGTAGTATAAAAAGTTATAATTCCTTATTACTTTTAAAAATTAATTATTAATAACAATGAATTGTTATTTTTATACTTATCATCTACTACAACTAAAAATACCTTAAATGAACTTACAATAGAATTTCAATTATTTTTGAAGTTGTAAATTACAACCTACTATTATTATAAATGCATGTGAGGGTGAACAGATGTTTATTACTCTTTCATGCAAAACTACAATGTTTTCACATTTAAATTTAGTACATGGATAAGCTATATCCTAACTTAATACATAGGATACATTATACACCAATGCACACAGTCAAAGTCACAGGAAATAATATATTTTATACTATCTATCATATATTATCTATAATTTAATGATGTATTAATATCTAAATATTTTGAACACTTTTTAACCAAACTTTTTACTTAAATAATAAAATAAAATATTATTTAACTTGACATTATCAACACTTTTGAATGATTTGTAATAAGTAAAATATATATAAATAAACATATTCCAAAATAAACAAACCATGATAATTTGATTAATATTATGCATATATATATTTATGTACATTTTTAGTTTATGTATTAGATAATGTTTTTATTATATTTTAGTTAGATAATAATTTTAGTTTAACTTACATATTACAATTAATTATAAAAATTATATCACTTATTAAATAAATTTAATGATATGTTTGGTATAAGAAATTTCTGGTCTGTAATAATTCTCTACTAAATAATGAATATTTTATTACAAAATAAACTTTGTTTATATCAGATGTATATTTATTTACGATTATGTTTATTTAAAATGTATGATTAATAATTGAATTCTATAATTTTTATAATTTTTTATAAGTACAACAACATATACTTTACTGCATAAATAATATTTATTTCTTTCATTAATTGTAAATCTACTGTTTTACATTAATTATATGTATTTTATATATATAAATACAGTATTATAAACTGCCAAATGCCAACGTGACTAAATGCACATTTCATGTAAACTCAGCATGGTACAGCAATAAATTATTTATTTAAAAATTTGTAATATTATTATATGAACACGAAACTGGACGATTTATTATACTTACCACTAACACAACACCCAATTTAATAGATCTTCGGAACACAAAAATCATTTTATAACCTGTTCTAAATAACCAAAGTATACTAACAGTAATCCAGCCTAACACTTTTGGTTGTATATTTTTATTAAAAAACGCGATTATAAACCTTCCAGACCGTATTCGAGTACACTATAGAGGTTAATTTTTATAAAGCAAACTTTTCTATTTCACTTTATTGAAATATTATTATGTTAGCCTGAAAAATGCAAGCACGTGCACATATAAAATGCAACTGAGTGCACCACAAAAATTTTGTTATGAAAACATGTAGTACACTAATAAGAGTCGAGAAACCATTAAAAACACCTTTCTAAATAATTATTAGTCGTTTTAAACACGTGAACTTTATAACCATTTCGAATTACAGCGGCTGAAAAAACTACACAAAGAAAACATATGATCGATCGAAATTGAAGTGCACATGGAAATCTATGGTCGCATACTGTCATATGTGCGCGGTACAACAAAAAAAAATACTAAAGACTTAAATTAGTAAGGTTGGTAATTTATTTACTAGTTTATCTTTGCCGCTATGATATAAAATTTTTATAATCATGTTTTTTCTTTATCAAAATAGAATAGTATATATTAAACTGACTTTTACATAGATCAAAGATAATATTTTCTACGAACTTTAATATAATTTTGCTCTAAAATTTTATCATAATTCTATTTTTGACAAATTAAAAACAAGGCCTAAACGCTAGTTCATGTTTTTTTTTTTAAATTGTCCTAGATTCTATTCTATAACAACGTTAAAAATGAGACATTAGGAAATACTTACAAAATTGAAAAATTCCAATCTTTGAAAGTTGTCAGGGTACTGTTATTAAAGCCTGTGGACAACAACAATTTTAATAAATAATTTATGTCTAATAGTAGTAATACTTAGATTTTTATTACCTAGTATTTTTGGTGTAAATTAAAAATATGACTTACTGGCTCTTTTTCCACCCATAAACTTTCAAACTCTTTTTCAAATTTCCCTACAATATTAGGGTGAGATGTTACAATAACACTTTCATGATTTGAAACCATAGCTTGAGTTGACCAATTTAATGAACCAGACATCACGAAACTTTTGACTGGTTTAGGGTTCAAGTATTGTTTCACAGTCGTTTTCGTATATTTCGCGTGCACATTTAATTTTTCTGCATAAGCTTTTAAAATATTTTTTCGATTCATCGCTTTGGGTCCGTCAATAATGCAGAACTTATGGTGTATGAGTATTGATTTTTTATTAGTTTGCACTTGAATGAAGCCTGCAAAAAGAAAAGATATATATAGATATTGTTTTTAAAATAATAGTGTACATAGTATGTACATCAATTCATAAAATCAAATATATTGCAACTTACTATATTCCTCTAATCTCTTAATTTGTGATGGCGGTGTATAAGCCATATCACTGTCAACAATTATCCTTACTAAAATATGTTTTTTTCCAAGCCTTATAATTTGTTCAACTATTTCAGTACTCGTAATCAAATACATGCAGACATCCAATGTCTCACGTGCCGATTTGATGTATTTGATTAGTTTGACACAGTTTAATTCTCTACTTTTACATAACGTTATATCTTTATTTGCCGAGACTTTAATTGTGTGTCGAATAATATCATCTGAGAATAATATCACGTCATTTATTTCACGGTTCTTGATACTTAGCTTCCCGTTGCATGTGTCTTCATTATTTGCTTCAGATCGAGGGCTCTGTTTCGATGTGAAGAAATACTTGTATACTTTTTTTACCACTTGAGAAGCAATAACTGCTGTAACTGTTGATGCCAAAATAAACTTTGTACTTTTCCAATGCATATTTAAATATTGAACTTTGAATAACTTTTAATCACTCAATGTAAAATTTCAACAACTCTTCGGTTATCTTTAGTCCACCATGTTGTCCACGCATTTAAGTTAGACTTTCAAAGTCATTTGTTCTACCTACTTTCAAAAGTTTTAAATCTACCCTCTAAAAATAATTCCTTATGAATGAGTATTATATTATGTTTATTTTACCATTATTCTAACGAATTTATTTTTATAGGACACATTATGCGAACAGACATATAAATTGTGAATATTTCTTTCTATTTACTCGTATTTTATATTTAATGTGTAAAAAATAGATAAAAAAAAAACTCTCGTGACAAAAAACAAAAAAAATAAATATTATACAAAACACATAGTATAACTATGTATTTTGTAATTTGATGCTTTTAATTTTATAAAAATTTCAACACATACTGATAACGCAGATGGGGTTACTATTTTATTTTCATCCCATGAAAAAGTTCCAGTTTTAAACGTAGATAAAGAATTGAATCTGTAGTATTATTTCGGATATTATTGTCGATGTCAATTCATTCTCCAATGTCAAATTAATATTATAACCTTTGATTATGACTGACTGCAAAAGAAAGTCAAGTAAGAGTAACTGTCATCCTTAATCAACACAACAATATATCAACCTACAAAACAAAAATTATTAATATACATTTTCCTAAATATACTGTTAGATCTTATTTTACTTATTCCTTAATATTTAAACCCAAAATACCTACATTAAAAATGCATGTTCTAAATTGTGATTTCGACTCTGTCACCCCCGAACTGTGGATGGCAAACGAAGAAGAATGGCGGGAAAAGTTGCTAAATTTACCTAATTGGTATCAGGTATGATAGTCTTAATAATATTTAGGCGACGAAATAAGATTATATTATTGTTCCATGATTTACCATTTAAAGTTGAACATACTTCTCTGTTATAAACTAAAAATAACGTCTAAATTGTTTCAATCTGTGTAGTCCTTTGTAAAATTTTAGATTTTTTTTTCTTTTATCTAGATTAATAGTTATAATACAAACCAGATGCGCCATTTCTTGTGTATGTACTAATTACTGTATCTATATATTATAGTTTTATGCAGATATATAATATACCTTTTTGGTGTTTTATCGGTTACCTACATATTTGTCTATAGTATTCACAACATTATTAGTATTATATCTGTATTTTATTTATCTTAATTTTAATTAAAGAAAATGTTTTAAAGCCCTAACTTAATCTTAAAAGATGAAAATTAAAATTGACCTTTATATAACCTTTACCTTATAATAGTAAAATTATCATCATATCAGGCTTTAACTGTTCACTGCTGAACATAAGCCTCCACTTGGAGGATTTTGCCAGTAGTTGCCACCTTTAGCTGGCGGGTTGGCAACTATAGTTAGGCTTTAGAGATGTTTTAAGAGGAATGCTGCTGCCCATTCCTTGCCCTCCCATAGTCAACTCTTATGAAACCCAAGGGAAAGGAAAGGGTGGCCTATTCTATGCTGCGACCACATGTCCTTGTAAAAGTAATATAATTAATTATTATTATGACATCATAAATACAATCAATGCTAATTGCCATTTTTTGTGTACCCCATAAAAAAAACTTAAGTATATTATTATTTTTTTTTAAATGTACTTGCCAATATTTCCAAAACTTCAATGAAATATATTTAATCTATGGTTTTTGAAACAAAACTTTTATACCTTAGTTTCACTTTTACATGAACATCACATTTCCCCTCAGTTTTTTTTTAGCTTTTTTTTCTTGCTTAGTAGTAATACCTTTTTTGTGATAGCATGGGGTTATAAGAAAAGAAAAACTTTATAATTCTTTCTATAGCATACTGTAGTATATTTAAAACATAAGATGTATGCCAAATTAAAACATCTATTTTCTTTCAGATACCTCTAATAAACTGCAATGCATCTCATAACCTCGCAGACAGCAAACTAGTAAGGTTCCGAGGTATGATCCAAGATATGCATAATCCAGAATTCTATTTTGAAGAGTTTCAAGTATATAACACAGTTACAAAAGAAGTTAAACACAAAAGTGGAAAATATCGTGATACAGCTAATGTATTGGTAATTATTAAATTTGTTTTTGTATAGACAGTAAGTTAACGGATGTTTCTATCATCATCATCATCATCATCATATTAGTAATTAACTGTCCACTGCTAAATAGTTCTGAACCTCCTACATCCACTGATTCCCCACTATGCGTATAAGGTTGTTGCTCCTTTTAATAGGGGTGTTGTCCTACACTGTTTGCCTTTATGTGATTATCGATCAAGAATCTTTCTCCTTCATTGGTTCTCAGATTTTTCAGCTATATAACCAATTCATTATATTTATATGGTATTTTGTAATTACCCTGATACTAAAAGGGACAGGAATAGTAGATTATAAAAGGATAATTCCTATAAAGGTAAAAAGCAAAAAGGTTGAAAGTAAAAAAAAAAAAAACTATCTATATGTTATCTTAATATATAGTGTAGTAAAAATATATTAAGCAATGAAAAATTTCTTTTGTGTATCTACCTACAAAATCAAAATAATTCTTTTTTTTTATTACATTTTAATAGGGAAACATAAAATAATTAAAATACAAAAATAATAAATACCTATAACATATTATTATTAGTGAAGTTTCCACAATAAACTTACACATCAAATAAAGGAAGTCAGCTTGTTTGCCATTCTAAGTCCTATAAAAAAAATATGAAAAAATATATAATAATACAAAAAGAAAAAATAAGAAATATAACAATAACAATTAACAGTTTTAAAATCTTATCCTCTTAAATTAAAAGGAGTTTGTGCATAGTTCTTTTTCACGTTTTTTATATAAGTTTAGATTTTCACAGAACATGTCTAAAGAAAAGAACTGCTGATTATAATAATTACAATCTTTTATAAGAAAAGTATAACTTATATTAACATTGCTTAACAGATAAGGTGATTCAATTAGATTATCCATAGTTTTGTATACAAATATTTGATCTCTCTCAGAATGTGGTTTACATAAAGACATACTTAGAAGTTTTTCTTTAATGCATCTGTAGTGTGGACTTTTAAAACATTTATTCATTTATTTAATACATTTGGCCTGAATATTGTCTATCATATTTATATGTATTTTATATGTATTTTTATTCCAAATAGTAGAAGCATATTCCAAAATTGTTTTTACCAAACTTTTATATAATAAATTAAATTTGGAACAATGCTTAAAATCTCTGACATACACTGATCTTTCAGTTTTCTTAAAGTTTTTCTATTTTATTTTTTAATTTGTCTAATTATTTTACATAAATAATGTATTAATTTATAGGAAAATGAAAAAATAAACTATACAGAAAACTTCAAAGGTGCCCAGAGGCAAACTATGGTCGTTGTTTCTATGCCAGGATTAAGTGATTGGGCACAACAAATTGAAGAAAAACATAATACTCTAAAGCATTTAGAACAACAGCCAAACACATCTAGACGACTTCAGTCTAGTACCAAGTTAAAAAGGAGTTATGATGATACGGAGGATGATAACAATGCTATGGAAGTTGGTGAGACTGAAGCTAGTAAAGAAATGAAGATTGCTGAAACAGTCAGTGATACCTCAAGTGTTCTTTCTAGGGAGCATTTACTGAATTTTCCTTTACCTGATATGCCCAGCAAATCATGTATTGTAAAGGTAAACAAATTTTAATATCTTTCATAATGAAATATTTTCAAAGTATCGGTAACTTATTGCTTTTGCCTCCACTAATTATAATAAAAAATATCCTATGTGTTTTAATCTAAATCTTAGATTCTAAGACATTTAGCTGTTAGATAGATATTTATGTAGAAAACAGACACAGTTCCCACAATAGCACTGAGAGAAGTAAGATATGTAATTGTAATTAATAATTTTGTAATGTTTAAAAAATTGTGTATATGTATGGTATATACTATGTACAGACACAGACTGGATCCTCAGGACTCCATTAAAGGTAAAATATACTTATATATTTAAAAAAAATGTAATTCAAAAGAAAATATCTAAAATATTAATACATGACATTAAATTCTAATATTCTATACATTGGAGAATATTATTTGTCTGCTAAAGATACTGATTATAAAAACCTCAATGCATTATAGCTAGAAATTTTAGTGGTTAATGTTATGATTGAACTAAAATTTACACAGAATTATTTTTTGTCTGACATAAAACATGGGAAGACATGTGTGGTAATAAAGGAATTTGGCACATATTTTATAATCTTTATATTTATTACAGATATACCATGAAAGTGATAATCTAAAATTAAACAACATGGTCGAAGTTATAGGCTTCCTATCTGTTGATCCGGCACTTTCTGGAGAATTTCAAATTGAGAAGAACGCATTGGAGCCACAGCTAGAGACAGATGCTGAGACAATAACACATAATCCTCCACCCAGTCTAGTACCTCGAGTTCACGCTGTTTATGTGAAGAAATTGGAACATTGTAATCCATTGGTGAAAGACAATATTGATAAAAGTAAGAATAAAAACAATATTAATTCTGCATCTATCACATTGCAGTATTCAAACAGAGGGGTCAACAAACCTACTTCATAACCTAATACATATTTTAATAATAATCCTAAACTAAATTTATGATAATTTTGACTTAAAACTATCAAATTTCGTTTTTGTTTTAGAAACTACATGTAACAATGACTTCATTATAAGCAAAAGAAATCATGAGCTATATTCCAAATATCTTTTTTGTCAAAAGCATTATGTTTACATTACATGTTAAAATTAAATAATTATGTTACTACCTTACATCCCAAATAAGGCGGTAATTTTTTATTCGTATGTACGCTCAATGTTTCATTCTATTGCTTATGCATAATGCATACGCTCATAGCATTTCTATGGCATTCTCTTTCTACATTGTAGACTGTGAAATTATCATGATACTTAAATAAGATGATTGATCATTTTATCTATATATTGTTAGGTCTTCCACTCTCCTCGTATCCATCCACTTTAACTCAATTTTGTTCTTGTTTTAATAAGTAGCATAATAAAACGCAATGTAAGACGACTCCGCATTAGATGGAGTAACGACCTCAAATGTATTGTAGGGAATTAGTGGATGCGTTCTTTATGGCAGTCTATGGGGAGGCCTATGTTCAGCAGTGGACAGATAATGGCTGATATGATTATGATAAGGACAATAAAATTTTTGTTTTATATTCTATTGATATTATGTTTGTATTAATTACAGATACAGTGCTGAAGGAAGCAAGCACAGCCAGAGAACATCTGATGAAAGCTCTCAGTGAACTCCTGTTGGGAGATCAGCTGGCTGCAGAATACCTTATTTGCCACCTGATTGCAAGTGTGTTAGTAGCCATTTTTGTGATTTACATATATATTATATAAATTTTATCGCTGAAATTGTTAAAATACAATTATTCAGATGGTAGAATATTTAGTAAGAGGCATAGTCCCATATCAAAATTAAAGAACCCTGTAGGGTTTTCTCTGGTAATGGAAAATACAGATAACAAACCAAATTAATAATGAATGAGCTCTCTACTAAGGTTTTCCCTAGAGACTACAGTATGGGGTTCTTCAGAGGTTATATTAAAATTTCTTTAGGATCAACAACGCGCACGTAGCACCCATACATAGTGTTGTAACTGTCCATAGACTACCGTAACCGTTTACCATTAGAAAGGTTGTATGCTTATTTCCCACCATCATGATATAACAAAAAAAAGGACAGTGGTATACTCGTCCACACAAACCCACCAAAATCATCGCAAATATAGCCATGTCGACAGATGCCTTAGATAACCCTTTATTTTTTTTAACAAGAGATTACAGTCGTAAGAGTATTTTTTTTATTTACACTTTATAATTTAATGATGCGAAATGTTTTCAGGTATCTTCGCCAAGACACACTGACACTTGGCCAGTTTTGCTTGAACATCTCCAACCTTCCTACTGAGAAGTATCCGAACTACGCCAAACAGTTGTATGATATAGTCAAGCAATTTGTGACCAAAAGTTATTACCTACCATTGACCATAGAGAATATGAATACACTTGCATTATTGCCAAAGTGAGTGACAATTTTTTTAATAGACATATCCCATATTCTGTTCACGTATGTATACATACTTATCTATTTTTAGAAATTTCTGTGGTATAGGTAGATGATAAGATGATTATTTTACTAACCTTACTAAAGTTATACATGTGTAAGAGAGTTTATTGTCTTATTACCTCTTAGTGCCTTAATGGCTTAACCAAATATACAGGTACTATAAGGGATGGAAAAAAACATAGGTTATTTTTTATTAGGAGTGGATAATATATAACAATATCTGTATATTTTAGTTACAATATTTATATACTGGTTCAATAACGAATTAATTTAAATTCTGTTATAGAAAATATAATATTGGATAACAGACTTTTAATATATTCGAAAATAGATATTTGACCCATATGGGTGATATCGAAATGGGTGATAGTCCTTTTTCCGTCATCAATGTCTAGAGGAACCCAAAATATACAGAGATATCGGATCAGTATCTATATTACCCTTACCTACTTTTTATCATCACAGACAGGTACAGACAAATATAGTAATAAAATATATTAGTATTTACTCATGCTTGTTGAGTAACTAGTAAGGAAATTTAGACCATAGACAAAACCTATCAACTTTTTTGTGACCTTTGCCTTAGATAATGAAAAAATTAATGTTTATTTTTTTTAAAGGAAGGACTATGAATGCAATCGGTTAACAAGTGGTGTCCTGCAACTGAGCAATCACACTCATCTGGTTTTAGATGAGACGAAAATGGAACAAGGGACATTAGATGCGACCGGAGTTGGCAATATAACAGCTTTGGGCAACATGATACAAAATCAAAGGGTGGAATATGATTTCAAATATTACAAGATGGAATTTGATTCGGATATCCCTGTTTTGATATTGTCGGAAGGGAAATCTTTGTTACCTGTAAGTTATTGCTTTATTTGTATATCTAGTACTAGTTAAGTGGTTGTTTCTCTCTCACTGGACACTGCAAACTAAACAAGCATATGGCCCAACTAGGCTTATGCCCAAAAAGTGAATGCAGATTTTGTTACAGCGAGAAAGAATCGCCATAGCACTTAATTTGTGGCTGTAGCCCAGTTATACATAAATAAACGATATATCTCCTTTAGAAAACACACTATCCTGAGGAGATAAAAAACGTCGCTACAAAAAACGTTTTACAATTCCTATCATTAATAAGAATTAGCAGTGAATTTTATAAAAGGGCGAGCACAAAAGATCATGGAAAAGTCGCAGTGTTACAGGTTTTTATGCCTGAAAAAGCCTGTCTTTCAATAACAATAATAATAAGTGGTTGATTGCAAAGAAACAACTTCATTTCAACTTTTGTGGATTTGCTGTAAATATTATTGTTTGTTTGTTTGCTGATGTGATGTGCTATCAAAAAAAGAAATACATAATTATTTATTAAAAATAATTAGACATTTTATTTAATATTTTAATAATAATGTACTATGGTGTTTTAACTAACAGAGTAAAATTAAATCGACTATCTTTTATGTGTATCAAGTGCTATGTACATTACAACTATATATAACAGTCGACGAAACATAGATTAAGGATAGCACGAAATAACTCATTTCTACTCTATCTCAGATTACAACCGTGAATATTAATTTTATTATTTTTTACGACATTGGACTATTGGATATTGGACTTTAGTTATTTTTCTTATGTATGTTGAATTAAAAAACAACATCTTTGCAAATTATCGATGATACAAAATTGCCAAAAAATTTTTTAAGGAATGAGACAAAAGAGCTATGGCATATTATTTAACAACCTACAGCTTGAGTATGATAGCATTATTTTGCAGTAGTATTATATTTATAAATTAAGTAATTTATAGTATCTGAAGTAATTTATAGATATGACACACAATGACAATGATAGAACGAGACAACCATTAAAAGCGAAACATGGAAATGTTAGAAAGATTGTAAATATTTTTTGTCTCGCTTTACTTATACTTTTATTTTTGGATTATTATTACCCGTTCAAATTAAATAGACATGACACTATTATGCATCATGAATTAGGTGGAACATTTTTTATTTGTCCAATGACGTCATTCTATTGCTGTTTCATAATATATGCTCATGACATTTCTATGCCCTTCCTACATGCGCTACATACATTAAATATCTTTGGGAAGTAAGTTATGTAATAATTATTAAAGAACCAAATTGTATTTCAGAGTGATTACCATGTCCCTCTCAAACCAGAGGAGTCCTCGCTCAAGATTTTTGACGCAATCGTAGAAGCCACTACATACTATTTGAAAGAAGAGATCATGAATGTTATTAGAAGCTACTTGACTAGTCTTAAGCTTGTGAAATATACAATAAGTGAAGATTTACAGGTAAATCCTTGTCGTCATATCAACCGTTAATTCCCCACTGCTGAATATACGCCCCCCCCATAAAGGCCAATAATACGACGCCTGCAGGAAGGAAGGAGTGCTCCATTCTATGCCGGGACTACAGGGTTAAATATTATTATTTATAACATTAATATATGACAATCTGAATCCATTACATGATTAAATTTGGAGAAAAAATTTCATATAATATTTTCTTTTTAGTTTGTTGAAGATGATTTTATTGAGATGAGAAGGACTTCGGACAGCGAGGATTCAGTGACAGCAGATGATTTACATCGACTGCTTGTCCTTGCTCGGCTGGTCAGCTTGTCCAGGGGTCACGATACACTGACCAAGGAATGTTGGGACATGACAAAGCATATGGAGTCTCAGAGGCTGCAAAGATTAAAAAACAAAAGGTCCACTACTTTGTAAATGGAATGATATATTATTTCTTTTCTAATAAATTTTGTTTACAAATATTCTTGTTTATTTTCAACCGACTTCAAAAATGGTATGTACTAGCGGGGCACCAATGGGTAACCCCCATTAAGGAAGATGAAAAGGCAGTTAAGCTATCGTGATGAGTACACTTTCCAGGGAGGAGCACCTGGAGGTCAACCTGACATGGTATGTTGCTAGCAGTAGAACTAGAACATATGTTTGTGTACATGGTTAATTGGTCGTAAATATATCACTAAGTTGTGATGTATGGTGTTTAAATATTATAAATGGTTTTTTATTTATATTGGCATCCGTAGGTAAGTAATCGTTTTACCATCTATAATTATATATCTATGTAAATAATTTACATGCTCGTACGAAGGTAGATCGTAGAAAAAGAATACATCCATACCCAATATTTCTTGTCCATTCTGAGGCGCTATTTCTCTAAACCTATTTTTAACCTAATAAGGTCGATTAGTGAAATTATTATACTATTTTATAAATGAACATTAACTAAATTTATAAAGATTTTGAGATAAATTTCGTATAAATTAGGTTCATATTAGTCCTTAGAATAAACATTTCGTTTCAATATCAAATTGAAATTTTTATTTTTATTATAAGAGAATTGAATGTTTAGAAAATTGGATCTTGTACTTACAATTATTTTTACTGGCAATTAACGAGCGAAATGTCAGTTAGTGTCTCATTGACGTTTAACGTGTAATATTTCTGGGTAGTTTATTGATTTGTATGCATAATTTTGCGAATGATATTAATATAAATTAAAAGTACATAATTTGTAAATATGTCGAGTAAAAACAAATCTCTTGATGGTGCCAATAAGATTAAAGTAAGCGAATCAGTATGGAAAAAGACATTAACTGCCAATGCAGAATGGCCAGATAAGGTTAGTTTTTGTATTATGGAAACCAATATAATTCTGTTGAAAGTTATCAAAATTAACTTTATTTACAATATTTGTTTTAGGAAGAGTTTTTGGACGTCATTTATTGGATGCGGCAAGCTATTGGCATAATTTTAGGCCTATGTTGGGGTCTTCTACCGCTGAAGGGGATTGTGGGGTTATTACTGTAAATATTTTATTATTTTTTAATTAGTTATATCACTTCTAGATCCGACCTCGTTAGCATGAAATTTCAATTGTGTTAAGATTTATTTCAAGTATATATTTAGGAGTATTGTATCTACTTTGAAACACCTATAACCCTATCACTATTCTTACTCAATTTAAGATTGGTATTGTTTATATATAATATCTCAGATAGTTACTTAATGAAGAACAACATTAATTGACATGATACAGTATTAAAAAATAAAAAGAATACTGTTTGATGTATTAGAGTAAATTCTATATATCAAAACAAAATCTGTACACAATTAGTAAAGATACACCTCATGTAGACACAAAATATATTAAGCACCTTCTTTTGAATTTTTGTATTTCATTGTGAAATTTATTATTATGGTATTTATAGTGTTAACTGTTGACAAATGTTTTATACAATGATTATTAATTATGCATTCACAGATTTGTGGTTGTGAATGCTGCAGTGATATACTTTTATGTGAACAATTTCCAAAGTATAGATGAAGAGGAATATGGTGGCATGTGGGAGATCACTAAAGAAGGATTTATGACTTCATTTGCTGGGTTTTTGGTAAGATATATAGAGGATATTCATCTTATGTCATGATATCAGTCTTTTACTGCCCTCTGCTGAACATAAGTCTTCCACTTGGGGGGTTTGCTAGTAATTGCTATGCTTGTCCGGCGGATTGACAACCGCAGTTAGGCTTAAAGATGTTTTAAGAGGGATGCTGCTGCTCATCCTTTCCTTATATATATATATAATAGTATATTAAATACTTTTAAAAAAGTTATAATATCAGCCCATTATTGCTGTAAATATTATCTACATTCTTATCTTAAAAGAATTAGTGATGATCTATATACCAGATATACAATTTTCAGCATAATTAGTATGGTAGTCTCAAATTTTTTGACATTTTCCATACATATTTATTTGAAAAAATGTTCAGTACTGGTAGAAAACTGTTATATTTTTCCATTTAAATAAGTGATTCTTTATACTCTTTGTTTTCAAAGGTAGCTATGTAAATTTATCCATGTCAATCAGTATATAAAGTATCCTATGTGTTTAGATATCATTCAGTTCTGTGCTACATTTAATTCAAAGTTCGGTTTAAGTATGATTGGGTAACAAACATCTTTATAAATTTTTCTATTTATAGAATTAGTAGATTTATTAATTGATTATTATAAAGACATCATTAATCACATTTTAAATACATTATATTTTCAGGTTACATGGATCATTATGTACACTGGACTACACGGGAATGATAGTTTATGAGACTCAAAGTAATAATAACTAGTGACTAGACTTAATGCAGAGAGACCCAGTACAAAAGAGTTGGAGATCACATGTTCAGCCAAATGTGTGACTGTATTGACCATTAAGAACAGTACTATTACACTGTACATTGCATATGTTGAAACAATCTTGTTCACTGATATTACCTCAAAATGTTTGTCATTTATGTTACAATTGTTTAACATAGAAATGTGATATACTAGAATCCATTTTACATGTATAATGTATCTTTGGTAGACGCATAGATATTCTGTTGAAATGTTACTTTCCATCATGTACATTGATACTGGGGCAATCATTGAATATATTATATCTATCTATGTCAGTCCAAGTTCACCCATCATTGGGTATAGGCCGCTTTATGACTTCGTCAAATGATCAGATCCTTCACCATGCATATTGAGGTCTTTATAATATTAATATTATATTGTGTTATAATATTATACTGGCAAACTATACTCAAATTAATATTATTTAGAAAATTCCTAATGGTCTGAAATTTCCACTTATAATTAATTATAAATGGTAATTCTTCATATACTTCTATAATAATTATAACAAATAGTTCATTCATCTAATTGACTATTTCCTAAATGAGAATCCATAAATGGAGCACAAAATTAACGAAGATAATTAAGCAAAATATTTCTTATAATAATTCTGTAATTTGACATAATTCAAATTAAATTATAAAATTTTGAAGTATTTCTGTAGAAATAATTGCTCTAGTATGGTTATGTTGGTGGTTTATATAAAATAAACACTGCTATGATTTAAGTAAACTCACTATTTTAACCCAAAATTATTTCAAATTGGCCAGTATTTATTTATCTCCACTTCAGCCATTTAATTTTAAATTGTTGATCAATTGGATGCATGCAAATATGAATCGTTTTACGGTCCTATTACGATTTACCAAAGTAGCTAGTTAGATGCTTAAATGCGAAAAATTTCTTTAAAATAAGAAAATGCTTATTGTTTTTATACAGTATTCTGTATTTTCTTTATGTATACAAAACTAGATATTGAAACATCGATCAATGTCATTATTTTTATTTAAAATGAAATCGCGTGGTTGTAACTTTGGGAGTATGTGAAAATATGATTGATGTCACACCCTTAGAAATCATCAATCATTATCTGTCCACTGATGGACATAGGCCTTTCCCATAGACTGACATAAAGAACAGAGCCGTTCCATATGCCAGTTTATCATTAATGGTATTTTGCCAAAAGTTGGGATGCTGCTGCTCATCTCTTGACTATTAAGTTCCCTATTCGCCTTTTACGGCACCCATGGAAAGGGGGTGGCCCAATCTATGCCGGGACTACATGGCACCATTTTATATTTAAGAAAAAAAAATTGTGTTTCTTAGGACATTACATGGTCAAACAAAATTGATATATAACTAAAACATTATTTCAAATTTCGAGTTTTGATCTTTTAAGGGGTGCGATGTATCAAAATGCTATAAATAGGTCTAAATAAATAAAATAATGTATTGTGTATTTATGAAAACAAGTGACATGTTTAAATACAGAATTTGAGAGTTCCAGAACAATATTTTGTGGGTTTTTTGTGTTACAAATGTATTTTATATTATTAATTTCAAATCATATTTTTTTCGTTTTATTTATTGGTGTTGGCAAGATTAATTTTATTTTGAGTGAAATGATGTATTTATATAAGCTTAATTATGTAAGTAATTGTTAAGTTTTATCAATCTTATAATACTCCTTGGAGTTGTGTTTCAACAACAGTGGAATGTTCAATTTATCATAAACCGATGCAATAATAAATTTATATTAAGCCAAACATTGTACAAACTTATTTGTTGCTCGAAGTTGACCCCATTAGTTTTGAAAAAAATATTGAAATGGTTGATCGAAATAAAGTTTTTATAACTTTTAGC
Source organism: Galleria mellonella (assembly GCF_026898425.1). Taxonomy (NCBI): domain Eukaryota; kingdom Metazoa; phylum Arthropoda; class Insecta; order Lepidoptera; family Pyralidae; genus Galleria; species Galleria mellonella. The sequence goes on along the minus strand of NW_026442028.1, from coordinate 2,580,775 downwards.
ATTTTTCTTTTGTATAAACAAGTATAAAATTGATATACACAGTAATTCTATTTTTTTGGTGTAATAAATTAAATAATACCAGAAAAGTCTATATTATATATTTTTATTAATATGGTTTATATTTATATTTTAATAAACGACTAGTTACAGTAAAAACCAGACATCATTATTAAGGTTGCAATGAAAAACAACAAAAAAAAAAAAGTGAAAAAGTCGAGGAACAGCCTGGAAATTCTGATGATGCTGTCTGAATCAGTATACGGATTCTTAATTTTTTTTATCATCTATTTTTTTAGTTATAATATATACAATAAAAAATAAAAATGGCAAGTAATAATACATAATCAATTAAATTTATTTTATTTAGCTTTTAATTTATATTAGGCTGTTATTTCGTATAAATGACAAAGCAAGATTGCTTCTGATCTGACCAAGAGTGACAACCGTCGCTTTTAGTCATGTAATGAACCGGCACTACAGACAGCACAAAATGCACTGTATTTACGAATTGTGCTAAGTACAGTAAAAAAAATGTTGGTATTAAATAAAAAAAAAAAAAACAAAGTATAAATAAAAGTTTACTCAGTCATTTCTCCAAGTTACAAGTACATCATCTGTCCTATATCTCTGCGTGATGGTCGATTCATTGAAATCCATTCTAGCTCCAGACTCGAAAGCGACGGCGCCAGCGTGCGCGATCATGACTCCGTTGTCGATGCAGAACCGTTCGTCCGTCGCGAAGACCTTGGACCCTCGTTCAGCACACATAACTGCCATCATCTCTTGTAACCGCTCATTGCAGCCTACACCTCCGACTAATAACACCTGGAATATTCAGGGTACTTAATTATAATGTTTTTTAGAATCAAATGTTTAATGTAAGTGTAATCAATACAAAGTCATATCTATGTAAAAAGAATAATCACCCATATGTAATATATAAGGAAATGAATAAATGAATTAAAATTTATTTCAATAATCCACCATCAGTTTGGCGCCAATTTCTTGAATTTATATTTTGTTTAGTACAACTAGGTGACTGCTAGCCACATAAGATGTTTGTCAAATTAATTTGTCAGAGGCATACTACTCTCAAAGATATAAGTGATTGGGTATTATATTTGTAATAGAGTGGTCAGCTCGGAGTAATTCACCCATATAATGATAAGTTAAATTACCTAAAACTTGCTGTCTAAGATTGTAATTCTGACTAAGCTTGTTGATATACTAATTCTAATTGAAATATAGCAGTAAAATTACTGGATATTGTGTTTTAAGTGTTACAAACATTTAGTAGATTTTTTGCAGTTGCTTTATTTCACAAAGACATTTTGAAAAATCTTTCACATAACATGATTATTTACTATCAGGCACATTCTATACTGCTGTTCTTATGATAAAAAAATACTAACATAACCTGCGTATCATAGCATCACAAAGGAACACCAGGTAGTTTAATTTTGTGAAGTAACCCACCTCATCGGATCCACAATGAGCCATAGCCCTTTCAGTAATTTCCACTAACATAGCGAATACTGTCTCTTGTAGTGAATAACATAGGTCGTCAGGTGTATACTCTTTAAGTAATTCATCTATTTTGTCCTCCATGTAGGAAAGGATTCCTGAGAAGCTAACATCCATGCCTGCAACAAAAACCTTTGTAACAATAAAAAACACCAATCATAAATATTATATGTATGTATGTTAATTAAAAAAATATATATATAGGCAAAACTCAAATAAAAAGGCAATAAAATTTAGAGAAAGGGTCTGTAACATGTATTTAGTGGCCTAAAACCAGAGGAAAAATATTGTAAATTATGTGTATGAATAAATTATTTTAATTTCTTGATTTCATACATACACACTATCAGTGGATGCAAACTGCTCAGAACTGCTTCCTGTAGCAGTCTAAAGGGGAGGCCTATATTCAGTAGTGGACAGAAAAGTCTGATTTGATGTTGATGATGATGATGAATTTATTATGCATAAATTGTTATGTACCTTTGACACAGTAAGGTAGATGTAAATATTTCTTTCCTCTCTTTGCAGCTTGTTCAATATTGTAGCCTGGGCTTGGGGCATTTGAAAGTTTTAATACTCTAGCAAATCTGAAAAATGTCACATATATTTCATAAATTCTATTTATGTTACAATATTCTAAGCACATTTGTATATATCTTGCAAATATAAGGAATGAGGGAAGAAAACTATTTCCATCCATATTAGTAATAATTACATTTATTTGTTCTTTAGTACAATATTATTGTACAAGGCAGACCTAATGTTAAAAGCATTGTGTCACTGAATCTTACCTTTAATATTTTTAATTGCATATTTATTAAAATTTTATTGTTTCACTTTATGACATTAATAAGTTAAATTATAGTTTCTCCTTTTTAATCTGCAGTAGGTATTCCTATCATATATTGATAATAATCATGTATAAAAGAACTTGTACAATCTGATTCTTATATTACTATTAGCTGAATCAACAAATATATTATTTTGGCCCATATTATCATTTACTAGATCCACTTTTTTCTTATAAGTATAAAAACCATCCTACCTCTTGAGTTGGAGCCAACAATACACAATACAGTTTCTGGGGGGAAAGGGATTGTTAGCAATGGAGTTTGACAGCCCCATTGCTAGCAATATGCCTTATTAGGTCGACCTCCACATGGTTCCCCCTGGAAACCATCATGAACAATTGTCGTTGAATTCGTCACGATGGGCTAACTGACCTAATTCATCCTCACCTATCATCCTTCACTGGTGCCCCACCAGTGTACACCGTTAGCGCAGGTGGGGCTACCATTCCATTATCATCCATTTAAAAATACAGTTTCTGAGGTTGGTAAACAAACAATGTAATACAGGATTTTTAAATATTAAGATTACTACAGAAAGAATAGCCAGTACAAACCTGTCGAGGCAGTTTCCAACAGCAATATCTATAGTTTCTCCAAATATCCTATACCGTTGCCTGGAGTAAGCTATGATCTGTGTGTTACCACCACTTACATATAGTACAGTCGGATTGTTTGCTTTGGTTATTAACCTACCCATTTCAATATCTGTACAAATTATGTCATGGAAAAAATTGTTGAAGAGATAATTTAGAATTAAGGAATATAATGTAAGATATTGTTCCATTTAAATCTTTACTATTTAACAATATTATTTAGGTAATTCACTTTCAGTGCAATGAAATAAATAAAAAAATAATGATAGTAATGCTGTTATATATTTACAAATAATAATAAAAATTTTAAATTTAAATAAGTACCTTACATTCCCTTCAAGCAAGCTAAGCACTGTTTATATTTAGCAATATATTAAATATTAAAGGATACGTCCAATACAATGATTGACACCTAATAATGGTTTGTTCCACAATTTGGACAAAGTTCTAGCAACAACAGCGCCGACCATCAACGGAGCACCCATTCCTGGACCTTTTGTATAGCACACAACGTCAATATCCTGCGGTTTCAACCCGGACTCCTTCATCGCTTCTTTCAGAACTTCATGAATATTTTGTTGATGATGTTCAGCCGTTTCTCTCGGCAGAAAACCTGAAGTTATAATGTTTATGTTTATTTTAAAGTCCAGACTTTTAAGAAAGATACGGAGATGCATAAATCAGGGAATGATGTAATAAAGCCCATTTTAAAGATTTTTTAAATATTAAGTAAATAAATAACCTTCTCCCGGTGGTGTGATGTACGTTCTCCTGCAGTTAGCGAGTATTTCGCCATCTCTAATTATTCCGACCCCAAGTTTGTTGGCGCTTCCTTCGATTCCAAGTGCTACAACCATTATTTTTTTGAAAAAACAAGTTCTAAAATCAAATCTTTTATTGAATCTAGATACATAGGTAGATACTTTTTTGTTTACGACAACATACAGATTAATAAGCAACTTAAATATCTTTTAATACTGTGCCGATCGTCTGACATTGACAGTAGATACTTCCTACTCAGTTAATATAAATAAATCATAAACGGTCAAGTAATCAGGGATATATCCATCGATTTAGTATAGAGTACTACTAATCTAAGAATATATTTATTACCTACCCAATACTATCTACATACCAAAGAAATTACTCTACATACCTAGATAGGAAAGAAGACGAAACAAACAGATCAGGGAGGAAAGATATTGTTAGTAATGCGGACTACCAATCCCATTATTAGCAGTATAGCCTGTCAGGTCGACCTCCACATAGTTCCCCCTGGAAACCATCGTGCTGAATTCAAGATATATTCACCACGATGGGCTAACTGACATGCCTTTTTATTTTCACCTATCATCTCTCACTGGTGTCCCGTCAACGTTTACTGTTAACGCAGATGGAGTTACCATTCCATTATCATTCATTAAAAAAAAAAATACAAACCAGTCTGGATAAATTTCTATTTTACAAGTGACAATAAACAGCAGCGACTTATTTTGGTCATCTTGTAGGTGATTTTCTTTAGCTGCAATTGCTATAATTAAAAATTTCAGAATACTTGAAGGATATTTTGACATGTTTTGTATTATCTAAATACGATTAAGAAGCATTGTGATGCTGTACTATTTTTTCTGAAGGGTGATTAAAGTTATAAAATTATGAACTAATATAATAAGTCCTGTCTTTTATGACTAGTTCGTAAATGGTCCCGTTTGTCGGAGATCGTTCGTTCGATCTATATTACTAGGGAGTCTAGAGTAGTATTAAAAATTTAAGAAAAATCTATAGTATAAAGTTTATGGGTAGTTAGTTACTTTTTTAAATAAACAGAATTGTTTATAATTCGAAAGCAGAATTTTATTAAATGAATTGCTTTTATAACAAACAATAAAAGTTTATCAGCATTTGAAATCATAGATTCACTTTATATGGTTTAAAAATATATGTCCTTACTTATTACAACTTGGCACCAATGCAAAAATTAAGCTTCATAAAATTATATTAATTAATTAATGCAATTACTTTCGTCGTTAACTTCATCAACAAAATCGGCCAACATATCTTCAACTGATACTTCTTTATTAGCTGCAACTTTATTAATTATATTTTCTGTTTCAACCGAGGTATTATCATTTATAACTTTTTTTGGTGATTTAAAACCGTTAACTTTAGGTGGTTCATCGATTTTCTCATTCTGATGAGATGATTGATTCTGATCAATCTTGCATTTTTCCGTTTCTGCCTCTTGAGAACATTTGGCTACTTGTCCACATGTTATTTGTATATCATCTGTATCATTTGTGCTTGGTAGATTTTCGTCGTCCATTTTTCCTAATACTGGAACCTTTTTATCAGAATATGGCAAATCATAAGCTACTTCAATAGAAAGCGCCATTTCTTCCCCATCTGTTGTTTCATTAGATATATTAAGGGGCAATTGTGTTTTGGCTTCATATATGTTTGTTGTATCTACTTCAATGGCAATATTATTTTGTTCAACAATAACATCGATATTTACTGCCGTAGAATCAGGTTCAATTTCCTTTTCTTGTTCTATGATGTTTGGATTACTTACAAGTTTATTTGACTCATTTACTACTTGCTCAGTGATTGCATTACTTTTAGGTTTCTCTACTAGATCTTCAGAGCCTTCATCAATAAAGGTCGGTTTTACTGGTTCATTTTGCAACTGAATTTGCATTTTGTTCATTTCTTCATCTTCATTAATTTTTTCATTACTTCCTTTATTCATTTCTACATTTATCACTTCAATAACATTATCTTCATCTGATTCATCACTTATCTCCACTGAGCTTACAGAATCACTGCTTAAAGTAGTAATATCTTCTTCTAAACGTGGTTTCTTCTTAGAAGGTTCGTCTGGTATGGTTATAACACTGTCTGAATTTTCTGAAGGCATCCTGTAAATTAAAATTTGATATTTTTATTTTAAGGGACATATTAAAAGAGTAATGATTCTTAATTATGATACAGGATTAATATTTGAGATAAAAGGTTATATATAACAAAAAATTACTGTTAATAAATATACTAGTAATAAAATTGTCTCTTCAGAAAATACTCACATATTTGCACCTAACAAAGCTTCCAATTGAGCTCTGTTTCTTTCTGACATCTTTTTTCTCTTGTTGTCTACTTTATTCTGTTTATCTTCTGAAACCGCTACGGCAAAATTAAACGAAGGCGGTGAACAGTGGAGGTGTAGTCGAATGTCCAGTAGAGCTTGAGAGCAAAATTTGGAAACCTGTTAAATAAATAGGTATATTAGTTACTGATACACAAACACGCGAAGATTTTTAATCAATGACGGTAAACCTTCATCAAGTGGAATGCATAGAATCTTCAAATTATGTATTTATTCTTAAGTAGCCAATGTTCGTCATCAAATATTTCTAGTAAATTTCGATGAAAAAACTAGTTTTATAATTTCATTTGCAGCACTAATTTGTTCAATTGTAATTTCAAAATTTACTGCAGTATAATCAGCTTCAAGTTCAATTACTTGATCAGCAATATCTGATTCATATCTATGAGTCATATTTCAGAGCTTTTGTTATACATATACAGGGTGGAATAATAAAGGATAGGTTGGCCAAAACGAAAACAGCCGATTTAGATGAATGGTCTCAATCAAATAGCAGATTATTTTCCCACCGGAAATGTACTACATCAAATTACCGATTCTTACTTTTGACACCGCGCAATGTATTTGAAATTTTATAATCCATACGACACATGATACCTACACCGCACGCTCAATAGCGCTTCTTCGTAGGTAGTTTCTGTAAGCTTGTGGCGTTGATCTTACACAGCCGATTCCGCAATTCGCGGTAAGATTTTCATACGTATATTACACTATAAAATATTATTATTTATTTCTATTATGACATAATACCTTAAATTATATGATTTTAAATGAAAAAAAAAAGCAAGAAAACTCCAGAGAGAATGTCACTGGTTTTCAGTTTGGAATAATGGTCTGAATTCACTGTTTCTTTTTTTACCAACTTGTCTCTTACACCGTGTATATAATTATTATTTACCTCTGGCTGTTGTGAATTGACCATATTGCTGTAAAGGTGTAGACAGTACTGTGTCGGTGGCGGTACTGATGGACCGGTGGATTTGCGGGCCGCTTCCAGCGCGCGAAGCAGCGCTATAGTGCGTTCACTGGAATAACTATTGATGGTGTAGCATTCGCGGACTAATCGCTCTTGGAACAGCTGTAAACATGCCATAACAAATACATTAACATATATACGGGTAAATAAATATTTAAGTCATATTGACAATTGGCAATTAATCTGAGAATTATTTTTTAAGCACAACTGTGCAGTAACAATACACACATTTAATTTAATTGAGTAAAAACAAATTAATATTTGTATAAAACTACCAAACAAATATTATAAAAAGAGTTATTGAAATCAATGAAAATATTGAGTTGAGAATCTTCTATTTTTTTCAAATCGATTGTTATAGGAGTTATAGGAAATAAATTATTCGATTTTATTAGTTGCTTACTTTATGAATGGAGGATTTCAAAAATATCCCACAAACAGTGAGGAATAATTCAGCGCATTCTAATGCTGCAATTGCCACTTCGTCATTTGTTTCTTCAGATCTGAAACAATATTTCTTTTTTAAATAAATTTAAATGCTAAATGTTTGAATGAGTGCATATTACTTGCCAAACGATTTATTGGCTGATTGTAAATTCGAGGCCAACGTACACTGAAATGTATCAATATATTTTTAATAAAATATGATAAATAAAAAACTTTTCAAAACAAAACAACATTATTTCAAATGTGTTTTTATGATGCGGTATAAAATAATACATACGATAAATCAAATTCAGAAGAACTTCAACAAAAATAATAATAATAATATAAAAATGACTTACACAGCTATTTTGTTTTTCTCTCCCGGTGCATGTGATGCTATTGTACTTTTCTCTAGCATTGAATTCGCTAATTTCCTTTTCGCTTTCTTGCTCAAATGCTTCGTTGATTGCGACGACATCTAATAGCAATTAAGTTATATTATTAATAGATAGGAAGGACACTTTTTTAATTTTTTTTTAATTAATTTATACTTTATTGTACACTCTGATAAAACATAAAAATATGATAGAGGTAAGTAAATGTACAAAGGCGAGCTTAACTGTTAAAGAGTTCTCTTCTAGCAAACCCAAAGTGGATTTTTTTTTGATGGGTGAAAATGGTATGGTAACCCCGCCTGCGCTAATGGGATACGCTGGCGGAGCACCAGTGAAGGGTGATAGATGAGAATGAAAACAGGCTAGTTAGTCCATCATGATGAATTCATCAGGAATTAATCATGATAGTTTCCAAGGAGAACCGCGAGGAGGTCGACCTGGTTGGATATATTGCTAGCAATGGGATTCTCAGTCTTCATTACTTACAATCCTTTTCCCCCACCCCAAAGTGGATTGGAAAGTGGAAATTTACTGTAGTATAACAAGTGTATATATTTAAAAGTCAAGTATGTATATTTATATAATTATAATATATGTAGATGCTTTTCATTTGACGTTGACTCACAGTAAGCTGAACCAGATGTCGCTGTGGTGTGATATCGGCGAGTATGTATGAGGTGAGCTCGTCATCCCAGCTGCCACCGCCGCCTCGCCTTTCGTTTGCGATGCGTTGTGTGTGCAGTACAGTCAACCATTTGGAGAAACTGTTGTACGCTGCGCAGCGGACTTGGCTATATCAAAAAGTTATAAAAATTAAGTGGAAAATTTTGAAGTGAAATTTTCCGATTTTATTTGAAAGGAAAACAGTACGAGATGTTTAATAGTTAAGTACAGCTTTAAAGGAAATTAGAAAAGTGTTAAAGCATTTTTACTAATACAGTAAAATTGTATCGGGCCTAAGTCTGTATTTGGGAGATATTTGAGAAAAAATTATATGAGGGATTTTAAGTATTGCTCTGTAGAAGCCTAAACAATTTTTTTGGCAATTTTGTTTGTCTGTTTGTATATTTTTTTCGGCTTTACACAAAAACTACTGTCTCAAATTAAATACGCTTTTCACAGTTGTATTTCTGAAGGTTTAACTTAAAATCTGGTATGATTTATCTCGATATACCATCTAATAGTGGTTTAGTCCATTTGTTTTCCTACTTCTAACATTTACGTGTATGAAGTAGCGGGTAAAAAGCTAGTTTATTTTATTATATATACAGTTTATATTCGCTTGTATAACGGATTGTGTTTTGAAAAATTTGGTTATAATGATAGCCACCTTTTATCTTTGCATCGCTCGCCATCGACAGGGGTTTTATCCTCACACGCTTGAACCTAAATGGTCACGTACACTGCGGTTTCAAAGAATTTTTTTTCGTGTACGTTCAGGCTGTATAATGATCTCCCAGCCGAAGTTTTCCCTAAAGTCTACAGTATGGGGTTTTTCAAGTGCCATACCTAGTTTATCATAAGACGGGCTGTATATTTGTTTGCTACCTTCGTGGTATAAGAAAAAGTAAAATTTTTCTATATTATCCATGACCACCTACTTTTCACTATTTATTTATATTTTATTGTTCATAAAAAGTTATATTGTTATAAGTTATATTGAACAAAGATTAACTCTGTATAAGTAAGTGAGTTTAACTCTGTATATGTTCTCTTGCAGTAAACTCAGGATGAAAAAGGAGTATTAATTACTATTGTAAGAGTTATAATTACCTTGCTTCTTTATACGGATTCTCTGTGCTCCATTTAAGTGTTTGCATAATGGCTCTAATGACTAGGGCAGAAAATGGTATTAGGTTTGAATTCAGACTGAAAAAAAAATAGTTTACAGATTAGAATATATTGTAGGCATGAGTAATATCAGTAAATTATGCATAAAAATACATTAAATCAATAAAAAAAAAATATATACATATTTCTATGTATTTGATACACACATGCATATACATATACTGTTTTGTTTATTGTTAAAGTCTGTGGTCAAATTGAGAATAGATTAATATTATTTGTTTTTAATATTATTTATCTATAGTCTTACTAAATGTTGTTTGACAAAAGTTTTAACCATTATAAATTCATTTATTACAATATATGTTATGGTCGAATTTCGACCATGGGGCGACCTCTAGTATAATTGAAATATATACATGAATTCGCTAATTATAATACTTATTCTAAAGTAGTTTCTAAGTGAAAAATTTGATGACACATACCATGCAATTAAAGCGTCCAAAGTCCTTAGAGCGTATGTCTTGGTTGTGGCTATGTTGGCTGCAAACTCATTCGGTTGCTTAATACTTGTCACACTTAAGATTCGCACAATTACTTTTAGAATTATCTGTGGCTGAATTGGTTTGGCTACTGGATATATTTCTCTGTAAGGTTTAAAAAAAAAGCAAGATTAAACATTGACATCAAGTACACAGTTTTAAATAAAGAACTGGAATTTAATTAGGATATATACAAAAATATCACACAGTTGCACTCCTCCGAAATGGATTTTTATTATTTTTTTTTTCATTTATATTTGGTAGGAAATTCAATAAAAGAGAATACTTCTAGATGGCATATTATGAGAGAACATGTACCAGATTTTAAGTTAGACCTTCAGAAGTACAATTGCGAAACTATATTCAATTTGGTAGTTTTTGCGTGATGCTGGCACAAACACACACACACACACAGAGACAGATAAAATTTATAACAAAATATTTTTTGGGTTGAATTGCTTTTATTAATATGAATATTTCTTAAATATAATCTGTTTATCCATCAAGTACATAGATGCACAAGCGGGACGGGGAAGTAACGCGCGGGATTACCGACTTTACCTTTACCTTGACATCCAAGATATGCATACAGTCGTCTCTATATATTTTTTTCGTATTACAAAATGAATTACCAAGTATACAACCTTTCATTTGTATCAACTCCAACTCTGAACACTTAGGGGGGAAAGGGATTGTCTGTAATGGGGTCTAATTGACCCATTGCTAGCAATATACCCTGTTAGGTCGACCTCTACGCGGTTTCCCCTGGAAACCATTGTGGTTAATCATAGTGGAATTCGTCACGATGGGCTAACTGACCTGTTTTCATCGTCACCTATCATCTATCACTGGTGCCTCGCCAGCGTATATTGATAGCACAGGCAGGGTTACCATTCCATTATCACGCATTAAAAAAAAAACCCTGAACATTCCAGACATAATCTAGTTACAATTTTATTATATTAGTAAGATAATGTAGTTATTAAAATAATACTAACACAAGCATTGCCTGAATAAAAACTAATATATTTTTAAGCCTCGTGAAAAGTATAGATCTCTTTGATACATTCTTCTCCTGTTGTTTTACTTTGTCAATATTTTGCAGCGCCAAATGTAGTGGAGAGTTACTTAATGTGTTTTGTTTCTGTAACAAAAATAGTCATACATAAATTAAATTGTATGTCTGTATTTGGAGATAATTTTAAAATGTTTTCAACAGTTAAGTTTAAAAAAGTTGCATACTTCAGTAATGTAGTAATACATTAGAGAAATGTTTTTTTTTTTTTATACAACTTAGAATGGCAAACAAGCCGACGGCCCACCTGATGGAAAATGGTAACCGTCGCCTATAGACATGAGCAGTACCATGGACATAACAAAGTATACTGTTTCGCCCATGATACCCCCCATGCGTTGCTATTCCTGAGGACTCAGGTGTTATTCCTCTGTACCCACTAAATTCATGCCATATCCCACCCTTCAAACCGAAACACAGCCATGCAAACACAACTGCAATCGACTTTTGTACAAAGTCTCCCTCTGGTAAAATGTAGTTTATTGTGCGTGTTGTGCATTGTGCAGTGATACCAATAGTTATTTTATAAAAAGACATATTTATTTATTTATTCATCACATATATCCAGTTTAATAATGTTCAAAGATGGAAAAAATGTTCTAAGGTTTACATACTGTAATTGGATATTGGTCGATCAATATTCAATTACAGTATGGAAACTTATCTGTATAGATCAAGATCAAGGATAAAATTCAATAAATATAGTCCGATTAGTTATGAGAACTGGAGACTGGTATATTTTATAACAAAATCTCCAGTTTTCATAACAAAGTATTATAAATATTTCTAAATATTTATAATACTTTGTTATAAAGTAGTACATGCAGAGATGGCATTTCTACTGGTACTCTCTTTGTCTTTATCAGTGTCATATCGGTTTGTATTTGAACCACAGAATCTTTGCACAAGAGAATGCAGTGCTGGATTTCTGTGCTAAAGCATTTAATGCTTTGAATAGTGGTAGAGCTAATACTTATGTTACTTAATTCTAATATGTTTGTTATATTTATATAATTCTCTAGCATCATATAGATTAATCATTATATCAGCCTTTAACTGTCTACTGCTGAACATAAGCCTCCCCCTTGTGAAGTTTTGCCAGATTGGCAATCGCAGTCAAGTTTTAGAGATGTTTTAAGAGGAATGCTGCTGTCTATCCTTCAACCTCCCTTAGTTGGCTCGACACCCACGGGATAGGAAGGGGTGGCTTATATATATATATATGTTAATATTCACAAGTAATAGAGACTGCTGGAATCCCTATATTTGTTACTTTTACTTTGTTAGTTTAGTAGTTCTAGTAACTTAGTTAATTTAGTATAGATGTGATTATCAACTCTTTATGAGTGCACTATCAAATATGTCTAGATTCATATATATAAATTATTTATTTAGAGTCACTATGAGTAATAAAAAATTCAGATTCATTCCAACAAAAATACAGAGCAGTTAGATAAATTAGAAACTTACATCATCACAGCTCTCATTGTTTCCATATATGTCCACAACATTTGGAAATATTGAATCAACTAGTTTATATGCTGCACTGCACAATGCCTGCATTTGATCTCGCCAACTACTTTTTGGTGTAGCACCTTTTTCCTGAGTGGGACGTACCTATGGGTTGTATTAAAAAAATTAAATAAATGCAAGAACAATGTAACATATAATGCATTAAATTACACAATTAATTAAAAAAATAAATATGATACGATTCTTGCACCAAATAGCTACCATCTTTTTTTTAAGAGATTGCTTTAGCGATAAGATGGTCTTTTGTACTCCATAAGTGTAATATATATTTATCCTTGTACTATTCTTCAAGTGGTGCAATAAAGAGTAAATAAATAAACAAATTATATAATTCATTTATAAATTTCTATAAATGATAAACCATCAAGATGAAAGAAAATTTATAAGATAGTGGGAGATCAATCGTGTTGAAAATAACAAATACATTTTGGTTACAAATACAATATATAGCAAACTGCTACATAATAAGATAACTATGAGGTTGCCATAAGGTGCAGTTGTTATTCTGTTATATCCATTTTTCTAAAAGACTCTATAGAAATCTATTGAGGTAAATATAGACGAATACAAAGTATCCTTATCTGTCCATTGCTGAACATAGGCATCCTCCATAGACTGCCATAAAGAACAGTTCAGCATCCAGATACCCTGCAATATACTTAAAGTCATCACTTCATCTAGTGGGGGAGTCATTTTAGGCTGTGTTAACCTGTACGGGGTAATCACTGAAGAACCTTTCTTCCCCATTGGTTGTTGGTTCTTCAAGCCATGTACACAGCTCATTCCCATTTCAGTTTGTTTATTCTTCGGACTATATCAGTGACTTTGGTATTTTGTAGCATATCATGCAGCCAAGCATAGCCCTCTCCATAGCTTGCTAAGTATTTTGAAACTTTTGTATACAGACAATTGTGTAGGACTATGTTTCGATTCCATTAGTATCCTTATATTTTTAATAAATTTTAAAAAGTACATAAATTTGTGTTTTTCTACCAATTATAAATAAGGGCCTTGCAATCATAGTAACATACATATTATATTTCACAATGTAAAAATACATAATTAACTTCCATAGAGCGAAAGTAATTATATACTTTTGCTTTATTAAAAATAAATGTTATAAACATTTGGACTTACTTGCTGTAATACATGTGCACATTTAGCAGCTTCAATTACATTATAATAATGATTAGAGTCCAAAAAATCCATCAAAACATTTTCTATTGTGTTTCTATGTGACATACAGTACTTTGGGAACCTAAAATAAATAACAGGATATAATAATTGCTTTATTGTTTTGAGCTGTTATGAATAGTGTAACAATTTATTCTTTACATTGTCTTCATTGTCTTACTAAGATTATAACTATTAAAGTGTATTTGTTACATACAAGTACTATAAAGGATAGAGGACATAGACTACTTATTATCCTGGTCAGTAAATATATCCCAGTTACGTCTTAGTTACAAGGATGCAATTACAAGTAAAAGCTAGTTTCATTTACATATTTGTTTTAACTATTATTTGTTATCTCTTGGCACTTTAACAGCATAATAAATAGCCACAAAATTAGATAAACAAGTACTGTTTGGGATAGAGAAAGACATAGACTACATTTTATTTCAGTTGATTAAGATATTACAACCATACAGATGAAGCAGGTAAAAGCTGTAACTTAACATATTGATATTATTTACAGTCATTCCGAATATTTTCTACTGACAGGAAAAAGACATACAATTGTCAGGAATTGTATAAAACATGTTTGATGTATAATATAGAGGAGTGAAGTTTTAAAACTAAATATTTTATAAGTTGTTATAGGTTACAATACCGGTTGATTATACTTTCTAACGCACGAAGCCATCTAATAGAATCCGCCTCAGTATGTTTGTCGAGCTTCTGAAAGAAGCCAGTCAAGGTTTCCTTCACTGCTTCACTATTATTAGGGTCTACATCGCGAACTTTATTCAATATTTGATCTGTAAATTTTTATAATCATTATATACAAAAATACGTATCAGATAAATTTTTAATTGAATTTAATTATTTAATAGCCACACTTACTCATTGTTATTGTTTAATTAGATTAATTTAATGAGAATTTATATGTAAATAAACAGGTTAAAATAACCTAGAAAAACATGAGAACATTGCGAACTTAAAAATTCGAAAATGACACAAGTGACATGACGTGATGGGTTGCCTTTGTAAAAAACAAAAACAAGAAGTCATAGAAAATTAATAGTTCTTATGATCATTAACGGTCATATTTGTCTATATTATAATCATAAACGTCTCTTGTGCTTTTGGCAAAGAAGTAGGCATGGGTATTATGGATACCGATTCGATATCTACATATATATTGGGTTCCTTTGGATATTGACCGTAAAAAAAAGGTCATCACCTATTTCGATATCGTCCATATCGGTCGGATATTTATTTTCGAATATGTTATTCAATATTATTTTTTGGATAACAGACGTCATATTCGTTGTTGGACAAGTATATAGATATTGCAATATATTTCCCACTTCTACAATGAAGCGTTTGCTAGATGAAAAAGATAAAGCAAATCTTTAATTTGCAAGTAAATAGGTATTTGGAATAATTTACGAATTTGTGATCAGTGACAAATACGGCGGATTAGTAAATATAGACCGTATAATTAGTAGTATATTATTATGTGTAACCGTGTCTGTAAATGGTGAGCCTTGTAATCTATGCAGCCAAACACATGCGTTACCATGGATAGGTATCTATCCATGGTAACGCATATCTAATATAGAGGGCGTTTCCTACTTATTTACTTACAGCCACGTGCGGTACGTATTTGTCAAACAAACGTCAGACATTATACAGATATCTATTCATCTCTGTTGTGTGTGTGTGTATATATGTATAATTAATTAGTGAGTTTTCGGTTTTGCTGGTGTGTAGTTTCATTTATTAATTTCAATTACTTTACTTATATAGTTAACTTTATTTACTACTTACCATATTCATTTAGAAGATTCGTCATAACGCTTAATTACATCCTCTTTAAATTTGCCAGTTATTGTTGCTATTAATGCGAACAATAATATACTTGCTCTTTAAATAAATATCTGTAGAGAGTTTGTAAGTTAAAGCCTCTTTTTAATTTTAATCATATAATTTGTGCATCGCGTTAGTGATTTTTATTATTATTAAGCACGATGGCTACATTGGATGATAAAATATTGGGCGAGAAATTACACAACTATTGTAGCAGTAGTGAAGATGAAGGCGAATCTGATTATGAAGATAGTCGAAGCGGCGATGAGGAAGGCAATCCTCCTAAGCCCGAGGTTTGTGCTGAGCAGCCGTCTATTAATAACTGGACGGGTTCTGCTAGTAATACTGGGCCCAAAGGCGTTTTGGAAGATTGGAGAAGATTCAAACAGTTAGAGGCGGAAAATCGGGCAGAACTGGAAAAAGAACGGATTGCACTCGCGAAAAAACTCACTATGTCTGTCAGAACACAAAGAGAAGAAGAACAAGTTAAAGAAACTGACGAATTGGAAGATGAATTAAATGAGTTAATTGATGAAGGTTTTCTAATGAAATACCAGCAGCAGAGAATGCAGGAGTTGATGTCACAGTTACAGAAAACTCCTAAATTTGGTAAAGTTGTTACATTAAAGAGCCAAGAGGAGTTTTTGAATGCTATTGATAAAGAAGATCCCAAAGTGACTGTTGTTATTCATATATACAGCAATAATGTTGCATGCGAGACAATGGATGGTTGTCTGAATGTTTTGGCAGTTGATTACCCAACAATGAAGTTCTGCCGGATATCAGCAGATATAACAGGCCTCAGCAGGCATTTCCGTGTGGAAGGTACACCTGCATTGCTGGTATATAAAGCTGGTCAAATTATTGGTAACTTTATTCAGCTGGCTACTGAGCTTGGCAATGATTTTTTTGCGACAGACATTGAGCGCTACCTTATAGAATATGGAATGTTACCAGAAAAGTAATTTTTTTTTTCAAAACTATTTCCTTTATAAAACTAACTTAACAACTTTATTGATAATTATTTTAGAATTAATTAGATAAGGGAAAATGTTCACAAAAAATTTCATGAATAATGTGATTCAATCAAGTTTTAAATACTGTATGTACTGCCATATTTTACTTAAGATGTGTGTCTGATTGGTTGGAGGCATTTAAAATATAATATTTTTAATAAGTAGAAGTTTTAACTATAAACTTAACTATAATTTTTGAGGCTGTAGGTATGAAATGAATAGTAAAATTAGTTTTGTTTTCTTCTTTTTTAAAGGTAATTAAGTTTTGCTGAAATTATCACAGAAACACTAAATGAAATGACCTAACAACAAATCAAATAATTTGATGAATGTTTTTTTTTATTTGTACTATGATCTGATTATATCCCTACATTATGTTATTGTCTTCTCAATTATCTCTGGCATGATTTTAGTACAATATAGCTTGTGCAAGGGACCAGCTTGTGTAATAAAAACTTGTCTGTGGTTTTGTTGAAATTTTTTACATTGAACCATACCATCGTAATGTTTAAAAAACTCATTAACTACCTCTTATAAGTTTCAAAATGAAATTAAAATTATTTGAAATAAATTTGTTTTAATTTTCTTACTTTCCATACTTTTTTTTACATGAATGAAGGTATTCATAATGTTTAAAAAACTCATTAACTACCTCTTATAAGTTTCAAAATGAAATTAAAATTACTTGAAATAAATTTGTTTTAATTTTCTTACTTTCCATACTTTTTTTACATCAATGTTAAACAACAGCAGTATTCATTATTATACAATAATGAATACTGCTGTTGTTTCTAGGAAAAAGTGGCATCAAATATTTGGTTTGAGAAGGCTGCCACTCTATATTCTTTTGGTTGTACAATTGTTTGATATGATGTTTATCACCATATTACATGACTATCTAATTGTTCATCAGAGACAGGGAAGCTTAATGGTTGGATACAGTGCAAAACTTACTTTTGTAAATAATCGTGTTTTGGAATGCACCAATTAATTAGTATTTCGAAAAGAAATGAATTTTGTAATGATTAAAGACTTTCCTTAGGGTAAGCAAAGAGTACTTTATATTATACATAGACAGTAAATATGTTTTGTGAGTCTATGATAATTACTTTTTATCCATCAGGCGAATCGTATGACTGTATCACTTTTAAAAACCCCATCACAAAATTTTATCAAAATTAGGTATTTAG
This sequence comes from Galleria mellonella, assembly GCF_026898425.1. Taxonomy (NCBI): domain Eukaryota; kingdom Metazoa; phylum Arthropoda; class Insecta; order Lepidoptera; family Pyralidae; genus Galleria; species Galleria mellonella. Next base: position 2,562,667 of record NW_026442028.1, on the reverse strand, counting down.
TCATGAAGACAAACAATACATATATAGATTCGTCATAAAAACACTAGGTAATTACTAATACGTCAATAAATGACAATTTTCCCTTAAAATACCCATTGAAATATATGGGATATAATGAATTGTATCTTTATGTCATAAATTATTGAGCAATAGGGAAATCTTTATTTCATGGTTATTCAATTTTCGAGTGAGAAAGACAAAAACTCTAATAGCTTATTTATGAGACATATATTTGCAAAATTCTGATACTTAGTCATTAAAACTTACTAGTGTAAATATGCTGTTCTTATAAAGATCATCATTCCTATGAATTAAGAAAACTACAAAATATACTTGGATTATCTCTTGTTTCATACAAGTTCACATACTCTAGAAAATACATTATCAATAATGTTGATATAATAAGTAAACTATATCAGTTTACTCAATTACAGAAAATTACTGTTAAATTAGGACTACATTTGAGAAATCTTTTCCAAAATTTGTTTCGGGAACACCAGCTCTATATAAAGTAATGATGCCGCAGTAGTTGTTTATTTATATTAACAACTTAGCAAAATTTAATCATCTTCATGTACTGACTGCAATTCTGTTTTTGAAATTTAAATTTTCATTACCCAGAGTGATGTCCCAATAAATCTTTCCTGATTGACATGACATAGCTTTGCAGTTAATTTACTTTCTCATAAGATGCATATGCATTCAAAATTCCCATCGAACAAATTGTACATTATTGATACTTCGACGTCACTAATATATAGCCTGCGGGAATAGGCAAGGCACACACGATCTTTAACAAAGTTCAACAACCTCGTCGCTCATTTCTGTACGCCTGCGTTTTGGTGGTTTCACGATTGTTCCATCTTCATCTTCTTCTATTATCTCCATGTCACTGTCGCTGTCCTGTCTAGATCGTGAAGGTCCTGGTTTGGGTTCATTGGCCCCATTTGAACCATTTGTGGGCTTTTCTTCTTCCTTGGGGCCCAGCTTAGGTGCATCAGCGTCGGTGACTAGGCGCCACGATTTTTCATCGTCTTCTTGTTGTAATCTGACCCTTACTTCGTAATTTTGCAAGAAATCATCAACCAGTAATGCACAACCATCATTGAGGCCTATTTCCTCCAGAGTTTTGTCATTGTTGTGGTCGGTTTCACCAGGTTCTGATGACAAAACTACCAGACCTTTACCTTCAACTGTTGCATCAGGGGCTTGCATGTTGAGTCCATCTTTAAATGCTGCTGTTAGATCTTTTAGAGTGAGTTGTTTAAGGTTGCAGGCGAGTCCAACTTCTGGTTTCGGAGCACAGACATAGCATTTTGGATTGGGCGGAGTGAGTGCTGAAATTGACAAAAAAGGAGTAATAAATTACATTGTGTAAACTTAAAATATTATTTATAGAGTTGAATTGTACTGAACTTACTTTTTTCGGGTACAAACAACTGCCCGCGATGGTTGACCTTCGGCCTTAAATAAACGCTGGAGCAGGCTTCGATGTCCCCTCTAAGTATTGACTGCGCGCGCAACACTGCCAGGCCGGCTACGATCGCATTGGCTGTTGCTATGGCCGGAATAATGTTACCCGCCATTGCTGTGAGGATAATAGTAGTGTCAGGGAGAAAGGAATTATTAGCAACATGGTTTAAGGACCTTATTGCAGTATTAGTTGTTAGGTCAACCTTTTGGTTGTTATCATTTTGAAAACCATCGTGGTTTTTGAGTTTGGCAGAGATATGACTAAGCTTGAGAGTCTAATAACTTTAGTAATTCACAATAGGATCCGAAAACTGTTAATTTTTTAAATACTAGTTCTAATTACATTCATTTCAAATGTTAAATCATAAATATGCCTTAATTTCTTTACCCTTTGTGAAATATGTAGGATCACAGTCTCTGGGATTATTAGAAATAGACATATGATAGATTTTTGACCCTTCTCCTCATAAGTGAGACCTGATGAAATTAGGCCCAACTTACATTTTACTTATTTAATGATTGCTTCTTTACAGTTTGCAGTAAATTTTTAAACTTCATTACATAACATTATAATGAAGAGTGTAATGTTTACTATTGGATAAACTCAAAAAAATATTTAGCTAATTTTAAAAATTATATTTTTATACCACTGAGGTGGCAAACAAGCATACTGCCCACCTGATGGTAAGCGGTTACAGTAGCCTATAAATGCCTGCAATACCAGGGGTATTACGCGCGCGTCGCCCATCCTGAAGAAACTTCTTTTCCCCCCTTTTGAAGAACCCTATGCTGTAGTCTCTTAGGAAAACCTCGGTAGGGAGCTCTATTCTCTCATCTTACTAAAAGTGCTACATTATCGGCGTGTAAAATGGGCAATATTTAAAAAAAAAACATGTGGAGCCAGGGTGGGTTGTTAGTAATATATATTATAAGAGGATTCTTACATTTAATTTCAAAACGTGACTTGAGCGGTATATTGAATATGTGTGCACGTATATTAGCACATGCAGTCACAAAGTCCATTGCGCTTTTCTCATCCTTGTCCCACACGAGGTGGTCACCCTCAGGGCGGCGTTTCAAATCTGCTTGCAAAGCGTCGCAGCTTGCTGCGAATACCTGAAAATGTGTATAGTTTTCAGTCAGTATTATTTTATTAGTTTGGTCATGCAACATTTTTGGCAATTCTTTGGTCATTCTGGACCGATTTTGATAATTTGTTTTGCTATATAGTATAATACCCTATATCTGTTGTACATTTAGTCATGATTTAAGTAACTGTTTTCTATAAATAAGAACTAAAGTATATTTTACCTGTGCACACTCATAAACAGACCAAACACGTTGATCTGGCAATCCCGAATGTTGCGTTGGCGTGTCATCTTTTCCTGGCAGAGCATTCCAGTTCAAGGGTGTAGGTGGTCTGCGTTTCTTCCACAAATTCTCCATTGAGAGCAAATAATGTATATCATCACCAAACAACTTGCTAAATAGTTTTTCTGGATTATAATTCGTCTCAGCTGCCCAAGCTCTCGTACTTTTTCTTTCAACATTGCCTGCTGTGTTGCTTTCTGAAGACAATGCAGATGCACCAGCCTCTCCTGCTGCTTCAGGATCTGCAGTATCAGGGCTGACATCCTGGTCAGGGTCCTCTTCACCAAATAATTGGTTGAAGAGATGTTTGGCCCATACAATACAATGTATTGGTTCAGATGGAGTGTTACGTATGGTGCACCCAGGGAAGGTTTTCTGTGGTGCTTTTGGTTGGCATTCATAGCATTGGGTTAGACCTTTTTTGATGAGTTCCACCTATGGAGAGTTGTAATGGTTGTAAAATTTAACTTTATTGCATAATTTGTTTTTCAATGTTTCGCACAATTCTTAAAAGATTTCAGTGTGTAAAATAATAATGTATAAAATAAAAAAAAAGCTAAATTATCATTTATAAAAATTATTACTATTACTTCTTGCCTGTTTTTTCAATGCAACTTAGAATGGCAAACAAGCTGACAGTCCATCTGATAGAAAGTGGCAACTGTCTGTTTTATTTTTTAATTATTATATTCCACAAAAACAAAATTATTCTTGACTAATAGTACTAAGTATAGTAAAACACATTATACACTTATTAGTCAATATGACTTAGTTATTTTTGCAGTTTTTGTAATTAAAAAATAAAGATTATACAATACAATACTTTTTAGAATTTCTTACCACTCTACATTATTTCTTTATTATTTTGTTCTTTTTTTTATTGAGAAGTTCTAAAACATTTAGAGTTTATTTTTCTTATAAAACTGTGACAATAATAATGATTACCTGTCCAGCATACCCAGCAGTGCCTGTTTCAATCAGGGGTATATTAGCAGCGAGACACATTCTGTTCACATGGTTTCGTGCCACACGGTTGTCAAGAGCATTCATTACAATATTGAACTGTTTGAAGTAACTCACGCCATAATCATTGCTGTTAAAGAAAAAAAAAGTATATGTAGTTTATTTATTTATTTGCCTTTATATATATTTTATAGTAAATACATTAATTAAGCAATAAAGTAATTGCATTTGTCTAATTATTGTCAGTGATAAAGTAGTTTTAGCTACTCTCAAAAGGAGAACCTTTTTTATGCCTGTAATTTTTTCATAGTTAATATTAGGTGATAATGTCATTAATTTTGATTGGGAAATTTGGGACAGTTCCTTATGGCAATCTATGACAGAAGCCTATGTTCAGTGATGGGAAGATGATTTAATATTACAAACCTGATGACACTGTCATGATGGGCAATTATGTTAACATTGGGGTTGAAACTGAGAGCACTGTCCTTAGCTACTTGAGCTTTAGATTTCCCAACATGCTCCTTGTGGAATAAAAACTGTCGGTTTAGGTTGCTAACATCAATGGTGTCAAGATCGATCTGCAAAAAAATTAATAAGTGTTATTATTTCTAAGAGGCTTTGTGTATTTATGTTAATTGCTGTCTTAATGATATATTAGCGTTAATGCTATATTGCTTAACTGCACTTTTATGTGTGTATTGGTAACTTTCTTTATTTAAATATTAACTTTAATAATGTGCAAGCAATCATTAATAGCAGCTTTACTATATAACTCAGTTGATAAGAATGGCAGAATTTTTTTCATTTTCCTGCCACTAAGCAGTATAGTGTAAATGAAGTTCTCAAAAGATAAATTTTAATACGATACGCAATTGCAAGTAGCATCGTAAGTCGACGTCACATAGAAGATATTTACAAAAATCACACACTGTAAGAATCATGTTTTCGGCCAGTACTTGTTATATAAATAATGTTTATGCTTAGTATAGTCAAAAAAATAAATAATACATACAATTTCAATTTGTGGAAAGCCGGTAAGTACGAGATTCTTAAGAATTTCACAACCTATGCCACCGGCGCCAACCACCAATATTTTAGAATTGGCAATGGCCTCAGTCAATTTTTCATCAAAAACTCCAGCCACTCTCGCAACCATTTTGTTGAAAATTAATTTGAGTGATTAATTATGAAGAACGGGGACTTTTCTATAAATTGAATTCACACAAAATTGCAAACGAGGACTCATGACATGAGCAACTGTCAAAAGTCGGCGTCAGTAATGTTGCCAATTTAATACCAGGTTTACGGACTTCGATTTTTTTTTAATATGAAAGACAGATTAAAAAATTAACAATTGCGTGAAATCACCAAATATTATTATATAAATAATTTATTTAAATATAACTTATTATTTGTAAGTTACAGAATATAAAAAAAATATTTTCACAAACATGCTTGGAAATGTGAGCATTATTTTTACAATCTTCTTCGAGATAAATCTAAATTGCCGTACTGGCGTATATGTGGGCAGCGGCCGCCAAAAGTTGTATGAAAATCCATATTTGTCGTGTTTTGCGGCTAGATAAATTACTATGTTAACTCATGTCTGTCCTGTAATTTAAAAATGGAATGACTTTTTATTTCGAAACATGTCTACCAAGGTAACTAATACAAGGTTTTATTTAAATTTCAAACTGGCTTGCAAATAGAAAGCTGTTTGTTGAAAAAAAAAAAATAAAGGAACATTATGGCCCGTGAAAGATTATTATTGTTCGTTATTCGTCATTGAACTTAAAAAGTAAAATTGTGTTTTTGATTTCCGCGCATTGTTTGAAAAAATACAAGCCTTGGAACAACTAAGTATTGATAGACTCACGTATGTGTGCCTCGGCTACGCCTCGGCCTACATTTGAACATTCGTCCATCAATGCCTCAGTTGCTGGCCGCTGCAGTAATATACTAATAGAGTGATTTCGACTTAACAAATCTCTCTTGATACAGTGTTTAGTGTTAAAATTATCAGCAGAATGTTAGCTGTCATTTGTACTACAAACTTCTCACAATGCACAAATAATATACTAAGAACAAGACCTAATCTTTGATAATATATAATATATTTAATAAAAAATATATATACTTTCACATAAGTGCAAAAGCATTAAAAAAATTAAGGACTTAAATTTGCAAATAAAAAATATACAAGCAACGTTTTCAACTCCTAGGCATTTTGAGTTTTAAAATCCTTTGTAGACAAAAACGTTTTTCCTTTTGTTTTAACATATTATGAAAACAGAATGTATTTGTGTGAGACGTATATCAAAATTTTCTGAACAAGTATATATTATTGTTTTATTTATGTTAGGGTTTACATTAAAAATATTGTATTAGACAATGAAAGATAAGAAAAAAGGTTAGGCAAATCTCAACCTAAGAACAAGGAATTACATAGAAGGAATGATAAAATAAAAACAGTAAATCATATGGTTGCCTCCTTTCTTCTTATGTAAATATAATTAGTAAAGAGAGGACGAAAGATATACCATCAGTTGCTATTTTTCTCAATTCACAGCAGACTAGTGTTAAGAACAAGGAATTACATGGAAGAAATGATAAAATAAAAACTGTAAATCATATGGTTGCCTCCTTTCTTCTTATGCAAATATAATTAGTAAAAAGAGGACGAAAGATACACCATCAGTTGCTATTTTACTCAATTCATAGCAGGTTAGTGTATAGAAAATGTGTAGGTATATAAAATTTTTGTTCATTTACATTACTAAATATATATTCAACACATGGATTATATCGAAAGTATGCAAGAAGGTTGTATATGAATTTGGTAGGGTTATATGTCCGTATAACATTTTCTAGCCTGCTATGAATTGAGAAAAATAGCAACTGATGGTATATTTTTCGTCCTCTCTTTAATTCCTTTTCTTTCACCAATGTGGTGGAATAGACAATTTAACTTTAACATTTATTAGTATAATATGGGAAGATATAAATTGTAACGTGGGTGGATTTCGAGTAATTCTTAAGCTACGGTGTAGAAATCGATCAATATAATTTTTTATGTAAGAATAACTAAGAAAGCGTATATTTTTATCAACTCGATCCATTACTGAGAACGCGTCTCTTCCTATTGTAAAAACTCTTTCCTTGATGCTATTCTAATGTCTATTTATATTATACATAAAAAGGAAAAAAATATCGTGCCATTCAAACTATTTATATATATTCCTCTTCATCTAAAGGTACCCTGTAAAAGTACATTTTTGTGATATGGCCGCCCATGCAACACTAGGGGTGATACGTGCGCGTTGCCAACCCTGAAGAAACCTTTATATACCTTTTGTGAAGAATCCCATACTGCAGTCTCTAGGGAAAACCTCGGCAAGGAGCTCATTCCACAGCCTGAATATTCGCGGGAGGTAACTTTTCTGAAACCGCACTATACACGACCTTTTAGGTTCCAGTGTGTGTCGAAAGCGAGCACACACACGTGTGTATGTGTGTGTGTGTGTGTGCGCGCGCGCGTGTGTGCGGGTGTGTGTGCGTGCGTACGTGCGTGCGTGCGTGCACAATAAGGAGTACCGATATATTTATAAATGTGTAAAAATAAGGGTTAAACCAAAGCATACGCATACTCATATACACATATGTATTATTTATTTGTGTGTGTGTGTGTTTATACTGTGCGCGCGCTGGGAGGGATGTGTTTGGCGATGTGTGTGTTGCCTCTTTAATATGCTTTTATGTAACTAGTTGTATTTGTATAATTTAGGTATTCATTATGTTTTGAGTGCTTGAAACTGATAGAAATTACTTTTGACTACCCTTCTTCTAAATAGCGAGTATAACGAACGCACACTATGTATTTGATCTATATTTCTTTCTTTTTTATTATTTTTTTTTTTAGTGGCATTTCGCGGCTCACTTTTGGCCACAACAGAATATCAGTGTTTTGCTCTTTTTAGGGCAAAGCAAAAAGCTGAGTTGTGGCCATTTTGCATTACTGTGGTATACGCATGAAGAAAAAAATTTTTATTATGCATTCTGATTTTGTTTTTGGTTTTATTTTATTTTTAATCTTTTGTACATGTATCTTTTTTATCTTTTTTCACATTGCTTTTGTGTTTTTTGTTTGTGTGCTGTAAGTTATGCAAATAAATTATCTATCTATCTATCAAAGATGTCATATTATTTTTGAAAATTACTTTCTGTTTTTACTGTTCGTAGTTTCTGACCATAGTTTCGACTTCATCCAGTTCGTCTTCTTCGGAGAGCGTACAGTGTACGATGTTCATGATTTAGAAGCAGTAGAATAATAATTATTTGAAAGCACCGAAATTTCATTTATGTAAGAATACCAAAAAACAAAACTATGGAAGCGAAAGTGATGTTTTCCTCACATTTCTAATAAAAGGTTTCTATCCATGTGCAGCGGTTCGATATTGACTTTTATTTCAAGTTATTTTTTACATGAACTGTAGTATTGTGCTTGTGCCATTACTTTTTCGACATCTTAAGGATAAAGGGTAGTGACATGACACATTATATTGTATTCTATTTGGTCTACGTCATCATGCACATTTATTGCATTAAGAACTTTTTTACTTACAAAATTTACTAGATGACAAAATTCGATGAAGCGTATTAAAAGATTGTCAAAACATGCCATCCTCAAAATGGGATATTTAAATCTATCATCAATTTCTTCATGAGACATGATCATCTTTTATTGAGTTTATGAACAGATTAAATATTTTGGGTTTTCCAAGTAAATAACCGAGTGTATTATTAAAATTATCAAGTAAGATGCTTCCCAAAGTGAAAGGGAAAGGTAAAGGTAAAGAACCCCCTCCGCCAGTTAAATTAATGGGTCCACCACTAAAACCGAAGAAACCACCGCCTCCACCTGTATGCTTCACTAATGAAGACCTGGTTAAGTTTAAGGATACGTTTAAAGCACACGATGAAGAGAATATTGATAAGGTAACAATCAAACTAAACAAATACATTAGAAAATACGCAAATATTTTTCTGTCTAATCTTAGTGACAAAAGTGTTCGGAAAAACTTGATGTATTGTCGTAAAATTGCATCTGATGACGCAGTATACTTAAATGGTAACTTAAATGAAATTGTTATATATTTTTTTTTTGATCTTATGGAAGATACTCGTAGCAGTGTGCCGTAAATATAATACTTATAATATTATTTATTAGCTCAACATGTGAAAGATACTCAGTTATGAATGTGTTTCTTTAGTCATTTCTTCTCATTGATTGCACATAAAGTTATTATATATTGGTATTAAATATTTTTTCACAGGTTCCCCTAGATGCAATTCCTTTAATGTTACGAAAACTGGGTTTTAACCCAAAAAGTGCAGAAATTCGTCAACTTTTCACTTTATTTTTAGAGGATGAATTGGTCGACACTGTAGAGTATCACGAGTGGTTGTTCATGATTGAAGCCAAGATGAATTGGGGAGATGACTTTGAACTTGCTGTTACTAAAGCTTTTGCTGCATTAGGACACGATGATGATGAAACAGGATCTGTAGATTTCGAACTCCTCAGAGAAGCACTTATGACATGGGGAGAGCCATTAACTGAAATTGAGTTCGTTGACTGGATTAAATTAGCTATAAAAGATAAGACTTATAATGCAGACGATGGGAGATTCTGCTATCCGAAATTTGTAGAAAATATGAACAATAAAGATGAGAGATATATTAAAGAACCGATAAACTTCTTCAAGTTGGATCAGAAGACATTAGCTGCGATGGCATTGAAGAAAGCTCAAGAAGAAAAGGTGGAACAGGAGAAAAAAGAAGCTGAGAGACGAGCCAGAGAGGAAGTTAAGCGGCTGAAGATGATTGCTGATGGATTATTGCCATCGGACTGAATTTTTAAAACTATTTTTAAAACACTACAAGATATATCAAGGTTATACTGAAACACAATCTAATGGCTTTATAATTGTATTTGTTGTTATATTATGAAGTTAATAGAGGCGACGATTCTGAGGATCCATTTCTCTTAATTTAAAATTTCAATTTGATATCACAGCGAAATCTTTATTGTAAGGAACAATACGAACTAATTTTGTAATTAATTTAAGTCGAAATTATTACAATTTTAGTTTATGATGATTCATATAAAAGTAATTTCGCTAAATTATTAAATTAAAATATAAAGTTAAGAGATAAACTTTAATTTTTTAGTAAGTTTTTTTATCTTAAATCTTTAAGTGAAATGATAATATTTTTTCATTATCTTCAAATTTTGAAGTTCGTGTTAATAATTCGTTACATTAATAGTTTTGTAAAATATATTCCTGGAATAAACGAAAGTTATAATTATTAAAACCCATATTAAAATATATATATATATATATATATATATATATATATATATATATATATATATATATATATATATATATATATATATACATAGTGCAAAATCATACCTATTGCATTTGCATATACATTGCTAGAAATTAACAATTATAATATTATTTAATACTAATAGAACGATATAAGCATTGTCAAATATCAATAGAACAATGCATATGTATGCATTGTAATTTAAATTTATTTTTCATGTTTAAGAATAAGTTTTAATACCTAAAAAAAAAGCGAATAAAAAAAAGGTCTGCCGTTCGGAAACTAAAGATGTAAAAATGTGTATTTAGAACTAGTACAACAACAGCACATATTTTTTCGCTGCAGACATGTTTTAAGTTAGTTATTTTCCCATACATATTCATTTAAGAGCATTTAGACTACCGTCTAAAAGGTCTGCATAATTTTTGCTTTACAAAGCAATGGCATGGGCGTAATGGTGAACATTTTTCGCATGAACTCTTATTTATCGTAATAATATGGAATGGTACATGTTCATTAATTCAGGCAACTTAGTCATTTATGAGTATTTAAGTCAACCAAGTGAATTCTTCAATTTACTACAACCGAGTGCGTAATTCATTTATTTAATATGCATATTAAGTAATTAAAAAGTGAAAATTAGATTTAAAATTTTACGTGGATATTATCAAAATACTCGTACTAAAGTGACTTTAATATATAAAAATAATATTATAAATGTGAAAGTGAGTTTGTTTGTATGTTACCTTATAGCGCTGTAATGGCTGAATCAATCACTATTTTTGCTATATCTACATGTATGTTACAACAAAGTCGCGAGTAATATATTTCGTAAATTATCCTTTCATGAAAAATGTAAACAATTTTATTTATGATAATGTATCGAGTCTTTCATAAGCTGTAATACGTGATTTTACATTAGACGAAGCTTTCATGTAAAATCACGTATTAATTATTGTTCAAATATACCTAGTTCGTGTTGGTATTTATTTCCTTATTAATAAGCAGTTTCTATGTGGTCCCGGCATAGAACGGGTTATCCTTTACTTTGATATTGTAAGAGGTGACTACAGGGACTTAATGGTCGAGCAATGAGCAATGAGCAAAGCCTCTTAGACGAGGGACGCCTCTTAAAAAATCACCATTGCCTAGTTGCTGTTATCAACCAGCTTCCTAAATTTCACAATAACTAGCAAAACTTCCCAACAGACCGAGGCCTATGTTCATCAGTGGACAGTTAACGGCTGATGTGGTAAGCAATAGGTAAAAATAAATATAAAATTCTTTCTCGCCTGTTCTATTGGTATATACTAATCAACAATATGCGGATAAAAACTAGTGTAGCAAAGTGTTGACAATTTTGTGCATTATTGCTTAAGCGGTTAAGATGCATGTGGTCTATTCATCATAATCTTCAACGCATAATAAACGGATACCATAGACGTTACAGAGTATTTTGTCATGTCAATGGTTTTACTTATAGCCGATGGTATTTTTGTAATGGATGATAATGGAATAGTAACTCTGCCTGCACTAACGGTATACGCTAGCGGGGCACCGGTGAGGGATGATAGGTGAGATTGAAAAAGCAAGTCAGTTAGCCCATCGTGATGAATTCACTTGGAAGAGAACACGATGCTTTTCAGGGGAAACCGAGGAGGTCGACCTGATAGGGTATATTGTTGGCAATGAGGCTACTAATCACCATTATTATCAATTCATTCTTTTCCTTACATGCAAAGGTTACCACTTGTTATCAAGTAGGCCGTTAGCTTGTTTGTTTTTTTATACTAATATGGTGGCAAATAAGTATACGGCTTGTCTTACTGTAAACGGTTGCCGTAGCTTATGTATACTTGCCACACCAGCGTTTTAATGCGCGCATTGCCACCTCTTTAAAAACTTGGATAAAAACTTTAACATTTATAATATTATTGTCATCTTATTAGTACAGACTTTTGGAGCTTTCTCAAAGAAATCTAGATTAGTTCCTCTGCATTTGGCTTAGTTCCAGTGCGAGGTTGCAAAATTTTAAGGCAGGATTTGTGCTCGGTATATTGGTATACCTACTTATCTATAAAAAGCTTACGTGACCTATGAGCTGGAGCTAGCCAGATTGTTGTTGTTATAAATGTATTTGTTGGCTTAAAATAAAGATATATGAGTACTGCTTATCCGTAAGTATGAACTAAAAAAATATCAAGCCCCTAAAGAAATTGGTCAATTGTATTGTATTGTAAAATCTTTATTGTACATAATTTATATGTGTCCAACATTAAAAGATTTAATATACAACGGCGGACTTATGAAACTTGACTTGGCGAAATTGAACAATATGTGTATGTATGTATATATTTTGCACAAAAAATTCCAAGATTCACATTTGTATATACATATAATTAAGATTGAGTTCCACAATTGTGGCAAAACAGATAATTTTTTTTTAAAAACTGTACCTAACCAATTTTGATAAAATTGGTATGGGATCAATCTGTAAATATATTTTTTCAGATAAAATAAAAAAAAAAAGAATTTTCCAAATCGGTTCACAACTGACGGAGTTATGAAGTAACAAATAAAAAAAAATACAACCGAATTGGGAATCCAATTCTTTTTGAAATCGGTTGAAAAGTTATAAATAAAATGCTCCTGGGTAAAATAAAAGTAGATAATTATTATATTATACTAGGCCACGTCGTAGATTTAGTGTCTGTTTTATTGCAATTTTATTACCTCCACGTGTTTTAATAGGTATATATTATGTGGTGTCTTCGCCGATTTTGTTGATTACTTTTGTAATTGTAAACGCTTACTCCCATCTTGGTCTCATATTAAGTTTGTTAAGCTTGAATTTTGCCTTCTCGGAAAGACCTTAGAATTCTAATTAGTACCTTATTAAATTGGTGATTAGAAAGTTATTAAACAATCTTCAATCAAATGGCTAATTGAATAGAAATAACATCTGGTGCGCCGAACTAGGAATAGTTTTGGTGATTGATTAGTTCACTAATCTAAGTCGACACGGGCAACAGATGTGCGTAAGCAGGTAACTCATTAACATAACTCAATATAAAAGGGTCCATTTTGGTTCGCGGTAACAACTTCAGATAATAAATTAATAAAAAATACTGATAAACGACTAGATGTATCGTACGTTAAGACGTAAGCACATTATATTGGAAATGTTGTGAATGTGGACTGTGAAATTACTGGTAGGCAGGAAAGTAGGTAGGTAGGCTAGATGATGCGATTTAAACTTCTTCAATAATGTACTTAATTTTTTTATTAGAAGTTAAATGAAACTGTACGTGACATTTAATACAATGTAACAATTATAATAAAAATGGCGGGAAAAAAACTTTCTCCGCGTTACCAGTGTTGCTAATTTAATAATTAAAAAGTTGTTGGCTGGTGTTGCCATGTTGTACTTAAATTTAGAATACGCAGTTGTATCACTATAAGCGAATTTTGTTTCGCTACTAGTTTTTTGTTCAGCAAAGAATAAAGGGGCTTCAATATAAGCAACAAAAAATAAAACTATTGACCCCAATTTGATAAAATTTTTGAATAATATATCCTTTAAGATAAAAAAGGATTTTCCAAATTGGTTCATAAATTTCGGAGTTATGAGGTATGAAAAATAAAAAAAAACAACCTAATTGAAACCTCTATTTTTTTTTTAAGACGGTTGAAGATTCAGACGAATTGAGGATTTCTCGGCATAATTATAATTATGTCAAATCTTTATTTGATGTAGTGATATAGTTCAGAAGGAAATATAGTGAATTATCGTAAATATTTTTTTACGATCTTCAATATGCTCTGTAAATAAAATTTTATGGATTCTCGGCGCTTCCAGTTCAATAGGGTCCTCTGAATATGAAAGGGTGAAGATTAGAGCGGGATATAGTAACGGTTATCGTCGTAATTTGTGAATAATGTGGCAGTTTGTAGGGTAGTTTGCAAATTACAATAAGAAAATTTGCTTAGTATATGTACGCAGTAGTAAGTGTATTATAATATAATACTTGAATGGGGTTTTTGTAAAATATATATCTTTAATAAAAATACATTAAAACTAATAAAATCGTTAGTCCCGACTGACGATTTATTTTATAAAGTGGAAAT